>NC_135892.1:49292934-51692934 GCF_964194155.1 Cetorhinus maximus
CCACTTTTTCCCCCCCCCATCCCCTCCCCACTTTTTCCCCCCCCATCCCCTCCCCACTTTTCCCCCCCCCATCCCCTCCCCACTTTTTCCCCCCCCATCCCCTCCCCACTTTTTCCCCCCATCCCCTCCCCACTTTTTCCCCCCCATCCCCTCCCCACTTTTTCCCCCCCCATCCCCTCCCCACTTTTTCCCCCCCCATCCCCTCCCCACTTTTTCCCCCCCATCCCCTCCCCACTTTTTCCCCCCCATCCCCTCCCCACTTCCCCATCCCCTCCCCACTTTCCCCATCCCCCCATCCCCTCCCCACTTTCATCCCTCCCCCCTTTCCTCCCTCCCCCTCCCCTTTTCCCCCTCCCCCCGTTGCGTTTTCTCGATAATTTTTTTTTACTTCTCCAAAATGAATATTTGTTTTTAATTTCAGTTTTATCTAAAGCCGCTCCTCTCTCCCATGTTCACTCCCTTTTCTGGGAAACGCCGTGTGGTTGAAACTAAACGCAAACATCTGACGCTATTTGCGCATAAAACTAAATCTCGCCAATCAGCTGAGTGATATTAACACTGACTGGGGGAAACTGTCAATTCCATTCTACCCCGGACTGTAACTCCTGACCTTGGCAATCCCGCTGGGTATTTGTTTGGGACACGGACGAACCCGGGTAGGTTTCTCAGCATTTGCTAAATCTTCAAACTTTTACCATCAGAGTCTTGTTTATAACAACTTGAGTTTTTGTAGCGCCTTTAATGTAGTAAAAGGGTCGAGGGTCACAATCGTGTTTATCAAACAAAAAGCCACATCGGGTGGTGAACGAGAGCTTTGCCAAGGATCTTTTTAACGAGCATCTTAAAGGGGGAGAAATGGGGAGAGAATTTGTCCTGAAAGGTTGACTGAGGAATGAAGGAGATGGATTGAAGAGGCCAAAGTTCGAGGTGGAGTTCCTGGAGTTTATACGGGGAGGAAAATGACATGGCCACAAACTAAGATTATTAGAGTGTGTTTGTATTGGGCGGCATCAACATTCGGGCCGGGATTTTCCAGCGCCCCAGCCAGAAGCCTTGCGGCGGGTCCGGAAGATCGCGGCAGGTGTGGAAAATCCCGCCGATGGTGTTTGTTCACAAATATAGAACTAATACAGCAATAACCCCGAACTGCAGAGCCCGTCCTGCAGTAAATGTGGTGGTGTGGAGGAACCGGAATTAAATCCAACCAGCAGATTATTTATATTCATAAATGGATATGCTAACAGATTTTTTAAAAACTAGGTATAAAAATAAAATAGGAATTTGAATGTAAAATATAAAATAACATATATCTACCTTCGCTGGGTCAAACTCCTGAAACTCCCTAACAGCACTGTGGGTGTACCTACAACACATGGACTGCAGTGGTTCAAGAAGGCAGCTGACCCGCATCCCGTAAATGAATTAGAAAATTAGCCAGGTGGAACAAAAGGGAAGGTCATGGATAGATTAGAGGGTAGGGGGAGATTACATACTGTCAAGAAAACAAGAAATTGCAATATTTTTCTTGTAATTACCCTGGCATCTTATGTACTGGAAATCAGGCTGTAATTGGATCAAGAGCTAGAGTGACAGCAAGGGTCTAAAGCCAACAGTACCAAGTGGCTTTGATATGTTAATGAACCAAGAGGAACTTCAGAGTTTTACATAAAGCAATAACAGGAATTGTTTGAATTGAATTTTAGTTTGAAGTGGGGTATATGCAGGTTGTAAAAAGGTGTAAGGAAGTGAGGTAAAGATAGGATAAGTTTGCTTTTACAAGTCTAAGAGCTAAAGTAAAGAACAATTTAATTAATTCTGGAAAGAAAGCATTTCTGAAAACAAAAACAGAAACAGAAATACCTGGAAAAACTCAGCAGGTCTGGCAGCATCGGCGGAGAAGAGCACAGTTGACGTTTCGAGTGCTCATGACCCTTCAACAGAACTAAGTAAAAATAGGAAAGGGGTGAAATATAAGCTGGTTTGGGGGGTGGGGGGGGTTATTGGGACAAGCAGCCAGTGATAGGTGGAGATAACCAAAAGCTGTCACAGACAAAAGAACAAAGAGGTGTTGAAGGTGGTGATATTATCTAAAGGAATGTGCTAATTAAGAGTAGAAGACAGGACAGATAAGGTACAGATAGCTCTAGTGGGGGTGGGGGAATACTAAAGGGTAGAAATAAACAATGGGTGGAAATACATTTAAAAATAATGGAAATAGGTGGGAAAAGAAAAATCTATATAAATTATTGGAAAAAACAAAAAGGAGGGGGAAGAAACAGGAAGGGGGTGGGGATGGAGGAGAGAGTTCAAGATCTAAAATTGTTGAACTCAATATTCAGTCCGGAAGGCTGTAAAGTGCCTAGTCGGAAGATGAGGTGCTGTTCCTCCAGTTTGCGTTGAGCTTCACTGGAACAATGCAGCAAGCCAAGGACAGACATGTGGGCAAGAGAGCAGGGTGGAGTGTTGAAATGGCAAGCGACAGGGAGGTTTGGGTCATGCTTGCGGACAGACCGAAGGTGCATTTCTGAAGAGACTGGTTGAGACAATAGAGAGATCAAAGGGAAGGAATGCATTTAAGGAAATACTGATGCCTAGGTGGGAGGTAGCTGGTCAGATCTCCCCGAAGACAGCAGGGTAGCTGGGCAGAATTCCAGGAAGACAGTGTGAACAAGGTCAGACCTGAAGACCCAGTTGCTGTCAGCCTCAGAGGACACCCCAAGGAAAAAAGGCACCGTGTGGTAAAAATTACTGGAATCCTATAGATTTTAAAATAAGGACAATTGCTAAACAGAAAAGGGAAAGATTAGCTCTGAGGGTAGTTAAGATTTGTGGAACTGTTTTAAAGTACTGCTTACTGTGTGAAGCTATTCTTGTGTTTAAATGTAATTGTGTTTTATTTCTATCCTTTATTCTTTTAATAAGTGTTTGCTATAAAATCATCACATGTAGTTGGAGAAACATTTCCTGATTTCAGAACCACTCCTCACACTATACAAATTGCAAAAATTGTTTTGGCAGCTGTTTCAAATTTACCCCTGGGTTTTGAGCAGCTCAGTATTTACCATCCACCATGCCATAACAACACCAAAGATGTCATAGAACAAAAAACAAAGGGAACGGTTATGGGAGTAGATTTTGAAGAGAAAAGGCCCTAATGCTAATCTTTGCGGGACTCCACTAGTGACTAGTTCCCACCAGTATTCTGCTTAAGCTGCGTGGGTGCATGGCTGTGCAGCAATCGGGAATATGTCATGTAAGGGACTAGCAGGCTGTGCACAGTGATGGTCCCTTTAAGATGCATTCTTGTATGGCTATGAGGCAATCTTAAAGGGACCATACAGTCCAAAAAATGGGCTATGTACAGCAAAGGAACGTTATACATTCTATCTAGAAGAATGTAAGCAGTTTGTTATCCAACCCAAAATCTGCCCGACAATCTCGCCAAACTGGATTTTATTCATAGTCATTTGATCCATTTATGTTAAATATGTTTACATGGTCTTTAGCATTTTTCGTATTATTGTCTAGCCAATGTCAAATCTTATGCTTACCAAACGGTACGATAATTTAAGTAATCTTGAATTGTATTATGTCACCTCTATGTGATATTGGTGTGACAAAAAAAGTCTCTTCTGGTTCATCTTCCTCCCTACCAGAAGGGGAGCTGTCAAATACTTAAAAGGACATAACATTCACAAAGTTAACTGGTATTCCTCTGCTTTGTTCAAACAGAACTGACATCTGCACCAGGCAATATAATCAGTGCTGTGCAGCAAATCTCAATAAGGGCCTTGCCATTTTGGTTGAAAGTCAATTTGGTTCTGCCTCCTACAACAATGTTTTTATTACTGAATAAAGAGAAGCTACTGACTTTAGAAAAAGCTTTGCGCAATTATCTGCCAGCTGCTATAAAGGTAAGGATGAAATATATAGCTATTTTGTATTATACTAGTATGCATGGTAGAAGAATCTTTGTACTTTTATTTATTATTATTAAAATTTAAATATACAGAACCTATGTTTGGTACATTGTCATTTGCTCAAAAAAGTAAATTTGAGATACTAAAGTAGATAGAATTGAAGGAAATGGTCATAAATACAGTAGTTACAAAAATGTATATACATGCAGAACATTGGTGAAATTTAACACCTACAAGTATAAAGTATCACACATCGAAAAGAAAAATAAGAGTCAGGTATACTCAGTGAATGTGGAGGATAACGGAGAGTCAAGTTAAAAAAGACTGAGGAGTTTTTGCAGCCTCATTAATCAAGAACAAATTCTATTTTGATGGGGACACAAAACAGGTGGTATAGCATGGGCCACCTTTTAAATATCCTACATGCTACACTGTTTTATCAAAGTCGATATCAGTACTCAGAACCCTGTATCAGGTAGGGAGCACCTGATTTGCACGACCTTGCACGTCAAAATTTTCTTGCACCTCATCTGACCAGTGCAGTGATAGACAGAGCTAAGCGATCCCACGACCACCGGATCAGATCTAAGCTCTACAGGCCTGCCACATTCAGTTGTGGGTTCCACTAGGGCCACTCAGCTCCTGACCTCATTACAGCCTTGGTTCAAACATTGAAAAAAGAGCTGAACTCCCGAGGTGAGGTAAGAGTGACTGCCCTTGACATCAAGGCAGCATTTATCCGAGTGTGGCCTCAAGGGGCCCTAGCAAAACTGAAGTCAATGGGAATTGGGGGGAAAACTCTCTGCTGGTTGGAATCATACCTAGCACAAAAGAAGATGGTTGTGGTTGTTGGAGGTCAGTCATCTCTGCTCCACGACATCACTGCAGGTGTTCCTCAGGAGAGTGTCCTAGGCCCAACCATCTTCAGCTGCTTCATCAATGACCTTCCTTCCATCATGAGGTCAGAAGTGGGGATGTTCACTGATAATTGCACAATGTTCAGCTCCATATGCGACTCCTCCAGATACTGAAGCAGTCCATGTCCAAATGCAGCGAGATCTGGACAATATCCAGGTTTGGGCTGACAAGTGGCAAGTAATATTCACGCCACACAAGTGCCAGGCAATGATCATCTCCAACAAGAGAGAATCCAACCATCACCCCATGATGTTCAATGGCATTACCATCACTGAATCCCCCACTATCAACATCCTGGGGGTTACCATTGACAAGAAACTGAACTGGGCTAGCTATATAAGTTGCTATTATATAGTATGTGGCTACAAGAGCAGGTCAGAGGTTAGGAATTGTGTGATGAGTAACTCACCTCCCACCTCCCCAAAGCCTGTCCACCATCTACAAGGCACAAGTCAGGAGTGTGATGGAATACTCCCCACTTGCCTGGACATGTGCAGCTCCCACAACATTCAAGAAGCTGGACATCATCCAGGACAAAGCAGCTCGCTTGATTGGCACCACATCCACAAACATTCACTCCCTCCATCACCGAAGCACAGTAGCAGCAGTGTGTACCATCTACAAAATGCTACAGGAATTCACCAAGACTCGTTAGACAGCACCTTCCAAACCCACGACCACTACCATCTAGAAGGACAATAGATCTAGATAGATGGGTACACCACCACCTGGATGTTCCCCTCCAAGTAACTCACAATCCTGACTTGGAAACATATTGCCGTTCCTTCACTGTCACTGGGTCAAAATCCTGGAACTCCCTCCCTAAACCACATGGACTGCAGCGGTTCAAGAGGGCAGCTAACCATCACCTTCTCAAGGGCAACTAGGGATGGGCAATAAATGCTGGTCCATTGGCACTGTTCGTCTTAGGCAGTCCCTCTGGATTGAGGATGACTTGCTTCCACTCCAGTTTAATGGGATCTGATAAGTCCAATGTGTGCTCTGCAGACTCTGCCGCATGCAAGACAGGTGGTGCTTGAAGGGTTGGGTAGATGAGGTGTTTGGAGATTTGTATGCTCTCTCCGACACCTCAGCTTAATTGACGGCGTGGGGAGGTATTGTGCTGTGGAAGCTGGTTAGAAAAGAACCTTAATTTTATGGGTGTTTAGTGAAAGGCCCATTTTCTCAACCTTCACAGAAGGAGTCGACAATGACCTGGTGCTCGGTTTGAGTGAGCGCACACAGAAACGTCACCTGCATACTGAAGCTCTGACTGAGGTTGGAGTAATTTTGGTTTTGGATTGAAGGTGGCTTAGGTTTAATAACTTCCCGTCTGTTCTATAAAATATCACCACACCTGTGGGTAATTTGTTGGAGGTGAGATGCAGTATTGCAGCGAGGAAAATGGGGAAGAGAGTTGGTATGATGACACAACCTTGTTTGACTCCAGTCTTCACTGAGATAGGGTCTGTGGTGGTTCCATTGGTGAGGATCATAGCTTGCATGTCATTATGAAATAGGCTGAGGATGGTGAAAAATTTCTGAGGTCAGCCAAATTTGAGGAGGATACTCCATAAGCCTTTGCAGTCAACAGTCAATAGCTTTCGTGAGGTCAAAAAAGGGCATTTACAGTGGTTGATGCTGTTCTTTGCATTTTTCTTGGATTTGCTGTAGAGTGAAGACACTGGGGGCCTGATGGAACAGTCCTCAGCACTGGGCAACAGCTTTGGCATCTGATGCCAGTGCACAATAGGTGAGAAAAAGCCAGGATGCAGCACCTCCCATCATAATTTGGCTGTCTGGTTCCACACTTTGCAGGTTCCCCCTGCTAAAGTCAGATCATGACACCGATGAAGACATTGGGTCACATCTTTTGAACTGAAAGCAGGCCCACACCTGCCTGTAACAGGAACCTCAGCTGACCTGAAAGTCGGAGAAGATGAAAGCCAGGCTGGAATGGATTGACCTCAGACTGGTAAATCAACTCCGTCTAATCATATTTCCCCCATGGCTGAAAGAGGAAGCCTATTTCAGTAATTGAACATGCAATGGCTTTTTACCAATGACACATGGACCATATGCTGTGTCAACAACTTGTCAGCTTAGCAGAGGTAAGTAAACAGAGTTTATTAACTGAGGCCTGAAACTGACAGGAACTCTGCATGATAAAGGACCATAGTGGCAAGCCCAAAGCTCAGTAATAGGAAGAGGCTAGTGCTGACAAGTGTAGGTCATTTTGGCTGATATTTCTCATTGTGGATGGTCTAAGCAATCCAGTGTCCTCTCGTTTAGGATACTTGCACTCCTGAAAGAGGCAACTGACCTTTGTGCCTTCGAGCTAACACAGGGAAATCGGGTCCATCCTTCTCTGAGGTAGGATGGATGGATCACCTGAGAGTTAACAGCAGCATCATGAGTATCAGCAGCCACAGGGTGTGGGGCATCCCATGCAAGAGGAGGAACAGCTGCAGCATGCAATGCAGGTGATGCAGCAGAGGGCATAGCTGAAGAGCAGAACATTAAAAAAGGCACTAACTACCCTCAACATACCTACAGGCCAAGGGTCAACATTTTGGACCTCTGCAAGTTGCAGTACCTCCAAAATCTTACACTCTTGAGACAAGACCTATGTGCCATTTGGAGAAAGACCTGAGACCAATAGGAGCTGGTGGCCATCCCTTGAAGTATCAATCAAGTTAACTCTGGCACTTAATTTTGATTAGCTTCCTCCACATTCTCAGAGGCCGCAGTCAACATATGCAGAATTTCACAATTGGTAACCCATAACTGCATCAGGCAGGTGACGAGTGCCTTGAATGCAAAAGCAGCTGATTAGATCGACTTTGAGATGGATGCTGCCAGTCAAGGGCAGAGGGCTGTCAGCTTCATCTCCCTGCAGGACTCCCTCCGGTACAAGATGATCAAATTTTCCTTCAAAGCAGCCAGCTGTATCTGGCAACAGGAAAGGATTCCACTCATTCAACAACCAGCTGGTGTGCAACTACTGCAATAGGATAATGCAAGTGTGTGCCAGGTCCCTGGGTAGCTGCCATGTTGCTTTCCATATTGAAGCAGTCCCAGGTGCCTCAACTCTTCACCCCACTGGCCAACTTCAGTGGATGGTTCCTGGGTGACTAGGAGTTTCGACTAAAGCCATGGCTAATGACACCTGTCTGAAATCCCACCACGGAGGTAGATGAAAAAAAATCATTGTCGTTTGACCAGGAGACCATAGGCTTGCTCATACTGCATTTCTGGTGCCTTGACTAGTCTGGTCTGTCTTTCAATACTGAAGCCCAGGATATCTTGCATCATGATAATTTGCTGCACCTTGCATAACATGATGCTTCAGGGAGGAGTGGAGCTGATTCTGCAAGATGACTAAGCATGCAGTTTCCTTGAAGGAGGAAGTGGCTGGAGGAGCATGCCAGTGCAGAGGTTCTAATGATACTTGTTTCCAGAGAAATGCATGGCAGAGACGCCAGCGACGCCCTTATCCAGGTACGCTTTGCCTGAGAGCGGTGCATGCAGCACTGTACTCTTGGTACCTTCACGTGCCTCCAAATATGTACATGCTCCAGACCCTCCAGAGCAGTGACATCTAACAGCTTCAAGGATAGCTACCACCAGTCTTGCAATTAATATCAGAGCTTACAGTGTTTCTTTTTTTACAATTGTGAACTAGCACTGGACCACCAAACATTCTTTGATGTATAGCAGATGGCAACAACAAGAGTTTTAGTTGCAATAAAGATTATACAAGTCACTGGTAAGACAGCATGAATACGTGCTGAATCCAAATGAATCCCATTTTTGGGGCTAAAACCATTTCCGTGTTCTCTTTTTAGATAGAGTATTGGAGGCAAAAACCTGGAATCACTTGAAACAGGTGCTGAAATAGGAAAGGCTGCAGGGTCTTTATGGATAAACGAATTAGATGGACTGAATGGCCGCCTTTATCCGTAATTATCTGATGGACTTGTGACTTATTCTGATTGCTGTTCACAACTTGAGTCATTTTAAATGACTGAGCATTGATGTTATGACAATATAAATCATCCATGTATATTTGTTCACTTTCTGGGCAAGAGAGGTTGGTTGATAACCATTAGCAATTATCACATCATTAATAGGGTATTTGTGTTAATTACTAGTCTTAACTTTGTGGTAAGAATAATGTGCAATTGAAATGCAAATATAACAACTTCATGAAACTCACAGGGAATTAAGGGCGAGCTGCTATTTTCCCAAGATTGATGAAGGAACAGTGTAAATCAGCCAGCAACTATATAATTTGGCTTCAACTTTTCTTTATAAACCCCATTAAATAAGGTGCCACATAAAGGGTTATTGCACAAGTTAGGAGCTCACAGTATTGGGGGTAATGTATTAGCATGGATTGAGGATTGGTTAACACACGGAAGACAGAGAGTCGGGATTAATGGGTCTTTTTCAGGTTGGAAAAACGTAACTGGTGGAGTGCCACAAGGATCGGTCCTAGGATCTCAATTTATTATCGATATTAATGACTTGGAGGAGGGGGCAGAGTGTAATGTATCCAAACTTGCTGCTGATACAAAAATAGGTGGGAGGGCATTGTGATGAGGACATGAGGAATCTGCAAGATAGGTTGAGTAAGTGGGCAAAAACTTGGCAGATGGAGTTCAATGTAGGAAAGTATGAGGTCATGCCCTTTGGTAGGAAGAATCAAAAGGCAGACTATTATTTAAATGGAGAGAGACACTAAAAAAAGTGCAGCACAGAGGGATCTGGGTGTTCTTGTGCATGAAGCACAAAAGGTTAGCATGCAGATGCAGCAAGTAATTAAGAAGGCAAATGGAATTTTGGCCTGTGTTGCTAGGGGGTTGGAGTTTAAAAATAGGGAAATCTTGTTACAACTGTACAGGGTGTTGGTGAGGCTGCACCTGGAGTATTGTGTACAGTTTTGGTCCCCGTATTTAAGAAAGGATATACTGGCATTGGAGGCAGTTCAAAAGAGATTCACTAGGCTGATTCCTGGGATGAAAGTGTTGACTTATCAAGAATGGCTAAACAGATTAGGCCTTTATTTATTAACGTTTAGAAGAATGAGGGGTGATCTTATTGAAACGCACAAGATTCTGAGAGGGTTTGACAGGGTAGATGTTGAGAAGATATTTCCACTAGTGGGGAAATCTCGAACTAGGGGGCATAGTTTCAGAATAAGGGAATACTCATTTAAAACTGAGTCATTTAAAACTGAGGTGCAAAGGTTTTTTTTTCTGAGGGTAGTGAATGTCTGGAATTCTCTACCCCAGAGAATTGTGAAGCCTAGATCACTGAGAGTATTTAAAGAGGAGGTAGATAGATTTTTGAAATATCAGGGAGTTGAGGGCTATGAAGAGCTGGCACGAAAGCGGAGTTGAGGCCTGGGGCAGATCAGCCATGATCTTATTGAATGGTGAGGCAGACTTGAGGGGCCGAATGGCCTACTCCTATTTCTTATGTTCTTATTGGTTCTGGCAGAAAATATTAATTCACAAAAATCTCTTGAATGAGCGTCAACAATAAAATTACAAAAATATGAATACAAATGGTGGAAATGCACTTAGGCCTGGATTTTTGCTCCAGGATCAGGAGCACAGAGTAAGACATTTCCTGGTTTCCAAACCCCACCCTGGAGAATGTTACCTGGAAGCTTGGATTTTCCAGGGTGGAAGGGCCAGGTGATCCCAGTATGAGTGTGGAGGATGCCAAGTACGGAAATGGGCTGGGCACAAGGCCTGCCTTGGTGCACTGGCACTGTATCGATGTTTTAAAATAAAACTGAACATCAAACAGCCTTCCATCCCAAGCCTCTCATTCCCCATGCCCCATCCATGCCACCTCATGCCCCACACCCACTCCCATGGCCCTTCATACCTTCATGCCAACCTATACCTGTCTGCCTACTCCCCCATGGCCCTGCATAATCTCCATGTCAAGCAATGTCCCCTGCCCACCCATGGCACTTTATAGCCCCTATGCCAACTTAGTGCCAACTCATATGCCACACCAATCACCTTTGCCCTTACATCTACCATGCCAACTCACCCAGGATCCATTATGGGCAGACCTCCGGATCCACGCTGAGATTAAATGAAATAATGTTCTAAGTGTTTATTACAGATTTTATTTTTTTTAAAAACTTCCATTCATAAAAACCCATTTACTATATTTAAATTCCTTCAACTACATTATCCCTTATAATAACAAACATTTCATTCAATTGCACAATCCCATACAAAAACAAGCATTGGAATTTATAGTCCAATTTCAAAGAGTCCATAATCACTTGCTGCTGTCAATCAATCTGTGAAATGGCAGGCATTCTACTATGATGATGGACTTGTGAAATCAGTGATGCAGCACTAGTCCAGTAGTAGAACCCTTAAAGGTTATATCAACAGACAGAGTGAAATAGCAAGCATTTTTAATACTCCAGACAGATTTTTCAAAAAGTTAAAGAGCAGGAGCTTTTACATATCTTGACAGCATTATGGCTCCCTTTGACAGTTCACCTTGACACTTTTTTGACAATTACAATGAGTTTCACAGTTCCAATGAGTTTCTGCACTTTTTAAACATGGTCATTCCTATTTTTAGCAATCTTGAAGGGCACCTGACCTCCTCCAAAGGTGTCCCAGGGCAATATCCAAAGGGTTACCTTTCCTCTCTAAAAGGGTACCCTGGCTATCCAAATGAATCCACAAAGTTCAGACTTGCTCTTACCAGATCTAATCTGTGCACATCAGGTTTCAGGCACCTCTCACACCAAAATTGCACATGAGCAGAGGCAGCTGCTGATTTCTATGGCCAGTTACCTCTGTGAAATGCGCATGTGTGAATTGCGGCCCAGGTCCATTCCTGCTTCCATGAAAATAGAAGGTGCTGTGTTAGGAGGCGGGACACCTGGATTCAGGCCTCTTTCAGCATTTCGGCTGTCATTGTGAAAATGCAGGCCTTAACGTGTCCTTTGCATTACCTCAAAAGATTATTTTCAAGCATTGCATTTTGCCACATTTTGTTGTGCCTTTCAAGTCACCATAAACAGAGTGCAAAATTGCACTGTTGGGCTACCCAAATATGGTCAGAACTCTGCTCACATGTGGGTCATGTAGCAAGCAGTGCCAGCAACAGCCAATTATCAATGCTGCTGTTATCACTTTATCTCTAGAGACAGGAAGTAAAACTACCTTGCAAGATGGTGTTCCCTGTCTTTGGAGGAACATTCTCCACTCTGGAACATACTCCACTCTGCACCATCTTCAGAGGATAGTTTGTAATATATATGTGACATAAGAAGCTGAACCAGTCGAGCATCCCAACCCTGACTTAGGGACTAGATTTCGTCTCCAGGTAAGCCAAAGCATAAACAAAGACAGAGAGGTTAATTCATCCTTTGTACAACAGGAAAGCAGATGGGGGATTTTTGTTGTATTTCGGCTTCTTAGTTGCCTCATCAATCAATTGCATCATCAAAGTCTCAGTTACTCAGCAGGGTTACTTGATAGTTTAGTAGGGCATGGAGATTGTGAAAACAATTTAAATAATTACATTTATCTCATTCTTTTAGTTCAGATTATGTAGATATAACTGGTAGCAATTATCTGTTTTCTGTCATTTATAATTGATCAGAATCATACTCTACACCCTTTTGTTAGAAGAGAAGCTGAGTTTGATTCCTTTACATTAGGAACTGTCTTCATTGAGTTTCCTCATCATGCAGAGTGAGAGCATTTTTCTAGATTCTATTGCAGTAAAAAGTGTTTTGTTTTATTGTTCTAGACTTACGGAACTGTTCTAAACATCAATAGAGGCAAGATATCTGATCTGGAAGTTGTTGTTGACTCTTGGCCTGACTTCAGCACTGTATTATGTCAACCATGTGAAAAGGTATCCAAATGTGCTTTTAAGAAATTATGTACTTTATTACCATTTAAAGAACAAGATTAAGTAATATAGTATAGAATTAAAAGTAAAAGGAGCAGACCTAGTGTTAAGATTTGTCTCTATTTATATCCGTGGCAGATGGCAGTTTCCATTGGTGAACTTGTATTCCCTATGGACCAAAACTTGTAATTTAAAAAAGGCTGCAAATGCGAGTTGAATGGCCCCTGTCAATAGTGTATCCTTGTCATGTGGAATTATGCAAGTTAATTTACATGGGATGCTTGTTATACACTGCAGATTACCCTGATAGGCAGGAAACGACTATGCTGTCAGACTTCGGGCTAAAACTACACATTATGTTTATTACAGTAAATGTATTTACTCAGAAGCAAAATAAACAGAGAAACAGAATAAGATTTAAAACACAAAATACCTCATATTTTATATTCAAAATAGCAAGTATTTGATTTCTTAGAATCCTTTAACAGAGTCTTCTTATGATTCTTATGTGGATCTGCATTTCCTGATGGAGTTCTTTCTCTGTGATGGAGAAGATAAACAGTTAAACTCAGTGAACTAAACAATGGCTGCTGCCCATATTTACTCCCAGTGAAACTTAAGTTCTTCCTCAACAAGTCATAGAATGTTACAATGCTGAAACGTGACAGTTAGCTCATCTGTCTGCACTGTTGTTTTCTCCAAGAGGCACGCAGTCTAATTTCATTCTTCTGTCCACACCCTCACAACCTTTAGTATTACTTTTTCTCAAATAACTTTCCTTATTAAACGAACATAGGAGTAAGCCATTCAACCCATTGAGAATGTTCTGCAATTCAGTTAGTTCATATGAATCTTAATTTGGTCTTCCTGCCTTTGCACTGTTTTATTATCCTTGTCTAACAAAAATCTATCAATCTGTTTGATGTTTCCATTTACCTAGCCTCAACAGCTTTTTGAAGGAGAGGTTACCAGATTTCCACTGCTCTTTATGTAAAGAAGCGCTTTTTGACGTCACACCTGAACTGCCTAGCTCTAATTTTAAGGTCATGCCCTCTTATTCTGGTTCTGTCACTAAAAGAAATAGTTTCCCTCTATTTATTTTATCATATCCCTTTATCCATTTACCTTTTTTATTTATCCTTGGGAGGTGGACGTCCCTGGCAAGACCAGCATTTATTGCTCATCCCTAGTTGCCCTTGAGCAGGCGGTGGTGAGCTGCCTTCTTGAACCGCTGCAGTCCGTTTGGGTGTGGATACACCCACAATGCTGTTGGGGAGGGAAATCCAGGATTTTGACTCAGCGACACTGAGGGACTGGTGTTATAAAACATGTTTGATATCAAAAATGACTTTATTGAGTGGGCTGAAACCACTGGATACATTTAAAAAGACTGCACACCAGCATTTTAAGTGACTTAAACAACAGTTCCTAAGGTAGCTTAAAATTCACATAGCTGTTTAGAAGTAGCCCACCAGAGACAATCAACTTGGACAAGTGTGAATGACCTATCTCCTGAACTATTCACAAAACATCCAGACATAACCTGTGTATTCAGCTGGGTGTGGACCAAGCCATTAGACTCATCATTTTGGACAGTGGGCCCAGGCTGAGAAGGGAACTCCACCAGCCATGATCTAATCATTTTTAAACAATGGACCTGGAATCAGCTGGCCAATACCATGTTTGGGTAACTGGCCGGTTTGTGGGAGGAGATCATGTGACGAGCAAGGTAAGACTTTGTTCTTCTTAAGAAACTGCTTCTTTCCAGGCCAGTCAGAATGAGATTAGAAAGACACTGAGTTGGCACTATCTGTCTCCAGTCATCCTGCAAACTTGTGCCCTGTCTGTTTTTTGATCAGCCATGCAGTGCAGGCAGCATCTTAAATATCAACTCGGCAGTTGCTGGCTCCAGGAGAAAAGACAGAAATCATCCGTCAGCGTCTTTAAATCGTCTTGATGCAGAATCAGAAAGACCATCGAGCCCAATCTGAAACCATCCAAACCATCAATCTACAGACTCCATAAACAATTTACTTTTTTTGGACTCTTAAACAATTTAGCCTACCCCTCCCCCACCCCTCACTTTGTGGCTTACAACTTTGTGTATGTGTAAACTCTTGAATGTACATGTGACTGAAGGTTGGGGCATTTTTATTGTTTTTATTTAGATCAGGTGTTAAGTACAATAAGTACTATTTTCTTTTCTTAAAAAAAAACTTACAAGAAAACCTGTCTGTGTATGTTTTATAGTCACAGCACTTAAACAGTTAAACACTCAATTAATTTGGCAAGTGAATTCTTCATTTAAATAAAAAACCCATTATGGTCAACCGAGGTATGGAAAGAGAGGGGAGCCACTCTACTGCTTCTCACCTAACCATAACAACAGCAATAAAGTTCCAAGGCTGGAGGGCATGTAGACTTGAAGGTGGTTGTGCTTCTATGTATCTGCTGCTTTTGTCCTTCTAGTTGGTAGAGGTCATGTGTTTGGAAGGTGCTGTCAAAGGAGCCTTAGTGAGTTGCTGTGGTACATCTTACAGATGGTACACACCACAGCCACTGTGCACTGTTGATTCGAGGGAATTAATGTTTAATGTGGTGAAAAGGGTACCAATCAAGTGGACTGCTCTGTCTTGAATGGTGTTGAGCTTCTTGTGTTATTGGAGCTGTGTTCAGCCAGGCAAGTGTAGAGTATTCCATCATACTTCTAATTTGTGCCTTGTAAATGGTGGACAGGCTTTGGGGAGTTAGAAGATGAGTTACTTGCATTTCCAGCCTCTTACCTGCTCTTGTAGCCACAGTATTTATATGGCTGGTCTGTTAGTTTCTCAGCAATGGTAACCCCCAGGATGTTGATGGTGGGGAATTTTGTGATGGTACTGCTATTGAATGTCATGGGGCGATAGTTAGATTCTCTCCTGTTAAAGATTGTCATTGCCTGCAACTTTTGTGGTTTAAATGTTACTTGCCACTTATTAACCGAACCTGAATGTTATCCACATCTTGCTGCAAGCAGGCATAGGCTAGTTCAGTATCTGAGGAGTTCTGCATGGTATTGAACACTGTACAATCATCAGTGATCATCTCCACTTGTGACCATCTGTTGGAAGTGTAAAATGAAGGAGTTAGATGACATGTGCTGAAGTGTGCCTGACAACAGGCCTGATGAGGGGACTGTTGAAGATTAAAGGAAGGCCCAGATTGTTTTGCTGTAATTAAGGTGTAAGGTGTTCACTCTTGGAGACAATGGCAGTATCATTTGTACTTACAATGATTAGACTGCTAGTCTCCAAAGTCCCAGGAAGGTGTTGAGAATGTCAGGTTTTAAACAGTTATGCTTTAAACTGTCCATTTTTTTGCAAGATAAGAGAGTTGGGGTCTCGAGGATCGCTAATCAGCATTTCTACCTGAATACAAAGCCCATGTGATTCACGATTCTATGGGCCTGAATTCTTCAGGCAGCAGGTGGGCTCGGCGGGAGCATGCGTGCGAAAGAGTGCTTCAATCTCCCTGAGGCACAGAGCTGCCTCGGAGATTGAATCGATACTTAAATAAAGGATTAAAAAAGTTATTTAAACATGTCCTCTCATGTGACTGTATCATATGAGATGGGACATGTTTTTATATTTCGGGAAATTTTGAAATTTATTTAATAAAAGCTTTAGGAAATCTCATCACGTCCGTGGATGAGGTTTCCTAAAAACGCGAAGGTTGCTTGGCCTTTTCGCCTGCACACCAACCTTAAGGTTGGACAGGCAGCGTTACTAATGACATGAATTACTTTCTTAATGGCCTAAATAGGCCGTTTACATATCGGCGGGTGCACAGCCGACTTCACTGTGCACCTGCCGAATGAAATATCGCGGGACTGTGCGATGACATCGGGACACGCCTGACATCATTGCGCATCATTTTATGCGTCAGTGTGTTGGGCCTGCCCCCATTAGCTGACTGAAAAATCCTGCCGATGGTGATGAGGGGTAAGAGTTTCTAAGATATCTCTGAAACTCACGGGCACATGCATTTGCCAGGATCTGGGAGTGTCTCTGTGGTTCATCATACAGGAATGCAGGTGGGAGCTCTGCTCAGACTGAAAAGTCTAAATTCGTGAAGATTTGTATCAAGGCTGGAAGACTGGCCTAGCTTGAGCTAGAGGGAGAATCCCCGGGAAAAAAACACTCACTGTAAGATATTGTTCTAGGGTTAAAAGTTACTAGGCTGGGAAAGGAAAGAACAGAAGTGAAACCTCGGGAGCTAAGAATCACTTCAGACTGGGTCCAGGGAATCAAATGACTACTTATGGGATAGTGTAAAGTATATCTATGAAGTGGGTTTTTGGTTATGTTAAAAAATAAAAGGTGATAGTCCTGTTCTGTAGTTTAAAGCATAAGTTGCCTATAATAATAGCATTAATCAACTGTGCTTTTAGTCTGTGTTACAATAGAAGTCTTAAAATGTGAAATCTTGTGTTATTCTTTCAGTTATTAACTGGAAGTTCGAAATACTTTTTAAAAGGTATCTATCTGTACAAGGATCGTAACAAAACTGGGGGCTCTTACGGGATTTTGATTCCATAGGCTGAGATGAAAACATTGGGTTTGGCCACAGTTTAAATAGACAAGATTTCATGGTGACTTTTGCTGTATTCATTTAAAGTTAAAATGGCTATTTCTATTGCTGAAGCATTCCTCAAAAGAGAGGACTTGCAGCAGTTAACAAAGTTTAATTTAAAGACGATAGTAGAGAAATTAGAAATAGATTTAAAAGTAGGTGCTTATAAGTCAGAAATAGTTGAAGTATTGACTCAACATTTGAACCTCAAGGAAGAAAAAAGTACTCCAGATAAAACGTATATTGAGTTAGCCTGGATTCAGTTGCAGAGGAAACAACTTGAATTGTTGAACAACTGAAAAAAAATGAAAAAAATTGAGTTCGAGAAAGAAAGAGAAATGAAGAAACTTGAATTGGAAAAAGAGAAAGAAAGGGAAAAAGAAATCTGAAAACTTGAATTAGAATTTCTGAAAGTAAGAGAAAGGGAAAGCCTTGAATTTCAGAAAAAGGGAAGCCAGAAAATTTGAACTGGACAGAGAAAGGCTTCAATTATGTGAAATTCAGTGAGGAAGGAGTTGAAAGGTATTTTATCTTGTGTGAGAAAATTGCTACAAAGTTACAGTGGCTACAAGAAATTTGGACAATTCTATTACAAAGTGTTTTTGTAGGAAAAGCATTGGAGATTATTCAACCTATTCAGATGAGCAGTCTACAGGTTATGATATGGTTAAGACTGCTGTGCTTAATGCATTTGAGTTAGTCCCAGAAGCTTATAGGCAAAAGTTTAAAAATCTGAGGAAGAGACAGAATCAGACTTTTGTGGAATTTGCCAGAGAAAAATAAATGATCGATGGTATAGGGTGATGAAATTTGATCAGGGTTTGAGAGGTGTTGTTAATGGAAGAATTTAAAAAAACAATATTCCTTTAGGAATCAGGTCCCACCCAGAAGACTGTAAAGTTTCTAAAATAAGGGAAGCGGCTGTTTTGGAGTTACAAACTGTCCCACGAACATATGGGTGGCAGCAAACCTTTGTTTGCAAACCCACAGAGAAGTTGAAGAGATAAATAAGTTGATAATGAACAGAACACTGATTACCCTGAAGGAGATGGCAGAACTGAAATGACAGATTTTTCTCAAGAGTAGTAAAGAAACGACATTATGGAAGACAAGTATGAGTCATGGAGACAAACATAATACTTTTGTCATACAAGGGGGCACATGAAGGCAGATTGCTGGATATTGAAAAGCTAAGCTGGTAGCTTTATCGGGAGTCCCTCGTGTTTCTCCAGAAAACGCTGTATCGGTGAGTGAAGCTTGTGATAAACCAATACCATTTAATGTATTCACAGTGGGTGTAAATTGCAACAATATGGAAGTTTTATATTTGACGATTTCATAACTCAATTTTTGGCTGATAAAGAGGCCAAAAAGTTTGTTTGTTTTAGATATATACGGTTGGCTCAAAGCTTCATGCTAACAAAAGACATGGATTTCCTAAGAGTTCACTAAATAAAAGTATATTGATACAGGGCATTGATGGAAATTGTTTACTTGTTAGCTTGTGTAGAGTGAACTTAAACTATGCTTCAGTCATTGGATCTGTTATTGTTGGGGTGGTGTCGAAGTTGCCTATTAATAATGTCGATTTCATACAGGAAATGACCTGCGGGAGATAAAGTGCTGCCATCTCCTGGGATGGTAGGCAAGTCCATTGAACCTGACAGTATACTAAAAAAAATCAGGAATTATTTGTAATCCTGCTGTAGAAAGTACTGTTTAAACTAAAGATGTGTCCAAAGAGTCAAAAGCTCAGATTTCTGAGAGTAAAGAAACCTTGAGACTGAAACAAAGTTACTGCCAACTGCAAATGAACTGAATCTGTCTGAGTTGAACCTGCCTGCAGACCCTAAGTCCAAGGATACAATTGTCTAACCAAGGACATAGAAGCACAATGAAATTTAATCATCATGAGAAAGGAGATTTGCTACGACGTGTGACAAAAGGCGAAATCATGAGCAGTGAAACAAATTCTCATCTATATGAGAGAAAATTTTAAACATCTATATAAAGTGAACTTGGACATCACAACCTTTATATGCATTTGGTTGATGCAGGTTAAATATCGTGATGCTGCTAAGATGGACTGTTTGTGGTGGTGGGGCTGGGGGGGGGAATATTACTTGTACAATATGTAGTAAGTTAGTTGTTAACTTGTGGAATGTAATTTATATTTTGGATAGAGTTTTTGAAAACTCACTTCAATGGTGATTTCATTTCTTGGGGTAGGGGGAGGTATCACAATATGAGATTGTTTTCAAACTGTGTCTTTAATTCAGGGTAAAATGAAGGGGGTGTGTGCTGAAGTCCGCCTGACAACAGGCCTGAGTGAGGGGGCTGTTAAAGGAAGACCCATATGGTTTTGCTGGGAAGTGGGTGTAAGGCGTTCACACACACAGACAATGGCAGCAGCACTTGTGCTAGACTTCTCACCTCCAAAGCCCTCGTAAAGTGTTCAGAATGTAGGGTTATAAACAATTATGCTTTAAAATGTCCATTTACTTCCAAGATAAGAGAGACTTGGGGTCGCAAGGGTAGCAAACCGGCCTTTCTACCTCAATACAAGGCCCATTTGATTCACGTTACCATGGAGATAAACTTTGAGAGGGGGAGGGTTTCTAGGATGTCTCTGAAACTCAGACACAGGCAGTTCATCAGGATCCAGAAGAGAACATAAGAACTAGGAACAGGAGTAGACCATTCAGCCCCTCGAGCCTGCTCTGCCATTCAATAAGATTGTGGCTGATCATCTTGTGTTTCGATTTCCATCTAACCCCAATGACCTCTGATTTCTTTGCCTAACAAGAATCTATCTACCTCTACCTTAAAAATATTCAATGGCCCCGCTTCCACTACCTTCTGAGGCAGAGAATTCCAAAGTCTCACAACCATCTGAGAAAAAAAATTCTCCTCATCTCTGTCCTAAAAGGGTGACCCCTAATTTTAAAACAGTGCTCCCTAGTTCTGGGCTCACCCACAAGAGGAAACATCCTTTCGACGTCCACCTTGTCAAGGCCGTTCAGGATCCTGTATACTTCAATCAAATCACCCCTCGCTCTTATAAACTCCAGTGGAAACAAGCCCAGTCTGTCCAACCTTTCCTCATAAGACAACCCACTCATTCCAGGTATCAATCTAGTAAACCTCCTTTGAATTGCCTCCAATGCATTTACATTAAATAAGGAGAGCAAAACTGCACACAGTATTCAAGGTGTGGTCTCACCAATGCCCTGTAAAACTGAAGCATAACATCCTTACTTTTATGTTCAATCCCTCTCATAATAAAGCATCCATTAGCATTCTTAATTACTTGCTGTACCTGCATACTAATATTGTGACTCATGCACTAGAACACCAAATCCCTCTGCACCTCAGAATTATGCAGCCGTTCTCTGTTTAAGTAATACTCTGCTTTTTTGTTCTTCCTGCCAAAGTGAACAACTTCACATTTTCCCACATTAAACTCCATTTGCCAGATCTTTGCCCACACACTCAACCTGTTTATATCTATCTGCAACCTCCTGTCCTCTTCACAACATACTTTCCTACCTATCTTTGTGTCATCTGCAAGTTAAGCTACCATGTATTCACTACCCTCATCTAAGTCATTGATGTAAATTGTAAAATGTTGAAGCACCAGTACAGACCCCTGTGGGACTCCATTCATCACATCCTGCCAATCAGAAGAAGACCATTTATGCATACCCTCTGCTTTCTGTCAAACAGCCAATCTTCTATCCATGCTAAGATGTTACCCACTACACCATGTGCTTTTATTTTCTGTAATAATCTTTGATGTGGCACCTTTATCAAATGCCTTCTGGAAATCCAAGTACAGTACCTTTCCACTGCACATGTTATTCCTTCAAAAAACTCCAATAAATTGGTTAAACATGATTTTCCTTTCACAAAACCATGCTGACTCTTCCCTATTGCCTTAAGCTCTTCTAAGTGCCCAGCTATAACCTCCTTAATGATTGATTCTAATAACTTCTCCACAAAAGACGTCAAGCTAACTGGCCGATAGTTTCCTGTTTTCTGCCTCCCTTCCTTCTTGGAAAATTAACACCAGCACACCAACGACCTCATTAGCCACCTCTTTTAAGACCCTAGGATGTAGACCATCGGGACCCAGAGACTTGCAGCTTCATCAATTTGCTCAGTACCGTTTCCCCAGTGATTTCAATTTCAACAAGTTCCTTTCTCCTATTCACCCCAATTTGCAGCTATTACTGGAATGTTTTTTGTCTCCCCTATAATAAACCCAGAAGCAAAACGTTCGTTCACTTCTTCCACTATTTCCTTATTATCTACTATTAACTCCCCACTGTCACTCTCTGGATAACCAACACTCATTTAACTTACTCTTTTCCTTTGTGAATACCTGTAGAAATTCTTGCTATCCATTTTTACATTTCTAGCTAGCTTCCTGTCATACTCTAATTTCTTTCTCCCGATTAACCTTTTAGTCATTCTCTGTCCTTTATATCCTGTCAAATCATCTGTCCTGCCACTGATCTTTGTGAAGTTCTATGCTTTTTCCTGAAGTTTGATGCTTTCCTTAACAGCTTTAGTTAACCACAGACGTTGGGTCCTCCCCTTAGAATTTTTCTTTATAGTAGGAATGTACTTATTTTGAATACTCTGAAATATCCCCTTAAATGTCTGCCACTGCTTCTCTATTGATCTATCCTCCAGCCTAGTTTCCCAGTTCACTTCAGCTAGCTCAGCTTTCATCCCCACATAGTTGGCCTTATTTAAGTTTAAGATACTAGTCTTAGACCCACTCTTCCCCCTTTCAAACTGGATGTAAAATTCAATCATATTGTGGTCGCTGCTACCTAGGGGTGCCTTTACTCTGAAGTCATTAATTAATCCTGTCACGTTACACAATACCAAGTGTAATATAACCTGCTCTCTGGTTGGTTCCAGAACATGCTGCTCTAAGAAACTATATCAAAAGCATTCTAAGAACTCCTCATCCAGGTTACTGCTGCCAATCTGATTTTTCTAGTTTATATGTAGATTAAAATCACCCATGATTATTGCTGTCACTTTATCACAAGCACACAATATTTTTTCTTGAATGCTTTGTCCTACACTGTGGCTGCTATTAGGGGCCTGTTGACCACTCCCACTAATTACTTTTTCCCGCTACTATTCCTCATCTCCACCCAAACCGATTCTACATCCTGATCTCCTGAACCAAAGTCATCTCTAATTATTGTACCAATGCCCTCTTTGATTAACAGTCCCATTCCTCCACCTAGCTTCCTATTCTCCTTGAATGTCAAGTACCCTTCAATATTAAGGACCCAATCTTCGTCGTCCTGCAGCCACATCTCGATAACTGCTATCTGATCATATTTATTTATTTCAATGTGGGCCATCAATTCATTTACTTTGTGATGAAAGCTACGTGCATTCAGATAGAGAGCCTTCAGTTTTGTCTTTTTGTTACCTTTGTAACATTTAGTCTTGATTGTTGATGTATTCTTAGGATTTTTTCTCTCTCTGTCCCTTCCTGCCATTCTCTGACCATCACTTCTCATATTACTATTTTATTCTCCTGTCTTGACTCTACACCTTGAATTGCTCCCTCTACCCAAGCTTTATTCCTCACCCCTCTTATTTAGTTTAAAGCCCTCTCTACTTCCCTAGTTATGCGATTTACGAGGACATTCGTCCCAGCATGGTTCAAGTGTAAACTGTCCCAACGGTACAACCCCCACTTTCCCCAGTACTAATGCCAGTGCCCCACAAACCGGAACCCACTTCTCTCACCAGTCTTTGAGCCACGCATTCATCTCTCTAATCTTATTTGCCCTATGCCAATTTGCACGTGGTGGGTAATAATGCAGAGATTATTACCTTTGATGTTCTGCTTTTTAATTTGATACCTAGCTCCTCATACTGACTTTGCAGAACATCTATCCTAGTTCTACCTATGTCATTGGCAACTATATGGACCACAACAACTGGATCCTCCCCCTCCCACTGCAAGTTCCTCTCCAGCCCTGAGCATATGTCCCAAACCCTGGCACTGGACAGGCAACATAGACATCTGGACTCTTGCTCTTTGCTGCAGAGAACAGTGTCAATCCCCCTCACTATACTATCCCCTACTACCACTACATTCCTTTTTGTTCCCCCCACTTGAATGGCTTCCTGTACCACAGTGCCATGGCCAGCCAGCTCATCCACCTTGCAGACTTCGCTTCCATCCACACAGGTTGAGCACCTTAAACCAGTTTGATAATTGCAAAGTCTGAGGCTCCTCCACTACTGTCTGGTCGGTCCCATTACCTGCCTCACTGATGGTCACATACTGCTGTCCTTCACTGCTGACCAAAACAGATGACTCTCTTCTAAGAGGTGCGACTGCTTTCTGGAACAAAGTATCCAGGTATTTCTCTTCCTCCCTTATGTTGCGCAGTGTGTGCATTTCTGCTTCCAGATCAATAATCCTGATCTGGAATTCCTCAAGCTGCTTACACTTCCTGCAGATGTGTTTGTCATGAATCGCCTTGGCATCCAAAAGCTCCCACATCTCACAGCTGCAAAACACCTGCCCGCCATTCTAACTTATGTCATTTAATTTACTTTAATTACTTCATTTCTATGTACGCTACAATATATTGTGTTTATTGAATGCTAGTACCGCTGACAACTAAGGCTTCTTAACTATAAGGTATGTCTTCGCGCTCTCTTATCGCGTGTCTCCGCCGCTCTCCTCGCACTCTCTTATCACGTGTCTCCGCTGCTCTCCTCGCGCTCTCTTATCCCGTGTCTCCGCTGCTCTCCTCACGCTCTCTTATCCCGTGTCTCCGCTGCTCTCCTCGCGCTCTCTTATCCTGGGAGGGAGCAGCTAGAGGCCTAAAGTCTCTATGGTTCACCACACAGGAATGCCGGTGGGAGCTCGCACTCAGATTGAAAAGGCCAAATTCACAAGGATTTTAAATGAGGCTGGAAGATTTGCCTAGCTTGCACTAGAGGGAAAATCCCCAGGAACAACCCTCACCATGAAAGATAATTCTAGTGTTAAAAGTTATCAGGCTGGGAAAGGAAAGAAACAGAAGTAAACCCCAGGAGCTAAGAATCACTTTGGACTAGGTCTGGGGAATCGAATGGTGACTTAAGCGATTGCGTAAAGTATACCTATGAAGTGGATTTTTCAGTTGTGTTAAAAATAAAAGGAGAAATTTGTGTTTTGTAGTTTAAAGTTGCCTACAACAATTGTGTTTAGGCAATACCTTTTAATCTGTTTGTTATAGTAGAAATCTTAAAACATGAAATCTTGGCATGTCATTCTTTCAGCTGTTAATGGGATGTTCGAATTTCTTTTTAAAAGTTATCGATCTCTACGGGGATCCTGACAGCATATTCGAACCAATGCTATAATGAGGCCTGGAGCTAATTCAACATGATTTGAGGGTATGGTTGTTTTTGGAGCCTCCTCCTCTAGTTAGTTGTTTAATTATCCATCACCAGTCACAACTGGATGTGGTAGGACTGCAGAGCTTTGATTTGATTCACTGTTTAGCATACATGTAGTCCTGTGTAGCTTCATGAGGTTGGCATCTCATTTTTAGGTATGCCTGGTGCTTCTCATGGCATTCTCTCCTCCACTCCTCATAGAACCAAGGTTGGTCCTTGGCTTGATGGTAATGTGAGTGAGGGATATGCCAGGCTGTGAATTTACAGATTATGGTTGAAGACAATTTACTGCTACTGATGGCCCACAGCATCTCATAAATGTCCAGTTTTAAGCTGCTAGGTCTGTTCTGATACTATTCCATTTGGCACAGTAGTGCCACATGACACGATGCAGGGTGTTTCCGGTGTGATGACGGGACTTTGTCTCCATAAGGACTCTGTGGTGATCACTCATTCTAATACTGAGGGTGGGCGGTAGGTGGTAATCAGCAGGAGGTGGTCCGAAGTCAATGTTGAGGGCTCCTGGGACCAATCCATCCCGATATACACCACTGTGCAGCCATTTCTATGTGGAAGAGGACATACCCAGGGCTGGTAATGGTGGAGTCTGAGACATTGGCTGTAAGGTTTTGATTCGGTGAGACTATGTCAGACTGTTGCTTGACTAAGTCTGTGGGACAGCTGTCCCAATTTTGGCATAAGTCCCCAGATGTTAATGAGGATTCTGCAGGATCAACTGGGCAGGGTATAACTTTGTCATTTCTGGTGTCTAGGTCCACGTTGGCAGGTCTGTCTGGTTTTATTCTTATTTGACTTTTCTGCAGCAGTTTTATTCAACTCAGTGAGTTGCTAGACCATTTCAGAAGGCAGTTAAGAGTCAACAGCATTGCTGCGGGTCTGAAGTGACATGAAGGCTAGACCAGGTTAGCTTGGTGGATTTCCTCCCCTGAAGTACATTAGTGAATCAAATGGGGTTTTACAACAATCTGATAGTTTGTTTCATGATCATTATGAACAAGACTAGCATTTTATTCCAGATTTATACATTGAAATTTTAAATTCGCTGTTGCCCTGGTGTCTCCAGAGCATTGGTTCCCTTGGGTTTCTGGATTACTTGTCCAATAACATTACCACAATGGTACCATTCCACTAATCATCTTAAACACCTCAATTAATCACCCTTTAATCTTTTATATCCTAGGGAATACAAGCCTTGTCCACACAGCCTGTCCTCATAATTAAACCCTTTTTGCCCAGTATTACCTGTATTCTGGTGAATCTGCACTGCATCCCCTCCAAGACACACACATCTCAAGTGGATGACTTCACACTTGTCCAAATTAAACTCCATCTGCCAGGATGTAGATGGTTTCATTGTTTAGCTCAAAATTCATATGAAAAGACATAATTCCTTGACATAATGGAGAGGGTTGATGAGGGTAATGAAGTTGATGGTATGTACATAGACTTACAAAGTACCACACAAAAGACCTCTGAGGTGGATGAAAGGGACAGTGACATCAGAGTTACAACATTGGCTAAGCAGATTTTCCAGCCAGAGATTAATGACCTTAACTTGGGTATACAGGACGTAATTTTAAAGTTTATAGATGATTCAAGTCTTGAAAATCTAGTAAACCAACGAGGAGGACAGTAACAGACTTCAGAAGGGCATAGACTGGTGAACTGGGCAGGCACATGGCAGATAAGATTTAACACGGAGAAATGTGAAGTGCTACATTTTTGGTAGGAAGAATGAAGAGAGGCATTATGAACTAATGATTCAATGTTAAAGGTGGTGCAGTAACAGAGACCTGGGGTGCATGTACATGAATCTTAGAAGGCGGCAGGACAAGTTGAGAAGGCTGTTTAAAAAAGCTTAGGGGATCATTAGCTTTATTAATAGAGAAATTGAATACAAAAACAAGTAAGTTATTGCCAAACCTTTTATAAACTGCTGGTTAGGCTTCAGCTGGCGTATTGTGTTAAATTCTGGGCAGCAGACTTTGACATCCTTCTTAATGTTAGTTGTATATTAATTGTGTTTAATTGAATGCAGGTGGTGGACATTAACTAGGGATTCACTTGGGCTCAAATAGATAGGAACAGACAGGAACTGGGTTATGAGTTTGAGGCGATGATTTGTAATGTGTATCTCTGAATAAAAGTGTATAAATATTGGTTCCTGTTTTATCCTTCACCAGGCTTTCTGGATAGTATTAGTCAAGACCTTGGAGAGAGTGCCAAAGAGATTTACTAAAATGGTATAAGGAATGAGGGATTTTAGTTATTTGGATAGGTTAGAGAAGCTGGGGTTGTTACCCTTTGAGCAAAAAAAGTTTTAAGAGGATTTTTGATAGAGGTGTTCAAAATCAGAATAGTTTTGATAGAGTAAATAAAGAGAAACTGTATCCAGTGGTAGAAGGGTGAGTAACCAGACGACATGGATTTAAGGTGATTGGTAAAAGAACTAAACATGACATGAGGAAACATTGTGTAAATCAATGAGTTATGATGATTTGGAATATAGTGTCTGAAAGGGTGGTGGAAGGAGATTCAATAGTAACATTCAATAGAATTAGAAATACTTGAGGGGGAAAACGTTTACAGGACTACAGGGAAGGAGTAGGGAGAGACTGTGGCATAGTGATAATGTCACTCGACTCGTACTCAGGATACCCAGGATAATGCTGTGGGGACGTGTTCAAACCCACCATGGCAGTTGGTGAAATTTAAATTCAATTAATAAAATCTGGAATTAAAAGTGAGTCTCAGTAATGGCGACCATGCAACTATCATTGATTGTTGTAAAAACCCATCTGTTTCACTAATCTCCTTTACGGAAGGAAATCTGCTGTCCTTGCATGTAACTCCAGACCCAAACAATGTGGCTGACTCTTAACTTGTCCTCTGAAATAACCTGGTAAGCCATGCAGTTCAAGGGCAATTAGGGACAGACAACAAATGTTTGCCTTGTCTTGCCAGTGACGCCCACACCCATGAAAGAATAAATTTAGGGAAGCGGGTTAATTGGATAGTTCTACGAAAAGAATCGGCACAGGCACAATGGGCTGAATGGCCACTTCCTGTGCTGTATTATTCCATGATTCTAAGGTAATACAGAAATAATTAGATATAGCTGCCAGACTGCATCTACAGCTGGTGGTGAGGGAACCAACAAAGGAAAAAAACCTACTTGATCTAGTCTTCACCGATATACCTGTCACAGATGCATCTGTCCAGTATTGATAGGCATGACCACGGCACAGTCTATGTAGAAACAGAGTCCTGTCTTCACACTGAGGATGCCCTCCATTGCATTGTGAGGCACTACAATCATGCTAAATGGGACAGATTTCAAGCAGACCTAGCAACTTAAAACTGGGCATCCATGAGTTGCTGTGGCCCATTAGCAGCAGCAGAATTATATATAACCACAATCTGTAACCTTGTGGCCTGGCATATTCCCCACTCTACCATTACCATCAGGCTGAGAGATGAAATAAAAACAAAAAATGCTGGAAAAACTCAGTATCTGTGGAGAGAGAAACAAAGTTAACATTTTGAGTCTATATGACCCTTCTTCAGAGCTAAAGAGAAGTAGAAATGTGATGAAATTTATACTGTTTAAGGGGGATGGAGCAGGTGAAGCTGGAGAGAAGGCCAGCGATAGGTGGGAGCTAAGGAGAGATTGACAAAGATGTCATGGACAAAAAGAGTGTTAATGATAGTGGTAAGGGCTAAAGGAGGTACTGATAGTGGCATAAAAGTAAGAAAGCAGAATGTGTTAATAGCAGATCAAGGGTGAGCAATCTGAAAGAACAACATGGAACAAGTAACAGATGTCTCTTTTTGGGGAGGAGGGGGTGGTGGTTGGGGAAAAAGGATGGAAAATAGGGACAAAAATGGGGACAAAACAATGAACAAATGAATACAAATGAAAATAAGTGGAAAAAAAATTTTTAAAAATTTTTAAAAAGGGGATGAACACTTGTTCATTGAAGAATGCAGGAGGGCATGTTAGGAGCAGCATCAGGCATGCCTAAAAATGAGGTGTCAACTGGTGAAGCTACAACACAGGATTACATGCATGCTAAACAGCATAAGCAGCATGCGATGGACAGAGCTAAGTGATCCCACAGCAATGGATCATATCTAAGCTCTGCAGTCCTGCCACATCCAGTCGTGAATGGTGGTGGACAATTAAACAGCTCGCTGGAGGAGGAGGCTCCACAAATATCTCCATCAGAGCTCAGCAGATCAGTGCAAAAGACAAGGCTGAAGCATTCGCAACAAACCAGCCAGAAGTGCCGAGTGGCTGATCCATCTCAGCCTCCTCTGGAGGTCCTCAGCATCACAGATGCCAGTCTTCAGTCAATTTGATTCACTCCACATGATACCAAGAAAGGGCTGGAGGCACTGGATACAGCAAAGGCTATGGGCCCTGACAATATTCAGGCAATAGTACTGTAGATGTGCTCCAGAACTAGCGCCCCCTAGCCAAGCTGTTCCAATACATCGATAACACTGGTACCTACCCAGCAATGTGGAAAATTGCCCAAGTATGTCCTGTCCACAAAAAGCAGGACAAATCCAACCCGGCCAACTACCGCCCTATCAGTATACTCTCGATCATCAGCAAAGTGATCGAGGGGGTCATCAATAGTGCTATCAAGTGGCACTTACTCAGTAAAAAGGTGCTCACTGACACTCAGTTTGGGTTCTGCCAGGGCCATTCAGCTCCTGACCTCGTTACAGCATTAGTCCAAACATGGACAAAAGAGCTGAACTCCAGAGGTGAGGAGAGAGTGACTGTCCTTGACGTCAAGGCAGCATTTAACAGATTGTGGCATCAAGGAGCCCTAGCAAAAGTGAAGTCAATAGGAATCGGGGGTAAAACTCTCCGCTGGTTAGAGTCATACCTAGCATAAAGGAAGATGGTTGTGGTTGTTGGAGGTCAATCATTTCAGTCCTGGGACATCACTGCAGGAGTTCCTCAGGGTAGGGACCTAGACCTAACCATCTTCAACTGTTTCATCAATGACCCTTTCTCCATTATAAGATGGGGATATTTGTGGATAATTGGTGTTGAACATTGTCCAATTGAGACTCCTCAGATACTGAAACAGTCCGTGTCCACATGCAGCAAGACCTGGACAATATTCAAGCTTGGGCTGATGTGCGGTGTGCCAGGCAATGACCATCTTGAACAAGAGAGAATCTAACCACCTCCCCTTGACATTCAAGGATGTTACCGTTGCTGAATCCCCCACTATGAACTTCCTGGGGTTACCATTGACCAGAAACTGAATTGGACCAGCCATATTAATACTCTGGCTGCAAGAGCAGATCAGAGGCTGGGAATTCTGCAGCAAGTAACTCACCTCCTGACTCCCCAAAGCCTGTCCATCATCTACAAGGCACAAGTCAGGAAAATGATGGAATACTTTCCATTTACCTGGATGAATTCAGCTCCAACGAGAAGCTCAACACCAGGGCAAAGCAGCCCGCTTGATTGGCACTCCCTCCACCACCAATGCACAATGGCAGCAGTGTGTACCATCTACAAAATGCAATTCATCAAGGCTCCTTTAACAGTACCTTCTAAACTACAACCTCTACCATCTAGAAGAACAAGGGCAGCAGATGCATGGGAACGCCACCATCTCCCAAGTTACACACCATCCTGACTTGGAGCTATATTGGCATTCCTTCACTACAGCTGGGAAAAAATCCTGTAACTCCCTCCCTAAAAGCACTATGGGTGTTCCTACAACACAGACTGCAGCAGTTCAAGAAGGCAGCTCACCACCACCTTCTCAAGGGCAATTAGGGATGGGCAATAAATGCTGGCCTGGCCAGTGATGTCCAGATCCCACGAATGAATAAAAATTAAATACAAATGCAAATAATAGAATATATTAGGACATGGGGCAGGATGGATCCCACAAAGCTTTCTGGGTTTCTTAAAATTAAATTACATTCTTCCCATTTCAGGCACACAATGCCAAGATCACTTATAACTCTTGAGTCACCCAGTTCCCCTTCCCCGAACTTTAATTTAACAGGTCCAAGAGCAAAACTAAAGCATTCTCATTTTGAAAATACTTGGCTAACAAATAAGAGGTGTGGGATATCAATAATTCATTATTTTCCTACCTGTTTATTTATATTCTTTCATGTTATGGGTGTCCTCGGGTGAGGCTGTATAAGTGAGCTCACAGAGCAAATAAGAGGTGCATAAGGGCAATCAGGAGATTGATTCTTCCATGCTTGTGGAAAGCATCTTCCCAAGCATCAAGTAGGAAACACACAAACTAAGCCATCTCTTTCCCACTTCATAGTTTAGCACATCAATACAATGCTGCCAAATAATCTATACTGATTTACAACACCATCATGTTTTACTGTCTTCCTGACCTAATGCAAACTAGTTATGCCAATAACCCAATTCATTCTCCTTTGTCTATTTTGCTGTGTGTTCTGCCTCTTTGTTTTTCACCAACTCTATACTTCAGGCTCTTCATGTGCAGCACTATTTATATATCACATCCTTTTCTCAGCTCCTCCACTGAAGATCTTCTTTTGGGCTGTGGTTCCACAGGCAACTGTAGTGTCCATCTTTCGTACCCATTACCTCAAATGAGTGTTGGCAGCCTCAGCAAAGTTGGAAGACCTTGCAGCCCAGCCTGATCTGTCCTTAAATGACAACCACACAGTTACTATGTTGTCACATAAACTGCCATACTTACCATGAAAGCTGAATTAGTAAGGTGAGGAGAGGGACTATACATATGAATTAAAATTTGTCTTTTTTTAAAGTAAAAGATGGAAGATTGATGAGGAAGAATTTTCCCTTTAGTTTATTAGATGGAATAATCAATCACAATTTTGTCTTGCTTTTATTCTCTGCTCTATAGGAAAAAACATCCAATCTCACTGACCGTACAATTACAGTGTTTTCCAAAGATCAGGGTAGTTTGTGCAATCTTCTAATGGATGACAATGTTGTCAACTGGGCAACCTGTTTCATACTTGGAGGTACGGTGTATACAGAGAGAGTAAAATACCTGTAACTGAATTTATGTAACATTTCATACAAAGATCTTTGCCATCATAATAATTGTCAATCTATAAACTCTTCTCTTTCACCTTCCCCATCACATTTATAATTTTACATATAAAATGTAAGTTTATATATAAATGCAATAATGACACATCTTAAATATTGTAACAATGGGTTCATTATTTGAAATATTGCAGCATTGATTGTACACTAGCTGTTCTATAAAATCTTTACATTGCACCAAGACAAAAGCCACTATGCAGCTCTGTGACTCGGCAAACCTACCTTCTATCATCAGGTGAACTAATTTGTTCCTTACGGGTAAGGAAAAAAAATTCATTTATAGGTTACAATTGGGAGAATTCATTAGCTATTCTGAGGACTGCATTGGTTCACCTTCTCAGGGCAGCTAGAGATGGACAATGAATATAGCCTTGCTAGTGTCACCCACATCTGGAGAACAAACTTTTTAAAAATTAACCTATGTTAATGAATAACTTGTACACTATATTTTATGGTACTTGAATGAATATATATTATATATATTTGCAATATACTATGTCACATATACTTTTATAAGTTCCATTCCTGTTATGCCTGTTATGAAAAGTTTCATTTCCCATTTCAACACATCTGTTGTTATTAAAACTTACCTTATTCAATTTTTTTCAAGCTTCCAAATACTTACTTGTGACTTTGATGTGCTTCCAGTTTCACCTTCCTAGTTGTGTCTAACAACTCACTTCACAAGAAATATTATTTGATTCCACTACTGGCAGTACCATTGGTAACAGGAGAGTGACTTGGGAATAGCTAATGATTCTCCCAATTGTAACCTATAAATGATTTTTTTTCTTACCCGTATGGAACAAATTAGTTCACCTGACCCTGACCTACAAAAAACTGGTGAATTTCTCTGACCTGCGAGTGAATTCACTCAATCTGAGCTGCAATACCAATACCAAGTATAATATGTAGAACTTTGTAAATATATTAATTTCAGCATTACTGTTCCCAACAATCATTTTAAAATATAAATAAATAATGGTTGGAGCATTGCACTTACCTGTAGAAGACCAACCTGTTTTTGTTTTAAACAGCTCGGGTCAGATGGGCAAAAAGAGTGAAATGCAGTTGTAGCATTTCAAAAATATTTCACCCTAGCGCTCCAGTTCTTAGATATTTTTACAGAGACTTGTGACACTGGGCTGAATTTTCTGCTTGGCGGAGGGGGGTGCGGCGGAGCAGGAGCAGACGCAGGCAGTTAAAGTCTGCCCAACGTAATGCCCGACTCCCAAGGATAGTGGGAGTGGGTGGGAGGCGGCGGGAGTGCATTGTCCGCCGGGTCCAACGGCGACCCGGTGGCCTGTTGATCAGAAGCACTGGCAGCCTTTGCAGGACAGGCCAGGAGGGTAGGGCAGGGGGGCCAGTGTGCCTCTTGTTTCTCGGATGACTGCCTTACTGCCCTCCTCAAGGAAGTGGCAGCACGGCGGGAGGTGCTGCTTCCCCAGGATGAGAGGAGGTGGCCGCCCCCACATGACGAAATATGCCTGGGAGGAGGTGGCGGAGGTGGTGAGCTCCCGCGACGTGGTGCGGCGCACCTGGATCCAGTGTCGCAAGCGCTTCAACGACTTGTTGCGTCTGGCACGGTGAGTACCATGTTGGCATTGGGCATTTAACCCAGCAGGTCGGCTTACCCCCCTGCTGTACCCCCGGCCCCCCCACAAGTCTGAGTGTAGGGACTGCATTGAATCATTGACGGCATTTGTCTTTTGCTGGGTGGGCAAGCAGACACTGCCCATGCCGAGGTCACCCTGAGAGGGTGATGAAGAGATGTGTATTGCCCCCACAGCATGTGTTACACTGAGTCCCACATGACTGGTTTGGGGGCAACCTGGAGGAGCTGCACCTAGACGCTGTGTTTGAACTCCAGGACATGTCCAAGTCAGGGTGATGACATGCTGGGAGGGGAGCTTCAAGGTGGCATGGCAACGAACTATCTGCTGCGCTCTGCGCTCCACGTGCTTGCGCCTCCTTGCTATAGAAAGACATACCGTGTAGTGCCAAATGTGATGTAGGCAGCATGTGTCCAAGGAGGGGGGGTGGGATGTGGAGCAGGCCTAGCATCTTTGTGTGAGTGTTTGGCAGCAGCTGGGTGAGGAGACACAGGAGCCCTGATATGTCCCACTCTGGTTGGGGTGGGCCGTGTGCTAAGAGAGTCCATGTGCAATTTTCACTAATCAATGCTCATCTCTCATTTTCAGAAGAATGGTCATAACACGGCAGAGTGTGCGAGGACTGGCAGCGGCCAGGCGCAGATCGCCATTCTTAGCCGTTTCGAGTAGGAGGCCCTGCTCGCCATGCGCCCAGGTCCACTGGTGTCGGTGAGGCTGGGGTGCCACAGCCAGGTATTTATGCCCAACAGTGAGGTCAGCATTGTTCTCCCAACAGCCATAGCAGTGCTGACTGTTAATTGATTTAATTTTGCAACATGGCTTGACCATTGCTTATGGAAGGATGAGCGCATAATGATCTGGGGGACAGGGATGCACTTTGACATTGTCTCCACGTTAACTGATCCACTGTCCTTGTTCTTCCTTTCAGCATCATCAGAGCAGGGCCGGGAGGAGGAGCAGCAAAGGCCCCCTCTCACACCTGAGGGGCCTGAAGTCTCACCAGCATCACACCATTTCTGCAAGACAGGCACCAGCGCAGATACTAGCACCTCAGTGGGAATTCGAACATTGGCTAGTGTCCCAGGGCACAGTGGTGAGGGTACTTTACAGTCGCTGGAGGAGCAGGCAGAGACAGGGAGTGCCCATGGTACCAGCAGTATTTTATTTGCCAATTGCATTATCAAACATTCATTCAGTTGCAGTGATTGAATATTTGCTTTTTGAATCTAGCAGCTCATTTAATTGTTTTCTAAATCATTTGAAGAAAAAGTAGAGGACAGCTTTATCTTTAATCTTTCATCCATTCTCCCTCATTCTACCCTCTAGAAGCAAATTAGATAGCAAGAGATCAGAGGCCCCTTCACCCTCAGCTTGCTTCCTCAAGGAAACTATTTGCTTTCAAATACAACTTCCCTGAGCTCAAGCCACATAATCCATGAAGTACTCAGTGGGCTGACTTTTCCCTTTGGCGTGCGGGGGCGGGCCCTGCACGTCCGCACGTAAAATGACGTGCGGTGACGTCGGGCGAGTGTCCCTACGTCACCGTGTGCCATTGTGGTATTTTGCTGGGCGGGCACGTGATGATGTCTGACACGTGCCCGCCATTAATTAACGGGCCACTTAAGTCCCTTGAGGTGCCAATCAACGCCGATTTTTCAGCACCTGTGTGATTTCGGCTCGGCGTAGGGCACAACGGGCAGGCGGGTAGGACACATTTGTATTAACCTCTTCCATGGGCGGGATAAAAGGGCTCACTGGGGTCATGAGTGTGCACAGTCATACATTTATTTCTGAAAGTTTTTGAAACTTGCCTGTGTGATCTGCAGTACTTCAAAATGCATTCCAGCTGCTTTACCTGGATTCTTAACCCTCAGGTCAACACTCTGCAGTGTGTAATCTTTTCTGGGCCTGCAGGTTTCAGGAAGCCTTCCCTTAGCCTGGGAATGGGAGCTGAACTGTTCACTGGAGGCACCTCCTCTGAGGAGGAAGGGAGGGCTAGAAGGGGGAGGCGGCCAAGAGTGCACATTCAGCCTCCAGGGGAGCCACCTTTGGGAGGACAGTTGCAGGTACAAGGGGTGCAGGGCCAAGAGGTACTCCAAGGTGGAAGGGGCTGCAGAAGATGCCACTATCCTGCTGCCAGGGTATACAGGCGGCGAAGCAGCTACCTCAATATGTCTGAGGTGCAGTGCCGAAGGAGGCTCCGACTTTCAACGGAGACAGTCAACTATATCTGCCAGATGATAGAGCCTGAGATCTCCACTAACTGTGTGGGTGGACACCCCATGCCAGTGGATCTGAAGGTCACAGCTGCCCTCAACTTCTATGCCTCTGGCTCCTTCCAGGGATTGGTGGGTGATCTTTGCGGTATCTCCCAATCGGCTGTGCTCACTTGTGTTAAGCAGGTTACAGACGCTCTGTTCAGGCGTGCATTAACCTTCATCCATTACTGTTTGGACCAGGCAAGCCAGACACAGCGAGCCAGAGGCTTCACGGCCATTGCTGGCTTCCCCCGTGTCCAGGGTGCAATAGACTGCACACATGTGGCCATCAAGGCGCCAGCAGGTGAGCCCGGTGCCTTCGTCAACAGGAAGGGCTTCCACTCCATGAACGTGCAGATAGTGTGTGATCACAGGATGCTGATTCTACAAGTCTGTGCAAGGTAGCCAGGCAGGTCCCACGACACCTACATCCTCAGACACTCCCAGGTGCCAGGGCTCTTCAGTGCTTCAGCCCGGCTGGATGGATGGCTGCTGGGTGACAAGGGCTATCCCCTCAAACGCCTCTCCGCCATCCAAAAACAGAAGCTGAGCAGTGGTACAATTGGAGCCACGCCTCCACCAAGGGCTGTATTGGACAGAACCATAGGTCTTCTCAAGATGCGCTTCCATTGCCTGGACCGCTCAGAGGTCACACTCCAGTACCCCCCAGATCGTGTCTCGGTGATAGTGGTTGCATGCTGCGCTCTCCACAATCTTGCGCTGGAAAGGTGGGACGCAGTGGACGATGAAGACGTCGACGCAGTGGCTGCGGCTGCACACGATGAGTCCAGAAGTGAGCCTGAGGATGAGCACGCACAGGGAAATGCTGAGGGGGTAGACGCTGACCTGGGCATACTCCAGGGAGGCAGGGACACCCGGGAGGCTTTAATGCAACGAACCTTAAGCTAGCACACCACAGATGGACCACCAGGACAAGGTGGGCTGTAGGCCCCATACTCGACACCTAAGTGCAAAATCTGCCAGGTTAGGAATAGTCGCTAAGGGCCTTGTTAATAAAGCTGAATGTCCAACCAAGCACTCATTACAGTTTTAGAAACCATACACATGCAGAAGAGGCACCCTCAGCCATGGTGACATATCTGAATTTATCCTGTCACGGAAACCAACTTATTCCAAAAAAAAAGCAAATAGTGTTACCAAACAAAATGAATCATAAGGACCTCATCTCAGGCCAACACAAAAACACCAATGAAAAACCTGTGGTGTGTCTAAGGTGCCTTATGTTTTTGTTTCTGGGTGCTACGTCTTGGTGCTGCCCCATCGCTGGGAGTGGCATCTGAGACAGTCTGCTCACTCTGCTGTCCTGTTGGCCTCGATGACCTTGGCGATCGTCCTCTGGCCCATGAAGCCAGTGCTGGCTCCGCCTGGGAGGGAGCTGCCAGTTCTACAGCTGCCATCTCCCCAGTTGTCGCAGCCTCACCAGATGCTACGGTCACTGGGAGAGGGGCGGAGGAGCTGCCGCCCTCATCTAGAGCGCCGAGGGCTACCCGCAGAACCGCCAGGCAGCTGCTGCGCCGACATGAGGTCGCTTCAGACCTCCCTGCTCACCGTGGATGGATGGGCACCGAGCTGGGAAACTTGATGCCCAGGCCATCTCCCACACTGGCACTGACCAGCTGAGGTCAATGCAGGTGTGAGGGCTTGCTGGTCAGAGCGCATCTCCAGGATGCCATGATGGGTCTCCTGGAGGAGCCTCTCCACGAGAGTCGCCACTCTCCATGGAGGACGCATGGCGCTTGGACATGTGGTTCATTGCTTTGGCGATCGTCCGCGTAGACTCTTCCACTATGGAGACCAAGCCAAGCATAGCCTCATGTATCTCCCCCAGATGCTCCCGCACACTGCATTTCCTGCACCTGCTGCGTTGCGGACGACTCCAGAGGCAGATCATCAGGCACCGACTGAGCATGTGCCTGGTCCCCTGCAGCTTGCTTTCCTCACGGAAACTATTTACTTTAAAATTCAACTTGCTCATTTAAAAAAAAATGAAGAAAACACACTAGCAATGGATGCACAAACGTGTGCCTCTCTTTCTCTATCGTTGGTGTTAGCAACTAAAATCTATTTCTCAGAGATGTAGGAATCAGCAATTAATTTTTAATGAGCATCAACAAAACACAGGTGAGATAACTCTTTATCCCAATTTTAACTGGGGCCTTATTCAGGGTGGGCAGGCAAGAAGCCCCTGTTGACAGCTGAGCACAAAACCTGGGAGCCAATGTAGACACAGGGATGATAAGGGAACAGGACTTACTCCAGGTTAAGACATGGGCAGCAGCGTTTTGGATGACCTCAAGTTTACAGAGGGTAGAATATGGGACATCAACCACCCTCATTAGATTGATTCAGCAGCCCCTGATGAGCTGAGAGGCAACGTTGAGCGATGTTCCGGAGGTGGAAGTAAGGGATGGAGTCTGGGGTGGAAACAAGAAACAATGTCTTCAATATTTCCAATCCGGAGAAATGCAAATGAGGTTCAGAAGTTAAAATGACCCAGGTTTCGTGCCCCAGACTCCATCCCTTAGCTACCAACGTGCAACAGCCTGAGATGAAGTCAGTCTGTTCACAACGTTGGTATCACATTTGATCCTGAAATGAGCTTCTGACCACACATTTGTGCCATTACTAAGAACCATTACTTCCACCTCCAGAACATCGCTCAACATTGCCTCTCAGCTCATCAGGGGCTGCTGAATCAATCTAATGAGGGTGGTTAATGTCCCATATTCTACCCTCTGTAAACTTGAGGCCATCCAAAATGCTGCTGCTCATGTTTTAACCTGGAGTAAGTCCTGTTCCCTTATCATCCCTGTGCCTACATTGGCTCCCAGTCAAACAATATCTTGATTTTAAAGTTCTCATCCTTGTTTACAAATCCCTCTATGGCCTTGCCCCTCCATATCTCTGTAATCTTCTCCAAACCCACAACACTCCAAGATATCTGTGCTCCTCTAATTATGGCCTCTTGTGCTTTAAGGAGCTATAACTGCTCCACCATTGGTGACTATGCCTTTAGTTGCCTTAGGCCCAAAGCTCTGGAATTCCCTCCTTACAGCTCTCTGTCTCTGTACCTCACTTTCCTCCTTTAAGACACTTCTTAAAGTCTACCTCTTTGACCAAGCTTTTGATCAGCTTACGAAATATATGCTTATGTGGCTCAGTGTCATACTTTGTGCTCCTGTGAAGCATCTTGGGATGTTTCATTATGTTAAATGTATTATATAAATATAAGTTGTTGTTGCTATTGACTGTCTCCCACCAAAAGCCAGCAGGAATGATGTGACAGCTAAAAGCAGGACAGTATTTAAGCCCAGTCAGAATTACGAAGACACAGTGGGTTCAAATCTAAATGGGTTTGGTTATTTCACAACATGTTGAAGCTAGATTACATGGTTAGAATCATTTCACAGGGTTTCATTATTTAATTGGGGCAAGATGATAGGACACACTTGCTCTCATTTTATTCTGCATTAGCAGATGGAAATGCTTTGGTCAAAGTATTAATCAAGGAAATCTCAATTTATTGTCATACAAGTGCTCAGTCCATGTACTTACTAATTTTCTAATTCATCAGTTCTCTTTGGTGACAATTGGATAGATTTTGACTTTAGAGTATAGGGTAATACAGGTAACACAGTTAATAGGGTGAAAGATGGTATTGTAAGAATGGCTTTACAGAACTTGTGTTCCAGTGTTGTCTTCAAAATAATGCTCTTACCAATTATAAAAGGGATTCTGTTGACCTGCAAGGAAGCTATGATTTTGGTATAAAACCAAAATACTGCAGATGCTGGAAATCTGAAATAAAAACAGAAAATGCTGAAAATGCTGAGCAGGTAAGGCAGCATAAATAGAGAGAGTAACCTTCAGGCCAATTATCTTTCATAAGAACTGGGAAAAGTTAAAATGTAATAGGTTTTAAGCAAGTGATGGGGGAGTCAGAAAAAAAAACAAAGGGTAAAGTCTGTGATAGGATGGAAGGTACGAGACAAAAAAGTTGATGATGCAAGGCCAAAGGGAGTGGCAATGGGACAAGAAACAAAATATGCGTCTAAAGGAGGTATGAATGGCAGAATGCCAAACAGCTGTTGTCCGAAAGCAAGAAAAGAGAGAGAAATAAGAGTAAAACCAAATCTGGCAAAGAAAAAGGAAACAAAATGGCGGCAGGGGTTGCGGTCTGAAATTGTTGAACTCAATGTTGAGTCTGAAAGGCTGTAAAGTGCCTGATCAAAAGATGGAGTGCTGTTTCTCTAGCTTGCATTGAGCTTCGTTGGAAAACCGTAGACAGGGAGATCAAAGTGAGAGAAAGATGGAGAATTAAAATGGCAAGCAACTAGAAACTGCATGGAGGTGTCCTGCAAAGTGGTACCCAATCTGTGTTTGGTCTCCTCAATGTAATGCAGACCGCATCGTGAGCAGCAAACACAGTATATTAAATTGAAAGTACAAATAAATCACTGTTTCACCTGGAAGGAGTGTTTGGGGCCTCGGACGGTGAGGAGGGAGGAGGTAATAGGGGAGATATTGGACCATGATGTTGCAGAGGGAATGGTCCCTTCGGAATGCTGAAAGGGAAGGGGAAAATGTATTTAGTGGTAGCATCATGCTGGAGGTGGCAGAAATGGCAGAGGATGACCCATCCAATATGAAAGCTGGTGGGGTGGAAAGCAAGGACAAGGGGAACCCTATCATGATTCTGGGAGGATGAGGAAAGGGTGAAAGCAGAAGTGTGGGAAATGGGACACAGATGCTCGAGGGCCCTGTCAAGCATGCTCAGAGTGAACCCTTGGTTGAAGGCAAAGGAAGGCATAGCAGAAGTGCTGGTATGGAAAATTACATTATCAGAACAGATGTGACAAAGGAAGAGGGAGAATAGAACGGAGTCCTGACAGGAATCACGGTCTGAGGAAGCATAGACAAGGTAGTTATGGAGCTCAGTGGGCTAATAGTGAATTTTGGTTGATAACATATCGCCAGATATGAGAAAGGGAAGATTTGGAGATGGACCATGTGAAGGCAAGAAAAGGGTGGAAATTGGACACAAAGTTGATTCAACTTTCTAGTTCAAATCGAGAGTAGGAAGCAGCATTGATAGTCATTAATATACTGGAAAAAGAGGTGAGGGAGACTGCCTGACTAGGACTGGAACAGGGAATGTTCCACATATACAAAAAAGCAGGCATAACTAGGATCCTTGCAGGTACTCATAGCAACAATTATTACTTGGAGGAAGTGATTGGGATTAAAAGGAGAAATTGTTCAATATGAAAATAAGTTCAACCAGATGAAGGTAGGTGGTGGTGCATGGAGACTGGTTGGGCCTCCGTTCAAGGAAGAAGTGGAGATCCCTCAGACTACCCTGGTGGGGGATGGAGGTGTAGAGAGATTGGACATCCATGGTGAAGAGGAGACAGGGCCTGGAAACTGTTTAAGTGATGGAATCACAGATATGGGTGAGAAGCAACTGGACAAGGGGAGAAAAATAGAAGTCAGAAAATCAGTTCAGTGGGGCAGGAATAGGATGAAACAATAGGTCTAGCAGGGTAGTCCTGTTTATGAATCTTGGGAAGGAGGTAGAAACAAGCTCTGTGGGGTTGGGGTCTATGAGGTTTGAGGAGTGGGGGGAATATCTCCAGAGGAGATGAGGTCAGTGACAGTTATGATTATGATGTCTTTGATCTCCAAGATTGAATTGCAGCTCTTGTACTGCCTGAAGAGCAATTACTCAAGTTCCTATTTTATTTCTCTTAAGGGATTGATATAAGTTTTCTTGAACTGGTGAAGGATGTTGCAGCTTGCAAAAAATTCACAGTCAGCATTTCAAACCGTGTCTGTGCAATGATACTTGAAGATCCAAAGGACTTGCATGACATCACCCCAGAAAGGTAGGCACTAACTTTCTGAAGCACATTAACTTACAAGCAGTATTATTCTCTCAAATGCTCCAGCTTTCTGCACCAGAATGGTGGGATGTTACAAATATTTAGTTCATGGTTCATGTTAATATTTTAGAGGTAATTTTTAATTCTGGGAAGATTAAAGATTAACTGTAGGAAATGGGATAAATGCAACTAAAGCAGTTTGGAATCTATTACACTTAAAAGTTTGGGGTCACATTGACTTAAGGAATTAACAGCTAGAATGGCAAGATCTAAAACAGCAGGTGGAGATGTGATGTCTACACTGCTTGAAAAGCGCAGTTCAGAGAGATGTTTTGTTTTGGGAGTTAGAGTAAAATTAGTTTAAAATTCAGTGAACTCTGAAAGGCTTTGTTGTCATGGAGATGCCTGGAGCTTAAGAAAGTTCCCTGGTTTCAATTTACCTGTGTATTTTCTGAGAGAGGTTGTTAGTTGCAGTTTGGACCTTGTGTGGTTTGCAGATCACAGAGAAACCCTGGGAGCCATTTGGTGCAGTTAAGGTTCAGAGAAGTCCGGGGGAGCTAAGAAGGTGGTGCAAGGTCACTGATTCCCTGTCAGGCAATTAGGGCTCAGAAGAAGCCCTGGGAGCCATTCGGTGCAGTTAGGGCTCAGAGAAGTCTGGGAGAGCTACGAAGGTGGTGCAAGGTCACTGATTCCCTGTCAGGCAGTTAGGGCTCAGAAGAAGCCCTGGGAACCATTTACAGCTCGCTGCAGCCGGGAGACTGAAGTTCAGAGCAATCCAGGACAGTGCCAGTTTAGTGAAGGTAGCAGTCTGTAAAAGAGCTGGAATCGTGCCGGTAATGAAAGGCAAAAGAGCAGCTTTGTGAATTCCAGAGGACACAGTCTCAGGAGAAGAGATTGAACCATTGGGAGGTGAGCAGTCTTTGAAGCAATCTGAGTCGGAACAGCTTTTGAGGGAATTCAAAAACTAGACCTTCAAGAGTTGAAATCCCTCATGTGGAAGAGTTTTAACAAGATTTTGTGACTCTGCGGTCATTGATGTATGGGTGGGTTGCTGAGAAATCCATGGGATCTGTCTTGTGTTCAACCGGTTTGCCTGTTAATTCATATTTACTTCATTAATTTTGAATGTTAGAGTATAATCTGGATATTGTAAATTGTTTTACTTTTCTGACTTTGTATAGTAAAGTTTATTTTGTTGTTTAAGACCATGGAATATTGTGGCTTTATTCTCCTAGTGGGTAACTGGGATTTCAAACTTTGTCTACCTTAAACAAGAAGTTGCTGGTCCCTAACCTGATCGTAATACACTGTTTACATACACAGTGAATTTTAAATCCCGACCATGACCAGCGTTTTCACAGGAAGGAAGGGAGAAAGGGGGAAGAAGTGATTCAAAATGGTGAACAATCCTTCAACATTCATGTACTCCTACTAGCAACAGGGTAAAGAATATCATTGAGAGACAACTGGAAGGAGATCTTTCGACTATTATTTTGGATAGAATGTGTGTGGTGTGAGAGAGGAAGCAGAACAGGAATATTAATTCTCAGGGAGGGAATGTTCACCAACGATTTATTTCTCACCTTGCTTACAATTTCTTACTGAGTCATCTTAATTTGTTTTATGCTTCATAGGGGCTCTTATTCTGAAGCAGTAATTCACAAAAGATCCATCTGCCTCCCAAACAAAAGCAAGGGCATCATATTAGGATGCAGTGATATCCCAGTAACCATTATTGCATGTGAATAGGATCTAGTAAAACAATACCAGCTGTAATTTTAATAGATCTCCTGTGCTGGCACTATTGTATTAGCAAAGGCCCTGCTTTCTAGCAACATTCCTTTTGTGTTCTTCAGTAGAGTATTGCACTGAATTCTTCCACCCAAACAGCCAGGTGATCCACAGACAGAGAGCATTGGATCTGCCTTCCCCTTCTGTACTCCCCCTCTCCTTACTGAACTATCAACACCAGATCCAAAATGGACTGGAAACTTAACCATATTATTTCAATAAAGGTGATCCCTTGCAATTAGATGCTGTCAGCATGCTATTGGGAAAATTGGCACAAATAACATATTGCTAACCAGTAATGCCTGATTAGAAACTCTTTGGAAAATCTATACCAATTTGTAACCTTAGAATAATAAAACTGATGCCACATGAGACATTGGGACTTTTTCTAGAAATCATATCATTGTGATAAGAGTGACCAAGCAATCTAAGGCTGGATTAAAGACCAGTCTGTGCTGGTTGTGGATTTGTATCCCACAGCTGCTAGAAATTGCAGTGCTTCACCACAAAAACCCATGCATTGAACTGATCTAATTTGCATGGTTACTGGGAAAAAGCTGGAGTGTGGAACCAAATTGGACAGCTCTTGCTGAGCATCATGGGAAAAGTATTTGCCTGTGTTGCCCTTGCCAGACTACAGACCTTGACTGAGTGTATCTACCCTGAATCAGTGTGGTTTCAGAACTAGAAGATCTATCATTGACATAATCTTTTCAGCTCTGCAGCTGCAAGAGAAATGCCATGAACAAAGGAGGCCACTATGACATCATTCCTTCACTGTCACTGGGTCAAAATCCTGGAATTCCCTCCCTAACAGCACTGTGGGTGTACCTACACCACATGGACTGCAGCGGTTCAAGAAGGCAGCTCACCAGCACCTTCTCAAGTGCAATTAGGGATGGGCAATAAATGCTGGCCTAGCCAGTGACACCCACACCCCATGATCGAATTTTTAAAAATGCCTTCATCAATCTTACCAAGGCATTTGACCATGTAAACGTAGTCTATTTAAACTGTGGAAGAAAATTGACTGACCACCAAAGTTCCTTGAGATGATTTCCTCTTTCCATGACAATATGATGGGTGAATGCTGGAGCAACCAGAACTCTTTGAGATCTGAAGTAAGGTCACACAGGGCTGCGTTCTGGTGTTGACATTCTTTGTCTGTTCTTTTCTTTGCTGCTGTCATATACCTTAGGTTATATTTGTACTTCCGCTTTAAGGACACCTGCAAGTGAGATAGGATGGCAGACATTAGCACTGACAATTTGGAGACAGTCGCCAACAGCTGTAAGCTCTGGAGGCTGACAGGATGGGGATTGGGAGAGGTGAGGAGAAATGGAAAGCTCAGCTGTCTGAGAAGAGAGCCCAGAGAAAATAAGAGGCTAGTGAATCCTGCACCTTCTTAGCCCGCTGTCTTCATCTGCAGTAAATACGGCAGAGACTGCCATGCTAGAATGGGACTCCTGAGCCACACTAGGGAATATTTAATACAGAGTTGACAATCAAAGCACAAACCACTGTCTCACAAGCCAGAAGGCTGCCAAAGAAAGACTCTTTCAAAGAGCTGGCACAAGCAGGATGGATCAAATAACCCTTTCTGTGCTGTAAGATTCTATGATTCTACTGCTATTTTGTTAAGGGATAAGTTCACGTAAGACATTGAGGTGATTATACAGTAATGGTTGTGGTAATTGGAGTTTTACTTCATACAAAACAGTTAACAACTGATATTACTACTCTTAATACCATCTAAGGCAGTAGTTATGATTAAAATATTACCCACTTCTCTGGGTAGAGACTTAATTCTTGCCTTTTTCTGGTATTCATCCATCAATTCTCTAACCATGAGTTCTATCTTTCTCTCTGTTTATATCCCTTTCCTGTTGAATCATTTGATCACCCTGTGGTCCAGGTTCTATGACTCCACTATCTCTCCTTTCTTGTATTGTTCCCTTTTCTTTGTATGCAACCAGAACATGTCATTTATATGCCTGACACCAGACTCCCTAAGCAACTGCTCTACTCTCAACTCTGCTGTGGCAGAAGACTCGCAGGAGGACAATGAAAATGTTTTAGCGACGTCCTCAAAGCATCCCTGAAGAGGTCAAACATCACCACCAACTCATTAGAGTCCCTGGCTTGTGACTGACCAAAATAGAGAAAGGTTAGTCGGGAAATCACCAAACACATCGAGAGACTTCATCCGGAACACACACAGGCGAAGTTGGGAGGTCTCATCTACCTAACCCTTCAAGCATCACCTGCCCCGTATGTGGCAGTCTGCAGATGGCACAATGGATTTATCAGCCATCTCAGAACTGATCAAACCGGCCTGGAAGCAAGTCGTCCTTGATCCCAAGGGACTGCCTAAGAAGGCATGCAAACTTATTTAATATGCAAACTTGCCTTTGGATTGTGTAAAGACAGTAGTCTTTGTAATTGCCTTTCGCTTGATCAAAAGCCCTCATGCTGGGATACAATGGTCAATAGCCCATAAGATGTGATCAAATTGTCCTCTTCTCAGTACCTCACACATCATGATCAAACAGTTTCTAGTTGTAATTCCTGTTAGAAAAAAGGGGTTCAGGGACTCAATTAACCATTTATCCCTTTTTCCTAGACTCTGATATGATTCAAAGTGATAACCCTTATTGGTGTCAGTGGTTATATTTTATTCAGTACAGGTGAAACTTGACGAATGCTGATATCTGAACAACAATATTAAAGTGTAGCAGCATTACCATTACACTCTGGGTAAGAGGCTGATCTCCACGTAATTGCTGTTTGGTTGCACCAGTCAGTGCGGCACATTCACATGTGGTCCCACTGCTAGCCCACTGTCTCCTCAAAGATTTGAAGCATCCACTGCCCAATAACTTTTTAAATATGCATTCTATTTTCAGCTTGGAAATATTTCAACACTAGTGCTGGCATTTCCATATCCGAGAGGTTCTTACCTTTTAGTCTTCTCTCATACTCTACATGATATCTGCTTTTTTTGGTCAGTGAAGGCCTTAACCATAATTCCCCCACCAAGTCATCTCTCAACTGCTTACCCAGGATGCATTAAATAAGAGCATTAAAGTATAATTCAGTATAACAATGAAATTAAACTGTATTGTCGGCAATGGTATTTGAGTTAGTTATCATTAATTAGCAAGGAAACCTGAAGTAGGAATTCCCAGGATTCTTACATATCTGAAATTTATTCTAGCTTACATTAAACAAAACTTATCGACTTGATGTTTGAATTCCACCATTAATAAACTGCTTGCTTTAAGTTGATACTTTAAAAATATAATTCTACCATTATCCTGCTTCCTTAGTTATCCTTTATTACTTATTTTGAGAGTTATTATGATTGAGGGAGGAGCTACTAAAGGTAGTTTCTGTGGCTAATAGCTAATATAGAAGCTAGGATTCTGGTTTCTGTGGATAGAATAAGGTGCAGTACTGGCCAAAATCAAGTAATGTGCATTATCTTAATATCTGTTTTCTATTGCCAAAAGTATTTGCATGTGTCGTGGCCTGAATTGTTGAATATCGCTGGTCTAAAATGGTAACAGGACATTCAAAATAGAAAACAAAACTCTTCATAGCTGTTATGAAATTTTACAGGTGAAGTTCCTGCCCAGTGAAATATGGCAGTAATATGTACACAGCAAACAAATCTTACCTATAATATGTAAAACAAAGTATCTACACACGTTGGTCTGGCAGCATCGGCGGAGAAGAAAAGAGTTGACGTTTCGGTCCTCACGACCCTTCAACAGAAGGTTCAACAGTTCTGCTGAAGGGTCGTGAGGACTCGAAACGTCAACTCTTTTCTTCTCCGCCGATGCTGCCAGACCTGCTGAGTTTTTCCAGGTAATTTTGTTTTTGTTTTGGATTTCCAGCATCCGCAGTAGTTTTTTGTTTTTATCTACACACGTTTCCTGTTGCATTTGCTTCCTATTGCAACACTTTATCATTCTCAGATTAATGGACTTTAAACATCAACAAATCAGAACTAATAGTGAACATACAATAAAATAAAGTAAGCAGCAAATTAAATGGCAATGATAAATTACTACTTCTTGAGTTCTCTGCCCGAAGGCAGATCCGACCCACAGCACAGCAATACAGGTAAGACAAGGAGGCAGGTCCCAAATCCACCCCAACTGGAATAGGGATCAATCCCACGCTGTTGGCACCAATCTGATTCACACCAGTCATCCGGCCAACTGAGACCCAAGGAGTCCAAGTTGCTGTGTTACTTTTACATGAATGTTGTAGCCTAGAGCTATGTTTATTGATGGTAGGGGCGCCAATTTCTTTCCAACACATGGCTGACCAGGAACTCTTCTGCTGGAACCACCTTCCATGGTGTATATTGGAAGGATTTACAAGTTGATACTCACCGTGTTTAGCCGTGCTATGAATGCACCTTCCTTGACCATCAAGTCCTGGAGTGGGACTTTAACCCAGAGCTTCTGGCTCAGAGGCAGGGACGCTACCCATGTACCATGAGACCTCACAGATACTAAGGACGTGCAAAAACTATTAATCATGAATTACCAGCCAGAAGAATCAACCTAAATAAATAAAAGGGACAAAAATGAAGCAATTGAATTACTCACATACTGGTTGGTAATGTTTTTCATCTGCTATTTTTTCAGTAGTTGAAATTTCTGCTGTCCAAAATAAGATTTTGAATAAAATAAACTACATTTCATAATAACATAAGGTATATAATTGAATAAATGTAATCATGTGTCTTGGGATGAAACCTGAAATTCCATGGTCCATATTGCTTAGTTAATTATGGGGCAGACGCGAAAGAGCAGCTTGCCTTTATATGGAACTTTTAGAAAACATGCTGAGGTGCTTCACAAATTGAAATAGATAAGTAAACAAATACTTAGCCACAGTGTGAGAAATGATATGGGAAGCCTGAAAATTAGGTTGAATAGGGTCTTGAGAAGGTTCCTAAAAGAATGGAAATAGGCTAGTTTCAGAAAGTAACACCGAGGCAGCTGAAATCCCCACCATTGATAACTACCATGCACCTGCTGACAATGAGTGTTCAGACATCCCTTCTGTCCAGAAATAAGATTTTTTTTTAAATTGGATAACTCCTTTAAAAAGAAATCATTTGAAAGAACAAATGTTCTTTCAGAGCTATTTTTCACTAACAGTAGAACTGACCAATTAGTTGAGCTAAATGCTTCTAAGTGTTCACCTGGGATCTTTAAGTTATGATAAAGTAGCAACAAATAACTGGTGTTTGGACTTCTTATTCAACAAGTCTGTTTTTTACTTTTCATTTGCTTTATTTGAATCGTTAGATTATGGAAGTATTAACATTTATATTTGTATCTTGTGAAATTGGACAGATAGAGAAGGAAGGCACAGCCCCATTTTGATGAGTCATAGTATTTCCCAGTATCTTGTTTTCCCTTTCAAATACATAATTCTTGGTAAAGACACAATTGAAAACAAATGCAGTTCCATCAACAATTAAACCTAAAAAGGTTCCATCAATAGTGATCAGGTGCACAGAATGTTGGGGCCTGCGATGTGTAGATTCTTGAGGCAGATTCCCACTCGAGAAGAAAAAGTAATGCCTCTTGGAGCAGGTTTCCTCAGCTTGCTCTCACTTTGAGTCAGCAGTGCCATCTGTTTACACTACATCTGCTAACATTCACATGGGCCAGGGTGGGATATTCAAAGCTGATAACCAGGAAGGACTAATTTAATACCCAAAATTCATTCAAGAAGAACATCAGGTTAAAAATAACAAGATTAACATACTACATGCAATGCCAGGTACAGAAACATGCGTATCTTCACCTTCAAGAGTTACCACTTTTTAGAACCTGAGTTGAAAGCCATGCAGATTGATAGGATGCAGGTCTTTTCTTTCTGCTCACTATAAAGATCCTAGTACTGACCAGAAAATCAACCAAGATTTACAACAAATTAGTTCTAAATTAACAATCACACTTAGGCCACTAGGATAACTGATGCAAAAATGTACAGGTTTCGCTTCGATAGTGATGAGTGTTCTTGGGTTGCATTGACAGATGTTTTTTCTGGATCTGCCCTGTATCAAATCTGATCTGAAAATACTTGCTGGTAACATTGCTTGCTAAAAATTGAACATGTTCATTTCTGCAGTGATCATTAATCATGATAAACACAAATTTCTTCCCACTCTTTTTTTTGTTTTTAAAGGGCTGATGTTGCCTCAAGAATAAGCCATCTAGACCCATCACATGCACAGATAGTTAACAGAAATTGGAAGTTTGGAAAGGATGAAAATGGTCTCAGATTTGTGAAAACTGTCATAGCAAATTTCCCCAGCTACTGTATCCTGGATGAAACTGGTAATCCTGTCTCCTGGCTACTGACATACCAATACTGTGCGATGGGATTACTGTACACTCTACCAGAGCATCGCGGGAAGGGCTATGCCAAACTACTGGTGACCAAAATGGTGAAAACTCTGCAGAAGCTTGGATATCCTACTTATTGCTTCATTGAAGAGGAAAATGGAAAGTCATACCAATTATTTGAGAAGCTTGGTTTTAAGAAAGCCCCTGACATTTACTTTTCATGGCCAAGTTGCAGACCTATTGAAAAGTAACCTTTAGAGCAGGTTACCTGGTGGAATTTTTTTTTGCTTCAGCCTTCTGTGTCACTTACTTTCCGAATATTGCTGCACCCAAAATATTAAGGTTTTCTGGTTGTGGTGTACAGTTGTGTAAGCCAAATGTATTGAGCAGGATGGAATCCTCTGCAATTTCTGATGCTAATTTTGTGCTGTTAATAAACACAAGTTTACCATAGTCAACAGTTCAAAGGACTGGACAGTGCTAGAATGTTTTCTGGCAATTGGAGGGAACGCAGTTTTAATGCACACCACCAACATTCTGAAAATATTCAGTAGGTCATGCAGCTTCTGTGTAGAGAGAACCGAGATAATAGGCTGAATTTTACACGGGGGGCAGAATCCCTGCCCCTGGTCAGGGGTGAGCCTGACCACACTTGGCTGCTCGCCCCACAGCCACTTAACGGGCTATTAATTGGCTTAAGGTGAGACACCCCCACCCCCATGGGGAAGAAGTCCTGCCTCAGACAGCTTCCGGCCATCAAATGGGCAGTTGGGGAGGGGAAACATAGGGGTGATGAGGAATACTTTGGAGGAGGGGAAGCTCAGATGGCCACAGGGGTACCCAACAAGGAGGCACACTCCCTTGCCAGGCCACCAAACCGCCAGTGAAATGTGGCGGGCTGGACAGTTGACACTGGCCTCCTCTCACCACAGGTAAAATCCCAGCACAGGCAGAAAGAAGCCCTTGTGCCTCAACTGGCCCATGGCTGAGCTACACAACATCTCCCCCGTCCCTGGTAAAATGTCAGCACAGGCACTGCTAGCATGCTGTCCAATTTTATGGGCCTCTTCACCTGTCATTCTACCCATGGGCGTGTAAAATTCAGCCTAAGCTTTCAGATTGATGACCTTTCATCAGAACTGTAAAAAATGAGAGATGTAACAGGCTTTAAACAAGGACAGAGGCAGGAACATGAAAGGGAAGGGAGGAAAGAACAAGAGGAATGGTCTTTGATAGGGTGAAAGGCAGGAGTGATTAAATGACAAAAGGGATGATGGCACAAGGCAAAAGGGGTGGTAATCGGATAAGAAATGAAAGGTGGGACTAAAGGAGCTCACAATGACAAAAAATAAATCCTTATGTACAACCTGGAAGAAGTGTCTGGGCCCCTGAATAATAGAGAAGGTAAAAGGGGGCAGGTGTTACATCTCCTGCACTTGTACAGGATGGGAAGGGCTGTTTTGGGTAATTGAAGCATGGACCAGTGTATCATGGAGGCAACAGTCCCACCGGAATACTGAAAAGGAAGGGATGATTCGTGCTTCGTGGTGGCATCACGGTATCACGCTGTGCTGGCAGAAATGGCAGATGATCTGTTGAATGTGGAGGCTGTTGGGGGAGCAAGTGACAATGAGGGGAACCCAATCCTGGATGTGAAGGAAGGGAAATGGGAGTAAAAGTACAGGAAATGGTACAGACATGGTCGAGAGCTCAATCAACTGGAATACGAGGAAACCTTGAGAAAAATGTAAGTAACATTGGAAGCATTGACGCGAAAGGTAGCATTGTCAGAATAGATATGATGGAGAGCGGGAACCTGAGAGAATGGAAGAGAGTCATTATGGTAAGCAGTGTGGGAGAAAGTGTAATCAAGATAGCTGAGGGAGTCACTAGGTTTCTAATAGATATTGGTCATCATCCTATCCCCAGAAGTGGAGACACAGAAGTCAAGGAATGGAAAGGATGCAAAGTATTGGAGCTGAACTATGGGCATGATTTTTCAGATTTCAAACAGATCTAGCAACTCAAGACTAGGCCCATGAGGTGCTATGAGCCATCAGCTGCAGTAGAATTGTACTCAATCACAATCTGTAACCTCATGGCTCGGCATATCCCCCACTCTACCATTAACACCAAGCCAGGCGATCAACACTGGTTAAATGAAGAGTGCAGGAGGGCATGCCAGGAGCAGCACCAGGCACACCTAAAAATGAGGTGTCTATCCGATGAAGCCATATCAAGGGACTACTTACGTGCCAAACAGCATAAGCAGCAAGTGATAGAGCTAAGCGATTCCACAACCAACGGATCAGATCTAAGCTCTGCAGTCCTGCCACATCCAGTCGTGAATGGTGGTGGACAATTAAACAACCCACTGGAGGAGGAGAGGCTTCACAAATATCCCCATCCTCAATGATGGGGGAGCCCAACATATCAGTGCAAAAGATAAGGCTGAAGCATTTGCAATAATCTTCATCCATCTCAGCATCCTCCAGAAGTCTCCAGCATCACAGATGCCAGTCTTCAGTGAATTCTGTTTACTCCACCTGATATCAAGGAATGGCTGAAGGCATTGGATACTGCAAAGGCTATGGGCCCTGACAATATTCCACAATTGTAGTGAAGAGTTTTGCTTCAGAACTTGCTGCGCTCCTATCCAAGCTGTTCCAGTACAGCTACAACACTGGCATCTACCCGGCAACGTGGAAAATTGCCCAGGTACGTCCTGTCCAAAAGAAAGCAGGACAAATCCAACCCAGCCAATTGCTGACCCATCATTCTACTCTTGATCATCAGTAAAGTGATGGGAAGGGGTCATCAACAGTGCTATCAAGCAGCACTTGCTTAGCAATAACCTGCTCACTGATGCTCAGTTTGGGTTCTGCCAGGGCCACTCATCTCCTGACCTCATTTCAGCCTTGGTTCAGACATGGAGAAAAAAGCTGAACTGCAGAGGTGAGGTGAGAATGACAGCCCCTGACACCAAGGCAGCATTTGACAGAGTGTGGCATCAAGGAGCCCGAACAAAACTGAGGTCACTGAGAATCGGGGAAAACTCTCCGCTGGTCCAACCACGGGCAATACTATCTCCACTGTCATACCTAGTACAAAGGTTGTGGTTGTTGGAGATCAGTCATCTCAGTTCCAGGACATGACTGCAGGTGTTCCTCAGGATAGTGTCCTAGGCCCAACCATCTTCAGCTGCTTCATCAATGACCTTCCTTCCATTATAAGGTCAGAAGTGGGGATGTCCGCTGATGATTGCACAATGTTCAGCACCATTCGCGACTCCTAAGATACTGAAGCAGTCCATGTCCAAATGCAGCAAGACCAGCAAGTAACATTCATGTCACTCAAGTGCCAGGCAATTACCATCTCCAACAAGAGAGAATCTAACCATCACCCCTTGACATTCAATGGAATTACCATCGCTGAATCCCCCACTATCAACATCTTGGGGGTTACCATTGATCAGAAGCTGAAATAGTCATATAAATACTGTGGATACAAAAGCAGGTCAGAGGTTAGGAACCCTGTGGCAAGTAATCACCTCCTGACTCCCCAAAGCCTGTCCACCAAATCCAAGACACAAATCAGGAGTGTGATGGAATATTTTCCACTTGCCTGGATGAATGCAGCTCTAACAACACTCAAGAAGCATGACACCATCCTGGACAAAGCACCCCACTGGCACCCCATCCACAAATATTCACTCCCTCCACCACCGACGCACAGTGGCAGCAGTGTGTACCATCTACAAGGTGCACTGTAGGAACTCACCAAGCCTCCTCAGACAGCACCTGCCAAACCCACAACCACTACCATCTAGAAGGACAAGGGCAGCAGACACAAGGGAACACCACCACAGTGAAGTTCCCCTCCAAGCCACTCAACATCCTGATTTGGAAATATATCGCCGCTCCTTCACTGTCGCTGGGTCAAAGTCCTGAAACTTCCTCCCTATCAGCACTGTGGATGTACCTACAACAAATGGACTCCAGTGGTTAAAGAAGGCAGGCTCGCCACTGTGATACCCAGTAAAGGATTAACCTAACAAGAACATGTCAGAAAACAGCTAATGCAGAGAGTTGGGCATGACCAGGGATTTCTGATCACATTCCTGAATGATAATAAGCTTACTGGAAACTCTTTAACCACAAGGTGTGGTATTTGCTGTGATATTATACTTTAACGACATCACAACAAAATTGATCACATTTGGAGCCGGAGGTGTCCTCACCATAAGGTGGGGCCCATTGTGTCCTGTTGTGAAGGACAACACAAAGAGATGAGTTAATCAACCAGCAGGAATGGGCCCGAGAGATGAGTCAATCAACAGTACAATACCACTGATAAGCCGAATTCCAGCGGCTGTGGTCATGCATGAGGAAAGTAGGATAAGAGGAAGACTGAAGGCCAGGCGAGGCAGAAGAGCCCAGGATCAACACTCCAGAAGCAGACCCAAAGTTGAACTTCATGAGCAAGTACCCCGCTAGCAGGCTTGATCAACCTGAGTACAGATGGGTAATATCACACACATAAGAGAGTATTTGGTTAATATAATTGGGATATTTAGTGATTAAGCTACCTTTAGTAAAATAAAGCATTGTGATTGCTAAGTGGAAACTTGTGCGTCCCAGTTGTTACTCGATACTACTGGCAAACGCGTAGGACGTGCTAGACACAGGTCAACGCCCCCACCTGATCAAGGGCAGTTAGGGATGGGCAATAAATGCTGGCCTAGCCCGCGGCACCCAGATCCCATGAACAAATAAAGAAAAAGACAGGGGCCAGGATTTTCCATGCGCCAGGTGGGTGCGGCGTGAGCGGAGCATACTGCTGCCCGTGATCGGCTCGGCACAGCGATTTCATGCAGGCAGGCCAGTTAAGGCCCGCCCAGTGTGGATTGCGAGCAGGTAGCGCTGTGCTACCTGTGCGGGCAGGGGGAGGAGGGAAAGTCAGGTCCAGTGCTCTTTCACGAATGCACGTGCACATGAAAGAGCGCTTCAATCTCTCTGAGGCAGCTCAGTGCCTCAGGGAGATTGAAGCGCTTTTTAAAGACATTATTAAAAACATTAAAAATTTAATGAAACATGTGCCCTCGTGTGACTGTGTCAAATGAAATGGGACATGTTTTTATTTTCAATATGAAGTTTTTATATAACCAGTATTAGCTTTGAGAAACCACATCCCATTCATGGATGAGGTTTCCTAAAAAACATAAAGGCTGCTTGGCCTTTTCGCCTGCCGTCCAACCATTAGGTTGGACAGGCAGGGTAAATTTGGAGTTAATTAGTATGTTAATGGCCTTAATAGGCCTTTCAAGTATCAGCGGGCACACAGCTGAATCCGGCGCGCGCGCGCCAAACGAAATATCATGAGACAACGTGATGATGTCAGGACGCACGCCTGACATCAGCGCGCATCATTTTATGTTCTGGTGTGTCGGGCCCGCCCCTGCACGCCGAATGTAAAATTCTGCCCAGGGTTTCCGGCCCGACCACCTGAAAAGTCAGTGGGGAATGCATTCCCATCAATACTGGCTGCCCTGCAGCCATTTAACACTCCAAAGTGCGTTAATTGGCTGAAGAAGGGACTTCCGTCCCTCACTCAGGAGGAAGTCCCACCTCAGAGAGTGGCTGGCCAATCTGATTGGCAGACATATATTTAGTCCCAGTAGCCAGGACTGGGACTACATGCTGTCCCCAGATTCAAGGCCTTGCAGTCAGATTAATGCAGGTGGCCTCAAGGCAGGTTGGGGAAGTGAGGCCCGGAGAGGTGGGAAGAGAGGGGTGGGGTTCTTAATGGATAGGCTGGGGGGGACCTGTGGGGTGACAGACTCTGTCTGGGTGGTGGTGCCCAGTGTGGAAAGGAAACCATTGAAAGAGGTGCCCCACATCCCCTTCCCACCCCAGCCGAGGTGAATTTGTGTTGTCCAGGACTGTAAAATCATCAAGCAGGCTGAGCAGCCAATCAGATTGAAGAATTCTCACAGACGGTAAAGCAGGAAGTAAAAAGTATGGATTGTGATTCACTTTTTGATCATTTTACAGAAACCAGAATAAAAATTGGGGCATACACATGGGCTTAAAATAGAAACTGAAATATCTTAAACTTAAAAAATGATTTCAAAATAATTAAATTTCAAAATGTTATGAGGAAGTGACATTCCACACATATAAAATTAGTTTTTCAGGGCCAGAGAAGTTGTTAAGTAAGAATTACGACTGGCTTAGTACATCATTGAAAGCTCAGTTACACCTCATTCAACAAGGCTTAACATCTTCAATGGTTTTTACAGTGCAAATCAATGATTAAAAAAATGACAATGGGAAGTACAGAAAGATGCCATTCAGCCCATCGTGTCCATGCGGATTCTCTGCAAGAGCAGCTCAGCCAATCTTCCTCCTGCCCCTCCCTGTAGCACTGATTTTTTTTCTCTTCAGGTGCTTATCTCATCCTACTTTGAAAGCCCCAATTGTAGCTGCTTCCACCACACTCTCGCATAGTGCATTCCATATTCTAACTCATGTCATGTATGCTGTGCCTGAAGGCGGATCATTGTCTGCTGATGCTACATCCTGAGTCATTTTCTTGGCAGTTTTTGTCAGTGGTGGTTTGCCATTGCCTTTCACTTTTAGGGGCAGGTCCCAAGTCTGCATCAGCTGGAACAGAAATCAAATCAGTACTGTTGGCGTTACTCTGAACCATACACTAGCCAACTGAGCTAACTGGCCCCCTATATCCTACTTGCTGCATGAAAAAAAGATTTTTTTTCTCATGTCGCCATTGGTTCTTTTGCCAACCATCTTAAATTGGTACCTTCTGGTTTTTGACCCTTCACCAACAGGAGCAGTTTCTTTCTATCCACTCTGTCTAGCCCTTCATGATTTTGAACACTTGTACCAAATCTCTTCTCTAAGGACAGCAGCTCCAACTTCTCCAAACTATCTACGTAACTCAAATTCCTCATCCCTGGAACCATTTTCATTAATCTTTCTGCGGCCTTCACATCCTTCCTAAAGTCTGCTGCCCAGAATTGGACACAATACTTCAATTGAGGCTGAACCAGAATTTGATGAAGTGGTTCATAACTTCTTTGCTTTATATGCTATGCCTCAGTTGAGAAAGTCCAAGATCCCATATACCTTTTTAACTATTTTCTCAACATGGCCTGGCTTCATTGATTTGTGCGTATATACTCCTAGCTGTCTCTGTTTCCCCTTTGAAATTATGCCCTTTGTCTCAATTCCTTCTTACCACCAAAATGTATCACTTCACAGTTCTCTGCATTAAATTTCATCTGCCGCATGTCTGTCCATTCTACCAGCCTATGTTCTCTTGAAGCCTTACTTCCAAGTCACTATACCTCCAAGTTATCACAGAATCACAGAATTGTTACGGTGTAGAAGGAGGCCATTTGGCCCACCGTGTCTGCACCGGCTCTCTAAGCATTTTAACTTAGTGCTAATCTCCTGCCTTTTCCCTGTAACCCTGCACATTGTTTCTATTTAAATAATCATCCAATGCCCTCTTGAATGCCTCAATTGAACCTGCCTTCACCACACTTCCAGACAGTGCATACCAAACCCTAACTACTCACTGTGTGAAAAAGTTTTTTCTTACCTCGCATTTGCTTCTTTTGCATAACACTTTAAAACTGTGCCCTCTGGTACTCGATCCATTTATGAGTAGGAACAGTTTCTCCCCATTTCCTCTGTCCAGATCCCTCATGATTTTGAAAACTTCTGTGAAGTCTCCTCTCAGCCTTCTCCTCTCCAAGAAAAACAGTCCCAACTTCTCCAACCTTTCCTCATAACTGAAGTGTCTGATCCCTGGAACCATTCTCATAAACCTCTTCTGCACTCTCTCCCATGCATTCACATCCTTTGTATAGTGTGGTGCCCAGAACTATACACAATACTCCAGCTGAGGTCTAACCAATATCTTGTATAAGTTCATCATAACCTCCCTGCTCTTGTACTCAATGCCCCTATTAATGAAGCCTAGAATACTGTATGCTTTAGAAACAACTCTCTCTCCCTGTCTTACTACCTTTAATGACTTATGTACATATACATCCAGGTCTCTCTGCTCCTGCACACCCTTTAGAATAATATCCTTTAATTTATACTGCCTCTCCATGTTCTTTGTACTAAAGTGTATCACCTCACACTTCTCCACGTTGAACTTCATCTGCCACCTATCTGCCCACTCCACCAATGTGTCAATGTCCTTTTGAAATTCTACACTGTCCTTCTCACAGTTTACAATTCTCCCAAGTTTTGTTTTATATCAGGAAAAGCAAGAGACCTAATACCGACCCCTGGGAAACTCCACCACAAACCTTCTTCCAGCCCAAAAAATACCCATTACTCTCTCGTTTCCTATCCCTCAGCTAATTTTGTATCCATGTTGCTACTGTCCCTTTTATTCCATGACCTATAACTTTCCTCACAAGTCTGTTGTGTGGCATTGTATCGAATGTCTTTTGGAAGTCCATATACACCACATCAAGGGCCTTGCCCTCATCAGCCATCTCTGTTACCTCTTTAAAAAAAACTCCAGCAAGTTAGTTAGACACGATTTTCCTTTAACAAATCCATGCCGATTCTTCTGAATCAATCCATGTGATTATTAATTCTATCCCGAATAATTGTTTCCAGAAGTTTCCCCACCACCAAAGTTAAACTGACTGGTCTTGTAATTGCACGGCAGATCTTTACAACCTTCTTTGAACAAGGACACAATGTTTGCAATTCTCCAGTCCTCCAGTACATTCCCCGAATCTAGGGAACATTGAAAGATTATTGCCAGTGCCTCTGCAATTTCCACTCTCACTTCCTTCAATATTCTTGGATGCATCTCATCCGGTCCCGGTGCTTTATTCACTTTAAGTACCAACAGTTTATCCTTATCAATTTTCAACCCATCTGAGTTTCTGCTTTTGTCACCATGGCCTGGGCAGCATCTGCCTCGTAGGTAAAGACAGATGCAAAGAATTAGTTTAACACTCAGCCATGCCTCTTGCTTCTATGTGTAAATCCCCTTTTTGGTCCCTAATCAGCCCTACTCCTCCTTTTACCTCCTTTTTACTACTGATGTGTTTATAGAATATCTTGGGATTTCCTTTTATGTTAGCTGCCAGTCTTTTTTCATAATCCCTCTTTGCTTCTTGTATTTGCTTCTTCACATCTCTTTTGAACCTTCTGTATTCAGCTGGGTTCTCAATCGTATTTGCTACCTGACACCTGTCATAAGCACACTTTTTCTTCTTTAACTTAATTTCTATCTCCTTTGTCATTCAGGGAGCTCTGGATTTGATTGTCCCACCCTTCCCTTTTGAGGGAACATACCTTGACTGTGCCCAAACCATCTCCTCTTTGAAGGTAGCCCATTGTTCAGCTACTGTTTTTCCTGTCAACCTTTGGTTCCAGTCTATCCGGCCCAGCTCCATTCTTGCCCCACTGAAGTCTGCTCTCTGCCAGTTGATTATTCTTACTCTGGGTTGACCAATGTAATTTTCCACTGTCATCCTAGACCTTATGATACAATGATCACTGTCACTTGATCTACTTGGCCCACCTCATTCCCAAGAACCAGGTCTAGCAGTGCCTCCTTTCTTGTTGGACTGGATACATACTGCTGTAAGAAATTCTCCTGAACACAACCTAGGAATGCTTGTCCCTCACGGCCCCTTACACTACCACTATCCCAGTCTATATACGTGTAATTAAGATCTCCCATTATAACTACTCTACGATGTTTACACCTCTCTGTAATTTCCTTGCAGATTTGTTCCTCTATATCCTTCCCATTAGCTGATGGTCTATATATTACACTGAGCAATGTAATTGCACCCTATTTATTCCTTAGCTCTAACCAAATCGATTCTATCCTTGAATCCACTGACACATCCTCTTTCTCCAGTACTGCCATACTCTCCTTACTCAAAAATGCCATCCCTCCTTTTTTCCCTTTCCTATCTTTTCTGAACACCTTGTAACCAGGAATATTTAACACCTAGGTCTGCCCTTCCGTAAGTCAGATCCCTGTTATCGCCTGTAACTCCCCAATTTTATTAACTATTCTCTGTGCATTCACATACATGCAGTGTAACCCTGATTTAGATTTCATTATTTGCTCTCTTACTCCAACTCCATCTATTAACTTCCTATTCTCTATTTTAGTGTTCTGCTTCTCCTAGCATTCTGTGCACCCTGGTATTGCTTTCTAATATTCTCTCTTGGTTCCCACACCCCTGCTGAGTTAGTTTAAACTCTCCCCAACAGCACAAACAAAACAACCCGCAAGGAACTCAGTCCCGGCTCTGTTCAGATGCAACACGTCCAGCTTGTACAGGTGCCATCTCCCCCAGAGCCAGTCCCAGCACCCAGGAATTTAAAGCCCTCCCTCCTGCACCATCTTTTCAGCCACGCATTCATCTGTCTTATCTTCCTATTTCTGAACTCACTTGCACGTGGGACTGGGAGTAATCTGGAGATTACTACTTTAGAGGTCCTGTTTGCTAATTTTCTACCTGTGATTTATGTGATTTTCAGATGCGAATTTTTGCTCTGTATATACAAGTCTAGGCCATTAGTAGATCAAGAAAAGCAGTAATGCTGTGCTGATTACAATCTGACCTGTGAAGATTGCAACAGTGTAGAAGAGCAGAGTATTCCTGATAGCAACTTGCAAATTTCCGCTTTCATCTACGGATGCCAAAATTTGCTCATTTTTGTAGTAATTGTTAGGTATCGATTGTCTTTTTTAGCTTGCCATACTTTGCAAACCAGTGCATTATGGGATCGCGGAATCTATTTTTTTTGTTAGTTCTGTTACTGCACTAGAATAATCAAGAGCCGCAATGTTCAATCATCTCTGCGCCTCAGGGAGTATTGTTTAGTCTCTAAAAAGTTATCAACATGCCAATATTAAAACATCATAAATTGACAACAAGGACGACGAACCTTTGCGCTAAGGCCACTCGAAAAGAGGAACAGCTAGTAAAAGGAACAAAAAAGTGCTCCTACTCTCCCAGAGCGCTCCCAAAGTTCAATCAAAAGGGATCTGCAAGGTGAAGATAAAAAGTCAAAAAGGGAAGAAATCGCTGCTGTGCTTTTCTGAGCAGGAAAGAATTTTAGAAAAAAAAGCTTACAGAAAAAAGCAAAGAAGCCACATTTGCAGAAAAAAACAAGAGACCCATGATCACAGGGGTTCCAAGAAAGCACGTGAAAAATATAGCGACAGGGCTGCCAGCTGCAGCCAACCTCCGAAGTTCCAAATATACAGGACATGCAGGGTTCAAAAAGAAGACACCGAAGGAAGAATGTGCTGCAGTTTTAAAAAGTTTAAAAACTTACAGGAAGGGAAGGTCCACGATCACTGCAGAGCTCACCAAAAACCTGAAAAGCATGGGAAAACCACAGAGACATAACCGGCAGCTGCTGACAGCCTGAGTTAAAAACAAGTTACTGTCTTAATGCGGTAACAGCATTTAAAGTGGTAACTTAAAAAAAAACAATAAACAAAAAGCAACTGACAAAGAGAGAATAAAAAGGTGGAAAACGACTACACTTACCAGACCAATGGGACATTTTGATGAGACTGTATAACAATGGAGTTCCTAAACTGTACTCTTTGAGTTTTTTGTCCTTGCGAATGGAATTGAAAATGATAGAAAGGTGGCAACTTACTTAAGTGTGATGGGAGCTAAAACATTTGGCTTATTAAGAAGCTTGGTGCAACCTGACAAACCTGGCCAAAATTGTATGAGGACATTGTAAAAATCCTGGAGATGCATTTTTCCCCTAAGCCACTTCTCATAGAAGAAATCAAAAAGAGGGGGAAACAATTGCGCAGTATGTTGCAGTACTTAAAAAGCTTGCTGAACATTGTGAATTCAAGGAAGTATTGAACAAGACCCTCCGTGGCAGGTTGTTCTGTGGCCTTTGTAGTGAAACAATCCAGAAACACCTCCTGACAGAGGCTAACCTCACTTTCCAGAAAGCCACAAAGATTACAGTTTCATGGAGCTGGCTGCAAAAGAAGCACAGCAGCTGAGTGCATTGACTCGAGTGCATAACATGACAGTTGAGTGTGCATACAAGATAGCAAGCAGCCGAGATTGTTACCATTGTGGAAAGCCTGGTCACCATCCATCTGAATGTTGGTGCAGAGACCTTGAATGCTGTCAGTGTGGCAAGAAGGGACACATTAAGCTTGCCTGTAAAAACAAAATAGTAGCAGTGAATCAGAAAGGCAAACCATAGAAAAAGGAATCTGCCATCTGGAGTAACAAGAAAAATCTGCATGTTATACAGCAGGAACAGGTGGACCAGAGTGACATCGAGTCCAAAGAAGAAAGGCCCCTCACATGCACACTGCCCTCCACAGTGACAGGTGGTTCACAGGGCTACTGGGTAACACCGCTGCTGGAGAGCTGACCAACATATATGGAACTGGATACAGGGACAGCAGTTTCTCTGGTCCCAGATGCTGTGTATAAGGAGAAGCTTAAACATCTTTCCTTGACGCCTGCAAAAATCGTTCTGAAAACATATACAGGGGAATCTATACCTATGATGGGCAGAATGGAAGTTAAAGTGGAACTAAACTAAATGCTAAACTACCACTGTTTGTGATGAAAGGCAACTACCCAGCTTTAGTTGGACGGTTAAGGCTTCAGAAGATCCGGTTAAACTGGGCAGAAGTACACAGCATAGCAGAAAAAGAAACTGGTCTGACAGCTGTTATAAAAAAACATGCTGTTGTTTTCAAAGGAGATTTTGGAAGCATGAAGAGAATCACCGTATAATTGAATATCAAAGCTGACTCTCAACCAAAATTTCTGAAGGCCAGAACCGTGCCTTATGCCATGTGACCAAAAGTGGAAGTTGACCTGGAGCGTCTGGTCAAGATAGAAGTCTTGGACCTATCTCCCATACCGAATGGGCAACACCCATCGTTCCAGTGCTCAAGAAAGATGGCTCCATACGCATCTGTGGAGATTTCAAGGTTATAGTTAACCCAGTGTTGACTTTCCCATATTGAGGAACTTTTTGCTGGCTTGGCTGGTGGACAGAAATTCAGCAAGCTAGATCTATTCCAGGCCTACTTACAAGTGCATGTTGATGAGAAGTCACAAGAATATCTTACCATCGCAACACACAATGGACTGTACCGATATTGCTGTTTGACTTTTAGAATAACATCAACCCCAGTCTTGTTTCAGAGGGTCATGGACCAGATCCTGAGTGGCTTGCCTGGAGTTCAGTGCTATCTTGACAATATTATGGTAATGGACAGGACTGATGAGGATCATCTCATGAACTTGGATGCCACCCTACAAAGACTAGAGGAGTATAGCCTACAGGTTCGCAAGCAAGTTTTTTCAGCCCACTGTGGAATATTTGGGGCATGTCATTGATGCTGCTGAGCTTCACAAAGCGTCCTCCAAAGTCAAGGCTATTGTGGATGCTCCAGCTCCTCAGAATATCAGTCAACTATCAGTACAGTCCCATGTGTTGTGATGGTAAGATATTCTTGTGACTTCTCATCAACGTGCACTTGTAAGTAGGCCTGGAATAGAGCTAGCTTGCTGAATTTCTGTCCACCAGCCAGGCCAGCAAGAAGTTCCTCAATATGGGGAAGTCAACACTGGGTTAACAGTAACCTTGAAATCTCCACAGATGTGTATGGAGCCATCTTTCTTGAGCACTGGAACGATGGGTGTTGCCCATTTGTTCTTAGGGCTGCTGAATTATCACGGGAGATTTATTCCACAGCAGGCAACCCTGCTGAAACCCCTGCATGAGCTTCTGTGTCAGAACAATGCCTGGAAATAGACAGAAGCCTGTGACGCTGTGTCCAAGAGGCTAAAGCAGCACTGACAGATTCCAAGGTACTGATGCACTTTGACCCCTCCTTACCTCTAGATGAAGGAACTGAGGGCATTCTGGCTAAGTTTGCAGATGATACAAAGATAGGTGGAGGGACAGATAGTATTGGGGAGGCTGCAGAAGGATTTGGACAGGTTAGGAGAATGGGCAAAGAAGTGGCAGATGGAATACAACGTGGGGAAGTGTGAGGTCATGCACTTTGGTCGGAAGAATAAAGGCATAGACTATTTTCTAAATGGGGAGAGAATTCAGAAATCTGGAGTGCAAAGGGACTTGGGAGTCCTAGTCCAGGATTCTCTTAAGGTTAACTTGCAGGTTGAGTCGGTAGTTAGGAAGGCAAAGGCAATGTTGGCGTTTATTTCGAGAGGACTAGAATATAAAAGCAGGGATGTGCTGCTTAGGCTTTATAAGGCTCTGGTTTGTCCACATTTAGAATATTGTGAGCAATTTTGGGCCCCTATCTCAGGAAGGATGTGCTGGCCCTGGAGAGGGTCCAGAGGAGGTTCATGAGAACCATCCCAGGAATGAAAGGCTTAACATATGAGGAATATTTGAGGACTCTGGGTCTATACTCGATGGAGTTTAGAAGGATGAGGGGGGATCTGATTGAAACTTACAGAATACTGAAAGGCCTGGATAGAGTGGACGTGGGGAAGATGTTTCCGTTAGTAGGAGAGACTAGGACCCGAGGGCACAGCCTCAGAGTAAAGGGAAGACCTTTTAGAACAGAGATGAGGAGAAACTTCTTTAGCCAGAGTGTGGTGAATCTATGGAATTCATTGCCACAGAAGGCTGTGGAAGCCAGGTCATTGAGTGTATTTAAGACCGAGATAGATAGGTTCTTGATTGGTAAGGGGATCAAAGGTTACGGGGAGAAGGTGGGAGAATGGGGTTGAGAAACTTATCAGCCATGATTGAATGGCGGAGCAGACTCGATGGGCCGAATGGCCTAATTTCTGCTCCTATGTCTTATGATCTTACAATTTGCTAGTGATGCTTCGCCTTATGGAGTTGGAGCTGTTCTTTCATATGTAATGCCCTCAGGTGTGGACAGGCCCATAGCGCTCACTTCACGGACTTTAAGCAGTGAGCCAATAAGCTGAAATCGAACACGAAACACTGGGAATCATTTTTGGATTCCGGAAATTTCACAATTATCTGTTTGGGCGGAAATTGACACTGATGACTGATCATCGACCACTCACCTCAATATTCGGTCCACACGCTGGCATCCCTTCTTTAGCTGCAAGCAGAATGCAGTGTTGGGCACTGATGTTGGGTGCTCACACATATGACGTTAAATATCGACAATCTACCTTGCATGGCTGCCCCTACCAGTCAGCCATGTGGATACTGCTCAGAAAGACATTTTCTACTTTGCACATGTGGAGAACACACTCATCACTTTAGTCCAAATCAAGAAGGCCACCCGACTGGACCCAACATTGTCCATAATCATGGACCTTGTGATGCATGGCAACTCTTCCCTGAACTTCTGAGTCTCACCTGACCTTCATTCTTACATTTCCAGGAGGATGGCATTATCAGTCACTTCAGGCTGTTTGCTTTGGGGCATGCGAGTTATTATTCCACCAACTTTGAGGAAACCAGTGTTGGACCAACTGCATTTTGGACACTGTGGAATAGTGTCCATGAAAGAGATTGCAAGAAGCTACTTTTGGTGGCCTGGCCTGGACCAAGACATTGAAGCCAAGGCAAGGTCTTGTCCCATCCATGGGATTGGCCGGAAAACTCTTGCCAGTGCATCCATGTCGATTTTGCTGCACCATTTGAAGGAACAATGTCCATAGTGGTTGTGCATGCTCATTCCAAATGGCCAGAAGTTTCAGTGATGTCCTCTACTACAGCTGAGAGTACAATTCAAAGGCTGAGAGAAATGTTCAGTTGTTACAGATTATCAGAACAACTTGTGACCAACAGTGGCCCTCAGTTTGTCTCGCAGGAGTTTGAGAATTTTTTGAGAGGTAACAGAATTCATCACATCACCTCAGCACCATACCACCCATCCACCAATGGGTTAACTGAGAGATTTGTTCAAACCATGAAACACGCTTCAAGTTCAGCATGAGGACATTCCTCCATTCAAAAGTGTCTGGACACATTTCTGCTGACATACTGAAACATGCCACATGCTACGACTAAAGCATCTCCAGCATTCCTACTAATGGGATGGCAACTGAGCACTTGCTTTGATCTGCTGAGACCAACAAAAGCACGGCAAGTTACGCAAGATCAACAGCACAACCAAGTGGAGAGAAGAGCTCAAAGATCAAAGCCAAGAATTTTCTGTTCTGGACAAGGAGCTCTAGCTCGTAATTATCCTACTGGAGCTAAATGGGTTCCTGCTACAGTGAATGCTCAGACAGGACGTGTTTTGTACAGTCCTGAGAATGATCTCACCTGGCGGAGACATGTTGACCAACTGTTGCCAAGTCAAACACCATTTAAGGATACACCTCTTATGGATGAACCATCTCCAAGCGAAGGAATACCAACTCCAGTCTCACCTCCTCAGTCTAGCTTGCCTGAAGTTGAAGTCATCTTACCTTCTCCTGCATTAGACACAACTTCTACACAGCTACAAATCCTAAATTGCCATCAGTCTCTGATGAACATTACCCTATAAAAGCACCAGGAGTCCGCCATAACCCACACCGGGAGAGAAGACCTCCTGAGCCTCTGAATTTATAAAGCCAGGGACTTGAGATGGGTTCAGTGCAAATAGAGGTAGTCTACCCTCTTTCCCTAGTTCAGAAAATGTTTTGTAATTGACAATTCCAATGAAAGAGGAGGAATATGTTATGTATTGATTGTCTTATTTAGCTTGCTGCAATTTGCAAGCCAGTGTATTATGGGATCGCAGAATCAATGTTTTTTTGTTAGTTCTGTTACCGCAGTAGAATAAATGAGGGCCGCAATGTTCAATCACTCCACGCCTCTGGGAGTGATTGAACACTGATGAAGAGTCATACGGACTCGAAACGTTAACTCTGTCTTCCTCTCCGCAGAGGCTGTCAGACCTGCTGAGTTTTTCCAGCTATTTTTGTTTTTGTTTCAGATTTCCAGCATCCGCAGTATTTTGCTTTTACCTCCGGGAGTATTGTTTATTCTTTAAAAAGTTATCGACCTACCAGTATTAAAACATAACAGTAAAGAATATGAACACTGACAGTTTCATAACTGTAACAATCAAAGATTGTGGGCCAACGTCTTTCTGCCTTTTTTCTGCAGAGGAATGTATGGAAGGATTAGAATAATCGCGTTTTAAAGGTGACTGTTTTGACCTCACGAGCTGTCCGTACTATTAATCCCACCCCCCCCCCCTCCCCCCGCTGTAACCGTTGCTAGGAGCTGGCGGTTAAGGTTTAACGGCCGAGTCAGGATGCAGAACCCGCATCGAAGCTCTGTTCTCATCACTTCCTGCCTCAAAGTCCCCGTGGACCCAAAGACCAGAATACCCACTACTCTGTACGAGAGAGAGGAGGCCCAACCTCTCCGGGTGAGCCAGAAGCTGCCTGATGCCGAAGAGGTGAATGAGGGCAACAGAAGTGAGGGAGGGGCGGGGAAGATGGGAAGGGGGCGGGGAAGATGGGAAGGGGGCGGGGATGGTCCGAAGCGTCTGTCTGTAACGGATGGATGACGTAGGGCGGCCGCGTTGTCAATGGTAACGGATGCCTGTAGCTCGAGCTCTTTTCAGCATTGCTAGGTGTCAGGATTGGCAGTAATGTGAGCAATCCATTCATTCTTTGAGAATGAAAATTGTTCAAGTAAGTATAATTTTTAAAGCAATGTAAGCGAACGGCAGAGTCTTATCTAAATGTCTGGACTGACTGTCCTGTCAACACAAAAAATTGTTATAATTCACCTTTTCCTTCAAAGAGTTAGGGTTCCATCCCCGGTATCTATTTAAATCCTGGCAGTTGGGTGGTTTAGGATTTCTATACTTATTCTGGTTTTAGTCGGCACTAACCAAACGTGAATTGTATCCGTAATGGTAGCTAGAATATAACTAGAAATTTTCACAATGATAATAGTGTTTTGTTGAATATGGCATTTCTTGGTAATAAACTGCATATTTTAACTTAATTCTGCACACTCCTCAAGGACGTTGAGTTAGCACAAACATTAGCCTAAAAAAGGAGTCATGTATATACTTTATAAACAGATACCAGTGAGTGATTTCAAGGCTTCTCGGAGAATCATTGGATGGTTATGAATTGATTGATTATGTCATTTGAACCTTTAATGACATTACTGCCAGAGGTCCGTTCGCTTAGTTAGGTACACTAGCCTCTTCGCATTAAGGCACTAAAATTGGCTTAATTTACTTTGGGCGAAGTTGGGATAAAATCATCTGCAGTTCCTATTCGTTTATATGGGCTTTAGTTCAATCCATTTCTTGTGATTCTTTTGTCCAAACGTTGATGGCAATGATTAGAGTTACTGAGGATGATAATGAAGAAGATGAAGTAATATTAGTAGAAACATAACGATTATGTCAGCATTCATATGCAGCTAATGCTGAAAGATAATTTCCTAAAAATTCAGCTTTAGCATCCCTGAATTAATACTCTAAATAAAAGTGGACCAAAATCGAGTGAAGCAAAAGACTGTTGGAAATAATCAGAATTGTCTGCAATTAACTTTTAAAATGTGTTCTAATGGTAAGATTCCTCCTGTTTTATACTCTTCTGATTATCAAGAAACTAGTTAACTCCTGTTATAGAATCATAGAATGTTTACGGCACAGAAAAAGGGCACTTGGCCCATTTTATATATATTTGCTTTCTGTTTAATAGTTGGGGGTGGGTGTTCCAAAACTAGGGGTCATAAATAAGAGAAAGTCACTAACAAATCTGAATTCAGGAGAAACTCCTCTTCCCAGAGAGTGATTAAAATGTGGAACGTGCTACCACGTGTAGTGGTTGAGGTGAATAACAGATGCATTTAAATGGAAGAAGGATACATACGTGAGAGAAAGGAATAGAAGGTTATGTTGAAAAGCTTTGATCAAGTAGGGCAGGAGGAGGCTTGTGTGGAGCATAAACACCAACATAGACCAGTTGGGTGAAATGGCTATTTCTGTGCTGCAAGTTCTATGTAATTTTAGGAAGGATGTCAAGACTTAGGAGAGCGTGCAGAGGAAATTTACCAAAATGGTTCCAAGGATGAGGGAATTCAGTTATGTGGAGAGGCTAGAGACGCTGGGATTGTTCTCAGAGCAAAGAAGGTGGAGATTTAATAGAGGTGGAGATTTAATAGAGGTGGAGATTTAATAGAGGTGCTCAAAATTATGAGGGGTTTGGTTGAGTAGATATGAGCAAGTGTTTCCACTAATAGAAGGATCAGTGACGAGAGGACCAAGATTTATGGTAATTGACAAAAAAGCCAAGGAGAGATGAGGACATTTTTTTTTTACGCAGTGAGTTATGATGATCCAGAAAGCATTGCCTGAAAGGGTGGCGGCAGCAGATTCAATAGTCACTTTCAAAAGGGAATTGGATATAGAATTGAAAATAAATTTTTTGCAGGGTTATGAGGTAAGAACAAGGGACTGGGATTAATTGGAAAGCTCTTTGAAAGGGCTGGCACAGGTATAATGCACCTAACTGCCTCCTTCTGTGAGGTATTATTCCATAATTCAATGAACTTGCATAGGTGCATTTACAGCACTTGTACCATAGTAAAGCATCTCCACACATTTCACAGGAGCGTGACAAAAGAAAAATTGGTACTGAGTCAAAGAAGGAAAAGATTAAGACAGGTGACCAAAAGCGGGAGGTTATTGGAGGAGAGGGAAGCAGAGAGATTTAGAGAAGGAAGTCCAGAGCTTGGGGCCTAAATGGCTGAAAGCATGACCACCAATAGTGGGGTGAAAGAAGTAGAGGATGAAAAGAGACCAGGGTTGGAAGAGTGTAGACTTCTCAGAGTTGTAGGCAATGCTCCTCAAAGCTGTGCAGTCATGTATCAACCTTGCGGTTCTTGCAAAGGCTGCACACAAGTCAACCCCTTTAAGTCATCACGCGTGTGCAATCGTGCAAATAAAAGAATCAACTGAGCACTACAAAAGAAATTAGAGGGTATGTTGGTTATACGACTGAAGAAGGTTATAGTGATAAAGGGAGCGTGGGAAGGAGGTGAGGCCATAGAGGAAAGTTAACATGAGGATGAGAATTTTAAAATCAAGATGTTGGTGAATTGGAGGAAGCCAATGCAGGTTTACAGCACGGATGGCGGATGAGTGTAACATGCTGTGAGTTAGGACATTGACTGCAGAATTTCACAGTAAGAAACTCTACAGGTGCTATATATCGTTACTATTAGGCAGTATTTATTCTTCTTAGTGTGGCTTTAATTAATAATAGAAATAATGTCTCAGAAGGAGAAAAGGATAAAAGGTTTGTAATTTTTGCTTAGTGAGTTTCTCCCATTAATTTCACAACATATAGTATGTGTTCTAAATTCAATTTTGATTATGAATACTGTACATTTACTCTTGTTACCATACTGTTTTTATTTTACCACTGCATAATCTAATTCTCAGACAAGAATTTATGCTCTTTTAATAGGCAGTGTGAGAACAAATGGTTGAAACTACCAGATTGTAAAGACAATCTGGTTCACTATTGTCCTTTAAGAAAGGAAATTTGTGATCCTTACCCCATCTGTTCTATCTGGGACTCCACAGCATTGTGATTAACCCCTAAGTGCCCTCTGAAATGGCCTAGCAAGCCACTCAGTTGTATCAAACCACAACAAGAACATCCAATAAAACCGTCTGGACCACCCAGCGTTAATCTGGGTATGCATTGATCATTACAAAGGCACACCCAGTCCAGTCAACCTTGCAAAGTCGACCTCATAAACATCTGGGGACTTGTGCCAAAGTAGGGAAGAGGTGTCCTGCAGCCTAGTCAAGCAACAGCCTGACATAGTTAAATTCACAGAATCATACCTTTCAACCAACGTCCCAGACTCCTCTATCACATCCCTTGGTATGTTTTGTTCCAGCAGCAGGTCAGACCCACCTGAGCTCACAACGCTGTAATATATAGTCAGGAGGGAGTGGACCTGGGAGTCCTCAACATTGATTCCAGATCCTATGAAATTTCTTGGTGTCAGGTTATAAAATGTTATGCTGATTACCACCTATTGTCATCCCTCAGATGATGAATCAGTGCTCCTCCATGTTGAACACCAATTGGAAGAAGCACTAAGGTTAGCAAGGGCACAGAATGTACTCTGGATGGGGACTTCAATGTCCATCACCAAATGTGGCTCAATGGTGCCTCTACTGGCCAAGTCCTCAAGGATATAGCTTAGCTGCCAGATTGGGCCTGTGGAAGAGAGAACCAACAAGAAGGAAAAACTTACTTGAGCTCATCCTCATCAACCCACCTGATGTAGATGCATCTATCTATGAGAGCATTGGTAAAAGCGACCATTGCACAGTCCTTGCAGAGACAAAGTCCCATTTTCCCACCTTCACACTGATTATGTTGTATGGCACTACCACTAAGCTAAATGGAAGATTTTCAGAACAGATCAAACTTAGATTATGACACACCCACAGACTAAACCTCTATTTTAAAAGAAAAATATTTTCTAATAATATTATATACATTAATAGCTTCATGACACACACCTAAGTCATGATTGGTGTTGGACAATTAAATAATGGGAGGAAAAGGCTCTGTGAACATCCCCATCCTCAATGATGGTGTAGTCCAGCACATGAGCAATAAAAGGGAAGGCTGAAACATTGGCCAGAATTTTCTGTTTGGCGTGTGGGAGCGGGCATGCGTCCCGATGTCACCACGCATCATTCCAATCTTCCGTTCGGCGGGTGCGCACCGGAGTCAGCTGTGCACCTGCCAAACTTTCAAAGGCCTGTTAAGGCCATTAATAAACTAATTAACAACATTGTCAGGGCTGCCTGTCCAACCTTAAGGCTGGCGGGCAGGCGAAGAGCCCAAGCGGCATTTTTCATAAAACCTCATCGACGGGTGGGATGAGGTTTCATGAAGGTTTTATTAAATAAATAACATTTTTATGAAAATTCATAAAAATGTCCTAGCTCATGTGACACTGTCACATGAGGGGTCATGTCTGAATAATTTTTTAAAAAATTTATGCCAAGTTCAGAACTGAATTTAATCTCTCTGAGGCAGCTCCGTGCCTCGGAGATCTCTGCGCTCTTTTGCACGCATGCGTGAAAGAGCGTAGACCCCGACTTTCCCTCCTCCCACTCCCCGCACAGGTAGCTCTGAGTGCTAACGGGCGTGTGTTACGCTGGGTGGGCCTTAGTTGGCCCGCCCGTGTAAAATGGTGCATGCAGCCGATCGTGGGCAGCGATCGGCTCTGCGCCCACTCCCAACAAGCCAGCCCAACGGGGAGAAAATTCTCCCCATTTACAACCATCTTCTGTCAAAAATGCTGAGTGGATGATCCATCTCAGCATCCTGAGTTCCCCACCATCACAGTCTTCAGCCTATTCAATTCACTTCATGTGAGATCAAGAAATGGCTGTACACACTGGATATGGCAAGGGCTACGGGCCCCAAAAAACAACCCAGCGGTAGTGCTGAAGACCTATGCTCTGGAACTAGCCGCACCTCTAACCAAGCTGTTCCAGTACAGCTACAACAGCAGCATCTACCCAACAAAGTGGAAACTTGCCTAGGCCTGCCCTGTCCACAAAAAGAACAAATCTGATCTAGACAATTGCTGTCCCATCATTCTGCTCACAATCATCAGCAAAATGATGGATGATATTGGCGACAGTGCTATCAGGTGTCACTTACTTACCAATAACCTTCTGGTTCTATCAGGACCGCGTGGCTTTAGATCTCATTACACCTTTGGTTCAAAGATGGACAAAAGGCTGAATTCCAGAGCTGTGGTGAAATCAGGATAGCATTTATTGAAGCATCGCATCAAGGAGCTCTAGTAACATTGAAGTCAATGGGAATCAAGAGGGAAACTCTGTCCTGACTGGAGCCTCACACAAAGGAATCTGTTGGAGGGCAGTCATCTCAGCCCCAGGACATTGCTGGAAGGAGTTCCTCAGGCTACTGGAGTGGGTCCAGCTATATTCGGCTGCTTCATCCATAACGTTCTCTGTATCATAAGTTCAGGAGTGGGGATTTTACTGATGATTGCATATTGTTGAGTCCCATTTGCAACTCCTCAAATAGTGAACTAGTGTTTTCCTAAGTACAGCAAGACCTGGATAACATTCATGCCTGGGCCGATAAGTGGCAAGTAACATATGTGCTACACAAGTGCCAGGCAATGACCGTCTCCAACAAGAGACATTCTAACCATCTCCCCTTGACATTCAAAGGTATTATTGCTGAAACCCCACTATTGACATCCTGGGAGTCGCCATTAACCAGAAACTTAACTGGGTTAGCCACATCTATACTGTGGCTACAAGAGTGGTCAGAGCTGAGTGTTCTGTGATGAGTGACTCACCTCCTGATTTCCCAAAGTCTTTCCACCATTTACAGGGCTCAAGTTAGGAATGTGGGGGAATATGCTGCACTTGCCTGGATGAGGTGCTGTTGAAGCTCCAACAACACTCAAGAAGCTCCACACAAAGCAGCCTGCTTGTTCAGTACCCCATCCCCACCTTAAATATTCACTCCCACCACCACCAGTGCACCATTGTTGCAGTGTGTACCACATACAAGGTGCACTTCAGAAACTTGCCAAGGCTTCTTTGATCGCACCTCGAAACCCCATGACCTCCATCAGCTAGGAGCACAAGGGAATCAGATGCATGGGAACACCATCTCTCCAAGGTCCCCTCCAAGTCATACACCACTCTGATTTGGAAACATATCACTGTTTTTTCATTGTTGTTGGATTAAAATCTTGGAACTCCTTCCCTAACAGCACTCGGGGGGGGAAAAACTTCATCACACTGACTTCAGTAGTTCAAGAAGGCCTTCACCACCTTCTCAAGGGCACTTAGGAGTGGGCAATAAATGCTGATCTTGCCAGAGGTGTCAACATCCCATGAATGAGTTTAAAAAAAAATCGTAACTTATTTGAGCCTGATCTTAGAGAATTATTCTGATATATTTTTTGCAGAAATGAACTTATTTACCACATTTTGAGCTATATGTTTGTGATTCATTGGCTCTTGTATCTTATTTTGTACTGCATTTTCTGGTGTACAAACCCAGCGTTGCTTCCTTTCATTCCATCTTTTTACTTTTTTATGCAGATGCAATGGACTGAATGACCTCCTTTTGTGCTGTAACATTTCTGTGATTCTGTGATGTGTCATTTGATTGTTTTTATCAATTTAGTTAACAATCATACGCTAATGGTAACATAGTATGTTCGTGAAATGGTAGGTTTACATTGTGAATAACACAAACAGTAAACCAATTTTCTCTGTGTTTAGAATGAAAATGATTCTGATCCTGATACCAGTGAAACCGAACAGCCCAAACAAATTCATTATATGGATGATAGGGATTCAGTAATCCCCAATATTTTATGTGGCATGTCCAATGAAGACTACTATAAGAAAATTGAGGAACTAAAAAATGCTCATGTACATACAATGGCAATACTAGCGAAATTGTATGAGAATAAACTCTGTGTCAGAGGCATGGTAGCTGCTTCAGAGGATCCCTGTGAATCTTCAGTGTGTTACAGGTAGGACACATTAAGAACTAAATATAATCTATTCAAAGGCAAGTTGGATTGATCGTGGTTATCTGCCACTGTACAGAAACATATAAGGGATGTGTGGCTCTTTTTATGGTGGTGAAATTTTGAGAAATTATGAATATATTGCACACTATCAGAATTGAACTAGTTGAACTAGATACCGATATATATAATATGAATAACTCATGGCAAAAATATCATTGGCTGCTAGGGCTGAGGGCAGCTATGATATAGTTGGCACTTAAAATTTTACTTAATACCATTTTCAACCAAACAGCAGTATTTGTCAGTAGTCCCACAGAGATAGATTTTTGTTTCCAAAAATATATATGTATAGTTTCTCCTCCCAGTTTACCCCTGGATGCCGATCCTAGTCCTAGTTTCTGCCATTCATACACCTTTTCTAGCCCCCTTTCAACCTTCTAATCCATCTACCATTACATGCCTGCTGAATTCCTAACCTGCTAGTGTGCTAGGTTCTTCTTTCATCTGGATAGGACTACCTCTGATCATTACTTTATCTCTTTGACCATACAGTTCCCCCATTAAACCCTCCATGATCATTCTTTCCACAACTGGAAAAATGATCCATGAACTCTCATTAGCAACTTTTTAAACTCACACCTTTCCCTCCTCAGGCCCATCATCTGTACTGACAACAAGTGCCTCATTGACCTGCTCAATAACCACCATGTTCCCATTTTCAATGCGCTTATTACAAGTTCCTGGATGGTTCCCCGCTCCTTCCTCAAACATGCAAAGCCACATACATATGTGGTCTAGGATCCTTGGATCAGGGACTAGAGCACCTATGGAATACGACCTGCTTGGTTGTTTACCACTGCATCTGATTTGACCGGTTCAAGCAATATTGCCTTGTCAATTTAAGAAAAACCTCCTATTGATCCACGATCACCTTGGAGGCCATGGACAACCCAGAAATCTCTGTCCCCATAAACAGCCTCCTCCAATATCCACTCTCCATACCTTTCATCCACACGTTTGATTCCAAATATGGTGCTCATGGACTTCTTTGTTTAAAAATCAGGCCATTAATTGGATTGCCTCTTATTTCTTGCACCACTTTTCTCTGAAAAAAACATTGTTGACCCTTCTACTCTTGCATTAACCTACCCTTTCAGTGGCTGCTCTCTGAATGTGATAGTCACTGAGCCGTGTGTTCAGCACTCCTGCTTGGGTCCCTCCAGTATAATTTTTGATGAAATCACCAGTGTAATTATTTGTGACTTCTACCAGAGCTGGGATTGCTTTTGCTATAACTTTATATCTTCAAAACTAAGCCACCCTGTTGTGCTTTTGGCCCTGCCAGCCTTCTAAACTGCACACTTGGGCAGAGCCAGGTGGTGGTCATCTCAATTTTTTTCTTTTGACCTGAGCTGAGCTTCTAATTGTCCACTTACGCTTGTACCTCATTCTGCTGTGACCTCTATCCTTTACTGCATTAGTTCAACATATCCATTACCCCAGTTCCTTGTCTCCACTCCTTCACCCTGTTATTGGGGTCTTCTTTTAAATTTATTCTTTCATGGGATGTGGGCATTGCTGGCAAGACCTACATTTGTTGCCCATCCCTAATTGCCCTTGAACTGAATAGCTTGTGAGGTCATTTCAGATGGCCATTAAGAGTCAACCATATTGCTGTGGGTCTGGAGTCACATGTGGGCCAGACCAGGTAAGGACAGCAGATTTCCTTCCCTAAAGGACATTAGTGAACCAGATGAGTTTTTTTTACAACAATCAATGGTTTAATGGTTACTGTTACTGAGACTAGCTTTCAATTCCAGATTTTATTAATTGAATTTAAATTCAGCCATCTGCCATGGTGTAATTTGAACCTGTGTTCCCAGAGCTGTGTCCTCTGGATTACTAGTCCAGTGATATTACCACCACTTTACCTACTCCCCTGTGTCTGATCTTCAGTTTCTACAAAAATGCTCTTCCAAAGCAACTTTGCCTTGCAGCCCTTCTCACTGTTACTGAAGGCAATCGCCAAATTCTTTTACTCCCTTTACTGCATCACCTCTCTCCCATGTAGCACTCTTGAGATGTACTTTTACAAGAATGGATTGTGTAAGTTGTTTTAATGAACGTGTCATAATATTCTAAATAAAAACAAACTTGTGTTTGTAAATTTTTATAGTTCAGACAAGAAAAATGATGTCCATCTATCATACTCGACAACTGAGGTGGACAATACTGCATACTCAAGCCTTTCAGAAATTTCTGATGACGATCAGGAAAAAGGTGGAGAAAATCTCATGTCCTGTGGAAGGGATCGAATTCAGGGAATGTGGGATGGATTTTCTGTGCAGGAGTATATTTCAGATGAAGAATCCCGGAAGCCAGGAAGCTCAAATTTAACAAAAATGAAAGCAATAAAGAAGGAGGAAAAGCAGTGGTCACCAAAGATCACAATACCACAACCTTTCCAAATGACCCTCAGAGAGGCTGAGAAAAAGAAGCACAAGATCAAATCAAGGTGTGAAATTGAAATAGAGAACGATATGCTAAGAAAACAATTAGAAGAAGAAGCAGAATGCCAGAGAAAGTTCCGTGCTAATCCTGTACCAGCCCATACCTATATTCCGCTGTTGGAAGAAATAATAGAACGGAATGAAGAAAGAAGGAGGTTTGTAAAGATGAGAAACAAAGAAATTCTACTGGCGATGCAAAAACCATTTAGCTTTCTTGAAAGAGAGGAGAAGAAAAAAGAAATCAGAAAAATGCAAATAAAGGACCTGGATGTTCCAGTAAAGGAACCAAAGAAATTTAAAGCAAAACCAGTTCCCAGATATCTTTATGATCAAACGATTAGTGACAGGATTAAAGAGGAAGAACTCTACAGAGTAATTAGGATGAAAGTGAGAGCTCAAGAGATATTACATAGTGCATCCCTTCCAAAAAGTATGCTTCATAATACCTTCTTAGAAAAGAAGAAAGCAACATGTTGGGACCCACATAAAGAATTGAAATTCAAACCCCAAATTAATGCAAAAGTACCAGATTTTGAGATGTTGCACAGAAAGTCTCAGGGACGGCTCATGAGAAAGAAGAACTTGCAATTGACAACCGTGTGTGAACCCTTTCAACTGCTCACACCTCATATTCCTTCAAAAAAAGAAAAGATTTTGGATGATATAATGGCAGACGAAAACCGGTTGAAAGAGACCCGTTGGCCTTATATATCCTGCAGAAACCAGTGGAAATCACGTGATAGCATAACTTCATCTCAATCAGGATCTTTGGACTTGGAAATTATAAAGATCACAGAGTCTGCAAAGAAGAGGAAAGAAGCTATTAGGTAAGAACAATTTTCATCTTTAAAGTGATTCATTAAGTCACATGACAGTGATCTATATTGCACTATTTTCTGAAAGCAGCATTTTAATGAAAGCTTAAATCTCATTGTAGAGCTGCCTTGTCCAATAATCTTTAAAAATTAAATCTTATCAATTTATTTACTTTTTGGTTCAGAATTTTATGCATTAAGGCAGATAAATAATTTAATTAGCATTAAAAGTTAATTTGATCTGGGGAAGAAAAGTCAAACATAGAAAGCATTCTGATATTTTTGTGAGGAAATATCGGTACAATGTGAACTTTATGCTGTGTTAGCACACATCTATCCACAAATAGTACACTGGTATCCTCGTTTGAAAGTAATAATGCAAAAAGTACATAGGACATTAAGAGTAAGAGGATAACTAGGGAAAGAGTAGGGCCCATTAAGGACCATCGTGGTAATTTGTGTGTGGAGTCGGAAGACGTTGGTAGGGTTCTAAATGAATACTTTGTGTCAGTGTTCACAAGCGAGAGGGACGACGTGGGTATGGAAATCAGGCAGAAGGACTGTGATATAATTAAAGAAATTAGTGTAGAAAGGGAGGAGGTTCTAAGTGGTCTGACAGGCTTAAAAGTAGATAAATCTTCAGGCCCAGATGAAATGTATCCCAGGCTGTTGAGTGAGGCAAAGGAGAAGGTAGCAGGGGCGCTGGCAATAATTTTCATTACCTCTCTAGCCACAGGAGAGGTGCCACAGGACTGGAGAACAGCCAATGTTGTACCGTTATTCAAGAAGGGAGGAAGGGATAAACCAGGGAACTACAAGCCAGTCAGTCTAACCTCAGTGGTGGGGAAACTAGTTGAAGCAATTCTAATGGTCAGAATTAATCTACACTTGGAGAAGCAGGGATTAATCAAGGACAGTCAGCACGGTTTTGTCAAGGGGAGGTCATGTCTGCTCAATTTGATTGAATTTTTCGAAGAGGTGACCAGGTGTGTAGATGAGGGCAATACATTTGATGTAGTCTACTTGGACTTCAGCAAGGCTTTTGTTAAGGTCCCACATGAGAGACTGATAATGAAGGTAAGAGCCCATGGGATCCAAGGCAATTTGGCAAATTGGATCCAGAATTGGCTGAGCGGCAGGAAGCAGAGGGTATGTTCGAGGGGTATTTTTGTGACTGGATGCCTGTGTCCAGTGGGGTTCCACAGGGATCGGTATTGGGTCCCTGGCTGTTTGTGGTATGTATAAACGATTTAGACTTGAATGTAGGAGGGTTGATCAGTGAGTTCGCGGATAACACGAAAATTGGTGGGGTGGTAAATAGTGAGGAGGATAGCCTTAGATTACAGGAGGATTTTGACAGGCTGGTCAGATGGACTGATCAGTGGCAAATGGAATTTAATCCGATAAGTGTGAAGTGTTGCACTTGGGCAGGACAAACAATGCACAGGAATTCACGATGAATGGTAGGACCCTGGAAAGTACCGAGGATCAGAGAGACCTTGGTGTGCGTGTCCACCGGTCCCTTAAGGTAGCGGGACAGGTAGATAAGGTGGTTACGAAGGTATATGGGATACTTGCCTTTATTAGCCGAGGCATAGAATATAAGAGCAGGGAGGTTATGCTGGAACTGTATAAAACGCTGGTTAGGCCACAACTAGAGTATTGCGTGCAGTTCTGGAATCTGCATTATAGGAAGGATGTGATTGCACTAGAGAGAGTGCAAAGGAGATTTACCAAGATGTTGCTTGGGCTGGAGAGTTTTATTTATGAGGAGAGATTGGATAGACTGGGGCTATTTCCCCTGCAGCAGAGGAGATTGAGGGGGGGACATGATTGAGGTGTATAAAATTATGAGGGGCATAGATAGGGTAGACAGGAAGGAACTTTTCACCTTGGTGGAGGGATCAATAACCAGGGGGCATAGATTTTAGGTAAGAGGCAAGAGGTTTAGAGGGGATGTGAGGAAGAATTTTTTCACCCAGAGGGTGGTGGGAATCTGGAACTTACTGCCTGAAAGGGTGGTAGAGGCAGAAACCCTCATAACATTTAAGAAATATTTGGATGTGCACTTGCGATGCCATGGCACACAAGGCTATGGGCCTGGTGCTGGAAAATAGGATTAGAATAGTTAGGTACTTGTTTGACCGGTGCAGACTCGATGGGCCGAAGGGCCTTTTTCTGTGCTGTAGACCTCTATGACTCTATGACATGATCCAAATGTAAAATTTGAGTAAAACATAGAAACATAGAAACTGGGAGCAGGAGTAGGCCTTCGGCCCTTCGAGCCTGCTCCGCCATTCATTATGATCATGGCTGATCATCCAATTCAATAGCCTGCTTCTGCTTTCTCCCCAATAGAAATCGTGCCCAAATGTTCCACAGCATTAATTCGTTCAGAATACTTATTATTTTAGATTTTCTCTCTCCTCCCACCTCCTTGGAATTAAAATTATGAACTTTCATGTGTAAAATGCAACATTAAATATTTAGGATTACATTAAAGTTCATGGGATGTTTGAGATAGCAAAAAATCCAAAGCCTGCCATTGGATTCCTTGATAACTTTATTCAGATATAATATATGGTTTAAAAAAAAAGTCTCTTAGCCTACTGCAGTGTATATTATAGATTACTGCTTCACTTTACAGTTTTCCATGTGAGCTAATGATCAGAATAGTATAACAGTGGAATCAGTTTTTTTATTCGTTCACAAAAGCTGGGCCAGCATTTACTGCCCATCCCTAATTGCCCTTGAGAATGGTGGTGGTGAACTGCCTTTTTGAAACGCTGAAGTCTGTGGTGTAGGTACACCTACAATGCTGTTTAGAGGGGCGTTCCAGGATTTTGATTCAGCGACAGTGAAGGAATGGCAATATAGTTCAAAGTCAGACTGGTATGGCTTGGAGAGGAAGTTGCAGCTGGCGAGTCCCTTACATCTGTTGCTCTTGTCCTTCTTGGTGGTAGAGATTGCGGGTGGAAGGTGCTGTTGAAGGAGCCTTGGTGAGTTGCTACAGTGCATCTTGTAAATGGTACACACTGCTGCCACTGTGCATCGGTAGTGGAGAGGGTGAATGTTTAAGGTGGTGGATGGGGTGTCAATCAAGCAGGGCTGCTTTGTCCTGGATGGTGTTGAGCTTCTTGAGTGTTGTTGGAGCTGCATTCATCCAGGCAAGTGGAGATTATTCCAGCTCACTCCTGAACTGTGACTTTTAGATGGTTGACAGGCTTTGAGGAATCCGGAGGTGAGTTACTCGCCACAGAATTCATAGTCTCTGACCTGCTGTTGTAGCCACAGTACTAATATGGCTGGTCCAGTTCACTATCTGGTCAATGGTAGCCCTCAGGATGTTGATAGTGGGGGATTCAGCAAAGGTAATGCCCTTGAATATTAAGGGAAGATGGTTAGATCCTGTCTTGTTGGGATGGTCATTGCCTGGCACTTGTGTGGCGTGAATGTTGCTTGCCTCTTATCAGCCCAAGCCTGAATGTTTTTCAGGCCTTGCTACACATGGACTGTGTCAGTGTCTGAGGGTGGTACTGAATATTATGCAATCATCAGCGAATATAATGCAAACATCCCCACTTCTGACCTTAAGATGGAGGGAAGGGCATTGATGAAGCAGATGAAGATGTTTGGGCCTAGGACACTACCCTGAGGAACTCCTGCAGCAATTTCCTGAGACACATGATTGACCTCCAACAACCATAGCTATCTTCCTTTGTGCTAGGTATGACTCTAACCAGCAGAGAGTTTTCCTCGATTCCCATTGACTCCAGTTTGACTAGGGCTTCTTGGTGCCACACTCGGTCAATGCTGCCTTGATGTCAAGGGCAGTCACTCTCACCTCATTTCTGGAGTTCAGCTCTTTTGTCCATGCCTGGACCAAGGTTGTAATGTGGTCAGCAACTAAGTGGCGCTAGGGGAACCTAGCTCAAGTTGGGACTAGTAATCATAATATGAGTACATTTATGATTAATCTGGTAGTTGGTGCCAGTCAGCACTAAAGCTAAAATAACAGGCTAAATTTTTCTGGCGCAGGGGGTCTAACAGCATTGTTCCTAAGTTAGACTAATCCTTGCACCTTTAGGTTCATAAAGTTATTGCGTAGAAAATTGTTGAAAATGGAAGCTGATAAGATGCAACAAATGAAAATGTGCAGCTGGGATTTGAGGGAACAGGACAAACAAACATGTGTCGCTAAACTATTCAGTGGTTGTGAAATTTGTGCAAGGCCTGAGAAGGAATGAAAAATAGGTTGGGTGAATTCAATGTCAAATCAGGCGCATAAAGAGAATGAAAGATTGAATTAGGAGAGAGCAAGAGAAAAGGAACAGAAAAATGTTAAATTTACATTTTTAAAAAATCAACAACAATTAAAACCAAAGGGAACAATTTTAAAAGTTAATTTTCGATGCCAGTGAGATTGTTTGGCACTAATTAACGCTTATGACATCATTAAACAAATATTTAGACCAGAATGGACAGGGCTTAACTTTCTTTAATAAAGTAGAAAATACTGCAAATACTCGGGAGGTTTGGCACCGTCTGTGCAGAGAAAAACAGTTAACTTTTCAGATCAATGAACTTTCATCAGAAGCTTTCTGTGAAGAGGTTGGATTGTTTCAACTGTGCAAAAGCAGCTACTTCACCCCATTCAAGGCATTTCAATGATGAAACAGACAATGAGATGCTGTTTTCACAAAGCATCTACGATAGCAGCTTTTGGATATTTGAGTTTGATTGCAGTTGCTGTACCATTTGTGCATTTGTACCATTTGTACCAACAGTGAGTGCCATTGGCCTCAAACATATGAATTAGGAACTGGAGTAGGCCATTCGGCCCCTCGAGCCTGCTCCATCGTTCAATAAGATCGCTGCTGATCTGATTGTGTCCTCAAGCCACTATCCCACCTATCCCTGAACTCCAATACCCTTTGGGGAGGACTTTCCTCTTGTCGGGCAGGTGGGCCCAGGAAAGGCTGCGCAATGGTCCGCCGCCCGCGATTGGGACCCGACCACGATTTCACGCTGGCTGGCCAATTAACGTGAAGCGCGCGCTGATAACCTCAGCACTGCCAGGTTGGGGTCGGGAGGAGCGTGAGCGCTGAAGTGTGCGCATGTGCGGGGGTGCACTTAGTGAAAGCTCCCTGAAGGCACAGAGCTGCCTCAGGGAGCTGAAGATTTTTACCATGAAAAATAAAGATATGAAAAATAAGGAAAACATGTCCCCCCACATGTGACTCTGTCACATAAATAGGGGCATGTGAAAAATTAGTTTAAAAATTTATTTTTTTTTAGTCTTTGTTGGAAACCTCATCCCGCCCATGGATGAAATTTCGCAAAAAATGCAAAGGCTGCCTGGCCTATTCGCCTGCCCGCCAACTGTGAGGTTGGACAGGCAGGGAAAAATTCAATTTAATTAATTGATTGATGGACTTAATAGCCCTCTTAATTGTCGGTGGGCGCGCTGCTGCCTCTCGGGCGTGCCTGCTGACTGAAATATCGTGCAAGTGCGCAATGACGCCGGGATGCTCGCCTGATGTTGCGCGCTATTTCACGCTTATGCATGTTGGGTGTGTGCACACACGCTGAGCTGAAAATCCTGCCCTTTGATTCCCTCCTTAGTCAAGAATCTATCAACCTCTGCCTTAAAAATATTCATAGAAACATAGAAACTAGGAGCAGGAGTAGGCCAGTCGGCCCTTCGAGCCTGCTCCGCCATTCATTATGATCATGGCTGATCATCCAACTCAATAGCTTGCTCCCGCTTTCTCCCCATACCCTTTGATCCCTTTCGCCCCAAGAGCTATATCTAACTCCTTCTTGAAAGCATACAATGTTTTGGTCTCAACTTCTTTCTGTGGTAACGAATTCCACAGGCTCACCACTCACTGGGTGAAGAAATTTCTCCTCATCTCAGTCCTAAATAGTCTACCCCATCTCTTCAGACTGTGACCCCTGGTTCTGGACTCCCCCACCATCGGGAACATCGTTCCTGCATCTACCCTGTCTAGTCCTGTTAGAATTTTATAGGTTTCTATGAGATCCCCCCCTCATTCTTCTGAACTCCAGCGAATATAATCCTAATTGACTCAATCTCTCCTTGTATGTCAAGTCCCGCCACCCCAGGAATCAGTCTGGTAAACCTTCGCTGCACTCTCTATACCAAGAACATCCTTCCTCAGATAAGGAGTCCAAAACTGCACACAATATTCCAGGTGTGGTCTCACCAAGGCCCTGTACAATTGCAGCAAGACATCTCTGTTCCTGTACTTGAATCCTCTGGCTATGAAGGCCAACATACCATTTGCCTTCTTTATCGCCTGCTGCACCTGCATGCTTACCTTCAGCGACTGGTGTACAAGGACACCCAGGTCTCGTTGCATGTTCCCCTCTCTCAATTTATAGCCATTCAGATAATCTGCCTTCCTGTTTTTGCTACCAAAATGGATAACCTCACATTTATCCACATTATACTGCATCTGCCATGCATCTGCCCACTCACTCAGCTTGTCCAAATCACAGTGACCCTGCCTCTACCAATCTCTGGGGAAGAGTTCCACAGACTCACGATAACCTGAGAAAAAGATTTCTCCTCATCTCCATCTTAAGCGAGAGACCCCTTATTTTAAATCACATCCCTTAGTTTTGCTGTTTCACACAAGGGGAATCATCCTTTCAGTATCCCTCTGGGTCTTGTGTATTTCAATAAGATCGCCTGTCATCCTCCTAAACTCCAATGGATACAGGCCCAATCTGTCCAACCTTTCCTCATAAAATAACCCCCTCATCCCATGAATCAGTTGTGTGAACTTTCACTGAACTGCTTCTAATGCAATTATATTCTTTCTTAAATAAGGAGACCAAAACTGCACACACTACTTCAGATGTGGTCTCACCAATACCCTGTGCAACTGTCGTAAAACATCCCTACTTTTATATTCCATTCCCCATGCAATAAACGACAACTTGCTGTACTTGAGTACTAACTTTTTGTGATTCATGTACCAGGACACTAAGACCCCTCTGTACCTCAAGAATTCTGCAATCTTTCTCCATTTAGATAATATGTTGCTTTACTATTCTTCCTGCCAAAGTAGACAAGTTCACATTTTCCCACATCATACTGCATCTGCCAATTTTTTGTCCACTCAGTTAACCTATCTATATCCCTTTGCAGACTCCTTGGGCAGAATTTTACAGCCCAGTTGCGGAGGGGCAGGGCCGCAAAATTCCGCCAGCGTAAAATTCCACCCTTATATCCTCTTCACAACTTACTTTCCTATCTATCTATTTGCCAGCAACATATGCATTCAATCCTTTCTTCCAAATCATTGATATAGATTGTACATAGTTGAGGCTCCAGTACTGATCCTTATGACACTCCATTCATTATATCTTGCCAACACAAAAATGACCCATTTATGCATAATGTCTGTTTCCTGTTAGCTAACCAATCTATCCATGCTAATATATTATCCTCTAGACCATGAGCTCTACCTTTGACATGGCATCTTATCAAATTACTTCTGCAAATCTAAGTACACCACATCTACATGTTCCCCTTTATCCACATTCTGCTTACTTAGTCAAACACGATTTCTCTTTCACAAAACCAAGTTGACTCTGCCTTATTGCATTGAAATTTTCTAAATGCCCAGCTATAACTTACTTGATAATAGATTCCAGCGTTTCCCCTGTAACAGATGTTAATGTAACTGGCCTATAGTTTCCTGCTTTCTGTTTCCTTCCTTTCTTGAATAGAGGAGTCACATTCACTATTTTCTAATCTGATGGGACTTTTCCAGAATCTAGGGGGAGAATTTTCTCCCCGTCGGGCGGGCCAGTTGGGAGCAGGCTCGGGGCCGATCGCCACCCACAATTGGCTGCGTGCTGCCATTTTATGTAGGCGGGCCAATTAAGGCTTGCCCAGCGTGACGCGTGGCTGGAAGTGCTCAGCACTACCTGTACAGGCGGAGGGAGGAGGGAAAGTCGGGGCCTGTGCTCTTTCGCGCATGTGTGCAAAAGAAAGCAGAAATCTCCCTGAGGCACGGAGCTGCCTCAGGGAGATTAAATTCAGTTATAAAGATGGGAAAAATAAAAAAATAAAATTATTCAGACATGACCCCTCATGACATTGTCACATGAGTTGGGACATGTTTATGAATTTTCATAAAACTTTTTATTGAATTAATAAACCCTTCATGAAACCTCATCCCACCTGTGGATGAGGTTCCATGAAAAATACAAAGGCCGCCTGGGCTCTTCGCCTGCCCGCCAACCTTAAGGCTGGACAGGCAACCTTGAAAAGTACTTTAATTAGTTCATTAATGGCCCTAACAGGCCTTTGACAGTTTGGTGGGCGTGCAGCCAACTCCGGTGCGTCACCGCGCCCGGACGTCATCGCACATCATTTTACGCGTGGGCCCCACACACTGAACAGAAAATTCTGGCCAATGTTTCAGCCTTCCCTTTTATGCTCATGTGCTGGCTACACCATCATTGAGGATGGGGATGTTCACAGAGCCTTTCTTCCCATTATTTAATTGTCCAACACCAATCACGACTTAGGTATGTGTCATGAAGCTATTAATGTATATAATATTATTGGAAAAGGTTTTTCTTTTAAAGTAGAGGTTTAGTCTGTGGGTGTGTCTTAATCTAAGCTTGATCTGTTCTGAATATCTTCCATTTAGCACAGTGGTAGTGCCACACAACATAATCAGTGTGAAGGTGGGAAAATGGGACTTTGCCTCTGCAAGGACTGTGCAGTGGCCACTTTACCAATGCTGTCATAGATAGATGCATCTACATCAGGTAGGTTGATGAGGATGAGCTCAAGTAAGTTTTTCCTTCTTGTTGGTTCTCTCACCACCTTCCACAGGCCCAATCTGGCAGCTAAGCTATATCCTTGAGGACTTGGCCAGTAGAGGCACCATTGAGCCACATTTGGTGATGGACATTGAAGTCCCCCATCCAGAGTACATTCTGTGCCCTTGCTACCCTTGGTGCTTCTTCCAATTGGTGTTCAACATGGAGGAGTACTGATTCATCATCTAAGGGATGACAATAGGTGGTAATCAGCATAACATTTTCTTGCCATGTTTGACCTGACACCAAGAAATTTCATAGGCTCTGGAATCAATGTTGAGGACTCCCAGGTCCGCTCCCTCCTGACTATGTACTACAGTGTTGCGAGCTCAGGTGGGTCTGACCTGCTGCTGGAACAAAACATACCAAGGGATGCGATAGAGGAGTCTGGGACGTTGGTTGAAAGGTATGATTCTGTGAATTTAACTATGTCAGGCTGTTGCTTGACTAGTCTGCAGGACACCTCTTCCCTACTTTGGCACAAGTCCCCAGATGTTTGTGAGGTCGACTTTGCAAGGTTGACTGGACTGGGTGTCATGATCAATGCATACCCAGATTAATGCTGGGTGGTCCAGACGGTTTTATTGGATGTTTTTTTTGTGGTTTGATACAACTGAGTGGCTTGCTAGACCATTTCAGAGGACAGTTAGGGGTTAATCACAATGCTGTGGGTCTGGAGTCCCAGATAGAACAGATGGGGTAAGGACCACAAATTTCCTTAAAGGACAATAGTGAACCAGATTGTTTTTACAATGCGGTAGTTTCAACCATTTGTTCTCACACTGCCTATTAAAAGAGCACAAATTCCTGTCTGATAATTAGATCATGCAGTAGGTAAAATAAAAACAATATGGTAACAAGAGTAAATGTACAGTATTCATAATCAAAATTTAATTTAGAACACATACTATATGTTGTGAAATGAATGGGAGTAACTCACTAAGCAAAAATTACAAACCTTTTATCCTTTTCTCCTTCTGAGACATTATTTCTATTATTAATTAAAGCCACACTAAGAAGAAGAATAAATACTGCCTAATAGTAACGATATATAGCACCTGTAGAGTTTCTTACTGTGAAATTCTGCAGTCAATGTCCTAACTCTCAGCATGTTACACTCACCCGCCATCCGTGCTGTAAACCTGCATTGGCTTCCTCCAATTCACCAACATCTTGATTTTAAAATTCTCGTCCTCATGTTAAATTTCCCGCCTGGGCTCTTTGCCTGCTCGCCAACGTTAAGGTTGGACGGGCAGCCCTGACAAGTACTTTAATTAGTTCAGTAATGACCTCAACAGGCCTTTGACAGAAGATTGGAATGACGCGCGGTGATGTCAGGACGGACGCCCGACGTCACCGCGCATCATTTCATGTGTAGGTATGCAGGGCCCGCCCCCGCACGCCGAACAGAAGATTCAGCCCTAGGGAATTTTGGAAAATTAAAACCTATACAGCTACAACCTTAGAAGCCACTTCTTTTAAGACCCTCAGATGAAATCCATTAGGACCTGTGGCCTTGTCAGCTTTTAGTTCTAACTCACTGTTATTCTGACAGAAAAATCTGAGCCAAACTATTTTAAAAAGATAAACTTCAGAAGAATGAGAAATGCATTGAAATCCTGCTGAAAATATTTCAATTAAGAAAAGCAGAATTAGTTCTAAAATTGTTTATTGAAATCTCAAGATAAATATGTTATATTTTAAAAGGTGAATGGCTCAAGATTCCAATGCTTTTGCACCAGTAGGTGATGATGTGATGGTGATGTGAACTGTTGCTGGGTCAAAATCCTGGAACTCCCTAACAGTACTGTGGATGCACCTACACCACATGGACTGCAGCGGTCAAGAAGACAGCTCACCACCACCTTCTGGAGGGCAATTAGGGATGGGCAATAAATGCTGGCCTAGCCAATGATGCCCACATGCCATTAATGAATAAAAAAAAGCATTTGCAATAGAGGTCATTTTGTTAAACAAAATCAAAACTATAAATGCCCTTATTAACTAACACCCAAGAATTTATAATATCCTCCACACAGTGCAAAGTAATTTAAAATCCAGAATAGTTATGTGGGATCACAAATTGAGCTGGAGAAGAAAGTAGGAATAGAGAAACTTGGTTAATCTGAAATGGCAGTCTTGGCAGCATTTGGTCGAAGTCTGAAGTGGACTTCCAGAGAAAATAGGTCTTCAGTGAGAGTTTTCTCAATGTCCTGGAGTTCTTTAGCTTGGGAAACCAAGGTCAAGTTGTCAACATATGCGAGGAGCTGTGACTTTGTGGAAAGGAGGCCATTGGTATATGTTTTGAAGAGGGTGGGTGCAAGGACTGCTCCCTGTGGGAGCCCTTTTCAGCCTTCCACCTGAACTTGAAGGTCAGGGAAGAACTTCGTGTCCAGTTCTGTGGCAACCACTCACCCACGACCCAACGCCTAAATACCTTGGTATCACTATTGACCTACTGGCAACACCTCCGGAACAACAGAGCCAAGGTCAAGAATGAATCTCATACTGAAAATGGTGGAAAACACCTGGGGCTGCAGAGCCAACACACTACACACTGCTTCACTCGCCCTTGCTTACCCAGCAGCAGAGTACTGCTGCTGAACCTGGCTCAGGAGCCGCCACACAAACACGATAGATACCCCCCTCCAGGAAATCTTGAGGATTATTTCTGGAACGTTAAGACCAACGTAGCTCCAGTCGCTTACTGTGCTAGCACACATTGAACCTCCTGATGTCCCCAGGGAAAACATCCTCCTCAGAGAACACCACAGGCAGACAGCTAGCAAAGCTCCTTCACTGACACAGGACATCAAAAATCCCATGCAGCTGTCTGAAATCCCACAGCCCCAACACATTCCATACTCTATAAACTGACAGCCCCACCTCTCAATGGCACACTTTCTGGTTGATTACAAACATCACCAACCACAACCTGATAACTGACCTGAGTGATGGAAGTCCCAGGTTTAAATCTTTATGGAAAATCTGGACAACCTCAATCACTTGAAGATGAGCCAGGGAAGATATGGCCACTTGCTTCTCAAATGGAACATGAGGAACAGATCTAATTGTGACTGTGGCCATTCAAGTCAGACCATTGCCCACATACTGGGCCAGATCTTTCGATGCCAAAAGTGGTGAATGTTCAGGTGTCCACCACTGTTGTACTTTAGGACCCCTCAAAGGTCCTGACATGAGAACAAATGCTGAAATGCCTGTGGCAACTACTCACCCACAACCCAACACCAAAATACCTTGGTATCACTATTGATCATGCATTGACCTACTGACAACACCTCCAGAACACCAGAGCCAAGGTCCAGAATGAATCTCATATTGAAAATGGTGGAAAACACCTTCCAATGGGCTGATTTGCACTCCCTGGTCCCTCCACAAATGTGTCTCATATTGATCTCAGTGTCAGAGATTTGGGCTAGATACGTGCTACTTACCCAGGAATTGTTACGCTGTTTAATCTCTGGCGTGACTCAGTGATTAACAGCACAAGCCCACACCCCCAATGAGCCGACTGCTCACCCCCAACCCCCTGCCCAGCCAGACTACCCATCCCTTACACTCAGGTACCCAACTACCTCCCGCCCAACTACGATTTCTCTTTCACAAAACCAGTTTGGCTCTGCCTGATTGCATTGATTTCCCTACTCATTCGTTCACCCAACCACCTGCTCTCACCCAACTACCTGCTCTGGCACACTTGCTCGCATGCCCACCCTATCGTCCAGCCCCCCTGAGAATAGCTGAAAACCTTTGAGATCTTTAAACACCTGAATACAGCAGCTGATGTTGTGAAAAGGGGGAAGTCCCAGCTGGAAGAATGCAAAAAGTTTGGGGTGCAGCAATCTTCGCAGTCATCGTCGATTGTCCCAGCATTGCTGCTGACCTGGGCCATCAAACTCCTGCCCTGAGAGATCCATTCATCACAACCATTCACACTGCATCAACTGAAACAGTTGATTGGCTTGTTAACCTAGACATAAAACTATCACTACTTTCCTACTATCACTACTTACAAAATAATAAGCTCAGCTGAGAAATGGAAAACTGCACAAGAAAAGCACCAAAGTCATCTGTTCTCAGAGTGACCAACTGTCCTGTATTTTAAGGGATTATCCCTTATTTTGACTGTTTGTGCCATGGGACACTCTTTGGCCTGTATTTCTAGGACAGGCTGCAGGAAACTAAACCTGGATTCTAGAGCAAGTTTGAGTGATTTGAATGGGACTTCAAGTGACCGAGTAGGCCAGCAGAGAGAAGATAATGTCTCTCAACAAGATGACTTGTAAGTTTTAATTTAATTTAGCACCTCCTCCCTCATTATGCAATCAAGACCTCCCCTCCCCACTTCCTCTCATCTTGAAAGGCCCCTGCCCCACTTTCATGCTTAGCAAACTCTCAAGGCCACCTACACCACCATGCCCGCACCCTGGTTGCAAGGTCAAGGTGTCCCTTATTTTATTTCATAAGAGTTGGTCACCTTGTCTGTTCTATAGAAGGAGATCCTTGGAATGCTTGGAAAGCAGCTGGAAACAAGTAATATACACTACAGCCCTCTTCCTGATGACTGGAAAAGTGCCCCAATTCAGCACTGTTTGATACCTGCCCAACTAAACATGAATTGCAATCCCCCAAAGAACATATATTACAACCTTCAACCCCATCTTGTAAATTGCAACCTTTGAGCCCCTGCTGATTATCAATCATGACCTTCCTTCCTTCCTTCCTCCCTTTACCTTCTTGCCCTGTCCTCTAATCTTCATACACTTGTTTCTTGACTATATATGTGCAGTGCCACAGAAGATCAACCAGTACATCCAAAAAATGTGGTTTGTATGTAGTTTCCAGAACTCATGCCAAAGTTAATAAAAATGGAAATGATTAGGAAAACCAGATTATATCAAACTTGCATGAAAAAGAAAGGGAGAGGGAAATTCCCTAAAGAAAGCTAAGGGAGAAGCTAGAAATGCAAAAAGGCCCCTTGGGATAAGCATATCTATAAATGTTAAGCAAAAAGCTAAAACAATACATAGTAGAAAGAGTAGTTACGGCGGAAGTTTAGAATTCTAATAGTAGAAGTGATATTAAAAATATGATCGTTGAAATTTTAAATTAATATTTCATACATGTGTTCACCAGGTAGATACTGCTAATTTGCTACACAATTTCTGGAGTATACCCAACATCTTCAGCAATTTTGAAATTGGTGCTTCAAAAGTAATTGATGAATTAGGGGATTTAAGGTTGGCAAATTTCTTGAACCGGATGATCTATAATCATATTTTACTGAATGAGATTGGGGAGAAATATTTGAGGCACTGTTTATTGTCATTGAGCAATCATAGGATATATGGCACAGAAAACGGCCATTCGGCCAAAATAGTCGGTGCCAGGCATTAGTTAGGTTCTGTAGGACTGGAAACAAGATATCATTGTTTCTCTTTTTTAAAAAATGATAAATTTGATCCAAGCAATTGGACAACCAACAGCTTTAATAAGTAAAATAATGGCTAATGCTTAAGGACTGTGCTGGAGTACTACCTATTTATGAACAATGTATTAAAGAACAGCTAACATTAATTTAAAAGGGTAAGAACCTAGCTGACAAACCATGAGTTTTTTTTTGATACTGTTTATAGGTAGATAGTGGAACTCCCTATGATTGTGGTTTATTTGACTTTCAGAGGCTTTGTCAATGTTTTACATGAAAGACTTGTGTGGCTTTTAGTTTAATGAGGATTACAGGGTAAAACTCCAAAAGAAAGCACATCATACTTCTAAGTGTAGTAATATTCAACTTAGTGAAGTGGTGATTGGAGTTCTGCGAAATTTGGTTGTTGGAACCCTGTTGTTTCTAATTTACAGAAATTAACTTAATACTGAACCAACTATAATTTTCTCACATTTACTTGCAACACAAATTGGGAATGCAGTCAAGACAAGGATACAACTAAAAAAATTTATAGAAGCATTGATTGTTTATATAATTAAGGTAAATGGCAAATCAAGTACACTGTCAGGGCAGCTTAATGTTATAATTTTGGCTATTCCAACAAAAAATAGCATTTGTACTATAAAAATTGGTAAGCTTTCCTTATAAACACATTCAAATATTTACAGCTTCAAGGATAAGAAAAAAAATCATAGTTTACTTTAATTTCACCGTACTACGTTTTTTTAAAATCAGCCATTTTCAACTGTTTTATTTTCAAAATTGAATCATGAGCAATCGTTTCTTCAGTTTTTGCCAGATGAGCTTGAATCAAATAAATGCTAGATGGGCACTGCATATAATGAATGTCAGAAAGCATCTTGAAAGAAGCTACTAAAGTCAGAGGATCAGAAGCGACATCAGTATCTTCAAAATTCTAGCTATTCATTCAAATTTAATTCTGTCCAGGGTTGGCTCAAAGCTTCAAAAGCTTCACAAAAGCAGCTATCAATCACTTTATATAAAACTTGAAGAACATTAGCAGGGATCAGTCCAACTAGCTAAAGTTACTCCCAAGTGCTCTGCAGCTCATGATCAGTTTTAATTTCTTCAACTTGTACCAAATTCTCCTCCTCTGTACCCCCATGGCAAAAGTAGATTGCAAAGTTGCTCTGAGTCACAAGTTCCAAATTTCATGGCATCCAGCAAACTAATCAAAAAACCTGTTTTGGCTTTGTGAGCATCTAGTCTTTTTCTATAAAAGCAAAATACTGCAGACGCTGGAAATCTGAACTAAAAATAGAAAATGCTGGAAACACTCAGCAGATCTGGCAGTGTCTGTGAAGAGAGAAATTGAGTTAACATTTCAGGTCTGTGATCTTTCATCAGAATTTTTTCCAAATAGAAACTTCCAACAGTGAGTTCCAACTTGAAAAGCTTGATAACTAACCTACATCGGCTGAAGCATAGAAGTGGTGTTCTTTTGAAGTTGGAAACACATGTTAGTACAGAAATGTCTTCATGGCAGTTATTGATAATTATTAACATTTTATCCTGAGCCTGTTGTTTTGTCCAGAAGTTGAACGTACTCTTCAAATATGTAAGCCAGTAAAGATCACCAATGGTTAATGATGCCTCAAGAGAAGTGTTGAACATTTTTGAAATGATGAAAGAAGCAGAAGCTTCTGGATCCATCTACGTTGGCACTTAAAAGATTCACCGGCTCTTCTATTTCTCATCAACACACTTTTTGTCACAAAAGGTGTGGCCTACCCTGGCAGAAACTTTATTAAGGTTGAGCTCATTAAAAGGCTGGCACTTTTGAAGTAATGCAAATAGCATTGCTAGCCATTCGTTTGTTGCGTCGGGCAGAAGACATTTCATTGACTTCTCCAACCATTTTCTTATGAGTTATGTCATAAATCTTTTTTCATTTTCATCCATCCAATGTTAACTAGAGAACACTAAAACCAACTTTGGCTTTTTTCCTATAAAAGAGTAAAAATGTCTTGCAACAATTAGAAAAGTAAAATACTGCTGATGCTGGAAATCTGAAATAAAAGCAGAAAATTTTGGAAATACTCAGCAGGTCAGGCAGCATCTGAGGAGAGAGAAATAGCATTAATGGACAGAACTCCCGTGAAGTGGCAATCACAGTCAGATTACCACTCTGCTCGTTTTTAATTGCCTTAGTCTGGAGCTGCACATTTCTCACCTGGGCTTCCGTCCTGAGCTTAGTGAGAAATGTGCAGCATTCCTGGATCCTGAATCCAGTGCAGTGCAGCAATGTTGGGGGAAGTGGAGCCATGCCCCCTTACAACACCAGCTGCCGTGAACCAAGTAAGTTTAAAGGTCCCAGCCACTTTGAGAAGCCAGGGAGAAGGTAAGTGGATGAGGGGGTAGGGTTGTCAGGGGTGGGGGTTTGGGTGCTCGGGGTGGGGTGTCGGTTGGGGATTGGGAGGATCAGGAGGGTAGGCGGGGGTAGTTGCGGGGTAGGGAGGGTAGTCAGGATATCGGGAGGGTGGTGGGTGGGTGGGGAGGGTAGTCGGGATGTCGGGAGGGTAGTCGGGGTATGGGAAGGATAGTTGGGCCATGGGGAGGGTAGTTGGGTTGTTGGGAGGGTAGTCTGGGGCATGGGGAGGTGGCCAGGGGAGTGCGGAGGGTGGTCGGGAGGGTAGTCATGGTGGGGTGGGGGGGGGGGTGTGGGGTGGGGGGGGGGTTGCATGGCCATCTCCTGCTTTTATTTCTTACGTTCTTGTAATGGGGGTGTAGTTGGAGAGGAGGTTGGTCAGGTGATCTGGGGTTGGTCAGGTGATCTGGGGTTGGTCAGGAGGGTTAATAGGGGTTGGTCGGGGAGGTAATGGGGGATTGTCGGGGGGTTTGTGGGGGTCTGTAGTATTGTTTTCCAGGAGTTAGAAGTGGTTTTAATACTGCAAACCTCTCCTGGGTAACTTCTTCTAATCAGAGTTTCAGATGGTTCCAAATGAAGGGTATTTTCTCATCAGAAGTTTAAACTTCCCGGGCAATTGATGTGCAGCTCTTGCATGGGGACTTCCAGGGGGTTCCCCAGTGCATCTTATGTGTTACCCCCCCAAGAGATCAGAAGTCCTGAGCCAATGTTTCAGTGAAACGTTAACTCTGTTTCTCTCTCCACAGATGCTTACTATAATTATATAGGGCAGTGATCTTCTATATTTCAAGCAAGGGCCACTTTAGCAAAAAACCTGCAATGTGAGAACCACATCGACTATTATAATAGAAGCCATTGCCTGATTCGTTCCTGCTTGCGATAACATAAAGGAAGAAAGGACATTGATTGAAAAGCATAATACATTGTTCTTTCTGGGGGAATGCAGGCGTGAAGTGGACTGACTTGGACGAGCCTCAGTGCTTGGATGAGGGATTTACTTGCAGAATGAGCTTCTCTTTGCCGGTAAGCTGGTGGCACTCCTGTATGCCACATTGACTGTGATGCCGACTGCCCCTTGAACGCTTCCAGTAGCCAACTGCATCGAAATGCCAAGCATTGCCTCCCTGGATGGAGGCCACTTTCAGGATTGGCTAACTCCTGAAGAAGTGAGCCCATTCCCTGGATACAAACGGATTTCCCACACACACATTCACTCTCAGTTACGCATTTGCGCACGCACACATACACTCATTCTCTTGCTCCCACACTCAGTCTCACTTCACACACACACGCACTCACTCTCTTGCTCACATGCACACGCACTCACACTCACTTCACACACATGCACTCACTCTCTTGCTCACATGCTCAGCAATGATCTTATTGAATGGTGGGACAGGTGCAAGAGGCCATATACCCTATTCCTGCCACTATTTCTTATGTTTTTAAAATTGTTTCTGAAATCCCGGGGAACCATGCAAAGATTTCTACCCCAACATTATTGATTTTAGAAGTGTGCATCCAGTGATATTGCTTCTGAAATTTCCACTTCTGATCCATTTCAACACAGAATCTGTTGTATGTAGATTTTACTGATGGCTGCCTGAGTGACCACCATATTCTTTTGCTAAATCTGTTTGCAATGTTGACTTTTGCACTTGTGCCTCAAATTCAGATATGTACAATTTATTTGATTGCATTTTCGCAAAAGTAACAATTGCTATGGGCACTAAAATACTAATTAACTACCTCTTATAGGAAGGCCTAACCTTGTAATAAAATGGAGTGATTGTGAGCAAACAATCCAGTCAAGTCAATCTGATCATTAAAATTTGTACACCGTTACGATCCCTGTGGAGACCAATAATGTGAAAGAACCGAGCTTCCCAAATGACTCCAATGGAAGAAATCGATGGACAAGATTTCACTTCTTAAAACTTTTACTGTAACAATCAAACCAAAATCCACATGAACTAACAGGCACTTGGCATTTAGTAGAAACTATAAATTGTGCTTTAAATAGCTGATACAACAAAGATGGGCGGAATAGCCCAGGTTTGAACTAAGTGCAGTAGCGGGAGGGTAAAAGGCCGTGACGTCCCATTCCCACCTCGTTCATTATGCATTCCCGGAAACACACCGGATCACTGGTGGGGCAGCCTCTGATTCACATACCCCACTGTCACCTCAGTACATCAGTAAACCGGGTGCCCTATTTAAAGGTTGCCTCTGCAAACAGCTAGCACTCTTCAAGGGATAGGAAGCAGCTGGGAACTGATGGCTGCCAAAGGGAGGAAACATGCTGCCCCTAGATTTAATGACGCCTCCCGAAGCCACCTACTGGATGCAGTGGAGGCCCGCTGCAATGTCCTCTACCCCCGCCCTGGGTGAAGGCCAGCAAGCAAGATCACCAACCCAGCATGGGGGGGCGGTGGCAGTGGTGTTCAGCGCCAATGTCCTGCAAAAGAGAACAGCCAACCAGTGCAGGAAGAGGATGAATAGTCTCATCTGTACCGACAGGGTAAGTCACTCTTCTCGTCACTCTGAACTCTCACTCTCTCAAACCCATCACACATCCACAGGGATTCACACCTCAAGGCACAACTCCAATAACTCTCTCACACATCCTCACATCTCCATCAGGCTCATGTCCTCTGGAGCTTACGTCCTCATCCTGTCCATGGCTCCACTCACCACACAAACATTCCATGCAGAGCTAAGTGTCCTGCTTACACTCCATCTGTTTTCATGCAGGAGAAGCTGGCTCACAACAGCAGGGAGAGGTCCCAGACCGGGGTTGGATTGGCCCATGTTAGGCCCTTCACTTTGAGGAGCGTGCCGTCACGCTGACAGGTGAGGACGTGGACTATGCCTGTGGCGAGTGTGAGGTCAGTGGCAAACATCCAGGTGAGGATCCTGCACCACATCATTCTTCTCTCAATGCAACTGTAAGTGCTCTCTCTCTCCTGCTTTTGACTCTGCTGCTATGCACTAATTATCTCTACTTTGGTTCACAGGGAGCTCTGCCAAGTGACCGACACCCTCAGCCAGCCAGTCCCTCAGCTCTATCCAGGTCCACACTCCAGTGAAGAGGACACTTCCTCCATTGAAGAGCTGGAAATAAGCAGCCTGGAATATCCATTGCAGCTCTTACCCACACCCTCTACCAGTGCAGAGAATCACACCTCTGTTGGACCTAGATCTAGAGCAGGCTCGGGTTCACAATCTGGTGGTCACCACATGGACACGTGTCTGCAGCAGGAGGAGGCAGGTTCAACTGAGCTCCCCGACATTTGGCAGGCTGCCGAGGAAGAGGCATCTGTGAGATCCGAGTCAGATGATGAGCCTCTGGATTCAGCCTTCCAACTCATCGTGGAGAGTTAGCAGAAGGCAGGGGAACATAACACAGGGCTATGGGAAGCCCTCAACAGAGTGACTCACGAGTTGGAGGAATGCATCTGCCTGCTCTCTGAAGTGATGCCCACATGTGCGCCCATGGAGGTACCCATGGGAAGGATGGTGGACGCCATGAGACCCTGGTCCAGCAGAATGCGGAGATGCATGCCAACCTGCACTCCATCACGGTAGCCATGGATGAGTTCCTGCAGTGGCAACACAAGAGGGAAATGGGAGGAGACACATCTCGACATCTCCCCAGCTGCTCCTCCCATTCAAGGAATCAGGCCAGGGTCCTCGGGCACCCGAAGGAAGGACGAGCAGCAGCTGGACACCCCTGGGTCATCCACTCAGGAATCTCAGAGGCTGTCCTTTCTCTCCGAGTCCCCTATGCCTCTGACCCCCTTAACCTCGCCCTCTGTCACAGCAGAGGAAGCAGCTGACCCACAGAAGGACAGCCAAAGCAAGTCAGGGCCCTCAAGGCCTTGGCTCTCCAGATAATCCACTCCAAAGTCATCAGAGGCAACAGGATTAAACATTGCACAGGCTGTCTCCACCCTTGCTGCAGCTGTCAGGGCAGCACCTAGAAGAAGTGTTAGGCCTAGAAAAGTTAAGAATTTCTGATCACAAGTGGTTTCACAAGTGAACACTTTTTGTCACTTTATAATCTGAAAATATATTCACTTTCACTGAATAAGGTGCAGTGGCGTCTTTCAACTTCATTTACAGGCTTTGTGAGTCCTCCTCCTGCATCCCTCGCCCCCGCCTAGTGGCAGTGCAGCTGCATGCAGCTGGCCCATGGGTGAATCTGGAGGGAGAAGTGTACCTGTGGCAGGGCCTTTTTGAGCCCCATACAAGCATTCCCCTATGCATACAGAGCCTTCTTCCATCACACGCATCTCAGTGTCTCAAGCATTTCAATGTTCTCTTTCAGTTGTCCATCTGAGCTGGCCTGCATCTCCCCTCACCCACTGATCGCACTCCCATGCCGCACCAGTGCCCACCGAACATGAGGCTCCTTTCACTTTTACAAGATGGTTGTTGTGAAGTATGTCTTTAGCTTCCCCTGTCCTTTCCCCTCCCCCAATCACACATGTCCTTTCCACCATCACTGTTGACCCCCCCAGCATCACCTTCCACCTCCCCACTGCCACCTACCAGCCAGAAGCCTTTTCTTTCCAGGATGTCCAGGTGAACGTGCACGTTTCATATCTTCCTGAGACTCCCACACCTATCCACATTTACCTCCTCGACCTTCTCCTTCTCACTCCTAGGGACCGTGTCTGTCTCAGAGGCGCCATCAACCACCCTCGCTGTCCCTTTTACCACTTCTGTTGCACCCTCGCCCTCACACCCTACCAACTCACCCTGCCCTCTTTCATTCTCACCATTCCCTCCTACCACACCCACCCTCATTTCACTCCCCAGGAGGCAGTCATCAATTCCACAGACCCCATCCTTGCATGTTCACTTGGACACCCCCTAACTCCTTCCTCCTCCTTAACTCCTTCCTCCACCCTTACTCCTTCCCCCCTCTGACCTCCTTTCCTTCCCCTCGGATCTCCCCCCACCACCCCCCAACCTCCTTCCCACCCCCACCCTCAGATGTCAACGTTGTGAGCAAGGCCCTAATGGTAAGCCCCTACTTCTGCACCTCAGACTTGTCAAGATGTGTTCTGAGCCAGCGTGTTTCCCTGCTGACGTGGGCGGTAAATTTGAGATGGGATGATTCTAGCAAGCAGGGCTTGTAATTAGATGCAGATGTATTAAAATGACGTTCCTGATGTGTGGTGCCAGGAAAGGCAGCCCGCCATTGACATGCAGAGTGGACAATCGCAAACTGGTTTCACGACTGTGTAAAATCAAGTTTTGGCCTTCCCATCATCTTGTTCGCTCATGCCCGCCTGATGCCAACAGGGATGGAAAATTCCGGCTGATAAGTCTCTCATATTTCTTAAACAGCATTCTTAGCGCACAAGTGGCACCATGTGTAGTCCCAATGTGTCTCACAACTTTATCTTCCTCTGATAGAGTTCAACCACTCTTCGTTATGCAGGATCTGATCCTTTAGTAGCTTCCAACAACCTCTTTACTCCATCTGAGTTCCACAGATACAATTATCATCAACAAGGCACACTTCTGCGGAACCTCCTTCACTCAGATCATGACAGTCCTGATGGCGTAACTTTCCCAGAGTCACCTTCATCTGACTACTCATCTGACTGGTATACAGTATGGTCAGCCTGGTAAAAGCCACTCAGCTCTTCAGCATGCCTGGATGGCTGTCACAGTTTTTTTAGATTTCAGTCCTTTCAGCTGGCTTTCACACACTGCTTCACAGCCACGCTCCTATTCTGACCACAAGCTGAAACCTGATCTTCCAATTAGCTTCCGTTTCTCTAGCAACCAATCAGAGTTTCATTTCTTGGAAGTTTTTTTCCCACAGCCAGGAAATCCAATTAACAGACTCCTCCCTCAATTTTTTGGTTAAATTTGATTAAGACTGGATCAAGGAATGTTCCACATACCCCATAAAAAGACAGGCATAACTGGGGCCCATGTGGGTACCCATAGCCACACCTTTTATTTGGAGGAAGTGAGACAAGTTTAAGGAGAAATTGTTAAATGAGAGAACAAGTTCAGCCAGACAAAGGAGAGTGGTGGTGGATGGGGATTGTTCGGGCCTCTGTTCAAGGAAGAAGCGGAGAGCCCTAAGACCCTCCTGGTGGGGAATGGACGTGCAGAGGGATTGGACGTCCATGGTGAAGAGGAGGCGTTTAGGGCCAGGGAACTGGAAATTTTTGATATGACGTAGGGCATCAGAGGAATCGTGGATGTAGGTGGGAACAGATTGGACAAGGTGAGAGAGAACGGAGTCAAGATAGGAAGAAATGAGTTCCGTGGGGCAGGAACAGGCTGACACAATCGGTCTACCGGGACAATCCTGTTTGTGAACTTTGGGGAGGAGGTAGAAGCGGGCAGTCCAGGGTTGGGAGACTATGAGGTTGGAAGCTATGGAGGGAAGATCTCCAGAGGAGATGAGGTAGGTGCAGTCCTGGAAACAATGGCGGATGTTCAGTGGTGGGGTCACAGTCCAGGGGGTGGTAGGAGGAAGCGTTTGAGAGTTGGCACTCTGCCTCTGCGAGGTAGAGGTCAGTATGCCAGACAACAGCACCACTCTTGTTGATAGGTTTGATAACAAAGTCAGGGTCGGACCTAAGAGAACGGAGTGCGGCAAGTTCAGGAGATAGGTTAGAGTGGGTGAGAGGAGCAGAGAAATTAAGACGGCCGACGTCACGCTGACAGTTCTCAATGAAAAGATCAAGAGCAGATAAGAGGCCAGAGGGAGGGGTCCAGGTGGAGGGAGAATACTGGAGGCGGGTGAAAGGATCCGTTGAACAGGGGGAGGACTCCTGCACAAAGAAGTGAGCACAGAGACAAAACAGCGGAAGAAGAGTTCAGCATCGTGCTGAGCCCGGAATTTATTCAGGTGAGGTCGTAAGGGTATGAAACTGAGTCCTTTGCTGAGCACTGAACATTCAGCATCAGAGAGCGGAAGGTCAGAGGGTATGGTGAACACATGGCAAGGGCTAGGATTAGAAGACGGGATGGGGTCAGAGGGACGGGAAGGGGTGGAGAGTCCTGGATGGGCGTTGGTATCAATAAGTTGTTGGAGCTTGCGTTCCTTAGCACCTGAAAGGAAGAGACAAAGTTTCTTATTAAGGCGCGGATGAGGCAAAGAATAAAATAAAACTGGGGACAAGGACAGCTTTGAGATAGGGTGAGTCGGTGCTACTGGAGGGAGAGGTCAAGTGTGTTCATATGGCGGAGCATGGTGCTGAGTGTGGATCTCAGGATGCGGCAGGAACAGCAGTCCGAGGAACGTTGTATGTCCCGGAGATACCTGTAATCCTGGGTTGGTTCGAAACATGAGGGATAGGACTTCAGTTGGAATCCACGTGGGGTAAGTCAGAGATGGAGACAGTCACTGAGGAAGGAAATATGGCTGTGAAAGCAACTTTGTCAAAGGGGTTTCATCTTATTAAATGGACACAGGTTATCCTTTGAACTGTAATTATCCCAGGTCTGTTTACCAGTTTTTCAACCAAGTTTTCTGTTTATCTGCATTTAAAATTCGATCCCTAAACCAAAAATTATTTTCGGACATATACAACAACATTAAAAAATGAGTGAAATGCTATGGATGTTATACCTATTTTGAAGTAGACCTAAAGTTTTCAAATGCTGCCAATATGAGAATTTTCCAATTTCAAACTTTTAATTCTTAACAATTTCTAATTTGAGTATCGCTGAATAAATATTGTGCCTGTTTCAACTGAGCAAAATAGGCGATAGCCATTCTCTGGTTCATTCCCAGGGCAATGCCTTGACCAGAGTCAACCTGCCTTGGTTTGAACTTAAATAAAGCTTGGCAGTTAACTGTCAGTCATCAGTTAACTGATGCATTCTCAATGGCAACACCTCTACCAATCAGAGTCCACTTGCCAACCAATCAGCACTCTCTCATCAAGTATAAATTGTTGTTCCCTTTACATTTGGTATTCTTGTGATTGCCCTGATGAATGCAAGACGAAAAGCTTCAACAAGTGTCTTTTTTCAGCGATACTCAAGTTCTGTACTACCAAAAGACAATTTCTAATTTGTTAAACATTTCTGTAGCTAACTATACTAAATTTCATACTTTCGCATTCTATAGGAAGTCTCTAGAAGAGAAAAAGAAGAAAGAAGAACAGGAAGCAAACTGTAAACGAGAGCAGAAACTGAGGGAGAGAAAATTGAAAAAATTCATATCTACCCGTGCCCAGGCCAATGATCCACACCAGAGCCTGGCTGAAGTGTCGAGATCAAAACTAAAACAATACAGGTGTGTTTTTTATCAATAGCATGTGTGATATCCTTATTTTTGGACCAGCGTTTGTGTGCCCACACTGTATAATGAATTATCTCACTATGCTTTGTGTTTGTTTTTGGGATAGTTGTTGACTTTGAGTTGGTTAGGAGGCAGGCCACAATGCACTGTCCTTTGGTGCCTCATGTCGAGGCAGTGAGGTGACACCAAGCCAGCAAAACAAATTTCAGGGTTTCTGCTTGAAGTCTTGAAATCCAGGTTTTAAGTTATTTCTCACCATTGTGCTAATCTGCCTTTGTCCAGAGAATCCGTAACGAGTATTGTTGCTCTATATGGGTCTGAGTGACATGAAACCCTGCCAGCAATCTTTTGCTATTCTAAGACCAGCATGACATTGTTGTTTGAGGATGGCAGTATTCACTGGATTGTCTTGCTGCTGCTTAAGCTCTCTCCATGTAGCTATTCCACATGTCACCTTTTCAGTTGCCTTCACCACTGAAGGGCTGGACACAGTGCTGACAGCCACCAAGTTTGGAAAAGCTCCTGGGATCAATGATATCTATCCAGAAATCGTCAAGAACTAGGACCCAAATTGACCGATGTGACTTCCAAATTCACCTCCAAAATCCTTGACACATATAATTCCAAGATTTGGCACCATTCCAAAGTCATTGTCATTTTAAAGCTAGGAAAACCAGCCTATGATTCCAAAAGTTACTTATTGTGCCATCACCTATGGTCTACAAGATGGCTGAACAGTATGTCCTTAAACAGATTAAATTGGTTTGAGAAGCCGTCCTTCCAAACAAGCAGACAGGCTTCAAAGATGGAAGAAGTTACTCTGACCAGGTCCTTGCATTTACTACCAGCATTGAGACAGGGGCCTAGAAGCAGCTGAAGGCTGGACCTGCCTTCAAAGACTTGTCATCAGCATACAGCACAACCTGGTTCGAAGGCCTGCTACTGAACCTTTCAACAATCATTCGTTGCTGAAAAACTCTTTGGTTTATCAACACACTAACGAGCATAGGTTATGCATTCATGACATTAATGACAAAACCAGCTGAACATGGACGCTCAATGGTCTGCCGCAGGTTAGCGCTCTCATTGGCCTTTTTCAACATTTATACAGCGCGTATTTTCCAAATCCCAGATGTTTGTCTATACAAACAACATAGCACTGCCTACGCAGGTTTCAACACTGAAGAAAGCAAGTTGGATGGTAACAAGCAACTTAAACCTACTGGAATGCTATTTCCGGACCTGATGCCTCCTCTCCAATCCAGAGAAGACTGTTATATTCCACCTGAACAATGTTTCTTTCTATGGTGATCCATGACCTCATCCAAAATACATGGATATCACCTGGAAGAGAACCTTACCCATCAGCCTCATCTCATCAACATCAATTAGAAAGTAATAAACTAGGGTGAACATGGTCCGGAAACTCGCTGGAATGTCATGGGGAAGTACAGCCAGAATACTTCAAGCCTCAAAGGTGGCCCTGGTCTATTCTGTTGCAGAATACTGCTCTGCATCATGGTCCTACAGCTGCCGCGCACAATTTTTAAAATTCTTTCATGGGAGGTGAATGTTGCCAGCAAGGCCAGCATTTGTTGCTCATCCCTAATTGCCCTTGAGTAGGTAGTGGTGAGCCACCTTCTTGAACCGCTGCAGTGCATCTGGTGCAGGTACGCCCACAGTGCTGTTAGGAAGGGGGTTCCAGGATTTTGACTCAGTGACACAGTCACAGTCATAGCCACAGAAGGAACAGCAGTATCGTTCCAAGGCAGGACGGTGTGTGGCTTGGAAGGGAGATTGCAGGTTGTGGTGCTCCCATGCATCTGCTGCCCTTGTCCTTCTAGGTGGTAGAGATTGTAGGTTTGGAAGATGCTGCTGAAGGACCCTTGTTGATTTGCTGCGTGCACCTTGTATATGGCACACAGCTGCCACTGAGCATCAGTGGGAGGGAGTGGATGTTTAAGGTGATTGATGGGGTGCTGATCAAGCAAGCTGCATTGTCCTAGATTGTGTTGAACTCCGAGTGTTATTGGAGGCTGACTCATCCAAGCAAGTTGAGAGTATTCCATGAAGTATTCCATCACATTCCTGAATTGTGCCTTGTAAGTGGTGGACAGGCTTTGGGGAGTCAGGAGGTGAGTTGCTCACCGCAGAATTCCCAGCCTCTGACCTGTTCTTGTAGCCACAGTATTTATATAGCTAGCCCAATTAAGTTTCTGGTTAATGGTGGGTGATTCAGTGAGGTAATGCAGTTGAATGTCATGGGGAGATGATTAGATTCTCTCTTGTTGTGTGGTGTGAATGTTACTTCCCACCTATCAGCCCAAGCTTGAATGTTGTCCAGGTCTTGCTGCATGTGGGAATGGACTGCTTCAATATCTGAGGAGTCAAGACGGTACTGAACACTCTGCAATCATCAAAAAACATCCCCACTTCTGACCTTATGATGGAAGGAAGGTCATTGATGAAGCAGCTAAATGTGGTTGGGCCTAGGATACCACCCTGAGGAACACCTGCCTCAATGTCCTGTGGCTGAGATGGTTGGCCTATAACAAGCGCAACCATTTTTTGCTCAGTCTGACTCCAACCAGTGAAGAGTTTTTCCCCAATTCCCATTGATTTAAATTTTGCTAGTCTTCTTGATGTCACACTCGGTAAGATGCTGCCTTGATGCCAAGGACTGTCACTCTCACCTTACCTCCTGGGTTCAGCTCTTTTGTCCTTATTTAGCAATAAGGTATTAATGAGGTCAGGGGATAAGTGGCCCTGGTGGAACCCAAACTGAGCATCAGTGAGCAAGTTATTGCTGGTAAATGCCATTTGATAGCACTGTCAACAGCACCTTCCATCACTTTTCTGATGGTTGAGAGTACACTGATTAGGAGGTAGTAATTGGTCAGATTAGATTTGTCCTCCTTTTATAGACAGGACACACCTGGACAATTTTCCAATGTTCTAACTGTACTGGAACTGGGCTGCGGCTAGTTCTGGAGCATAAATCTTCAGTACTACTGCCTGGATGTTGTCAGGGCTCATAGCCTTTGCAGTACCCAGTGCCTTCAGCCATTTATTGAAATCAGGTGGAGTGAATTGGATTGGCTGAAGGCTGGCATCTTTGATACTGAGGACCTCAGGAGGAGGCTGAGATGGATCATCCACTGAGCACTTCTGGCTGAATAGGTTGCAAATGCGTCAGCCTTGTCTTTTGCACTGGTTTCCTGGGCTCCCCCATCATTAAATATGAGCATATTTGTGGAACCATCTCCTCTGGTTAGTTGTTTAATTGTCTAATATCATTCATGACTGGATATTGCAGGACTACAGAGCTTTTGAACTGATCCATTGGTTGTGAGATCATTTACATCTGTTTATAGCATGCTGTTTCTGCTTTTGAACATGCATGTAGTCCTGTGTTATAGCTTCGCCAGGTTGACTCCTCATTTTTTAGGTATGCCAGGTGCTGCTCCTGGCATGCTCTCCTGCACTCCATGAACCAAGGTTGATCCTCTGACATGATGGCAGTGGTAAAGTAAGGGAATAATGCTAGCCTTGAGGTTACAGATTATGGTTGAATATAATTCTGCTGCTGCTGATGGTCCAAAGCTCCTCATGAATGCCTAGTTTTGTGCCGCTAGATCTGTTCTGAATGTATCCCATTTAGCACAGTGATAGTGCCACACAACATGATGGACAGGATCTTCGGTGTGAAGACGAGTCTTTGTCTCTGCAAGGACTGTGCTGTGGTCACTCCTATCAACACTGTCATGGGCAGATGCATCTACCACAGGTAAATTGGTGAGGTAAATTCCCTCACCACCTGCTGCAGACCCAGTCTGGTAGATATTCCTTCAGGACTTGGCCAGTTCATTCAGTATTGGTGCTACTGAGCCACTCTTGGTGATGGGCATTGATGTCCCCCACCTAGGGCATACTCAGGGATGGTGATGGCGGTGTCTGGGACATAGTCATACTCACAATGTCAGGCTGTTGCTTGACTAGTCTGTAGGACAGCTCACCCAATTCGGGCACAAGCCCCCAAATGTTAATAAAGAGGTCTTTGCAGAGTCAGCTGGGCATCGTGTGCTGTTGTCATTTCCAATGCCTAGGATGATGCCAGATGGTCCGTCTGGTTTTATTCTTTTTTGACTTTTTTATAGTGGCTTGGTACAACTGAGTGAGTGGCTTGCTGGGTCTCTGAAACACCTGTTTTGGGGTACTTCAAGGTCTTTTAAACCACCAGAATGGTTTCGAGGAAGTGCGCGAATGCCATATTTGTAAAGAAGTAAGAGTTGTTTCCCTTCTTAGCCAGTCTCTTGGGATCAAGGGTGACTTGGTTCCACTCCAGTTCAGTGAGTTCTGAGAAGGATGATAAGTCCAATGTATGATTTACAGACTCTGAAACATGTGGGGCAGGTGGTGCTTGAAGGGTCAGGTAGCTAAGTTGGTTGGAGGTTTGTGTGCTCACTCTCCACCTCTGCGTGTTCCCAAAGAAGTCTCTTGATGTGTTCGGTGCCTTCCCGAATGAACCTTCTCCATTTTGGTCAGTCACAAGCCAGAGACTTCGATGAGTTGGTGAGGATATTTGAAATCTTTGGGAATGCTTTGAGGGCATCCCTAAAACATTTTCATTGTCCTCTAGGAGTCTCTTGCCACAACAGAGTTTCAAGTAGAGCAATTGTTTCCGGAGTCTGGTGTCAGGCATACCCTGCCCAGCAGAGATGGTTTTGAATGACTAGCGCCTAGATGCTGGGAAGGTTGGCTTGGGAAAGGCAGCTGCTGTTGGACTGTCTTTCTTGCCACCAGATTTGGAGGATCTTGTGATGGCATTACTGGTGGTACTTCTCCAGTGCTTTGAGGTGCCTGCTGTAGATTGTCCAAGTCTCCTAATAGGAGCGAAGGGATTACTGATGCCCGATAACCAATGACTTAGTCATGGGTTTGTGATCCTGGTCCTCAAGTACTCTTCTCAGTCGTCTGAAGGCTGAGCCAACACATTGGAGGCGATGATGAATTTCTACGTCTGCCTTTGTCGAGAGGATGAACCTAAGATATGGAAAATGGTCCACATTTTCCAGGATGTCGCTGTTGCTCTTTATCAATAGGTAGAAGTGTTGTGCTGTGGGAGTTGGCTGGAAGAAGACCTTAGTTTTCTGGATGTTTAGTGAAAACCCCATTTTCTCATATGCTTTGGAGGAGAGTCGACAATGACCTGGACCTCAGTTTCTGAGTACACACAAGCGTTATCAGCCTACTAGAGCTCAGCGGCTGAAGTTGGAGTGATTTTGGTTTTGAATTGAAGGCGATGTAGATTGAACTGTTTCCCATCTGTTCTGTAAATTATCTCCATGCCTAGTTTGCTGGAGGTGAGGTGTAGTTTTTGCAGCAAGGAAGATGGAGGAGAGGGTTGGTGCAATGACAGTCTTGTTTGACTCCAGCCTCCATTGAAATAGGGTCTGCAGTGATTCTGTTGTTGAGGATTACAGCTTGCATACAATTATGGAGTAGGCGGCAGATGGCGACAAATTTCTGGGGCAGCCAAATTTGAGGAGGATACTCCATAAGCCTTCACTATTGACAGAGTCAAAGGTTTTTGTGAGGTCAGAAAAGGCCATGTACATCAGTTGGTGCTGTTCCTTGCATTTTCTAGGATATGCTTGAAATGAAGATCGTGTTTATGGTGCCACTCAATGGGGCTGAAAACTGCATTTTCTTCAGCTCTTCAGCTACTAGCAGGAGAGTACTGTGGAGGATCCTTGCAATGACACCGATATATTTCCAAGTCAGGGTGCTGAGTGACTTGGAGGGAAACTTCTCGGTGGTAGCATTACCATGTGTCCGTTGCCCTTGTCCTTCCAGATGGTAGTGGTTGTGGGTTTGGAAGGTGCTGTCTAAGGAGCCTTGGTGAATTCCCGCAGTGCACCACTGTGCATCAGTGGTGGAGGGAGTGAATGTTTGTGGATGGGGTGCCAATCAAGTGGGTTGCTTTGTGCTAGATGATGTCAAGCTTCTTGAGTGTTGTTGAAGCTAAAATAATCCATGCAAGTGGAGAGTATTCCACCACACTCCTGACTTGTGCCTTGTAGGATGGTGGACAGGGTTTGGGGAGTCAGAAGGTGAGTTACTTGCTGTAGGATTCCTAGCCTCTGCTCTTGTAGCCAGAGTATTTATATAGCTAGCCCAGTTCAGTTTCTGGTCAATGGTAAGCCCCAGGATGTTGATAGTGGGGGATTCAACGATGGTAATGCTATTGAATGTCAAGGGACGATGGTTAGATTCTCTCTTGTTGGAGATGATCCATTGCCTGGCACTTGTGCGGCGCAAATTTTACTTGCTACTTGTCAGCCCAAGTCTGGATATTGTTCAGGTCTTGCTGCATTTAGACATGGACTGCTTCAGTATTTCAGGAATCGCGAATGATGCTGAACTTTGTGCAATCATCAGCAAACATCCCCACTTCTGACCTAACGAGGAAGGAAGGTCATTGATGAAGCAGCTGAAGATGGTTGGGCCTAGGACACTACCCTGAGGAACTCCTGCAGTGAAGTCCTGGAACTGTGATGATTGACCTCCAACAACCTCAGCCATCTTCCTTTGTGCCAGGTATGACTCCAACCAGCGGAGAGTTTTCCCCCTGATTCCCATTGACTCCAGTTTTGCTAGGACTCCTTGATGCCGCACTCGGTCAAATGCTGTCTTGATGTCAAGGGCAGTCACTCTCACCTCACCTCGGGAGTTCAGCTCTTTTGTCCATGTTTGAACCAAGGCTGTAATGAGGTCAGGGGCTGAGTGGCCTTGGCAAAACCCAAACTGAACATCAGTGAGCAGGTTATTGCTAAGCAAGTGCCGCTTGATGGCATTGTTGATGACTCCTTCCATCACATTACTGATGATGGAGAGTAGACTGATGGGGCAATAATTGGCCAGGTTGGATTTGTCCTGCTTTGTGTACAGGACATACCTGGAAGGTTTTCCACATTGCTGGGTAGATGCACGTGTTGTAGCTATACTGGAACTGCTTGGCTAGAGGGGTGCGGCTACTTCTGGAGCACAAGTCTTCAGTGCTATTGCCGGAATATTGTCAGGGCCTATAGTCTTTGCAGTATCCAATGCCTTCAGCCGTTTCTTGATATCACATGGAGCGAATTGAATTGGCTGAAGACTGGCATCTGTGATGCTGGGGACCTCCGGAAGAGGCCAAGATGGGTCATCCACTGACTGAAGATTGTTGCAAATGCTTCGGCCTTATCTTTTGTACTGATGTGCTGGGCTCCCCCACCATTGAGTTTGGGAATATTTGTGGAGCCTCCTCCTCCAGTGAGTTGCTTAATTGTCCACCACCATTCACGGCTGAATGTGGCAGGACTCCAGATCTTAGATCTGATCCATTGTTGTGGAATCGCTTAGCCCTGTCTAACGCCTGCTGTTTATGTTGTTTGGCATGCAAGTAATCCCGTTTTGAGTTTACCAGGATGACTTCATTTTTAGATATGTCTGATGCTGGTCCTGGCATGCCCTCCTGCACTCTTCATTGAACGAAGGTTGATCCCCTGGTAGAGTGCAGGATGTGCCAGGCCATGAGGTTACAGGTTGTGTTTGAGTACAATTCTGCAGCTGCTGATGGCCCACAGCACCTCATGGCTGCCCAGTTTAGATCTGTTCAAAATCTATCCCATTTAGCACGGTGGTGGTGCCACACAACATGATGGAGGGTATTATCATCAATGTGAAGATGGGACTTTATCTTCACAAGGGCGTTGTGATGGTCACTCCTACAGATACTGTCATGGACAGATGCATCTGTGGCAGACAGGTTGGTGAGGATGAGGTCAAGTATATTTTCTAGCTTGTTTCCCTCACCACCTGCCACAGACCCAGACTAGCAGCTATGTCATTTAGGACTTAACCTGCTCGGTCTGTGGTGGTGTTACTGAGCCACTCTTGCTGTTGGATAATGAAGTCCCCCACTCATAGTACATTCTGTGCCCTTGCCACCCTCAGTGCTTCCTCCAAGTGGTGTTCAACATGCAGGAGTACTGATTCTTCAGCTGAGGGGGGGAACAGCATGTGGTAATTAGCAGGAGGTTTCCTTGCCCATATTTAGCCTGATGCCATGAGACTTCATGTGGTCTGGAGTCTATGTTGAGGACTCCCAGGGCAATTCTCTCCCGGCTTTATATCTCTACTGCCACCTCTGCTGTATCTGTCCAGGACATACCCAGGAATGGTGATGGCGGTGTCTGGGACATTGCCTGTAGGGTATGATTCTGTGAGTATGACTATGTCAGGCTGTTGCTTGACTAGTCTGTGAGGCAGCCCTCCCAATTTTAGCATTAGCCCCTAGATGTCAGTAAGAAGGACTTTGCAGATTGTAAGGAGGACTTATGAGCTTTAACTTCACTCATGTTCGCTGATTTCTTTTGGAAGTCCATGTACACCACATCAAAAGCATCACCTTCATTAACCCTCTCTGTTACCTCCTTAAAAAACCCAAGCAAGTTAGTTAAACACAATTTATCCCTAACAAATCCATGTTGGCTTTCCTTAGTTAACCCACTTTTGCCCAAGTGACTATTAATTTTGTCTCGAGTTATCATTTCTGGAAGCTTTCCCACCACTGAGATTAAACTGACTGGCCTGTAGTTGCTGGGCTTATCTTTACACCCTCTTTTGAACAAGGGTGTAACATTTACAATTCTTCCTCTGGCACCACCCCTGAGTACAAAGATTTGAAAATTATGGCCAGTGCCTCCGCAATTTCCACCCTCACTTCTTTCAGTATCCTTTGATGGAATTCATCCTGGTGCCTTATCAACTTTCAGTATAGACAACCTATCCAATACCACCTCCTTATCAATTTTAAACCCTTTATGTGTTTGATTTACCTCCTCTCTCATCATGAACTGGATTACATCATCTTCCTTGGTTAAAAACAGATGCAAAGTATTAATTTAATACCTCAGCCATGCTCTATGTGTAAATCCCCTCCTTGGTCCCTAATCAGCCCTGGTCCTCCTTTTATCACACTTTTACTATTTATATTCAGAGCTCTGAAGAAGAGTCACACGGACTCAAAACGTTAACGCTGTTTCTCTCTCCACAGATGCTGCCAGACCTGGTGAGTTTTTCCAGCATCTTTTGGCTTTTATTTCAGATTTCCAGCATCCGCAGTATTTTGCTTTTATTTTACTATCTCCTCCACGGAGTTTTAAACATGCAGACGTGTCGCTCCCCTTTCTGTTAATTCCTGCTTCCCACATTGTGTACCACCTTGTTCAGGAAGAGGGAAGTGTGTCAGTGAGTGTCATGCAATATATTTAGGTTAAAATCTTGGAACTAACTCCCTAGCAGCACTGTGGGTGTACCTACACCACATGGACTACAGCGGTTCAAGAAAGCAGCTCACCACCACCACCTCAAGGGCAACTAGGGATGGCAATAAATGCTGGCCTAGCCAGCGACGCCTACATCCCGCGAATGAATAATAAAAAAAAGGTGATCTGGCGGTTATGGTTGAATAGGTGCCAGTGTGTGAGGGTCATGTAAAGCATATGAATATTAGGTATGAGTATTGATTGATAGAGATTATTGGTAAGTGAGCGATGGGTATGTACTGAATTGAGCAAGGAATGAGGCCAGTGGTGTAGTTGGTATGATATGGCATTTGAAGATGCACTCACTGACATGGACAACTTGTAGGAGATCATTAAACTTCATCCTTCACTGTATCCAGGTCCTTGGGGCCACTCTCCTGACATTGCCTTCCTCCACTATCTCTTGCCACTGCCTTCTGACCCCACTCCTCTCAAGGGTGGAGGTCCTCTCTCCTTTTTTATACCTTTTTGACCAAGTGCCCCCTGCTGACGTGTGCAATGAATAGCAGGGAAGTGTTGGCTGCACTCACAAATCATGCAAATGTGCAGGCAGCATGGAGTTGGCATCCTGCCTGCATTTGAATCAAAGAGCGCGGGCTAAACATGCATTACAATCCCTGCACCCATTTTTGATGGTGATTCAATTTAACCCCCATTGTGTCTTTGTAGGAATCACCAAAGAAAAAGGACAAAAGAGTACCTTATGGAACTTGAGAAGATGCAGGAGAGGGTAAGCAGGAGGCCTCTGCTGTTAGAAGAGCTCACACAGGTGTGTTCTTAAAATAGTTTGAACTGTGTAAGTGTTCCTCATTACAATTGTTAACATTTGTTCTGATTTATTTTCAGCCTTTTTACTGCACATTTCAAAAGGGTAATTAGCCATTAGTTTTTGTGAATCATATTGTTTCTTTGAATTAAAATCTTTTTGTGCTTGTGTTAAAGAGATGTTACTTTGCTAACTGGTTTCTGAATTTCAATGGTGAATGAGAAGTTGAGGTTGGGCATAGATGTATTTTTTTAATTAATAAGGACAAGACTCTATATTTGAAAATGACCAGGGAAAATATAGATGTAAAAGCAGCTAACATTCCAAATAATGTGCACTGCTGCTAGCCTTTTAACATGCAATAAAAACTTGGTCGATTCATTTGTCAGTCAGATCCCGGATAGGGATATAGGGCTAAAAGATGTGAAAATTTATCAAGAGAGAAGTATTAAAGGGTGAAAGACACATGGAATGTATATAACATTTATAAACTGCATTCCACTTTCTGAAGCCCCTTTACGACTAATTATAATATTAGTTATGACTAATCATAACTTTATTTAATCACGGTACACTGTGTAGGAGTTTAGACTACCTTGTTGATGAAATGCTAGTACAGAGGATCTCTCAAAATAGGCGGTAAACATGTTACCATCCTAATTTAATATGCAGCTCCGATATCTCAATAGTTAATATCCTATTCAGATATTATCTTGGCTTCCAACTGTACAATACTTAGTGTGAAGTTGTAAAAGCCAATTTAGTAAAATGTTAAAGAGAAAATAGAACTAAGCTGTTAAATGTTATTGTATTCAGAGGAATGCCAGGAGAGCAGCAGAGAGATATTACGCTGCAGCACTAAAAGAGCAGGGATTAAGTGAAGATTTTGTTTCCAGAAAAGGTCACTCTGTTCCAGGCTTCATTTTACATTCTAGTGATGAAGAGCCTGAGAAGAATGAAGACAGCAACAGTGTAAATGAGGAAAGGTAACTCTTTTCTGTACAATGACGACTGACTTTTGTTTTTAATGCTCGAGGTTTTCAGTTATTCAGTTTTAGAAAGGCTATTTATTTATCTTGTTATATTTCAACAGTTAACAAGCAATTATGAATTTTGGATCTAGCTTCCTTAAATATTAGTTAATTTAATAAGTTGAGACTTCTAGTGGCTAGGGTTGTTTTAGAGTATTATGGTATCCTTTTAATATTGCCAATAGAAATTTTCTTGCACTGTTTGTGAGAAAATAAATGCAGTGAAAACATGATGGCCTGATCTTCCATGAAATGGTAATCATCGTCTGATTGCCACTCTGCTCTAAGTTTTCCACTCCTAGACGCTGCGTTGCATTTCTTGCCGGGTCGTCTGAGCCCAGCTTCTCCAGAAATGTGGAACGCAGTGTCCATCTGAGAAATCCATGGCAGCGCTGTAGCATTGGAGAAGACAAGACACTCCCCCTCTTTATGAAACTAGCTGCCATATGGTAAGTTTAAAGATCCAGTATGAATGTTAGTGAGTGGGTAAATGAGTGAATGGTTAGGTGGGTGAGGTAAGTGAGTAGGGTGGTAGGTGTGTGTGAGGTTATAGGTAGGTGAAATGGCAGGTGGGTTGGTGAATAGTTGGGTCAGGAAGGGGTAGTCAGGTCGGGCAAGTCAGGTCAAGTGGTGGGGAGGGTTTTTCAGTTGGTGGGGAAGGTAGTTGGGCTGGGGTTAGTCGGGGAGGGCTAGTCAGATGGGGCGGGGAGGTCAATATGAATGATTGGGGAGGGTCAGGCCAGTTCTGTAGTTAGTCACCTAGAAGTTAGACAAAGATTTTCCAGTCTAAAATTTCCTGGGTAACTACTTGGGTAAGTCTGCAGAACTAACAGCACTGTGAGTGTACCTACACCACATGGACTGCAGCAGTTCAAGAACGCAGCTCACCACCACCATCTTCTCAAGGACAATTGGGTATGGCCTTAAATGCTGGCCTAGCCAACGATGCCCAAATCCCATGAATGAATTTAAAAAAGCCTTCAACTCTAGCTCAGAGTCTGAGACATTTTTGGAGGGTCTCGGGAGGAGGGGAGTAGCCCATCAGAAGTTCAAACTTCCCGGGCAATTCCCACGGAGGTCAGTGCATTGAAACTTCCAAGGGGTCCAGTCCATAACAATGTGGAGACCAGAAGATATGGGCTGATACCATTAACTCCCTCACTGGTGGATGGAAATGTCATTTATTGCTCTTAATTTACAATTTCATCCCCTGTCCTGATAAAATTGTATAGCGTTAGGTTTAATTCTGTGTTCCTTTATTTCATAAGGAAAGATGAGGGCTAAATAGTGTCTAAGATTTATAGTGAAACTTGATTAACCAATTTTGATTTCATTTAGTTTTATTGTACCTTTATGGAATTCCAACAGACAGGGTATCTTTTATTGCTGTAAACCTATCCTTGCAGAATAATTTATTATATCATCCACAATGTTTAACATCAAATTTGACTATACTCTATGGACAAAATATTTTGCTACTTTTATTTGCTCAATGTTAGGAGTTAAATAAACACATTTTCAGGATCCTACAAATCAGGTGAAAAGAAAGAAATGTGTTGCAGCTCATCAAGCTAACACGTTTGATTGAAGATTTGGTGAGATTGGCAACTTATAACTAAAAGTCTAATTTGCTCAATTGTAAACTTTTCTAAGCTAAGTTAAGTTACCCTTAAGTACTAAGATTAGAACAGTGGAGGCTATTTGTATGGATCTAATACTTATTTCTTTAGTTCTCAAGAAGAAGCTGATGGATTTGAATCTGATAACGATCAAGATGGTAGTGAGCACATTGAGGAATCAAGCGACATGGAAGAAAAGGAGTTCAAAGAATGTGAAGCCGAGTGACTAAAAAAAGTCAAAGAAATATGAAGATTTGATATAAATGATTGACTGTATAAGTAATATTTATTTAATATTAATTACGTTTACTTTTTTTCCCCGGTGGATACTATTTCTATTAAGTTAAAGGATTAACTTTTTTTAAGATGATCAAAGACTGGTAAATTCTGGTATTCATGGCATAACACTTAATCATGAAACTGATTCATTTCTATTACTAACATTAATTGCTTTTTATAAAGGGTCTGACAAGTTTGTGTTGTGCATTCTCAACCATACAGCAGAAATCCAACTAATATTAAATGTTAACTCTTCTTATTGATTGTGAAAATGCTTCAAACATTTTGACTTAAATGCTGCATTTTAGCAGAGACAGACACTTGTGTTAACGTTGAACCTGTTTTCTAAACATTTTGGCCAAATATTCAGCATGTAACAATTGAAAATGCCAATGAAAGTATTCTCATCATATGAACTAGTGCATCAGTTTCCAGAGGTAAATATGTATGCATTTAAAATAGCTAGCCTATATTACAACACAGCCCTCATGTACCGCAAAAATTAAAATGTTGACTGCACTTATGAGCTCCAAGTTCAAGAATTAGTTAATTAGATTCAAGTCTTTCAAATTTGATTCTGATTAAGAACCAAGATTTCAAAAAGCTCAACAGAAAGCAAGTGCCACCTTCTATAGTAACATAAAGTTTATTGCTAATGTTATTACTAGCCTGCTGTCAACTGCTATGAGTAATTTGGTTCATTATATAGCTTGGCCTCCTCATGAATATTTTCTGATGTGAATGGACCCTGAAGAATAATTACAGAAAAAGAATTCAGTTTTTCTTTTTTAAAAAGAACAGCAGACATGAAAAATATAGTGTTCAATAAAGAGAGTAAACGATTCTTCGAAATGGAAAACAAAATACAAGAAAACATTAGGGATCAGCAATAAATACTAGCCTAGTCAACAATACCATGAATGAATATAGAAAAAATTCTGCCCTGAAACTCTTTAATTGTAGAAACCAACAGCTATCTTTTAATATTTATTAAAATAAACAAATTAATATTTATGAAAAGATATATTTGTAAACTAAGAGCAATATCCGCATTCAGCAATAGAAACTATTTCTTGTTTTTCTTAAATAAGGAAGTTAGCTCAGTAGGGCCCAAATCAACACATACTGGTGTATTTGCTCCACTTAGGCCTACCTCCTAAGATGAACCATCAAGGATAATTTAGAAACATAGAGCAGTGACAGGGGCTGGAAAATTCGGCAAGCGGGAGGGACCATAAAATTCCACCCATGGAAACAGGAGTAAGACATTCAGTCCCTCAAGTCAGTTGCAGCATGACTGATTTGTACATCAAACCTTTTTACCCAACTTGACTCCATATCATGTGATATCCATTATTAACAAGGTTCTATTGACTTCTGTCTTGAAAGCTCCAATTAGCTTAACAAGCTCCAATTGTGTTAACATCCACAATCTTTTGGGGAGAAAGTTCCAAATTTTTACTATACTTTTGTGGAAATATTCCCCAAAACTTTCCCATGGACCATGATTGATTGGAGGGGACCAAATTCTCTGTCTCAGATATTTATTTTCACGCAAAAAAGTCACTCTTCACACCAATTGTAACCAGTAACTCCTCCAGCCATTCGTCAAGTGTTGGGTCTGTCAGTTAAATGACCATATGAATTGACCTATGCTATCAACCCAGTTCCCATAAAATTGCTAGAGTTAAAGAATCATCTCAAATAGAGGTGATTTTGAAGTGAAGAAAGGTCCTTTAGAATTTCCATACAGCATCAAATCACATGGACCAGAGTGTCCTATTATTTGCATTTCCAATATAACCCTTTATATTGAATTTCAACATATTCAATCAGACGACTTGCCCATGTTTGCAATTGTAATTTGTGATGGTGAATACCAGTATGCAATGCCTACTCATTTAGTCCTACACTTAGAATAGCCTATTGTAAACTGGAACCATTCCTACACAATTAAAGAAAAAAATCTTTAATCACCTGAAATTTACCAAATTGAAGGCTCAGCATAAAACCTTTGTATGTTTCCTTGCTAATCTGCTTTTCAATTCAAGTGCAATGATTGGCCACTCACAGAATGTGTTCAGTTAATATGAAGCAACTATTAACAAGGCAAATCTAATGCATCTCAAACAAAAACAGAAAATGTTGGAAAAACTCTGCAGGTCTAACAGCATCTGTGGAAGAAAAACAGAGTTAACTTTTCGAGTCCGTATGACTCTTCTTCAGAGCTGATGCATCTCAAGATCATTTGACCATAAATTGGAATAGATTATTTCCTGTACCTTTTTGTTCACTGGTTTTTGGTGAGTTAGAACTGTCTAGAAAAATGCTTTGGATCAATTTTGAAGGCTTGCGCTGATGCTGAAGTCCATTTCAGAGGTGGTAGGAAAATCACAGTTTTGTGCCTGCAAATATTGAATCTGCAGAATACTTGTCAGTTGAGTTTAGAATAGGCTGTTTGATCTTAATAGTCCAAAGGAACGAACGCATTAAATGTACATTGTGTATTAATAGTGAAAAACATCTGTGATATTCAATACAAATTCTAAAGCTGAAAACTAGCATTAATCAGATGCAAAGAATAAGTTTACTGGCAATGAACCAACTGAACGATTCCTTAGCAGGTTTATATCAAGATGCAACAGGCATTGCCTGGTCAAGATTAGTCTAGGTGACTAACCAGTTTCAACTATGCAAAGTACTGAATTGCTTAGAACAGTAGAGGACTGAAACACACTTAAATTATTGATTAATGGCAAGAAGATAATTTGCTGTATGTGAGACAATAATTAAGACTGCTGCCAATCATGGAAGGAAAAGAGTGAAGAATGCATTGAGAAAAAGACTTCAGTTTGAATGGGATGCAGATTGAAGTAATCAACATGACTGCACATAACACAAAGTTCTTAAATGAGGCAATTTTTTAGTTGAACAAATGAGTAAGAATTCTTTATTTTGTATACTGCAATGTAGCTATGAATTTGGCTCTAGTGAATTCAACCTTGAAATAGCTTATACACAGAATACAGTAAAGCTATCAGTAGCAAGGTTATGTTGTATTAACACTAGATTTAAGTTACTGTATATTAGAACATTCTCACCTCATATCACTGTAGGATGAAAAACTAATTATAACTGGATTTGTCTGTCATTTTGCCACATTGATTTTCTAAAATGTTTTTTACACTACGTTGCAATTCCTTCTTTAAAATATAAGTAAATTTACGTCTTGTTGAAACATGTTAATACTGGGAATTGACAAGGAAAGAATGGTGAAGTTGCTTTGAAAGTAATTAAATCACTATAAGGCATTTGGTAAAGTACCTGGATAATGTTTACAAAGCAAACTCTAGGATGTTCAGGATGGTTCCTGCTAATTAATGTAAGTATTGTGTGTGTAACATTGAACCTTTTGAACTAACGCACCTGTCAAACAAGTGAAGAGGGCATTAGCACATACCTCGGCCATGTGTTAACAATTACACAGCATTTTCTAGAGGCTTTTCCCTGCTTGGTTGATGCTCTGTAACTACAAAGCTGAAAAAGGAAATATTTTTATTAAGAGCTTCCATATCACTGAGGAAGCTTCAGGGCAATCCACATCTAAGAACTTACTCTGAAAACTCTGCTCATATTTTGATAGCTGTGACAAACTCCACCACACCAGCTGGGACAATCTATAACATTTCAAAACAATCAGCAGCATTCTAAATTTAAAAAACAACCCACATCATCCAAAAAAAAAGAAATTAATAGAAGCAGAAAATGTTGGAATACTCAGAAGATCAGGCAGCATTATAATGATATTTGCTCACTGCATCAGTCCAAACTGAATGCACCCTAGTATCATAACTGCAGCTGGACTCCCACCTCCCCTTCCCAAAAGTAACTGTAAGACTCATTGCTGAAAACATGGCAGCCAAGGTATCCATCACTATGAAGAAGGACAAGTATTCAGAAGCTTCAGGTTGGAAATTTTGTCAGCTTCTTGTGCGGAACTATCAGTAACTACCATTAATTTATACAAAGCCAATGCGCATCTTTATTTTGCTTCCTTGTTCCCCTATCTTATCTTTTCTCTTTCTCTCACCTGCTGAAAAGATAATTTCACAGACCTTCTAGAAAGCCTCTATGCACCCTTAGGGGTTTATGAACACCAGTTTGAGAACCACTGTAATAGAAAAACTCACTCATTGAAAATAACTGAAAACAGAAATAACAAAACCAATATCATATGTTCTGAGTTCAGTTACGAGGAGGATGAACCCTGAACATCCAGCCAGTTTTTATTAAAGCATGAAGCTGCAATTCTAATAACAGATTTTCTACATCACTAGACCTAATTTATTGATTAAACCATCAGTTCCAGCTGTACAGGACATAAACAGCTCTACATTCACAGCAGTACATCAATAAAAGATGAAGAGAGCACTCATAGGAACAGGAGAAGGCCATTTAGCCCATCAAGACTGCTCCGCCATTCAATACAATCATGGCTGTTCAAAAACTTCAATGCCTTTTACCCACATTATCCCCATGACCCTTTACGTTATTGTTAATCAGAAACCTATCAATCTCCACCTTAAACATACTCGATCACTGAGCTTCCACAGCCCTCTGGAGTAGAGAATTCCAAAGTTTCACAACCCTCTGAGTAAAGAAATTTCTCCTCATCTTGGTCCTAAGTAGCTTCCCCCCTTGCTTTGAAATTGTGTCCCCTGGTTCTAGACTCCCAACCAGGGGAAACATCTTACCTGCATCTACCCTGTCTGTTCCTTTAAGTATGTTGTAGGCTTCAATGAGATCACCTCTCATTCTTCAAAACTCTAGAGAATACAGGCCCAGTTTCCCCAATCTCTCTTCATAAGACAGTCCTGCCATCCCCAGCAGAAATTGAAAATAGAGCACATTCCATAGCCATGCTGTGATAACTCAACTTTATTATAATTACACAGCTTTTCCTTGAGACTTTTCCTTGCCTAACTGATATCCATAACTATAAAGCTGAAAAAAGAAATATTTTTATTAAGAGCTTCCATCTCACCGAGGAGGCTTCCTGCTAATCCACATTCAACAACCTGCTCTGAAAATTCTGCTCACATTTTGACAACTGTGATAAATTCCACCACAGCAGCTGAGACAATCCACAACATTCTAAAACAATCAACAGCATTCCCAGTCAAACAACCCATATCATTTGTAAAGAAAAAGTCAATTTGCCCTATCTCCCCATGTTAACAGATGAATCCTATGAAAAAAATTCCAGAATCCAGATCTGCATCTCCAAAAACAAATTATTCCTTCCATGAGCCACACCATACCTGTGTACCAAGTTTCACTGAAATGTATCCATTAGTTTTTCAGATATATTGTTTACAGGTCAAACAGATAACAAACAGGGGTAAAAACATTACCTCTGCACACTCTCAATGGCAGACATAATAAAGCCATTTACTATGATGTAACAATTAGAAGGGGTTATTTTATGTTCACATTGGTACCATTACATCTTTGAATAATTGATTAATCTTCAAGTACACTTGTACATTTTTGATAAACTGTATTGTTCTATACTCTTAGAAATTATTAATATTTCCAGACAATGCTAACATGAATGAAAAGCTATCTAAAAAGCTTATTTACTCTCTTGATAACAAAAACTATTTTATCAGCTTGAATTATTATTGCCCTACCATGTTCCATATCCATTTTTCCTCTGTTTTCACATTTTCCCTCAACCTGCCTCCATTTAATTTACAATAGATTAACCCGCTATGTCTCAGAAATCCATAACAAATATTCAAACAATGTAAAACTTGGATTTATAATTCATCTTATAACATAAAAATGTGTCTGATGTTTATACAGTCCTTGATGTTCAAAAGTAGCTGTGTTTTGCAGAAAAATAGGGCAGCCATCCTTTGCCACACACAGCAGTGAGAAAATGACAAGTTAACTTGTTCTTTGCTTTTTTGTTTTGCTTTTGAAATAGTATGAAGGAAACATAAATTAACTGATAGTGTGAAATGATGCAAAGCTTTGCCTTTTGACCAAAAAACCACACAACTTTGTATTCTAACAGTTTTTAACAGAAAAAATGTGAAGACCTGACTGGTTTATTTTGCCAGGCACCAGCTCAGTTGGACAAATCTACAAAATAATACTGCTTTTAATCACATAATTGATATGAAACAATTGGTATACTTTAATGTATTTTGAAATTCTGAGACATCCCATTTTTATCAAGATGTATATAAATTTATTTGCTTTGTATCTTGAAGTTTGTATTTTAATTTGATATTTCAATCAATTAAAATATTTATTTTATGTTGCTTTCTTTAAAATGTGTTCACAATGTCCTAATAGCTTTCACTTTAACAAATGGTAGCCTATGTATTACAAGGTGATAATGTGTGAAATTTTGAAAACCACTGTTAAGAACTATTAAACAAATAGGGCAGAATCTTCTGCCTGTCAGGAGGGCCGGTCGTGAGTGGGTGCGGGCGGGCGCGGAGCCAATTGCCACCTGTAATCAGCTGCGTGCCACCATTTTACGTGGGCGGGACAATTAAGGTCTGCCCGGTGTGACCCGCGCCCGGTAGCGCTCAGTGGCACAAAAAAAGTAGTCAGACATGTCCCCTCATGTGCCAGTGTCACATGAGCTGGGACATGTTTATGAAGTGAGCGCAATTTATTTATTAATTTAATAAAACCTTCATGAAACCTCATCCCGCCCATGGATGAGGTTTCATCAAAAACACGAAGGCCGCTTGGGCTCTTCACCTGCCTGCCAACCTTAAAGTTGGACGGGCAGCATTCGGAATTAGTTTAGTTTATTAATGGCTTTAACAGGCCTTTGGAGGCAGCTGCGCGCTCGCCAAATGGAAGATCGGAATGACGCGCGGTGACGTCAAGATGCATGTCCAATGTCACCGCACACCATTTTATGCGTCAGCTTGCGGGGCCCTCCCCCACACACCGACGAGAAAATTCTGCCCATAGACTAAAATTAAGCACAATACAAAAATTAATTCACTTCAGTACTTAATAGACATGTTGGAGAATGAATTATTACAATATCAACCCATGAGTAAATAGTGATTTGTGTAGATATTCTCAATGCTCAGTCCATATCCACTGATTTTATACCACATTTTCTCAGTGTTCTTTTGATATAGGGAATGGCTTCTTCAACAAACCATCTGCGAGTGTACATAATCATCATGACATCAAGAAGCAGTTTACGTTCTCTTTTTCTGAAAAAAATCAAAATATCAGGGAGATAGAGTCTCTACGTTGGGCTCAATCAAAAAATTGCAAAATGCACTTGAAATTGCACAGGTTAAGTTTCTGCTAAAATTAACTTACATAATCACAAACTTAAAATCTTGCATGAATCAAGTGCAATCAAGAAGCTTAGTAACATGTAATTGTTTTTTTCATTAAAGTGTATTCCTTGATATATTTAAGAATGGTAACCTGATGTGTAGCTTTATTGATACTGCTGAAAATTGATTTATCACCAAACAAGCATTTTTAACAACTTGAGTAACCAGATTTAAAATCAGTGAGACTGACTTAAAAAATAAACTATGCAGAACCATTTAATAGTTTCATTGATGTAGTCAGTTTCTGAGTAAATTAGTTAATATATAGTATGAAAAAAATTTAAAACATGTCTTTGCACCTAAGAAAATGAATGCAGTTTGAAGAGCCTTCTCTAACCATCACAATCGGCGGAATCTCGCAATTTTGATCTCAGTGCATGGGCTGGGCCTAATCCGGGCGAACTGAGTTTTGAACCAGCATAATAGATTGTGCAAAACATGATCCAAATGGTTTTGTGCATAACTCACATTTAAAATATCCCAATATTTTGTGCTGATTTGGCTGTTTCCACTGAATACTAGCAGAAAAAACAGGACCTCAACTCAATTTATTTATGGAGGCAGTTATAAAACTAGTATATACTAAGGCTGTGGGTGGCAGGTGTCATGGTAGGCAAGGAGGGACAATATGGCGGGAAAGCCAAAAATCAGTTTAACGTCATTGTTAAACCAGTTAGCCATCGTCTGCTCCGCATATCAATGGCGGACCGCCTTTCCCGCTGTCCAACATCAGGAACGTAATTTCAATGCATTTGCATCTCATCTTGCCTGCCCGCCAGAATCTAACCTCCACATCAAATTTCACCCCCACTCCCATGTCAGTGTGACTTCAGAAAAACGTAATTCACAACAGCATTTAAAAGGCGTACACCTGGCGAGCTGAACTTCGAGGGGAACTTGGAGGTGAGTGCACACTACCATTGCACAATGCTCATGAGGCTCACCTGTTTGACTTCAAGTATTCAATTATAGAGCCAGCCCGCGAGCGGAGTAGAACCGGTGTCCTGGACCAAGGTCTCCATGGTAGCTGCCATCTTACCAGTGTTGACCTCGGTGTGTTGACATGCTGACGCTATTACCTCAGACTGAAGGGAGACCGACTCCTCCATTGTGCCTTGCAACCTGAGGAGTGCAGCAGACATCCCTTCCTGATGTTCCCGAGCTTGCCTTTGCAGCTCCAGCACCTGAGGTATTACTGAGTCCAGAGGATCCTCATCTGACTCGGACTCAGTAGATTTCTGGCATCCAGCAGTGCCCCAAGCACTGGAAACCTGGGAAGTCCCTGCCACTGCCTGCTGTGGATCAGACAGTGCGATGTGCTCACCAGATTGTGACCCCGAGGCTACTCTAAAACCAGGTCCCGCTGAGGTGTGTCTCTGCACTGGTGGAGGGTGTGGTAAGTGCTGTGACGGGTCTTCAATTAGCGTATCATCAGATTCTTCTTCCAAGGAGTCTTCAGGGCTTGAGTTGAGGACCCGGGTCATGGACCCCTCAGCTGCTTCCCAGATGTGCCTGTGAAAGCAAGGATAGATAATTAGAGCATGGCAGTGGACTGTGAAACAGGGGAACTGACTCACAGCATGGCTGTCTCATGGATATTGCACTGCTGAGTCCTCACTTGTTTGAGCACCGCTGATCTCACTGTCAGCACAGGAATGGTCCAGATCGTCGCCAGCAAGCTGGATGACTCTATTTTCAAAGTCTGTGAGGACCTTGATGTTAGGAATTCCTCCACCAGTCTGTGACCTCTCCCTTTTGTTGTGTGCCAGCTTGTCCTGAATGAAGACAGATGGAGAGAGTGTAAGCAGGACGCCTGCCAGCCCAGATGATAAGGATGCCTGGCATGTGTGGGTGGTGAGTGTTGCCATGGATGGGATGAAGACATGATCCACAGGCAGATGAAGCTGTGTGTGAGAGAGTGAATGGTGTTGTCCCTTGAACTGGCAGCGAGTGAGATTTCTGTTAATGTGTGATGGGCTTGTGAGTGTGTGAGTTGAGAGTGATGAGAAGAGTGACTTACCCTGGCAGAACGGAGGAGATCATTCATCCTCTTTCGGCACTCGGTGACTGCCCTCTTTTGCAGGGCATTGATACCGACCACCACGCCACCGCCTCCCAATCTGGATTGGTAACCTTACTAGCTGGTCTTCGCCCAGAGCAGGGGTAGAGGACTTAATGGCGGACCTCCACAGCATCTAGCAGGCGCCCCAGAGAGGTGTCACTAAATTTGGGGGTCGCCTTCTTCTTTGCTTTCTGTCACCCGGAGTAGTCCTGGTCTGTAGACATGAAATAGGCTGTGCTCTGATGTACTTTAAATATGGAACCCAGAACAAAGAAGCGCTGAGGTCCATGGCATGGTGGGCAAACCCGAGCCCGCTCACCAGCGATCCTGTGAATGCATAATTAATGAGGTGAGACACGCCGGGAATGGGACGATATGTTGCAAAAAGCCGCCATTGTGGCCAGCAAGCAAAACACCCTTTTTTTGCCCACTACTGTACTTTGCAAATCTGGGACAATTCTGCCCTAAGTATTTTGTGAGGAAATGAATGCTTTGGTTCACTTTGCAATTTCCCTTAATATTGAGGTTTTAAAGATTTTAAATAATTTATAATAACTTTAAATATGCATTTAATGTCTACAAATGCAGTTATCTGTTGAGTGGTCTGAACCATTGTGCCAATTCAAGATAAACAAAGACGAGCCACTGGTGAAATTACAAAGATGTGTCAGGGAAACATTTAATAAGCTGGTGGAGGTGAAAACTTTAAGTGCATTCCACTAAAGGGATAAGGGAACTTGTAATATTTTGTTTTCAGTGAATGATAATGATTCAAATGGTTTTCTTCATTTATGTTTACCTTGTGAGTTCATCTTTGTGAACACTCATGCATACTTCCAGTGGAGGTCAGTAGATGGCTGTCAGGTGTAGGAACCCTGATTAGTCATTAATCTACCTCCACCCACGTGTTCTCTGTCACCTCCAATTTAAACCAACTAATTTGGTATAGAACTGTGATCAAAGATGGAACCTTTGCTCCCGATCACTTTGCCAATGGATATAAATAGAAACACTTTAAAGATTAATGTGTTTTCTCATTTATACTGAATACTTTCGTCCAATTCACAATGTTACTACAGTAAAAATAAGTGTAATTTACAGGTCGATATCTTACAGTTGTTTACATATTTCTTTAACTTTACTGATTTCCTCATTATATTCTGTGGCAGCATCCACTGCTATTGCAGAATGTTGGCTAGCAGACTCATCTGAAGAAGGTTTTGTAGCAGCAGAGCCTCCAAAGAAACAATCTGGAAATGAAAACGTTTTTTTAAAAATGTAATATATTCTTCAATTCTTTTCATGTATTATAACAATGGCATTGCCATTTATCAGTTTTAAGAATGGGCCTGAACTTTTGCAGAGTCAATTTGCCACTCCGCTCCTACATTTTTTTACCTTAAAATCTTTTTGTTCCAGTCTCGCCCGACCTTCTGACTCAAGCCAGGCGAGGACTATGCAAGGCAGCACATTCCCGGGGCCTCCTGTCAAGCTGGAAAGTCAGAGGGAAGGAGGCCACACACCCTTTTTTTACAGCACAAGCTGTCATAAATCAGTAGGTTTAGAAGTCCAGCCAGGTAGAAGGTAGGTTTGTCAGGTAAGTGGTTAGAATTTGGGTTGAGGAGGTGATGTCAGACAGTCAGCGGGGGCGGAGGCAGTGGGTCATACTGTCAGGGGGGGGATCAGACAGTCAGGGTGTTCGGTCAGTCGGTGGGTGATTGGACAATTGGTGGAGGTCGGACAGTCAAGGGGAGTCAGATAGTTGAGGGGGGTTTGGATAGCCAGCGGATGGAGGTGAAGGTCAGGTCAGGCCTGCTGGGGGGGGATAGTCGGAGGTTTTGGGGAGTCTCCTGGGGGCTTGGGGGTTGGAGGAGTCCCGTGGTTATGGGGGTAACGTCCTGAGGGGGGTAGTCATGGTGTTGGGGAGTCCAATATGACTCTTCTTCGGGGTTCGGCGGGGAGTCCCATAGGAGCTCGGTGTGGGTCTGTACAATAGTTAGACAGAAGTGTAAAGTGGTTTTAATTCTTCTAACGTTTTCCGGGTAACTATTGATGTAACAGTCAGAACCATATGAAGTTTGAGATTTAAATCGCATTTTCAGGTGGTTCCCAGTACAGAGCAATTGCCCACCGGAAGTTTGCACTTCTCGTGCAATTGCCGTGCACACCTTAGCTGGGAACTTCTGGTGGGGGGGGTTACCCAGCACATCTTTGGGGTAATCCCCAGTTACACTGCCCTGGAGTTGGAAGTTATGGCCCAATATCTTTTCAACGGTTTCAGAAAATTATGCAATACTGCAGTATCATCTCAGTATTTAATCGTCTATTACTTCATTGCATAAGTTATGGAATTATGTACAAGGGTGGGAAATTGGTAAAATTTAACCATGGGACCATTATTCGCAATTGCTTCATTCCACATTCATGACATCTGAACTGCAACCTTATAGTATATACTTCATAATATTAAGTGGTAGGCTAAATATTTTACCTCCTTGTCTGCAACCAATATTCATTTTAAGCATAAAACTGGCTAATTTAATTAAGTGACAAATTTTTATGTTTAATTAACTTTCTTACTGCCACTGTTTTCCAGCATTGGTAAAGCTCTTCCACCACCCATAGCTCACCTCCTCTCAGATCCTTTGACAGATGGGGCAATTACTTTATGGCAATTTTTTCTTTGCTAATGCAAAGTTGACATTATCAGGTGATTCAGTTCAATCTTAGTTTTATCCCTTGGTCAAAACATATGTTAATAGAAAGTGAATGAGTGTTTTTTGCTTAAAGATTGGCAGATTTTGTTGGAAACTAGCCCATCATCTTTTTCTTTTGCCGTACAGTAATTGATTTAATTTTCCAAAATCCTGAATTGATTGAGAAACAGTTCGGGGTTCTAAAGGGGCGTCATATTGGACTTGAAACTTTAACTCTGTTTCTCTCTCCACAGATGCTGTCAGACCTGCTGAGTTTTTCCAGCATTTTCTGTTTTAATTTCAGATTTCCAGCATCCGCAGTATTTTGCTTTTATCCAAAGTTGATTGTTTTGCAGAAACTGAGAACTTTTATTTTCAACTGATAAGTTATGGAAACAATGCCAAATATGAATGATTATGATTCTACATTCTGCCTTAATATTTATAATATATTTCTATTTTATTTCTTGGAATATACAAAAGTTCACAACACGATGTTAACATTCAAGAATTCAGGGAAGGTGGAGCATTATTCTGCATTTTCATTCCTTTTAAATATTTTAACACCATTTTAAATAAATTATTATCAAATTATTCATTTAATAGTGTGTTCATCCACTATTTACAATTAAACGATCATTGTCAACACCACATTATGTAGATCAATAGCTGGTGAACCTTTACAGTATATAATAGGGACCCTGTAACTAGATTATTTATTGATCAGAAATTGCATCATCTGTCTCAACAACTTGCTTATTAATTGTTTTCAATATCATTCAACACTGACATTCAACATGCATCTAATAGTCTATCAAGGCCACTGGGTCAGGATACTGGTTTCCAAAATTATTTGTTTTATTACTTTTAATACTGAATTCCTAACATTCAGGTAACTAGGGTTAAATCGGTAATGGATGTTTGGAAATGTTTGCAGTGCAGTAATTTAATTGTATTCAGAAAGTATCTAAAGCTGATTGCTTGAGAAAGTCCCCAAATATTACCTATATAAGAACCTGAACATATTTTATTATTTGATAATGTAATTGTCTCAATTATATGAGATACCATCATATTCATTTCTTCAATTTTAACGTTCACAAAGAGCCTACCTTCATTTAGACCTATTGTATTGTGTGGTGAGATCTGGTGAGCAATCAGCAGCATTTCTGTACTTGTGGTCATTGTAGGTGTGTAAAAACTGGCCTGGAGTTTAAGCTCCTGTTCTTTTTGGAAAGATTCAATTCTCTCCTGAAGTAAATTATTTTTTGTTTTCATCTGTTAAAACATGATGTAACATGAAAAAATAGCAAAGAACAATAGGAATGTTTTCTTCTCAGTTCACACAAAACCTCACTACTATGGAAATTAGTTATTAGTTTGCAAGATTCATCTATTATACATTTTTCTGTAATATAAAAGCTTTATGGGCTGGATTTTATGGTTTTCAGCAGGGTGAGGGAGGTGCACCCAAAAGTGTATGGTCCACCAACACCCTCCTGCGCCACTTCTTCACAATGAATAAAGCATGTTGCAGCCAACTAGCAGCCACCCAATGGGAAGGCAGCCAAGTAGGTGAGGGAAGGGTGGACTCCATGCCAGAGACATCCAGTGGTAGGGGTGTGAAGCTGTGAACTGGAAGTTCCACCCTGGCACGGGTTGGTGGCAGCTGCAAAATTTGGAAGAGAAAATAGAAAGAGAGCCGTTAAATCCATTGAACTATTGGAGCAGCAGCGGGTAAGAGAATGTTTTTCCATTTTCGTGACTATTGTACCAGCAATGTCTCATTCAGGACCCTTGCCAGCGAGGAAAGAACATTGAGCACACCTGTCCCATTCCCCTTCTGAATAAGAATTGTTCAGAAAAAGACTCAAATTCTACCTTTTATCTCTGTTTGTCTCTTCACAGAGGAGGTCTTTGCAGCTGAGGATATAATAGTGCTTTATCAAAGAACGGAGGCAGGGCAAATTGAGGGGCTGAGACCAAGAACGGCCCTATGTTTCAACGATGACTCTTTGTGAGTCCTCCATTCTGTGAGTGATCAGTGGGAGGTCCTCATGCCTAGCATTGGGAAGAGGAGACCTCCCCACCAGACCAAAGGAGCCTGGATGGAGAGTGCACAGCAGTTATGGGGCCATCCAAAGGACTTGGTTACAGTGCCATATCAGGCTGAATGACTTCTTACAATTGGCCAGGTTGAATGTACAACCATTTTTGGATGGATCTATGTGGGAAGGCATGATGTGCGTCAAGTGTGGGGTTGCCTAGTGTCTGGTTGAATTGCAGAAGGAGCAGACATACCACACTGCATGAAACCAGGGGATTCTGGGGTAGGCTTGTTTTGAAGTGCAAAACCTGTCAGTTTACAAGGATCATTGCGAAATGGGAGCCGCTGACAATGGACATGTTGGGAATAGTAGTGAAAGCATGAATTTTCCCGCGGATTTGTTACAACGTCCCTTTTTCCTTTGCAGGAGAAGAAGGGACATAATGCCTACAAGAGGGCAAGGACCGGATGATGAGCACCTAACCTAGCCATTTTCACTCCTTTGGAAGAGGTGGTGTTGGAGTTGTCAAGTCACAAATGGTGTCACACCACTGGCCATGGAGAGGCTGGAGGATGGCCTCAGGGTGGTGAGATTCCAAGGGCCCATTGTTCTCTCCTGGAAAGATTGTGCTGAAAGGGAGGTGGGTGGAAGTAAATTGTGGATGAGGGTAGGGAGGGAGCATTGCTGGATTTGACATTGAAGGCTTGCAGCACTTGGGGAAGAATGTGCATCTCAAGTTTGAAGGGGCTGAGGTTGAAATCCTGGTTACCATCTCCCAATGGCGAGAGTACATGTGTGTGTTTGTAGGAAGCATGCATCTCTGAAGTCATCTCAAATATTGATAGAGCCCTACATTATCCTTTCTGGTTTCCCCCATGGCAACTGCAGGCACCAGTCCTGAGGGGCACAACATTAGCCTCTGAGAAAGAAGAGGAGCCTTAGAGGGTGCACAATCACATCCTTACACAGCACCTAGCACCAGAGCACCTAGGTGGGTATGCAACAAGCCAGCTGAAACCACACACTGGTGAGAGCTGTCACAAGACCAACCGTCAGGGATTGAGATAGTGCAGGAGGAGTACTGAAGGTGACCTAACTGCTGAGCCCCAGGCTGATGATGAGCCTCTGGAGTCATCCATCAGGTGACCAGATAGTGAACATGCAGCACGATGTACGTGGGATATTCACATTGGCACGGACAGTGCAGTAATCCATCCAGGCTATGAATGCTGCAATCATCCGCTCTTCAGAATGCGTGACTTCCTCCATTGAGAAACTGGCGATTGTCATGGAGGCCCAAACCCAGCACCTCACTGATGGGAAACTGGGTATGCGTTCTGACATGCATTCCATTGTCGTATATCTGAGCTCTGGTGCCCAGAGTCAAGGAGAGAGGGGGACGAGGCTCCTGGAGTCACAGCCAGGTCTTGGTTACTCTCAGGAAAGCAAGGAGGGTTAAACAGATCTCACGGCACCAGATGTGCACCTCTCAGGGCTCTCTTGATAGGGACAGCCCTTCTGCCATTGGCAAAATGCCCAGATTGCCGATGAGACTCCTGCCACTATGTAGGAGACTCCTCCTCCAACACACCAGGGCCTTCATGGGCTCAGGTGTCCAGTGAACGCTGATTAAAGTCATCCTAGGCAAAGCAGCACAAAGGTCAGCAGACTGTCTCCAGCACAGTTAGCAGTGAGGGGGGAGCACCACGTCATATCACCCGGAAAAGATTTAAGAGAACACATTAATCACACATGGGGTTAACAAGGGTGATTGTGTCACCTTTTTTGTTTGAAAAAATTTTTCTTCTATTATGCATTAAATGATTGTTGTGTGTACTTGCTGCTCTGGCTTAATTTCTGCAAGCAGGAAAACATGCAATCTTTCAATGAGAAGTTTAGTTAAACATGTCACAGCTCAACTGAACTTGCATATCACCTTCCCCAACGCTGATTGGTGGTTTACCGATGGCACCATCTGACTATCTCTTCAAGTGCTGCTTGCAGTTGGTGGACACCACTGTCAATCTTCTGTTATCGCCCAGAGATTGATTCCCTCCCAGCTCCCAGGTAAATTAACCCCAGTAACTCCTATACGTTACCCCCAGTAACTCCTATAAATTAACCCCAGTAACTGTTATAAATCAGTGCCTTCCCATTGGCCTCCTGCTCTCTGCTGCTGGCTTCCGGTTCTCCCCCACTGGCCTCCAGCTCTACCCCACTCTCCCCTGCTGGCCTCCAGCTCTCTCCCGCTCTCCCCCACTGGCCTCATTCATGGAATCCTTGATTAGCCAATCAGAATGTTCTGCCAGAATGGCCAATCAGGGCACTGAAAGGTGAACCAACCATGGCAGCGAGAAGCTGTCTCATTGTGAATCTGTCTCTTTGGGAAAAAAAAATTCACCCCAGCTCCAGCCTGGATGTTGGTGAGAAGGATTTCTGCACACGCAGGAGTGCCTCGGCACAGCTGCTTAACAGTCAGCGAATGAGCAGCATTTCAATTCGCAGGGTACAGCCAGCAGGGTTTTTTGGGTTTGCAAACAGTGGAGCGTGAGGTAAAGGGGAGCGGAGAGGAGGTGAAGAGAAGGGACGCTGATATTGTGCAAAAAAGTGAAGTGCTGAAAGAAATCTATGATATGGTTCATGTAGAAGGGAAAAGCTGCAAACTGGGACATTTTGAGCAAATTGTCAGGACACCAGGACATTTAATGAAAAACTGGGACTGTCTCGGCAAAACTGGGATGTCTGGTCACCATAGACATGCTCTGGTATTGAAGTGTGGGAGATACCAAGAAGAGGTGAGTATAGCAAAGATGCCATTAACAGTGAGAGAGTGAGAGAAGCCATTAACAGTGAGAGAAGCAGTATGGCCAATAACAGTGAGAGAGTGAGAGGAGCAGTGAGGCCATTAACAGTGAGAGAAGCAGCATGGCCAATAGCAGTGAGAGAGCGAGAGGAGCAGCAGGGCCATTAACAATGAGAGAGCGAGAGGAGCAGCGGGGGCCATTAACAGTGAGAGAGCGAGAGGAGCAGCGGGGCCATTAACAGTGAGAGAGCGAGAGGAGCAGCGGGGCCATTAACAGTGAGAGAGCGAGAGGAGCAGCGGGGCCATTAACAGTGAGAGAGCGAGAGGAGCAGCGGGGCCATTAACCATAGAGCCATAGAACCATAGAAAAGTTACAGCACAGAAGAAGGCCATTCAGTCCATCTTGTCCATGCCAGCCTGAAGGACATCTTTCTAATCCCACCTTCCTGCACCCGGCCCATAGCCCTGCAGTTTACAGCACTTAAGGTGCAGATCCAGGTACTTTTTAAAAGAGTTTAGAGTTTCTGCCTCTACCACCAACTTGGGCAGCGAATTCCAGACACACACTACCCTCTGCGTAAAAAAGTTCTTCCTCATGTCCCCCCTACACCTTCTGCCACTTATCTTGAATCTATGTCCCCTGGTTCTAGAATTCTCCATCAAGGGAAACAATTTTATCCTGTCCGCTCTATCTATTCCCCTCATAATTTTGTACACCTCAATCAAGTCACCTCTCAGCCTTCTTTGTTCTAAGGAAAATAACCCCAACCTATCCAATCTCTCCTCATAGCTACACTTTTCTAACCCTGGCAACATTCTTGTAAACCTCCTCTGCACTCTCTCCAGAGCTATTACGTCCTTCCTGTAATGTGGTGACCAGAACCGCACTCAATACTCGAGTTGTGGCATCACCAGTGTTTTATACAATTCCAACATTATATCCTTACTTTTATATTCTATACCTCTGCCAATGAAGGAGAGCATTCCATATGCCTTCTTTACAACCTTGTCTACTTGAACTGCTGCCTTCAGGGACCTGTGTACTTGTACACCAAGATCTCTCACTTCATCTACCCCTCTTAGTATATTCCCATTTATTGTGTAATCCCTGTAACTACTTGACCTCTCTAAATGTATGACCTCACACTTCTCTACGTTAAAATCCATCTGCCACTTTACTGCCCACTCCACCAACCCATCGTTTTGGAGATTATGGCTATCCTCTACACTATCCACTACTCGGTCAATCTTTGTGTCATCTGCAAATTTCCCAATCGTGCCCCCCACGTCCACGTCCAAATCGTTAATATATAACACAAAGAGCAAGGGTCCCAACACCAAGCCCTGTGGAACACCACTTGAGACAACTTTCCATTCGCAAGGGCATCCATCTACCATTACCCTTTGTTTCCTGTTACAAAGCCAACTTTTTATCCATTTTGCCACATTACCCTGAATCCCATGAGCTTTTACTTTCCTGACCAATCTGCCATGTGGGACCTTGTCAAATGCCTTGCTAAAATCCATGTACACAACATCCACTGCACTACCTTCATCAACCCTTCTTGTCACTTCCTCAAAGAATTCAATCAAATTTGTCAGGCAAGACCTTCCTTTAACAAATCCATGCTGACCATCCCTGACTAGTCCACATGACAGTTAATCCTATCTCTCAGGATTGATTCTACTAATTTGCTCACCACTGATGTAAGAGTAACTGGCCTATAATTGTTTGGCATTTCCTTTGATCCCTTTTTAAACAATGGAACTACATTTGCATTTCTCCAGTCCTCCGGTACCTCCCCTGTAACTAGTGAAGATTGGAAAATCACCCTCAGAGCATCTGCTATCTCCTCCCTGACTTCTTTCAGCAGCCTCAGAAACAATCCATCTGGCCCTGGTGACTTATCAACTTTCAAGGATTTCAACCCTTCGAGTATTTCCTCTCTCTTTTTGACTATCCCGTCCAATATCTCATTGTAGATATAATCTTCATATTTCTAAAGACAGGTAAACAAATCCTAAACAAAAGTGAAAACTGTACAAAGAAGCGAAATTTCAAAACAAGCTCACAAGGCAAGGCACAGAAATAAGTGGCAAGTAATTTTACCTCAATGTATCCCGAAGCAGGCAATTTCTTTTCACCTGAAAGACACCATGGTTTGTCCATATCTTGGTGAAGCTTATGACGACTTGGACATGTTTTATTATCTCTAACAGTGAGAGAGCGATAGGAGCAGCGGGGCCATGAACAGTGAAAGAGCAAGAGAAGCAGCGGGGCCATTAGTAGTGAGAGAGTGAGAGGAACAGCGGGGCCATTAGTAGTGAGAGAGCGAGAGGAGCAGTGAGGCCATTAACAGTAAGAGAAGCAGTATGGCCACTAACAGTGAGAGTGCAAGAGGAGCAGTGGGGCCATTAACAGTGAGAGAGCGAGAGGAGCAGCAGGGCCATGAACAGTGAGAGAGCGAGAGGAGCAGCGGAGCCATTAACAGTGAGGGAGCGAGAGGAGCAGTGAGGCCATTAACAGTGAGAGAAGCAGCGGGGCCATTAACAGTGAGAGAAGCAGCGGGGCCATTAACAGTGAGAGAAGCAGCGGGGCCATTAACAGTGAGAGAAGCAGCGGGGCCATTAACAGTGAGAGAAGCAGCGGGGACATTAACAGTGAGAGAAGCAGCATGGCCAATAACAGTGAGAGAGTGAGAGAAGCAGTGAGGCCATTAACAGTGAGAGAAGCAGCATGGCCATTAACAGTGAGAGAGTGAGAGGAGCACCGGGGCCATTAACAGTGAGGGAGCGAGAGGAGCAGTGAGGCCATTAGCAGTGAGAGAAGCAGCGGGGCCATTAACAGTGAGAGAAGCAGTGGGGCCATTAACAGTGAGAGAAGCAGTGAGGCCATTAACAGTGAGAGAAGCAGCATGGCCATTAACAGTGAGAGAGCGAGAGGAGCAGCGGGGCCATTAACAGTGAGAGAGCGAGAGGAGCAGCGGGGACATTAACAGTGAGAGAAGCAGCATGGCCAATAACAGTGAGAGAGTGAGAGAAGCAGTGAGGCCATTAACAGTGAGAGAAGCAGCATGGCCATTAACAGTGAGAGAGCGGGGCCATTAACAGTGAGAGAGTGAGAGGAGCACCGGGGCCATTAACAGTGAGAGAGCGAGAGAAGCAGTGAGGCCATTAACAGTGAGAGAAGCAGCATGGCCATTAACAGTGAGAGAGCGAGAGAAGCAGTGAGGCCATTAACAGTGAGAGAAGCAGCGGGGCCATTAACAGTGAGAGAGCGGGGCCATTAACAGTGAGAGAGTGAGAGGAGCACCGGGGCCATTAACAGTGAGAAATCGAGAGGAGCAGCAGGGTCATTAACAGTGAGAGAGTGAGAGGAGCAGCGAGGTCATTAACAGTGAGAGAGCGAGAGGAGCAGTGAGGCCATTAACAGTGAGAGAGCGAGAGGAGCAGTGGGGCCATGAACAGTGAGAGAGCGAGAGGAGCAGTGGGGCCTTTAACAATGGAGAGAGTGAGAGGAGCAGCGGGGCCATTAACAGTGAGAGAGCGAAAGGAGCAGCGAGGCAATTAACAATGAGAGTCACAGCACAGAAAGAGGCCCTTCGGCCCATCATCTGCACCGGTCAGACAAGTACCTAACTATCCTAATCCCATTTTCCAGCACTAGGCCCATAGCCTAGCCTTGTGTGCCATGACATCGCAAGTGCACAACCATTTACTTCTTAAATGTTATAAGGGTTTCTGCCTCTACCACCCTTTCAGGCAGTGAGTTCCAGATTCCCACCAACTTCTGGGTGAAAACATTCTTCCTCACATCCCCTCTAAACCTCCTGCCTCATACCTAAAATCTATGCCCCCTGGTTATTGATCCCTCCACCAAGGGGAAAAGTTCCTTCCTGTCTACCCTATCTATGCCCCTCATAATTTTATACACCACAATCATGTCCCCCCTCAACCTCCTCTGCTCCAAGCAAAATAACCCCAGTCTATCCAATCTCATAACTAAAACTCTCCAGCTCAGGCAACATCCTGGTAAATCTCCTCTGCACTCTCTCTAATGCAATCACACCCTTCTGATAATGCGGATTCCAGAACTGCACACAATACTCCAGCTGTGGCCTAACCAGCGTTTTATACAGTTCCAGCATAACCTCCCTGCTCTTATGTTCTATGCCTCAGCTAATAAAGGCAAGTATCCCATATGCCTTCTCAACCGCCTTATCTACCTGTCCCGCTAGCTTAAGGGACCGGTGGACATGCACAATAAGGTCCCTCTGATCCTTGGTATTTCCCAGGGTCCTACTATTCATCGTGTATTCCAGTGCCTTGTTTGTCCTGCCCAAGTGCATCACCTCACACTTATCCGGATTAAAATCCATTTGCCACTGATCAGCCCATCTGACCAGCCTGTCTATATCCTCCTGTAATCTAAGGCCAACCTCCTCACTATTTAACACCCCACCAATTTTTGTATCATCCGCAAACTTACTGATCAATCCTTCTACATTCAAGTCTAAATCGTTTATATATACCACAAACAGCAAGGGACCCAACACCAATCTCTGTGGAACCCCATTGGACACAGTCATCCAGTCACAAAAACACTCTTCAACCATCACCCTCTGCTTCCTGCCACTCAGCCAATTCTGGATCCAATTTGCCTAATTGCCTTGGATCCCATGGGCTCTTACCTTCATTATCAGTCTCCCATGCGGGACCTTATCAAAAGCCTTGCTGAAGTCCAAGTAGACTACGCTAAATGCATTGCCCTCATCTACACACCTGGTCACCTCTTCGAAAAATTCAGTCAAATTTGTCAGACATAACAAAACCACGCTGACTGTCCTTGATTAATCCCTGCCTCTCCAAGTGTAGATTAATTCTGTCCCTCAGAATTGCTTCCACTAGTTTCCCCACCACTGAGGTTAGACTGACTGGCCTGTGGTTCCCTGGTTTATCCCTTCCTCCCTTCTTGAATAACGGTACCACATTGGCTGTCCTCCAGTCCTCTGGCACCTCTCCTGTGGCCAGAGAGAGAGAGTGAGAGAGGAGTGAGAGAAGATTAAAGAGCGTGGAGAGCAGCTGATTGGTGAATAGGATTGGTGAGTATTTCTATTCTTTAAAGTAAAAGTAAGGTCTTTAGTTTGTGTTTAGGTCTCTAGTCTTTTTTTTCTGTTTTTCTCTTTCTCTTAAAAATAGCTTGTTAAGTATAAGATTGATACTGGTGTGTAAATAAAAACAATAAAATGTAAATTACGGAGGATTCTTCAAGTGTAAAGAGCAGGGATACTAGAGTAATTAATTAAGTAATTAAATAAACTATGATAGTGATGGCAGGATGGGTGATGTGTTGCTGCTGCAGCATGTGGTAGCTGCTGGACACCAAGGTGATCCAGAGCAAACACATCTGTAGTAAGTGTTTGCAGCTCGAGGAACTTTGGGTCTGAGTTAAGGTGCTGGAGACTGAGCTACAGACATTACCCCACATCGGGGAGGGGGAAAGTTACCAGGACACTTTGGTCCAGGAGGCAGTCACACCTTTCAGATTAGGTAATTCAAACTTGGTCTGTGATCAGTGACAGGAGGGTGTGACTCCAAATGAAGCAGGTATGGGGACCCAGGGGGTAGCATTCGAGGAGCCTTGGCCCCTGCAACTGTCCAACAGTTACAAGGTTCTTGCAAGCTGTGTGCGTTAGAGCGGGGACTGCAGGGAAGATTAACTAACTGACCATGGCACTGTGTTACAGGGAGTCATTCAAGTCGGGGGAGGAAATGGGAGTGTAGTAGTGATAGGGTCTCTGCAGCCGTGAGCATGAGTCCTGAAGGCTGTGTTGCCTGCCTAGTGCCAGAGTTAATGACATCACCTCAGGGCTGGAGAGGAACTTGGAGTGGGAGGGGAGGGATCCAGTTGTTGTCGTCCACGTTGGTACCAATGACATTGATAGGACTAGAAAGCAAGTTCTGCTGAAAGAATTTGAACAGTTAGGAACTAAATTAACAAGCAGAACCTCCAAGGTAATAATCTCAGGATTATTACCTGAGCCACAGGCAAACTGGCATAGGGTAAATACAGTCAAGGAGTTAAGTGCGTGGCTCAGAAATTGGTGTGAGAGGAATGGGTTTCAGTTCATGGGGTACTGGCACCAGTACTGGGATAGAAGGGAGCTGTTCTGGTGGGATGGACATCACTTGAACCATGCTAGGACCAGTATCTGGCAAATTGAATAACTAGGGCTGTAGAGAGGGCTTTAAAATAAATAAGTAGGAGGAGGGTCCTGGAGAAGTGATACGTAGGCTAACAAAGCAAAGGAATATGGCAGCATTGCAGGGCAGCTGTTACCCAGAGTTGACAGGAAGGGACAGAGCGTAAAAACATAAAAAAACAACAGCAAATAGGGTCAAAGGGGGAAAAAATAGTAAAAGGGTAAAATTAGTGGCTCTTTACTTGAATATACTTCACATAGTATTCAGAACAAGATAAATACACAAATAGGGGTTAATAGGTATGATCTTATAGCCATTACGGAGACATGGTTATAAAGGAGATCAAAGCTGGGAACTAAATATACAGGGGTATGTGACTTTTCTAAAGGACATGCAGGTAGGAAAGGGTGGTGGGTAGCTTTGTTAGTATGAGATGGGATAAGTACGATAGCAAGAAATGATCTTGGATCGGAAGGTGTAGAATCCATATGGGTGGAGGTAAGAAATAACCAGGGGAAGAAGACACTGATGGGAGTAGTCTATAGGTCCCCTAACAGTATCTATACTGTAGGACAGAGAATAAATCAGGATAATGAGGGCATGTAAAAAAAGGCAGTACATTAATCATGGGTGACTTGAATCTTCATGTAGATTGGTAAAATCAAATTGGCAGAGGTAGCCGCAAGAAAGAATTCAGAGAGTGTATTCGGGACAATTTCCTAGAATAATATGCTGTGGATCCAACCAGGGATCAGGCTATTTTGGATCTGGTAATGTGTAATGAGGCAGGTTTAATACATGATCTCAGAGTAAAAGATCCCCTAGGAAACAGTGACCATAACATGGTAGAATTTAGCATTCAGTTTGAGAGTGAGAAACTTGGGTCGGAAACAACTGTGCCAAACTTAAATAAGGGTAATTACAAAGGAACGAGTTGGCTGGAGTGGACTGGGAAAGTAGTCTAACAGAAAAGACAGTTGAAGAACAATGGCCGACATTTAAGAAAATAGTTCATGACTCACAACAAAGCTATATCCCAATAAAAAAGAAGGATTCTAGGAAATGGATAAACCAACCATGGTTAACCAAGGAAGTTAAAGATAGTATATTGAAAGAAAAAATATACAATGTGGCAAAGATTAGTGGTAAGCCAGAGGATTGGGAAAGTTTTAAAAAATCAACAAAAGACCAAAAAAAATAAAGAGGGTGAAAATAAACTTTGAGGGTAAACTAGCAAGTGATATAAAAACAGACAGTATAAGCTTCTTTAAATATATAAAAAGGAAGAGAGAGGCCAATGTGAACATAGGTCCCTTAGAGAACGAAGCTAGGGAAATAATAGTGCGGAACCAGGAAACGGCAGAGGAGTTGAATAAATACTTTGCATCAGTGTTCACGGTAGAAGACACTAATAGCATTCCAAAAATACTAAATAATCAAGGGGCAAAAGGGTGGGGAGGAAATAACTACAATAACTATCACTAGAGAAAAAGTACTGGGGAAACTAATGGGACTAAAGGCCAATAAGTCCCCTGGACCTGATGGGTTGCATCCTAGGATATTAAAGGAAGTAGCTACACAAATGCACTGATAGTAATCTTCCAAGAATCCTTAGATTCTGAAAAAGTCCCAGAAGATTGGAAAACTGCCAATTCAAAAAGGGGGGAGGGGGGGGAAGACAAAAAACAGGTAACTAACTAACAGGACAGTTAGCTTAACATCCGTCGTTGGGAAAATGTTAAGGGTCTATTATAAAGGATCTAATAGCAGAGCATTTAGAAATGCATAATATAACCAAGCAGAGTCAGCATGGCTTCATGAGGGGGAAATTATGCCTGACAAATTTATTACAATTCTCTGAGGAGGTAACATGCAGGATTGATAAAGAGGAACCAGTAAATGTAATATATTTGGAATTCCAAAAGGTGTTCGATAAGGTACCGCATATAAAGCTACTTAATAAGTTAAAAGCCTATGGTGCTGGGGGTAGTGTATTAGCATGGATAGAGAATTGGCTATCTAATAGAAGACAGAGAGTTGGGATAAGGGGGGAATTTTCAGGATGGCAAGCTGTAACTAGTGGAGTGCCACAGGGATCAGTGCTGGGGACACAATTATTTACAATATATATTAATAACTTAGATGAGGGAAGTGAATGTACTATCACCAAGTTTGCGGGTGACACAAAAATAGATGGGAAGGCAAGTGGTGAGGATGACACCAAGAGTCTACAGAGGGATATAGACAGGTTAAGTTTGGCAGATGGAATATAATGTGGGAAAATGTGAGGTTATGCATTTTGACAGGAAGAATAGAGGAGCTGAATATTATTTAAATGGAGAAAGACTGCAGATAGCTGCAGCACAGAGGGATTTGGGAGTCCTTGTGCATGAATCCCAAAAAACTAACATACAAGTTCAGCAAGTAATAAGGAAGGCAAATGGAATGTTGGCCTTTATTTCAAAGGGAATGGAGTATAAAAATAGGGAAGTCTTGCTAAAACTATACAAGGCACTAGTTAGATCACATCTAGAATACTTTGAACAATTTTGGTCCCCTTATCTAAGGAAAGATATACTGGCATTGGAGGCAGTCCAGAAAAGGTTCACTAGGTTGATCCTGGGTATGGAGGGATTTTCTTATGAGGAAAGGTTGAGTAGGTTGGGCCTGTACTCATTGGAGTCTAGAAGAATGAGTTTAGAAGAAGATGACCTTATTGAAACATAAGATTCTTAGGGGGCTTGACAGGGTAGATGCTGAGAGGTTGTTTTCCCTTGTGGGAGAGTCTAGGACCAGAGGGCATAATCTGAGAGTAAGGGGTCACCCATTTAGGACAGAAATGAGGAGGAATTTCTTCTCTCAGAGGGTAGTGAATCTTTGGAATTCTTTACCGCAGAGGAATGTAGAGGCTGGGCCGTTGGGTATACTCAAGGCTGAGATAGACAGATTTTTAATCAGTAAGGGAATCAAGGGTTATGGGGAAAAGGCAGGAAAGTGGAGTTGAGGATTATCAGATCAGCCATGATCTCATTGAATGGCAGAGCAGACTCGATGGGCTGAATGGCCTACTTCTGCTCCTAAGTCTTATGGTCTTACCATATAGCAATTTCCACATTACTAGTTAAATCTTTGCATTATAAGAGACTCCTGTGTATTTCTGCCATCCAAACCCTATCGCACACCGGCCTCCTCTCCGGTCTCCTCACCTGACCTGTCCCTGGACAACTGCTTTCCTCCGTCTTCTTCCCCTTTCCTCCTCAGTGGAGGAGGAGCCTCCTTCAGAGTGAGCTATGCCCACAGGGGACAGCAAGCTCTGGGTGCTATACTAGAGTCCTCAAATGTCACGATAGCCCTGTCAGTAGGCCCCCTTCCCTCTCAATCTCTCTTTATGGCAGGTTGAAAAAGATGAATGTATGAAGTGAAAACATTGCAAACACTCCTGCCTGCACTAACAGACTCTTCTACCGAATGCAGCCATAGTCCACTTACAGTCCGTGGCCTGAATTTTTCGGTCATTGGGCACGTGTGATTGGCGGGCCCTGGAACCAACGGGAAATGGGCCCCCGACGTGATCAGCCCCCAACCCAATTAATGGCCAGCCAACATGAAACGCATGCTGAGAAAGGCTGAGCACTGCCGGTGCGGACGAGAAGAGGGTGGGCGCCGATGTCACTGCGGGTGCTGGTGAGCGCTTCCTGTGAGCTACCTGAAGGCAGACAGCTGCCTCAGGGAGCTGCAGACCTCCACAGAATAAACGAAGCAACAAAAATGCTGCAAAATATGTTGATACAGCACAATCAAGCACTGAGAGCATACCTCATAAAAAACAGTCCCCAGATATCTTTTTATTTTATTTCCCCATGGAGAGTTCATCCCGCCCTGGATTGAGGTTTGAGGAAAAATGTAAAGGCCGCCTGGCCAATTGGCCTGTCCGCCAACCGTTAAAGTGGATGGGCACGAAAAATTGCTTTCAATTGTCTCCTTAATGGGCTTAATTGCCTGCTTAATTGACGGCAGATGTGCTTCTGACTGCTGCTCTCGCCTGCCGAGCGAGATATTGTGTGAGTGCGCGATGACATCAGGACGCTTGCCCAACGTCATCTTGCACTATATTGCGGCAGGAGGATCGGGCACATGCCCGCCCTTGGGACGTAAAGTTCTGGCCCATGTATCACCCCACTGAGGACCCTTGCACTGTGTCCTCATACCTGGCATAATTCACCCCCAATGTTTTTTCCTTGCACCTAGTGAAAAATCGAGTGGCTCACATAAAATCAGAATTGGTTGCCTCGTTAACAAACTGAATTGCTAATTAATTATTTAGTTTTTTCAAAATGGCGGACGGGCTGCTAATTTTGGTGCCTGGCCACCTTCCGTAGCATCGTAGACTGGCGTGATGAATTTGGGTTGGCGACACCATTATGCTAGATTGTGCAGAGGTAGGGGGCTATGTATGGGTGCTCTTTCTGTGCATTACATTTCACAGACCAATGCAATTGTCTTTGTTTTTTTTAGTAAAAGTGATAATTTGGAATGCACAGAATATTCTGACAAAAACAGGAAATACCAAAGCATTAAGGGTGAAATTAGTCTGGGATGGTAACATGAAACTGATAGTGAACCAGCAGCCTGTCTTACACTCTTGCTGATTTATTTTCCATGAATGACTGGAGAAGAAAAACGAGTGCAGTATAAAACTGGCTGCCGATTCACTAATACTGCCCAAGACCAATTTCACCACAATGTCTGCAACTTTTTAAATGCTTTTACCACTAAGGAAAAGAGGGTTCTGTTCTCCAGGCAGAATAGCAATTAACCTTTAAATGAACACACCCAGTATTATTCACCGCCCTTAATGTATAAATAATCTCCTGCCATATACATCTATATCTACATTGACATATATTCAAATAAACATATAGGCTCCAATTTTATTGTAGGATGGGGTCATTCCTTGTGAGGGGTCTAGACCATCAATAAACTTGCAAGTCGAGGCCCTAAGAATTTCAACTTCTGCACCTTATTTTAATATACAGACTTCAAATCTCACGCAAACCCAAAAGAAATTACTGTAGGGCCAATGGGCAGGAGCAAAAATGGAGATGACAGGAGGCCGGGGCCCTAGAAAATAATCCCCAGCAGTCAGTTAAGTGGTGAGGGGGCCTTGGGACATGAACAAGATTGTGGGAGTGGGAGGGTTGGGGCAAGGTGGGGGTAAGGTGACAGGTGTAAGGCCTTCTTGTGGTGTTTTTCACTCCTGTTCCTCCTAGTCCAGAAGAAAACTTAAAACAATTACCTGCCTTAGCCACTTCTAGATATATTCAGATCCCAGCAGGTTTGGCCTGGCAGAGAAGCTGTCACTGGTCCCCTGCTCAGATCTCTAGTAAAAATGACATGATCACAGCCTGATCTGCATAGCTAAGGAGGACATGGCCGGCTTGAAGTGGGCGTCCTTGTGCCTTTTGAAGTTGTAGGTCAGACTGGACAACCAAGAAAGGGTTAAGTTCCCCACTCCATTTTGACTGCCCTCTGACAAGATTCCTCCAGGTGAAGAGGCAGTATTAAAATTGAGGCCACAATAGTATCTAGCAAATGTCTATCGCATTAAAGATTTCTTATTTTGTTGAAGATGCAAAATAATCTTTTTTTAACAGAAAAATTAATTTTATCATCTCCTAGGCCATTGTCCAGAATGGCTAAACTTTTTTAAGACTAGAATATTTCTAAGTTGGTACAACTCTGACACTTATCCCCTCAGATAATAATAGATTGTGTGCAATATTGTGATGTATGTTTCTGAGTTTGCCTTGATGCAATTTGCTGGAAGTGGTGATATTTAGAGGCTGTTCCATATTTTTTGTCACTCCTCCTCCATTAATGGATGGATACTCTCATTCCTGGGCTTTCCTCAGGATGTCTGTCTTGTCTTTTGTAATTGAAGTGCACACAGTGCACAAGGTGGAGCTGTGTCCACAAGAGGGTGATACAAGAGTTCTGAGGTAGGGGAAACAGTTGTATTGGATTCTGCAGAATGAAAATAGCTCCAGAACTGAACATTATGGACAATTAAGAAGTAATTGACAACATAAAACTAAAAGAAAAAGCATACAAAAATGCAAAAATCAGCACAGACCCTGGTGAATGGGTAAGGTACAAATAAGAGCAAAGGGTGACAAACCAGATAGTAAGAGCTACAAAAAAGGAATATGAAAAGAAGCTTGCAAGGGATATCAAAATCAACACTAACAGTTTTTACAATTACATTAGGAGAAAACGGGTGGTCAGAAGAAATGTGAGCCTCTTAAACTGATAATGATGTTGTTGTTAATGGGGAATGAGGAAATGGCAGAGACATTGAACAAATATTTTTGTCAGTTTTCACTGTAGAGGACGCAAATTACATATCAGAAAAGGGGGGTAATCAGGAAGCTAATAGAGTGAGGGACTTAAGATAATATCAACGGAAACTTAAGGAACTAAAAGTTGTCAAATGCTAATGACCTGCTGGCCTACATCCAAGGGTTCAAAAAGACTTAGCTGCAGAGATGGTGGATGCATTGGTTATGATTTTCCAAAATTCTAGATTCTAGAATGATCCCAGTAGATTAGAAGTTAGCAAATGTAACTCCACTAATCAAGAAAAAAGGGAGCTACAGGCCTATTAGTTTGACATCAGAAATCTGGGGTGGAATTTTACAGCCCCACTGGAAGATCCAGCTGCCAGGAGAGGCCGTAAAATTCCGCCCCAGGAAAATGCTGGAATCTATTATTAAGGACATCTTAACAATGCATTTAGAACATCATAGCATGATCAGACAAAGTCAACATAGCTTTACAAAAGGGAAATCGTGTTTGACAAATTTATTAGAGTTTCCTGAGAATGTTACTAGTAGGATAGACAAAGGGGAATCAGTAGATGTGGCATAATTGCATTTCCAAAAGGCATTCAATAAGGTACTACACAAAAGGTTAAATGCAAGGTACGGGTAAGTAATTAATGTGGATGGAGGATTGGTTAACAAACATGCAACAGGGTAGGGATAAACAGGGCATTTTCAAGTTTTCAGGCTAACTATTAACTAGTGCTGTGCTGCAAGGAGCCAATGCTGGGGCATCAGCTATTTACAATCTATACAATAGTCTAAGAGACCGAGAGTAATGGTTCAAATCTTCCGGTCAGTATCAATGTATTGACACTGTCCACGAAGATTTCTCGGCCCAACCCTTTTACAGTTTTGCAACTGTATCTTCAGATCCTGACTGAAGCATCAAAGAGTCAGCACAGCCATCCCGGAGAAGATTTTTGGGTGCAAGAAGAGATGGAAGAAGGAAGGGAGGACACAGCCCCTTTTCATGACAGTAGCCGCTGTATTCAGTAAGATTTTAAAGGTCGAAGTTTTCCAATAAGTGAGTTGAGTTAGTGAGTGGGTGAGGGAGTGAATGGGTAGATGTGTGAGTAGATGAGGGGGTAGTTGTGTCATGGGGTAGTCGGGGGGGGGGTGGTTTTAGTTGGTTGTGATTGGCTGGATAGTCGGGTCTGATCAGGAGGGTTAATCAAGCTGGGAGGGTAGTCAGGTGGTCGGAGGGGTAGTGGATTGGATGGGGGGATAGTCGGGCCAGGGGTGTAATTGGGTCAAGGATGTAATTGGGTCTGGAAAAAGGGGCTAGTTGGGTCTGGTCAGTGGGTAGTCTGGTTGTCAAGAGAGGTGATTGGGGGGCATTGACTGTGGTGTTCAGTTACGCTGGCTAACCACTGAGTTAGGCCAGGTATTAAACAGCGTAATATTTCCCGGGTAAGTATCCGGGTAAGACACGCGTATCTGGTCAAGTCTCCACCCTGAGCTCAGTGTCAGAGACATTTGCAGAGGGTCCTGGGCAACAGGAAATTTACATTTACCAGGAAATTTCTGTGTATGTCTGTGCATCGGGACTTATGCAAGGTCTTTAAGCACATTGCCCAACGTCTGTCCCATCCCCCAACATCCATCCCATCTCCAATGACCCAGAGACTGGAAGACTTGGGTCTATGTGTCTAAGTTTGCTGATGATACAAAGTTAGGTGGGAATGTAAACTGTGAGGAGGTCACAAAGAGGCTGCAAAGGGATATAAACAAGTTAAGTGAGTGGTGACAAGATGGCAGATGGAGTATAATGAGAAGAGGTGTGATAAAAACAAAAAACTGTGGATGCTGGAAATCCAAAACAAAAACAGAATTACCTGGAAAAACTCAGCAGGTCTGGCAGCATCGGCGGAGAAGAACAAAGTTGACGTTTCGAGTCCTCATGACCCTTCTCCGCCGATGCTGCCAGACCTGCTGAGTTTTTCCAGGTAATTCTGTTTTTGCGTTGAGAAGAAGTGTGAGGTTGCTCACTTTGGCAGTAACAATAGTAAAGCAGAACGTATTTTTTAACAGGCTTTTAAAATATTTTAAAATTTCTTTTAAATGTTGCAGTTCAGAGAGATTTGAGCGTACTTGTACAAGGGGCACATCACGTTACCATGCAGGTACGGCAAGTAATTAGAAAAGCAAGGGATTGGAGTATAAGAATAAGAAAGTCTTGCTACAATTGTACAAGACTTTGGTGAAACAACACCTGGAATACTGTGCGCAATTTTGGTCTCCATATGTAAGGAAGGATATACTTGCGTTTGAGGCAGTACAGTGAAGGCTCACTAGATTGGTTTCTGGAATGGAAGCGTTGTCCTATGATGAGAGGCTGAGTAAATTGGGCCTATACTCTGGAAACTGGAAGAATGAGAGGTAATCTCATTGAAAGATACAAGATTCTGAAGGGGCTTGACAGAAAGGTTGTTTCCCCTGATGGGGAATCTTGAACATGGGGCACATGCATCGGGCAAGGGGCCGACCCTTTATGACTAAAATTAAAAATTTCTTCACTCAGATGATTGTAAACCTTTGGATTGGAAAATTGTGCATGTCACTCTACTATTTAAGAAAGCTGGGAGAGGGAAATATAGACCAGTTAGCCTAACCCTTCAGTTTGTAAATCACTGAAGTCTACAATTAATATTGGGTTACTGTACATCTTGAAAATTTTCAGTTGATCAGAAGAGACAGAATGAATTTGTAAAGAGCGAGTAGTGCCTGATGAATCTGATTGAATTTGTTGAAGAGGTGACTAATGTAATGGACAGGGCAAATGTCTATGAATGTTATTTACATGGACTTCCAGAAGACATTTGATAAAGTCCCTCAAATGAGACTGTTAGCTTAAGTCAAACCTCATGGTATTGAAGACATATTATTGGCCTGATTAGGAAATTGGCTAAGTGACAGAGAGCAGAATGTAGGAATAATGGGCAGGTACTCTATTTGGGAGAATGTGACTCATGGCTTCCACAAGGATCTATGTTGGAGCCTCAACAATTCACTGTATTTATTAATGACTTAAATGATAGATAGAAAGCCCGATATCCAAATTTGTTAATGACACAAAGATAGGTGACATTGGAAGCAGTGCAGGTGGAGGTGTAACATTGATAGATTAAGCGAATGAGTACATTTATAGCAAATGGATTTCAATGTAGGCAAACTTTTGACCTAAAAAGGTTCGAACAGGGCACTTTCTAAATGGTGGAAAGCTAAAGACAGCATAGGTTGAAAGAGACCTGGGAGTTCAGGTACATAGATCATTAAAATGTCGTGAACAGTGTAGGAAATTAGGGCCTTTAATAAACTGCTATTTCCTGCATGGTATAGAATTCTTATGAGACTAGCCAACCCAGCTTTGATTTTCTCTCTATGGAAAGGCAATTTCTAAACAGGCAACAATTCTAAACAGTTCCTGGAAACATCAGTGTTGCTTGGTTCAGGCTTCCATGTTGACATTCCTAAGTTGGTAGGATAGCGTGTACCCCCTTATTTATGCAAATCACAGAATCACAGAATCACACAGTGCAGAATCACACAGTGCAGAATCACACAGTGCCTTCGGCCCATTGAGTCTGCACCGACATGTGAGAAACACCTGACCTACCTACCTAATCCCATTTACCAGCACTTGGCCCGTAGCCTTGAATGTTATGACGTGCCAAGTGCTCATGCAGATACTTTTTAAAGGATGTGAGGCAACCCACCTCCACCACCCTCCCAGGTGGTGTTCCAAGCATTTAGAAAGGGCCAAGAAATGACCCTCAGCATGAAGTAAGCTAAAAAGCTGACCTTGAACAGGGGGGCGAACTGGGGAGAGGTGACCACCCTGAAACTTTGGGTATCTGTCCTATATCCATTGGTCAGAATAGGTGATTGACGCTGGGTAAGCTCCTGGCCCCCAGAAAAAGGGTATATTAATGAGTGCTCATCAGGGAGCTGCCACCTTTAGATGAAAATGTTTCAGGGAAGATGGAGGAAGTTTGAGGGAAGAGTTCCCTCACACTTCAACTAGAGAACAGAACACTGCTATCACAAGCTACTGACCCTACTCTGTGCCAACTATCTGTTCGTCCTCTGGGATCGGTAAACTGCTCTCAACTGTCACTAGGCGTATACTTTTTCTGCCTAATTGCTGTCTTAAAATTACTTGCAAAGGTCAACTGCCTATCATAGGTATCTGTGGCCCCCAAATCCAAAATCTTACAGATTTATGTCAGAAGTGGGATTCACAGTAGTCGAGGTATCATTGAAATTTGAGAAGCAACAGTCTTAGGTTGTAGTTAAACACATGGAGTACTTATTAAATAAAGCCAGGTGTCATGAAGGCATTAGCATTTGCTAGAATGCGACTGATAGATAGTTTGATGAAGAAGACAGGAGCATCAGGAGCGAATGATGTACTGGAGATTGTAGAAGAGTGCGACGGAGATTACCAGTGTATCCTTGATAGGCTTTCTAAAGAGGTTCAGAAAAGAAACAGTGAATTGGAGAAAGTCCCGAATAAGTTGGCCTACAGTTCATATGTGTGCGCCTTACAGCAGAATAAAAAGTACAAAGAGTTAAGTGTACTGATAGGTAAGTTACAATAGGGAAGTGATGGATGGCAGGAGAGCACAGCTGGGCTGATGCTAGGAATAGGAGGCACATGATAGAGTGCATTATACAAGGGAAAAACTGCCACTCAACCAAAAACTGGAACAAAAAGAAGTTACAAAACTAAGTGAGGAGTTAGAAGATACGAGGCGGGGAGCTTTAAGGAAGTTAATTCGGCCATAAAGAGTCGCCTCCCTGGAGCAGACCACTCCCCGTGTTTAGCTAAAATCAAACAACTCCAGACACAAATCGGTCAACAGCAAGGAGTTGTAGCTGCTGTCTCCAAAACCAGGGCAGGGGATTCTGAGCTTTGCTGGAATAATACAGTTGAAAGTGCCTCCCCTCTCCTCTGTCTCTCCTATGTGTTAAGGGAATGCCGGTGTGTGGGCTCACCCAAACCAGGGCAAGGACAGAGGCAGAGGAGAGTGGTCAAGAACCACCCACTGTGGCCAGAGAAGAGGTTGCAACCTTGCACCTTTCTCCAGGTGAGATTAAGGCCCTAAAGGAAGAGAACATTGATATTCACAAGGTCTTAGTTAGCATCAAGTAGGTCTCCACTGAAAGCAGAGAAATTCCACGACTGTCACTGTAAAAAGCCAAGAGGAAGAGGACAAGGATGGTAACACGGGAGACTGTCAGCAATTGATGTTAGTTGACTCTGACTCCTCCACCGTCACCTTCTACAATCCTTACCCCAACCCTATGAATGAGTACTTTTACCCAGCTGAGAGTATATCTTATGTTAAAATCAAGTCATTGTTAAAGCAGGCTGTTGTTCGCAAACATCAAAGATTTTAAAAACTGGGTTTAAGGAAGAAGCTAAAAAGTTTGGAAACAACTCACATTAATTTAAGATGCTGCAAGTTTCTGTGCTGAGGAATGATAAACATAAAGTTACTGGGTGAACATATGATTTTAAGTATGAATTAAAAGCGGTACTTGTACCGCTGTGAAAAGGCTCTGCAGTTTGTTCCCAAATATAAACATAAGCCTAAAGTCTTGAAGAAGTTTGGCAGCAATCCAAATTGAACTTTTCAAAATATTTGTACAAAATTAAAGAAGGACTGCTAAAATTCAAATTGAAGACACGTGTTACTATTTCTTTCAAATTTGGTTAAGTAGCAAATATCAGAACTTGAAAATGATTTTAAAGGAAGAAGAGGATAAACTCAAAAGATATGGGAAAGATTTTGTTCCTTTTCTACAGTTAGTCTGTAAGTGTTGTCTTTTTAAGAAGTTGGTGTCTCTCTAACTCTTCTGGTCTTACAAAGACTTTTTTGGTTGTGCCAAAAAAAAGTTGGGTGAGAAATGTCTCACAAAATGCTAAAAGGGTTCAGAAAATTGGAACTTAATGCAAAATTTGGACAAAGTTGAAGAAAGAAATAACGAAAGAATTCAAAAGAAGAGTTTAAAATAGAGTTTGTTTTTTTGATCAGGGAAGTTTTCTTAAAATTACATAAAGTGACACCAATTGTGTGCCAAGTTTTCTCCATCCCCACCCACTCATCCCCAAACAAGCAGCAGAGTTAACCCTTTCAACATGACTGCGGTGGCTCAAGAAGGCAGCTCACCGCCACCTTCCCAACAGCAGCTAGGGATGGGCAATAAATGCTGGCTTTGAAAATGATCCTCACATCCCAAGAATGAAAAAAAAAGTCCATTTGATGAAGGTACACACACTGTGCTCTAAGTGAGGGAGTTCCAAGTTTTTGACCCAGCGATAGTGAAGTAACAGTGATATAGTTCCAAGTTAGGAAGGTGTGTGACTTGGAGGGGAACTTGCAGGTGGTGGTGTGCCCCTGCATTTGCTGCCCTTGTTCTTCGGGTTTAGAAGGTGCTGTTGAAAGAGCCTTGGCAAGCTGCTGTATTGCATCATTTAGATGGTACACCTTGCTGCCATGGTGCTCTGGTGGTGAAAAGAGTGAGTCTTTAAATTGGTGGATGGTGTGCCAATCAAGCGGGCTGCTTTGTCTTGGATGGTGTGGAGCTTCTTGAGTGTCGTTGGAACTACAATCATCCAGGCAAGTGGAGAGTATTCCATCACACTCCTGACTTGTGCTTTGTAGATGGTGGACAGCTTTGGGGAGTCAGGAGATGAGTTACTTGCCACTGAATCCCCATTAATCCTATGTTGTATTTCCACACAACTCTGGTTCTCCCTGGTTAATTATATTAATAATCAGAATTGAGCATTTAAGTACAGAACTCCCATATTTTTAACATAAAATTATTCTGTTTTTCCCTTGTTCCTTGTAATGACTTGGCTAGACCCATATGTCCCTAGCATCCCAACAATGTTTCTGCTCAGCTGGCTGCTAGGACACGTCTGACAATGATGTAGTAATGATTCTTCATCTAACTTCTTGTTGCTGTTGTGGGGTGTGGCTTGATTGTTGCTCAGCATAGCAGCATAGCTAAGATCAGGAATTCAGCAAAGTGGAGAAGAGGAGGCAAACCTTTATCCTTGCACTCTGTGGTACCATAGATTATTGCTCAACTCACTGTCACACCCCAATACAATTCTCTCCAAATTTACAATCAACTTCTTTACCAACAGAATCTTGAATGAGGACTTATTAACCTGTATCCAAATAACATTCATTCTTCAAACTGTTTGCACGTACCTTATCCAAGAATTTTCTCAATTCCTCAATTTCAATCAAAAATGCATCCTGTAAAAGATAGCACATTAGAGTTGGGATTTAAAACAAATAAGCTATGACACTCATAATAACTTAAAAAATGGGTGGAATTTTTCAACATATTTATTTTATCTCCTGTCAGCAAATTCATTTTATACTGAGTATTCAACTTCTTTTGTGGATTGGTTACATTAAACTGTGTGGGGGTAAAACTGAAGTCCACTCTTAGGCCCGAATTTTACCTTCGGTGTGCGGACGCGCATCCAAAATGCAAGAACGTAATATGACGCACAATGATGTCAGGCATGCGTCCAATCCACAAGCGGGATGAGGTTTCCTAAAGCTAACACAAATTAAATAAAAACTTTCTGGGAAGAGTGTCCTGCAGTCAGCATCATGGTGAAGCAGTCTGGGAAGAGTGTCCTAGTGTCAGCATTACGGTGAAGCAGTCTGGGAAGAGTGTCCTAGAGTCAGCATCGCGGTGAAGCAGTCTGGGAAGAGTGTCCTAGAGTCAGCATCGCGGTGAAGCAGTCTGGGAAGAGTGTCCTGCAGCCAGGTCTTGTTGAAAATAACGAGCGTGACATCACAAGAAAGCACAAGAGAGCAGCAGAGAAGTCAGAACCAGCGCGAGTGCGGGGAAGCTTCAAAAAGTGACATCAGCATAAAGGTGAGAGCTGATTGGTGAGTAGTGGGTAAGTGTTTTTCTCCAGTTTTTTCTCCAGTTTAAAATAGATTAAGCTAAGGAAAGGTAAGAGTTCTAGTTTTTATTTAAAGAACATAAATAACTTAACTTTTTTTTACTGTATTTAACTTAAAGTAAGGGGTTTTTTTTTCAACGTGAGGCATGGCAGGGCAGCTCAGTCCTGTGTTATGTACCGCCTGCAACACGTGGGAATTCCTGGACGCTCCTTGCGCTCTGATCGACCACATGTGCAGGAAGTGCCACCAGCTGCAGCTACTTGAGCTCTGAGTTTCGGAGCTTGAGCGGCAGCTGGAGGCACTGAGGAGCATCCGCGAGGCTGAGAGTTTTGTGGATAGCACATTTTTAAACATGGTCATCCCACAGCTTCTGGAAGTGCAGACAGAGAGGGAATGGGTGACCATCAGTCAGAAGAAAAGTGTCAGGCAGGTAGTCAGGAAATCCCCAGGGTGCATCTCGCTCAAGAACCGTATTTCTGTGTTGGAAAACGGTGAGAGTGACGGTTCCTCTGGGGAGTGCAGCCACGTTCATGGCACTGTGAGTGGTTCAGCTACACAGTGGGGGAGGAAAAAGAGGGGAAGAGCAATAGTGGTAGGAGACGCGATAGTAAGGGGAACAGACAGGCTTTTCTGCGGCCACAGATGTGACTCCAGGATGGTATGTTGCCTCCCTGGTGCCAGGGTCAAGGATATCACTGAATGACTTCAGGGCATTCTAAAGGGGGAGGGCAAACAGACAGAGATCGTGGTACATATTGGTACCAACGATATAGGTAGAAAGCGGGATGAGGTCCTGCAAGCAAAATTTAGGGAGCTAGGAAGCAGCTTAAAAAACAGGACCTCAAAGGTAGTAATCTCTGGATTACTTCCGGTGCCACGCGCTAGTGAGTATAGAAACAGGAGGTTAGTCCAGATGAATGCGTGGCTGGAGAGATGGTGCAGGAGGGAGGGCTTTAGATTTCTGGGATATTGGGACCGTTTCTGGGGGCGGTGGGACCTGTACAAGGCAGACGGGTTGCACCTGAACCAGAATGAGACCAACATTATTGTGGGGAGGTTTGCTAGTGCTGTTGGAGAGGGTGTAAATTAACTTGGCAGGGGAATGGGATCCTGAGAGGAGGTTCAGCAGGGGGAGATGCACAGCCAAAATTAGAAGAGAGAGCAAGTGAGTCTGGAAGGCATAGAAATTATAGGCCAGTTAAGGCACAAGGGAGTTTGGCAAGGTTGGATGATATTTATTTTAATGCAAGGAGTCTGATGAATAAGGCAAATGAGTTGAGGGCACAAATTAACACATGGAAGTATGATGTTGTTGCTGTCACAGAGACATGGTTGAAAGAGGGGAAGGATTGGCAGCTCAATATTCCAGGATATAGGGTCCTCAGGTGAGACAGGGATAGAGGAGAGGGTATCACAATATTGATCAAGGAATCAATTAGAGCAGTAAGGAGGGATGACACCTTAGAAGGCTCCTCAAATGAAGCCATATGGGTAGAATGGAAAAACAAAAAAGGAGCAATCACATTGCTGGGTGTGTACTATAGGCCCCCAAACATTCAGAAAGAAATAGAAGAGCAAATATGTAGACAAATTTCTGAGAAGTGTAAGAATAATAGGGTAGTAATAGTGGGGGATTTCAACTTCCACAACATTAACTGGGTTAGTCATAGTGTGATAGGTTTAGAGGGAGCAGAGTTCTTAAAATGCATCCAGGAGAGCTTTTTAAGCTGGTAGGTAGAAGGTCCTACAAGAGAGGGGGTGGTCCTGGACTTAATTTTAGGGAATGAAGCCAGGCAAGTGGTAGAGGTATCAGTGGGAGAGCATTTTGCAGATAATGACCATAACTCTGTTAGATTCAATGTTGTTATGGAAAAGCACAAGGATGGGCCAGAAATCAGGGGCAGAATTTTCTGGCTGGCGGGAGGGCGGAGCGGGAGCGGGTGCGGGCGGGCGTGGACCTGATCGCCGTACCCGGTCAGGCCCGCACTGCCACTTTACGCGGGCAGGCCAATTAAGGCCTGTCCAGTGTACTTCATGACTCCCATGCATAATGGGTTTGGGCGGGCAGCGGGCGCACTCAGCCCGCTGGGTCCAATGGTGACCCAGCTGCCTGTATAAAGGAAGGCCTGGCAGCCTCAGAAAGGATGCTCGCAATGGCTGGGCGAAGGGCTCTGCAGAGGGAGAATGGAGGTGACGCAAGTCCGGAGGGTAGGCCATCGGGGCAGGCCAGGCTGGAGGCTAGGGCGGGGATCCAGTGTGCCCCTCATTTTTCCGCTGACTGCTTGGCTGCTCTCCTCGAGGAGGTGACAGCACGGTGAGAGGTGCTGGTTCCCCAGGGCGGGAGGAGGAGGCCCCTCTGACATGACAAAACGTGCCTGGGAGGAGGTGGTGGAGGCAGTGAGCTCCCGCGATGTGGTGTGGCGCACCTGGATCCAGTGTCGCAAGCGCTTCAATGACTTGTTGCGCTCTGGAAGGGTGAGCACAATGTTGGCATTGGTCACTTAACCCAGCAGGTCGGCTTACCCCCCCTGCTGCCCCCCCCCCCACCCCACCCCACCCCCCCACCGACCCCCACAAGTCTGAGTGTAGTGACTGCATTGAATCATTGACGGCATGTGTCCTTTGCTGGATGGGCCAGCAGATATTGCCCATGCCACGATCACCCTGAGAGGGTGGTGAAGAGATGGGTTCTGCGCCTGCAGCAAGTGTTACACTGAGACCCACGTTACTGGTTTGGGGGCAACCTGGAGGAACTGCACCTCGGCGCAGTGCTGGAACTCCAGGACATGTCCAAGTCAGGGTGATGACATGCTTGGAGGGGAGCTTCAAGGTGACGTGGCAACAAACCATCTGCTGCCTTCTGCGCTCCACATGCTTGTGCCTCCTTGCTATGGAAGGATATACCATGTGGTGCCTAATGGGATGTAGGCAGAATGTGGCCAAAGGGAGGGGGGTGGGGAACAGGGAACGTCTTTTTGTGAGTGTTCAGCAGCAGCCGGGTGAGGAGACACTGGAGCCCTGATATGTCCCACTCTGGTTGGGGTGGGCCATGCGCGAAGAGAGTCCAAGTACAATTTTCACAAATCAATGCTCTTCTCTCATTTTCAGGAGAAGAATGCTCATAACGCTGCAGAGCGTGTGAGGGCTGCCGGCGGCCAGGTGCAGTTAGCCATTCTCAGCCGCTTCAAGCAGGAGGCCCTGGATTGGAGAGGCGCTATGCACCCAGGGCCACCGGTGTCAGTGAGGCTGGGGTGCCACAGCCAGGTATGTTTGCCCAGCAGTGAGGTCAGCATTGTTCTCCCAACAGCCATAGCGCTGCTGAATGTTCAGTGATTTAATTTTGCAACATGGCTTGACCATTATTTATGGAAGGATGAGCGCATAATGATCCGGGGGACAGGGATGCACTTTGACATTGTCTCCACGTTAACTGATCCATTGTCCTTGTTCTTCCTTTCAGCATCAGCGGAGCAGAGTCAGGATGAGGAGCAGCAGAAGTCTCTTCTCACACCTGAGGGCCCTGAAGTCTCACCAGCATCATACCATCTCTGCCAGCGCAGATACTAGCACCTCGGTGGGAATTAGAACATCGGCTAGTGTTCCAGGACACAGCAGTGAGGGTACTTCACAGTCGCTGGAGGAGCTGGCAGAGACAGAGAGTGCCCATGGTGCCAGCAGTTAGAGGACTGCAGGGGACCAGGCACTTGCTCAGTTGGTGCCTGATGATCTGCCTCTGGAGTCGTCCGCGATGCAGCAGGGGCAGGAAATGCAGCCGGGTGTGCAGGAGCATCTGGGGGAGACACATGAAGCTATGCTTGGCTTGGTCTCTGTGGTGGAGGAGTCTACGTGGACGATCGCCGAAGCAATGAGCCACATGTCCGAGCGCCATGCATCCTCCATGGAGAGAGTGGCGACTCTCATGGAGAGGCTCCTCCAGGAAACCCATCAAGGCTCCTGAGGATGCGCTCTGACCAGCAAGGCCTCACATTGGCATTGACCTCAGCTAGTCAGTGCCAGTGTGGGAGATGGTCTGGGCACCAAATTTCCCAGCTCGGTGCCCATCCTTTCACAGTGAGCAGGGAGGTCCAAAGCAACCGCACGTCAGCGCAGCAACTGCCTGTCATCTCTGCGGGCTCCTCTCGGGGCTCCGGGTGAGGGTGGCAGCTCCTCCGCCCCTCTCCCAGTGACCGCAGCATCCGGTGAGGCTGCGACGATGGGGGAGATGCCAGCTGTGGAACTGGCAGATCCCTCCCAGGCGGGGCCAGCACAGGCTCCACGGGCCAGAGGACGATCGCCAAGGCCATCGAGGCCACCAGGACAGCAGAGTGAGCAGGCTGTCTCAGATGCCACTCCCAGCGAGGGGGCAGCACCAAGACGTAGCAGCTGGAAACATAAACATAAACATAAGGCACCTTCGGCACACCACGGGTTTACCACTGGTGCTTTTGTGTTGGCCCAAGATGAGGTCTTTATGATTTGCTTTAAATTGGAACAACATTGTCATTTTTTTGCTTAAGTTTCTTTGCCTGTGATATTAAATTCAGACATGTGACCATGGCCAAGGGTGCCTCTTTTCTTCTGCATGTGTATTGTTTCCAAAAATGTTATGAGTGCTTTGAAGGACATTCAGCTTTATTAACAAGGCCTGTTCCTAACTTGGCAGATTTTGCACTTAGGTGTCGAGTATGGGGCCTACAGCCCAGGCTTGTCCTGGTGATCCATCTGTGGTGTACTAGCTGAAGGTTCGTTGGATTAAAGCCTCCCGGGTGTCCATGCCACCCTGGAGTATGCCCGGATCAGCAGTTACCCCCTCAGCATTTCCCTGTGCGTGCTCATCCTCGGACTCATCGTGTGCAGCCGCAGCCACTGCGTCGACGTCTTCATCATCCACTGCATCCACCCTTTCCAGCGCAACATTGTGCAGAGCGCAGCATTCAACCACTATCACCGAGACATGATCTGGGGGGTACTGGAGTGCAGTCCCTGAGCGATCCAGGAATTGGAAGCGCATCTTGAGAAGACCAATAGTTCTCTCCACCACAGCCCTTGTGGAGGCGTGGCACCTATTGTACTGCTGCTCAGCTTCTGTTCTTGGATGGCTTGGAGGCGTCATGAGCCACCTTCTGAGGGGATAACCCTTGTCACCCAGCAGCCATCCATCCAGCCGGGCTGGAGCACTGAAGAGCCCCGGCACCTGGGAGTGTCTGAGGATGTAGGCGTCATGGGAGCTGCCTGGGTCCCGTGCACAGACTTGTAGAATCAGCATCCTGTGACCACACACTATCTGCACGTTCATGGAGTGGAAGCCCTTCCTGTTGACAAAGGCACCGGGCTCACCTGCTGGCGCCTTGATGGCCACATGTGTGTAGTCTATTGCACCCTGGACGCGGGGGAAGCCAGCAATGGCCGTGAAGCCTCTGGCTCACTGTGTCTGGCTTGCCTGGTCCCAACGGAAGTGGATGAAGGTCAATGCACGCCTGAACAGAGCATCTGTAACCTGCTTGACACAAGTGTGGACAGCTGATTGGGAGACACCGCAAAGATCACCCACCCACCCCTGGAAGGAGCCAGAGGCATAAGAGTTGAGGGCAGCTGTGACCTTCAGAGCCACTAGCATGGGGTGTCCATCCACACAGTTAGCAGAGATCTCAGGGCCAATCATCTGACAGATATAGTTGACTGTCTCACTTGAGATTCGGAGCCTCCTTCAGCACTGCACCTCAGTCATATTGAGGTAGCTGCTTCACCGCCTGTATACCCTGGCAGCAGGATAGTGACGTCTTCTGTGACCTCTTCCACCTTGGACTACCTCTTGGCCCTGCGCCCCTTGTGCCTGCGCCTGTCCTCCCAAAGGTGGCTCCCCTGGAGGCTGGAGGCTGAATGTGTACTCCTGGCCTCCTCCCCCTTTTGGCCCTCCCTTCCTCCTCAGAGGAGGTGCCTCCAGTGGACAGTTCAGCTCCCATTCCCAGGCTATGGGAAGGCTTCCTGAAATCTGTAGGCCTAAAAAAGATTCCTCACTGCAGGGTGCTGACCTGAGGGTTAAGAGTTCAGACAAAGCAGCTGGTATACGCTTTGAAGTATTGCAGATCACACAGGCAAGTTTCAATAGCTTTGAAAAATCAATACTTGAGAGAGCACACTCGCAACCCCAGTGACCCTCTTATCCCGCCCGTGGATGAGGTTTATACAAATGTGTTGTACCCACCTGCCCATTGCGCCTGTGCGCCAACCCGAAGATTGCATGGGCACCAAAAAATCGACACTGATTGGTGAGTCAAGGGCCTTAAATGGCCCATTAATTAATGGCGAGCACGGAGCAGATATCATCGCACGCCCACCCAACAAAATATCACGATGGCGTGTGGCGATGTCGGGACGCTCGCCCGACGTCACTGCATGTCATTTTACACACGGTCGTGCGGGGCCCGCCCCCACACGCCAACGGGAAAATTCTGCGCCAGAGATTTAAACTGGGGGAAGGCCAATTTTAATAGGATCAGATATGATTTGGACAGAGTGGACTAGAAGCAGCTACTTTTAGGTAAATCTGCGTCAGGGCAGTGGGACTCATTCAAGAAGGAAATAGGAAGAGTACAGGGCCAACATATTCCAGTAAAGACAAAGGATGGGACCAACAAATCCAGGGAACCCTGGATGTCGAGGGATATACAGGATTGGATAAAGAGAAAAAGAGAGGCTTATGGCAGATACCGAGGGCTCAAAGAGAGAGAGCCCTAGAGGAGTATAGAATGTGTAGAGGGGAACTTAAAAATGAAATTAGGAGAGTAATAAGAGGGCATGAAAAAACATTGGCAGGTAAAATAAAGGAAAATCCAAAGTTATTTTACAAGTACATGAAGAGTAAGAGGATAACTAGGGAAAGAGTAGGGCTCATTAAGGACCATAGTGGTAATTTGTGTGTGGAGCTGGAAGACGTAGTTAGGGTTCTAAATGAATTCTTTGTGTCGGTGTTCACAAGTGAGGGGGACGACGTGGGTATGGAAATCAGGCAGAAGGACTGTGATATACTTAAAGAAATTATCATAGAAAGGGAGGAGGTTCTAAGTGGTCTGGCAGGCTTAAAAGTAGATAAATCTCCAGTCCCGGATAAAATGTATCCTAGGCTGTTGAGTGAGGCAAGGGAGGAGATAGCAGGGGCACTGGCAATAATTTTCAATATCTCTCTGGCCACAGGAGAGGTGCCAGAGGACTGGAGGACAGCCAACGTGGTACTGTTATTCAAGAAGAGAGGAAGGGATAAACCAAGGAACGACAAGCCAGTCAGTCTAATCTCAGTGGTGGGGAAATTATTGGAAGCAATTCTGAGGAACAGAATTAATTTACACTTGGAGAGGCAGGGATTAATCAAGGACAGTCAAAGCATAGTTTTGTTCAGGGTAGGTCATGTCTGGCCAATTTGATTGAATTTTTCGAAGAGGTGACCAGGTGTGTAGATGAGGGCAATGCATTTGACGTAGTATACTTGGACTTCAGCAAGGCTTTTGATAAGGTCCCACATGGGAGACTGATAATGAAGGTAAGAGCCCATGGGATCCAAGACAATTTGGCAAATTGGATTCAGAATTGGCTGAGTGGCAGGAAGCAGAGGGTGATGGTCGAGGGATGTATTTGTAACTGGATGCCTGTGTCCAGTGGGGTTCCACAGAGATTGGTGTTGGGTCCCTTGCTGTTTGTGGTATATATAAACAATTTAGACTTGAATGTAGGAGGGTTGATCAGTAAGTTCATGGATGGCACGAAAATTGGTGGAGTGGTAAATAGTGAGGAGGATAGCCTTAAATTACAGGAGGATATAGACGGGCTGGTCAGATGGGCTGATCAGTGGCAAATGGAATTTAATTCGGATAAGTGTGAGGTGATGCACTTGGGCAGGACAAACAAGGCAGGGAATACACAATGAATGGTAGGACCCTGGGAAGTACCGAGGATCAGAGGGACTTTGGTGTGCATGTAAGGAATATAAGAGCAGGGAGGTAATGCTGGAACTGTATAAAACGCTGGTTAGGCCACAGCTAGAGTATTGTGTGCAGTTCTGGAATCCGCATTATAGGAAGGATATGATTGCACTAGAGAGAGTGCAGAGGAGATTTACCAGGATGTTGCCTGGGCTGGAGTGTTTTAGTTATGAGGAGAGCCTGGGGTTATTTTCCCTGGAGCAGAGGTGATTGAGGGGGGACATAATTGAAGTATATACAATTATGAGGGGCATAGATAGGGTCGACAGCAAGGAACTTTTCCCCTTGGTGGAGGGATCAATAACCAGGGGGCATAGATTTAAGGTAAGGGGCAGGAGGTTTAGCGGGGATGTGAGAAAGAATTTTTTCACCCAGAGGGTGGCGGGAATCTGGAACCCACTGCCTGAAAGGGTGGTAGAGGCAGAAACTCTCATAACATTTAAGAAATATTTGGATGTGCACTTGCGATGCCATGGCATACAAAGCTATGGGTCTAGTGCTGGAAAATGGGATTAGAATAGCTAGGTACTTGTTTGACTAGTGTAGACTCGATGGGCCGAAGGGCCTTTTTCTGTGCTGTAGACCTCTATGACTCGATGACTATGACTCTATTTCTTTTGCCATTAAAAACATGTCCCATCTCATGTGACACAGTCACATGAGGGGACAGGTTTCATTAAGTTTTTATTGCCTTTATTAATTTTTTTAAAAAGTACTTCAATCTCTCTAAGGCAGCTCCGTGCCTTAGGGAGATTGAAGCGCTCTTTCGTGCGCATTCGCAAACTGCGCATGAGGCCTGGCTCTCCCTCCTCCCCCCTGCCTGCACAGGTAGCACTGAGCGCTGCCACTTGCGATCCACACAGGGTGGGCCTTAATTGGCCCGCCCACGTGAAATCGCGGTGCAGAGCCGATCGCAGGCAGCGGTCGCCTTCCTGACCGTCCCAATTCGTTCCCGTTGAGACTGCCCAACAAGGAAGATTCTGGCCTTAGTTTCACCTTTTCACAATATGTGCAATCTTAATATTGGATATTTGAAACTACAAAACAGTTGAACAATTCTTATGTAACATTAAATTATGTTTTGCTGGTAATTGACACTGACAAATCTATTCAAACAATAAAACAACTCTTGCACAAAAGGAAATTTTGTCAACTGAAATGACAGAAAAAACGCCAAACATAAGAACTCTGAGCTAAAGATTGATTTGGGCCCATTGTTAGGTGCAGATTTGATGGCAAACTTGGAGCACACGCCAGAAGATGGAGGCCTGGGGCTAACCTGAAATTGATCTCGGGCCTCATCACCATATTTCTGGTGAGCTGCAGATACAATTGGGCATCCAGAGACAACTCTGGGCCAGCTGCCTCACTGACAGCAAACCTCAGGTAGGTCATAGGGCAGTGGAAAAATGGAAGGGTAGTGTTTGCAGTCCTGCAGCAACCCTCAGCCCTCAGTGGAAGCAAGAAGGTAATTGCTGCACCACTTGAAAATAAAATTACACGGTAACTTTTCGTTGGCTACTTGTTAGGTTCCAGTATTCACTGGAAATAAACTCTGTGGATGCTACGTTCAGTGCTGACCAATTTTGCAGAGGGGTCCTTAAACAGGAATTAGGTCCTGAATGAACATATGCATGGGACATATCACCTAGTTAAGACCCACAACCAGGATGTCTGGAAAGCTACCTTTACCAATTTTGCAGTAAGGTAACGCAGCTGCAGATGAGGTGCAGAACATTGCGCCGTGAAATTGGTCCTTTGTGCTACCATCTTCTCTCTGGAAACAGGTATAAGACGGAATCAATTTCTCCCCCCTTCTCTCTTCTACTTCAGTGCAATTGAGAGGAATTACAGGATCTCATTTTAGACATGATAATACAATTTGTTTCTTGATGTAAGCTTCCTTTGACTATCAGCTTGGCTTAGTTGACCAACTCTTGCCTCCAAGTTAGAAGGCTGTGAGTTCAAGGCTCTCTCCAGCACTTGAACATATAATCTAGATTGACAATTTAATGCAGTTGTGAGGTAATGCTGCAATAGCAAAAGTGCCATCTTTTGGATGAGACATTAAACTGAAGGTTCGAGAGTTCACCTGATGTTCTGAACAACACTCCTCTCTTAACCAAAACAGTGCAATTGATCATTCTTATCATTTGGTTGCTGTGTTTATCTATGTAACAACATTGACTAGAATTTTTGAAAGTAATTCATTTAATATAATGTGGCATCATATAATGGAAAGTTTTTCTTTATCAATTGCAGTAACATCACAAAAGAACTAAAATCACTAACATCTAGGGCTGGATTTTTTGTCCTTGTTGGCTGGGATTGGAGGCAGGTGGGAGCTAAAAATAGGCCTGCAAACAGGCATACTGGTCATCCTGCTCCATCCCTCCAGGCCATTTTTGCAGAGGCAGGATCGGAGAAGACATGGCTACATGCCCTTGCATGGCATGTAGCTGATCAGACTCATTGGGCCTACTGAAAGCCAACTAAAGAAGGATAACTGAAATTTTCCAGTCCAGTTTCCTGCCCACCCACCCCCCACCCAGTAGGGACCAGTTTGGGTGCCTGGAGGAAGGCACCCAGTGTAAAGGAGATATAATTTCTTTCCTAATATTACTGTGGGATACTGAAGCAGGCGTGTGGGCGCTGTGTGTGTATGTTTGTGTGTGACGAATCTAATTAAAGTGAAGACAGACTGCCAGGTTTAAATCATCAAAGGGGTTAAAAGCTGGCATTTTGAAATGGAAATGGACAAGCTAACATTTGTATTTGTAGCTAAGTTGAAAGGTTGTTTGATTTTCAAAGAGGAATTAGAAGGTGATAAGGAAAATGTTTGCATCTTGCAGGAGTTCGTAGGTAAACAAGTAGTGGAGATATCATATTTTATTGACCAAAAGCAAAGACAAGATGGAAACATGAAAGATCATATATTTGGAAGAGTTTGTGTTTCAAAGAAAGTTTAAAACAATGTATTTGAATCATCAAAGGGGGGAGGAAATATATTTAAGAAAAGATTGAAAGCTGTATGTGAGTAGCCATCTGAGATCTTGAAAGGTGGAGTGTGTGAAGACAGGCTGGTGAAGAAACAGCCTCTAGCTACCCCTGAGAAGTGTTTTCTTGTCCCAGAAAGCAAGGTTTTGTTAAAAGTCTTGGATTTCCCGTGTTGAGTGAGAGGGAGAGAGAAGCTGTGAAATCCCTCCTGTACAGCAACAGTGGGCGCCTTGTGGTAATATTACTGGATGTTTTATAGATTAAGAATTTATTTGGGCTGTTACCTACAAAAAGGGTGTTTATTTGGGTGTCTAGCTAAATAGCAACCTTTTTGGAAATGTTGTAAGACTAAATTTAACAGTATCACTGTAATCTTGTGTGTTAAAGTTTTCTTTTCTTTTGTTAATAAATGTTTTAAGTTAATCCTTAAAACCTCCAAAAGTGGTACTGAACTCTTTACTTGTGACTTCAGTGCACATACCTTCTCGTAATAAAATTACGAATTGCAAATCATGCGATAGCTTACCAAGCTTTCCTTTGGGATTTGGTCACTCTAGCAATTACCACCTGCCATATCATAACACTGGCAGCATGCCAGGGAGCTAGCATTCCAGTCAGTCTAGAGGTCCACCCTGTCTTCCTAGGTGTGGGAGCAGCCACAGGCTGCCTGTAGAGGGCTTTGCTCTAGCCCCCACCCCCCACAGCACTGGACTGCCTCATGAATCTATTTTTATATAAAGATTTTAATAAGTTGGAAAGGGGGCTTAGGGCATGGTACCTGAAGGAGGAGAAGAGAGGGAACCCTTCCACTGCAGCCTTAGAAGATCTCTGATCAGCCATCCAGCCTTGAAAGCCAGTCCGCCATATTTAATTGGTCCAAGGACGTATTTCCAGGTCAGTTAAGAGGGCGGTAGTGAGAAGTGACTGAGAAGCATTCTGGGAGACGTCAGCGCAGTCACCGCAACTCAGAAGGGGATCGAGGAAGACCCACTGTCAAAGAACGGAATAGCCCCAAACATTACAATGCTATAGTGTTTCCATCCCTCTCTCCTCCTCAAATCAAAAAAAAAGAGAGAGGGAGAGGCAGTACCTTCAGGAGTGCACCAGATCTGCGAGGGACATTCTTCTGAAAGTGAATTTTTTAAAAAGCAGCTGATTGGTGAGTAAATCCTAGTGAGTTTTTTTTTCAATCTATTAAAGTAATTCATGGCTTAATACTGAGGTAGGAGCTAAAAAAAAAGTATAGAGTAGTACTATACAAGTATAATTAGTCAAGAAACAAGGTTCCTAGCTAACATAAATAAGGCCCCGAGCTTGCGTATTTTTTAAGGGAGGAACTAGCTTAATCGAGAGGGACGTCATGGCAGGAGAACTGAGACCTGTGATATAAGACCATAAGACATAGGAGAAGAAATTAGGCCATTCGGCCCATTGAGTCTGCTCTGCCATTCAATCATGGCTGATAAGTTTCTCAACCCCATTCTCCCGCCTTCTCCCCGTAACCTTTGATCCCCTTACCAATCAAGAACCTATCTATCTCGGTCTTAAATACACTCAATGACCTGGCCTCCACAGCCTTCTGTGGCAATGAATTCCATAGATTCACCACTCTCTGGCTAAAGAAGTTTCTCCTCATCTCTGTTCTAAAAGGTCTTCCCTTTCCTCTGAGGCTGTGCCCTCAGGTCCTAGTCTCTCCTACTAATGGAAACATCTTCCCCACGTCCACTCTATCCAGGCCTTTCAGTATTCTGTAAGTTTCAATCAGATCCCCCCTCATCCTTCTAAACTCCATCGAGTATAGACCCAGAGTCCTCAAACGTTCCTCATATGTTAAGCCTTTCATTCCTGGGATCATTCTCGTGAACCTCCTCTGGACCCTCTCCAGGGCCAGAACATCCTTCCTGAGATACGGGGCCCAAAATTGCTCACAATATTCTAAATGTGGTCTGACCAGAGCCTTATAAAGCCTCAGCAGCACATCCCTGCTTTTATATTCCAGTCCTCTCGAAATAAATGCCAATATTGCATTTGCCTTCCTCACCACCGACTCAACCTGCAAGTTAACCTTAAGAGAATCCTGGACTAGGACTCCCAAGTCCCTTTGCACTCCAGATTTCTGAATTCTCTCCCCATTTAGAAAATAGTCTATGCCTTTATTCTTCCTACCAAAGTGCATGACCTCATACTTCCCCACATTGTATTCCATCTGCCACTTCTTTGCCCATTCTCCTAACCTGTCCAAATCCTTCTGCAGCCTCCCCGCCTCCTCAATACTACCTGTCCCTCCAACTATCTTTGTATCATCTGCAAACTTAGCCAGGATGCCGTCAGTTTCTTCATCTAGATCATTAATGTATAAAGTGAAAAGTTGTGGTCCCAACACTGACCCCTGCGGAACTCCACTAGTCACCGGCCGCCATCCTGAGAAGGATCCCCTTATCCCCACTCTCTGCCTCCTGCCAGACAGCCAATCTTCTATCCATGCTAGTAACTTGCCTCTAACACCATGGGCTCTTATCTTACTGAGCAGCCTCCTGTGCGGCACCTTGTCAAAGGCCTTCTGGAAGTCCAAGTAGATAACATCCATTGGCTCTCCTTTGTCTAACTTGCTCGTTACCTCCTCAAAGAATTCTAACAGATTTGTCAGGCATGACTTCCCCTTGATGAAACCATGCTGACTTTGCCCGATTTTACCATGCACTTCCAAGTATTCTGAAATCTCATCCTTAATAATGGACTCTAAAATCTTACCAACAACCGACGTCAGGCTAATCGGTCTGTAATTTCCCGTCTTTTGCCTCACTCCCTTCTTAAACAGGGGGGTTACGTTAGCGATTTTCCAGTCCTCTGGGACCCTCCCTGACTCCAGTGATTCCTGAAAGATCACCACTAATGCCTTCACTATCTCTTCAGCTATCTCCTTCAGAACTCTGGGGTGTAATCCATCTGGTCCAAGTGATTTATCCACCTTCAGACCTTTCAGTTTTCCTAGCACCTTCTCCTTGGTAATGACCAACATACTCACCTCTGCCCCCCGAATCTCTTGAACTTTGGGGATGTCACTCATGTCTTCCACTGACGCAAAGTACCTATTTAGTTCCTCCGCCATTTCTTTGTTCCCCACTACAACTTCTCCAGCGTCATTTTCCAGCGGCCCAATGTCCACTTTTGCCTCTCTCTTACCCCTTATATATCTAAAAAAAACTCTTGCAATCTTCTTTTATATTACTAGCTAGTTTACCCTCATATTTAATTTTCTCCCTCCTTATTTCTTTTTTTGCTGTCCTCTGTTGGTCTTTGTAGGCTTCCCAATCCCCTGGTTTTCCACTGCTCTTCGCCGCATTGTATGCTTTCTCTTTAGCTTTTATGCTGTCCCTGATTTCCCTTGTCAGCCATGGTTGCCTCGTCCTCCCTTTAGTATGCTTCTTCTTCATAGGGATGAATTTTTGCTGTGTCTCCCAAATTACTCCCAGAAACTCCTGCCATTGCTGTTCCACTGTCTTTCCTGCTAGGCTCATCTCCCAGTCAATTCTGGTCAGCTCCTCCCTCATGCCTCTGTAGTTGCCTTTATTCAACTGTAATACCGTTACATCTGATTCCAGCTTTTTCCTCTCAAATTGGATGTGGGAAATGAGGGACGCTTCCAGCGTCCCTGGTGACCATGTGTGCGGAAGGTGTGTCCAAATGCAACTTCTAGCTAACCAGATTTCGGAGCTGGAGCTGCAGGTGGACTCATTGTGGAGCATCCGCGATGCTGAGCAAGTCGTGGATAGCACGTTTAGCGAGGTGGTCACACCGCAGGTGGAGATTACACAGGCAGAAAGGGAATGGGTGACCATCAGGAACAGTAAAAGACTCAGGAAGGTAGTGCAGGAGTCCCCTGTGGTCATCCCCTTCTCTAACAGATATACCGCTTTGGATACTATTGGGGGGAATGACCTCTCAGGGGAAAGCAGCAATGGCCAAGTTCACGGCACCGTGGGTGGCTCTGCTGCTCAGAGGGGCGGGAGGAAAACAAGTGGCAGGGCTATAGTGATAGGGGATTCCATAGTTAGGGGCACAGACAGACGTTTCTGTGGCTGCAAATCGTGAATCAAGGATGGTCTGTTGCCTCCCTGGTGCCAGGGTCCGGGATTTCACGGGGTAGCTGCAGGACATTCTAGGGAGGGAAGGTAAACAGCCAGTGGTCATGGTACACATTGGTACCAACGACATAGGTAAACTAAGGGATGAGGAGCTGCTAGCTCAGTACAGGAAGTTAGGAGATATATTAAAATGCAGGACCTCAAATGTAGTAATCTCAGGATTACTCCCAGTTCCACGTGCTAACGAGAGCAGGAATAAGCAGATAAACCAAATGAACACGTGGCTGGAGAGATGGTGTAGCCGGGAGGGATTCAGATTCTTGAGGCACTGGGACCGGTTCTGGGGAAGGTGGGACCTGTACAAACCGGACGGGCTGCACCCAGGCAGAGCTGGGACCAATGTCCTTGCGGTGGCTTTTGCTAGTTCTGTTGGGGAGTATTTAAATTAGTGTGGCAGGGGGATGGGATCCCAGGAGTAGAATCAGATAGGTCAGATTCAGATCAGAAAAATGGAGGTAGAACATTAGCTAGGGATGTTGTGATAGACATGGAGTTACAGGAGAAGCAAAGTTTAAAAAGCATCCAGCAAGGGAAATTGACGGGGTTAAACTGTTTATACTTCAATGCAAGGAGTATTACAAACAAGGTAGATAAGTTAAGGGCACAGGTAGACACATGGCAGCAGGATGTCATTGCTATAATGGAGACCTGGCTAAAGGAGGGACAAAACTGGCAGCTTAATATCCCTGGTTATATAGTCTTCAGACACGATAGAGTAGGAGATAAAAAAGGAGGGGGGGTAACACTAATGGTTAAAGAATCAATTCCAGCTGTGAGAAGGGATGATATACTAAATGGGTCAACAAGCGAGGCTTTATGGATTGAGCTTAGAAATTAAAAAGGGGCAGTCACACTACTGGGAGTATACTACAGAGCCCCCAAATAGTGAAAGAGAGATAGAAAAACAAATATGTAGGCAAATTTCTGCTTGTAAGAGCAAGAGGGCAATAACAGTAGGAGACTTCAACTATCCTAATATCAACTGGGATTCAAACAATATAAGGGGCACTGAGACAGAAAAATTCATGCAGTGTGTCCAGGAAAATTTTTTCAACCAATTAGTGACAAACCCAATGAGAGGAGATGCAATTCTAGACCTAGTCTTGGGGAACAAAGAAGGGCAAGTGGGTGAAATGACAGTTGGCAACCATATCGGGGACAGTGCTCACAATTCAGTTAGATTTAGCATTACCATGGAAAAGGACAGAGATAAGGCAGGAGTAAAAGTCTCGAACTGGGGGATGGCAAATTTTGCAGAAATGAGAAGGGACTTGGCAGAGGTGGACTGGACAGCACTGCTGGAGGATAAAACAGTGGAAAATCAGTGGGAAGCACTAAAAAGCAAGATCCTAATTGTACAAAGTAGACATGTCCCCTACAAGAATAAGAGCGGTACTGCCAAATCTAGACCCCCCCTGGTTGTCTAGAGGAATACAGGGGAAGATCAAACAGAAAAAGAAAGCGTACGATCGGCACAAAGAACTAAGCACTGCATATAGCCTAGACGAATATAGGAAGTGCAGGGACGAAGTAAAAAAGGAAATAAGGAAATCAAAGAGAGGGCATGAAAAAAGATTAGCAAGTAAGGTTAAAGATAACCCAAAGATGTTTTACCAATACATTAATGCTAAAAGGTTAGTTAAGGAAAAAGTGGGACCTATCAGAGATGAATATGGAAACTTGTGTGTGGATGCAGAGGCTGTGGGAAGGGTTTTGAATGAACATTTTGTCTCCGTGTTTACAAAGGAAAGGGAGGATGTAGATATAGTAGTCCAGGAGGAAAACTGCGAAATATTGGACAGAATAGTCATAAAGAGAGAGGAAGTACTCGAAGGGTTGAAATCCTTGAAAACTGATAAGTCACCAGGGCAAGATGGATTGTTTCTGAGGCTGCTGAAGGAAGTCAGGGAGGAGATAGCCGATGCTCTGAGGATGATTTTCCAATCTTCACTAGATACAGGGGAGGTACCGGAGGACTGGAGAAATGCAAATGTAGTTCCATTGTTTAAAAAGGGATCAAAGGAAATGCCAAACAATTATAGGCCAGTTAGTCTTACATCGGTGGTGAGCAAATTAGTAGAATCAATCCTGAGAGACAGGATTAACTGTCATGTGGAAAGGCATGGACTAGTCAAGGATGGTCAGCATGGATTTATTAAAGGAAGGTCTTGCCTCACAAATTTAATTGAATTCTTTGAGGAAGTGACAAGAAGAGTTGATGAAGGTAGTGCAGTGGATGTTATGTACATGGATTTTAGCAAGGCATTTGACAAGGTCCCACATGGCAGATTGGTCAGGAAAGTAAAAGCCCATGGGATTCAGGGTAATGTGGCAAACTAGATAAAAGGTTGGCTTTGTAACAGGAAACAAAGGGTAATGGTTGATGGATGCCCTTGCAAATGGAAAGTTGTCTCAAGTGGTGTTCCACAGGGCTCAGTGTTGGGACCCTTGCTGTTTGTGTTATATATTAATGATTTGGACATGAACATGGGGGGCACGATTGGGAAATTTGCAGATGACACAAAGATTGGCCGAGTAGTAGATAGTGTAGAGGATAGCCATAATCTCCAAAATGATATAGATGGGTTGGTGGAGTGGGCGGTAAAGTGACAGATGGATTTTAACATAGAGAAGTGTGAGGTCATACATTTAGGGAGGTCAAACAGTGACAGGATTACACAATAAATGGGAATATACTAAGAAGGGTAGATGAAATGAGTGATCTTGGCGTACAAGTACACAGGTCCCTGAAGGCAGCAGTTCAAGTAGACAAGGTTGTAAAGAAGGCATATGGAATGCTCTCCTTCATTGGCAGAGGTATAGAATATAAAAGTAAGGATATAATGTTGGAATTGTATAAAACACTGGTGGGGCCACAACTGGACTATTGTGTGCAGTTCTGGTCACATTACAGGAAGGACGTAATAGCTCTGGAGAGAGTGCAGAGGAGGTTTACAAGAATGTTGCCAGGGTTAGAAAAGTGTAGCTACGAGGAGAGATTAGATAGGTTGGGGTTATTTTCCTTAGAACAAAGAAGGCTGAGAGGTGACTTGATTGAGGTGTACAAAATTATGAGGGGAATAGATAGAGTGGACAGGATAAAATTGTTTCCCTTGGTGGAGAATTCTAAAACCAGGGGACATAGATTCAAGATAAGTGGCAGAAGGTGTAGGGGGGACATGAGGAAGTACTTTTTTACGCAGAGGGTAGTGGGTGTCTGGAATTCACTGTCAAAGTTGGTGGTAGAGGCAGAAACTCTAAATTCTTTTAAAAAGTACCTGGATCTGCACCTTAAGTGCTGTAAGCTGCAGGGCTATGGGCCGGGTGCAGGAAGGTGGGATTAGAAAGGACACCTGGGTGTCCTCGGGCTGGCATGGACAAGATGGGCCGAATGGCCTCCTTCTATGCTGTAAATTTTCTATGGTTCTATGAATGACTGTTTAGCTCCCTGGGACAGGATCGGTACCTGGAAACAGAATTAACTTCAGGGCTGGATTTTCCGTCCCCGCCTCTGCGGGGATTATCCAGTCCTACCGAAAGTCAATGGACTTTTGGCTGTGCCGCTGAATTTCCCGTAGTGGGTCCTGTCACAGCAGGGCCAGAAAATCACGGCCTTTGTTTCCCACTCCTGGAGGACCAATCCAGGCCCTAATGTTTGAATCCCTTATGAGGATGGGTTGATGGTGCAGAGGTGGGACAGGGGGGTGGGCGCAGTGAGTACTATGACTCAGGACAAAATGTGGAAGAGGTATATTTCCTGTTTTATTATGCTACCCAAATTCCAATTGGGTAGGTGCTGAATAACTTTTTAAATCATTCATGGGATATAGGCTTTGCTGGCTAGGCCAGCATTTATTGCCCATCCCTAATTGCCCTTGAGATGGGTAGTGGTGAACTACCTTTTTGAACTGCTGCAGTCCATGTGGTGTAGGTACACCCACAGTGCTGTTAGGAAGAGAGTTCCAAAATTTTGACCCTGTGACAGTGAAGGAACGATGGTATATTTCCAAGTCAGGATGGTGAGTGGCTTGGAGGGGAACTTCCAGGTGGTGGTGTTCCCATCTATCTGCTGCCCTTGTCCATCTAGATGGTAGCAGTCATGGCTTTGGAAGGTGCTGTCTAAGGAGGCTTGGTGAGTCCCTGCAGCGCATCTTGTAGATGGTACACACTGCTGCCACTGTGCATCAGTGGTGGAGGGAGTGAATGTTTGTGGATGGGGTGCCAATCAAATGGGCTGCTTTGTCCTGGATGGTGTAGAGCTTCATGGGCGTTGTTGGAGCTGCATTCATCCAGGCAAGTGAAGAGTATTCTATTACGCTCCTGACTTATGTCTTGTCGATGATGGAGAGGCTTTGGGGAGTCAGGAGGTGAATTACTCACTGCAGGATTCCTAGCCCCTGGCCTGCCCTTGTAGCCACAGTATTTATATGGCTCGTCCTGTTCAGTTTATGATCAATAGTAACCCCCAAGGATGTTGATAGTGGGGGATTCAGCAATGTATGAATGTCAAGGGGAAATGGTTAGATTCTCTCTTGTTGGAGATGGTCATAGCCTGGCACTTGTGTGGTGCGAATGTTACTTGCCACTTGTCAGCCCAAGCCTGGATATTGTCCAGGGGCAGGATTTTCCCCTTGTCGGGCCGGTGTGGCCGGCGGGCCCAGGAACGGCGGCAAGACCGACTGCCGCCCGGGATTGGGCTCCGGCCACGATTTCACGTTGGCTGGCCAATTAACGGCCAGACAGCGTGAAAGGCATGCTAAGAGCCTCAGCGCTGTGGGGATGGGGGCGGGAGGAGCCCGAGTGCTGAAGTGTGCGTATGCACGGGGGAGCGCACACTGACAGCTCCCTGAAGGTACAGAGTTGCCTCAGGGAGCTGAAGGATTTTAAAATGAAAAATAAACTTCTTACATATTATATAAACATGTCCCCACATGTGACTCGGTCACATGAAGAAAGACATGTAAAAAAAGATATTAAGAATTTTTTATTGATTTTTAGTAACCATTGGAAACCTCATCCCACCCATGAATGAGGTTTTATTAAAAATGCAAAGGCCGCCTGGCCTATTTGCCCGCCCGCCAACTGAATGGTTGAGTGGGCAGTGAAAAATGCTACTTAATTAATTACTTAAGGGCCTTAATAGGCCGCATAATTGTCAGCGGCAGCACTGCTGCCTCTTGCACATGCCCGCCGACCGAAAGATCACGAGAGTGCGCGATGACGTTGGGACGCTCGTGTGTCATTTTATGCTCGAGCGGGTTGGGCGCACGCCCGCCCGCTCAATGCAACTTTCTGTCCCAGGTCTTTCTGCATTTGAACATGGACTGCTTCTATCTGAACAATCATGAATGGTGCTGAACATTGTGAATCATCAGCGAATATCCCCACTTCTGACCTTATGATGGAAGGAAGGTCATTGATGAAGCAGCTGAAGATGGTTGGGCCTAGGACACTGCCTGTCTTTCACTACTTCTGCAATCAGTTTCCAGACTACCTCAGATATTCTATCCATCATTTCATTCCTAGTTCCAGCAGAATCCACACCTACTGAGAGCTGACATGAGTTCCGTACTGGAACTTCCCAAAGCTCCAAACAATTAAAGGAGCAATGGTATTCCATCCCAGAGAGGATCGATTATTTCACAATTATGTTATGGTTCCCCTTCAGAGAAACTTTATCAATTTTTGCATCACCCCTTCAATCAGGGGGCCTCTGTTTCTTCAAGTCAGAGAAACAAAATGTCACTTGGTTTTCCTTAGGGAAGACGTCTCTTGCAGTTCAATAACTCTTAAGAAGCAGGTATCCCAACCTAATTATTAAAATTACTGAGATGGGATCAACTTCCTATTCAACAGGTGGCCAGGAATTCTGCTCCACTACATTGCTGGTGACTGAGCATGGAATTTTGGGCCCTTTTGATTCTTTTAGATTTCTCATCTGCATATCCCCTTTTCTTTTCTAGTTATATCTGACTGAAACATTTAACTTGATGCCTTTATTTAACTTACATCTCTTTGCATTGGCTTTCCTTCAAGTTCATCATCCTAGTCACATATTATGCTTTAAATATCATATCATATATATAGTTCCCAAATTTTGTGTGTAGTTTCACTTTGAGACATGGAAAGTTAAAATATCATCTGATCTCTCAGTGATTAACATCACCAGCTTACACAAGTGAATGACTCATATACATATTGGGTAATGTATAGGAAAAGTATCAGAACAGTACAGGGGAAAGGTACAATATTCTGTGAATGGACATCACTGTTTCCAATCTGCTTAATGCATTACCTTTTCTCTCCTCAGTTCAATCAAATGCTCATTTTGAGTTTCCTTTAATTTTTCCAGCTCAATCTTTGTATTTTCCAGTTCTAGTTGAATGTGGCCCTAATAGAAATGAAAGTGACAACAAAAGCATTAAAGAAAAAAAAGTTGCATTCCTAAAATAGCACAATTGGTAGCATATAAACACTGCTGTCCTTGGAAGAGTTGTAATTGAAAGTTTTCTCGTCCTTACCTTTTCATTTTCGAATTCAGTAACTTTACACTTTTCTCGCTCTTTCATTTTCTCTAGTTGAGAATTTAGCTCTTCTTTTTCCAAAATGACTCTGTATTTCTCAGCATTTATTCTCTGAACTAGAATTCTTTCATTATTGGAGTTTTTATCCAGCTGAGCTTTTAACTCTTCAAGTTCAACCAGCAGGTTACCCTACAATAAGGAAAGGTTCTATGTAAACTGGTCGTTTAACAAAAACATATTTCTCTACAGGGCTTTTTGATGACATAACCTCTAAGTTCTTGGAGATTTTCTGCAGCAGGCAGCCAAAAGACAACATCTTTAATTATTTACTGCACTGAGCATTTGAGGGTTTTCAATGACAATGGCACAAAATTCAAGAAAAACAACAAACGGGAAGAAGGGATTCTGTAGGTCAAGCTGTTTTAAAAAGAACATTTGTATGTTACAAAAAGTGAGTAGAAAGAATCTGTTTTGTTTTCATTAAGTTGGCTTTTACAAAATCTGTCTTTCTAATTGTAAAGATCACAGAATATGAGTGAAATGAAAGCAAAATACACCAGATGCTGAAATAGAGAATAAGGGCTGAAATTTGCCACAATAGTCGGAAACCCAACATGGGGTTCGTGAACCCACTCCAGTGCGCAGTGCACCATCTGACTGAATTTTACAAGGGGTGGCCAATTAGTAGGTCACCTCAACATTGACCAATTAAATTAAGGATGTGGGCAGGTACCAGAGGCGGGAGCCCACTGCAAGGGAAGCTGGCAGTTCTTACTGTGTGACTAATGGGGGCACTGCTGAGGCCCAAGCAACAGGAGCGGCAGAGAAGTACTGAAGCCACCGTCAGTATTAGGAGAGCAGCTGAGACCTCATTTGGCTCATGATGATCAGAGACATATTCTCTAGGCATTTCACACTCCATGACTAAACTATGATATTGGATTACAGCAGCCTTGCCACTTTCTGCCAGAAACATTTAGATCTGGTTCAGCTGTAACACAGCCCCTCCTACTGCACAGCTGGTTCCTCTCACTTGCTGGGTTGTGGAGACAGTGGGGCGGGGCGGGGGGGCCCACATGGTGCTGGCAAAATTGCTCTGCTACTACAACAATTGCTGTTAAGTGGCTCGTAATTAGCTTGATTACATTCCTGTCGCTGCAAGGCTGATTGTTATCACCGCTGTGCGCCTGCCTCTGGGAAAAGCAAAAGAAAATAGGAACATATTGGGGAGCTGGTCCAGTGCTTTCTTGTGTGATTTTCCTGATGTCCCCTCACCCACCCCTCCAAAGCAGCCTCAATAGAGGTGGGAAAATTCTGCTCTAAGAGTGCACTATGGTGCAAGTACAGTAATAACATGTTTATGATGCTGTGATCCAGATTCAATGTTCAAATCATCACATATGCATATGTGTTCACAAAATGCTGTTGTTGAACTACATCATGGATTCAATCAGCCTATAGTGCGAAATGAGGACACAAAATCAAATTATAGTATTTACAGATGGATGATGATTATTGTTCATCTCACACACACACTACCTCAGATTGCTTCATGCATCATGTTTATTTGAGGCAAAGGCAAAATAGTATTCTGTACAGGCATGACAGAAAGTACAACTTATATAATGCCTTTAATATAAAGAAATACCCCAGAATGCATCACAAAGAGGTATAGGATAAACAGATGCCAAGCCACAAAGGAAGAAATGAGGAGGGTGACTAAAGACTTGGTTGAAGAGATGAGTTTTTAAACGTGGACAGGTTTGGCGTGGAACTTTCGGAGGGTAGTAATCAATGCATCTGAAGGCTCTGCAAACAATGGAGAGATAAATGAAAGAAGAGAATGAACAGAAGTCATGGCCTAAGTTTTCTGGTCCTGCCCGCCGCAGGAATCGTCACGACTGGGTTGGAGAATTTGATGGATGAGCAGAAGGTCCATTGACTTCAGGTGGGAATTTCGGGTCCTGCCTGGACAGAGTATTTTTAATGGGATACAAGGTTGGAGAAAATGGCAGAGGAAGGCTGGAAAGAGGTCATGGATGTCTTTATAGGCAAGGACGAAGATTTGAATTTAATGCATTAGGGGAATGGGGACACAGTATAGATCATTAAGGCTGGGTAATAAGTAAACAGGATATGTGAGACAGTTTAGGAGTTTAACCAGCATAGGAGACAGGCAAGTAAAATATTATAGCAATCAAGACTGGAGGAAACAAAGGCACATATAAAAGATTTCAGTGATGGAAAGGCTGAGATAGGGATGAAAGTAGCAATGTTGCAGAGGTTGAAGTATGAGCTCTTGGTGATATACAGGACTTGGACTTAAAAGTTCAGCCCAGTTCAGTTCAAACAGGAAACCAAAATTGCAAATAGTTTTGTTAAGCTTGGGAGACCAGTCAGGGAGTGGAATGGAGTCAGTGGCAAGGGAGCAAAGTTTGTGGTTGAGGCCAAAGACAACAGGACCAATTTTAACAGGAGGCAGGAGAAGATGAGCATGGATCTGGAAGACCATGACTCATTTGAAAACCCAAGAGATAAGAGGAAGCTTGGAGAATGAGCTGCAGCTGGAGGGGACAAATGGGGTGAGGGTACATGTAGTAATCTGATGTGTAATATACCTTTAAGACAAGTATTGTAATGTTAGGTCACATGATCTTCATACCAAATAGCAGAGCAGCACAGGCTACTTCTGTGAGAGAATCTTGAATTACACTGAAGAGTGAAGACAGAGTTTTGAGTTGCAAGCACACAAGATTAGCTGCTGAGTTTCTTTTGTAAATAAACAGCATGTGTTTATTCTGACAATGATCTACTGATGTTCTCTGTCTCTATACCAACTCAGTCACCTTGAAACAAGCGTGCAACCCAGATCCTTTAGCCCCAACAAACCAAGGGCACTGGATCCAACAGTACATTTTCTGAGGAGGCAATAATGGTGGTTTTAATGAAGAGATGAGAAACTTTTCTAACAGAACAGGAACCATTGATGATGAAGGAAATGATCGTGGATTGGGAGACTGAGGGGAGATTGGATACTGAGGATAGGAAGGAGGAGAAAAAATTGGCAGAGATAGTGGGGATCTAATAAATAATCAAGATGGGAAAGGAATGTTAAAAAAACATGAAAAAAGGCATTTTTTATATGTTGCAATTGTCCCACAATTGGCAAAAGCACCATACTCCTTAAAGGAAATATTTTACATTGCAATTAATATATTTTTAAAAATGCAGTAATGTGAAACAGACTCTTTCCTGCAGAACTGCTGGATACAGATGCTCTTCTTGCCGAAGTTGGATGTTGTAACTCTGGTGAAGCACATTTTCATCTGCTGCCAGTTTCTGGCTGTATCTGAGACTCCGCTGTAAGTACTCTACATCCTTCTGTAGGTGTTCCTATACGGAAAATATGAATAACGTATGACATGTCCCGAACAGATAAACATTTATTGCTTTAGTCCTTTCCCAAATCACAATTTGGTTTTTTTTTTGGTTTCTAGGAAAGGGAGGCAGTGAAGTGGGAAAGTCAGGGAGGAAGGTGGCAAAGCAACGATTTGTTTATTAAAAAACTGAACGTTCTCAGTAAACACACCAAAAGAAAATGGTGGCAGTGCTATTGGGGAATGTCCCTAATTTACTTCCTGCAGGGATAAAGGGAGGGAGGGAGGTGGAATGCCTCCAAGGGGTACGGCTGGTGGACAGCAGCAAACTCCCGACTCCAAACCTCCATCCTCCTGGGTGAGTGGAACATAAGACATGGAACAGATCACAAACTGTTTAAATCAAACCTTACTTTCTGCTTATTTAAAAATGGACTTTGCTGAACCAAAAAAAATGGCTGCTACAGGTCACATGATTATCAAGTTGGCTACAGTTCTGGAAACTTCCAACAGTAATTACAGGACAAAGCTCAACCCTCATTCTTGTGGAATCTCACACCTATCATTGTGTGGACCCATTACAATCAACAAGAGAGCAGCAGATGGTCTGTCTCCCCAGCCAGGATTTATAACAAACGGAGAGCCATAGAAACCCATTATACCTGCAGAGATGTAAATAGCCACCATCTATCTCCTAAGCTGAACCATGGATTTTGACCAAAGACATAGAAATTGATTGTTACCCTGAAACTGACTCATCAATGAGCAACACTACATGGCTTAAGCTCTTCTTGCCTTTGGAAAGTTTTAATGTAACATTCCTGGACTCCCAGGGCAGACTGCTGTTAAATATCCAGCCTTTCGACATCAAAGCCAGACTCCAGGCTGACAACAAAGTCTGCCTCAAGTCCTCAAAGCCTGGTTCTCCGGAAGATTCCTGCCATCTTCTGTTTAGCTGACCATGTCTCTGTATGCCAACCTCATCTTGCTGCATCATCACCAACTTTGAAAGAATTCTGCAACTCCTGCTTTCAGCTTGCTGAACCAGCCTGAATGTTAACTCTTACATGAAGCTCACAGGACTCTGACATCCATGTGAATTAATATCCAAATCTTTGGGGTTTTTTGTTTTAAGTTATTCCTAGCTGTAAAAGTCTTTTCTTTCCCATCTCCTTCTTGTGTGCTTCTGTGTGTGTATAGTTGTGATGACCATACCCCAGGTTTGAATGTATGAATAAACAATACTTTTGATTTAAGAGAGTTTGCTGTCACTTTAAAAATTGACTTCACAAGTAGGGTTTGGGGAAACACGCCACAGCCTATTTCAAAAATTAAAACACCTCTGCTTACAGACAGACAGCGAGAAAATAAGAGTTTAGTTTGCCTGCCTCCCCAGTCGTGACAATGGTCGTGGCTGACAAGGGCTCATGTGGTAAGTCTTTCCACGCTGCCAGACAATGGTCTCTTTATAGAGTCTACAGGGTCATGGAGTCAAGTTGAATAGTGTCTGAGGGAGGGTTCTAGTACTTGGCTCTCATCATCCCGCTCAAAGAGCAATGTCTCCATGTGCAGTCATGTATGAAGGAGAGCAACACTCATCTCTGTTCCTCCAGGATGTCCATCACCTGGAAGCCAGCTCTAGATGGAAGCCAGGCACAAGGCTTAGCACTGGCTTGGTGGCTCTGAGATGGGACAAACTTGAAAAGAATTTGCTCTTTAGATTTATTACTGCAAGTCGTTCACAGATCCACTGAGACCTAGATGATGCAAGCTCCAGGAAACCCTGCCTTTCTATTGGCTCTTGTCCAGATGATGAGGAGGAGGGACCAACGCAGGTTGGCACATGGTCAGGAGGAGCAATGGCCTGAGCAGCAAGAGGCAGTGGGGCATAAAAAGGTTAGGGGTCAGTGCGACAGCGAGCATTGACCCGAACTCGGTATATTGCAAGCAGTACAGCCATCTACAGATGAGCGAAAGCAATGCCAGAAGTGTCTTAGGATGTCCTGGAATGTGTTTTCTCACATCCACCAGCTCCTTTGCAACAACCTGCGGCTGCAAGGACTTGGAGGTAATCCCATGCCAGTGGTCTTAAAGGTCACTGCCATCCTAAACTTCTTTTCCAGGGCTCCAGTGGGGAGCTGTGCAACATCTCTCAGTCAGCAACACACAGTGCAGCTGGGAGGTGACAGATTCCCTCTTCAGGAGAGAGTAGCAATTTGTCCAATTCTGCCTGGATTCTGAAAGCCAGGCTGCAAAAACATTGGGTTTTTCAGGGGTCACAGGTTTCCCATCAATGCAAGGGGCTATTGTCTGCATACATGTGGCTTGGGAGCACCCTGGCAACAACCAGTCACATTCATCAATAGGAAAAGTTTCCAATCTTTGAACATGCAGCTGATATGCAATCATAGAAGACAAATCCTGCATGTTTGTGCTCAGTTCCCAGGGAGCTCTTATGATGCCTACATTCTGAACCACTCCCAGGTGCCACAAGTTTTTGAAGAACCTTGGCGATTGCAGGGCTGCCTCCTTGAGGACAAGGAATATCCCCAGAAGATCTGGCTGATCAGTTCGCTGTCTGCACAGTGCTGCTGATGAGAGGTAAATTGCCATTCATGTCTCCACAAGGCCCACGATTGAGCAGATGATAGACCTCTTAAAGATGAGGTTCAGATGTTTGGACCACTCAGGCAGGGCTCTCCAGTACTCAACACAGAGAGTGTCCCAAATCATCATTGTCTGCTGTGCCCTGCAAAGCCTAGCACAACAAAGGGGGCATGTCATGGCTGAGGGAGACATGAAAGACCAAGATATCTCCTCCAATGACAAGGACAGTGAAGGGGATGGTGATGACGGGAGCAAAGGTGTCACGGAGCCACATGCAGAGGCCATTGCAAGGGTACAGCACAGCAGACAGGCCTGTGACAATCTAATAGCTAACAGATTCCAGGAGGAGTAAGCTGTCGAGACATTTCCTTTACTATTTAGTTTTCTATCCTCTGCTGGCTGGCTGTCCCTAGCTCCTTTTTGTTTACAGACATTATACTTCGTTCTAATGTATCTTGATTTATGATAGCTGAATTAAATTGCATTAACATCTACCCTGCTGATGGTTTGGTCCTTTTCATGCACCAAACTGTGCTGATATACAGAGCTCTGGCACTAAATGCGCACATTAGAACCTGCAAAGTACTCCATTCTCTCCTGACCTCGGGCAGCTGTAAGTGGAAATGAGATTTTTCCCATGTCCTCACAAAGTCTGTGCGCATGGCAACTTGGAAGCAACACGAAATCTTACCCTGGCAGGGGTGCACTCATGTCACCCTCACACCTGCTCCTCATAGGGGGGCAGGCCTTGTAGAGAGCTCTTTCAGGCAGAACCAGATATACTCTTTCTTGAGAAACAAAAATCAATAAATGAAACCAAAATCAATCAATCAGAGAGGGTGACAGTCCTTGGTGGATCACTGTAACTAAAATAAGAATGTGAAAGGAAACTTACAAAATTAAATCAAAATGTCATTTCCAGAGGTGATGATGTACCCCAGTCCCCGCGGTGCCCACCAATCGCAGAACGCCTCTAATGTAACGGTAGACACCGCGTGCTCCCTCTCTGGGGCCATCTGGCCGCAAACATGGCCGCAGTAGCGGGCAGACAATCGGGCCGGACAACCCCAGAACGAGATATATGGGTGCACAGGGAGGAACAGCATGAGAACACCATTTGGCCCTTTGAAATTATTCCCCCATGCAGACTGATCAGGGCAGATTGTGTTCCTGGCCCCTGATCACCATTCACTCACAGTAAAACCATAACCCTTGATATCTTTATCATGCTGAAAAGTTTCCAGGAAAGTTTGGAGTCCACTCATCAAGACTGCCTCACCTGCACTATGGGTTGTTGAATAGCACTCTGGACCCTCCAATTGCAGAGACTCCGACAAGTCTCAGTACTAGATGACCTTAGTATTCGTGCGAGACTGTGATCTGTCATTGTGGATACTCCAGCCAAGGGAAACATCTTTACTGCATGGATTCTGCACAGCTTATGTTTCACATGGATAGCGTCACACAGGCCCATTCTACTCTTTCTCGCCTCATGGACTAAGACCCCGGCCCTCCAATGAAGTCTGGTGCACTTTGGTTGAAATTCCTTTATGTGGGGCCTACTGTAACCCTTGCTAAGGAGATGAGCAGGCCAAATAAATCTCCATGTAAGGTCTCACAAAGGCTTCAGTCAACTGCATGCACACCTCTTTAATCCCATGCCCAATCCTTCTTGCAATCAAGGCTAACTTTCCCATTGCCTCCTTACCTGTAGCCTTCATCCGCATGCTAACTCAAAATAACAAATCACCAAGGATAGCCAGTAGTGATTGGATGTGCTACCACAGCTTTCTCCAGTCATGTAGGGAAGCCTCTGGTTTTCTATTGTTAAGGAGACAGTATAGGGCTTCACTCTTTCAATCCTGAAAGTGTATCTACAATGTTCCTTGCCACTCACATAGCATGTTTAACTCCCCTTGAGTACTCCTTGCGTCCACTCACAACTCACATTAGGGCAATAGCAGCAGGAGATGCAATGACCTTACTGAACACTCGGCGCAATCATCAGTTTTAGAGGTCAGAACATGGTGAGCTGTAAGTGATGGCTTGCATGATGCGTACTCAGGCAGCCCACTCACAAATGATGACCAGTGCTTAATCATGCACATGTGAGATTATTGAGTAATCACTATGTTGTTAATGTGAGAGAATTGAATCTATGGAGTTCATTATCAGACTCTGAGGAGGCCCCAAATTCCACACCCTTAAATGCTTGTGACCATTGAAGATAACTAGCTGCTGGACTGAATCCAGGATGCTTCCAAACTATGCAAGTGAACATATATTTACAAGTGCCAAAAGTATATAGAATGGTTGTACACCCATGCCACCAAAACTTCTTTATCTTTCTTTTTCTATTACTATGTCTAGTTGCAGCCCCAACATCCACAGCTGAGGTGGAGGAAGCTTTCTGACTGCTATGCCCTGTTGACTGTGAGGACTTTGGTAGATGTTCTCCAGTGAACCAAGGCCTGGAGGGCTCCAGGCTGCTAAGGGTCTCCTGCTCAGATGCAGGTGCACCCTCCTTGGTCTGACCTGCCAGAGGTGATAGGGTCACTGGCAGAGGGGAGGTAGGGCCATCACTTCCTCTACCAGCTGTGGACCCGTGTCAGTAATGTGCTCACCGGATTGTAACCCTGAGCCTAGTCTACCGAGGTGAATGTCTCTGCGCTGGTGTAAAGTGCAAGTGAACACGGTGCATCCTCTGAGGCATCCTCCTCAGAGGAGGGGTTGGAGATGGTCTCACTTGTGGGCCTCACCCTTTTTTTGCTGGGACCTGGAGTGGAGAAAAGAAATATTTAGCGAATGCCTAAGCAGGCACCTCAATTAAAGCAATGTGGGCACATCTGACAACTGCAGACTGGAGGCATCCTCACTGGCTTCCTGGGGGAGTCCTATCTCCCTTCAGCACAGGCATGGTTCTGCTCTTCCCCAGCCTGCTCCTCATAAGAGGTTAGGAGTCTAATGTCCAGAATGCTGCCGCTGGTCTTGGCCCTCTCCCTCTTACTGTGGGCGTTTTTGTCCTCCAGATAGACAGAGTGTCATCCTAATGGGTGCATGAGCAGTTTAGGAGCATGCATGCCTATGGCAGCTCCTGAGCTCTCCTCAGTAAGTGATTAACAAACAGGATGCCCTGCGACTGATAGAACACTGAGAACATGAAGTGACTGGCACACAATTCGCTGCTGAGTCCTGCAACCCAACACTTGTCTAACATCCCAGTGCACTCTCACACTCACACTGGCTGTTGCCCATATGAAGTCACTTTACAGTGAGTGGATGGTGCCACTTACCCTGGTGGAGCGCAAATCATTTATTCTCTTCCTGCATTGCTGGGAAGGTCTTTGGTGGGCCCCATGGGCACTAACCTTCGTTGTGACCTCTGCCCAGGCCACTGTGGTCAGAAAGGTGGGCCCCCTGTTGCCATCTCTGGGAAACAGCACCTCCTGCCTTTCCTGGATGGCCTGGAGGAGAATCTCAAGGGAGACTCTGCTGAACCATGAGGCCACACCCTGTCTGGTCTGCGGCATTCTGGTGTCAGCATAATCCAGAGCTTCTTGCTTGCGGTGAGTGAATGGCAGTCTGGGTGCCCCTTAAATGTGGCGCCCAGGCCTTCAACCCCATGAGGTGACAGGCAGGGACGGCGACGTCTTGCTTGTCCCTGCCATGAGATTCACTGAGCTCCTTGCAGATGCATATGTAATGAGATGACCAGCACGAGATCACGCATGGTCAGCCCACCCAGCGGAAATCATTCCCACTTCTGTGCCCGCCAGCGAATGTAGACACCAGAACAGAAGGTTCAGCACATCATGAGTCACTTTCTCCACAACTAACATTGCATGGGATGTATTTTCATTCCCATAATTTCTACTGGCGGAAGATGATTTGTAAAGAAATTAGAAAAAAGCTTGGGATTATTTTTAATTGCTAGCCATCGGCTTTTCATCAGAAGTGCTGCTCCTGAGCCCACAAAATCTCCAGCCTGTGCAAGATTCTCTCCATTAGCCTTCCAATCAAAGATGCCTTTAAAATTTTGTTGCGGTATGTGGCTTTATTTTTCAGTGTGTTATTATGACCAAGTGAGGAGGAATTAACTGGCTCCCCTCTATTCAATCTCCTCAGTTGGTCATAACAAAGGTTTAAGTTTCTTTTTCACAAGGATATGCCTTTTCCAGATCAGAATTTATTTAACTATTTATGCCGTGAGCAATAAGGAGCCAATCAAACAAGGTTTTCTTGAGTTAAAGAAAGAGCAAATTCATTAGCCAATAAACCCAAGTAAAAAAATTATATAAGCAAGGCGCCACACACACAGGTATCAGAAATAAGGAAAGTTAGAGTCCAATAAAAAAAAGTTAATGTAGTTTTTTTTAACTAAATGTACTAGAGACCTTTGATTGTCCTTGAGGTATAGATTTTTAAACGTCGCAAATTTGGATTAGCTGGATTTGTGGATGCAGTCAGATATAGAAGCTGTTGCAATTATTATGAGATCTCGGTTCACTGATAGATTTCTAGTAAAGTTGGCTTTCTAACCAGGTAACACACTTGTTCTAAAAGAGAGAGGGGGAGAGTGACAGCTTTCAGCCTGTCTCTTCTGCTGAAGTCTTTCTTGCAATCTCTTTGCAGTGGCTGCAGCCTGGCCTGTTATCCTTCACCCATTGTGTATTTCCAAGGGGTTTTGGATGGGTCTATCTGTGGCAGCCATTGTTTCAATATCCGGCACTTTGCATTTCAATGTCTCTTACTTGGTGATGAGTTTTGATGGGTCTCTGAATTATAGGAAATGTCTCTCTCCTCACACTCCCTAGAGGGTAGTTTGTTTGTTTTTCACCTTCACCTTGGGAGGTGGACTTGCATTTTTAAGTACAAAAACAAAAATACCTGGAAAAACTCAGCAGGTCTGGCAGCATCTGCGGAGAGGAGCACAGTTAACGTTTCAAGTCCGAATGACCCTTCAACAGACCTAAGTAAAAATAGAAGAGAGGTGAAATATAAGCTGGTTTAAGGGGGGGTGGGACAAGTAGAGCTGGATAGAGGGCCAGTGATAGGTGGAGATAACCAAAAGATGTCACAGACAAAAGGACAAAGAGGTTTTGTCTGTGACATCTTTTGGTTATCTCCACCTATCACTGGCCCTCTATCCAGCTCTACTTGTCGTCCTCCCCCACCCCCCACCTTAAACCAGCTTATATTTCACCTCTCTTCTATTTTTACTTAGTTCTGTTGAAGGGTCATTCGGACTCGAAACGTTAACTGTGCTCCTCTCCACAGATGCTGCCAGACCTACTGAGTTTTTCCAGGTATTTTTGTTTTTGTTTTAGATTTCCAGCATCCGCAGTTTTTTGCTTTTATCTTTGCATTTTAAGTAGTTTGTTCTGTCTCATTTCAAATTGCAAAATTTCCAGTCAGTTGAAAGTTGAGAAATCATATTTTCAAAAATAAAGGGGCATAGCCTCAGGACAGTGCAGCCCTTTAAATTTTTTGGTGCAACCATGCACACATTATTTCTCACAGAACATGACCTGCGCAGTACCTTTCAAGGTTACTGCTTGGTTGCGTCCCCAACACAGCTCAGTGGGAACATTTCTCCCAATCATTTCTAGACCTAGATCTTATCACCAGAGCCAGCCAAATTCTCTCACTCCCATGACTGGTGAGCCTCAAAATGTTAGCATTAGATGGACATCACAGCTATTTCATTGACTTTATAGCTGTTCTGGATGTAAGTCAAAGATTGGCCTCTCTCATTGCCCCTTTTCAATATTTATATACATTCCTCAATGGTCTTGCCTCTCCTTATCATTCTTTAGCATTACAACTCCTTCCCCATCACCCCACCAAACTCGCCATTGCCCTGACACTGGCATACTGTCTATCTCCTCTTCCCTTCATCCCATAATTGGCAGCCATGCCTTCAACTTTCTAGGTAGAGTGACCAGACTTTCAAAAGTCAAAACCAGGACACATTGAAAAACCTTGGGAACAGGGGTTGCATGATGATTCACACTTTGGGCAGCCAATGACAGGAGTCTGGGGGAGGGACAGTTGAAGGTAGGAGGTCATGTGATGACATCTCCTGGAATATGTCCAGCCAGAGTTGGAAACCCCATTGAAAAGTGTATCATCAGCCTTGTGCTAGATGTAACATGGGATTTAAGCACACGGACTGCACGAAGGTTATAAAAGGTTTGTTTATTCCAGTGGCATCAAAGTGGTATCAACCCTCAAGAGGAAGGATAAATCAAAAAAACAAACTATTTACAAAGAATATTTACTGCTGATGCTCCAGATCTCTGTCCTATACATGGCCTCGGCTTCTCAACGCAGTCACTCATCTGGTTTGTTCTGTGGACAAGCTCCGAGCTGCAGCTCTGTTCTCTAACTCTCATCAGGCTTCTCAGATTCAGGAGTGCTGCCAGTGGTTTGACTAGCTTTCCAATTCCTTAATTGGCTCCCTAGCCACCCTGAGGGGCTTTAAGCTACCCTTGGCTCCTGCCACTATTAAGTACTGGCTTTGCCCTAGTTGCTTTCACCCTCACTTCACAGTACCTGGCTCTGCGCCTCAGCTTGTCAAAGACACTGCTTCCTGCACGGATGGGCCCATAGGGGCTGACCAGTTCCCCTGCTTGGTGCTCTCCCCCAATATCACCACCTGCTGCCAGAGACCCCACTATATACTTCCCTGCTTGAGAGTTGCTGTCCCAGCAACTACAGATATCACACAGTGACTGTTTACTGAGCAATTGGGTGATCAGCATGTTTGATTGAGCTATGACAGTTTGCATATTCAAGTCCACATTGGTGGCAGCATTCTCTTCATGCATCACCGATCTGGGCAAATGGTATGGGTTGGGATGATATCCTGCATTTGCTTGAGATGACCTTTGCAGCCCTTTTTCCAATCTAGCACCCAGGCTCTGTGATAGGTCAGCCACATAGGGATCTAGATTGGTCATGTCTCCAGGGACCACATGATCAGAAGCACTGGTTGCTCCAGTTGCAGCCGCCCTACCTGATGTCTCTGCATCTCCTTCTGGCATCAGAGTCAACTTCCTCTTACTGGATGCACCCATGGAATCCCTGACACATACATTCTGGGATTCCCCGTCACTATCTGATTCCTATTCACTCAGGTTCTGCCGCTTCACGTTCTGCTATGCTGTTAAATGTGCTGCTTGGCCCCGCATTATCCACTCGACTTTTCGCATCAAGCAACTCCCCTCTGGAAATAGTCTTCTGAGGCTGCACTCCAGCCACAGGTCTGGTGTCATGGGTGTAACCACTGGTGTCGAGCCTCTTCCGTGCTTTGGCCAAATACACCTCTCATTGTTCTGGCAGTAATCGGCAATTTCGGCAGCCATCCCTGGCCAATAACACCACCTTGTTGTCAGTGCAGCTGTCTTCTCTGACATTTGGTAGCCTGCCCGATCATGAACTGGGGTCAACACTTGACACTGGAGACTGCCAGGCAGGATGACTCGTTTCACCTCTCTCCGGTTGTCAAAAACAAGTCGATAGAGAGCTCCACCCTCCTCCCTGATTCTCTTCCAGCACCTCAGCAGTTTACGTGGCGGTTTGGACTCCTTCATTTGGCAGCGTCGGGTCGGTCGATGCTTAGTCTTCCAGTAGAAGTTAAATCTACCAATGTCTTCATCGACTAGTTGAAGCTGCCTGAGGTCCTCTTTTGAGATGGACCGTTCTCTGCAGCAAAGAGCGTGAGTCCAGACGGCTATGTTGCCTGTCTGGTGCCAGGGTTCAAGGCATCTTCTTGGGGCTGGAGAGGAGCTTGCAGTGGAAGAGGGAGGACCAGTCGTTGTGGTCCATATTGGGACCAACAACATAGGCAGAACAAAGAAGGAGGTTCTGCATAGTCAGTATGAGGAGCATGGCACCAAGTTAAGAGGCAGAACCTCAAAGGTCATAACCTCTGAATTATTACCTGAGCCACATGCAAATTAACAAATGGCAAATCAGATTAGGGAGATGAATGCGTGGCTCAAAGCCTGGTGTGGGAGAAGTCGGTTCTGGTTCATGGGGCACTGGCACCAATACTGGGGAAAATGGGTTCTGTACGGTTGGGACGGTCTACACCTGAACCATGTTGGGACCAGTGTTCTTGTGAGCTGCATAACTAGGGAAGTAGAGAGGATTTTAAACTAAGTAGTGGGGGCAAGGGTACAAATTTGGGAAGATGTGGTAAATCAAAGAGTAGAGAGAAAGCAAAAGAGAAAGGTATTATTACAGGAAATGAAAAACAGACCATGACAGGAAGGGATAGAGAGTACAAATCTAACAGTAAATCAACAGATGAGACTAGGGGTTATAAAAAGAATAAAAGGATAAAACTAAAGGCTCTGTATCTGAATGCACAAAGCATTTGAAACAAAACAGAGGATCTGAGAGCTCACATAGAAATAAATAAGCACGATTTGATAGCCATTACAGAGACATGGCTGCAGGAGGACATGGATTTGGACCTGAATATCAAAGGATATAGGACAATTAGGTAGGACACAAAGCGAGGAAAAGGTGGACGGGTGGCCCTGTTAGTTAATGACGGTATTAGTACAATAGAGAGGGATGACCTAAGTTCAGGAAACCAGGGTGTGAAAACAGTTTGGGTAGAGATGAGAAATGGTAAAGGCAAGAAGTCACTTGTGAGAGTCATGTACAGGCCCACTAATAGTAATCACATGGTAAAATGGAGTATAAAGGTAGAAATAAAGGGAACTGGTCAGAAAGGCCCGGCGATAATCATGGGAGATTTTAATCTACATATGGACAGGAAACATCAGATGGGCAAAGGTAGCCTTGACGAGGAGTTCATAGAATGTTTCCGGGATAATTTCTAGAACAGCATGTTCTGGAGCCAACCAGACAGCAGGCTATACTAGACCTGGTGTTGTGCAATGAGACGGTATTATTTAATGATCTCATAGTGAAGGTGCCCCTAGGTAGCAGCGACCATAAAATGCTAGAATTTTACATTCAGTTTGAGGTAGAGAGGAATGGGTCTGAGACTGTTTTTAAACTTAAATAAGGGCAATTATGAGGACAAGAAAGCAGAGCTGGCTAAAGTGAATTGGCAAATGAGGTTAAAGGATGGGTCAATAGAGATATAGTGGCAAACATTTAAGAGGATATTTCAAAATACACAGAATTGATACATTCCAACGAGTAAGAAAAAGTCCAAAGGATGGACACATCATCCGTGGTTAACTAGAAAAGTTAAATATAGCATCAAACTTAAAGAAAAAGTATATAATTGTGCATAGGTGGAAGGCCAGAAGATTGGACAGAATATAAGGATGACTAGAAGATTAATAAGGAGGGAAAAATTAAAGTACAAGAGAAAGCTAGCTAGAAATATAAAATCAGATAGTAAGAATTTCTATGAATATTTTAAAAAGAAACAAGTTAATAAAGAGAGCGTTAGTTCTATAGAATTGGAGAATTGATAATGGAAAACAAGGAAATGGCAGATGAATTGAACAGGTATTTTGCATCAGCCTTCATTATACAGGATACAAGTGACAACCTAGAAGCAGTTATAAAACAGGAAATGCAAGGGAGGGAGGAACTCAGGAAAATTACAATCACCAGAGAAGTGGTACTAAGTAAATTGTTGGAGCTGCGGGCTGACAAGTGCTCGGGTCCTGATGGACTTCATCCTAGACTCTTAAAGCAGCTAGTGGGATAGCTGATGCATTGGTTTTAATTTTCCGAAACTCCCTAGATTCGGGAAAGGTTCCATTAGATTGGAAGATAGCAAATGTAATTCCATTATTTAAAAAGGGAGGGAGACAGAAAGCAGGAAACTACAGGCCAGTTAGCTTAACATCTGTCGTAGGGAAAATGTTAGAAGCTATTATTAAAGAAGCTATAGCAGGGCACTTGGACAAGTTCAAGGTAATCAGGCAGAATCAACATGGTTTTGTGAAAGGGAAATCACGTTTAATCAATTTATTGGCGTTCTTTGAGGAAGTAACATGTGCTGTGAATAAAGGGGAACTGGTGGATGTACTGTACTTAGATTTCCAGAAGGCATTTGATAAAGTGCCACATCAAAAGTTATTGTGGAAAATAAAAGCTCATGGTGTAGGGGGTAATATATTGACATGGATAGAAGATTGGCTGGCTAACAGGAAGCAGAGAGTAGGCATAAAAAGGTTTTTTCAGGTTGGCAAGATGTAATGAGTGGTGTGCCACAGGGATCAGCGCTGGGACCTCAACTGTTTACAGTGTATATAAATGACATGGATGATGAGATGGATGGGATTGTTGCCAAATTTGCTGATTACACAAAGATAGGTAGGAAAGTAATTTGTGAAGAGGACATAAAGAGGTTACAAAAAGATAAAGATAGATTAAGAGAGTGGGCAAAGATCTGGCAAATGGAGTATAATGTGGGAAAATGTGAAATTGTCCATTTGGTAGGAAGAATAGAGAGGCATATTATCTAAATGGTGATAGATTACAGAGCTCTGAGATACAGAGGGATCTGGGTGTCTTAGTGTATGAATCGCAAAAGGCTAGTATGCAGGTACAGCAAGTGATTAGGAAAGCTAATAGAATGTTATAATTTATTGTGAGGGGAATTGAGTACAAAAGTAGGGAGGTTATGCTTCAGTTATAGAGAGCACTAGTGAGACCACATCTGGAGTACTGTGCACAGTATTGGTCACCTTATTTAAGGATGTAAATGCATTGGAAACAGTTCAGAGAAGGTTTACCAGACTAATACCTGGAATGGGTGGGTTGTCTTATGAGGAAAGGTTGACAGGCTAGACTTGCATCTGCTGGAATTTAGAAGAGTAAGAGGCAACTTGATTGAAACATATAAGATCCTGAGGGGATTTGACGGGGTGCATGTGAAGAGGATGTTTCTTCTTGTGGGAGAATCTAGAACTAGGGGTCACTGTTTAAAAATAAGGGGTCGCACATTTAAAACGGAGATGAGACAAAATTTTTTCTCTCAGGGTTGTGAGTCTTTAGAACTCTCCTCCTGAAAAGGCAGTGTGAGCAGAGTCTTTGAATGTTTTTAAGGCAGAGGTAGGGTCTTGGTAATCAAGGGGGTGATCAGTTATCAGGGGTAGTCGGGATGCAGATTTGAGGTTGCTTTCAGATCAGCTGTGATTTTATTAAATGGTAGAGCAGGCTCGAGGGGCCAAATGGCCTACTCCTGCTCCCTGTTCGTATGTTCGTTTGTACATGGCTCCACCCTTCTGGATTTGAATCTCTCTCATAAATATATCGGTTATACTTTGACAACTCCCTGCCCAGAGTCCACAGAGGATGGGGGTGGGAATGTGGCCATTTGTCTGAGGCATGAGCAAGGCATCAGCCGTAATCCTCTCTAAACTGACAAAGGTGGGTTCCCTTGCACATTCAGTCTTCCAGCCGAGGGCCTCAGCGTTTCCATTTCCTCTGCCAGGCCTGTATCTTCTCTGGCGAGGGACACGGAATGGAGTTGTGCTGGACAGGATTGCCATGCCTGATGCCTGTGGTATGTGTGGTTATTGAGGGTAGTCTCGTTTGAAGTGCCCAACCCTGTTACAGTTCCAGCACCTGTTTGGAGTATCCCTTGGATGTGCTCAGCCACACGGCTTGCTGTGGAGACAGGACGGCAAGGATTGGATTTGAATTGCTGTGCGGCAATCTGTTCCACCTGCCTCTTCAGCCTGAGGTCTACGCCTACTTCAGTGCCGACAGTCACTTCCCTGATGGCAGCCTGTTTTCTGGTCTTAGGAGTCCAGTCTTCCCCCATGATCCAGATGAAGTAATCTCGTGCGTCAAAAAAGGACAGTTGAGATTTGTCACTGGTGAGTCTCCTCAACTCCACCCAGATGTTTTTATCCCTCATCACTTTAGCTAGATGGTTTTTCAGCTGCATGTTCCTGGTCAATTTGGAGGGATCCAGGAGGATGATGTGGTCGAACAACATCACCAGCTCCGGCGATAGAGACCAGGTCCTCTCCTTTGGTTTACTTGCACTCATAAAACTGCTGCAGCTGTGAAAGGCTGTTCCTAAAAACCTGTGCCAGGACCCCAAAGGTCTGCTGCAGACTTTTTTGAACATCTGCACCTCTCCCTAGTATTTCCTGGCGAGCTTTCCCGCACAGATGTTCCATCACAAATGCCACCTGCTCACTCTTGTTGAAGCTCCTGGATGTTGTGACCAGCTGTGTGCCCACAATCCAGTCCTCAGTAACCAGGTTGTTGGATGGCTCCAGTCTTCTCCAAAATCTGTCCAGTTCCCTATCCATCAGCAGGTAGAATATCCGTGATGGGATATTCCATCCTTCCCCTGATATTTTAAAGGTGTACACTGGAAGCCACTTTCTGGTCACTGTTTCGACTGTCAGCTTCATCCTGTAAAGCCTGCGCCTCTGCCAGAGCTGCAACTACTTCAGCCTCCCTCACTGACAGGGCCAGTTCCAGTTCTTCTACCATCCGCTTGATCTTGGCCGGGCGCCTTTCCATTTCGTCCGCCATGACCTGACGCCTGACTGTGGAATCCTGCCGACTGCGCCAAGATGTAATGTGCGGTTTAAGCACATGGCCTGTACGAAGGTTACAAAATAAGATTTATCTATTCCACTGGCATCAAAGCAGTATCAACCCTCGGGGGAAAGTGTAACTCCGGGAAACAAACTATTTACAGAGAATATAGCCAATTCCCCAGATCTCTGTCCTATTCGGGGCTTCGGCTCCTCAACGCAGTCACTCACCAGGCTTGTCCAGGCTCATTCTGCAGCCCAAATCCTGGCTGCAGTCCTGTTCTCTCACTCGCTCTCTCTTGAAGCTTCTCAGACTCAGGGTTCTGCCAGAAGGTTTGACTAGGTTTCCAATTCCGTTCCTGGCCCCTTGGCCACCCTCAGGGTCTTCAAGCTGCCTTAAGCCCCTGCCACACTGCCACTCCAAAGTCCTGGCTTTTTGCCCTGGCTGTTTTCTCCCTTGCCTTGTCGCATCCAGCTCCGCCCTTCAGCTTATCAAAGGCACTGCTTCCTGCAGGGTGGGGCCCACAGGGGCTAACCAGTTTCCCTGCTCAGTGCCCTCCCTCAACATCGCCACCTGCTGCCAGAGGCCCTGCCACACATTGATGAACCTCATGGTGCAGTTTGCACAATTTATTGAAACAGCCCAGGAACTGCTGTTAGTAAATGAATGCTTAATGTGCTTTCATGACATTTTTTGGTCTGCTCTGCTAACACCTGCATTAAAAACACAACAAAGGAATGTTGCATGAACCCATTGTGCATTTGGCTACTAATATTCCCAACCACAATTTCTAGTCTTAAATTACTAAAAGCACTGAGGTGTCACAATTCCCATTTGTAAGTTTCCCTACAAAGAAGCAATCATTTGTACTAATGAGAAGTCTGTGGTTGGATGTCAGTAGTAATATGTCTGAAATAAATGAACTACTCGCACCATGTAATGACTGTAACATGACTACATATTTAGGGCTAATTTTCTGGGATCTCACCCCCATCAGCATGTATTGTCAATTTGGATGTGTACTGCCCATAATTTTAAATCCATTAAATTAATATTGAGAAATTGGGATCAAACCCAAATTTCTGATACGCACTGCTAGTGGGATGCTCCCTATTGCAATGGCAAATCTGTAAAGGTATTCTTTGCTAAAAAGGAAATTCGAGCAGCCCTTTTACTGACATTAATTTTCTGATAACAGAAAAGAACTGACTCTGCTATCAGCTGTCTTCTATAATTAGAAATTTCAACAGTGGTCATAGGCTAGTTGTGCAGTTTCCAAGTGCGGAAAATTCTAATCTCAATTTAATCCCTCCCCCCACCTCCCTATATATTGTGCAGAAAACACCGGGCAGGATTTTCCCCCCGTCGGGGACGAAGTTGAAGTGCGGGCGCGCACAGACGCACCTCCGAATAGCGCCCCCAATCGGGAGCGCGGCGCCATTTTACGTGGGCGGGCCAATTAAGGCCCGCCCAGCATGATGTCCTCACGGAAGCGCTATGCACTCCCTGTGCGGGCGGGGAGGAATCCCTGAGCCTAAGAGTGCGCTCTTTCACACATGCGCCTGAAAGAGCGCACTCATCTCCTTGGGGCTAAGTGCTGCCTCAGGGAGATTGCCTCTACTGTCAAAAATAGAAAAAAAATTTCCCTGACATGTCCCCTCATGTGACACTGTCACATGAGTTGGGACATGTCCATAATTTTTGAAAAAACTTTAATTAAATTTAAAAACCTACATGAAACCTCATCCCGCCTGCGGATGAGGTTTCATGCTTTTTCTAATTCCTGCCAGGGCTCCTGGCCTACCTGCCAACCTTAAGCTTATTGACCATTGACAGGTCAGCGGGCGCACAGCTGATTTTGCTGCGCCCCCGCCTACCTGAAAATTTGAATGGGGCACGGTGACATCGGCTCACCGCGCGTCATTTTACATGTTGGCGAGCGGCCCTGCCCCCTGCTCGCCGACGGGAAAATCCTGCCCACTATCTCAGTATCCAAAGTGTATCTGTGAAACTGCAAACAGGCGAACGGAAACTGGTCAGATGATTTTTTTTCTTGCACTCATTAGAAAAAACACAAATCTGAGATAGAAAATGTTGTACAAGATTCCTTTTGACATGAATAAAGCATCAAGAAAACAAAAATGGGGGTTGGGAAGGACATACCAGGCTGTTAATGATTCTGAGGTACCTGAAAAAGCACAGGTTAACAATTGTTCATGCACCAAGTTGACTTAACAGCATAGACAGTACAGCCTGATATCTGTAGAAGTTGAATTGGAGAAAGTCCCTTGTGATACACAATTCCTCTAATCTCTCCCCATACTCAAGTAGTATTTATAGATGCAGCTCACCTCTAGAGACAGTAATTAAGACCATTTCTAATTGATCTTTCAGCAATTGAACTACACATTTCTGGTAATATGCAATAAGATAGAAAGCAGTCCAAAAGTGTCCACTAAAGTTATACATCATGCCTCCCCTCTTCGTTTACATGTGATGTGTATCATACATAAATATGCCCAGTTCGTCAGATTTTATGGTTAATAGTTTACTTGTGCAGTTTACGAGTATGAAATTAACATGGTGAGTATATTAAAAGGATAAGTAGTTCATCTTTGTCTGATTACCCAATTTAACTGAATCATTGTTTTAAAAAAAACCCAAGTGAAAGGAATACTGACTCCATTGGCACCTCTTGAACTGCCAAATGAGGGAACAGGTGTTTTCTCAGTCAGCAGCTCTAATGTTATCACAAATTGCACAGGATCACTGTCTTCAGCATAAAGAACCTTTATGTCTCATGTGGATGACCTTGTGGCAAACCCCTTTGAAAAGAGCCAGTTAACAAGTGTGTATAAAAGTGGCAGCAGTTTGATGAAAGACAGTTTCTGAAATAGATAAATCTGATGTGTCCACTACTTTGCCTGGGTTGCAGGATTGTCCCTGTATTTAGCACAGACCCTCAAGTGATTAATGTCAATGTATTCTGAACTTCCCGGCATTTAACAGTTCTCGCTTCCACTGAGCTGCAAAGTGAGAACAGCGTAAGTGACAGGATCATCTAAAGTATTTACATCCATCTCACACTTCACAGCCCTGAGTCGGAAAATAAGATCTGGGTAATTAGATGCTGAAATCCTTTCTATTTGAACACGAGGAGTAGGTCAAGGGGAAGGAGTCTCAGTGGAGCTGAAAATCCTGACATCTGGAGAAACTGTTGGGACACTGAGACATCTAGTGACAAACCTGGACGGTCCCAGCCAAACCAAGACGTTTGATGACCCTATATCTAGGTCCCACACTCTGAAACTCTCCTGCCTCTGCACGTTCCTCTCCTCCTTTAAGATCCTCTTCAAAAAGCATTGCTTTGATCAAGTCTTTTATTATTCTGTTTTTTAATCTCTTTTTTGGGTTCAGCATCTATTTTTTCTCCTTCAGTTTCTGTGACCTACCTTGGGATAATTTTCTGCATTGAAAGTGCTAAATAAATCAGGCTGTTGTAATGCTATAGAAAAAGAACCTAAAAAAGTCTGGAATGAGAAAAAGCTGAATCATCTTTCCATCTCCTTTCATCAACCATTTGCAATTTACACTGTATCACAGAAAACAGGCTTTCTACAATGCTGCCCACAGATAAGTTGCCAAGACATGTTGTAAAGCCCTGAGATAAGCGAAGGCTTGTTGGCACCCATAGAACTACATGACAGGAACAGCCGCATTCTCCCATAGAGAAAGGGGGAAAGGGAAGAAAACAAGGAGCTGAGAAACAGGGTTTGTGTACACTCAGCTGAGTAAAGTGAGTAAATAAATGTATTTTACCCTGGTTACTTCTTCTGCAGCAGGTGCCAGTTCATTAGTTTCATCTTTACATTTCTTCAGTTCAATCTCTAGTTCCATAATTCTCTGCTGTAAGGAGTCTTTGTCTCTCTTTGACTGTAGAATGAACTTGTCGTACTCTTCCCTTATCTTTCTTTCCTTTTTACAGTTTGGGCATTCTGGGTTTTTCTGAGTTTCAGAAGGGCTTGTCTCCATGGGTGTCTTTGGAGACAAAAACTCAAATTCATTCATTTTGTCTAGTTTATGTTGTTGTTTTTCCATTTTACTTTCTCTTGAAGTGTTCACTGATCCAACAAGAGTGTTGGGCCAAGTTGATCGAAGGTTTGTAAAGCGATCATCAGATGCTTTACTTTTGTCCAAGTTTGTAACAGTTTTAGCAGTTGTCAGAGTTTTAGCTGTTACTTTCTCCAAGTGAGGTAAAATCACCTTTTGATTATGTTGATCTTTAAATTCATCTGATCGAGGTAATGAAGCTCTGAGATTTTTCTCTATGAGTCTGGAACAGGCATTCCGGCCAATGCGTATAGGAGGAAGGCAGGTCTGTATTTGTGAGCCCTATGTTAAATGATTATAGTAAAAATGTTATAAAACAAATTGTAAGCAATACAACTATTATAAATACAAGAGTGGCAATTACCCTCTTTACTATGCTTGGGAAATACTTAGTTCCCAGTCATGGCAAAAAGGAAAATAAGGTAGAGATGTCTGTTTCCACCTCCATTATGCTGCCCAGGATTTTCACTTTCTACTGTGTCTATCCATGGAGCACACAGATGCAGGAGCACTACAAAAAAAGCTGGCAGTGAGGCTAACAGTGGGAAGACCCTCTTGGACCAGAGAATCTGAGGGGCCCTGAGAGCAACCTGGAGAGCAAGGCTGGCCACGGGTATTATTCCTCTTTTTCCTTCTAGGCAGGGTTTTGGGAGCTTACAGAAGTTGCTGGAAGCCTCTCAAGTTTATAGTGCACTCCTGTTTCTGGTCTCAACTGCAAATGCAAGATTCAGTGAAATGGCAGGCCCTGCTGGGAGTGCAAGCAGGCCATCAAAAAGAACTGGCCACTGCTTTTTATCCCTCTTGTTATGTCTTATGGTTCCCATAAATTAGAAATAATCACACTTCAGACTCAAAATGCTGGAGCTTCATCAAGTGTATGTTTTGCTGCTCTCCATGTGCCTGGTAGACTGATAGGCTGATACATTGTTATTCGGCGCACGGCTGCAGTGCAGAGTAACACGTGGCATCATGGACGTATTTTCATAATGATTAGTTTCTATTTCTGTATGAACAACGCCTCTATTCCCTTCACAGGCGACGTGTACTTGAGCAAAGAGAGGAAGAGAGGATAATTGGCCCATGATTCCTAAAACAAAACTCTATTTGAACTAAGCAGGGTTCATTGGTTACCTTTTTATTTCCTTGACTCATGTACTCTTCTGCTGCTCCAGTTTCTTTTACTGTGAGTCTTTCAACATGTGTTTCACTACATACCTGAAAATACATTTCTTTTTTAAAAAAATTAGATAAACTTACCATGTCAATTCAGAGTTTACTACTTGTTTCAATACTTAAATACAATACATAAATTATGACTGAATAAATAAAATTGTTTTCTTCACACCATAAATATAATCCTTTCTTTAAAGTTATTTTCCTCATTTTACACCATTATTTGAGTCACATAATACATAAAAATCAATGATTGATTATTAAGATGTATGAGTCTTGTATTTACTCGGTACAACCAACAGGAGCAGTCTAATAATCTAGTTATTCAAATAAGAACATAAGAAATAAGGCAGGAGGAGATCATTAAGCTCTTCGAGTCTACTACGCTATTCAATGCAATCCAGTGCCTTTGTATTATTAGAATAACATTACCTATACCACATGCTGCAATCCAATATACTACTTGCTAATTTCAGAAGTATTTAAAATATGATAATAAATACATTTGTAATCTATGGTGTGGGATGTAATGCACTTTTTTTTCCTTTACATGGTACAGTTTGCACTCATGGAAAATTCAGGCAGCTTCAGGAAAGAAAAAAGGTGAAAAAGAAACCAAGGGCAGAATTTTTCCCTTGATGGGCAGGCTTGGCAGGAGTGGGTCGGGAAGCCAACGTCCGCCCGCAATTGGCACCGCACTGCAATTTCACACTGGTGGGCCAATTAAGGCCCACCCAGTGTGAAACGGGAGCAGCAGCGCTCAGCACTGCCTGTGCGAGGGGGGGCGAGGGGGGTGCGGGGGGAAGAGGGCGAGCAGGCCTAGTGCGAACTTAGCGCATGCGCGCGAGTGAGTGCTTCATTATCCCCCTGAGGCACAAAGCTGCCTCAGGGAGATGAAGAGATATAAAAAAATAAAGAAAATAAAAATGTAATAAAACATGTCCCCTCATGTGACTCTGTCATATGAGCAGGGGCATGTCATTAATTCAATTGTAAAACTTTTATTTTATTTTTATTTGCTTTTGGAAACCTCATCCCGCTCATGGATGAGGTTTCAAAAAAAATGCAACGGCTGCTTGGCCTTTTCGCCTGCCCGCCAACTGTTAGGTTGGACGGGCAGTGAAAAATTTAGATTAATTGATTATTTAATGGCCTTAATAGGCCTTTTAATTGTCGGTGGGCGTGCTGCAGACTCCGGCCCTGCGACTGCACGTTGATGTTGGCATGTGGGGCTGATGTCCAACGTGCGTCATTTCACGCTCGAGCAGGTCGGGCGCACGCCTGTCCGCCGAGCTAAAATTTCTGCCCCAAATCTTCAATAATTATGGAGAGGCAGGGAGAGTGCAGGGAAAAACTGGGACTAGCTGAAGAACCTGGTAAGGCTGGGGATATGGAGGGCCTCTCAAACTTAATGTCAGGATCTTATTATCATCTTTTGCTTATATTTGGATCATTGACAGCCTGGCCGGCAGCTGGGAGGGAAGACCATATGCAGGAGGCCTCAGCCTAGGGCTCGTGATGATGTCTCCAGCAATCAGGAGGGGAAAAGGTCTGTCATTGTGGCAGGCGGAGGAAGAGAGGGCACCATGGCTGGAAACAGGTCAACAAGTGGAAGCAGGGAGAGAGAGGCCACAGAGTTGAGGCCAAAGGCTTCCTTGATGATGCTGGGGAAACATTTCTGCTCCTTCTGACCCAGAAGGAGTACTGGAAGAGCTGGAGCCAGCAGCTCCTGCCTTCTTTTCACTACCAGGTTTCCGACCCCTGGGAAACCTATGCCACAGCGAATAATTCTATAGCCCAATTGCATTGTAGGAGCCCAATTTAAATACGTTAATGACAGACCCCCCTCTCCATGATGGAACACTAGGACACCTTGAAACTTACCGCCATAAAAATGACAACAGGTGCGGGCAGTTTGGTTTGTGTTTCACATATTTAGCAATTTAACCCCTTTGAGCTTCTCCCACCCATTATGGAGGATTTAATAACAAGGTCAAAGAGTCTGTACTCACACTGTTAACTTTTCTCTTCTCAAATGCTGACAGACCTGTTTTTGCAGTTCTGTTTTATTTTCCAAGTACAGAAACGTTGTTTAATAGTATGCAATGTTTTCTTTTTCTTTTGTCAGCCAGTTGGCTGGAATGCAAAGAAACCCATCACCATATTTACAAATCTCCAAACTATGGTATTAAGAATTATAGCTTAATGTTGCAAATTCATCTGTGAACCACACCATCCATGTGAGTGGCTGTATAGGAGCATGAAATTACCCTATAAATAAGACAGGCCATAAATGGGGTTAAAAGCAAAAAGGCCATAAATGGGGTTTTCAGTTTATAGGAAAAATGTTCAGGAGAAAGGTGTTTCTCATGCTCCATTTATTTCCTTTTCTATCTTTCTGTAAATAAGTATTTACATAATTTTCCAGGCATACTGGGACACTTGGAAATGTAGGAAAGTGGCATAAAGATAAACTGAGGATTTACCAGTTATCAATTGCAGCTGCTAATTGATCTCAGCATCTGCCAAAGAGCAATTAGCCTGTAACTCATCTCAGTATGTGCCAATAGATATGTTGTCTTAACATTCCAGTTATACCAAGTTCCAACTTGACAGCAGAATAATACATTATGTTTTGCCCACGTTTTTATAAAACAATAATACTCTGCCTTTCTGTAAGCAACACTATGAGAGATCCATATTAAACCTTCAAAAATTAAACCGTTATCTGTTATTTCTTTAGTTTAGAAGCTAGGATGGCCTAAAACACATACTTTCCCTCTATCTCTATCTACATGGGTTAACAGTCCATGACAGGAGTAGCTACAGCAGCTCACATTGTAGATTCCTGCTAAGCTTTCCTCCTCCTATTAAACAGCATTTCATTGGATTCTTTACCTATTGCTCCCTGCCCTAAAAATGGTTAAACTCATCCGCTGAGGAATGTTTAGTTTGGGAGTTTAGCTGCAGTTCCCATATAAATAGAATCTACTCTAGTTCTAGATTCATCAGACTGCCCCAGTATGGACACTTCCACTTACCTGATCTTTACTACTCCGTTTATATGTGTTTTTCCCTGCACAGTTTACAATGGATCTTGCTCGGGTGGCAAACTGCAAAATGCTCAGGGTTTCATGTACTGATGCACAACCTGAAGAAACTGTCACAATCAGGGATGTTACGCAGTTTCCACCCAGGCTGAAAGGGGAATCAGTTGTGTTAATTGAACTATTGTATGAAGAAATTTGCATTTCGCAGAATGACCAAGTTATTTATATAAAAGGCTAGATGTTTGTATAACTTATTATCACATTCCAGTCTCAGAGCATCTACTTTGCCATTGATTCTAAGATGCCAGAATCAATAGCAGACAACAGCCTTTGTATCATCTCGTACAATATCTCTTGCTAGGTACTACATTTTATTTTAAAGTTAAACACAAATCTACAAAATCATAAATTAACTTTCCAGTTTCCGACTCTCTCTACAGAAAGGCTTTAATCCATACCAATCTCGCAGAATCCGTGTAAGTTTAGATTCTCTATAAGGTATGTGCTGACATCCAGGTGTACTTAATGCAAAAACAACCTAAGAAAGAAGCAGATGTAAAAATTACTTTAACCCAATATCATTCGCATTCCCAATACAGTGAAGCTTCTTTATGATTCTAGTTTTAACAGCTATATTAAAGGCATGATAAAGCAAGGGCAAGCTACTGAGATGTGGCTTCAACTGTTTTTCTACTGTGGAAGGAGCCATAAAGCATATAGGCCCAAAACCCTCAGATACAAAATGACCAATCTTGACATAGGTATAGCAGGGAGAGACATGAGTATCACAGGTTAAAACAGATGCAAAAAGAACCAGCCACACAAACTTGTGGCCATTTTAGAGTATTCTCACCATAACTTCAGCAGATGTCTGCAGGAATGGCATTGGGTGCAACTAGACCATAACCTATATACATGGGTGCTGACGTAGGTTTTATATGCTCTGGTGGATTCTTGCCCACATGAGGCAGGAGTAAGCTGGAATTGCTGCAGATTTCTAAACATCAAAGGAGGGGAGGGCATTGCTGGGCACAAAGACTGCTTACTCTGGAAGTAACCATGCTGCAGGCCTCCAATGTATCATAGTGTATGGTCAGTGGAGAAATGCTTAGTCAGACCAAGTAAGCCACCCACCCATTAACAGTTTCTCTGAAATCTTTGAACTCTCTGACTGATCTTATTCACTAACAGGACTATGGGTACAACTCCCTATTGTTGGGTTTGGCAAGATTTTCAGAAAGAACCTCATGCAATGTGGGAACCACCTCACGGTCCAGACTAGATCCTGAAGGGGAGGAGAATTCCTTATTTAAAAATTGAATTGAAGCTCCCTTACAAAGATGCTATTTACAATTTGGAAACATTTGTGAATACGAAAACAATTTTGCCTTATAAGAAGGGCTATTAGGGCCACCATCAACTTATATCCCCCTCACCCACCCCTGCTAGATTTTCCAGCATGTTCACAATGGTAGATGCTCTCGATGTTCTAGCAGCACTGATGCCCAACATTAGTATGAAAATTAAGGGGTCTCCTTCTGATCTGCAATCTTTAGTGGGATCAGCAGGAGAGCTTTGTGGGGGAGGGGCTACAACCCAACACTAATGCCAGCAGACATCCCATACCCTGGAATTTTCAGGCCATGTTTCACTATGTATATATTAGCAACATTTTTTTAGTACAAAAGCAACTTTGACTTTTCATGTTGCATTGCCAAAAATAATTCTTACATTTCTAAATAAAGTCAGGGATCGTTTTACATTCTTCGCCTCGTATAGATTTGTTTCTCGAATATTCATTAAACATTTCTTTCCTTGCTGTGCACCCATTCTCACTCCTTTGCTGTTTTCCTGTGAACAGAGAAGAAGTACCAATTGCTAATTGCAAGTATTTAGCATTTAGAAAAATGTTTTAAAGGTTTATTGTTTAAAAAAAACCTTGGGCTGAATTTAAAGACTGTTTTAAAAAGGCTCCAAGCTACCAGACAGAATTGTGGATTTCAGACTGCGTCTCCTCTTCCAAAAGGACAAAATACAATCCTTAATTTAATTATGGTTCACTGTGGTCAGGAGATAACAAAGTTTTGTTGATGCCTCATCATAAGAATGTAAATGTTGCCTTGGCCAAGGCAAAAGCTTGGAACCACAGATGGGAAAAGGGCTGTTTGAAGTGTCGATGCCTTATTTGGGAGATGACTTGTCATTTTGTACAGGTCAGATGATAATAGCAGCCATCTTAGCTTACCTGCAAAAAGCACAGAAAAGGGCTAGAAACTGGCAGATCCACAGAGAACCATTTTAAAGAAGCATCAACCCAGGGAGAGCCAGAGTAAGGCATCTAAAAACAGCTACTGGTCTGCTAAAAAGTAACCAGACAGTTAAAAGTGCCATCCCTGCAGAACAGAAGTAAGGAACCTTCTCTCCTCCCTGTAAACCTGATTTCACCTACTAAGCTAATCTGATAAAGCAACCTCTGGCAATTCGACGGTGGAAGACAATGCAGCCAAAGAGACAATCCCACAACTTGAAAGCCTTCACTTCAGACAATGCAACATCTTGACTTCAAAAATATCAGGCAGGCACCGAATATGAACTAAACTGATCCAATTTTTATAAGTATTGTTTTATCTTCATTTGTAACTAAGCCTTGGGCAGAATCTTCTGGTCCCGCCAGCAGTGGGAAGAGTGGGGGAACATAATTTGGCGCGAGGGCAAAAATCAGTTTCCCCAACGGCGGGACGAACTGGCGGAACTCGGTTCTCAGGATGCTAAAGGCGGGTTGAACTTCCCAGTGAACAATGTCAGGAAGTGCTTTTCCATGCTTGTCATGTCATGCATGCTCATTAAAAGGCCACCTCGCCAGAATTAAAATCCCCCACCAAATTAAGTTCCTCGCCAGCGGGAAATTTGAACATTCAGTTTTACGACTGTATATAAATGGCAAGCACCTGGCAGGCTTCACTTCTTCCATGAATTTGAGGTCAGTTGATGCTGCTTTCGCCTTCTTAGGGGCCGCTCATATCAGGTGCCGGTAGCACAAGCTGTGCAAAGGCTAAAATGGAGGGGTGGGGTGGAAGGGTGGAGCGGAGGCTGGACCTGGAAGGCAGGCTAAAGGGGCAAGGAGGGGGGCTGTCCACATGCCCTTTAAATATGGCACCCGACGTTCAAGCCCATAAGGTAATGGTGGGGAGGGCAACTTTCTGTCAGTCCCCGCCATGAGATTCACCATGCTCTGTCTGCATAAGTAATGAGCTGTACAGAGCAAGATCACAGGTTCAGCCGTCCCATCAGCGGGAATCATTCGCACTTCCACACCTGCCACTGAATTTAGACTGCAGAGCGGAAGATTCCCTCGTCTGTCTATGCGTTAGTAACTTTGTCTTTTCTTAAGTAGCTTCCAGAGCAATAGAGTGAAATAAACCAACCTTTCAAGTTAAAAGGTTTTGTTGCTGGGTTGCTTTAAATTGAATTTCTCACTCCACTGGTAAGAAAATATACACACATACAAATACATTGCTCACAGGCAACTTTGAGGAAACACTTTTTAAAGCATCTATAACACCATGTGTCTGCTGACTTTGTTTTTCTGGGTAGTAGAGGTTATGGATTTGGAAGATGGTTTCGAAGGAGCCTTGGCAAGTTGCTGAAGTACATCTTGTAGGTATACACACTGCCGCCACTTTGCATTGATGGTGGAGAGAGTGAATGTTTGAGGTGGTGGATGAGTGCCAATCAAGACAGATGTTTTGTCCTTAGTGGTGTTAAGCTCAAGGGCTGAATTTTCTGGCTGGCGGGGGGGGGGGGGGCGGAGTGGGAACGGGCGCGGGCGGGCTAATTAAGGGCCGCCCAGCGAACTTCACGACTCCCGTGCATGGCGGGCAATGGCGACCCGGCGGCCTGTATAAAGGAAGGCCTGGCAGCCTTGGAAAGGCTGCTTGCAATGACTGGGCAGAGAGCTCTGCAGAGGGGCAATGAAGATGACGCAAGTCCAGAGGGTAGACCATCAGGACAGGCCAGGCCGGAGGGTAGGCCATCGGGGCAGGCCAGGCTGGAGGGTAGGCCATCGGGGCAGGCCAGGCCGGAGGGTAGGCCATCGGGGCAGGCCAGGATGGAGGGTAAGGCGGGAGGCCAGTGTGCCCCTCGTTTTTCCAATGACTGCCTTGCTGCCATCCTCAAGGAGGTGGCATCACAGCGGGAGGTGCTGGTTCCCCAGGACGGGAGGAGAAGGCCCCCCCCACAATGACGAAACGTGCCTGGGAGGAGGTGGTGAACTCCCATGACGTGGTGAGGCGCACCTGGATCTAGTGTTGCTAGCGCTTCAACAACTTGTTGCGCTCAGGAAGGATGAGGACAAAGATGGCATTGGTCACTTAACCCAGCAGATCGGCTTTCCCCCCTGCTGCACCCCCGCCACCATCCCCACCCCCCCACCCCCCCACCCCCGCCACCCCTTGCCAAGTCTGAATTTAGTCTGCATCATTGACGGCATGTGTCTTTCGCTGGGTGGGCCAGCAGATATTGCCCATGCTGAGGTCAGCCTGAGAGGGTGGTGAAGAGATGGGTTCTGCACCCGCAGCATGTGTTACACTGAGACCCACATGACTGGTTTGGGGGCAACCTGGAGGAGCTGCACCTAGGCGCTGTGCTCAAACTGCAGGACATGTCCAAGTCAGGGTGACGAGCTGCTGGGAGGGGAGCTTCAAGGTGGCATGGCAACGAACCATCTGCTGCCCTCTGCGCTCCACGTGCTTGTGCCTCCTTGCTATAGAAGGATATACCGTGTGGTGCCTAATGTGATGTAGGCAGAATGTGTCCAACGGTGGGGAGTGGGGGGATGGGGAACGGGCCTAGCATCTTTGTGTGAGTGTTCAGCAGCAGCGGGGTGAGGAGGCACTGGAGCCCTGATATGTCCCACTCTGGTTGGGGTGGGCCGTGCGCGAAGAGAATCCATGTACAATTTGCACAAATCAATGCTCTTCTCTCATTTTCAGGAGAAGAATGCTCAGAATGCTGAAGAGCGTGTGAGGACTGGCGGCGGCCAGGCGCAGTTAGCCATTCTCAGCCGCTTCAAGCAGGAGGCCCTGGATTGGAGAGGCGCCATGTGCCCAGGTCCACTGGCGTCAGTGAGGCTGGGGTGCCACAGCCAGGTATTTATGCCCAACAGTGAGGTCAGCATTGTTCTCCCAACAGCCATGGCACTGCTGAATGTTCAGTGATTTAATTTTGCAACATGGCTTGACCATTGCTTATGGAAGGATGAGTGCATAATGATCCGGGGGACAGGGATGCACTTTGTCATTTTCTCCACTTTAACTGATCTAATGTCCTTGTTCTTCCTTTCAGCATCAGCAGAGCAGGGCCGGGAGGAGGAGCAGCAGAGGCCCTCTCTCACACCTGAGGGCCCTGAAATCTCACCAGAGTCTCACCATCTCTGCCAGGCAGGCACCAGCGCAGATACTAACAACTCGGTAGGAGTTAGAACATCGGCTTGTGTCCTGGGGCACAGCGGTGAGGGAACTTCACAGTCGTTGGAGGAGCTGGCAGAGAAAGAGAGTGCCCATGGCACCAGCAGTCGGAGGACTGCAGGGGACCAGGCACATGCTCAGTTGGTGCCTAATGATCTGCCTCTGGAGTCGTCCGCGATGCAGCAGGTGCAAGAAATGCGGCCGGATGTGCGGGAGCATCTGGGGGAGATACATGAGGCTATGCTTGGCTTGGTCTCCGTGGTGGAGGAGTCTACATGGACGATCACTGAAGTAATGAGCCTCATGGCCGAACACCATGCGTCCTCCATGGAGAGAGTGGCGACTCTCATGGAGAGGCTCCTCCAGGAGACCCATCAGGGCTTCCTGGGGATGTGCTCTGACCTGCAAACCCTCACATCAGCATTGACCTCAGCTGGTCAGTCCCAGTATGGTCTGGGCACCAGTTTTCCCAGCTCAGTGCCCATCCATCCACAGTGAGAAGGGAGGTCCGAAGCGACCTCATGTCAGCGCAGCAGCTGCCTGTCGTCTCTGTGGGCACCTCTCAGGGCGCTCCGGATGAGGGCAGCAGCTCCTCCGCCCCTCTCCCAGTGACCGCAGCATCTGGTGAGGCTATGACGACTGGGGAGATGCCAGCTGTGGAACTGGCAGCTCCCTCCCAGGCGGAGCCAGCACAGGCTCCACGGGCCAGAGGACGACTGCCAAGGTCATCGAGGCCAACAGGACAGCAGAGTGAGCAGGCTGTCTTAGATGCCACTCCCAGCGATGGGGCAGCACCAAGACGTAGCAGCCGGAAACATAAACATAAACATAAGGCACCTTAGGCACATCACGGGTTTATCACTGGTGCTTTTGTGTTGGCCCAAGATGAGGTCTTTATGATTTGCCTTGAATTGGAACACCATTGTCATTTTTTTTGGCTTAAGTTTCTTTGCTTGTGATATTAAATTCAGACATGTGACCATGACTGAGGGTGTCTCTTTTCTTCTGCATGTGTATGGATTCTAAAAATGTTTTGAGAGCTTTGTGGGAAATTCAGCTTTATTAACAAGGCCCTTAGTTACTGTTCCTAGCCTAACAGATTTGGCACTTAGGTATCAAGTATGGGGCCTACTGCCCAGGCTTGTCCTGGAGGACCATCTGTGGTGTGCTAGCCGAAGGGTCATTGGATTAAAGCCTCCCGGGTGTCCCTGCCTCCCTGCAGTATGACTGGGTCAGCGTCTACCCCCTCAGCATTTCCCTGTGCGTGCTCATCCTCGAACTCACTGCTGGACTCATCGTGTGCAGCCGCAGCCACTCCATCGACATCTTCTTCATCCACAGCATCACCCCTTTCCAGCGCAAGATTGTGGAGAGTGCAGCATGCAACCACTATCAGTGACACACAATCTGGGGGTTACTAGAGTGCACCCCCTGAGTGGTCCAGGCATCGGAAGTGCATCTTGAGAAGACCAATGGTTCTCTCCACCACAACCCTTGTGGAGGTGTGGCTCCTATTATACCGCTGGTCAGCTTCTGTTCTTGGATGATGGAGAGGCGTCATGAGCCACCTTCTGAGGGGATAGCCCTTGTCACCCAGCAGCCATCCATCCAGCCAGGCTGGAGCACTGAAGAGCCCCGGCACCTGGGAGTGTCTGAGGATGTAGGTGTCGTGGGAGCTGCCTGGGTACCTTGCACAGACTTGTAGAATCAGCATCCTGTGATCACACACCATCTGCATGTTCATGGAGTGGAAGCCTTTCTTGTTGACAAAGGCACCGGGCTCACCTGCTGGCGCCTTGATGGCCACATGTGTACAGTCTATTGCATCCTGGACGCGGGGGAAGCCAGCAATGGCCACGAAGCCTCTGGCTCGCTGTGTCTGACTGGCCTGGTCCCAACAGTAGTGGATGAAGGTCAACGCACACCTGAACAGAGCGTCTGTAACCTGCTTGACACAACTGTGGACAGCTGATTGGGAGACACCGCAAAGATTACCCACCAACTTGTGGAAGGAGCCAGAGGCATAGAAGTTGAGGGCAGCTGTGACCTTTAGAACCATTGGCACACAGTTAGCAGAGATCTCAGGGCCAATCATCTGACAGATGTAGTTGATTGTCTCCCTTGAGAGACGAAGCCTCCTCCATATTGAGGTAGCTGCTTCGCCGCCTCTGTGCCCTGGCAGCAGGATAGTGGTGTCTTCTGCGGCCCCTTCCGCCTTGGTCTATCTCTTGGCCATGTGCCCCTTGTGCCTATGCCTGTCCTCCCAAAGGTGGCTCCCTTGGAGACTGGAGGCTGAATGTGTACTCCTGGCCTCCTCCCCCTTCTAAGCCCTCCCTTCCTCCTCAGAGGAGGTGCATTCAGTGGACAGTTCAGCTCCCATTCCCAGGCTAAGGGAAGGCTTCCAGAAACCTGCAGGCCCAAAAAAGATTCCTCACTGCAGGGAGCTGACCTGAGGGTTAAGAGTCCAGACAAAGCAGCTGGTATGTGCTTTGAAGTATTGCAGATCCCACAGGCAAGTTTCAATAACTTTGAAAAATCGATACTTGAGAGAGCACACTCGTGACCCCAGTGACCCTCTAATCCCGCCCGTAATCCTATACTATGCAAATACTTTGAACAATGCAAGCACCTCACAGTCATTGGTGATTTACCAGTCTTCAATGAGAGAATAGTCATATGAAGAGGACTTTGGCTTGATATTCTTCAAAGACTTCACCAAGGTCACTTAGGGATTGCAAAATGCTGTGTGAGAGCCCAACAATCAAGGCTGCTTTATATGGTGTACCTTTCAGGATGTTACACAGCCATCCCTCACATAACCTTCCATCCTTCTTTAGATATGTTTCTCTCTCTTTAATGTATAAAATCCCATTGTTCTACGTGTCTTAGTGAGGAGGAGGTGGCATAGTGGTATTGTCACTAGACTAGTATTCCAAATACCCAGAGTTATGCTCTGGGGACCCAGGTTTGAATTCCACCATGGCAGATGATGATATTTGAATTCAGTAAAAGTCTGGAATTAAAAGTCTGATGATCACGAAACCATTGCTGATTGTTGTAAAAACCCATCTGATTCACTAATGTCCTTTAGGGAAGGAAATCTGCTGTCCTTACCTGGTCTGGCCTACATGTGACTCCAGATCCACAACAATGTGGTTGTCTCTTAACTGCCCTCTGAACAAGGGCAATTAAGGATGGGCAATAAATGCTGGCCGAGCCAGTGATGCCCACATCCCATGAATGAATAAAAAAATACTTTTCCCACAATATAAAAAACTTTCGTGTTGCCAACATGGTCAGTACCTTTGGGAAAAATAAACTGACTTCTTGGCCTTGCTTGCCTTGTTAATTGTAAACATCCTACCATCTCTTTGAAAATCAGACAACTCCCCACTTATCTTAAAATGTAAATTTCATTTGCACCTTATCTACTGACTCTTAGACTCAGCTCACTCATTAGCATTTCAAATACCCTTTTTACACCTGGCTCTTCTGATAATTTCAAGCTTGAAGTCTATCTGACTCTAATTCAATTAAATCAGTCACACAATCAGAACTATCCATACCCACAACTATAAGCTTACGATAATATTATGAAATATATTATCATTTCACGACATACTTGATATCACTGTTGGCAACACATGCCATCACTTTGCTGATGATTGAGTGTAGACTAATGGGGTAGTAATTGGCTGGGTTGGATTTGTCCTGCTTTTTGTGGAAAAGACACACCTGGGCAATTTTCCACATTCAGGTAGATGCCAGTGTTGAAGCTGTACTGGAACAGGGGTGCAGCTCGTTCTGTAGCTCAAGTCTTCTACTGCCTGGATGTTGTCAGAGCCCACTGCTTTTGCTGTATTCAGTGCATTCAGCTGTTTCTTGATTTAACGTAGAATGAATCAAGTTGGCTGAAGACTGGCATTTGTGATGCTGGGGACCTCAGGAGAAGGCCAAGATTGATCAACCATTTGGCACTTCTGGTTGAGAATTGTTACAAATGCTTCAGTCATGTCTTTTGCACTTGCATGCAGGCTCCCCCGTCATTGGGGATGGGGATGTTTGTTTAGCCTCCTCCTCCAGTTAGTTGTTTAATTGCCCACCACCATTCAAGACTGGATGTCACAGGACTGCAGAGCTTTGATCTGATCTGTTCATTGTGGAATTGCTTAGCTCTGTCTATAGCATGCTGCTGCTGATGTTTAGTATGCAGAAGTCCTGTGCTGTAGCTTCACATCTCATTTTTACATATGCCTGGTACTGCTCCTGGCATGCTCTCTTATACTCCTTATTGAATCAGGGCTGATCCCCTGGGTTGATGGTAATGACAGAGTGAGGGATATGCAAGGCCAAGATTGATCAAACATTTGTGATTGTGGTTGAATACAATTCTGCTGCTATTGATAGCCCACAACTCATGGATGTCCAGTTTTGAGCTGCTAGATCTGTTCAGAATCTATCCCATTTAGCACAGTGATAGTGCCACACAACACGATAGAGTGTGTCTTCAGTGTGATGATGGGACTTCATCTCCAAAATGACGCTGCGATGGTCACTTCTACAAATACTGTTATGGATAGATAAATCTAAAATAGTTAGAATGGCAATGACGATGTCAATTAAGTTTTTCCCTCTTGTTGGTTTTCTCACCCATCTACCGCAGACCCAGTTGGACAGATATGTCAGGACTTGGCCTGCTTAGTCAACAATGGTGCCACCCAGCCACACTTGATGATGGACATTGAAGTCCAGAGTACATTCTGTGCCCATGTTATCTTTAGTGCTTATAGAATCATAGAGTCATAGAGGTCTACAGCACAGAAAAAGGCCCTTTGGCACATCGAGTCTGCGCCAGTCAAACAAGTACCTAACTATTCTAATCCCATTGTCCAGCACTAGGCCCGTAGCCTTGTATGCCATGGCATCGCAAGTGCACATCCAAATACTTCTTAAATGTTATGAGGGTTTCTGCCGCTACCACCCTTTCAGGCAGTGAGTTCCAGATTCCCACCACCCTCATAGATTTCCCTACATACTTCTTCCTCCGCTTCTTAATGTTAGATGGTAAGTATAAAAACCCCTATCAGTACAGAATATAGAATGTGATTGATATCTTTAATGTGACTGATGCCTTCTCATCTTTGTCTTCAATCCATAAGGATGCTGATTCTATCCTAATTTTAAGTATGTCCTTTTTTCTACTGCCACTTTGCTATCTCTAATTAGTACAAGTTGGAGGAATGTTAGCATAATGGCTATGTTACATGATGAATAATTCAGAGGCCTGGATCCATAATTTGGAGACATGGGGTGGAATTTTTCATTCTGGAGACTGAGTGCGGTGGTGGGAAAGTCGGCTTGATTCCCACTGGGCGGCGGGTCAGATGAACCCGCGTGATCTTCCGCTTTTCAGCTCATTAATTGTGCATCAGTGAGGAGCTCATCTAATCTTGTGGCAGGTTGGGCAGGTATTCATCCACCCCACTGTTACCTCATGACAGTGAGTTTTTGGGAAAAGTAGTATTCATCATCAAGCACCACAGCCTTTCATGGCTCTCTGCAACTTGTTATCGTGTCCGCATTTAAGACTGAAAGTTGTTTCATTCTTAGTTCCCACTCTCCCCATGCATGACCCTGGATGATGGAACTTAGTTCCATCCAAGTCGATGCCATTAGGGAATGAGTGTGTGATATCAAAGGTGTGTGATCATCCTGATAAAGCCTTCTCATTACCTGTGAAGATTTAACTTTGTTCCTGAATGGCTGCCTAGTGGTGCTTTAAGGAATCCTTCTGTAAAGACACAGTATGCAACTCAATATGGAATTCATTGCATGACTGGCACTCATTAACTTAGGGGAAACGGAAATAATTGGCTTTTGTGAGATGGACAATGTCGAGGACTGAATTCCTATGAAAGCGATGCTTTGGCATATCTCCTGAGTGCTCAGCAGGATCTATGAAGGGAAGAAGTTGTCACTGACCGCTGTGTCAATACTGACTGCGCCAAGTTCCTCCCAAATGCTAAGGCAATGCAGGACATAAACTTGGGAGGCTTCTGACGAATGCAGGTCATGAGTGTTTGTAAATAATCAAATGATGGCCCTGAGAGCCATCCTCTGTGAGGACAATGTGAACATAACTCGCAGCTTTGGGTGCATGCTGTAGAGTAACAGGTCACAGCATCCTGGTGTCTAAAGGTATATTGGAGCTCAGTAGCAAGGTGAGGCTTCTACATTACTCATCAATGAGAGCTGGCATTTGGAGAGATATTGCTGCCCAGATGTTGCTCCCTCTTGAGCCTGTCAAGCTCTAACCATTGACAAATGTTTTTCCTGTTAGTGCCACTTTGCTAAGCTGCTGTCATATCGGCATGCATCCACGAGTGCAATGTAGTTTCAGCCACTTGAAGACTGCCATGCCCACTGACTTGTTGACACCATAGTTGAAAGGACTGCACTATGTTATGAAATCCATTCATCCTGTGCACTATGATAGCTTGTACACTGTGGAGATTGTAATGTTTAAGGTACAGGATGTTTCACTGCTTGTTACATTTTTTCCTGCCTTGTAACAAGGGTGGGACCCTCTTGGAGTGTTTTGATAGGTTATCAGGTCAGTTCAAGGGCAGTGAAGAGCAGTCTGATGCAGTCAGTTTTTTAGTCAGTCAGCCAATAAGGAAGTCCCAAGTAAGGGACAAAGACAAGGGACAGCAACAGGTCCCAGTTAAGTTAAAAGAAAGGAACAGAGAAACAGGTTCCAAGTTAAAGAAAGGGCTATGGGTTACAGACTTTAAATGAAGTGGGCTCAAGAGAAACCCTGGATATCCAAGAAAGCAGCCAAAGAATGGTGACCGTGCTGCTTGCCAGAAAAGGTCCCCTTTGGAGCAGTGGTCTTCTGCTTGGCACAGCTGAAGATCCAAAATTGTGCTTGTAAGTTTATGTTTGAGTATTCTCAGAAATCCAGGGGAACGTATCCCTGAGGGCGAGATTGAAATTCTGTGAAGTGAGCTGTCATTGAAGCCATCCAAGTTAGAGTGAATTCCAAGGCAAGATCTTTGAAGGTGAAGAGTGGAAACCCTTGTGAGAAAGACAAAGTTTCAGTGAGATTGGTTGGCTCGCAGTGTGACTAATGTCTGGGTGTTTAGAAATCCCTGGAATCCATTTTGGTTGCATTTGACACTTAGTCAGTAGTCTGGTGTGTTTGACCACAGTTTGCCTGTCAATTTGCATGGACATCATACTTATCCTGAATGTTGGAGTATAGGATGAGTATTGTCTTTTTTTTATCTTTCTGAACTTGTACAGTAAAGTTTATTTTTGTTTGTTCAAAACCTGTGGAATCTTGTGGCTTTATTCTATCTCTTAAATCTCAAACTTTGTCTACTTTAATCAAAACATTATTGGTCCCTAACTGTATCTCCCCCACCAACTGGCCAAGGATTGTAACAATTATGCGTAGTTGCTTAAGGAGGTGCACTAATGGAGGGCCAATCACATTCTACAGAAGCCACATGTCACCAAGGCTACTGTGCCTTCCAAGGATGGCCCCATTATTAGGGCTGAAAGCGACTTATACCTCTTCCATGATCATTGTGAGATTGATGACCTTTCCTATATGGTGATGTTGAGAATGAAGGTTTTGTTGTGTCCCCTGCATTGAAGCCTGAACGGACTTCAATTGTGAAAAATTGCCTTCTCCTTATTCCCTTGAAATCTTGTTGCTATGAGATTGTCATGGCACGTCTGCCATGTCATGCCCGTGCAATGGCATCCTCATATGCCTCATCTGAATCCTCACTCTTCTCAGAGTCATCCCCTTTGAAGTCCTTCTCATCCGAGGAGATGTCTAGCTCCTCAATGTCTCCCTCTGGCAACACATCCCCCCTTTGCAGCGCTAGGTTGTACAGGACGCAGCAAACAATGATGATGTGTGACACTCTCCGTGGTGAGTATTGCAGAACCCTGCCTGACCTGTCCAAATATTGGAAATGAATCTTTAAGAAGTCAATAGTTTGCTCTATCAAGGACCTTGTGGCAGAATGTACAGCATTTTATCACTCCCCAGATGCACTCTGTGGCCGACGAATGGGCGTCATTAGCCATGTCTTCTGGAGGTATCCCTTATTGTCGAGGAGCCAACCCTCTAAGTGCCAAGGTCCCTCAAATATCTCTGGCACTTGGGAGTGACTCAAAATGTATGAGTAATGTGAGCTCCCTGGGTACTTAACACACAACATTTTGGATCTGTTTTCTGTGATCACAAATGAACTGGACGTTCAGAGCCACATGTGTGCAGTCAATGGGGCCCTGCATTTTGGAAAACTTAAGATCTCTGCAAATCCCACACTTCTGGCTTGCTTCATTGTGTGCAACTAGGGGCGGCAGTGGCATAGTAGTATTGTCACTCGATTTAGTGACCCAGGGTAATGCTCTGGGGACCTGGGTTCAAATCCCATGGTGGAATTTGAATTCAATAAAAAATTTGGAATTAAAAGTATAATGATAACCATGAAACCATTGTCGATTGTTATAAAAACCCATCTAGTTCACCATTATCTTTTAGGGGAGGAAATGTGCTGTCTTTGCCTGGTCTGGCCTACATGTGACTCCAGGCTCACAGCAAGTGGTTGACTCTTAAATGGATTAGCAAGCCACTCAGTTGTATCAAACCGCTACAACATCTATAAGGAATGAAACCGGATGGATCACCCGGCATTGTCTTAGGTACTAGAAACAACAACGGCAAAGTCAGCCCTGTCGACCCTGTAAAGTCCTCCTTACTAACAACTGGGGGCTAGTGCCAAAATTGGGAGAGCTGTCTCACAGACTAGTCAAGCAACAGCCTGACATAGTCATCCTCACGGAATCATACCTTACAGATAGTGTCCCAGACACCACCATCACCATCCCTGGGTATGTCCTGTCCCACCGGCAGGACAATCCAGCACAGGTAGGAGCACAGTAGTAAACAGTCGGGAGGGAGTTGCCCTGGGAGTCCTCAACATCAGTTACCGTGTAGTCCCATGGCATCAGGTCAAACATGGGCAAGGAAACCTCCTGCTGATAACCACGTACCATCACCCCCGACCTGCCCCTCAGTTGTGAATCAGTACTCCTCCATGTTGAATATCTCCTGGAGGAAGCACTAAGGGAGGCAAGGCCACAGAATGTACTCTGGGTGAGGACTTCAATATCCACCACCAAGAGTGGCTCGGTAGCACCACTACTGGCTATGTCCTAAAGGATATAGCTGCTAGACTGGGTCTGAAACAGATGGTGAGGGAACCAACAGGAGGGAAAAACAGACTTGACCTCATCCTCACCAATCTGCCTGCTGCAGATACATCTGTCCATGACAGCGTCAGTAGGAGTGATCACTGCACAGCCGTTTTGGAGTCGAAGTCCCGCCTTCACATTAAAGATACCCTCCATTGTGTTGTATGGCACTATCACCTTGCCAAGTTGGATAGATTTCGAACAGATCTAGCAACTCAAGGCTGGGCAACCATGAGGCACTGTGGGCCATCAGCAGCAGCAGAGTTGTACTCAGCCACAATCTGTTACCTCATGGCCCAGCATATCCCCCACTCAACCACTACCACCAAGCCAGGGGATCAACCCTGGTTCAATGATAAGTGCAGGAGGGCATGCCAGGAGCAGCACCAAGCATATCTAAAAATGATGTGTCTACCTGGTGAAGCTATAACACAGGACTGCTTGCATGCCAAACAGCATAAGCAGCAAGTGATGGACAGAGCTAAGTGATTCACAATCAATAGATCAGGTCTAAGCTCTGCAGTCCTGCCACGTGCAGTCATAAATGGTGGTGGACTCATTGGAGGAGGAGGCTCCACAAATATTCCCATCCTCAATGCTGGGTAGCACTGGATACTGCAAAGGCTATTGGCCCAGACAATATTCCGGCAATAGTACTGAAGACTTGTGCTCCAGAACTTGCTGCACCCCTAGCCAAGCTGTTCCAATACAGCTACAACACTGGCATCTACCCAGCTATATGGAAAATTGCCCAAGCATGTCCTGCACACAAAAAGCAGGACAAATCCAACATGGCTAATTACCGCCCTATCAGTCTACTCTCCATTGTCAGTAAAGTAATGGAAGGGGTCATCAACAGTGCTATCAAGTGACACTTGCTTAGCAAAAACCTGCTCACTGATGCCCAGTTTGGGTTCAGTAAGGGCCACTCAGCTCCTGACCTCATTACAGCCTTGATTCAAACATGGGCAAAAGAGCTGAACTCCCGAGGTGAAGTGAGAGTGACTGCCCTTGACATCAAGGCAGCATTTGACCGAGTGTGGCATCAAGGAGCCCTAGCAAAACTGGAGTCAATGGGAATCAAGAGGTTGGAGTCATACCTAGCAGAAAGGAAGATGGTTGTGGTTGTTGGAGGTCAGTCATCTCAGCTTCAAGACATCACTGCAGGAGTTCCTCAGCGTAGTGTCCTCAGCCCAACCATCTTCAGCTGCTTCATCAATTACCTTCCTTCCATCATAAGGTCAGAAGTGTGGATGTTCACTGATGATTGCATGATGTTTAGCATCATTCACGACTCCTCAGATACTGAAGCAGTCCATGTCCAAATTCAGCAAGACCTGGACAATATCCAGGCTTGGGCTGACAAGTGGCAAGTAACATTCGTGTCACACAAGTGTCAGACAATGACCATCTCCAACAATAGAGAATCCAACCATTGCCACTTGATGTTCAATGGCCTTACATCACTGAATCCCCCACTATCAACATCCTGGGGGTTCCCATTGACCAGAAACTGAACTGGACTAGTTATATAAATGCTGTGCCTACAAGAGCAGGTCAGAGGCTAGGAATCGTGTGACGAGCAACTCACCTCCTGACTCCCCAAAGCCTGTCCATCATGTACAAGGCACAAATCAGGAGTGTGATGGAATACTCCCCACTTGCCTGGATGAGTGCAGCTCCCACATCATCAAGAAGCTTGACACCATCCAGGACAAAGCGGCCCACTTGATTGGCACCACATCCACAAACATTCATTTCCTCCACCACTGACACACAGGAGCAGCAGTGTGTACCATCTACAAGATGAACTACAGGAATTCACCAAGGCTCCTTTGACAGCAACTTCCAAACCCACGGCCACTACCATCTAGAAGGACAAGGGCAGCAGACACATGGGAACACCACCACCTGGAAGTTCCCCTCCAAGTCACTCACCATCCTGACTTGGAAATATATCGCCGTTCCCTCACTGTCGCTGGGTCAAAATCCTGGAACTCCCTTCCTAACAGCACTGTGGGTGTACCTACACCATATGGACGCAGCGGTTGAAGTAGGCAGCTCACCACCACCTTCTCAAGGGCAACTAGGGATGGGCAATAAATGCTGACCCAGCTGTGAATGAATTTTTAAAAATTGTGAGATGCAAATGTGATTCCTGACTTAGGTCAATGGGAAACTCAACACGTCTTTAACCCACCATCAAAGTAAGGAGAACATAATTCCAAAGTAATTTTCCACCGGTGGTAAACAGACTTTTTCAATAAATCCACATTTAGAGCCCCAGTCTGCCACAATTCCCGCCATTGGTGGGAGCGGAAAATTCCACCGATGAATTCAAATTGCACCATGGCAGCTGGGGAATTTAAATTCAATGAAATAAATCTGTAATAAAAAGCTAGTATCTGTAATGGCAACCATGAAACTACTGGATTTTCAATAAAAATGTACTAATTTCAGTTAGACAAGGCGGTCTGCTGTCCTTATCTGGTCTGTCCTATATATGGCTCCAGACCCACAAACCATGTAATTAACTCTTAACTGCCCTCTGAAATGGCCTAGCAAGCCACTCAGTTGTATTCAAGAAGGCAGTTCACCACCACATTCTCAAAGACGGGCAATAAATGCTGACCTGACCAGTGAGACTCACCTCCTGTAAATGAATTAAATAAAACACTCCCTCTCTTCCTTCTCCCTATATCCTAAATATATAACACCTGGTAATACTTGACTGCTAGTCCTGCTCTTTATGTAGCTATGTTTCAATTATCCCTACTACATCTGGGTCTTAGCTATGAATTATTGCCTCTAGTTCCCTTTGTTTAGTTTGATTTTATTAATTGTTCCACTCATTTTATTTTAACAGTCAATTTAATGTTCTATAACTTGACTGTTTATGTTACCTTTGTGCCTTACTATGGTCTATCCTTTACTCTCACCACCTGTTTATTTTATCCTCTGGTTGATGTGATTTCCACAAGATCCTACCCCCAACTAATTAAAGTCCTATCCACAGCCCAATTTATCCTTTCCGCCAGGACACTGATCCCATTCTGGTTCAGGTGGAGCCTGTTCCAGCAGTACAGCTCATACATAGAAACAAACATAGAAAATAGGAGCAGGAGTAGGCCATTCGGCCCTTCGAGTCTGCTCCACCCATTCATTATGATCATGGCTGATCATCCAACTCAATAGCCTGCTCCCGCTTTCTCCCCATATCCTTTGATCCCTTTCGCCCCAAGAGCTATATCCAACTCCTTCTTGAAAATATACAATGTTTTGGCCTCAACTACTTTCTGTGGTAGTGAATTCCACAGGCTCACCACTCTCTGGGTGAAGAAATTTCTCCTCACCTCAGTCCTAACTGGTCTACCCCGTATCCTCAGACTGTGACCCGTGGTTCTGGACACCCCACCATCGGGAACATCCTTTCTGTATCTACCCTGTCTAGTCCTGTTAGAATTTTATAGGTTTCTATGAGATACCCCCTCATTCTTCTGAACTCCAGTGAATATAATCCTAACCGACTCAATCTCTCCTCATATGTCAGTCCCGCCATCCCAGGAATCAGTCTGGTAAACCTTCGCTGCACTCTCTATAGCAAGAACATCCTTCCTCAGATAAGGAGACCAAAACTGCACACAATATTCCAGGTGTGGTCTCACCAAGGCCCTGTACAATTGCAGCAAGACATCCCTGTTCCTGTACTCAAATCCTCTGGCTATGAAGGCCAACATGTCATTTGCTTTCTTTACCGCCTGCTGCACCTGCATGCTTACCTTCAGCGACTGGTGTACGAGGGCACCCAGGTCTCGTTGCACATTCCTCTCTCTCAATTTATAGCCATTCAGATAATAATCTGCCTTCCTGTTTTTGCTACCAAAGTGGATAACCTCACATTTATCTACATTATACTGCATTTGCCATGCATTTGTCCACTCACTCAGCTTGTCCAAATCACACTGAAGCATCTCTGCATCATCCTCACAGCTCACCCTCCCATCCAGCTTTGTGTCAGCTGCAAATTTGAAGATATTACATTTAGTTCCCTCATCTAAATCATTAAGGTCCTTTAGGTCCCAGTACTGGTGTCAATGTCCCTCTTTCCCATACCAGTCTTTCAGTCACACATTCATCTTCTTGATCTGTCTACACCTATGTCAATTAGCCATGGGTCTGGTAGTAATCCCAAGATTATCAACTGTGAGGTCCTGTTTTTTAATTTATTTCCTAGCTTCTGATATTCATTTAGCAGAACCTCCTCCCTTTTCTTCCCTGTGACATTGATCATCACCTTGGATGTTTGCCATGCCTTCCCAAGCTCCTCTCCAGTTGCTCCAAGATGTCATTTATCAGATAGGGAACACAGCCTTCGCATCTCTAGGTTGCGACAGCAGATGATTCTATCTAGCTTCCTAATTAATGTATTTCTTATGGCTACAGCCTTTCTATTCTGTCCCTTCACCACCTTGGACTGTGTCCCTGCTCCATGTTACCATGGTTAGTAATCTTGCCATCTTTCCTGCAGTCTTCATATTTATCCTCACAGATAGCAAATATATTGTACCTGATGGAAAAGACCATTTTCTGCAGACTTCCTCATCTAACACTCCTGTTCCCCCTATACAATCACACTCTCCCCTTCCCGAACCTGTGCTTTTCTCTGAGGTGTGACTGTACTTTGGAATAAACTATCCAGAAATTCATCCCCCTTCCTTATGTGTAACAATGTCTCTAATTCACATTCCAACTCAACAAATCTGAATGAATCAAGGCAAAGACATTGCCAGCAGATTTAGCAATTGGGACAGTTTTGTTGTCCATAACTCCAAGATATCATAATCCTGCCACACTGCCTGTGCACCATTTCTAAAATGTATTTATTTGTTAGGAAAATTTCCTCCAATTAAATATTGGGAAGACTGAAGCTATTGTATTGAATTTCTGCTCCAAACTCTGTTCGCTAACTACTGACTCCTGCCAGGATCAGTGCTTAGGTCACAGCTGTTCACAATCTATATAAGTGATTTGGATGTGGGGACCAAATGTAATATTTCCAAATTTTCTGATGAGACAAAGCTAGGTTGGAATGCCAGTTGTGAGGAGGATGCAAGGAAACTTCAAGGGGATTTGGACAAGCTAAGTGAGTGGACAAGAACATGGCAGATAGAATATAAGAAACATAGAACATAGAGAAATAGAAGCAGGAGTAGATCATTTGGCCCTTTGAACCTGCTCGGCCATTCAATATAGTCATGGCTGATCCTCTATCTCAACGCCATACTCCCATTCTCTCCACTACCCCTTGACACCTTTAGAGTCTAGAAATCTATCTATTTCCTTCTTAAATATATTCAGTGACTTGGCCTCCACAGTCTCCTGTGGTAAAGAATTCCACAGGTTCACCACTCGCTGAATGAACAAGTTTCCCCTCATCTCAGTCCTAAATGGCCTACCCCGTATCCTGAGATTGTGACCCCTTGTTCTAGACACCCCAGCCAGAGAAAATATTATCCCTGCATCCAGTTTGTCCAGCTCTGTCAGAATTTTTTCCGTTTCAATGAGATCCCCTCTCATTCTTCTAAATTCCAGTGAATACAGGCCTAGTTGGCCCAATTTCTCCTCACATGACAATCCTGCCATCCCAGGAATCAGTCTGGTGAACCTTTGCTGCACTCCCCCTATGGCAAGTATATTCTTTCTTTGGTAAGGAGACCAAAACTGCACACAATACTCCAGGTGTGGTCTCACCAAGGCTCTGTATAGCTGCAGTAAGATATCCTTGCTCCTGTATTCAAGTCTTCTCACAATGAAAGCCAGCATACGATTCGTCTTCTGAGCTGCTTGCTGCACCTGCATGCTTGCTTTCAGTGAATGGTGTACAAGGACACCCAGGTCCCTTTGTACATCAACATTTCCCAATCAATCACCATTTAGATCATACTCTGCCATTCTGTTTTTCCTACCAAAGTGGATAACTTCACACTTATCCACGTTATATTGCATCTGCCTTACATTTGTCCACTCACTCAACTTGTCTAAATCTTCTCGAAGCCTCTTAGAACCATAGAACCATAGAACACTACAGCACAGAAAACAGGCCATTTGGCCCTTCTAGTCTGTGCCGAAATATTATTCCACTAGTCCCATTGACCTGCACCTAGTCCATAACCCTCCAGACCTCTCCCATCCATGCATCTATCTAATTTATTCTTAAAACTTAAGAGTGAGCCCGCATTTACCACGTCAGATGGTAGCTTGTTCCACACTCTCACCACTCTCTAAGTGAAGAAGTTCCCCCTAAACCTTTCCCCTTTCACTCTAAAGCCATGTCCTCTCATGTTTATTTCTCCTAATCTAAGTGGAAAGAGCCTACTCGCATTTACTCTGTCTATACCTCTCACAACTTTGTAAACTTCTATCAAATCTCCCCTCATTCTTCTACGCTCCAAGGAATAAAGTCCTAACCTGTTTAATTTTTCCCTGTAACTCAACTCCTTAAGACCCGGCAACATCCTAGTAAATCTTCTCTGCACTCTCTCAATCTTACTGATATCCTTCCTGTAGTTAGGCGACCAGAACTGCACACAATACTCCAAAGTTGGCCTCACCAATGTCTTACACAACCTCACCATAACATCCCAACTCCTATACTCAATACTTTGATTTATGAAGGCCAGTATGCCAAAAGCTTTCTTTACAACCTTGTCTACCTGTGATGCCACTTTCAGGGTATAATGTATCTGAACTCCCAGATCCCTTTGTTCCTCCGCACTCCTCAGTGCCCTACCATTTACTGTGTATGTCCTACCTTGGTTTGACCTTCCAAAATGTAACACCTCACACTTTTCCGCATTAAATTCCATCTGCCATTTTCTGGCCCATTTTTCCAGTTGGTCCAGATCTCTCTGCAAGCTTTGAAAGCCTTCCTCGCTGTCCACAACGCCACCAGTCTTAGTGTCATCAGCAAACTTGCTGATCCAATTCACCACATTATCATCCAAATCATTGATATAGACAACAAACAACAATGGTCCCAATACAGATCCCTGAGGCACACCACTAGTCACAGACCTCCAGTCTGAGAAGCAATCATCCACTACCACTCTCTGTCTTCTCCCACACAGCCAATTTTGAATCCAGTTTACAACCTCTCCATGGATACCAAGTGTCTGAACCTTCTGAACTAACCTCCCATGTGGGACCTTGTCAAAGGCCTTACTAAAGTCCATGTAGACAACATCCACAGCCTTTCCTTCATCTACTTTCTTTGTAACCTCCTCGAAAAACTCTACAAGGTTCGTTAAACACGACCTACCAGGCACAAAGCCATGCTGACTATCCTTAATCAGCCCTTGGCTGTCCAAATAATTATATATCCAATCTCTCAGAACACCTTCCAATAATTTACCTACTACTGACGTCAGGCTCACTGGCCTGTAATTACGTGGTTTACTTTTAGAGCCTTTTTTAAACAACGGAACAACATGAGCTACCCTCCAATCCTCCGGCACCTCACCCGTGGCTAAGGACATTTTAAATATTTCTTAAATCCTCCTCACCACTCACATTCCCAGCTAGTTTTGGGTCATCAGCAAACTTGGAAATATTACATTTGGTTCCCTCATCCAAATCATTAATATATATTGTGAATAGCTGAGGCACAAGCACTGTTACCTGCGGCACCCAACTAGTCACCACCTGCCACTCCAAAAAAAGACCCATTTATTCCTACTCTCTGTTTCCTGTCTGCTAAACAATTCTCAATCCATGCCAATATATTACCCTGAATCCCATGTGCTTTAATTTTGCACACTAACCTCTTATGTGGGACTTCATCAAAAGCTTTCTGAAAATCCAAATACACCACATCCACTGGTTCTCCCTTTTCTATTCTGTTAGTTATGTCCTCAAAAAACTCCAGTAGGTTTGTCAAACGTGATTTCGTTTTCATAAATCCATGTTGACTTTGTCTAATCCCGTTGATATTTTCCAAGTGTCCTGTTATGACATCCTTTATAATAGACTCTAGCATTTTCCCTACTACTGGTGTTAGGCTAACTGGTCTGTAATTCACTGTTTTCTCCTTCCCTCCTTTTTTAAATAGTGGAGTTATATTTGTCGCCCTCTAATCTTTCTTATATTCATTCACAGGACGTGGGCTTCGCTGGCTGGGTCTGCATTTATTGCCCATCCCGAGTTGCCCTTGAGAAGGTGCTGGTGAGCTGCCTTCTTGAATCGCTGCAGTCCATGTGGTGTAGGTACACCCACAACGCTGTTATGAAGGGAGTTTCAGGATTTTGACCCAGCAACAGTGAAGGAACGGTGATATGTTTCCAAGTCAGGATGGTGAGTGACTTGAAGGGAAACTTCCAAGTGGTGGTGTTCCCATCTATCTGCTGCCCTTGTCCTTCTAGATGATCGTGGGTCGTGGGTTTGGAAGGTGCTGTCGAAGGAGCCTTGGTGAATTCTGGCACAGCATCTTGTACAGCTCTTTTGTCCATGTTTCAATCAAGGCTGTAATGAAGTCAGGAGCAGAGTGGCCCTGGCGGAACCCAAGCTGGGCATCAGTGAGCAGGTTATTGCTTAGCAAGTGCCGCTTGATAGCACTGTTGATGTACCCTTCCATTACTTTACTGATGATTGAGAGTAGAGCGATGGGGTGGTAATTGGGCATGTTGGATTCGTCCTTTTTGTGTGCAGGACATACCTGGGCAATTTCCACATAACCGGGTAGATGCCAGTGTTGTAGCTGTACTGAAACAGCTTGGCGAGGGGTGGGGCAAGTTCTGACGTACAAGTCTTCAGTACTATTTCCGGAATAATGTCAGGGCCCATAGCCTTTGCACTATCCAGTGCCTTCAGCTGTTTCTTGATATCACGTGAAGTGAATCAAATTGGCTGAAGACTGACATCTGTGATGCTGGGGATGTCCAGAAGAGGCTAAGATGGATCATCCACTCGGCACTTCTGGCTTAAGATTGTTGCGAATGCTTCAGCCTTATCCTTTTCACTGACGTGCTGGGCTCCTCCATCATTGAGGATGGGGATATTTGTGGAGCCTCCTCCTCCAGTGAGTCCACCACCATTCACGACTGGATGTGGCAGGGCTGCAGAGCTTAGATCTGATCTGTTGGTTGTGGGATCGCTTAGCTCTGTCTATCACTTGCTGCCTATGCTGTTCGACACACAAGTAGTCCTGTGTTATAACTTCACCAGATTGACACCTCATTTTTAGGTATGCTTGATTTTGCTCCTGGCATGCCCTCCTGATTGAACTAGGGTGATCCCCTGTCTTGATGGTAATGGTAGAGTGGGGGATATGCCAGGCCATGAGGTTACAGGTTGTGTTCGAGTACAATTCTGCTGCTGCTGATGGCCCACAGCGCCTCATGGAGGCCCTGTCTTGAGTTGCTTGATCTGTTCGAAGTCTATCCCATCTACCATGGCGGTCGTGCCACACAACATGATAGAGGGTATCCTCAATGTGAAGGCAGGATTTCATCTCCACAACGACTGTGCGGTGGTCACTCCTACCGATATTGTCATGGGCAGATACATCTGCGGCAGGCAGGTTGGTGAGATGAGGTCAAGTATGTTTTTCCCTCTATGTTGGTTCCCTCACCACCTCCCGTAGACCCAGTCTAGCAATTATGTCACTTAGGACTCGGCCAGCTCAGTCAGCAGTGGTGCTACCGAGCCACTCTTGGTGATGGACATTGACGTCCCCCACCCAGATACATTCTGTGCCCTTGCCACCCTCAGTGCTTCCTCCAAGTGGTGTACAACATGGAGGAGCACTGATTCATCAGCTGAGGGAAGGCAATATGTGGTAATCAGCACAAGGTTTCCTTGCCCATGTTTGACCTGATGCCATGAGACTTCATGGGTCCAGAGACGATGTTGAGGACTCCCAGGGCAACTCCCTCCCAACTGTTTACTACTGTACTGCCCCCTGTGCTGGATCTGTCCTGCTGGTGGGACAGGACATACCCAGGGATGGTGATGGTGGTGTCTGGGACATTATCTGTAAGATATGATTCCGTGAGGATGACTATGTCAGGCTGTTGCTTGACTAGTCTGTGAGACAGCTCTCCCGATTTTGGCACTAGCCCCCAAACGTTAGTAAGGAGGACTTTGCAAGGTCGACAGAGCTGAGTTTGCTGTTGTCGTTTCCGGTGCCTAGGTCGATGCTGGGTGGTCCGCCTGGTTTCATTCCTTTTTTGAGGCTTTGTAGCGGTTTGTTACAACTGAGTAGCTTGCTAGGCCATTTCAGAGTCAACCACATTGCTATGGGTCTGGAGTCACGTGTAGACAACAGATTTCCTTCACTAAAGGGCATTGATGAACCAGATGGATTTTTACAACAATCAACAATGGTTTCATGGTCATCATTAGACTTATAATTCCAGATTTGTTATTGAATTCAAATTCCACCATCTGCCATGGCGGCATTCGAACCCAGGTTCCCAGAGCATTACCCTGGGTCTCTGGATTACTAGTCCAGCAAGAATACCACTACACCATTGCTTCCCCTGCCAGGACTGCTCCAGAATCTACAGAATTTTGGAAGATGACAAACAATGCATCCACTATTTCCATGGCCGCCTCCTTTAATACCCTGGGATGTAGATTATCAGGCCCTTGGGATTTATTGGCTTTCAGTCCCATTAATTTCTCCAACACTTTTTTTTAGCAATACTAATTTCCTTCAATTCCTCCTTCTCACTAGACCTTTGGTTCCCTAGTATTTCTGGGAAGTTATTTTTGTCTTCCTCCATTAAGACAGAACAAAAGTAATTGTTTAATTGCTCTGCCATATCCTTGTTCTCTATTATAAATTCTCCTGTTTCAGACTGTAATGGACCTACATTTGTCTTCACTAATCTTTTTCTTCTAACATACTTACAGTCCTCTTTTATCTTCCTTGCAAGTTTACTCTCATACTCTATTTTTCCCCTCTTAATCAATCTCTTGGTCCTCCTTTGCTGAATTCTAAACTGCTCCCAATTCTCAGGCTTGCTACCTTTTCTAGCAACTTTATATGAATCCTCTTTGGATCTAATACTATCCTTAATTTATTTTGTTAGCCATGGTTGGGCCACTTCTCCTGTTTTTCGCCAGAAAGGAATATATAACTATTACAATGCACACATTTGTTCCTTAAATATTAGCCATTGTCTATCCACCTTTGGCATGTCATGCCTTTTAATGAAGTTCCTCAATCTATCTTACCCAACTTATAACTCCGTAGTTTCCTTTGTTTAGATTTAGGACCTTAGTTTTGGATTCGACCAATTCACTTTCCAACCTAAGGAAGAACTCTATCAGGTTATGGTCACTGTATCCTAATGGACCCCGCACAACCAGATTATTAACTAACCCCTTCTCATTGCACAAAACCAAATCCATGGTAGCCTGTTCCCTAGTTGGTTCTCGACGTACTGGTCTAAAAACCATCTCATACATGCAACAGGAATTCATCCGCCACAGCATTATTGTTAATTTGATTTGCCCAATCTATATGTAGATTAAAGTCACCGATTACTGTAGCACCCTTGTTACATGCATCTCTAATTTCCTGTTTGATACTGTCCCCTACCTTATCACTGCTGTTTGGAAGCCTATATACAACTCTCACTAATATTTTCCACCCCTTGTTGCTTCTTAGCTCCACCCAGACTGATTCTACAACTAGATTTTCTGAGCCAATATCCTCTCTCACTATGGTACTAATTTCATCCTTAGCTAACAACTCCACGCCACCTTCTTTTCCTTTTTACCTGTACTTCCTCAATATCGTGCACCCGTGGATATTCAGTTCCCAACCTTGGTCACCCTGCAGCCACGTCTCTGTAATTGCAATCTTATTATACCTGTTTACATCTCTTTGCACTATTAATTCACCTACCTTATTGTGAATGCTCCATGCATTCAGATACAGTGCCCTTAGACTTGTCTTTTTACACATTTTTTTTGTACAATGGTCCTATTTGCTGCTAGTCCCTGTTTCCTCTGCCTTCCACTTTTGCTTTTTACTTTTCTGTCTTTCATTTATATCTTTGTTTCCCTCTCTAGTGTCTCCCCGCTCAGGTGTCCACCCCCTGCCACTCTAGTTTAAACCCTCCCAACAGTACTAGCAAATACCCCTGTGAGGATATTGGTCCCGGTCCTGCTGGGGTGTAACCTGTCCAGCTTGTACAGGTCCCATCTTCCCCAGAATCGGTCCTAATGCCTCAGGAATCTAAATCCCTCCCTCCTACACCATCTCTCCAGCCACGCATTCATCTGTTTTATTTTCCTATTCCTGATCTCACTAGCACGTGGCACTGGGAGTAATCCTGAGATTACTATCTTTGAGGTCCTGCTTTTTAATTTATTTCCTAGCTCCCTATATTCTGCTTGCAGGACCTCATCCCACTTTTTACCTATGTCGTTGGTACCGATATGGACCACAATCTCTGGTTGTTCACCCTCCCCCTTCAGAATGTCCTGCAGCTGCTCAGTGACATAATGTGAATAAATGTGAAGTTATCCACTTTGGTAGAAAAAACAGAAAGGTAGAGTATTTCTTAAGTGGTGATAGGTTGGAAAGTATTGATGTCCAAAGGGACATGGGTGTCCTTTTCATGAGTCACTAAAAGCTAGCAGGCAGGTGCAACAAGCAATTAGGAAATGGTATGTTGGCCTTCATCATGAAGGGATTTGAGTACAGGAGTAAAGATGTCTTGCTGCAATTGTATAGAGCCTTGTTGAGACCTCATCTCATCAGTTTTGGTCTTCTTACCTAAGGAAGGATATACTTCCCATAGAGGCAGTGCAAAGGAAGTTCACCTGGCTAATTCCTGAGATGATGGGATTGTCTTATGATGAGAGATTTAGGAGACTGGGCCTGTACTCTCTAGAGTTTCAAAGAATGAGAGGTGATCTAATTGAAGCATACAAAATTCTTACAGGGCTTGACAGGGTGGGTGTAGATAGGATGTTTCCCCTGGCTGGTGAGCCTAGAACCAGGGGACAGAATCTCAGAATAAGGGACAGGCCATTTAAGACTGAGATGAGGAGGAATTTCTTCACTCAGGGGGTGGTGAATCTTTGGAATTGTCTACTCCAGAGGGCTGTGCAAGCTCAGTCATTGAGCATATTCAAGACAGAAATTGATAGGTTTGTAGATACTAATTACATCAAAGGATATGGAAGTAGTAAGGAAAAATGGCATAGAGATAGATGATCAGCCATGATCTGTTTGAACGGCTGAGCAGGCCCAATGGGCCAAAGGGCCTACTCCTGCTCCTATATCCTATGTTCCTATCCCTCTCCCTGACAACAGTCTGTGTTTAAGCCAGTCTGTGGCAACCTTCATGGTCGCGTCATCTCAAAGACAATCTATTCCACCTCTGTAACATCGCTCAGCTTTGCCCCTGTCTCAGCTCATCTGCTGCTGAAACCCTCACCCATGTCTTCATTACTTCCAGACTTGACTATTATAATGCACTCCTGGCTGGTCTCCCACATTCTATCGTCAGTGAACTTGAGGTCATCTAAAACTCTACTGCCCATGTCTTAACTCGCTAAAGCCTTATTTGCCTATTACCACTATGCTTGCTGACCTACATTGACTCTCAGTCAAGCAACATCTTGATTTTAAAATTCTCATCCTTGTTTTCAAATCCCTCCATGGCCTTGTACCTCCCTATCTCTGTAATCTTCTCCAACCCCACTACCCTCCAAGATATCTGCATTGCTCTAATTCTGGCTTTCTGTGCATTCCCAATCATAACTGTCCCACTATTGCTGGCCATGCCTTCAGTTGCCTAGGTCCCAAGCTTTGGAGTTCCCTTCATAAGCCTCTCCTCCTCTCTACCCCATTTGCCTCCTTAAATACTCTTCTTAAAACCTACCTCTTTGACCAAGCTTTTGATCGTCTGACTAATATCTCCTATATGGCTTGGTGTCATATTTTGTTTTATAATGTTGCTATGAAACACCTTGGGGCATTTGATAACGTTAAAGTGCTATATAAATACAAGTTGTTGTTGTAATTCATTTATATAATGTTACAACCATATGAGAGGAAAAATTATTCCCCTATTCTACTGCTCCAGGTTTGATGGTAACAGGGTTTTTTTTGTGAATTTAGAGGCAATGTGGTTTGCCAATACTGCAGGAGTCTCACTATGTATGCTTCAGATTAGAAAGAATTAGTCAGACAGGTTTTCTGATTTTAAACAGAGAACAAGATAAGTTTATTGAAACTACTTCCTGAATTTAAAAAAAACTAGGTAAATCGCAACCACCATTCATACATCACACACATTCCCTGGGCCCACACACACATAGTAGAGATGGTTGGGTAAGTGGATAGCTTAAGGGTTTTTCATAGTTCATGGAAAAGTAAAACAAAGGAGTATACAGTTAGATGTCCTTTGTAATGTCCTTTGGCTGGTCTTGATGTAGTGATTCCACTTTGCAGCTATTTTGTTCAGTTACATTCCTGGGTGCAGTTGTATGAAGCAGATTTCCACGTTTTATCCCCAAAAGATCTTGGTTTGCAGTAATTTCTCTTCCCAGGATGGTTGCTTTGCAAATGTGGGTACAATACTTTTGAGAGAGAGAGAGACAGCTTCTTTACAGCCTATCAGTACAGCATTCTGATCCCTGAACTCTGATCTCTCTGGCTTGGGAAACATTTCTTAAAGTTCTGCTGGCTGTATATTCCAGAGGAATTTGTTTATTCCATGTCTGCGGTGGTCATTGTTTTTTAGAACAAGTAATTGGATGTTGATGTCTCATCTCAGAAACTTTTGAAAATTTTCAGGACAGTGTAAAAGCCAACAGGAGATGGGGTTTTCCATGCTCCCCAAGGGGTTGAGTGTCTATTCCTTTTCATCCCACGTGGGTGAAATGCAAGTTGTATATTGTGGCTGGCTGGCAGTCCTCCATTGGCTTAATAGGATTACAGTTTATTGTTTTTTAAAATCCAGTCAGAAAAATAATTAGAAATTGAATCTTTCTTTTAAAAAATTCCTCATAACAATAACAAATAAAATAATTTAAGGTCTAATATTAATTAGCTGATGGATTAGTTTGATTTGAATTTAGCTAGTCATTAATTATTCTGATTATTATGTATGTATAGGAGATGCTTATTGCATGCAAATTAGATCCATTTAATTTTGATTTGTTTCTATATAATTGATTTTGTGCCTTTAGATTTCTTTATATTGTATTTGTTAATGAAAATTCTACTTACTTGACCAGACCCAGCTAAATCCACCTAAAGAAGAAATACACATAAAATGAATATTATCAAACTTCAAATACGTCAAAAGCTTTCAAAAAATATTATTTGGGACAGTCTTACCAGTGTAAGCTTGCCTGCTGTTATGCATTTTTCTTCAGCTAAATACAAAAACATATTTGGTTAAATGTTGTCGATTATTTTCTTCTCTTATATTTTTCCTTTCTAACCCATTGTACAACTTCCTTGCTGACACATAAGGTTCTGTTTTCAAATATCTAAAATTGCAGCTCTTGAACCAGTTGCAATTTATTTTGTCTTTGACTCTTTTCCCCTCTGTTTCAGCTCCCTTCCACTGCATGGGCAATAATATTATCTTCACTGCATGGCTGTAACTAATAGAAATAATTTCTTGCCCATTATAGAACCAGTCCGATTTTCATTAAGAATAAAAATTAGACTCTAAAAGTTGGGGAATTGCCTTTGCCATTTACCATCCACAGAGTGAAGATGGAAATTTACACTAGTGTATTCAGCTGAGGCCAAGAACTTATTACGCAGAGAACAGTAAAGAAAGACTCACATTCTAACACTCTGAGGTATAGTTTATTGTCATTACAATGGATAGCACAATCCATCTTCCAGTATAAATGGTGTTTCACTGCCACCAGCCCCATTAATGCTGACTAGTCATCTATTTTCAGGTCAAGTTTTTTCTTTTGTTGTCCTTTCTGTGCGAACTTGTGTTCCTCAGGTAAGCCATGACTTTAGAGAATTAAATTTTTTCTACTTTTTATCAAACACTCTCAGCCATAGCCGCAGGTCATATCCTTGTATTGCAAACGTAATTTGGAAAAGTGCAGCGTTATGTATGTGTTAAGGGGAATGCTCAGCATGCATACAGCCATCAAGGGAAAAGCATTAAAGAAGGTAAAGAAGGAGATTTGAGCATTGTGGTGTTTAGATTTTTAAAGGTTTAAGAGCAATACTGTGAAGTGATAGCTAGGGTATTGCAGTGCATTCATAGGACAGCTGACAAACATATTAGTTTGGCTCTGTTGGTCAGGGCTCAGTTGGAATACTGGGTCCTGATTTGACCTCCTCACATCATGGGTGCTACAGAGGCTCTGGAAACCATGCAAAGGAGAGACACCAGACTAATTCCCAGTTATTTGCATCTTAGATGTGCTAAAACAGCTGGGACTCACTTTAGATAAATGTAGACTTATGGGTGATCTGATCAAGATTCATAAGATCATGAAGGGGATAGGCTGTGTAAGACTTGACTGTTTCTTCCAATTAAGTATGTAATGGAGAACTAGGAGTCACAATTGTGAATTGTATAAGGCCAGATCTAGATTAGATGTCAGGAGGTGGTTGTTCTCCCAATGGATCCCTGGAACAGGCTGCCAGCTCATGTGATGGATGCTGATTAACTGAATTCCTTTCAGTGAGAGTTGAACCTGTTTCTGGCTATAGGGGGAGATCACTTCTTATAAAAGATAGGTACTGCAGGAAACTATTGGGACCAGAGTGATCTCCTAGAATAGTTTTAATTGACTAGGAAGTAAAAGAGGAATTTTCCCTATATTTTTCCCAAAATTGGCCAAGGTATCACAATTATGTGGGACAGGCTTGATGAACATAAATCTCATGTGTTAATTGCAGGAAACAGGGTGGAATTAGAAAATATACAGAAGTTTCAGCGGAGTTTTAATTCTGTAAAACATTTATGAAATTCATTTTGATACAGTCATACTTTGCATAATTTAGTTTCACTGATTAGATATTAAATTTACAGAGGAGAACAATATAGTAACAGAAATTCTTACATTTTTCGTTGTTGATATTTGTATGGACAATAGTGATGTAAAACAATGTGTGACTGCTGTTGCTAAAGTCCCCTTTAGACACTCCTGCAAAAGAAAGATGCACATTACATCACTGTGTCTGTGTGGAATTCCCCCTAAACATATTGGACTGGTTTTTTAGTTAGCAACATGCTGGGAGCAGGTTGGGGGCGGTGGAGGGGATTGCCCAGTAGCACACAGGAATAGCCCAGAAAAAAAGGCTTGCATTTATATAGCATTTTTCATGACCAACTGACATCTCAAAGCCTTGTACAGCCAGTGAAGTACTTTTTGAAGTGCAGTCACTGATGTAATGTAGGAAATATGGCAGCCAATTTGCACAAAGCAAACTCCCGCAAACAGCAATGTGATATCGTCAACTAATCTGTTTATTGTGATGCTAATAGAGGGATAAATATTGGTCAGGACACGTGGGATAACTCCCCTGTTCTTGTCTGAAAAAGTGCCATGGGATCTTTTGCATCCACCTCAGCAGGAAGATGGGGCCTCGGTTCAACATCTCATCTGAAAGATGGTACCTCCAACAGTGCAGCATTCCCTCTGTATTGCACTGGAAATAAGTGTAGTGCATCTATCTAGTTGCTTTCTAAAACCAACCACTGCATTCCATATTACTTCCAGGTTTCCTAAACAAAATTAGCGATAGCAGGTGTGGTGATAACCTGCATGCGTAGATTTCAACTCCACTATTTAAAGGGACACTCCAAACATGAAATTTGGTGGATTTTGGAGTTAGGAGGAGAAAGATGGAATTGGCAGAATGCATTCCACATGTTTAAAAGCTATGCATCTTTTAGTGACACCTCCCTGGATGTGATGGTGGGGATTGTAACTAAAAGCGGGAAGGCATGGATGGAGATTGCCCATGAGGTCAGCAACGTGAGCATAATGCTATGGTCATGGACTCAATGTAGAAAGCAGTTTAATGACCTAAGCTGGACAGGAAATGTTATCACCCCAACTCCCTGGCTCTGCGTTCTCAAGCCTACTTCAGCACATTACTCTTCACATCAAACTATACTGCAGGTACACTCATCCCTCTCTTTCTATGCATTTCTTCATATCCCAATCTGTTCATCCAACACTGACACTCACCCGCATACTTATGTAATATCATGCCTCTCCTTCACTGTCAACAAGTGATTCTTTGTTCAACATATGGCATTACTGTCACTTACAGGTCTCTTCTTTCCCTCCTTCCAGGAGAAGAGAGCACAGAGCACAAGTAAGAAGCAAGAAGTGAAGGTGCCCTTCAGCCATCTCTCAACTGACAGCTACAGAGAAATGGAGTCTCAGCATTCTTGGCCACTGGTGATGGGCCTCCTCCTCTCTCATGCTCATGTTGACTGATGTTGACTTGATGTTAGCAGTGAGTGAAACGTTATGATGTGCATACACCACCTTGTGCTGACCATTATTCTCCCCCTCTTCCTAAGCTCTGAATATGTAACGTTCATAAATAACATTAGTAGAGGGATTTTCAGAGTGGGTTTTCAAGGTTTCCAAAATTTCACAAGACTGCCTTTTCTTCTCAATGAAGTTTAGGATGCAATACAGCTAGTAGCACGCTTTCCCCAGCACTGATAACAGAGTTGCTACTGTTATTTGTTCAGGTTTCTTTTTTAACTCTGTGGCAATTTCATAGTTCTGCCATTGAGACTGAAAGAATTTTTAATTCATTCTCAAATCTCTCCTCATCTCTATAGGTGCAGGTATTGGGATATTCAAAGCCATACTGATGCACCCAGCAGTCAATATCCTGTAAAAAGTTGAAGGCTGAAGTATTAATTATTCTCTGCTGCTTCTAACAGTGGCTAGCTTTCTTATAGCTACCACTCAACTTCAGCAGCACACTCCTGACACTATGTTCCAAATGGTGGATGAAATGGCTCTGCTCTCAAGCTTTTATACACAAAGGATGCCATCAGAGATCACACGATTGTGACAAGCCACAGTGCACAAAGACAGTTCTCAAAACAATCTCCTTCATGACAGTTAGGACGTATAGGCGTGCCTGTACCCGTCTTGTTAGCTCCTGCTGCCTCCATTTATGCCGCACCTTGTCCTGCAAATCAGGGCTGTGTTAGGAAGTGTTGTGCAATCTGTTTGACTAAGGTGACTCTCATGGGTGGATAGCTGACAGTGGGTGGAATCTTGTGCCCTCTCCTGTGGCGAGTTTGGTGGGTGGAGGGACATTTAATTAGGCAGGAAGGTGACAGGTGGGGACCCCACCAACTTCTTACTTCCCACTCTGATTAAGTCAGTGGCAGGAAAGCCTGCAGTCTCCCACGCTGCCAACAATTGAAGGCCTTAAGTAGGCAATTAATGCCCACTTAAGGGCCTCATCCTGCCATCACTGGTATTAGCCTAGTGGCGGATGGGGGAGTCGCCATGCAGTGTCCATGACAACCGCTGCCCGGGGGGCCCCTCGTACCAAGTGTCTGATCGAGGGATCTGGCATCGGGAAGCAGGGGACCCACTGAGTGCCCTTGCCCTTGCTCCCCCGCACCCTCCTCCCTCGCAACCTCCACCCCGCAAACACCCTCCCCCCATCCCTCATTTGTTGCCTGAGTCTTGTGCCTTGGGTGATGTCGTTCTGGCAGCAGCCAACGCCTCCCCGATGGTGCTGCCATTTCAAAGAGCTGCCAGCCTCTTATTGGCCGGGTGGCCTGTCAAGTGCCTGATTGGCACATAACACAAGTAGGCCTTCCCAGAAAGAGGCGACACCAGGTTCTCACCAATAATCCAGTTGGCAGCCAAGACCCCCAATGCTGTCACAAGATTCAGCCCAGGGTGTGCAACCTGTTAAATGTGAGTATGAGGCTTGCAGCAGTGCCTCTTTTCCCTAGGCAGTCCCTCGGGATCAAGGATGAGATGCTTTCACTCTGGTTCGATGGGTTCTGAGATGGCTGCTAAGTCCAATGCACAATCTGCAGACCCTGCCACATGCAGAGCAGGTGTGTTTGAAGGGTTAGATAAATGAATTGTCTAGAGGCTTGTGCACGCTCTCCAACACCTCGACTTCGACTCTGCATGCTCCTTACAAAGTCTCTTGATGTGTCCGGTGCCTTCCTGAATAAACCTTCTCCATTTTGGTCGGTCACAAGCCAGGAACTTCCATGAGTCAGCGCGGATGTTTGATCTCTTCAGGGATGCTTTGAGGACATCTTTAAAGCATCCCTCCGGGGCATCTCAATGCTTGATTGAGTTCTAAGTAAAGCAGTTGCTTTGGGAGTCTGTTGTCAAGCATACGAGTGACATGTCCCGCCATTGGAGATGGTTTTGAGTGATTAGTGTAGTTTAAAGGGTTAATGTAATTAGACAGTCTACAAGGAATGAAACCGGATGGACCATACGGCATCAACCTAGCCACCGGAAACGACAATGGCAAACTCAGCCCTGTCGAACCTGCAAAGTCTTCCTTACTAACATCTGGGGGCTTGTGCCGAAATTGGGAAAGCTGTCTCACAGACTAGTCAAGTAACAGCCTGACATAGTCATACTCACAGAATAATATCTCACAGATCATGGCCAGAATTTTACATTCAGCGTGCAGGAACATAAAATGATGCACGAAGACGTCAGGCGTGCATCCCGACGTCACTGCGCATTTGGGATATTTTGCTAGGCGGGCGCGCGATGAGGATGGCGGTACGGCCGCCATTAATTAACGGGCCTGTTAAGGCCCTTGAGGCACCAATTGTCCGAGATTTTGCACAGCCTGTGCAATTTTCAGGGCATCACACGGGCGCAACGGGCAGGCGGTTAGGCCACATTTTCAGAAACCTCATCCATGGGCGGGATAAGAGGGGTGAGTGGGCTCATTAGTGTGTGTTGTTTGTACTTTAGTTTATTACTTGCTGCGACTTGCTAGTATGAACAGGACAACTTCATTTCGCTTCAAAGCTACTTTGACAGAAATAACATGCTTCAGTTCAGGACTCCGGTGGAGTCATACCACTTGGGGCCTTCCAGGTATGAGACAGCCTTCCCTATACCCTGGGAATGGGGATTGTGGTCTCCGCTGGAGGCACCACCTCTGAGGAGGAAGAGAGGGCCAGAAGGGGGAGGAGGCCAGGTATCCCTATTCAGCCTCCAGGGGTGACACCCATGGGAGGACAGGCGCAGGCACAAGGGCCGCAGGGCCAACAGGAAGTGCAAGGCAGAAGGGGCCGCAGAAGACGTCACTATCCTGCTGCCAGAGTTTACAGGTGGCAATGCAGCTACCTCAATATGTCTGAGGTGCAATGCCGAAGGAGGCTCCGCCTCTCAAGGGAGACAATGACCTCCATCTGTCAAATGATTGGCCCTGAGATCAGCTCCAACCGTGTGGGTGGACACCCCATGCCAGTGGTGCTGAAGGTCACAATGGCTCTCAACTTCTATGCCTCAGGTTCTTTCCAGGGGTCAGTGAGTGATCTTTGTGGAGTATCCCTATCAGCTGTCCACAGTTGTGGCAAGCTGGTGACAGATGCTCTGTTCAGGCGTGCAATTACTTTCATTCACTACCACATAGATGAGGCCAGCCAGGCAGAGTGAGCCAGAGGCTTCGCGGCCATTGCTGGCTTCCCCCGTGTCCAGGGTGCAATAGACTGTACACACGTGACCATCAAGGCGCCAGCAGGTGAGCCCGGTGCCTTCGTCAACAGGAAGGGCTTCCACTCCATGAACGTGCAGATAGTGAGTGATCACAGGATGCAGATTTTACAAGTCTGTGCAAGGCACCCAAGCAGCTCCAATGACTTTCACATTCCCAGGTGCCGAGGCTCTTCAGTGCTCCAGCCCGGCTGGATGGATGGCTGCTGGGTGACAAGGGCTATCCCCTCAGAAGGTGGCTCATGAAGCCTCTCCGCCATCCAAGAACAGAAGCTGAGCAGCGGTACAACAGGAGCCATGCCTCCACAAGGGCAATGGTAGAGAGAACCATCGGTCTTCTCAAGATGCGCTTCTGATGCCTGGACCATTCAAGGGGCACGCTCCAGTACCCCCCAGGTCGTGTGTCACTGATAGTGGTTGCATGCTGCACTCTCCACAATCTGGCACTGAAAAGAGGGGATGCAGTGGAGGAAGATGTTGACACAGATGCTCTGGCAGCACAGAATGAGTCCAGTAGTGAGTCCGAGGACAAGCACGCTCAGGATAACACTGAGGGGATAGACACTGACCCGGGCAACCTCCAGGGAGGCAGGGACACCCGGAAGGCTTTGACCAAATGCTCCTTCAGCTAGCCTAGCAAAGAAGAATCGCCACCACATGCCAGGGCTGCAGGCTCCATACTCGATACCTGACAGGAACATTTGCTTGGTAAACAACATGAACTATGTGCCATTTCAATAAAGCTCAATGACAAACAAGTAACTCATAACATCATAGGTTACCCTTCACCTGCAGAACTAATGAAGCATCCACCAGCTTGTTGAACACAAACACATTTAATGGTCTGGTGCCTGGCATACATAATACAGATTAAATTGAAAGGTGTTATCCATCATACCTAATAATGATTAATGTAAAAGTGGGGGAAAAAAATCTCACCAGTGATAAGCCCATGTTGTGCTTAAGGTGCTTTGAGTTTTTGCTTTCAGGTGCCACGTCTAGGTGCTCCCCACTTGCTGGCACTGGCATTGGAGACAGCCTGCTCACTCTACTGTCCTGTTGGCCTTGATTATCTTGGCGGGCATCTTCTGGTCCATGGAGCCTGTGCTGGCCCCACCTGGGAGGGAGTGGCCAGTGCCATGGCTGGCATCTCCCCAGTCACCACAGCCTCATCGGATGCCACGGTCACTGACAGAGCGGCGGAGGAGCTGCTGCCGTCATCCAGAGCGCCCTGAGAGGAGCCTACAGGGAGAACAAGCAGCTTGTGCGCCAATGTTAGGCCGCTTTGGACCTCTCTACTCACCATTGATGAATTGACACCTAGCTGGGATACTGGGTGCCCAATCCATCTCCCACACTGTCAGTGACCACCTGGGGTCATTGGTAGTGTGAGGGCTTGCAGGTCCGAGCGCATCCCCTGAGGAACCCCTGATTCAGCTGCTGGAGGAGCCTCTCCATGAGAGTCGCCACTCTCTCCATGGAGGAGGCAGTGTGCTCAGCCATGAGGGTCATTGCATTACTCGTGCTCCACATGGACTCCTCCATCACAGAGGCCATGGCACGCATTCCCTCATGTATGTCCGCCAGATCCTCCCACACGCCCTGCTGGACTTCCAGCATCTGCTGCCTCAGGAACGACTCCAGAGGCACATCATCAGCCACTGACTGAGCATGTTCCTGATTCCCAGCAGTCCTCCGTCCGCCAGCACCATGGGCACTCTCTTCCTCCGCCTGCACCTCAAACACGTGTGAAGTGCCCTCACCGCTGTGCACCGAGATACTATCCACCGATCTATTGCCCACCAAGGCGCTGGTATCTGCGCTTGTGCCTGCTTGGCTGAGAGGGTGTGACTCTGGTGCGTTTCTATGGTTGCTGTCCTCTGGGGTGAGCGGCGGGCCTTCAGGCTCCTCACCCCGACGGGCTGCTGGTGAGCCTGAAAGGAAGAACAAGGACGTGTCATTAGTTGAAGTCATTACACTGTTGCTGTGTATACCTGGCACCCAGATGCCCTCGTCTTTCCATTATCAATAGGGATTCCATGTTTGAGGCTCACATCAATATACAGACAACATTGGAATGGTTGCTATTACAGACACTCTGACCTCTGTGCACTGCACTCTTAGCTCCCTGTGGCACCCCAACCTCACCGCGGTCGGTTGAGCACGGTGCATGGCACCTCTCCAGCTCCAGGGCCTCCTACTCATATGTACCAAGGATTAGAAGGTGGGGAGGTCCTCCGCCAGTCCACAACCTTTCTGCATTGTTGTGGGATGTCTCCTCCTGAAAGGAGAGAGGAGCATTGATTAGTCCACCCTGTACCTGCATTGCCATTGCAGCCTGGCCACCCCCACCTGAGGAACTCGCAGGGCTCAGCCGATTCGTGACCCTAGAGCCGCAAGACACTCGTTCCAAGCAGCCAGGGCTCACCCCCTTGCCCAGATGCTGCCTCATTGACATTTGCCATTCACACTCTAAGAACTCTGAGATCCGGGGTGGCGGGGGGCGGGGCGGTGCTCCTAACTGCTGTGCTAAGTGACCCATGCCAACACGATACTCACCCTTCCCGATCACAGGAGATCATCAACCACTTACGGCACTGCACCCATGTGCACCTCACCACATCATGGGAGCTCACCCTGGATGCCATCTCCTCCCAGGCATTTTTGGTGAGGTCAGAGGGGGTCTCCTCCTCCTGTCCCTGGGGACAAGCATATCTCTGCATGCTGCCACCTCCTCCAGGAGGGCAGCGAGACACTCATCGGAAAACCATGGGGCTGACTGCCCCGCCCACCTGCCCTCCCACCTGCCGTGTTCAGCATTGAGGTGCTCCATGACAATGGTCCTCCAAGTTGCAATCAGCCTTCTCATGGCTGCCACGGCCGCTTTTGAATCGGCCACCGGGTCACCATTGGACCCAGCGGATATTGAGCCCCCGCCTGCCCTTTCTTGCTGTTGCCGCTGTCGTGTCTTATGCTGGGCAGGCCTTAATTGGCCTGCCTACATAAAATGGCGGTGCGGAACCAATCTCAGGTGGTGATCGGGTTCTTGGCCGCCCCCACCCACTCCCGCCGAGCCCGCTGGGCAAATATAAAATTCTGGCCCATGTCCCCGACACCAACATATCCTGGGTATGTCCTGTCCCATCGGCAGGATAGACACAGCAGAGGTGGTGGCACAGTGGTATAAAGTCGGGAGGGAGTCCTCAACATCAACTCTAGACCCCATGAAGTCTCATGGCATCAGGTCAAACATGGGCAAGGAAACCTCCTGGTGATTACCACGTACCGCTCTTCCTCAGCTGATGAATCAGTGCTCCTCCAGGTTGAACCCACTTGGAGGAAGCACTAAGGGTGGCAAGGGCGTAGAATGTACTCTGGGTGGGGGACTTCAATGTCCATCGCCAAGAGTGGCTTGGTAACACCGAGCTGGCCGAGTTCTAAAGGTCTGTGGCAAGTGGTGAGGGAACCAACAAGAGGGAATAGCATATTTGACCTCATCCTCACCAACCTGCCTGCCGCAGATGCATCTGTCCATGACAGTGACCACCGCAGAATCGTTATGAAGACAAACTCTCGTCTTCACATTGAGAGTCCCTCCATCATGCTGTGTGGCACTACCACCATGCTAAATGGGATAAATTTCAAACAGCTCTAGCAACTCAAGACTGGGCATCCATGAGGCGCTGTGGGCCATCAGCAGCAGCAGAATTGTACTCGAACGTAATCTGTAACCTCATGGCCCGGCATATCCCCCACTCTACCATTACCATCAAGCCAGGGAATCAACCGTGGTTGAATGAAGAGTGCAGGAGGGCATGCCAGGAGCAGCACCAGACATACCTAAAAATGAGGTGTCCACCTGGTGAAGCTATAACATAGGACTACTGGTGTTCCAAAAAGCATAAGCAGCAAGTGAGACAGAGCTAAACGATCCCACAACCAATGGATCAGATCGAAACTCTGCAGTCCTGCCACATCCAGTCATGAATGGAGTGGACAATTAAACAACTCACTGGAGGAGGAGGCTCCACAAATATCACCATCCTCAATGATGGGGGAACCCAACAACAGTGCAAAAGATAAGGCTGAAGCATTTGCTACAACTTTCAGCCAGAAGTGCCAAGTGGATGATCCAACTCGGTTTCCTCCGGACATCCCCAGCATCACAGATACCAGTCTTCAGCCAATTCGATTCACTCCACAAGGTATCAAGAAATGGCTGAAGGTACTGGAAAGTGCAAAGGCTATGGGCCCTGACAATATTCCGGCAATAGTGCTGAAGACTTGTGTTCCAGAATTTGCCGCACCCCTAGTCAAGCTGTTCCAGTACAGCTACAACACTGGCATCCACCCGGCTATGTGGAAAATTGCCCAAGTATGTCCTGTACACAAAAGGCAGGATAAATCCAACCCGGCCAATTAGCACCCCATCAGTCTACTCTCCATCATCAGTAAAGTAATGGAACAGGTCATCAACAGTGCTATCAAGTGGCACTTGCTTAGTAATAACCTGCTCACTGATGCCCAGTTTGGGTTCTGCCAGGGGCACTCAGCTCCTGACCTCATTACAACCTTGATTAAAACATGGAAAAGAGAGCTGAAGTCCTGAAGTGAGGTGAGAATGACTGCACTTGACATCAAGGTAACATTTGACCAAGTGTGGCATCAAGGAGCCCTAGCAAAACTGGAGCCAATAGGAATCAGTGGGAAAACTCCACTGGTTGGAGTCACACCTAGCACAAAGGAAGATGGTTGTGGTTGTTGGGGGTCAGTAATCTCAGCTCCAGGACATCACTGCAGGAGTTCCTCAGGGTAGTATCCTCAGCCTAACCACCTTCAGCTGCTACATCAATGACCTTCCTTCCATCATAAGGTCAGATGTTCGCTGATGATTGCACAATTTTCAGCACCATTCACAACTACTCAGGTACTGAAACAGTCCATGTCCAAATGCAGCAAGACCTGGACAATATCCAGCTTTGGGCTGATAAGTAGCAAGTAATATTCTCGCCACACAAGTGCCAGGCAATGACCATCTCCAACAAGAGAGAATCTAAACATCACCCCTTGACCTTCAATGGCATTACCATCATTGAATCCCCCACTATCAACATCCTGGGGTTTACCATTGACCAGAAGCTGAACTGGACTAACCATATGAATACTGTGGCTACAAGAGCAGGTCAGAGGCTAGGAATCATGTGATGAGTAACTCACCTCCTGACTCCCCAAAGTCTGTCTGCCATCTACAAGGCACAAGTCAGGAGTGTGATGGAATACTTCCCACTTGTCTGGATGAGTGCAGCTCCCACAACACTCAAGAAGCTTGACACCATCCAGGACAAAGCAGCCCGCTTGATTGGTACCACATCCACAAATATTCACTCCCTCCACCACCGATGCACAGCAGCAGCAGTTGTACAATCTACAAGATGCACTGCAGGAATTCACCAAGGCTCCTTAGACAGCACCTTCCAAATTCATGACCACTACCATCTAGGAGGACCAGGGCAGCAGATAGATGGGAACACCAACACCTGGAATTTCCCCTCCAAGTCACTCACCATCCTGATTTGGAAATATATTGCTGTTCCTTCACTTTCGCTGGGTCAAAATCCTAGATCTTCCTGCCTAACAGCACTGTGGGTGTACCTACACTACATGGACTGCAGCGGTTCAAGAAGGCAGCACACCACCACCTTCTCGAGGGCAACTAGGAATGGGCAATAAACGCTGGCCCAGCCAGCGAAGCCCACATCCTCTGAATTACCTGGGTCTTTGGATTACTAGTCCAGCGACAATATCACTACGCCATGGCCATCGTATTTATTTGAGGTGAAAGGGAGATTTTGTGGAGAAAAACGATGGACACAGTGCAGTTTATAGGACACAGAAGTAGCAGTGCACCTACTCAGCAAAAATAGGGAAGAAGTGGCCACCATTACTCAGTGTTCTTGCTGTGGCGGGAAAAAGCTGCATCAGCACAAAGAGTGTGCCGCCAAAAATGTGGAGTGCCATTCCTGTAAGAGGGGGACATATTAAAAAACACTGCAGGAAAAAGCTTCCAACACAGAAATTTAAGGAGAAACCAATTAAAGCATGTAGGGTTCAAGAAATTGAAGATCAAAAGACAATGAAGTGCCATTCTTGGGAGAAATTACAGAATTGAATGGGAACTATTGGAGTGCAGACATTATGGTCTCTGGACATAAAACAAACTTCAAATTAGACACTGGAGCAGGAGTTTCAGTTCTTTCAGATAGAACAGTAGCTAAAGCAAGACTTCCTCCAGCATCAACTATGCAACTCCATGGTCCAGGTGGCATTCAACTGGAGGTCAAGGGACAGTTGACTGCTTCACTTCAGCACTAAGGAAGAGAAATCATAGGAACTTTGTACGTGATCCAAAACCAAGTGTGTTCACTGTTAAGCCAAAAAGCTTGCAGAGATCTACAAGTCATCTATAAAGTAGACAAAATGGTAGCCAAGGCAAACCAAAAGAACTCAGGACAGAATTTCCAAACTTATTTAAAGGTCTTGGGAAGCTGAAAACAGCTTACCACATCACATTGAAACCAGATGCCAAACCAGTGTGCTTGTTCACTGCAAGGAAAGTTCCACACCCACTTTTACGGAAGGTGAAGCAAGAAATTGAGTCAATGCTGCGTCAGAGAGTAATCTCACCTGTAATGAAACCTACAAGCTGGCATTCAGACATGGTTCCAGTACCAAAACCAAATGGCTTACTGAAAATTTATGTTAACCTCACACAGTTAAACAAAGCTGTGGATAAGGAGATCCACCCAATGGCATCTGTGGATGAGAGTCTGGCAAAGCTAGCAAAAAGCATAATTTTTACCAAACTAGATGCAAACAGTGGCTTTTGGTAACCACCTTTGGAAGAGGAGTTCAAACTATTTACAATGTTCATCACACCATTTGGTATTATGTCAGCATCAACGATTTTTCAGAGGACGATGACAGGCATTTTAGAAGAATTGGAAGGGGTCATCTTCCATATAGATGACATCCTGATCCACGGATCCACTATATCAGAGCATGATGTTGTCAATGTGTCATGAAGAGATGTCTATAATGTTATTGGAAATTATTTTTTAAAAAATAGAATTCAGTGGTCTCTGTGTCTATGGGGAGAATTTTCTCCCCGTCGGGCAGACCGGTCGGGAGCGGGCGCGAAGCCAATCACCGCCTGCGATCGGCTGCGTGCCGCCATTTTACATGCACTCAGCGCTACCTGTGCAGGCGAGAGGAGGAGGGAGAGCCGGGGCCTGCGCTCTTTCGCGCATACGCACAAAAGAGTGCAGAAATCTCCCTGAGGCAGCTCCGTGCCTCAGGGAGATAAAGTTGAATTTGAAATTTCAGAATAAAAATAGTTAAAAATCATTTACACATGTCCCCTCATGTGATAGTGTCACATGAGCTGGGACATGTTTATCAAATGGTTAATAAATATTTATTAATTTAATAAACCCTTTGTGAAACCTCATCCCGCCTGTGGTTGGAAGGGCAGCCCTGGCAAATTGTTTAATTGGTTTGTTAATGGCCTTAACAGGCCTTTGACAGTTCAGACCCCCCACGCTGAACAGAAAATGCTGGCCCATGTGTGTGTATGTGTGTGTGTCTTAACTGGATTTAAGCCAGCTAGTCTGGGTGCTTTGATGTGATAGAAAGAAGTAGGTTTGAAATGGTAATTAGATAAACATGGGGAAGTTTAGAAACATAGGGCAGAAAATTCCACTCGGCGGGCGGGTATGTGCCCAACCTGCTCGAGTGTGAAATGGCGCGCGTTGACGTCAGCCGAGTGTGCTGAAGTCAACATGCAGTCGTGAGATAGTTTGGTCAGCGGGCACACGCCGACAATTAAAAGGCCTGTTGAGGCCATTAAGTTATCAATTAATGTAAAGTTTCCGCTGCCCGTCCAACCTAATGGTTGGCGGGTAGGCAAAAGGTTTTTTTGGAAAGCTCATCCATGGGTGTGGTGAGGTTTCCAAAAGCATATATAAATAAAAACTTTAATTTTTCATTAATAACATGTCCCTGCTCATGTGACAGAGTCATATAAGGGGATATGTTTTATTACATTTTAATTTTTTTTATATCTCTTCATCTCCCTGAGGCAGCTCCGTGCCTCAGGGAGATTATGCAGTGCTCACTCCCGTGCATGCGCTAAGTTCACACTCAGCCGGCTCGCACTCCCCCCGTCCCCCGCACAGGCAGTGCTCAGCGCTGCCACTCGCGTTTCACGCTGGGTGGACCTTAATTGGCCCGCTAGCGTGAAGTCGCATTGCGATGCCGATCGCGGGCGGTGGTCGGCTTCCGACTTCCCCCGCCCGCCCCCGAGCACCCCTGCCAAGGCGGCAATTTGCATTTTTAAATAAAGCTTTCAAAAGAATGGGTGAAATCTTGCACATAGCTAGAAGACGCCAAATTTTAAAGTTTATTCTTTTCAGCTTGCTAATAAAATTGGTGGAATCAAAGGATATTATTGTTGGGAGATGTAAAATTAAAAACCTAGTAATACAATGGAAAATTTACATTCAAAGGAAAAGCCAGGTATAAACAGAAAGGAGTTTGTGTGTGTAAGGCAGAGGCATTTATGATCTAACCAGCCTGTACACCTGCAACTGTGCCTGCAAGGAATCTCATTTTTAATTTATAAGGTCAAATGTGCTTTTCCTGGGATCTTTTAAAATCTATGAGTTTTACTGTTGCCTTAACGGGGGTGTAACTGAGAGTCAGATTCATTAGGGGATCTTTGTAGTTATTATAGTGGTAAATTTGTAGACATATGTATGTGCCTACAATTTTTCTTATATTGATAAATGTTTAATTTAGTTTTATAAAAAACCTCTTGAGACTTGGTGGTCTTATTACTACTGAATTCAAAGCCTGCATCTCAAAGCATACAAATTGCAAAAATGGATTATGACAGTTATTTCAAGTTTCCATCTGGGATTTGAACAATTTAGCCCTTACCATTGGCTGTATCATAGTAATTGAGGGCTTTTGGTGGGAGATATTCCTTGATTTTTTTGGAATTGGTGAATCTTAAGGCTACGAGTATGAGAAGCACTTGGAATTCAGGAGTGGGTGTGAGGTATTTTTGAAGTGGTGACACTGCAAAAATGGCTTTATTCATGGCTAAATCTTTTTTGGAAGTAAAAGATATAACTCTGGTTGGATTACAAAAAGTATCCAAAAGTAAGTTAACAGGGTTGGTGGATAAATTGCAATTAGGGTTGCCTACGGGGGCTAGGAAATCAGACATAACTGAAGTGAAAGCACAGCTTTTGAAATTGGAAGGAATGCCTGAGAGACAGAGTTCTCCAAGGGGTGGTTCATTGGAATGGGCTCAAATTCAGTTGCAAATGAAAATGATTGAACTGGAAGAAAAAGAAAGAGACAGGGCTTTCCAAAGGGAACAGACAGAAAGGCAGGAGAGAGAAAGAAAACGGGAAAGGGAGTCAGAAATTGTGAAGATTGGAAAGGAGGCAAGAGAAAAAGAGAGAGATAGAGAACTTCAACTGAAAATGTTGGCAGTTTAAAAAAACAACACCAGGAGGCGAGTAAGGACTTAACTCAAGAGTAGAACCCAGTGGGGAGATGTTTAAATTGGTACCAGCTTTTCCAAAGTTTGAGGGAAAAAGATATTGAAGCATTCTTCATTTCATTTGAGAAGATAGCTAAACAAATGAAATGGCCACAGGAAAACTGGACATTATTGTTACAGTCTAAATTGGTGGGTACAGTGCATGAGGTATATGCTTCGCTGTCTGAAGAAGTAACGGTGAATTATGATATGGTAAAAAAGGCTATTTTGAGTGCATATGAGTTGGTTCCTGAAGCATATAAACAGAAATTCAGGAAAATGAGAAAACAGCCTGGGCAAACTTATACTGAGTTTGAGAGAGTAAAACAAAGTAAGTTTGACTGGTGGATACGGGCGTCAAAAATAGAGACAACCTATGCAGCTCTTAGGGAGGAGTAATTCTTTCAGAAGAATTTAAAGATTCAGTAGTGAGAACTCATGCGGTGGAACAGAGGGCTCAAACTGTAAGGCAGGTAGCAGAGATAGCTGATGATTATCAGTTAGTTCATAGAGCTAAACCTTTTTGTCGTCGCCATTTTAAATCCAAAAAGGATAGAAAGTGGGAACGTGAAAGGAAGGCAGGTAGTCAGGGAAGAGAAGGAGTAGCTGGAAATTCCCATAAAGTTTTTTCTCATAATAAAAAGGAAGGTGCTGAGGATAGAAGTGACATTCGAAAGTTGAGGTACTTTTATTATAATAAAGCAGGGGACACGAGGTCAGCATGTTGGAACTTGCAGGGAAAATCTGTTGGAATTATTGGGTTGCAGAAAAGTTCTAGGAGTAAAAGTACTGTGGGTTCTGAGGTTCAGGTGGGAGAAACCAATGGTTTGTGTACAAGTAAAACAGGGAGAATCAGTGATAGGTAAAGAAGTGGGAATGTGTTCACAGTTTACCCAAGAGAATTCTGAGGAGCAGGTTGCAGAAATGTTTAAAGATTTTGTGTGTGAAAGGAAAGTCTTTCCATGTGTACAGGATGAAGTAGGTAAAAATTTAAAAATTTTAAGAGACACAGGGTTTGGTCAATCCTGAATGTTGTGGGATAGTGATATTTGTTGTTCAGAGGAGTATTGCAGGAACAGGTGATAATAAGTGGGGTTCATGGAGATGCGAAACCTATTCCATTGTGGAAGGTAAATTTAAAGAGCAAGTGGAAGACAGGTGAAATTGTTGTTAGAGTAGTAGAAAAATTGCCCATTGCAGGGGTTCAATTTATTCTGGGTAATGATATAGCTGAATCACAGATGTGGGTGATGCCTGTGGTGGTTGAGCAGCCTGTAGAAGTGTTTTCAACAGAGGTGTTACAGAAGGAGCATCCTAGATTGTTTCTAGATTATGTGATAATGAGATCACAGGCACATAGGTTGAAACAAGAAAAACAAGGAGGACAGGCAGTTCAAAGGCAGGAGGAAGGTATTGAAATCCAATTATCAGGCACTGTGTTTGATAACATTGTTCAGGAAGAAAGCCTGGGAGAAAAGACAGCTGAACTGTTTAACTCAAGGCAGTTAATTGAGTTTCAGCAGGAGGATTTGCAATTAAAACAGTTATATCAGAAAGTTTACTCGGAAACAGAAGCAAAATGTATACCAGAATGTTTTTACCTTAAGGGTGATATTTTGATGAGAAAATGGAGGCTGAATCATGTCTCAGCAAAGGAAAGCTGGAGGGAGATACATCAGATTGTTATCCCATTAGGGTATAGAAATGAGATTCTGAGGATTGCACATGAAATTCCAATGCGGGGACATTTAGGAATTAGAAAGACGCAGGCAAAAGTACAGAACCATTTTTATTGGCCAGGATTGCATAGGGATGTAGTTAAATTCTGCAGAAGATGTCACACATGTCAGGTAACAGGAAAACCACAAGCAGTGATTCAACCAGCATCTTTAATCCCAATGCCAGCATTTGAAGAACCTTTTACTAGGGTCATGATTGATTGTGTAGGACCCCTCCCTAAAACTAAAAGTCAAAATCAGTATTTACTGGCAATAATGGATGTGTCTACCAGGTTTCCTGAAGCAATATGTTTAAGAAATATTACAACTAAGAAGGTTGTGGAAGAGTTAATTCAATTTTTTACAAGATATAGTTCACCTAAAGAAATACAATCAGGTCAGGGTTCAAATTTTATGTCACAGCTGTTTAAGGAAATAATGAACAGTTTGGGGATAAAACAGTTTAAGTCTGTCTGTAAGTTTAAGTCTCAGCTTATCATCCAGAGTCACAAGGGGCTTTGGAAAGATGGCATCAAACTTTAAAAACTATGATGAGAGCGTACTGTCAGGATTATCCACAGGATTGGGATGCGGAAGTCCATTCTTGTTATTTGCTATTAGGGACGCTCCTAATGCATCGACTGGTTTTAGTCCTTTTGAACTAGTTTATGGTCATGAGGTAAGGGGACAACAGAAATTGATTCATGAGAAATTGGTGGGTCAAAATCCAGAAACTACTCTCTTGGATTATGTATCAGACTTCATAGGGAGACTGGACAGAGCATTTGAGTTGGCTAGGGAACATTTAAATATATCACAGCAAGTGATGAAAATGAAGGCAGACAGCAAAGCTACAGCTCACAGTTTTATTGATGGAGAGAAAGTGCTAGTTCTCTTACCAGTACTAGGTGATTCATTAAAGGCAAGATTTAGTGGGCCTTACAGGATTGAAAAGAAATTGAGTGGAGTCAATTATTTAATAAATACTCCAGATAGAAGAAAGAAGCAGAGGGTGTGTCATGTAAATATGCTTAAAAAGTACTTTGACAGGGAAGAGAACCAAAGGAGGTGTTAGTGGTGGTAGATAAAGAGAAAGAGATAGAAATGCAGGACTCTGAAATTGATTTTCCTCTAATCAAATTGGATAATAAGGGGATACTTGAAAATTTAAATGAAATATTAAGTTACCTTCCAGACAAGTGTCAAAGTGACTTGGAAAATCTATTGTGGTGACACAAACCTATTTGTGGGAATAAGTTGGGGAGAACAGATTTAGCTATACATGGTGTCTCTGTAACAGTTTCATCTTTGATAAGGCAATATCCTCACAGATTAAATCTGTCAAAGTTATCACAAGTACAGAAAGAAATTGATTTTGTGCTTCAAAATTATATCATTGAGTCTAGCTGCAATAACTGGAGTTTGCCTATTGTACTGGTACCGAAACCAGATGGAACACAAAGACTGTGTGGACTTTCGAAAGGTGAATATGGTGACAAAAGCAGATTCATATCCTATACCATGGTTGGAAGATTGTATTAAGAAAGTGGGACAATCAAAATTTATCACAAAGATTAACTTGCTAAAAAGATATTGGCAAGTATCAGAGAGAGCAAAGGAGATATCAGCTTTTATGACGCCAAATGGACTATATCTGTTTAAAGTTATGCCATTTGATATGAAGAATGCACCTGCGACATTTAAAAGACTGACAAAGTAATTGCAGGTCTAAGCAATTGTGCTGTTTATTTTGATGACTTAATAGTTTTCAGTCAGACATGGGATGAGCATTTACAGCATCTGGAAGAATTATTTGCTCGATTATAGGAAGCTAATTTGGTGGAACTTGGCTAAAAGTGAATTTCTTGTTGCTGGTAGAGAAAATCTGATTGCAGATGTGTTATCAAGAGTTTGAAGTTTAAAGGGAAAATTGGACATTTTAAAATATCTGGATACTGGACTGGAATGATTTCAGTTGATACTAAGAATTTGTATATATATTGTTAGGCTAATGCATGCATCTGGTAATGTAATAGTGTAAGTATATAGTTAAGTATAGGAGATAGTGTAAGATGGGTTGATAAAAAAAATGAAGCCATCTTTTAGAATTATGATGGTTCATTTTTTGATAAGAAGGGGGTGTCATGCAGAGCTTAATGACTATAATGTTATTGGAAATTTTTTTTTAAATAGAGTTTAGTGGTTTCTGTGCCCATGTGTGTGTGTATGTGTGTGTGTCTTAATTGGATTAAAGCCAGCTAGTCTGGGTGCTTTGATGTATAGAAACAGGTAGGTTTAAAATGGTAATTAGATAAACATGGGGAAGTTTAGAAACATAGGTGTCAAGGGGGCAATTTGCATTTTTAAATAAAGCTTTCAAAAGAATGGGTGAAATCTTGCACACAGCTAGAAGACACGAAGCAACGTGTTTATTTTTTTCAGCTTGCCAATAAAATTGGTGGAATCAAAGGATATTATTGTTAGAAGATGTAAAATTAAAAACCTAGTAATACAATGGAAAATTTACATTCAAAGGAAAAGCCAGGTATAAACAGAAAGGAGTTTGTGTGTGTACGGCAGAGACATTTATGATCTAACCAGCCTCTACGCCTGCAACTGTGCCTGCAAGGCATCTCATTTTTAATTTGTAAGGTCAAATGTGCTTTGCCCGGGGTCTTTTAGAATCTATGAGTTTTACTGTTCCCTTAATGGGGGTATAACTGAGAGTCAGATTAATTAGGGGATTTTTGTAGTTATTATAGTAGTAATTTTGTAGACGTATGTACGTGCTTACAATTTTTCTTGGGTTAATGAATGTTTAATTTAGTTTTATAAAAATCCTCTTGGTCTTATTACCACTGAATTCAAAGCATGCATCTCGAAACATACAAATTACAAAAATGGATTATGACAGTTTCAAGTTTCCCTCTGGGATTTGGACAACTCAGCCCTTACCACTGGCTGTGTCATAATGGATGTCAGAGTGAGAGCAGTATCGCAATGCTTGCAGGAAGCAGAACTAACTCTCAATGATAAATATGAGTTCTCACAACCAACCATTAAATTTCTGGGATAAATTAATCAGGCATCAGGCATCAGGGCTGTTCCTCAAAAAACCACGGCAATCAAAGATTTTTCACAACATTTCAGCGCTCCGTGGGAATGGTCAATCAAGTAGGAAAGTTCTTACCTAATCTGGCACATGTAAATGAACCACGGCGACAATTGCTTAGGCAAGACCAAGCATGGTGTTGGGAAGAAAATCAACAAATTTTGTTTGAAAGGCTAAAAAAGATGCTCATTACAACAGATATATTGGCTCACTGTGATTCAGAACTGCCTACAATAGTTGCCACAGATGCATCATCAACTAGACTAGGAGCAGTACTCTTTCAAATTCAGAGAGATGGCAAATGCAGACCAGTGTACTATGTATCCTGATCATTGACTGAAATGGAACAATGATATGCTGTAATTGATAAAGAAGCATTAGCAGCTACATGGGCTTGTGAGAAGTTTGCCGACAATGCCTTAGGCCTAAAGTTTACCATTGAGTCAGACCACAACCATTGAGACAGACCACAAAACAATGGTTGTGTTATTAAATGTTAAAGGATTAGCAAGGATGTTGCCAAGAGTCCAGAGATTTCGCTTGTGATTGATGAGATTCAATGCTGCAAGTGAGTATTTCCGAGCAAAATAACAATCTACAGCGGATGCATTCCTGTTGACAAGCCTGAACAAGGGGAAATAAATTTTGTCAAAGATGTGGAGTCTATGCTTCATTGACCACATTTTTTTCCCCAGCAACAGGGCAGAAGCTAAATGAAATTCGAAAGGTACAAAAAAACAGAGGAAGAATGTACACAAAATCGGGAATGCTGCATCAAAGGATGGCCAGAATACGTTCCAAATAATCTCATCCTGAAGCAATATTTGGAGCAATGAAGACATCTCAGTGTCCTGGATGACTTGCTGATTTATTATGGGAGATTGATCATACCTAGAGTCCTTAGATTCGAGATCCTTCAGGGAATACGCCAGGGACATTTGGGCATTACAAAGTGTTGTGCTAAATCACAAAACTTCGTTTGGTGGCCAGGGATCTCAACGTCAGTAGAAGAAATTATTTCAAACTGCATCGCCTGTGCAAACCATCGCCAGGAGCAAAGAGAACCATTGATGGTAACCTCATTTACATCCAGACCGTGGGAATGTCTCAGATTGGATCTTTTGAGCTCAAAGGGAAGACATTCCTCATAGTTTTTGACTATTACTCCAGATGGATTGAGGTTAAGCACCTACATGATAGCACCTCAGAAGCTGTAATTACAGTACTAAAAGAAATTTTTGCCATCCATGACATTCCAGACGTAGCCATTTTAGGCAATGGCCCATATTTTGCCAATGAATGATTTAAGCAGTTTGCAGAAGCCTATGGATTTGTCCAGATGACTAGCTCACCCAGGTACCCGCAAGCTAATGGGAATGCCAAACGAGGAGTAAGGACGGTGAAGGCTTTATTGAAGAAAAATGATGATATCAACTTGGCACTGTTGAGCTACCATTCCATGCTACTTCAGAATGGTTTGGCCATGACAGAACATCTAATGGGAAGATGACTACAGACTCAACTTCCTATTGTTCCACATCCGCTCATGCAATGTCTAAAAGCAACTGATATAGAGAGAGTAAGGGAGATGGAGGATGACTGTTATGCAAACCAAACCACAAACTTTAATCAATACCCAGTGAAGTCAGTATGGATTTATGACCAAAATCGAGAAGGCTAGGTTTTGGAAAACACGTTATATCTGTGATCTTATCTTGTGGAGGCTGAAAATGGAATAGTGAGAAGAAACAGAAGCACACTCATATCTACAAGAAGACAACCTTTAATGGAATGGACCAGTTACCCAGAAGATCAGAAGGACAACTTGAACAGCAAGCTGGTATTCTCTGATGATTCACATAGAACTCTATCAAGTTCGAGAGAGAACATGGAGAATGTGAATCCTATACATCCTCTGAGAGAGCTGAGAACAAGGCTGGGGAGATATTGGTGAAACCACAACACTTATCTCTGTGAACCAGGGATGAAGGCAGAGGCTTCAGGGGAGATGTAGGATAATGTAAATAATGTATTTAAGAGAGTCAGAGACTTGGGGGGGTGGAGATGTAGCATAATGTAAATAGACAGTCTACATCATCAGTGATGTATCCTGCACATAGTTAGAAGAATGTTTAATAAAAGATAAAGCTTACCAACAGCCTTGTCTCCAGCAGTATCTATCAATCTTAACCAAGGACAACCTAAGCTATGAACCACAACTATGATAACAGAATTAGGACCTCAATGTTGAGCATGTTGGCTTGGGGAAGGAAGCTGCTGTTGGACCGCCATATCTGCCATCAGATTTGAAGGGTCTTGCAAAGGCACTGTTGGTGGCACTTCTCCAGTGTTTTGAGGTGCCTGCTGTAGGTTGCCCAAGTCTATGAAGCACATAGGAGTGGAGGGATCACTGCAGCCCAGTAAACCATGATCTTAGTCTTGGGTTTGAGATCCTGGTCCTCAAATACTCTTTTTCTCAGTCAGCTGAAAGCTGAGCTTACACACTGGAGGCCGTGATGAATTTTGTCATCTGTGTTTGCCTTCATCGAGAAGAAACTCCCAAGATATGGAAAATGGTCCACATTTTCTAGGATCTCACCATTGATCTTAATCAGCAGGGAGGGGTATTGTGCTGTGGGGGCTGATTAGGAGAAGACTTTAATTTTCTGGATGTTTAGTGAAAGACCCATTTTCTCATATGTTTCAGAGAAGAAGTCAACAATAACCTGGAGCTCAATTTCTGAGTGAACGCACACAGAAGCGTCATCTTCATACTGGAGCTCTATGACTGAGGTTGGAGTGATTTCTGTTTTGGATTGAAGACAGAGTAGGTTGAACAGTTTCCCAATTGTTCTGTAGATTATCTCTATGCCTGTTTATAATTTGCCGGTGATGAGATGCAGTATTGCAGTGAGGAAAATGGAGAAGAGAATTGGTGCAATGATGCAGCCTTGTTTGAACTCAGTCTTCACTGAGATAGGGTCTGTGGTGGTTCCGTTGGCGAGGATCATGGCTTGGATCATTGTGGAGTAGGCAGAGGATGGTGACAAAAATCTGAGGGCAGCCAAATTCAAGAAGGATAATCCACAAGCCTTCATGATTGATAGAATCAAAGGCTTTTGTGAGGTTGAAAAGGCCAACTACAACAGTTGGTGCTACTCCTTGCACTTTTCTTGGATTTCCCATGATTTGATGACCATGTCGTGGAGCCTCACACTGAGCGAAAACCGCACTGCGGCTCTGGAAGGAGCACTTCAGCCACTGGGAGGAAGCAATTGAGGAGGGTCCTTGCAATGATCTTCCCAATGGCAGACAGCACTGAGACTCCACTGAGTTACCAAAGTTAGACTTGTCTCCTTTCTTGGAGATAGTCATGATCACAGCATCCCTGAGATTTCCCAGCACGCATTCCCCTTCCCAGGTGAGGGATATGAGTTTGTGCAACCATGCCAGGAGTGTATCTCCACTGTTTTTCAAAGTTTGGCAGGGATTCCATCTGCTCCTGGGGCCTTGTTGTTTTTCCACTGTCAAATGGCTTTTTCAACTTCGCTCTGAACCAGGGTGGCATCAAGACTGAGCCAGATGAAGTATTGAGGAATGGAGCGGAGGACATTCAAGTTGAAGACAGAGAGATGGATTATGCATCCCCCCACCAGCAAGTTTGAAGGCAGGAGGCTCATAAAATCTAGTGAGTGGCTTTCCTGCCGCCTACCTGTTCACCTCTGACCTGTCTGAAATTTTACAGGGGTTGGGGGGACAACATTGGATGGCCCAATTCAGGGCCTTATCTGGTCTCTGCTGCTATTTTACCTGCAGCACAGGGAGGCCCATGCCATGTGGGTAGGTTTTGCTGCCTGGGCTGGTATCAAGTAAGTGGGTCCATAGGCACCACACTCAAGATCATATTTCCCCCTTTATCCTCCCCTCTGGTCTCTCAAACTGGGCCCCTATCCCCATTCATGCCCCCCTCACTGGGCCTGGCCCAGGAACTACCCCAAACCTACCTCTGAGTCCGGGCTCCTCTTTGTCAGGATTGCCTGTAATTGCCATCACCACACCCTCAACTTCCCTCTTCACCCCCACCCCCCCCACCCCCACACCCCACCCCCACCACCTTAAACCAGTTTATATTTCTCCCTTCTCCTAACTATGCTTCAGTTCTGCCGAAGGGCTATGAAGGCTCGAAACGTTAACTGATTTCTTCTCCGCCAATGCTGCCAGACCTGCTGAGTTTTTCCAGGTAATTCTGTTTTTGCTTTGCCTGTAATCCCAGTAGTGGCCACTGCCCCTGCCTGACACTGCTAGAACTACAGAGCTACCAGTCACCTGATTGGCTGGCAGCTCTCTAAGGCGGGACTTCTTCCCGAGATAGGGACAGAAATCTTGCCTGAAAGCAATCAATGCTGCTCCTACTGTTAAATTGATATGGGGCAGCTGTTAGGATCACAGGCTGGCTTGCCACTGATTTTTTAGGTGTAGGGAAGGGGAGGGACCATTAGGGTTACCAACCCTCCAAGATTGGACTGGAGCCTCCAGGAATTGAAGCTCAATCTCCAGGATATTGCTGTGTGCAACCCTGGAGAAAAATTATTGGGGCATTAAAAATGATTGTTTTTCTTCATCATTTTCTTTGAACATTTCTCTTTAACAGATATAAAAATATTAAAAATGGGGGAAGAAAGGCTGTTTGGCTGACAGTCAAGCATCATCCAATTGGGTAATGAATCTTTTTACTTTCCAATTGATGTAGGAAGGCAATGTGTCACAAGGACAGATGTGTTGACCAACTAATGGCTGGAGCGTAGAGGTACATCATGTGATGAAGCCTCCAGGAATATAGTTAAGCACAGCTGGCAATCCTAGGGACCATAGTGCCCCATAAAATCCAGCCCAGGGTCTCAGTTGAGGAATTCTTCAAAATGTTCTCCACAGCAAGTACTGACTGCCTCCCTGTCCTTGATGAGCTCCCCTCCATGCTTGGCTCTCAGAGCGGGAGCACTTGAGTGCTTGGGCCACAGATCCTCTTGACAGTGCTGAAGAAACTGCACATTATTGGTGTCTGCAAGTTGTTGGATCTCCCTCGCACTTTCTACCCACCATTTGTTCTTTATGTTGCAGGTTTTATACTGCATGAGAGAGTAGTGAAGCATGAAAGCTAGGTATGAGTCCTGATTGATACAGACCATTGGTAGGTGAGTGATGGGGGTGCAGTGAATCAAGCAATACATGAAGCTAGTGAGTGCAGTTAGTGAATGCATTTGCTGATCTGACCACTTTTGTCAGGTCATTGAACTTCTTGTGGCACTGCATCCAGGACCTCGGGGCTTGAATCCTGGCACTGACTTCCACGGCTATCTGCTCTCACCACCTCTTGAATGTGTGTCTAGATAGATGTTCTCCTGGTCCCCTGCGGTACTGAACACCTCTCCTCTTTTCCAACTCCTTCGCCATGAGCTCCAGTGTAATGTCCAAAAAGCTTAGAGCCCAATCTCTCCCACATTGTGCTATTCTTCACTGTTTCCATGATCAGAGTCACTTCCTGTTAGTTGCCACCACCTGTTCTAGCCACAATGTACCTCCCCTTTAGAGGTGCAGGCTAGCTTTACATAGCGCTAACCATTCACATTATTGACCTCCCTTCAGATGCATCCAGCCAATTAACAACATGGTTAGCATTGGCTGGACACTGAAATTATCGAAGTGAGCATGGATCATGAAATTGGCATGCTGCCTGCATCGTAATTATTGGTGCAGGTTAATGGCACATTGCCATTCCTGCTCCTGTTTTCGAATGCTTTAGCCCCCATTAAGTTCTTTTTACTGTCAGGGGACAGCATAGGAAAAATTTATTTAGAAACTTCCCTCAGGAGATAAATGGGTTAGTTAGAATCTATGAATGAGCAAATTCAATGTAATCTGTGAAAGGAAGGGCCCCACTGCTGACAGATAAGAAATTACCATGTGAAGAATTGCTACTGTTCTATTGTGCAGTGCACTAACAGACTAATAACCATGCACAACCTGCTAAATTTTATTTAACACATCAAAAGACAAAATTTTGATTATTTTTAACTCAATCTGTCTGACTTTCCAATATCTGATCTGTTCAGGCAATCCAGTGTACCTTGGTGCTGACCACGGTAAATTCTCCCCATTATCTTTTCTTATGAGATCCATATATGTAGAGGAAAATTGCAATTAAGTAGTAATTTCTTTAGCTTAATAACTACACCACCTTATTGCACATGAAACGTCAAATTAGACCCAATATCTGTAGTAGCTTCCCATGTATATACTTTTTCCTTTTCTTTAAATGATATTGTTCACATTTTTTTCTAAAGTACCTGCATTTCTGTTTAAAGCTCCCTTTCTGAAAACCTGAAGAAGATCCTCTACAGAGGTGACATCAACTTCTGTGAGTCCTTCAACAGACACATTATCATCACTTTCATGTATCCGAATTTTTTCCGAATGTTGAATATTCTGAAACATGGAAATATAATGAAAATTTATGTTTTTGTTAATTTTTTTGTCAAAGACTGCTCATTATCTCACCACAGACACTCATCGATGGCTCCCTGATTAGTTATCAAAAGACATGATGCAGTGTTTCAAGAAGAAAGTCCACCACAAGTGCTGGGCAATAAATGCCAGCCTTAGCAGTCATACCCGGATCCCATAATTAATATTTTTTTAAAAAATCAAGGGTAGCATCAGCAAAGTACAGGTTTTGGGTTATATGGTGTGATTCTACATTTGAGAATTACTGTGAAATTGGAGAGAAAGTAAATAGTTATTTAAAATCCAAAACTGCAACAAACTCAATTTGATGCCATCTAGACTGAAAATGATGGATGGGCATTTGCTGACTTTGTTTAGCAAGTGATGTTCTGGTTGTAAAGAATGAAGTTGGAATGAAGAAGCGAAATGTGAAACAAAAACAAAAATTGCTGGAAAAACTCAGCAGGCCTGACAGCATCTGTGGAGAGGAAGACAGAGTTAACATTTCGAGCCCTTATGACTTTTCATCAGAACTTAAGAGCGAAATGTGAAGCTTTGTCACTGGCAAGTGTAGTATATGCGAGTTTTCGGCAGATCAAGGGTTATTGTGGGACTGGAGAACAGTACCGTCCACATATTGATGTAGATGTAGAGCAGGCTTGTCCAACTCGTGGCTCACGGGCCACAATATGTAACCAGCAGAGCGATTATTCAAAATGCCAGTAAGAGGGATCAGTGAAGTTGAAGATTTCTGCAGGGTACTGTTTCTCCAATCACAGCCTGTTTCTCTCCCACATTTGCTGCTGTTTGATTAATATTGAGCCTATCAGCAGCAAACATGGGAGAGAAACAGGCTATGATTGGAGGAGCAGTGAACACTGGCAACTGCGGGTATGTAGAGAATAAGAGAGAGAGAGAGATACTGTGGAGTGCGTGGGGCCTCCACTCACCACGCTTTCCCCCCGGCTCCCAGTGCTCTGGCCCAGCTCCAGCCACTTTACCACGGCTCTGGTGCTTTGCCCCAGTCCGGGTCTTTTTCCCCCAGTTCTCTTCACGTTCCCCTAGCTCTCGGCACTCCCCTCAGCAGGCACCTGCATTCAGGCGCCGTTAGGCCTCAGGCCTCGCTCCTGGTCTCTCTTCCGCTCTCATTACACCTAGCCGCCCCCAACCCCACTCCCTCCAGCCAATTTAGTGAGTGAAGGTGGGTGGTGAGTGAGGGTGGATGGGTGATTGAGAGTGAGGGTGGGTGAGGGTGAGTGGATGAGGGTGAGTGGGTAGGTTACACAAAGACAATGTCCCTGAACCATGCGGTAGGTGGATTTTCAACTAAGATTGTCTGTTATGGCATGATCCAATTTGTCTTGGCAAACATCAAGCATTGAACACCCATCCATATGGATTACTGACATCATTTTTATTGTAAGTATCCAATCCAGATACCGGAAATAAAAACAGAAAATGCTGGAAAAACTCAGCAGGTCTGACAGCGTCTGTGGATCCACAGATGCTGTCAGACCTGCTGAGTTTTTCCAGCATTTTCTGTTTTTAATTCAGATTTATCTGCAGTATTTTGCTTTCAATCCAGATACCTGACTGACTTAATGTTTACTGTTATTACCCATCCAAATACAGGACTGACCATTCTTATAATATTAATTGAAAATATGTGTGTTTGTGAGGGGTATGTGTTTATGCATGTGTTTGCGAGGAATGAGTGTGTATGTGTGTGTGTGTGTGTGAGTGTGAGAGGGGTGTGTGTGTGCATGTGTGTGAGGGGGTGAGTTTATGTGCATATGTGTGAGAGGGGTAAGTGTGTATGAGAGTGGTGTGTGTGTGCGTGTGTGTGAGGTGGTGAGTGTGTGTGTGAGGGAGGGGTGAGCATGTGTGTGTGTCTGTGTGTGTGTGTGAGAGAGAGAGTGTGGAGTGAGAGGGAGGGGAGAGTGTGTGTCTGGCTCACTCCCCAGTCTCAGGGATCTCATCTACCCTCACCTCCACACACCAACAGGCACTCTCATCCACTCTTGAGGGTGAGTGAGTGAGTACCCTGAGACTGGGAGTGAGCTGGACACACACTCTCATGCTTTCATACTCTAATGGTCATCTTTATTTATTACTCATATTTTTAAATTATCAATTTCTTGTGACATTTTTGCTCAGCAAGTTGCTTCTTTTCATACGTTAGCTTTTTTGAAATTCATGTTTAATGTTGTGCCAAACCTCAGCTTTCCGAAATTTGCTCATCACCCCCTGAGTGTGAGAAAAATTGAAAAGGTTGGACAAGCCTGATGTGGGGAGTCACATGATAGTAGATTGTGTGTGGAAGAGTCTGGAAGGGCCCAGCATGGAGGCAGCACCCATGCATGGCAGTACCTTGGGTATGTATATAGCCAAGGGTTACCAATAAACAGCTTATGTTTAATCATACAAGCCTCTGGATCTTTCAGTGAGACACCAAACAACCTTACAACGTTGTGGTAGTGAAGAATGGACCCTGAAATCCTAGAGAAGCTGGAGCAGGAACCCAGAATCTCAAAGCATGAAAAACTAAAGAAACTAAAGCCTGACTTGAGTGAATAGTGCCTAAATTGAAGACACAGTTGGAGATTGCCTATAAAAAAAGCTCCAATATAGACGTGGAAGCTGAAGCACTCCACCAGGGCATGTGGAGGTCCATTCTCAGACCTGATCGAATGCAAAGTCAAGGGACTTAGCTAGATCAAAATAAGGTGAGCAAAATTCCAAAGTGGGAAAAGAGGCTGAAAGGCAGCATAAGAATTCACTGTGCAGATGAAATACCAGACCTGAGTAAATGCAGGGTCAATAGACCTGGCCAAATCACAAGAAGGGTGAGCAAAATACAATAAAAAAGCTGAAATTACCTTTTAAAATAGGTAGCAATCAGGATCAGCACATCCAGAGCGCAGCTGCAAGAAAGCTACAGTAACAGGTCCACAGCTGGCCCCATAACATGGTGGCTAAGCTGGACTGAAGGGAAAAACTGATTTCAAAACAACAGGCAGAGTTTAAAAATCGCCTTCCAGTTGATTCCCAGGCTTGGAGGGGCAGGTAGCTATCCCAAACGACTTGTTTTGAAGTTTCCTGGAGAATCAATTAGTTTGAAAACACGGCCCTGTCAGCACAATGGGAGCCCGCTGAAACACAACAAAGTATGGGAAAAACAGAGAGAGGAGAAAGAAATGCAGCTGCAGAGCCATTTTGAAGAGAAAAAAAATTTAAAGAGGTACTCGCCTGTTGTGAAAAATGGCCGTAGATATCAAACTAAAACCACCAGGACAATTTAGGCTAAGGCAAGGGCCAAACCAAACCCAAAATTGGAGAAGAAAATTTTTACTTTACAGAAATACATCAGGATTAAGCAAAAAATCCAAAAAAGTGCAAGTTAATATGTATTTATATTTGTTTGGTGTATTTGCGGATGAAGTAATCCTAAGGCAAGGTACCAATGGATCCTCAACCACATTTGGTGAGATATCAAAAGCCTTTGCCAAATATTTTAAACTCCAAGTTGTGGAGAGTGCAGACCTGAAAAGAAAGTCTAGAACGCCCCCATTAAAGCACCGAAGGGGCAAGCAAACCATAAGGCGAGGGAGACAGGAAACCCCAGAGCGCAGGAGACAAAAAAACCCAGGTTGAGGGAGATGGGAGACCCCAGAGTGAAGGAGACAGGGGAACTCTGAGCAAGGGGAACAGGAGACCCCAGAGCAAGGGATACAGGAGACCCCAGAGCGAGGGAGACAGGAGACCCTAGAGCGAGGAAGACAACACCTAAGCCACAAGATGGTTGCAGACCATGTCAGTGCAATGAAGTGTACAAGCCGAAAAGTTTAGTGTAGAACAAAGAAGAGGCCCCTCCTACTGGCGGGATCTTCCGATTGAGTCAATGGACATTTGAATGGCTCGCCACATCTGCTGCAAGGAACCCGCCACAGCAGAGCCAGAAAATCCCAGCCACTATATTTGTCATATTCGTGAAATATCAAATCATTTTGGGAAAAAAATACAATTTTCAACAAAATTATTGCATGGAGCTATTATTATGAAATAGTAAAATCACAGTTATTCTTTCCGAATAATTCTGTTCAACATTTAAATTCCATTCAACTACTTTTGTTTAAAAATATATTTTTCAAATGATGGTGAACTTACCAATAAATCATATACTTTTTCATTAGAAATTTGTATGTATGATGCTGTGATCTTGTAACTTGTCTTCTCAACAGCTGCAAAAAGTGCTAAGAAAAACCTTTCTTGCAAACAAATACAACATATAGTTTCATTTCGAGAGTAATCAAGAAAAAGATAATCTATTTTTGCTTTTCTACATCTTCCCTCTAATTTTATTATATGTGACATACTATCAACATTAAATGGTTACCAAATCTATTACTCATGGTTTGTTAACAAGATGTCAGCTGTGACTTAGTTGGTCTTGCCTCTGAATGAGAAAGCTGTGAGCTCAAATCCCACTCCCGGACTTGAGCACAAAAATCAAGGTTGACTTACCTGTGCAGTATTGAGGGAATGCTGCACAGTCAGATCAGAGACTGTCCTTCAGATGAGACATTAAACTGAGGCCCTATTTGCCCTCTCAAGTAAACATAAAAGGTCGAATGGCACTATTTTGAAGAGCAGGGGAGTTATCCATGGTATCCTGACCAATATTTATCCCTCAATCAATATCACTCAAACAGATCATGATCAAATTGCTTTTTGTGGGAGCTTGCTGTGCACAAAATTGGCTGCCGTATTTGCTACGTTACAAAAGCCACTACACTTCAAAAGTACTTCATCGGCTGTAAAGTGCTTTGAGACGTCCAATAGTCATGAAAGGTGCTACATAATGCAAATCTTTCTGGTTATCATTAAATGATTGCATTTTTTGAAACAAAAATTTGGTATCATATTTTGGAGACTCCAAATGATTTATTTTTTTTCTATTCTGGAGTACTTTTTTCATTTTTATTTTTATCTAATTTCATATTTTCATATTTGTCGTAATTTTGTTTAGTTTTTTAAAAATAATCTACTTGATGGAAAGCTTTTCTCTTTGGATGTTGTAGATGTGTAGCCCCAAAAAATCTAAGGACCTTTTGGATTCTACAGGGTGCATATTGCTCACCACCCACACCACCTCCCACACCCAGAAAAGTCCTATCGCAAATTGACCATCTTTGAAAGAGGCTGCCCTGCAGCAATAATACACTGCAGGGAGCCTAAACAAGCAGAGAGCGGGACTTCTGCCCCTCAGTGGCAGATGTCCCACCCTCAAGAGCTGCTGGCCAATCTGATTAGCCAGCAGCTCTAGCAGTCCCAGCAGCACCAGAACTCAGTAGTGGGTGATGCTGGGCCCACGATGAAGACAGCAATGGATCCCGGACTCAGGTAAGTTTGGGATTTTTGGGCGGGGAGGGATTGGGCGCCCTAGCGAGGGGTACAAAGGGGGTTGGGGTCACAGGTTTTGCAGGCCAGATGGGGAGGCACAAAGTGGAGGTATCATCTTGGGGGTGGGGGCCCCCGATGCACACAGAGCATCCCCCAAAGGATGTACCCCCTTCCTTCTTGCTTTTTCACCTCAAGTGGTGAAAAAGTGGACTCCCCACTCTCGCCTGCCTGCCCACGCCACCCGCGTTATGGCGTGAGCAGCATAATATCTGGGTCAAGTGCCCTGTTCACAAGCTCAATTGCCCATTAATCATTTTTTTAAAATGGCCCGCCCACCTACCGTATTATGGGAGATGGCATGTTAATGTTGAGTTTGCGACCTGACTGGATTTCACACATGTGCGGGATGGCAACAGTACCAATTTGCAAAAATAAAATCCTGGCCTAAGTGGGAGATATGAGTTAAAGTACTCAGGTTCTAAATATCACCTCCTAACACAGTTTAATGGGGCAAAGATGTATTAGCAAACAGAAACTAGGCTTATTGCCATTTTCAACAGAAGCATCTTTCCTGTGAAAAAAATATTACATTATGGATTTAATTATAGTCCAATGTTATGTAGGAATGATATAAAGCATGCCTTGGTAAACAGACAGATTGCTCTTGGTGATGTAATTTGACTCAAAAGGTATTGGAGAAAGGAAAAGGAATGAAATTTCCCACGATAATGAAAAAAAATAGCAATGAAATCAGATATGTTCTGTGTATGGGCTTGAAATAAAATAATTAAATGGATTACAAATAGATTACCTGGATTTTCAAAGGCCTTCAATAATATGCCCCATAATAGGCTCATGAATAAAGTCAGAGAATGTAGAGTCAAGGAACAAGTTGCAGAATGGATTGAGGGCTGGCTTTAAGGCAGAAGGCAGAGTGGGAGTAAAGGGTCATTACTCAGAGTGGCAGAAGTGGTGTACCATAAGGATCAGTGCTGGGATCAATGCTGTTCACAATTCACATTAATGATTTGGACTTTGGAATCAAAAACACAATTTCTAAATGTGTGGATAACACCAAACTGGGGGAGGGAGGTAATCAATATTGAGGAGGACTGCAACACATTTCAGGAGGACATCAATAACCTTGCACAACGGGTGAATAATTAGCAAATGGAGCTCAACATAGATAATTGTGAGGTAATGCATTTTGATAGGAAGAATAGTGATGTCATTTATTACTTGGAATGTGCAACTCTAGATGGGGTAAAGGAACAAATGGATTTCAGAGTACATATATGCCAAACATGAAAAATTGCACTACTGGCTAGTAAGATACTTCCAAAAAAAGAACAAACCAAGCACTAGGCTCTAGAAGGATGGAATTGATAAATAGGGAAGTTATGCTAAATCTTGAAGCTTAGATTACTGTGCACAGTTCTGGTCGCCATGTTATGAAAAGGATACAGAGGCAGTAGAGAGACTGTAGAGAAGACTTACAAGGATGATGCCTTAAATGTGTGGATCTACACATCAGGAAAGGATTGACAGGCTGGGTCTCTTTCTCTTGAAAAGAGAAGGCTGAGGGGTGACCTAATAATGGTCTTTAAAATTGCAAAAGATAGAGTGGATTCCTCTTGCCAGGAAGAGCATAACTAGAGACCATAAATATAAAATAGTCACCAGGAAATCCAATAGGGAATTCAGAAAAAATGTCTTTTTTCAAAGACTGATGAAAATGTGGAACTCATTATTAAAGGGAGTGGTTGATGATAAAAGTATAGATGCATTTAAGGGAAGCTAGACAAGCATATGAGGGATTAGAAAACAGAGGGTTACAATGATAGATTTAGATGAGGAAAGATGAAAGGAGGCTCATATAGAGCATAAGCACTGGCATGAACTGTGTAATATGGACTGGTAAGCCTGAAATGATGATGCAAAGGATTAATTTTCGGCTGCATATTATAACAATAACCATGCCTGTTATCCTGTGAGAATGTACATATAACCTGATGGGATTAAGTCAGGTTGACCACTGTTGAATTTGTTAGCTTGACCTTTGTGGGAACACAAGGGTCCATGGAGTGAAGATATAGTAAGGAAGACCTGGTCAATTCACCTCAGTATGGAATGTCTTAAGACAAGATATAAGTAATAAAAATACTAAAAGCTTGTAATTATAAGAGGTCAGGAAGCCTACCAATAATACCAATACCTATGATTATCAAGACACTGACAGGGAAAATCCATTAAGGGAATTTTGAAACTTCTTCTGATCTCATAGTTACCATTGAGTTCAGGGGAGCAAGGACCCTTGAAACAGTGTAAAGATACACCTGGATGATGCTTATCAAACATGTGGAATCTTTGGGAGTCTTGTAACACTCAAAAAGGGCATTTTGAAACAGTTCATAGGGACTTTATCCATGAGGGATGACATCACCTTTCGACCACTCACAGAGCTGACCATGCAGACAGTAACTAATTCCTGATCACCAGAAGTTTTGAACACATGTATAAGAAAAGCGTACTTTTCCTTTGTCCTTCACTGTACAGCCGGACACTGGCAACATGTCAGAAGTTATATCATTTCCCCTGGGTGTTTGATCAGCACTTCAGGTGTGAACAGGGACTAGAAGGGGTCAGCTGGGCTGGTAGCTTGTGAGTAGCATTCGGAGAATGGATAACCCTTTAATCTGTTTTTGTTTTTTTTGTTTTTAACCCTTTAATCTCCTGGTTGAGTTAAAGCAAAGAGCTGCAAGGGAAGGGCCAGTTGTTTCTATGGGTTAAAGTAAAGAGATTGAAGGTCAAGGCTGGGAACTGTAGAAGATTCATCTTTGTGGATATCATCCAGATCACTGAATGTGTAAATCTTTGATCTCATAGTTTGAAATAAGAGAGGGAGCTGGATGAAAGGGGCCAGTTGTCCTGTAATCTAAAGGGTAAAACACAAACTGGATTGGGAGGATTCCGCTTCTATGTGGTATAATAAGGACACAATTGAAGTGAAAGAAATCAGTTTTAAGATTTTTTTCTATTGATAGATCCTTCAAGACATTATTCAGCTGTTCATCAGCTATCAGTGTGCTATAATATTCATATCCTTGTGATTTTGAAAGATAATTCAATAAAATTAGTTCAAGAATTTTATAATCCTATACCTTTGGCAGTGTCATTATTTATTCTATTCAAGTCTGAATCCCCATAACAGTTCAAGTGTTACAACTGGTTGGGCCGAATGGCCTGTTTCTATGCTGTATATCCTATGTAATCTTATGTGAAATGCAAATAACCTTTATTGTGATAACTGAAGTTTTCACAGAACAGCTTAGAAGAAATTGGGATTTTTAAAAACTATTCAGTTCAACAGAATAGACAAGATAAAATGTATTAACTTCTGAGAATAAACATAAATCATTTTGTACATTTTATATCACCACTGTAGCAGCATTATGACAACTAATTCTGTTAGACATATATATTAAAATAATTCAATTGTTTAAGAAGTTTGCATCCTGAGAAAAGATACATAACAGAAACATTAGAATGGATACTGTTGAAGAGATCTTCAGCTGCTCTGGAAATGATCCCCCGCTGTTTTCCTGAAAGATTCCCACCTTGCAAGGTATAGCTTTTTCCACTTCCCGGGGTACCATATGTTAAGACGCATCCATTATACCCCTGAAGTACAAATTCCACAAGGGGCTGGGGGAACAACAAGATTATATTACCAGTATTTAGCACAGTATGTTGGTTATTTTACTTTCTTTGAGTCCCTAGTGTTAGCAAATTGCCATGAGACCATTAGTGCATGAATAGTGGTGGCGTGCTGGATGGTGGAACTAGCTGTAGACATTTTCTTCCTTTCTCACTAACTAATGAAAGATCTGCACTTTTTGTATCAGTTTTATTAACCTGTCACAAAAGTCAAAATTCAATCAACAAGCATGGCAAAGTTCAAATGAAAATCAAGGGTGATGTATATACAGCAATTCATAGCAGCTACAACATGGAAACAGGCCTTTCAGCCTAATGCCTATGTTGACATTCACCTTCCAAGTGAGAAAACAGCATTAATAACATATACGCACCCACTCCCCATTATCCCCTTTTCTTTCATCCAAATATTCATCTAATCTTGAATGGATTTTATTTAGGTCCTCTTCGCACAAGTCTAGTGTTCCACTGCTAGTTACCAAGGTAATGTGCTGACTTTTGCAGCATAAAATATACACACTTTATTCTCTTTCTGTTTTTTATACAAAATGTATAAAATTAATTTTTTGACATTTGTTTCCCCTCCTCTTTCCACATCTGTTAGCTAGTTCCACCTCATTAACCAGCAGTATCACTGCACCAAGTACAATTGAAATAGGAGGCAATTGATATACTCCTTGGTCTTTACCAAGGCTTTCTTCAATTAGCCACTAGAAACTGTACAAATGCTGAGAAAATTGACTTGCCCTCATTTACTTACGGTACCTTCTTCAAATGTACTCCCTGAGACTATTAATTTGCCTTCTGAAGGATCACAGATTGAAATTTGCATCTTACTACTTTATGGCACCATCAGCTCTTAGTAAAATATTCATATTGACTTGTTTAATTTCTATCATAATATAAAGACGCTCAAAGTCAATCGTGGCAATTGGACTTGAGGTGCACAACAGGCAAGGGGCAGACAGTCAGCATGTGCCACCTCCACACATTGAGGTTCGGATACATTTACTTGCATCCAGAGAGCTACTGCTGCCAAATGGATGCATTGCTGCAACTTGCTGGTTATGGGAAGGCAGAATATTGGCCAGCTCCCACACTAAGTTCATCTGGGAACAAGTTTATCCAGGGTGGCGGCAGGATAAAGTCTCGCTTGGGATGAAAGCTGGATGGAATTTTGGGGGTTGGGGAGGGCTGCAGATCGGGATTCTATATTTTTCTAATCAGCCTGATGCACTCATTTGTACCTCAAAATTTCATTCATCATTCTAGTACATTGTAGGGCTGATATTTTCACATTACAAGTGGGGCACTCTGGCTGCCCACCAAGATGGCAGTGGTTGGCTCACCAGTATAAGTGACCTGACACAATTTTCAGGCTGCTGCCACTCCAGCATACCAAGAGGCTTTAAATTAGCCTTAATACTTGTAAAATGTTACATTAGGTGAGTACTTATTTGAAAAATCTGTACAAATAGAAAAATCACCTTAGCCACAGTTTCATACACATCCCTTTGAGAAGTACTTTCATCCAAAACAGCATCAAAATCCAGTGTGTGAGGCTGGTGACCCTGAAAGATTTTCAAAAATTAGTTGCCCTCAGACAGTTGATTCAACTTATCTACCACTAATTTATTTCCATCACAACCTGTTTCATTACCTACCCTTCCTGTGTTAACCACTATTCTGCTTGGCCACTCAGCTCTAATGCATTTGTTTGTTTCATCTGAAAGAAGAAAATAATGTGACAGAAAATATCTCTAGAATTTCAAGTATAGATAACAATTATTGAAATCAAATGCTGCATAAATTTTAACAGAAATGTTTACTGCAGCTAACCATCTTTCTGGTCCTGTGGATGAATCTTTATCACAACACGACAATGTTTCCATGGAGCTTGTTCACAAACCTGCAGATCATTCTGACCAGCATCAATGGACTTAACTTTTAGCAACAATTCAGATCTAGGATAAAGAGAGAGCGGTAAGTATGTCTGTAAAAAAGACTTATGGAATTAACACTGTCAGTGGCTAACATCCAAACATGCTGAATATGGATTCACCAATTGTAAGCTGTTAAAATGATAAACAGGAGCTCAGGGGTTTGTGTCCTACACTAGAAGTTACTGACCTGGCTTTTTCTTGATAAAACCCCCTTGTCCCTGACAATACAGATGGCGTCTTACAAGTAAAATTGGGGCACAGAACAATTCCACCAAAAAAATGGCTGTCACGATTTTCCTACTCTGATCCCCTCATAATCCTGATCTTCTATCTTAAAGCCTGCCCTGATGCATCTATTTGAAAATGGGGGATGTGGCTGAGTAGTTCTGGGATTTACCTGTCATTACCTTAAAATTAGAGCTGAGCTAGAGTTAGAAGTGAAATCAGGAAACACTTTTTCACACGAAGAATAGTCAAAATTTGGAAATCTATGCCCCAAAAGATTGTGGATGCTGGGTCAATTGAAATTTAAAACTAAGATCGATACATTTTTGTTGGGTATGATTATCAAGGTTATCAGGGAAAAAAGTATCTCAACAGTAGAGGAACCGATCAACAATGATCTAATTAAAAGATAGATCAGATTCAACAGGCTGAATGGCTGATGTTACTACTGGACAAGCTAGGTCTCAGGGTGATAGACCCTAACTTTTGATTTATGATTAGAGATGTGGAGAGTGGCTACTGAACAGGGCCACAGGAGTCAGCTGATGAACTTTTAACAAAAGAATAAGACATTTATTAAACAGGAAAAGATAAACTATATTACAATACTCCTTCATTCACAACCATACCTTTGCAGATATACACATGTTCGTAAGGATAACACAAGTTACAAAAGCTATCTTATACTCTAATGTTCACAGTAAGTTCACAGTCCATGTCAACCAATAGGTGACCTATGGTCAGACACACCACACTGAAACCAAGTGACAGATGCCACCTTAAACAGAAGCTATGAATTTCTATCAACTTCCCTGAGACGCTTGTCACACTGTGAACCAACCAGTCTCACTGAACTTCATCTTTCACATGAGGGCTTCCAATCTCCACTCTCAAAGAGCTCGCTCTGGAATCTTCTCCCAAACAATGCTTTCCCTCAGATGCTTTCCACAAGGGTCCGCCTCCAGAGTTTCAAACTCTCTTTCCATTGTTCCTCTCCCCTGGATCGCTATGTGCATTCAACTTCCTTCTACACACTCGCTCTCAAATGCTCAGCCATGCCAACAGAACACCACTGCTTCACATGCCCTTTGTAAAGATTTACAGACCTCCAGCTGCCTCTATGGGTCTTCTGGTTTCTTGCAAGCCATCTTGCTTTAAGTCTGCTTCCTGCAGCTTTCTTCTCTTTAAGCTTGAAGCTTGGAGTCTTTCTCTCTGCTCCTTACTTTCACTTTCACAGAACAGGACCTTTTCCAGATTCCTGTCCTGGTCTCATAAACTCATAGATGTTTGCAGGACAGACGGAGGCCATTCGGCCCATTGTGACTGCGCCGGTCAACAAAGATCTGACGACACTAATCCCATTTTCCAGAGCTTGGCCCATAGCCATGGAAGCTGTGGCAATGCAAGTGAATATCTAAATACTTCTTAAAGGGATTATGAGAGTTTCTGATTCAACCGCCCTTTCAGGCAGTGAGCTCCAGGCTCCCACCGCCCTTGTCCATTGACTAGAAGGTCTTCTTGGGACCTTTCCAGTTCCACTTCCCTGGATTTAGGGACTTTCTTCTTTAGTTTCTGGAACCTGTTTCTGCAGTTCCTTCTCCTGTGTCCAGCTTCTCTTGGCAGCTGGCTTCAACTTTAGTTTGGACTTGCTATCTGTCCCTCTGTTGTCCAGCCTCTCTGTAATCCTGGATTCAACTGAACTCAAACTGCTTTCAACTGAACTTAAACTACTTCTCTGTCTCTGTGGGGCCTCTTGTTGCTAGGCAACAGCACATTTTTTCTACCTTGTTTGTTTTACTTTCTCTTCAAGAGTCATAAAATCTTCATTAAAATGCAGGCATCTTTTAAAGTGAAACTAAAACTCAACTTCTCCTTTTCTTCACACACAAATACAGAAACACAAATTAAACTTAAACATTAAAGCTATACTTCATTTTTAACACACCCAAATACGCATATAACTTAGTTAAATTATCTATTTCCTAACACACTACAAAGGTGACTGTGTTGGATCCATTTTGGTGTCTCAGAGGTTTGTAAGTCATAGGTCATTCAATTATTGATCTGAAAAGCTCTTTTGGTTGAAAGAGACTTTCAATGCACAAAACTGCAAAATATCTGTCTTTAAATAATATGAAAGGCCAGAATTTTCCTGTCAGCGATTTGGGGGCAGGGCCCACTCACCGACAGGAAAATGACGCAGAATGACACTGGGAGGAACCCCTGACGTTATCCTAGTCACTTAAACTTTTTAGGAAGGCAGGCGGACAGCAAAATCAGCTGTCCACCCGCCAACCTGTCAATGGCCAATTAAGGCCATTGACAGGCTAATTAAGGTCATTAAAGACCTGCCTGTCCAACCTTAAGGCTGGCGGGTAGGCCAGGAGCCCCAGCGCGCTCCTGATAATACATGAAACCTCATCGATGGCAGTATGAGGTTTCAGATCCGTTTTTAAAAAGTTTAATAAAGTTTATGTCCTTTTAATTGACATGTCCCATCTCGTGTGACATTGTCACAGGAGGGGGACATGTTAATAATATTTTTATGTTTCTATTTGTTAAGTTTCTCAGATGTCACTAATCTCCCTGAGACAGCACTTAGTCTCAGGGAGCAGTGTGCTCTTTGACAGCTGGGGATTCCCTCCCAACCCCCCCACCCCCACCCCCACACCCAAGCACAGGAAGGCGCGTAGCACTTCCTGCCGGGCAGGCCACTGGGCGGGCCTTAATTGGCCGGCCCACTCAAAATGGCGGCGGACCCCGTTTCGACGGGGGTCGGCTGTCCACCCGCCGCCGAGCCGGTGGGGCCCGCCCGCCCACCAAGGGCAAAATTCTGCCCAAAGAGTCAGATTTACATAGAGAATTTTTTCTCATTGCTTATTTATATTTCCTGCTTTCATGTTTTTAAAATGTTATTTTGCACTGGTTTAGTGGCAGATTGCTTTGGCAGATCACTTGCTGTGCTGCAGACTGTTAGGATGAAAGTGTGTGCCCAAGGGTTTCTTTAAAAGCCGATTTCCTAACCACAGAGGATAGGTACTGAGCAGGAATCATAAAACTCCTCAGTAGGGAGCAAAAATAAAAGAACGATTGCCTTGGGCTACTCTTAAGCACCTTCAAATAGTACAAGTTTCCAACTCTCTTGCTAGCAATGGACTTTTACATTGGCAACTCCAAGAAAAAAAAAGGGGGGGCGGGTGGGAAATAGCTTAAAAGTGCCATCATAATATAAACAAATTGAAGGAATAAATGCTCATCTGGAGGAAAACAGTCTTTTCAGCTTTATGTTCCTGTTTGCTGCCTTATTGTTTCAACTTTCTTATTCTCTTATCTGATATAATGGCCTAAATTTTGCTGAGTAGTGAAGGAATGGCTTTCGCCATTCACCTTGCATAAAGTTGGCTAGAAATTATCTGAGGACCTGGCAGTGGAGATTTCTAGTTTTTGGGTGTCTGATCCAATACGCCGCCCCCTACAGAGGACCTGTGATGTTTGTGAGCTGGTAATGCAGCAGGGAGGCTCTTCAATGAATCAGGTTAATGAATCCTCACTTAAAATGCAGACTACAAAGCAGGAAATAAAACAGAAGAAACATAAAATAGTTAAATCATTGTAAAGGAAACACAATAAAATTGGGACATACACCTGAGTTTACAGGAGATACATTAAAGTAAAAAAGAAATTAAAAATGATACTATTTTGATTTTCCTTTTGAAAAAAATTGTAACATTAATTTTCTTCTGAAGGAATGAGACTCCACATTTGTGAAGATAATTTTTCATGGCCGGAGGGGTTAAGTTATAATTATCATTTATTATGCTGTTAAAAACTCAGTTACTCCTAACATATTCATTGCTTTTTTATTGTGAGAATACGCCATTACAGTGATCTTTGTTCAGATTCTATTAGCAAAGGCTGTAACAACGCAGTCTGTGGAGGAGCATGGTATCACTGACAGCAACTTATGGTTTTGAGTATTCAACTGCACACGTACGAATGCCAGAAGCTGCTGTCAGTTTTCCCCTGTAATACTGGCAAGCACTGACAGCCTCATCATTATCAGTACAGCAAAATTTGGGCCATTGCGTAACTATCACATGGAGAATACATTTGAGTCATAAGATACAGCCAAAGTTATGAAAACTAATAAAATGTTCTGATTGTTGTGTGAAATAAGGGTCCAAGATAAAATATTTACAGAGCTAAATTGGGCAGCACCTGAAAGTGGATGTGGAAATCACAATTCACAATTAAGATACATCTGTTGATTGCAGATGGTACGCAAACCTCAAGCTGCCTGCTCATTTGAATGATCTCTGCATCCAACCAGGGCTAACTGTGCTGTTCATTGACTGGGTGCATCAGCAGGGAGACAATATTGTGATTGGCTAACACCACTTAAAGTTAACCTACTTATAACTGTACTACACCTCTTAAAAAGATGGTGTACTGAGCTGGAGTTGGTGCTGGGAACAGTGATTGAAGAGAATCTAACCTGGGAAATAATGAACAATGATAAAATAGATGAGGGTAGGTTCCACTCTAGTTTTCAGATTCTAAAGTTAAGGGCCAGAATTTTCCATCCTGTTGGTGTCAGGCGTCATGGCAGGCATGAGCAGAAATATGGCAGGAAGGCCAAAAATCAGTTTTACACCGTCATGAAAACAGTTTGCGATCGTCTGCTCTACCCATTAATGGCAAGCCGCCTTTCCCACCGCTTCACATCAGGATATCATTTTAATACATAATTATAAGACCTGCTGCCAGAATCATTCCCCCATGTCAAATTTACCACCCACATCAGCGGGGAAACAAGCCAGCCCAGAACACGTCTTGACAAGTGTGACATGCAGAAGTCAGGACTTTCCAGCAGGGCCTTACTCACATTGTGGACAACCGAGGAGCAGAAGATGCTGGAGCCAAACAGCTACTGAACCCTGGAGGAATACATACATCACATGCTGGGTGGATTCTGATGGACATGGCTTTGCCATGAAGCAGCTCTCGGGAGGTGGAAGATCACTGTTGATGCCTGGGGACTGCTTTGGGACAGCAGTCATGGTCTTCATCATGGTCTGTTACGGATGATCATCAAGGGGGTGGAGAGGTAGGTCTAGGTTTGACTGGGTGAGGAAGGTGTACCAGTGGGGTGGGGGTGTGGGGTGGAGGAGGAGGGGTGTGGAATGAAAGTGTTGGGGAGGTGAGGTTGGGAGGGGGGGGAACAAAGGTGTCAGGGGTGGTGTGGTTGTGGGGGTGAGGAAGTACAGAGGAAGAGGTTGTAATGAGAATGCGGCAACTGAGGAGGTAGCTGAAATGGGGGAGTAAGGGAAGGAGTTTAGAGGGGGGAAGGAGTTCAGAAGAGGGAAGGAGTTCATGGGGAGGAAGGAATTCGGAGAAGAGAAAGACTCCATAGGGAAGAAAGTTTGGTGAGGGTTAGGAGACCAGGGGGAGGAAGGAGTTAGGGTGGAGGAAGGAGTAAGGGTAGCGGAAGGAATTGGGGGTAGGAAGGAGTAAGGGTGGGGGAAGGAGTTGTGGGGAGGAAAAAGTAAGTGCGGGGGAAGGAGTTGTGGGGAGGAAAAAGTAAGGGTGGAGGAAGGAGTGAGTGGGGGATGATTTCCGGGTGAACCTGCAAGGGAAGGGTCTGTGGAGTCAATGACTGCCTCCTGGGGAGTGAAATGAGACTGGGCGTGGTAGGAGGGAATGGTGACAATGAGAGAGGGCAGCGTGAGCTGGTAGGGTGGGAGGGTGAGGATGTGACGGTAGAGGTAGAAGGCACTGCAAGGGTGGTTGGTGGGGGTTCAGAGGCTCTGCGTGATGTTGCCCCGCCTTCTGCTGTCTATCCACGATGAGTTGAAAGGCCGAATCCAGAGGCTCATCATCTGACTCGGACCTCACAGATACCTCATCCCCGTCCTCTGAGCGCTGGGGAGTTCGGCTGAACCTGCTTCCTCCTGCTGCGGACACATATCCATGCAATGACCACTAGATTGTGAACCCGAGCCTGCTCTAGATCTAGGTCCCACCAAAATGCATATCTCCTTGCTGGTGGGGGGTTTGGTTAAGTGCTGTGGCAGGTCTTCCAGGCTGTTAATTTCCAGCTCTAGAGATAATTAGTAATTGCAGCTGAGTCAAAAGCAGGAGAGAGAGCACTCACAGTTGCGTTGAGAGAGGGATCATATGGCGCAGGATCCTCACATGGGTGCTCGCCATCAACCTCACAGCCACTGCAGGCATGGCCCACATCCTTGCCAGTCAGCGCAATGGCACTCTCCTCAAGGTGAGGAGTGAGGGGCCTAGTGTGGGCCACTCCACGCCTGATCTGGGGCCTCTTCCTGCTGTTGTGAGCCAGCTTCTCCTGCATCAAACCAGATGGAGAAAGTGTGAGCAGGATGCATGGCACTGCATGGAATGTTTGTGTGTTGAGCGGAGCCATGGACAGGATGAGGACGTGAGCTTGAGAGGATATGAGCCTGATGGTGATGTGAGTGTGTGTGTGAGAGTTAGTGGTGTTTTCCCTTGAGGTGTGAGATCCCTGTAGATGTGTGATGGATTTGTGAGTGTGTGAGTTGAGAGTGACGAGAAGAGTGAGTTACCCTGGTGGAATGGATGAGACCATTCATCCTCTTCCTGCACTGGATGACTGTCCTCTTTTGCAGGGTGTTGGTTCTGACCACTGCTGCCACCGCCTCAAATACTGGATTGGTGACCTTGCTTGCTGGCCTTCGCCCAGAGCGGAGGTAGAAGACATTGCAGTGGGGCTCCACTGCATCAAGTAGGCACTTTAGGGAGGGCGCAGTATGTTTCCTCCATTTGGCAGCCATCAAATCCCAGCAGCTTCTTACCCCTTGAAGCGTGCTGCCTTTTTGCAGGTGCAGCCTTTACATTTGGCACCCGGATTACTGAAGGAATAAGATGACAATGGGGTGGGCGAATCAGAGGAAGCTCCACCAGCAACCCAGCGTGTTTCCCGGGAATGCATAATTAATGAGACGGGAATGGGACAATACGGCGCAAAAACCCGCCATTGCAGCTAGTGGGTAAAAGGTCCTTTTCCCCACCCACTACCGCAATTAGTGCAAGTCTGGGACAATTCCACCCAAGATTTTGGTACAGGAGGTGGAAAGGAGGAGAAACATTCTGTATTCACAGCGGACGAAGGAGGCCCTCGGATACATGGTTAAAAATTAGTGGGAGCAGATAATTATGGAAGTCCAGGAATCAAGTCCCGAGGCCCTGGATGCATTGCTGCAAGAAATTCAATGTCCTCACATGAATGATCAAGGTCTTCAAATGCCATATCCCACCAACTGCACCACTATTCTCAGCCACTGCTGAATTCACCACACAACAACCAACAACCCCTATCAATCAGGTCTCAAACCTAACTTATGCTATACCTCACTATTATGACACAGCCGATGGTTAAGGCTGAGCTGCTCAAATCCCAGAAAGAAACTTGAAACAACTGTCATAATCCATTTTTGTAATTTGTATGTTTCGAGATGCAGGCTTTTAATTCAGTAGTAATAAGACTACCGACTCTCAAGAGGTTTTTTATAAAATTAAATTAAATATTTACTAATACAAGAACAATTGCAAGCACATACGTATGTCTACAAAATTACTACTATAATAACTACAAAAATCCCCTAATTAATCTGACTCTCATTTACACCCCTGTTAAGGCAACAGTAAAACTTATAGATTTTAAAAGGCCCCAGGCAAAGCACATTTGACCTTACAAATTCAAAATGAGATTCCTTGCTGATACAGTTGTAGGCTTACAGGCTGGTTAGATCTTAAATGCCTCTGCTTACACACACAAACTCCTTTCTGTTTACACCTAGCTTTCCCTTTGAATGTAAATTTTCCATTGTATCCTAGGCTGTTAATGTTACAGCTTCTAACAATGACAAATTTTATTAGTAATATAAACCCATTGCTTGGTGTCTCCCAGCTAGGTACAAGATTTCACCCATTCTTTTGAATGCTTTATTTAAAAATGCAAATTTCCTCCTTGACACCTATGTTTCTAAACTTCCCCATGTTTATTTATTTACCATTTCAAACCTATTTCTTTCTATACATCAAAGCACCCAAATTAGCTGGCTTTAATCCAATTAAGACACACACACATACACACAGGCACAGACACCACTAAACTCTATTTTAAAAAATAATTTCCAATAACATTATAGACATTAACCTCTTTGTGGCATCACCCTTCCCACTTTGCATTCTGCAAGCCTCACAGCCAGAACTCACAGCTTGCATACACTACCAGCTATCAACTATGACATTCACATCACTCAAACAGATTTCACAACACTCACTAACACACTTACCTCTGTCTTGCAGGAGAAGATAGTGCACAACCTGAGGCAGAATGAACTATACGTAGGAGGACAGGTGTGCCACAATGTCTTAACCCCAATGGAGGCGACAGTGCGGGCCAATCTTGGGGTGGTCATTGCTGAAACTATGGCCATTGGTTGAAGCTGAAACTATTGAAGGTGACAACATCCTCATACCTAATCTTCCTTTTCACATCCCACTTCCTCCTATCCCACACGTTCTTCTGATCTACAAGCTGCAGGTGGTTTAAACATTCAATTCTTACTTCCCTGCCTTCCCACTCCACAACTTATCCTTTCAGATACTAAAGAAGGGCAGCCTGGTCATGCAATGAAGGAACATCAAGGAGTGAGGGATGATGAATACAGGCATCGTCATTTGATTTCACACTTGCAGCCATCAGCTCTTAGAGGATAGGTTAGCGGCAAAACCTGCACATGGTGAAACACTGGGCACAAGTGGGCTGCAGACAGGGCAGGGGCAAGAACAGTGCAGATGCCAGCTCATTGCAGACCAAGATCGCACAAAGGTTCAATTACAGAAGAGCCAGATGAGGACTTCAATGAGGCAGCCTGCAGAAGAATGCTGATGGATACGCAGAACAAATGTTTGCTCTCTGCCAGCTACTCGAATTCCGCGTTTCGGAGCTGGAGCTGTGGCTGGAGTCACTGTGGAGCATCTGCAAGGATGAGATCTTCATGGATAGCACACATAGTGAAGTGGTCACACCACAGGTAAAAAGTGCACAGGAAGAAAGAGAATGGATGACCGACAGACAAAGTTTATGTCTGAAGGGGCGAGATCAGAAAAAGATCAAATCACTGAAAGCAAGCATTCAGGTGCAGCAAACAGTTAAGGAGGCAAATGGTACGTTGGCCTTCATTGTGAGAATACTTGAGCACAGGAGCAAGGATGTCTTACTGCAGCTCTACAGGGCCTTGATGAGACCGCATCTGGGATATTATGTGCTGTTTTGGTCTCCTTACCTAAGACAGGATATATTTTCCATGGAGGGAGTGCAGCGCAGGTTCACCAGACTAATTCCTGGGATGGCAGGATTGTCGTATGAAGGGAGATTGGGTCAATTAGCCCTGTATTCACTGGAATTTGGAAGAATGAGAGCGGATCTCATTGAAACGTACAAAATTCTGACAGAGGTGGACAGATTGGATGCAGGGGTGATGTTTCCTCTGGCTGGGTAGGCTAGAACAAGGGGTCACAGTCTCAGGATATGGGGTGGGTCATTTAGGACTGAGATGAGGAGAAACTTCTTCACTCAGAGGATGGTGAACCTGTGGAATTCTCAATCAAAGAGGGCTGTGGAGGTCAAGTCACTGAATATATTTAAGATGGAAATAGGTAGATTTCTAGACTCTAAAGGTGTCAAGCGGTATGGGGAGAGAGTGGGAGTATGGCGGTGAGATAGAGGATCAGCCATAATCATATCGAATGGCAGAGCAGGCTCGAAGGACCGAATGACCTAATCCTGCTCCTATTTTCTATGCTTTTCTATACTCATTGGAGTGTAGAAGAATGAGAGGTGATCTCTTTGAAACACATAAGCTTCCGACGGGGTTTGATAGGGCAGGTACTGAGAGAAAGTAAAAGTTGTGCGCTGTGTAAAATCCGCTGCTGATTCATTATGAATTATGAATCTGTTTCGTGCCACTAATATGGACCAATTTCACATCCTGAATATATTACAGATGCTCCCAGACAATACATTCTCTCTCTTTCTGCCTATTACACAGGCACCATATTCATACCCCAGGCTGCCACAGTAGCTCAGAAGAAATATAGGCCTGAATATTTTCCTGGTTGGGCACACGCAATCGACGGGCCTGGAAGTGGGAAACAGGCCCCCGACGGCAATCAGCCCACAGCCGCGATTTCATGCTGGCTGGCCAATTAAGGCCTGTCCAGCGTGAAATGCACCTTTCCAATGGTCGGGAAGGGCCAGGCGGGGGTGGAGGCCTGCCTGGCGCCAGGTCCGATGGTGACCCAATGGACGGTTTAAAATCAGCAGAAGCAGCTCCCTGAAGGCTGCCAGGGGAGAATCTTTATTCGGTCTGGAGACTTGAGCAATGGCCTCACCAGCGGCTGGAGACATCAGGTGGGAGGACAGGTCAGGTGGTTATTCAGCCCCCCATTTCTCAGACGAGTGCCTCGCAGTCCTCCTGGAGGAGGAGGGTGTCAGGTGGGACACCCTCGTTCCCAGGGATGGCAGGAGGAGGCCACCGCATCAGACCAAAAAAGCTTGGGAGGTGATGGCAGCCGAGGTCAGCAGCCACGACGCTGTGAGATGCACATGGGTGCAGTGCCACAAAAGGGTCAATGACCTGCTGCGCTCGGCAAGGGTGAGTACTGTGTTGACATGGATCAGTGTGCAAAAGTGTAAAGGGCTGGCCATCCCCTTGTGGAGCTCAGGGGTGTTAGAGTCTGAGTGCCAACTGTCAATGATGCTGGGGCTGGCCAAAGGGGTGAGCTCTGGCTGCTTGGACTGAGTGCCTTGCGGCTCAAGGGCCACGACTCAGATGTGCCCTGCAAGATGTTCCTCAGGTGGAGTTGGCCAGGCTGCAATGGCGCTGCAGGTAGAGAGTGGACTAATCAATGCTCTGTATTTTCAGGAAAAGAGGAGCCATTACAACATAGAGAGGGCAACAACAGGCAGAGGCCCCCCAAACCTCCTAATCATGACAAGGTATGAAACGGATGCTTTGGAGCTGCAGAGCCATCACCCACCTCGGTCAGCCGGTCGTGGAGATGCAGGGGTGTCCGACGAAGGTAAGAGTGCAGTGCACAGAGATGAGAGTCTCGGATTGTGCAAACGTTCTTGTGTAGTCTCATCATCAATGAGAGCCTCGAAACTGGAGTCCCCATTGATCATTGAAAGATGATGGCACCATGATGCAGATCTCCATTGTCTCACCAGGGCGCCTGGCATACACAGTGACAGTGTGAAGACTTAAACTAATGACATGTCATTGTTCTCCCTTAGATTCGCCAGCACGCACTCACCCCAAAGAGCCACCCCTGACGCCAGAGAACCGCTGGGCTTCAGATGCACCTGCGTCACACCCACTCTCTGAACCAGGCACCAGTGCAGATACCAGCACCTCGGTGGGCGTTAAGATTGTCGGCTAGAATGTCGGTGCATAGCGGTGAGGGCAATTCACACTTGCTTGAGGAGCAGGTGGAGGCAGAGAGTGCCCAGGGCGCCAGCAGTCAGAGGACCGCTGAAGACCAGGATGATGCTGAGTTTAAGGCAGATGATGAACGGAGTCGTCCATTAGGCAGCAGATGCTGGATGTCCAGTGGGATGTGCGGGAAGATCCAGCAGAGTGGGTATGTGTGCCATGTTCTCTATAGTGGAGGAGTTCGTGCAAAGCATGAGCACTGAGTTGACCCTCATGGCCGAGCCCACTGCCTCCTCCATTGAGAGAATGGCGACTTTCATGGAGAGGCAGCTCCAGGAACAGAATCAGGAGTTCCTGGGGTTGTGCATGGACCTGCAAGCCTCACACAGGCAATGACCTCAGGTGGTCAGTGCCAGTGTGGGAGATGGATGAGGCACCCAGTATCCCAGCTAGGTGCCCATCCATCAATGGTGAGCAGGGAGGTCCAGAGCGACCTCACGTTGGCACACAACCTGCTTGTTATCTCTCCAGGCTCCTCTCTGGGCACTCTGGATGACGGCAGCAGCTCCTCCGCCCCTCTGCCCGTGGCATCTGATGACGCTGCAATGACTGAGGAGATGCCAGCCTTGGCACTGGCCGCTCCCTCACAGACGGGGCCAGCACAGGCTCCACTGGCCAGAGGACAACCGCCAAGGTCATCAAGGCCAACAAGACAGCAGAGTCAGCAGGCTGTCTCCAATGCTGCTGCCAGCGAGGGTGGAGCACCTAGATGTAGCATTCGCAAATGTAAGTTTAAGGCACCTTGAACACAAGAGGGACTGCTCATGGTGAACTTCTGTTCTGCCATGTTTTGTTTATATGTTTACTGGTGTGGGCATTAACACCAGATATGATAATGTTCATTTGTTGTGAATGTCAAAATTATATAAATTTTTATTTTGTCTTAATGGCCTGAGTATGCTTCACCTTTTTTTTTGGTGCAGGACACGCCAGTATGTAATGCTAGACATGAGTGGCTCTAAACTTTATTGCACAGGCACTGAGTGGACTTTGAGTTCAAATGAAAGGGTCATTTGAGTCATCCTGGATGGAGGTGGCAGCCCTGGCATGAGGCGGAAGCAGATCTTTGGCAGCCTAGCTGATGGAGCAATGGATCAAGGTGTCCCTGGTGTCCCTGCCTCCCTGAAGGGTACAGAGGTCTGCCTCCATGCCCTCAGCATTCTCCTCACCATGCTCTTCTTCTGAGTCACCACTGGATTCAGCCTCTGTGGCCTGTGGAGCTGCCTCAAGATCCTCTTCCTCCAATGGGTCCCCCCCTTGCCAGTGCCAGATTGTGGAGAGCGCAGCAAGCAACCACTATCTGTGACACACGCTCTGGAGGGGTATTGTAGTGCTCCCCCTGAACAATCCCGGTATCGGAAGCACATCTTCAGAAGACCTATGGTCCCCTCTGTCACTGCCCTTGTGGAGGCATGTCTCCTATTGTAACGCTGCTCTGCCTCTGTTCTTGGGTGGTGGAGAGGCATCATTAGGCACCTTTTTAACGGATAGCCCTTGTCACCCAGCAGCCATGCATCCAGTCAGGCTGGAGCACTGAATAGCCTTGGCAGTGTGAGAGTGTCTGAGGATATAAGCGTCATGGGGGCTGTCAGGGTATCTTGCACAGACTTGCAAAATCTGTGTCTTGTGGTCACAAACTATCTGGACGTTCATCGAGTGGAATCCCCTCCTGTTGACAAAGGCACCCGGCTGACCCGCTGGCACGTAGATGGCCACATGTGTGCAGTATATTGCACCCTGGATGCAGGGAGAACCCAGCAATCATTAAAAACCCTCTGGCTCGCTCAGCCTGGCTGGCCTCGTCCATATGGTGAAGAATAAAGTTCAGTACCCGCCTGAACAGAGCTTCTGTCACCAGCTTGATGCAACTGTGGACAGCTGATTGGGACACTACACAAAGATCTCCCACTGACTCCTGGAAAGAGGCATAGATGTTGAGGGCCACTATGACCTTCAGAGCCATTGGCATGGGGTGTCCACCCACACAGTTGGAGGTGATCTCAGGCCCAATCATATGACAAATGGAGGTCACAGGCTCCCTGGAGAGGCGGAGCCTCCTTTGGCATGTAAATTCTGCCTGAAACTCTGGCAGCAGGATAGTGGCATCCTCTGTGGCCCCCTACACCTTGGACTACCTGCTGGCCCTGGGCTCCTTGTGCCTGTGCCTCTCCCTCCACAGGTCGCTCCCCTGGAAGCTGCATAGGGACACCCGGCCTCCTCTTCCTTCTGCCCCTCTCTTCCTCCTCAGAGGAGGTGCCTCCAGTGGAGACCGCAATCCCCATTACCAGGGTAATGGAAAGCTGTCTGATATCTGAAAGGGTCCACATGGTCAAAATTCTCTGGGGGCCTTGGAGATACCAATGAGTCCTGAAATGAAGCCTAGAAATGCTAAGAATGAAGCTCAGAACAGAGATGAAGCTGCCAAGTTCAAATAAGCAACCAGCAGCAAACCATCTCCTAAGCTCCTCATTACTCACACTGGCAATGCTGCTGACCCTTTTTATCCCGCCCTTGGAGAGGTTTTGCAAAAAGCGGGCTGCCCGCCTGCCTGCTTTGCCCGTGTGAGGAATGCGAAATCGCACTAGCAATGTAAAATCGCGAACAATGGCCTTTTTAATGGCCTTGAGTGGCCTTTTAATTGATGACGGGCACGGCTCCGACATCCACGCGCACCCTCCAACCAGATGATTCTCACGTGTAGGATGACGTCGGGACACTCGACCAACATCATCTCTCCAGATTTTACGCCCGGCCGGGTTGGGTGCGTGCCTGCCTGCAAGGCGTAAAATTCTACCCGTAGTTATTTTTTAAACCCAGCTTTTTCTTTTTAACTGTAAGGACTGACACTTATTGAGGCACAATTCCATTGTTTCTGCATTTCTCTCTACCTTGCCAAATGGCACATACTATCCTCGACAGTGGGGGCTGAAAATTTCCAATCCTGGCCTTGCTGGGTTATCTAAGGTAGGGAGTGGTCACCACATTGAATGGCAGTGGTGGGCCTCTGTGCCACTATGGTTATATTTTAGATACTTTCCAGAGGAGGCTGTGCAAGAAATCAGCATTGGCCACCTACTTGCCAATCAGTCCAAATAATCCCTATATTTCCACAATCAGCATTCTTCAAGTGAGCCCTAGACCCCCTAAATGGCCCCATTCTGCTGTCACCAGTCTGTACGCCAGATTCAACCCAGCACCCAGTTCAGCGGGCATTGGAGAGGCCCAGGTTGACCGTATTCCCGGCAGGAATTACTTTCCATTGGCACTCGCTCCTCTGATGTTAGAGGCCAGGCTTAGGCAAATAAAGACTTGTGACCTGGGCTATGATTCAGTGTTTTTGGGTGAGCTTCCCTGTGGCCACCCTACACTCCAAAACAACTGATGCCAGATGTGTGCTGCTAGCCCAAAGGAAATGCAGAGCCTGTAAGCTGGTCAGCTATTCAAACATGGGAAACATCTTAATTGAGCTTGACCCTGTCCTACCTGACAAAAATGCATCCTTTCCTGTATATGTTACTGGATACTATTCAGCAATGGAAAGTCTGGCTTTATTTTTTTGTTCTGAACTTAGAGCAACCTTGTGTCACTCCCTACCATGCTGGACAATGCATTACCTACCAAGCAATACGGAGGTTGCCGGTGTTTTCTGTCAGGTATTATTTAAAAACTTTAATTTCCCAGCATGCAGATCATCAAAAATTCCAGATACATACAAAATGCAGACACCTTAGAAATTGTTAGGTATAGCTTGGTAGAGAGATAGCTTGGAAATAATATTGATCATCACTTTCAACAAGTTTAAATGATTATTTAGAAAGGACAACTAATAAAACAAGCGCCAAGGTTTAATCTTTTGTACGCAGCTGGATTATTGGACAGTGCATAATAAATCTTCCTGTTTTCAGGGAAACTTAAATCCTTAGATTAATTAAAACAATAAAAAGGGTTATTACCGTGAAGCTTGGGGATTTTCTGTATCTTTCTTCTGTTCGGCTGTGTCAGTGGAAACTGATTTGTTGGAACCTTCAGTAACAAGAGCTACAGAATGGCCACAAATATCATTCAAACTGGACTTTGAATTCTGTAATGGGCAATGCTTGACTGCTTCCATATCATGCTTGAATCTCCTCACTCCTTGCCCATTGCCTTTGTTGATTTTCCGTCCGAAGGATGTTTCTCGATGTTCTTAGTCCTACTCGTCTTTATTTTGATGGTAATTTAAGTTCCTGCATCCCTAAAAATATAATACCCACTAGAAAACTAGTTATCAGGCATCAGTTGTGAGCAGGGCTGAAAGATAAAAGAATCAATTAATTAGAACTTCTGACTTGCAGTTTGACACATATTTTAGTCACATGCAGCAATCTGAGTAAAAAGAGTTAAGTTTTGCTTATGCATAATAATAAAGGAACTTCGTTTTTTCTATTCTTTCATAGGATATGGGCGTTGCTGACAAGGCAGTGTTCATTGCCCATTCCTAATTGCTGTTGATAAGGTGGTGGTGAGTTACCTGCAGTCCATCTAGTGCAGACACACCTACAGTGCTGCTGGGAAGGAAGTTGCAGGATTTTGATCCCGCCGCAGTGAAGGAAAGGCAATATAGTTCCAAGTCAGGATGGGGTGTAGCTTGAAGGGGAAACTTGAAGGTGGTGGTGTTCCCATGCGCCTACTGCCCTCATCCTTTTATGTGGTAGTGGTCACAGGTTTGGAAGATGCTGTCAAAGTAACCTTGGTGAGTTGCTGCAGTGCATCTTACACACAATATAATACACACTGCTGCCACTGTGTGTTGGTGGTGGAAGGAGTGAATGTTTAAGTTGGTGGATAAGGTGCCAATAAAGCAGGCTGCTTTGTCCTGGATGATGTTGAGCTTCTTGAATGCTGTTTGAGCTGCACTCATCCAGGCAGTTGAAGAATATTCCATCACACTCCTGACTTGTGCCTTGTAGAAGGTTGGCAGGCTTTTGGGAGGCAGGAGGTGAGGTACACTGAATTCCCAGTCTCTGACCATAATATTTATATGGCTGGCCCAATTAAGTTTCGGGTCAATGGTAACCCCCAGAATGTTGATAGTGGGGGATTCAGCGATGGTAATGCCATTGAATGTCAAGGGGAGATGGTTAGATTCTCTCTTGTTGGAGATGATCATTGCCTTGTGTGGCACAAATGTTACTTGCCACTTATCAGCCCAAGCCTGAATGTTGTTCAGGCCTTCCTGCACATGGACTGCTTCAGTATCCGAGGATGGTACTGAACATTATGCAACCATCAGCGAACATCCCCACTTCTGAACTTATGATGGAGAGAAGGTCATTGATGAAGTAGCTGAAGATGTCTGGGCCTAGGACACTACCCTGAGGAACTCCTGCAGCAATATCCTGAGACTGAGATTAGTGAACCTCCAACAACTATAGCCATCTCCCTTTGTTCTAGGTATGACTCCAATCACTGGAGACTTTCCCTCCTGCATCAGCTTTGCCAGGGCTCCTTGATGCCACACTTGGTCAAATGCTGCCTTGATGTCAAAAGCAGTCACTCTCACCTCACCTCTGGAGTTCAGCTCTTTTGTTCATGTTTAGACCAAAGCGGTAATGAGGTCAGCGACCAAGTGGCCCCCGAGGAACCCAGGACAAGTAGGGACTAGTAATCATAATATTAGTACTTTTATGATTAATCTGGTAGTTGGTGCCAGTCAGCACTAAGGCAAAAATAACAGGCTAAATTTTCCTGGAGCAGGGGGTCTAATAGCTTTGTTCATTAGTTAGACAAATCATTGCACCGTTGGGTTTATAAAGGTTTTGTGTATAAAATTGCTGAAAATGCGAGCTGATAAGACGCAACAAATGAAAATGTGCAGCTGGGATTTGAGGAAACAGGACAAATAAATGTGTATTGCCTTAACTATTCAGAGGTAGTGAAATTAGCAGCGCAAGGCCTGAAAACGAATGAAAAACAGGGTGGGTGAATTCATTGTCAAATCAGGTGCATAAAGGGAATGAAAGATTGAATTAGGAGAGAGCAAGAAAAAAGGGACAGAAAAATGTTAAATTTACATTTTTTTAAAGCCCAAGCCTGAATATTGTCCAGGTCTTGCTACATATCAGCACATACTGCATCAGTAGCTGAGGAGTTGTGAATGGTGCTGAACATTGTACAATCATCAGTGAGCATCTCCACTTCTGACCTTGTGATGGATGGAAGGTCATTGTTGAAGCAGCTGAAGATAGTTCGGCTTAGGATACTACCTTGAGGAGGCCTTGCAGCAATGCCCGGGGACTGAGGTGATTGGCCTCCAACAACCACAACCATCTTCCTTTGTAGTAGGTATGACTTCAACCAGTCGGGAGTTTTCCCCCAATCCCCATTCACTTCAATTTTTCAAGGGCTCCTTTATGCCGCACTCAGTCAAATGCTGCCTTGATGTTAAGCAAGAGCAGTCACTCCCACCTCCCTTCTTGAGTTCAGCTCTTTTGACCATGTTTGGACCAAGACTGTACTGAGGCCAGGAACTGAATGGCTCTGCCACAACCCAAACTGAGCATCAGTGAACAGGTTATTACTGAGTAAGTGCCCTTGACAGCACTGTCGAAAACACCTATCATCACTTTGTGGATGACCACGAGGAGGCTGATGGGGTAGTAATTGGTCAGATTGGATTTGTCCTTCATTTTGTAGAGAGGACATACCTGGGCAATTTTGCACATTGTCGGATAGATGCCAGAGTTGTAGCTGTACTGGAACAGCTTGGCTAGGGTGCAGCTGGTTCTGGAGCACGGGTCTTCAGTACTATTGCCAGAATGTTGTCAGGGCCCATAGCCTTTGCAGTATCCAGTACCTTCAGCTGTTTCTTGATATCACATGCAGTGAACTGAATTGGTTGAAGACTGGCATCTGTGATGCTGGGGACCTCAGGAGGAGGCCAAGATGGATCATGATATATAGCATTTGTTTTATTATCATGAGCTTGTAGTTTCATTTAGGTCATTTCATTTGTTCATTGTTGAACCCAAGGAGTGACTGGACATCAATTTCAAAAAGGTTTCTTTAGAGAGATGAAGTTAAGAATGAAGGGAAAGATGCTGCTTCCCAACCATGCATCGTGTATTCATTACAATGATACCAATTGCTTACATTTTTAACATGTGATTTGTTGCTGTCCAAACAATTAAAAAATTCAAGACCACTCAGTTAGAATTCCTTTTATGGCTTGTTTGATAAATACACTGCCTGATATGGAACTGAGCCAAGCAGATGAAGAAAGTCCCAGGTTTGGTACTCAACCTGCACTAAGTTAGCTTACTTTAGCTGTGGCAGTAATTGGCACACTACAAGATTTATCTCTCCTGATTACAGAGTTGAGAAATTACCCCAGTCTCCCAATGTAGACCACTATTCAATGAACAATGACTCCTGCTACAAAGTACATTTGCTTGTATGTGGCATGGGGGCACTATTGTGGTTGGCTGTGACAATCCCTCTGGTTAAATGGCCTAATGAAATTCACTGTCTAGTCTCACATTTGATGACCGCATGGATAGGAGGCACAGGGGTGGGAGCAGTGGTTACCTGGCATCCGTAGAACTTTATCCACTGTGGCTCAGCTGCTCAATGACAGAAGGAAATAGTTCTTATATAATGTAGTCTACTAAGTTATGTGTGGGGTAGTCAGTAGCAGCTCTTGAATCAGTCCCAAAGCCAAAGTTGGATTACACCAAGGCACTAAGTCCCTTCCTCTTCTTGATTGTCACGGATGTTCTAACTGAGCAAGTGAGATGGGAACTGCCATGATAATGATGTTTGAAGATGACATTTGAGCTATTAGGTGGGGATGATGAGAACATGACCGAATGCCTAGAGAACTGGAGAAGACAGGGGTATTAAGGTCAGTAGATCAAAAATCCAATTTATGGAATGTCAGTTTGAGCCTAGGAAAGAGGATCAGAGTGAATGTGTAAAGATTATAGATGGAACCTTCCATTCTTGGTGGGTGTCTTGCTCGCTGCCTGAAAAAGCAGCAAGACAACACACTGACTCTGAGGAGGAAGATCCGCTGTATCTTCTGTCCATAAGGCAGTTAAATGGACAATGGCGGGCCTTCCTCCAGACTGAGGATCCTAGTGAGAAATGGGTGTTATTTTTCTAATATTTTTTGGGGAATATTGTGTTATTCTGTGAAGAAGGCTGTATGTGTGTGTGTGTGTGTGTGTGTGGGCGTGTGTGATTTAATTAGTCTGGGCAGAGATTAATAGGAGACACTCTGTCTGGGGGGTTTAAAACATGAAAAGGATAGAGGTATTAGGTTTGAGGTACAAGTGAATAGGTGAGATCTACCATTTGCATTTTTAGATAAGTTGAGAGATTGTTTGAATATCAAAGGGAAATCAGGGGTAATATGAAACATGTTTGCATCTTACAGGAGTTCCATAGGTAAACAGAATTGGGGATATTATATTTTATTGACACAAAAGGAAAGACAAAATAGAGACATGAAAGATTTTATATTTGGGAGGATTTGAGTTTCAAAGAGGTGTGAGAACAATGGAATCTGAGATGAAAGAGAATAAAAGATATTTTAGAGTTTTTGTAGCAGTGAGCTATAATTGTTGATCTGGAGCTATGAGATGTAGCAGCTGGAGCTATAGCTGGAGATCTGGGCTGGGAGAGGATGCAGTCTGAATCAGCCATCCATCAAGCCAGAAAAGTCTTGGGCTGCAAAATGCAGTTTTATTCTGAAGTTTGGATTTGCACAGCAGAGTGGAGGAGAGTTACAGGTCATGTGATGTTTTTATTAAAGCTACAGCAGTTTGCCTTGAGTAATATTTGACAAACTAATGGGACTAAAGGCAGACAAGTCGCCAGGACCTGATGCCCTGCATCTAAGGGTTTTAAAGAAAGTGGCTGCAGAGATAGTGGAGGCATTGGTCGAAATATTCCAGGACTCACTGGATTACGGGAGGGTCCCAGTGGATTGGAAAACCATTAATGTGATGCCCTGTTCAAGAAGGGAGGGAGACAAAAAGCAGGAAACTGTAAGCCAGTCAGCCTAACATCTGCCATTGGGAAAATGCTAGAGTCCATTATAAGGAAGAAATAGCAGGACATTTAGAAAAGCTTAACGCAATCAAAAAGAGTCAACATGATTTTGTGAAAGGGAAATCATGTTTGACAAATTTGCTAAGAGTTCTTTGAGGATATAACAAGCAGAGTTGATAAAGGGGAGCCGGTGGATGTAGTGTATTTGGATTTCCAGAAAGCATTCGATAAGGTGCCACATAAAAGGTCATTGCACAAGATAGGAGCTCACAGTATCAGGGGTAATGTATAAGCATGGATTGAGGATTGGTTAACACATAGAAGACAGAGAGTCAGGATTAATGGGTCTTTTTCAGGTTGGAAAGACATAACTAGTGCAGTGCCACAAGGATCAGTCCTAGGGCCTCAATTATTTACTATCTATATTAATGACTTGGAGGAGGGGGCAGAGTGTAATGTGTCCAAATTTGATGACAATACAAAAATAGATGGGAGGGCATGTTGTGATGAGGACATAACGAATCTGCAAGGGGATACCGATAGGTTGAGTGCGTGGGCAAAAACTTTGAAGATGGAGTTTAATGCAGGAAAGTGTGAGGTCATGCACTTTGATAGGAAGAATCAAAAGGCAGACTATTATTTAAATGGAGAGAGACTCCAAAAATGTGAAGCACAGGGGGATCTAGTTGTTCTTGTGCATGAAACACAATAGGTTAGCATGCAGGGGCAGCAAGTAATTAAGAAGGCAAATGGAATTTTGGCCTGTATTGCTAGGGGGTTGGAGTTTAAGTCTTGTTACAATTGTACAGGGTGTTGGTGAGGCTGCGCCTGGAGTAGTATGTACAGTTTTGGTCCCCATATTTAAGAAAGGATTTACTGGCAGTTCAAAAGAGACTCACTAGGCTGATTCCTGGGATGAAAGAGGTTGACATATCAAGAATGGCTAAACAGATTAGGCCTTTATTCATTAAAGTTTAGAAGGATGAGGGGTGATCATAGTGAAATATACAAGATTCTGAGGGAACTTGACAGGGTAGATGTTCAGAAGATGTTTCCACTAGTGGGGGAATCTTGAACTAGGGGACATAGTCACAGAATAAGGGGACACGCATTTAAAACTGAGATGTAAAGGAATTTCATCTCTCAGATGGTAGTGAATGTCTGGAATTCTCTACCCCAGAGAGTTGTGAGGCTAGATCACTGAAAGTATTTAAAGAAGAGGTAGACAGATTTTTGAAATATTGGGGAATTGAGGGCCATGAGGAGCTGGCACGAAAGAGGAGATCAGCCATGATCTCATTGAATGGCGGGGCAGGCTTGAGGGGCCAAATGGCCTAATCCTGCTCCTATTTCTTATGTTCTTATGTTCTAACATTACTGGATTTTTATAGTTAAACATCTATAAGGGAGTGCTGCTTGGAAGGTGTTTACTTGTGGGTCTGACCAAGTAGAGGGTCTTTTTTGGGGAATGTTTTGTAGGACTAAGTTTAACTGTGTAACTGTAATCTTGGGCAGGATTTTTCAGTTGGCATGCAGGGGTGGGCCCGACACACCAACGTGTAAAATGATGCGCAATGATGTTGGGCATGCATCCTGATGTCATCACGCACGTCCCATGATATTTAGTTCGGCGGGCACACGCCAGAGTCGGCTGCGCGCCCGCCAATATGTAAACGGTCTATTAAGGCCATTAAGAGAGAGAGTAACTGTCAAGAGAGTAACTGATGTTATTGGTAACACTGCCCGTCCAACCTTACGGGTGGCAGGCCGGCCGAAAGGCCAAGCAGCCTTCGCGTTTTTTAGGAAACCTCATCCGTGAGCAGGATGAAGTTTCCTAAAGCTTTAATTAAATAAATAAAAACATTTCCAAAATATAAAAACATGCCCCATCTCATGTGACATAGTCACATGAGGGTTCATGTTTAAATAAATTCTTCAACCATTTATTTAACTTTTTCAACATCGATCCAATCTCCCTGAGGCAGCTCCGCACATGCGCACGAAAGAGCGCTGGCCCCAACTCTCCCTCCTCCCCCTGCCCACACAGGTTGTGCTGAGCACTATGGCTCACATATTACATTGGGTGGGCCTTAATTGGCCCGCCCGCGTAAAATGGCAGCGTGGAGCCGATCCCGCCAAGCCCATCCGCTGCCTAAAAAATTCAGGCCCTTGTGTGCTTAGGTTTTCTCTTATCCTTGTTACTGGACTTCTTGCCAGTGAGATTAACATACCTTCTTCTCGTTTTCAGAATTAAAAAAAAAGCAAAGTTTCCCTCTGGGATTTGGTTTGCGCAGCAATTAACATCCGCTGTGGTCATAACATCCTGGAAGATGACTTCCCAACCAAGAGCTGCCGGCCAATCAGTAGCAGCTCTTGCAATTGGCAAAGCCACAGAGGAGGCCTGGCACTGCTGGAGCAGCACCACCAGAGTCCGAGAATCACACAGGGGCCCAGGTAAAAGGTGCGTGCTACTGGGGAGCGAGGGGGAGACTCACGGGGTGGGGGTCTCGAGGAGAGGGAGGCCATGGGGGTCGGCAGCAAGAGATGGGGGTTGGCTGTCAGAGACCACCCCCCTACACCATCTCCATGCCGACGATCATGCAGACTATTGCAGATCATGGGACTCTCCCCATCCATTTGACATGCAGCCTGCGCAGTTTTGCCAATAGTGCATGTCGGTAGAGCCTGCCTGGAGCTGGGAGGACTGCAATGGAGCAGGAAGAGACCCTTAAGCGGTCTCTAATTAGCCACTTAAGGGACTCCAATGGAGGCAGAACAGGAAGGTCAACCACAGGGCTTCCCGCCCAGAACTTATTTCCAGTGGAGGTGGGAAGGCATCATATATTGGTCCTGCTGCCAACCTGCCAAATTCTTAGGCCCATCTGCCTCCTTCCTTGCCTTCTACGGGGGCAAATGATTCTGGCCTATGGGTGAAGACCTAGAGAAAGTGAATAGTTTCACGTGCTTGGATCAGTGGTGGATGAAGATGGAAGCATGGAAATGGAAATTAATAAACAGATTAGCTCTGGTTCGAGTAATTGGAAGAAGTTCAGTGAAGTGTTATATGATAGAAAAGTACAACTGAAACCGAAAGGAAAGTGTCTACAAGGCAGTTGTGAGACTGACCTTGTTATAGTGCAGAAACTTGGGCAACATCAAGAAGAGATGAACAACGACCAGATACTAATGAAATGCGGAAGCTGAGATGGATGCATGGAGTAACGAGAAAGAACAAAATCAGGAACCAGCACATTAGGGGGGTCAATAAAAATTGTGGGAGCATCGAAGAAAGTAGCTGAGAATAGACTGAGGTGGTGTGGTCACCTGTTGCAGAGATAGAGAGAGGAAATATGGTGAGGCAAGTGATGGAGATAGGACTGCCAGGAAGAAGAGAGGAAGGCCTAAGACCAGATGGAAAGATGCAGTGGCGAGAGACTTAAATGTAGTGGGATTGGAAAAGGAATGGGTGACTGACAGGAGCAGATGGAGAGGGTGATCAACCAGCATTGTGATGACCCCAGGTAAAATGGGAGAAGCAGAAAGAACTCAGTAGCAGTTCTTGTAGCAGATGATGATTGCTATTATGTTCAATGTCCATTGACCTGTTACGATGTTTGCACTGAATATTGAATATTGAACCAATGTTATTACTTGAAGGGTCATGTGGACCCGAAACGTCAACTCTTTTCTTCTCCACCGATGCTGCCAGACCTGCTGAGTTTTTCCAGGTAATTCAATTTTTGTTTTGGATTTCCAGCATCCGCAGTAGCTTTTTGTTTTTATTACTTGTCAGTTTATTTGAAAACTAATTTTCAAAATCTGAGAACATATGGCCAGTTATTTTATCAAGAAAATATATGTCATGTTGTGGGTCAAAGAAAATAAACAGCTGAGTCACTGACCATTACCTCCCTCCACTATGTTCTTACTATGGCATGAGATAGTCTCTTCCCCTGAATCCCAAAGCATCCTGCCCATATTGCTCTCTGCTTCCAATAGTACCTTCACATAGGGGAACCTGGAAACGTTGTTTCTTGTAGGTCTTTGGGTTCCACTCATTCCTCACCTCTCCTCCAAGCTGCAAATGCTGCCAATTCCAGTACTTTAAATTGCTATAAGTCTTTAAATCCTGGAGCAGCACTTCACTTGGCAATGCAATATGCAAATGGAGGAGATCCCAGAGGGTGTTCACTAGAAGCCTAAAAAAACATTTACAGATGGGCAACAGGAAATCTTCTGTAAGTAAAAAGAAATCAAAATACACAGTTTATGAAAAGTGAAATAATTACTGGCCCCATGATTTGATTAAAAATAAGTAAAAGCCCAGCAGCAATTTAATGTAATAAATATCAAGTATTGTCCGCACCTCGCCCCAGATACATTCATATCTTTGTTTCTTTCCAGGATGGAAAAAATCAACTTTTATCATACTAATAATTAAAATAGAGGGTAAAGTATTTATTTCCTAATAAACCAAAGGCAAGTAAAATGTTTACACTTGTTTAAATGTTTCCGAGTTAATCGTTGAAATAATGCATTATACCACATATACATGTTCTAAAGATATTTTTGAGGGCCAGGATGAAGTTTCCACTTCTCTCACTTAAGTTCATTCACTTCAATAAATTGGGCTTTGTGCCATATGTTTAACTGAGCAGTCAGCAGCTCAGTTACTGTCATGAAGCTATTAATAATACTTTGGAAAATATTTTTCTTTTAAAATAGAGGTTTACTCTGTGGGGGTGTCTTAATTGGATAAAGCCAGCTAGTCTGGGTGCTTTGATATGTACTAGTTTTCATATGGAAAAGAGATAGCGTGCATTTGCATTTTTTGAATAGAGCATTCAAGAAGTGGGGTGAAAACTTGACGCCTTTCTAGCAGCTACCAAGCAATATGTTTATATTACTAATAAAATTGGTACAATGAATGGGGTTTCATTGTTAAAAGGTAAAGTTCAAAGAGGCTGGTGAGACAATGAGAATTTGAATTCAATCAGTGATGGTAGGTATAACTTCAGTAGTTTTCAGGTGTACAGAGCAGAGGCAACATAAGATTAATAGGCAGCTGCAAGCCTCCAATTGGCGCTACAGTAAAAAGAACCTCATTTTGAATTTGTAAGGTGAAAATGCTTTGCCTGGTGTTTGGTTGAGTCTCTTAATGGAGATTAGTTTGGGAATTTGTTAAAAGTTATGATAGTAGTCATTTGTAGCCATGTGTACATATATTTTAACCTGTGTAAATTAATAAAATGTTTCATTTTGTTTAATGTAAAACCATGAAAACTAGTGGTCTGATTCCTGAGTTTAGAATTGCATCTCAAACATAACACTTAAAATTATTGGTTATGACAGTTGTTTAAAGTTTCCCTCTGGGATTTTTAAATAGCTCCGCTTTACCAACTGCATCGGTCATAACACATACACACCAGCAGAACAATCTGTGCTTCTGAATTTGGCTACCTTGCCCTGATAATAAAAATAAACCTGGAAACTGAACAAAGCTTTTGAAATGAAAGAGGTACATAGGAACAGAGGAACAGAAACAAGCTATTTAGCCCCTCAAGCCTGTTCAGTGATTCAATGAGATCATGGCTCATCTGTGACCCAAATTCATCCACTTGTCTCAGGTTGTTCTCTTTAAAGAAGAGAGGAGGGGATTTGATGGCTGAGAGGAGATTTGACAAAGGTTTTTAAAATCATGAGTCATCTGGACAGGGTAGATTTGGGGGAAGCTGTTCACATTGGCAGAAGAGTCAAGAGCCAAAGAATATCAATTTAGGTGTGACAGGCAGGAGAGAGGCAAACCGAACTTCTTAATCCTCTCCCTGCCTAGCCATAAGCAGAGGTGTTTTTGATTTATTTTTAAACTAGGCTGTGGTGTGTTTCCCCAAACCCTCAGTTTGTAAGGTCCAATTTTATAGGTAACACGCAGCAAACTCTCTTTATCATTAACTCTTTCACATTCAAACTGGGGTCAGGGGGCGTGGGGGGGTGATGTGGTGGGACTGCTCACAAACTCACACTCATATATGCAGTAAGGCAGGATAGGAAAGAGGGAGTTTTTAACAACTATGGATAACAACAATAAGGACAAGGGTAGCAGACGCATGGGAACACCATCACCACCTGGAAGTTTCCCTCCAAGCCACTCACCATCTTGACTTGGAAATATATTGCTGTTCCTTCACTGTTGCTGGGTCAAAATCCTGGATCTCCCTGCCTAACAGCACTGTGGGTGTACCTACACCACATGGACTGCAGCAATTCAAGAAGGCAGCTCATCACCACTTTCTCAATGGCAATTAAGGATGGGTAATAAATGTTGGCTTAGCCAGCGATGCCCACATCCCATGAATGAATAAAAATAAATAAATAAAAGAACCACAGAGATTGATATTAGCTCACTTGATTTCCAAAGTCTGAGAAGTCAAAGTCTAAAAGGTGTTTCCTTTGTAGCAGACATCAGTCCAGATGAGTTTCTGGTTGGGGACAGCAACACGAAAATCCTTAAAATGAGTGACCATGCCGCACAATGGGATTTTTGTACTGAGACCACTTGGCAGGTGATAATTAGAGACTTTTAAAATAAAACAGGCTTTAAGGGGTTGAGAGGTGGGGGCCGGCTGCTTGGTCAGCTGGGAAATCTGCTGGAGTTCTTTCCGGTTGGTGTTAAATCAGCAGACTGAGAGTTTCTCAGTTCTCAAAAGAATATAGAGATTTCAAAATGGTCACTCGAGTCATGTGACATTCTTTCTCCACAATGATTTCAAAAGGGATGTTTATCTATTGTCTGGGACTGGCTTTGGTTTCAGGACTGATAATATCCCAGCCATTAGCTTTTGAAAGAGGTACCATCCATATTGAGGCTCTTGTGTCGGGAAGCCATTGTCTGGGCAGACCCTCTGACTCTGTAAGAAGGGTAAGCTTATCAAGATGTAAATGATGTCCATTGTCCCCTCAACAGTCCCCTTTTGAAATGGACCTGGGCAGTCCCAGGTATGAGATGGGTCTGTTAACAACTTTGCAGGAATAATGAGTTTTAATCTGGGAGTCCCCTGGTTTAGTTATTATAATGTCTTTACAATTGAATGTGAGATTCCACGATGATAAGAAGAGAATTCATTTGTTGTTGTAACTCTTGTTGATAGCTTCCAGAACAAAGGGCCAATCTTCTGGTCATGTGACTTGTAACAGCCATTTATTGAGTTCAGCAGAAAGTACATTTTATAAATAGCAAAATAAGATTAAATTTTGATGTACATAGTTTTGATTTCCTTCATGTCTTATTGACATAACAGTCCTTTCTAATAATTGAATTATTATAGGAAAATTTGCAAGGTTATGGAGAAAGGCCGGGGAATTATAGCTAAGTTACTCTTACAAAGAGCCAGCACAGACACAATGGGCCACATACCATTCTTTGTACTGTAGCCATACAATGGTTCTATGAAATAGTTTCTCGCTAGTTACCCTATCATTTCCCCTTAATATCTTGAAAACTTAAGTCAAAATAATCTTTTAACCTTCTAAATTCCAGGGAAAAACCCTAATTTGTGAAATCTCTCCTTAGATTTAATCCTTGAGGTCCAGGTATCATTCTGGTAAATCTAAGCTGCGTTCCCTCCAAGGACAATATATCCTGCATCATGTGTGGTGCCCAGCCCTGCTCACAATATTCCAGGTGTAGTCTAATCAGGACTTTGCATAGCTGAAGCATGACTTCAACCTCCTTGTATTCTAATCCTCTATATGTAAAGGCCAGCATTCAATTAGACTTTTTGATTATTTTCTATACCTGTCCATGACATTTTATTTATCAATGTACATGGATTCCCCCAGTCTCTTTGGACCTCCATTGTTTCCAGATTTTCACTATTTAGAAAGCACTCTGTTTACCTTTTTAGGTCCAAAGTGGATGACCTCACATTTTCCCATATGAAATCCATTTGGCATAATCGATTGATCTATAAACATCTCTTTGTCATTTTATACTTCCAACTAGACTGCTTACAATAAATAGCCTGGACTTGGGTAAACAATGGATAGTAAACAATGAGGTGGATAGAAACAGACTTCAGGAGGGCATAGAGAGACTGGTGAAAAGCATGGTAAATGAAGTTTAATGTAGAGAAATATGAAGCGAGATTTTTTTTTAATTCATTTATGGGATGTGGGCATCGATGGTTTGGCCAGCATTTATTGCCCATCCGTAATTGCCTTTGAGAAGGTAGTGGTGTTCTGCTTTCTTAAACTGCTACAGTCCATGTGGTGTAGGTACACCCATAGTGCTGTTAGGACAAGAGTTCCAGGATTTTGACCCAGTGACAGTGAAGGAACGGTGACATATTTCCAAGTCAGGATGGTGAATGGCTTGGAGGGGAACTTCCAGGTGGTCATGTTCCCATGTATCTGTTGCTCTTGCTGGGTTTGGCAGGTGCTGTCTAAGGAGCCTTGGTGAGTTCCTGCAGTGCATCTTATAGATGGTACACACTGCTGCCATTGTGCATCAGTGGTGAAGGGAATGAATGTTTGTGGGTTGGGTGCCAATCAAGCGGGCTGTTTTGTCCCAGATGGTGTCGAGCTTCTTGAGTGTTGTTGGAGCTGCACTCATCAAGTGGGGAGTATTCCATCACACTCCTGACTTGTGCCTTGTAGGTGGTGGATGGGCTTTGGGGAGTCAGGAGGTGAGATACTCTTTGCACAATTCCTAGCCTCTGACCTGCTCTTGTAGCCTCAGTATTTTATGGCTAGTCCAGTTCAGTTTCTGGTCAGTGGCAAGCCCCAGGATGTAGTAGGAGATTCAGCGATGGTAATACCATTGAATGTAAAGGGGCGATGGTTAGATTCTGTCTTGTTGGAGATGGTCATTGCCTGGCATTTGTGTGGCGTGAATGTTACTTGCTACTTGTCAGCCCAAACCTGGATATTGTCCAGGTCTTGCTGCATATGGACATGGACTGCTTCAGTATCTGGGGAGTCACGAATGTGCTGAACATTGTACAATTATCAGCAACCATCCCCACTTCTGACCTTATGATGGAAGGAAGGTCAATGATGAAGCACCGAAGATGGTGGGGCCTAGGACACTGCCCTGAGGAACTCCTGCAGTGATTGACCAACAACCACAACCATTTTCCTTTGTGCTAGGTGTGACTGCAACCAGTGGAGAGTTTTACCCCGATTCCCATTAACTCAATTTTGCTAGGGCCCTTTGATGCCACACTCAGCCAAATGCTGCCTTGACATCAAACGCAGTCACTCTCACCTCACCTCTGGAGTTCAGCTCTTTTGTCCATGTTTCAACAAAGGCTGTAATGAGGTCAGAAACTGAGTGACCCTGGTGGAACCAAACTGAGCATCAGTGAGAAGATTATTGCTAAGCAAGTGTCGCTTGACAGCACTGTTGATGACCCCTTCAATGACTTTACTGATTATCGAGAGTAGACTGATGGGTCAGTAATTGGCTGCTTAGGATTTTCCCTATTTTTTGTGTTCAGGACATACCTAGCTAATTTTCCATGTTGCTGAATAGTTGCCAGTGTTGTAATTGTACTGGAACAGCTTGGCTATGGGCACGGAAAGTTCTGGAGCACAAGTCTTCAGTACTATTGATGGAATATTGTCAGGGCCCATATCATTTGCAGTATCCAGTGCCTTCAGCTGTTTCTTAATATCACGCGGAGTGAATCAACTTGGCTGAAGACTGGCATCTGTGATGCTGGGGATCTCCGGAGGAGGCCGAGATGGATCATCCACTCGGCACTTCTGGCTAAAGATTGTTGCAAATACTTCAGCCTTATCTTTTGCACTGATGTGCTCAGCTCCCCTATTATTGAGGATGGGGATATTTGTGCAGCCTCCTCCTCAGTGAGTTGTTTAGTTGCCCACCACCATTCATGACTGGATGTGGCAGGACTGCAGAGCTTAGATGTGGTAGAGTGAGAAATATGCCGGGCCATGAGTTTACAGATTGTGGTTGTATACAATTCTGCTGCTGCTGCTTATGACCCACAGCACCTCATGAATGCCCAGTCTTGAGTTGCTAGATCTATTCGAAATCTATTCCATTTAGCATAGTGGTAGTGCCACACAACACGATATAGGGTATCCTCAATGAGAAAATGGGACTTCACTTCCACAAGGGTTTGTGCAGTGTTCATTCCTACCAATACTGTCACGGTACAATACTGTCAGATGCATCTGCAACAGGCAGATTGGTGGGGACGAGGTCAAGTATGTTTTTCCCACTTGTTGGTTCCCTCACCACCTACCGCGGACCCAGTCTAGCAGCTATGTCCTTTAGGACTCGGCCAGCTCAGTCAGTAGTGGTGCTACCGAATCACTCTTGGTGATGGATATTGAAGTCCCCCACCTAGAGTGGATTCTGCACCCTTGCCACCCTCAGTGCTTCCTGCAAGTGGTGTTCAACATGGAGGAGCACTGATTTGTCAGCTGGGGGATGGGGAGGGAGGGGTCTACATGGTAATCAGCAGGAAGTTTCCTTGTCCATGTTTGACCTGATGCCATGAGACTTGGGGTCTGGAGTTGATGTTGAAGACTCCCAGTGCAACTCCCTCCCAACTGTATACCACTGTGCCACTACATCTGCTGCGTCTGTCCTGCCAATGGGACAGGACATACCCAGGGATGGTGTATGGTTATGGTGGTGTCTGGGGCATTGTCGATAATGTATGATTCCATGAGCTTGGGCTGTTGCTTGACTGGTCTGTGGGATGGCTCTCCCAAATTTGACACAAGTTTCCAGATGTTAGTAAGAAGGAATTTGCAGGGTCAAAAAGGCTGAGTTTGCCATTATTGTTTCCGGTGCCTAGGTCAATGCCAGGTGGTCCATCCAGTTTAATTCCTTATAGGTTTTCTGGCAGTTTGATACAAATGAGGGCATTTGAGACTGAGCCACAATGCTGTGGGTCTGGAGTCACATGTAGGCCAGACCATGTAAGAATGGCAGATTTCCTTTCCTAAAGGGCCTTAGTGAATCAGATGGGTTTTTAATGCAGTCAACAATGGTTTCATGGTCATCATTAGATTTTGAAATCCAGATTCTTTGAATTCAAATTCTACCATCGGCTGTGCTGGAATTCAAACCCGGTTCCCCAGAGCATTACCCTGGGTCTCTGGATTACTAGCTCAGTGACAAGACCACTACGCCATTGCCCTCCCCCCACCCCCAGTAGGAGGAATGAAGAGAGACAATATGAATCAAACAGTACGATTTCAAATGGGGTTCAAGTTTAAAAAGGAACAGAAAGACGTAGGGTAGAATTTTCCATGCTCACTGGCATCGGGCATCATGGCAGGCGTGAGCAGACAATACGGCAGGAAGGCCAAAAATTGGTTTTGTGACGTTGTGAAACCAGTTTGCAATTGTCTGCTCCACCCGTCAATGGTGGGCTGCTTTTCCTGCCGCCGCATGCCTGGAACTCCTACATATCATTATAAGCTCAGCTCGGCAGAATCATCCCCCCACATCAAATTTACTGCCCACGTCAGCGGGAAAACATGCCGGTCCAGAACACATCTTGACAAGTGTGATGTGCAGAACTCGGGACTCACCGCCAGGGCCTTGCTCACATTGCGGACATCCAAGGAGCAGAAGATGCTGGAACCCGACAGCAACGAGACCCTGGAGGAACGTGCATCGCATTCTCGTGAACATGGCTCCGCCACGAAGCAGCTCACTGAAGGTCAACGTTGAGGATCTGATTCAGGACTTCAGTGTCTTGGCCATGGCCGGCTATGAATGATCGTTGAGGGGGTGGAGAGGAAGGTATAGGTTTGACCGGGAGAGGAAGGTGTACTGGGGAGGTGGGAGAGGAAGGTCTAGATCTGACTGGGAGAGGAAGATATGTCGGGGGAGAGTGAGGTTGGGAGGGGGGAAATGAAGGTGTTGGGGGGCTGGGGTTGGGAGTGGTGGAACAAAGGTGTCGGCTGGTAAGGTTGGGAGAGGGGATGGAGCACGGGGTGGGGAGGTGTAAAGGGGAAAATACAGGAACTGGGAGGTGGTGTAAGGGGGAGGAAGGTGTAAGGGAAGGAGTTTGGAGGGGGGAAGGAGTCCAGGTGGAGGAAGGAGTCCAAGAGGAGGAAGGAGTAAGGGTGGGGGATGTCCAGGTGAACGTGCAAGGAAGGGGTATGTGGAGTTGATGACTGCCTCCTGGGGAGTGAAATGAGGATGGATGTGGTAGGAGGGAATGATAAGAATGAGAAAGTGCAGAGTGAGTTTGTAGGGCGGGAGGGTGAGGGTGTGATGGTATCGGCAGAAGGGACGGTGAGGGTGGTTAGTGGGGACTCGGAGGCAGACACAGAACCTGGGGATAGGGAGGAGGAGGCCCGGGGGTGGGATTTTTGGGAAGGTAGGGAATGTGCATGTTCACTTGGACATCCCAAAAGAAAAGGGTTCTGGCTGGTAGGTAATGGTGGGGAGATGGAAGGTGATTGCCAGAGGGGTCGACAGTGCTGGGGGAAAGGACATGGGTGACTAGGGATGGGGAAAGGATGGGAAGCTAAAGACAAATGTTACACATGCCATGCTTCTAAAACTGAAAGTAAAAGAAGACTTATGTTGGGTGGGAACAGGTGTTGCATGGGAGTATGATCAGTGGGTGGGCGGACATGCAGGTCAGCTCAGATGGACAACTGAAACAGAACCCCAGCAGGCAGCATTGAAAATGCTCAGAATGAGTGTGATGCGGGAAGGATCCACGTGCGTGGGAGAGTGCTTGCACGAGGCTCTGCTACACACACACTTCTCCCTCCAGAATCACTCGTGGGCCGGCTGTGTGTAACTGAACTGCTAGTGGTGGGGGGGGACTGCTGTGGGAGGACTCACAAAAACTGTCAACGAAGCTGAAAGGCACCATTACACATTATTCAGTGAAAGTGAATATATTTCCTGATTATAAAGTGACAAAATGTGTTCACCCGTGCAACCAATTGTGATCAGAATTTCTTTTCTAGGCCGAACACTTCTAGTTGCTGCCCTGACATCCGCAGCTGGGGTGGAGACAGCCTGTGCAATGGTTGGCCCTGTTGCCTCTGACAACTGCGGCGTGGGTCCTCTGGACAGCCAAGGCCTTGGGGGCCCCAGCTTGCTTTGGCTGTCCTCCTATGGGCCAGCTGCTCCCTCTGTGGTGACAGAGGACAAGGTTGAGGGGGTCACAGGCAAAGGGGACTTGGAGGGAGAGGACAGCCTCTGAAATTCTTGAGTGGATGACCCAAGGACGTCCAGCTGCCGCTCCTCCTCTCTTCACATGCCCGAGAGCCCCAGACTGACTCCTTGAGGGGAAGGAGCATCTAGAAGGACGTCGAAGTGCCCTGTTTCTATCTTGTGTTTACACTGCAGGAAGTCATCCACGGCTACCACAATGGAGTGTAGGTCTGCATACATCTCCGTATTCTGCTGGACCACTATCCTCCCCATGGAGACCTCCATGCACGCACATGTGGGCACCGCTTCATCAGAGAGCAAGTGGACGCACTCCTCCGGCTTGTGTGCCACTTTGTTGAGGGCTCCCAACAGCTCTGCATGATGTTGCCCCACCTTCTACTGACCTTCCACGATGAGTTGGAAAGCTGAATCCAGAGGCTCGTCATCTGACTTGGACCTCACAGGTGCCTTTACCCCAGCGATCCTCCGAGTGCTGGAGTAGAGGCTGAACCTGCCTCCTGCTGCAGACATGTGTCTGTCCGTGCAGTAACCACCAGATTGCGAACCTGAGCCTGCTCTAGATCTAGGTCCCACCGAGGTGTATGTCTCTGCGCTGGTGGAGGGTGTGGGTAAGCGCTGTGACGGGTCTTCCAGGCTGCTTATTTCCAGCTCTTCAATGGAAGAGCTGTCCTCTGGGCTAGAGGTGTGACCTGGATGGAGCTGAGGGACTGCCTGGCTGTGGGTGTCAGTTGCTTGGCAGAGCTCCCTGTGAACCAAAGTAGAGATAAATAGTGCATGGCAGCAGAGTCAAAAGCAGGAGAGAGAGTACTCACAGTTGCATTGAGAGAGGGACGATGTGGTGCAGGATCCTCACATGGGTGTAGACTGCCGACCTCACCGCTGTAGCATGCACGTTCCATGTTCTCACCAGTCAGCGCAATGGCACGCTCCTCAAAGTGAGTGAGGGGCCTAATGTGGGCCACTTCACCCCCAGTCTGGGACCTCTCCCTGCTGCTGTGAGTCAGCTTCTTCTGCATGAAAACAGATGGAGAGTATGAGCAGGACACATGGCACCGCGTGAAATATTTGTGTGGTGAGCGGAGTCATGGACAAGATGAGGACGTGAGCTCGGGAGGATATGATGGCGATATGAGGGCGTGCGTGAGAGTTGGTGGTGTTCCTTGAGGCGTGAGATCCCTGTAGATGCGTGATGGTTTGAGAGTGTGTGAGTTGAGAGTGATGAGAAGGGTGAATTACCCTGGCTGAATGGATTCATCCTCTTTCGGCACTGGATGACTGTCCTCTTTTGCAGGGCATTGGCACTGACCACTGCTGCCACCACTTCCCATACTGGATTTGTCACCTTGCTTGCTGTCCTTCACCGAGAGCTGGGTTAGAGGGCATCACAGCGGGCCTCCACGGCATCCAATAGGCATTCCAAGGACGTTCACTGAATCGGGGGGCTGCAGTCTTCTTGCCTTTCGGGGCCGTGTCTTCTGTGCAGCAGTCCTGGGATGCACTTTAAATATGGCACCCAGTGTGAGGAAGCGGCGAGGTGACAGCATGGTGGGCAAATCGGAGGCTGCCTGCCAGCAAAACAGCATGTTTCCTGGGAATGCATGATTAATGAGGTGGGATTGGGGCAATGCAGCTTGAAAAGCCGCCCGCTACTGCACTTAGTGCAAATCTGGGACAATTCCACCCATAAATGTTTGAATGGGAACAGAAGGCTGTTAAAAGAGCATATGGGACCATTGTCTTTATTGATAGAGCAGTAGATCACAAAAGCAAGGAAGTTACTCTAAGCCTTTAGAAAATATTGGTTAGCTTCAGCTGGAGTATTGTGTACAATTCTAGGAACCACAACTTGGGAAGGATGTCAAGGTCTTAGAGAAGATGCAGGATATATTTACTGAAATGCTGATGGGGTTGAGGGACCTCAGTTACGTGGAGAGAATGGGGAAGCTGAGTTTGTTCTCCTTGGAGCTGCGAACGTCAAGGGGAGAATTGATAGAGGCGTTCAAAATCATGAATTGTTTTGACAATAAATAAAATAAACTGTTTCCAGTGGTACAAGGGCCAGTAACCAGAGGAAATTGTTTTAAGATGATTGACAAAAAGGAAATACAGGCAACCTGGGGAAGCTTTATTTTAAACATAGCAAGTTATTGTGATCTGGAATACACTGCCTGAAAGGGTCGTGAAAGCAGATTTATTAATAATATTCAAAAAAGAGTTGGTTAAATATTTTAAAGGGAAAGCTTTACAGGGCTATGGGGAATGAACAACAGCCAGCACAAGCATGATGGCCTATTTCTGTGGTATATCATTTTATGATCATCAAAATTAGATATGAGGCTTCCTATCCCATCATCTAAGTCCTTAATAAATAGGACGAATAGTTGAGGGCCTAATATAGATCCTTGTGGAACACCAATAATAACATCCTGCCAGTTAGAGCACCTAACCATTATCCATCATTTCTGACCCCTGTACTCAGGCAATTTCCTAACCAAGTCAATAATTTGCCATAAATTCCATGAGTTTCAACTTTAGATAACAGTCTCTTATAAGGGACTTTAACAAATGCATTCTGGGACTCCATGTAAATAAAATCCATAGAAGAGCAGTCCCCTGTTCACTACTTTAGTCACCTCTCCAAGACATTCAAACAGATTCATCAGGCATGATCTACCTTTTAAAAATCCATGCTGGACCTCTCTGAACAACTGAAAATGTGTAGGATGCTCAGGCACTTTATCCTTAATTACAGACTCTAGTAATTTCCTGACAATAGATGTTGGACTAACTGGTTTATAATTTCATGCTTTCCCTCTCTTACCTTTCTTAAATAGCAAAGTGACATGGACAATTTTCCAATGTAAAGGAACAGTTCCCAAATCAAAATAATTTCATAACATTATAATTAGGGCATCTTCAATGTTTTCATCTAGTTTCTTTTAAACTCTGGGATGGAAACCATCTGATGTGGAAATTTGTCACTCTTTAGTGCCATTATTTTCTTCACTACTGTTATTTTGTTTCCTTTAATTTTGGTGAGTCCCTTCCCTGATTCAACATTAATTTCCTTGGAATGTCTGCCATGCTATCCACTTTCTCAACTGTAAAGTCATAAGATAAGATCATAAGAAATAGAAGAAAGTGTAAGCCATTTGGCCCATCAAACCTGCTGGCTGTTTGATAAGATCATGGCTGACTTCATTATGGCCTTAACTCCACTTCTGGATGTCTCCCATAATCATCAGGTCCCTTGTCAATCAAAAATCTGTTCAACTCAGCCTTGAGTATATTCAATGACCTAGCCTCCACTGCTATCTGTGATAGAAAATTCCAAAGACTAATGACCCTCTGAGAAAATAAATTCCTCCTTATCTGTCTCAAACTGTGACCCTCGGTTCTAGATTCCCCCATGAGAGGAAACATGCTCCCAGCATCTACCCTGTCAAGCCTGCTCAGAAGTTTATGTTCAATAAGGTCACCTCTCATTCTTCTAAATTCCAACCTGTCTCAACCTTTCCTTACAAGACAACCCCTTCATCCCAGGAATCAGCCTAGTGAACTTTCTCTGAACTGCTTCCAATACAAGTATGTCCCTCCTGAAGAAAGGAGACCAAAGCTGTGCGCATTACTGCAGGTGCAGTCTCACTGTTATGAACCTAAGAAGAAAAAAGGATTTTAAAACACTTACCTTTCAGATAGGAGATCGGGCCGTCGGGTTTTGGGAACTACAGTTCCCAGCAAGCCCTGGTGCTCTCTGCGCATTCGCTACACATGCTATGGAATGGCTACACATGCGTCATTCATTTTCTTCTCTGATTTCAGCTTCTGCACATGCACCAGCTGGGGAATGGCTGCACATACGCAGTTGGTGCATTGTTTCCAGTTCCAGGCCAGTAAACAGCGCTGCGTACGTGCGCAGTTTGTTTCTTTCACTTTCAGGTTAGAAGCCAGCTCTGCACAGAAGCAGCAGCAGAACACGGGAGCTGCAAGGGGCAGGTCCCAGAACAAGGAAGAAAGTCCCAGAAACCAGGGAGTGGGACAGAAAGAGGTCCCAGCAAGACAGTCAAATCAAGATTCAGGAACAGAAATCTGAAACAGATCCTGTTAAGTGAAATTGAAAGGAGCAAAAGAAAAGGCTCCGAATTAAACAGACAGAAATGCAGTGAGCAGACCTAAAGCAAAATGTGCTTGAGAGAAGCCAGAATATTCAAGGAGACAGCCGAGGGTTGGCGACTCCTTACTAAGGACTTTTGGAGCGGATGTGTTCTGTTGGCACGGCTGAAACCTGAAAGCGTGCTTAAGGCAAAGCTCGAATGCACGAAGAGTTCCAGGGGAAGAAACATCAAAGGAGAGTTTGAAACCTTGGAGGTGGATCCTTGTTGAAGACGTCTGAGAGAATGTGTTATTTGGAGGAGAATTCCAAGGCAACTTCTTCGAGCGTGAATATTGAAAACCCTCATGAGGAAGACAGAGTCTCAGTGAGACCAGTTGGCTCATGGTGTGACGAGCAACTGCGGGGGTTGATGGAAGATCCATAGAATCTGCTTTGGTGACATCTGTCACTTGGCTTTGGAGTGTGGTATGTCCAATCACAGTTCACCTATTGGTTGATATGGACTGTATACTCACTGTGAACATTACAGTATAAGATAGATTTTGTAACTTGTGTTAACCTTACGAATGTATATATCTGTAAAGGGTTAGTTGGGTAAAGAAGTAGTGTAATATAGTTCATCTGTTGTTTAATAAATGTTTTATTCTTTTGTTAAAAGTACACTAGCAGATTCCTGTCAACATGGCCAGTAACTGCTCTCCATGTTTCTAAACAAAAAAAAAGTTATTATTTTAAATTGAGAGACACTGGAAAAGCAGAATATTATTTTAAATGGAGAGAGACTGCAGAATGCTGCAGTACAGAGGAATCTGGATTCACAAAAAGTTAGCATTTGGACAACCTCACACATTCTCACATTATACTCCATCTGACAATTCTTGCCCACTCAACCTATCTATATCCCTTCACAGACTCTTTGTAACCTCCTCACAACTTGTTTCCCTACCTATCTTTGTATCATCAAAAAATTTGGCTACAGTCTGCCCCTTCATCCAAGTTATTAATATAGATTGTAAATAGTTGACGTCCCTGCACTGATCCCTATAGCACTCTTCTAGCTACAGTTTGCCAGTCTGAAAATGACCCATTTATTCTGACTCTGCATTTCCTGTTAGTTTTCCTATCTACACTAATGTCACCCCTAATGCCATGAGCTCTTATCTTCTGCAGTAACCTTTTATGTGGCACCTTATTGAATCCTTTTTTGAAATGCAAATACACTATGGCCAGAACTTTTCATGGCCTGTGTGGGTGCCCAGCAGTCCCGACTCAGTGCTAAATGGTGCATGATGAGGCCAGGAGGAGTTCCCGATGTCATCGTGCCACCTTGCGAAATTATGTTTGGTGGGCATGCACGAATGTCAGAAGCGCGCACACCATCAATTAAAGGGCCTATTATGGCTATTAAATGTCCAATTGTCTCATATTTTGAGAGGCCCATGCACTTTTACACTTGGCATGGGCCAATTGGGCAGGTCGGGTTCATGTTTTTTCAACTTTCTGGATCCAGGGCAGGATATAAGGGCCAGAAGAAATAGAGAGGGGAGGAGGTAGGAGTTTCAAATGGAGGTGTGAGTCTGTGCACTACTGATTATTTAGCGAAGCATCCTGTTCATTTACATTCGTTTAGGAGGCTTTAAATCGTTGCAGAGGCTTCCTGCAGACAGGCCCCTTCATAATTCAGGTTTGAGATGGGCATTGTTTACTCTGGAGTGACTTCCTCAGATGAGGAGGAGAGGGCAAGAAGTGAGAGGAGGCCAGTTGGCAGCAGACAGCACAATAGAGTCTGTCCTCAAGACCAAGAGGTACAACTCGAAGGGATAGAAGGCCAGCAGGGATTGCAAGGTAGAAGGGGAAGGAGAAGACACCATTACCCTGCTGGAAAAGTATACAGGCTGAGATCCAGCTACCTTGACATGACTGAGGTCCAGTACTGAAGAAGGCTCTGCCTCTCAAGGGAGACAGTGACCTCAATATGTAACATGATAGGACCCAAGATAGCCTCAAACTGTATAGGTCGCCACCCAATGCCAGTGGCGCTGAAAGTCACAGTTGACCTTAATTTTTATGCCTCGGGTTCATTCCAGTGGTCTGTGGGAGATCTTTGTGGAGTGTCACAATCCACAGTGCACAGCTGCATCAAACTTGTGACAGATGCACTGTTCCGAAGGGTAAACACCTTTATTCACTACAAGACAAACAAGGACAGCCAGGCAGAGCGAGCCAGAGGTTTCGCAGCTATAGCAAGCTTTCCAAAGATTGAAGGAGCCATTGATTACACGCACATGCCCATCAAGGCATCAGCGCGGACCTTTATGAATCAAAAGGGGTTCCACTCTCTTAAAGTTGAGATATGTGTGATCACCACCACGAGATCCTGCAGGCTTGTGTCAGATGTCTTGGGAGCTGCCATGATTCATACATTTTTCGTCACTCCCAGGTGCCAAGGCTGTTCATAGCCCAGCATGCTTGGACGGCTGGCTGCTGGGTGATAAAGGATATCCTCTCAAAAGGTAGCTAATGACACCAAAAGTCATCCAAGGGCGCCTGCGGAGGGGAGGTACAGCCAGAGTCATGCCTCCACTAGGGCCATCATTGAAAGGACAATAGGCCTCCTGAAAATAAGGTTTTGCTGTCTGGATTGCTCAGGAGGATCTCTGCAATATCCTTCGGAACCTGTTTCCTTTATAGTGGTTGTGTGCTGTGCCCTGCACAATCTGGCTCTCTCAAGAGGAGATCAGATGGAGGGTGAAGAAAGCAACATTCTTCCAGAAGCTGCTGAGGAAGAATCTAGTGCAGACTCTGAGGAGGTGCCTGCTCAGGCACAGCATCATGAAGAAGATCCAGCAATGAGGCTGCTTCTAGGAGCCAGGGAGTCCTTGATTCAAAGGATTTTCCAGTAGAACTCCAGTCCCTCCTTCTGAAGTACACTATCCAGCCCAATCGCTATCTTACACTGAGTTGTAGGCTTCCTTTCTAACTATCACATAAAGCACAATAAGGCCATTTGACATAGTGTCACATTTTAATAGTGATGTGACAGCTATATACAAAATTACACAAATGACAATGAGAAACAATTCACCAGTGAAAGCCCTTCTGTGATTATAGTGATTTAAATTTCCGCTTACAAGTGCTATGTCTAGGTGCTTCCATCTCACCAGCAGCTACATTGGAGGCAGGCTGCTGAATCTGATGTCCTGTCGGCCTTGATGACTTTAGTGGCCGTCCTCGTGTCGCCGGGGCCTGTGTGGACCCTGACTGGGTGAGAGAGTCCTGTGCAATGGCTAGGCACTCCTCAGTCATCACAGTCTCCTCAGATGCGACGGTCACTGGCAAAGGGGCAGAGGAGCTGCTGCCATCATCAGGGGTGCCCTGAAAGAAGCCCTGCATTGAGCTGCCGGTCACCCACCAACATGAGGTTTGCTTGAACGTCCCTGCTCACCATAGATGGACAGGCAGCTAGCAGGGTCACTAGGTGCCTCATCCATCTCTCACAGTGGAGTGACCTGCTGAGGGCCAGTTTGTGGGCTCACGGGTCTGAATGCAGTCCCAGAAATCCCTGATTGAGTTTCTGGAGCTGCCACTCCATGAAAGTCGCCACTTTCTCTATGGAGGATGCTGTGCATTCAGAGCTGAGGGTCAACGTAGTGCTCATGCTCCGCATGGACTCCTCCAATACAGAGACCATGGCACACAGGCCCTCAGAAATCTCTGCTAGATCTTCACATGCATCCCGCTGCACATGCAGCATTTGCCTCCTAATAGATGATTCCAGAGGTTCATCACCTGCCTGGGGCGCAGCATCATCCTGGTCCCCAGCAATCCTCCAATTGTCGATACCCTGGGGACTCTGCCTCCAGCAGCTCCTCAAGTGAGTATGATGTGCCTTCCCCAGTGTGCTCTACCATCCGTTCTGGAGTACTCAATCCCACCAAAGTGCCTGTATCTGAGGTGGTGCATGGTGCAGAGAGAGGATGTGACGTGGGTGCATCTGGCTGGACATCATCCTTCAAGGGAGGATCTTCTGTGTCATTCTGTGGTCTGGAGAATGTCCCATCAGAGGGAGGGAAAACATATTTAAGTCTCCATCAGCATTTGTGGATCGGCGTACATGCTTTCTGGTAGCTTCCCAAATTGAAAATCTGGGTAAGCAATGACTTCGGAATGGATGAGCGTAAGGGATTAGTGTATTTCACCTATCAGTCTTACAATCACTGCCCTACATTTCTCATACCCTCTCCCAATCTTTTCTATGTCCGCTGGACTCTTACCCTCCTCCAAAACCCCTGCCTCTCCCCAACCATCTCGCTCCACGCTCACATGCCATCTCCAGGATCTGCTCCTCCGTCAGAGTTAGCACCACCAGTTCGTCTTCACTCCTGGGCATTGGGACTCCTCTTCTCTTATAAGAACAACAGTGCCTCCTTGAGTCCCCCCTCTAAATGCCTGCACATTCCATCCTCCTCCCCAAAGTCACTGGTTTAGGTGCCCAGCATCCATACATGCCTGCCATCCAGTCCACTCACATGCAGCCTTTAAGGGCACAGGAAGATGTGCCAACTTAAGCCCGGGACTTTACACCCAAAAGCCTCATCAAGTGCAAGTACACACATAAACATTTCTTCAAGGGCTTCAATACTCGCCCTCGCAGAGTGGAGGTTAATGACCCTCTTCCAACATCCAGGTCCAATGGACTACCCCACGGCCTCTGACCGGTGATGCTATCTCTGACCAAGCCTTTTTTGTTAGGTGCGGAGACCACCTCTTGCCGTCTTGTGGCAACAATATCTCCCATCGATTACTGACATCCTCCAATAAAACTCGCAGGCAGTCATCCGAGAAGCAGGGGACTGGTTGGCTTTAGCCATTTCCACTCCGTTTGACATGTTTTCCAGCTCCTGAAAGCATTGCTATATCTCAGGCACACTTTCCTGCTCGCTTTCTGACCTCAGTTGTCACTGTCTCTTTAAAGTTGACAAAAAGCTCTCTTCCACAGTTCCTCCACGCATACAAGTCTTCATGCAGTTGCTTTTAAAACCCCTGCCCGCAGCTGCACACATTCAGGCGCCCGCCCTCTTGCTGCACCCCCCCCACCCCCACCCCCCCACTCCCTAGCAGGGCTAGCCATCTCTCAGCGTGAGTTTTGTACTGATCAGCTGTTAATTGGCTAGCCAGCAAGTAATTGCTCTCAGGCACCAATCGTGGGAGGGAGCGGATTTCGTATCCGCTTCTGGTGCCGCCAATTGCACTTGCCCAACAAGCTAAGAATTCAGGCCTACATCTACTGGTTCCCTTTTATCCATCCTGCATGTTACACCCTCAAAGACCTCTACTAAATTTGTTAAACATGATTTCCCTTTCGCAAAAATCATGTTGACTCTGCCTGATTATATTATGATTTTCTAAATGTCCTGCTACTACTTCCTTAATAATGGACTCCAGCATTTTTTCAATGACAGATGTTAGACTAACTGGCCTATAGTTTCCTGTTTTCTGTCTCCCCCCTTTCTTGAAGAGTGGTGTTACATTTGCAGTTTTCCAATCTGCCAGGACCTTTCCAGAATCTGGGACATTTTGGAAGATTACAGCCAATATATCGACTCTCTCTGCACTCACTTCCTTTAAAACCCTAGGATGCTGGCCATCGGGGCAAGTGGCTTGTCAGCCTTTGGCCCTATTAGATTTCCTAGTACCTTTTTTCTAGTGCTAAGGAACGCAAGCTCCAACAACTCATTAATACCAACACCCATCCAGGACCCTCCACCCCTTCCAATCCCTCTGACTCCATCCCATCTTCTAATCCCAGCCCCAGCCACGTATTCACCATTCCCCTGACCTTCCCCTTTCTGATGCTGAACGTTCAGTACTCAGCAAGTTTCATACCCTTACACCCTCACCTCAATGAATCCCGGGCTCAGCATGATGCTGAATTCTTCTTCCGCCGCCTTCGTCTCCGTGTTCACTTCTTTGGGCAGGAGTCCTCTCCCCATTCAACGGATCCTTTAACCCGCTTCCAGTATTCCCCCTCCACCTGGACCCCTCCCTCTGGCTTCTTACCTGCTCCTGATCTTTTCATTGGGAACTGTCAACATGACATCGGCTGTCTCAATTGTTCTGCTCCTCCCACCCACTCTAACCTGTCTCCTTCTGAACTTGCCGCATTCCGTTCTCTCAGGTCCAACCCTGACTTTGTTATCACACCTGCCGACAAGGGGGAGGTGCTGTTGTCTGGCGCACTGACCTCTACCTCGCAGAGGTTGAGCGCCAACTTGCAGACACTTCCTCCTACCTCCCCTGGACCATGACCCCACCAGTAAACATCAAGCCATTGTTTCCAGGAATGTCACTGACCTCATCTCCTCTGGAGATCTTCCCACTACAGCTTCCAACCTCATAGTCTCCCAACCTCGGACAGCCCGCTTCTACTTCCTCCCCAAAATCCACAAACAGGATTGTCCCAGTAGACCGATCATGTCAGCCTGTTCCTGCCCCACGGAACTCATTTCTTCCTATCTTGACTCCGTTCTCTCTCCCCTTGTCCAGTCTCTTCCCACTTACATCCACAATTCCTCTGGTGCCCTACATCATATCAGCAATTTCCAGTTCCCTGGCCCCAACTGCCTCCTCTTCACCATGGACACCCAATCCCTCTACACCTCCATCCCCCACCAGGAGGGTCTGAGGGGTCTCCGCTTCTTCCTTGAACAGAGGCCCGAACAATCTCCATCCACCATCACTCTCCTCTATCTGGCTGAACTTGTTCTCACTGAACAATTTCTCCTTAAACTTGTCTCATTTCCTCCAAATAAAAGGTGTGGCTATGGGTACTTGTATGGGCCCCAGTTATGCCTGTCTCTTTATGGGGTATGTGGAACATTCCTTGTTCCAGTCCTACTCAGGCCTACCCAGCCTCAACTCTTTCTCCGGTACATTGATGACTGTTTTGGTGCCACTTCATGCTCTCATCTGAACCTGGAAAAATGTATTAATTTTGCTTCCAATTTCCACCCCTCCATCGCTTTTGCATGGTCCATCACTGACACTTCCCTTCTCTTCCTTGACCTCTCTGTCTCAATTTCTGGTGATAGACTGTCCACCAATATTCCTTATAAGCCCACCGACTCCCACAGCTACCTCGACTACAAGTCCTCACATCCCGTTTCCTGTAAGGACTCCATCCCATTCTCTCAGTTCCTTCACCTCCGTTGCATCTGTCCCGATGATGTCACTTTCCAAAACAGTGCTTCTGACATGTCTTCCTTCTTCCTTAACTGAGGTTTCCCACCAACGGTGGTTCAGAGAGTCATAGTTATAGAGGTCCACAGCACAGAAAAAGACCCTTCGGCCCATCAAGTCTGCACTGGTCAAACAAGTACCTAACTATTCTAATCCCATTTTTCAGCACTAGGCCCATAGCCTTGTATGCCATGGCATCGCAAGTGCACATCCAAATACTTCTGAAATGTTATGAGGGTTTCTGCCTCTACCACCCTTTCAGGCAGTGAGTTCCAGATTCCCACCACCCTCTGGGTGAAAAAATTTTTCCTCACATCCCCTCTAAACCTCCTGCCCCTTACCTAAAATCTACACCCCCTGGTTATTGATCCCTCCACCAAGGGGAAAAGTTCCTTCCTGTCTACCCTATCTACGCCCCTCATCATTTTATACACCTCAACCATTTCCCCCGTCAATCTCCTCTGCTGCAGGGAAAATAGCCCCAGTCTATCCAATCTCTCCTCATAACTAAAACTCTCCAGCCCAGGCAACATCCTGGTAAATCTCCTCTGCACTCTCTCTAGTGCAATCGCATCCTTCCTATAATGCGGATTCCTGAACTGCACGCAATACTCTAGCTGTGGCCTAACCAGCGTTTTATACAGTTCCAGCATAACCTCCTTGTTCTTATATTCTATGCCTCGGCTAATAAAGGCAAGTATCCCATATGCCTTCTTAACCATCTTATCTACCTGTCCCACTACCTTAAGGGACCTATGGACATGTACACCAAGGTCCCTCTGATCCTCGGTACTTCCTAGCGTCCTACCATTCATCGTGCATTCCCGTGCCTTGTTTGTCCTGCCCAAGTGAATCACCTCACGCTTATCCGGATTAAATTCCATTTGCTACTGATCAGCCCATCTGACCAGCCTGTCTATCTCCTCCTGTAATCTAAGGCTATCCTCCTCACTATTTACCACCCCACCAATTTTCGTGTCATCCGTGAACTTAATGATCAACCCTCCTGCATTCAAGTCTAAATCATTTCTATATACCACAAACAGCAAGGGACTCAACACTAATCCCTGTGGAACCCCACTGGACACAGGCATCCAATCACAAAAGCACCCCTTGACCATCACCCTCTGCTTCCAGCCACTCAGCCAATTTTGGATCCAAATTGCCTTGGATCCTATGGGTTCTTACCTTAGTTATCAGTCTTCCATGCGGGACCTTATCAAAAGCCTTGATGAAGTCCAAGTAGGCTATGTTAAATGCATTGCCCTCATCTACACATCTGGTCACCTCTTCGAAAAATTCAATCAAATTGGTCAGACATGACCTCCCCTGAACAAAACCATGCTGACTGTCCTTGATTAATCCCTGCCTCTCCAAGTGTAGATTAATTCTGTCCCTCAGAATTGCTTCCAATAGTTTCCCCACTACTGAGGTTAGACTGACTGGCCTGTAGTTCCCTGGTTTATTCTTTCCTCCCTTCTTGAATAACGGTACCACATTGGCTGTCTGCCAGTCCTCTGGCACCTCTCCTGTGGCCAGAGAAGTATTGAAAATTATTGCCAGCGCCCCTGCTATCTCCTCCCTTGCCTCACTCAACAGCCTGGGATACATTTCATACGGGCCTGGAAATTTATCTACTTTTAAGCCTGCCAGACCACTTAGAACCTCCTCCCTTTCTATGCTAATTTCTTTAATTATATCACAGTCCTTCTGCCTGATTTCCATACCCACGTCATCACTCTCACTTGTGAACACCGACAAAAAGTATTCATTTAGAACCCTACCTACGTCTTTCAACTCCACATACAAGTTACCACTATGGTCCTTAATGGGCCCCACTCTTTCCCTAGTTATCCTCTTTCTCTTAACGTACTTGTAAAATAACTTTGGATTTTCCTTTATTTTACCTGCCAATGTTTTTTCATGCCCCCTTTTTGCTCTCCTAATTTCCTTTTTAAGTTCCCCCCTACACATTCTACACTCCTCTAGGGCTTCCGCTGTTTTGAGCCCTCGGTATCTGCCATAAGCCTCCCCTTTTCTCTTTATCCAATCCTGTATATCCCTCGACATCCAGGGTTCCCTAGGTTTGTTGGTCCTACCCTTTGTCTTTACTGGAATATGTTGGCCCTGTACTCTCCCTATTTCCTTCTTGAATCTGACGCAGATTTACCTAAAAGAAGCTGCTCCCAGTCCACTCTGGCCAAATCATGTCTGATCTTATTAAAATCAGCCTTCCCCCAATTTAAAACTCTGATTTCTGGCCCATCCTTGTCCTTTTCCATAATAACCTTGAATCTAACGAAGTTATGATCACTATCTGCAAAATGCTCCCCCACTGATACCTCTACCACTTGCCCGGCTTCATTACCTAAAATTAAGTCCAGAACTGCCCCCTCTCTTGTAGGACCTTCTACGTACTGACTTAAAAAGCTCTCCTGGATGCATTTTAAGAATTCTGCTCCCTCTAAACCTATCACGCTATGACTAACCCAGTTAATGTTGGGGAAGTTGAAATCCCCCACTATTACTACCCTATTATCTTTACACTTCTCTGAAATTTGCCTACATATCTGCTCTTCTATTTCTCTCTGACTGTTTTGGGGCCTAAAGTACACTCCCAGCAATGTATTGCTCCTTTTTTGTTTTTCAGTTCTACCCAAATGGCTTCATTTGAGGAGCCTTCTAAAATGTCATCCCTCCTTACTGCTGTAATTGATTCCTTGATCAATATTGTGATACCCCCTCCCCTTTTACCTCCTTCCCTGTCTCGCCTGAAGACCCTGTATTCTGGAATTTTGAGCTGCTAACTCTCAACCATGGTCTCTGTGACAGCAATGATATCATCCTTCCATGTGTTAATTTGTGCCCTCAACTCATCTGCCTTATTTTTCAGACTCCTTGCATTAAAATAAATACCATCCAACCTTGTCAAACTCCCTTGTGCCTTAACTGGCCTATAATTTCTATGCCTTCCAGACTCACTTGCTCTCTCTTCTAATTTTGGCTGTGCATCTCCCCCTGCTGGACCTCCTCTCAGGATCCCATCCACCTGCCAAGTTAGTTTAAACCCTCCCCAACAGCACTAGCGAACCTCCCCACAAGGATATTGGTTCCATTCCGGTTCAGCTGCAATCCATCCGCCTTGTACAGGTCTTGCTGCCCACAGAAACAGTCCCAATATCCCAGAAATCTAAAACCCTCCCTCCTGCACCATCTCTCCAGCCACACATTCATCTGGATTAATCTCCTATGTCTATACTCACTAGCGCGTGGCACCGAAAGTAATCCAGAGATTACTACCTTTGAGGTCCTGTTTTTTAATCTGTTTCCTAGCTCCCTAAATTCTGCTTGCAGGACCTCATCCCTCTTTCTACCTATGTCGTTGGTACCAATATGTACCACGATCTCTGTCTGTTTGCCCTCCCCCTTTAGAATGCCCTGTAGCCGTTCAGTGACATCTTTTTGACAGGGCCCTCAACCGTGTCTGACCCATCTCCCACACCTCTGCTCTCACACCTTCCTCTCCCTCCCGGAACCATGATAGGGTCCCTCTTGTCCTCACTTTTCACCCCATCAGCCTCCACATTCAAAGGATCATCCTCTGCCATTTCTGCCAACTCCAGCATGATGCCACCACCAAACACATCTGCCCTTCACCCCATTGGCATTCTGTAGGGACTGTTCCCTCCGGGACACCCTGGTCCACTCCTCCATCACCCCCAACACCTCAACCCCCTCCCATGGCACCTTCCCATGCAATACCTTTGCTTTCCCCATTCTCACTGTCCAAGGGCCCAAACACTCCTTTCAAGTGAAGCAGCACTTCACTTGCACTTCCCTCAATTTGATCGACTGCATTCGCTACTCCCAATACGGTCTCCTCTACATTGGAGAGACCAAACGCAGACTGGGTGAGCGCTTTGCGGTCCGCAAGCATGACCCAGGCCTTCCTGTCGCTTGCCATTTCAACACTCCGCCCTGCTCTCATGCCCACATGTCCATCTTTGGCCTGCTGCAATGTTCCAGTGAAGCTCAACACAAACTGGAGGAACAGCACCTCATCTTCCGACTAGGCACTTTACAGCCTTCCAGACTTAACACTGAGTTCAACAACTTCAGATTATGAACTCTCTCCTCCATCCTAACCTTTTTGATCCCCTTTTATCAAATATTTATTTTTTAATTTTTATATATATATATATATTTCCCACCTATTTTTATTATTAATTTTTAAATTTATTTCCATTCATTGTTTTATCCCACCTTTTAGCCTATTTCGATCTATTTTCCTACACCGTCCCCTCCCCCCCACCCCGTCCCACCCCCACTAAGACCATCTGTCACCTGCTCATCCTGCTTTCTGCTCTTTATGTCACCATTACCACCTCCTTTAGCCAGTATCACCGCCATCAACACCCCTTTGACCTTTTGTTTATGACATCTTTTGCAATCTCTCCATCTATCTATTCTCTCCATCTATCACTGGCATTCTATCCAGCTTTACCTGTCCCAGCCCCCATAAACAGTATACATTTCACCACATTTTTACTTCTCTTTAGTTCTGAAGAAGAGTCATACTGACTCAAAACGTTAACTCTATCTTTCTCTCCACAGATGCTGTCAGACCTGCTGGGTCTTTCCAGCAATTTTTGTTTTTGTTTCAGATTTCCAGCATCCGCGGTATTTTGCTTTTACCTTTATTCTAGTGATTGTTTTCACTTCCTCCCTCCATTTTGTTTCTTGATTTTCTACTATTCTTCAGATGCTTTGTGTTTTCTACTGTGAAAACAGATACAAAATACTTGATCGAAGTCTTTGCCATTTCCTTGTTTCCCTTTATTAATTCCCCAGTCTCACCCTCTAAGGGAACAATGCTTACTTTAGCTACTCTCTTCCTTTTTATATACCTGTAGCTTTTACTGTATGTTTTTATATTTCTTGCTGGTTTCTCTCATATCCCAATTTCTTTCAATGTTTTAGTCAAACTTTGCTGGTTTCTAATTGTTTTCCAGATCTTCTGGCCTACCACTAATCTTTGCAGCACCATACATCCTTTCTTTCAATTGGATACCATCTTTAACTTCTCTAGGTAGTCACAGATGGTACACCCTTCTCATAGTGTCTTCCTTTTTCAATAAATACATCTTTGTTGAGAGTTATGAAATATCTCCTTAAATGTCTGCCACTGCTTCGCTATCATCTTACCATTTAACTTATTTCCAACTCTATCTTCATACCCTTCAATTGCCTTTATTTAAGACAGTACACGATAGTCAAGAAGACAATTCTGACGCAAAGTAATTATTCAGTATGTCCACCATTTGTTTTTTTCCTTAAGGATTGTTGGAAACTTCCCCTGTGGACTTAGAGCAGGGACGGAGTGGGGAGGGGAGGGGCATGGAAATAATTGAAAATCCCGTCGGGACAAACACCCTGACGTGGTCCCAGCTCGGGTGATTGTCACAGGGTGGGCAGCCACTGCAACTGTCAAACCTCCAACCGATACAGGCAGGAATTCAACAAAATGTATGCCTCAATCAAGGGCTTTTTTTCTGACGTTAACAGGATTTTCTGTATCCCATGGGCCCGCTGCTATGCCAGGAACTCGGCAACGCTTCGGAGGCGGCCTTGCCAGCGGGTGGGTGAAGGGGTTGAGTGAAACGCTGGCATCAGGGTGCCACAAGATTCAAAGAAATCCAATCACAGCTGCAGCATCCCCCTCCACTCTGGGGCCCCTTTCTGTGCCGCCTTTTAGCTGACTTTGGAACCTATCATAAGCTCCTCGATTTTTGCGGCAGTCCCTAGATCTCCATCTTCTTCAGCAGCAAACATCCCACCCAGTGAGACTGCCGACAGACATTCCCGCACTGAGATAAAAGCAAAATACTGCAGATGCTGGAAATTTGAAACAAAAACAAAAATTGCTGGAAAGACCCAGCAGGTCTGACAGCATCTGTGGAAAGGCAGAGTTAACGTTTTGAGTCCCTATGACTCTTCTTCAGAACTAAAGAGAAGTACAAATGTGGTGAAATATATACTGTTAAAGGGGGGGTGGTGGGACAGGTGGAGCTGGATAGAAGGCCAGCGATAGGTGGAGGCAAAGGAGAGATTTCAAAAGATGTCATAAACAAAAGGACAATCCCGCACACCCTCCCCTCCCATTGGCCGGCCAGCGTCCCTGTTTCTTCATTGGTCAGTGAAGGTGGAGGCCGCCTCCCGGGAGATCCTCCCGCCACACAATGCTGACCCGAACAGGGCGGGGGCTTGGAAATCGTCCTGATGCCCAAAACATGTATAAGTGAAGATCCTGGCCGATATTACCATTACTTTTATCAACTTTCAAGGGCCCACATTGCTTCTAACCATCCTCATTCTCCTAATACAATTGTAAACAGCTTCGGGTTGATTTGCCCCTTGCAAGTTCATTTCCCTTTTCCCTCTGTTATCCCATGTCTCTTCAGAGTCCTTGGCTGTTTTATCTTCTGGCATCACATTAAATTCTGTGTTTGAACATCTTTGCGGATTTCGTCAAAGATCATGAACAGACCTCCAGGGTATAGAAGGAACATCATTACTTTGCCCTTCGATTCCTTGCACTCCTGAAAATGAGACATTGGAGTCTCTTGGATTCAGAGTTAGATCCAACTGTTGGATTTGAAGGATCAGACATGAACATGGAATAAGCACGGGCCGATGTTATGGATAGATTTATGATTCCGGGAGATAACTAAAATCGCGCAAAAATTAATTAGTTTTTGTTTAAGCGGCGACGTTTCCGAGGTTCCCAGCTCAGATTGGCACCGTCGCCTGTTGCACTTTAAATCGTTCAAATCGTTCAACTATCTGTTTATCTTCACCTGAAAACGACTACTTTATCTGATGAAGAGTCATAGAGACTCGAAACGTTAACTCTGTTTCTCTCTCCACAGATGCTGTCAGACCTGTGTTTTTACTTTAATTTATGTGGATACTCAGCGTATTGTGTATCAGCGACTTTCAGATAACCACCAAACGAAATCTTATTTGCTGGAATGATATTAATACAATTTATTAAAGTTGTTAAATAGATTGGCAGCGGAATTTAAACCAGGTTCCATCTATTGAGAAACGATAGATTATTTATAACATGATCAAGGTATTTAGCAATAGAAATTAAGCAGTCAGGTTACAATTTGTCTTACTCTGACTGCATTCACTAGTTTAATTGAATGTATTATTTTTGCATAGCGTTTTAACCCAACATTAAATAAACAACTGTCAAACATTTCAAGTTTTTGCATGAGATACTTTACTCACAAGTGAATACAATAACAAGGTGTAGAAGCAGAATGCTTTTCTCTTCCCTCTTACCTGTTATTTTCAGGCAAATCCTATCCATGCAGACGACCCATTGCCTACTTCCATTTTTTGATCCGAGTGTACGTTGACATCGCTTATTTCGATTGTACGGAAGCTGATCGAAAGCCAAAATGTGAAGTCAATTCTGTTCCTCTGGCGGTCAGGAATGTCTGAAGAATAAACAGCCGTTTCAATGCAGGGACGAGCTGTACCAAAGGCACACGCTGTGGCAGCCGGAGGATCTGCATACCTCACAGACACATCACAGAACAGTCACCCAGCAGATTCAAGCCCGTACATAATTGTATCGGGATAGGCAGGCAACATCCCGAAGCACTTCACAAACAATGCAGTACTTTTCACTCGAAGTATAGTCACTGTTAACCTAGGGATACGAGGTAGCGAGATCCCACTAACCGCAATAAGATAAACGTATTAAACATTTTTCAAGTGATGGCGAGGAAGAAATGTTGACCAGGACACTTGGAGCACTCCTTGCAATACTGCCCTGGAATCTTTTACGGCAAACTAAGAGGCAGATGGACCCTAGGTTTAACATCTTACTTCACCAGCATCTCTGACAACATAGCATTCCTTCAAAGCATGCATTGGAGTATCAGCTGAACTAATATCCTCAAGTCCTGAAGTGGGGTTTAAACCACAGCCTTCTGACAATTGGGTGAATGAGTTACTACTGAGCCAATACTAACCCTGATAGATCTAGACAGTGCCAAGTTAGATAGATCTGTAAATGGCTAGGTGGCAGTATATGGTGCCAGATAAGTTTCCATATTTTTTGACAGATTTTTATGATAACACACATATGGCCAGATTTTTAGCCGCAGCTATCTAGATTTGATACCATAAACAGACATATATAATTGAATTGTCATGAATTTCAAATCACAGTATCAAACAATATGGACAGAATGTTCCCAGCCCAATGCAGGTTGGCTCTGATGCATGTTGGGTGGGAAACTCCCTAAAACTGATGTCAGGCTGAGATCCCAATACAATCCCATCCTCTTCCAGCTTTCCCCGGGGCAGGATAAAGGAGAGTGGGGAGCTGCCTTTGATCTGTCGAGTAAGTAGTTAAGAAGTAATTGAGGTTGTTCAGAAGTCAATTATGAGCTGCTTAAGTCCTGAACCCTGGATTTCCCAGCCAAGGAACATGTTTCCTGAAGTGTCAGCAACATCGCAGAGTCACCAAGACGATTGCAAGGTCTCTTGACATTTCTGAGCACCAATGCCTCAGAAGGTTCAAATTCTCACCGCAGGTCACTGCTGACAACTGCAGCCTCCTCAAACAAGACCTCCTTACCAAAGTAGCAGGTGGGCATGCATTGCCAATGGCCAATAAGATGCCTGTTACTGGAGGACAATTCCCCCCACCCTCACTTGGTCTCTGCTTTTCACCAAGTTGTGCACTCTTCTTCTGCAAGGAGAGAAAGCAAAGGGGTGTGAGCGTTTGTAATGGCTTTTGTGAAGAGGGGTAAGGGCATCATTAATGGAGGGTAACTGTGAGGCATGAGCACAAGGGTGCAATAGGCTGAAGTGAAGGGAATATTAGTTGGCCAGATGGGTATGTTAGGTATCTGCAGGGAGAGGAGTGAGTGGAGCTGCAAGGTGTGTTGAACTTAGGAATGCTGTATGGGAGAATACTGGACAATTCAGTGTGGGGTTTGGCACCTGAAAATGTTATGTCACTCCCCTGTCATGCCCCTGAGATCCTAGATCCTCTTGGTGCACAGACTCCAGGTCGGAGGGAACACATTCCTGCTGTGGACTTTCTCGACCACTTCCATCCACGGTTGCTTGTTTGGAGGTTTTGTACTTTTCCTCTTGTTCTTGAGAGAGCTCACCACGCTACAGCACTAGGAGCAGGACCTCTAGATATGAGTGAGAGGCCTCAGGGCAGCCTTCCTAGCTCTCCTTTGCATTCCTGTGGTTGCTGCAACCTCAAAAATCCAAGTGCTGATGAGCCTTTGTAACACATGCTGTGTCCTTTTTAATTAGAAATTCTTCCTTTGACAGAATAGACCCATCATTCTATGTGCCCTCCCTAATTGGTCTGGGACAACAATTGGTTTGCTCTGGTAAAGAACAACAGCCAGGCATGCTGATCAGAGAGTCAGGTTCCAAACCTGAAAATAATCCTGCCATTCTAGCAGAGACTAAGATGAGAAAATTTTGACCCAAGTCTGCCAACCTTGCAACAAGGCAGCAATAGGGAGAAAAATGGAATATAAAACATGCTCTGTACAGTGAGATGCTCTTCACAAATTTGGGTTAATATATGTTGTTGGGTTAGAATTAAAGGAGATCATGCTGCATCTAGCCCATGTAGCTCCTAAAAGCTTCTAAAAGTAGAAAAAATATTCCATCCTCCAGGACTTAAATGCTTCATCTGTCAGGTACAAAAGTAGCCCTATACATTAAGCAAGTAAGATACAAAAAAAGAAAGACTGCATTTATAAAGCACCTTTCACTACCACTGGATGTTCCAAAGCACTTTACAGCTTTTGAGGTACTTTTGAAGTGTAGTCACTGTTGAAATGTAGGAAATATGGCAACCAACAAACAGCAATTTGACAATGACTGGATAATCTGTTTATATAACGTTGATTTAATGATAAAATGAAAGAGAAATAATAAAACTAGAATAAAGGGCCAAATGGTCAAAATTATCCTATGCTGTAATTATATGTGGAATGTATTGTTTTTGTGTTAACTTTTTGTCTTGTTCAATGGTCAGTCACCCCAAAAGTTAAAATTGACCTTCAATTCAGATTTTCAATTTATAAAGATGTATTAAGCCCTCTCATATTAAAGACACAAACACTTAGGGAAAAGCATTCAAACTGACCAATTCATTTTAACACAATTTATTAATATACACAGTAAACAAAGAAAAAAGACTTGCAAGCCATTTATTTAGGCTAGATTAAAATCAAGGTATCAGAGAAGAAAGAATGCTGTGTGACCCATTGTGCCATTCAATCTGCCTTGTGCTTTTATAATTGACCTTTTTCTCCTGATGACCCTTATATTATTCCATTTGATAGGTCACTCATCATAAAGTTTCCTCTTACAGGCACCCAGGTGCAATCAGCTTAGTTTTAAACCTTATACTTCTCCAGGATTGCAATGAACATCATTCTTTGATGACCAATAGTTCCCTTTTGAAATGGACCTTGACAGTCCCAGGTGTGAGATTCCATGAGCAACATGTCAGGGCATGTCCAGTGCAATCTAGAAAATGCCTTGGTGGTCACCTTACAATTCCAGACATCAGGTGACTTGTGCCAGCCATCTTTTGGTTCAGCAAAGTCCATTTTTAAATAGGTAAAAAAGAATAAAGTTTGATTTACATAGTTTGTGATTTCTTCCATGTCTTACTGACACGTCACTCAGTCTTCTTCAGTTTAATGAATCAAATTAAATCAAATAGAAAAAATTCTAAAAAGGTTACACATTTACAACAAAATTGTTAGCAACATTGGTATCCACCACAGTGCAACATTTTTACATTCTGTGCAACTTTCCAAGCAACACTGGATTTACAAGAAACATTTCACTTCATAGTTGTGGATTTATACCATGTGATTTATTCAATGTTCTGCTGGGAAAGCACCTGGTTTCATTGTGCTGAAGTAAAAAAATGAACTTCAGTGTATTTGATTGGAAGAGGCAGGATATAAGCATTGCTAATAAAACTAGGAGGCTTTCAGACAGTCTAAGTCTGAAGATTTGCTGACAGAGGTTATTCATGTTCCTTCAGACAAACAGGTGAATGGGACCATGTAAGGAACAGAGACTAAAACGTTTAGCGATATATCACATTGACAACTCAGAATTGTTTTTCTACATGAAATTGACTAATGATTCATGGTGTGCTAAAAATTGTTTAGTTAGCATTTTTCTGAAGTTTAACAAATATGTGAACTTTTATTTATTTTGCTCATTTTCAGCCACTTGCCATGGAGAAACTGAAGGACAAGGGACATATCAGACAGTTTCTGGCTGACCCTGTCCAATAGATTCAAAGTGCTACTGAGGTTGGGCAACATCGAGGAGCAGTGGGAAATCTTCAATAGAGGGATTAAGGAGAGAGCAGAAATCATTATTGGACAGAGGAGAGGAACCAACAAAGGATGTTGGATCACTGACCCAGTGTGGAAGATGATTGATGAAAGAGAGCTGACAAAGAGCAAGAGAAACCAGGGAAAGTACATTGAGCAAAGACTAGAAGACGATGAGAAGTACAGAAGACTAGATAAAGCCACGGAGAAGAGCTGCAAGAGGGACAAACGAAGATGGGTGGGTAGATTTGAAAGGCAGGGAGACACAAGAAGCAGCAAATCAGAATGATTCTAAGACATGGTACAAGATCATATGGGAACTGACTGGTGCAAGAAGCAACACCATAGTATCAATCAAGGGCAAGGACAGCAGGATGCTATTGACAGATAAGGAACAGGAGGAGAAGTTAGTAGAACACTTTCAGGACATCCTCAACCAGCCAAATCCCAGTTCCATGTTCGAGTTTGATGACAGCACCACACCTCAGCAGCAGAACATCAACCTGGGAGAAATTGCCACATCAGAGATCCAAAGAACCATCATGAGCCTGAAGAACAACACGACACCTGGGATCGACGAGATACCAGCAGAGCTATTGAAACAAGGCAAGAATACCATCACAACAGAACTCATGGACCTGTTCAACAAGATCTGGACTGCGAAGGACGTCTCAAATGACTGGAGGCGAGGAGTAATCCATTAAGCTGCCAAAGAAAGGGAACCTCAACGATTGCAATAACTGGATGGGCATAACACTGCCGGAGGGGCATCACACCTGGCAAGGTTTCTGCACAGTGCTCCTCAACCAGTTGAAAGAAGTGGACAGTGCACTCTGCAAAGAACAGGCAGGTTTCCGGGGCGGTAGGTCACATTGCGAACAGATCTTTATGCTCAGGAACATCATAAGCAGAGCCTAGGGTATCAGAATTCACTTGTTATCAACTTCATTAAATACAAGAAGACTTCCATTCACAAGACAGTAGTGTATCCCAAAGTGGTATATTACATCTTCAAAGCCTTATTCTAGCTACTGCATCAAGATCAACATGGGCACTATGGGTTCCTTCAGCATTCTCACAGGAGTACGGCAAGGCTGCATACTCTCCCCATTCCTTTTCCTCTTGACTACTGATTTCATCATAAGGAAGGCGATGGTGAATGCAGACTTTGGCATCCCATGCCACACCACTGGTTGACAGACCTGGATTTTGCAGATGACATTGTCTTGCTGGCCGAAGAATCGCATGTGCTTCAAGACATGACCACCAGTCTTGAAAGTAGAAGTGCCAAGGTTAATCTATGCATCAACTGCGAGAAGATCAAGACAGTGATGACTGGACGGCAACAAGCCCCGCCCATCACCATCGGGCAACAGAACATCGAGGACATTAACCACTTCCCCTATCTAGGAAGCAACATCTCCAGGGAGGGTGATGTAGAGACCGACATCCACACAAGAATTGGTAAAGCAGCATCAGTTTTCCAACAGCTTCCAGCAGCTCCACATGGTCTGGGCTTCCAACACCAGTAAGACGGCCATGAAGCTATGAATCTATATGTCCACAGTAGTACCAACCACAATCTATGCAAGTAAGACATGGAAGAGACAGCATCCTCAAAGAAGTGCTACAGAGGACTGGTCAGAGGCACCTGCATGAGAGACAACTGAGGCTGGTAAGACATTTATTTCACCTCCCCTACAGAGCGGGAGTAGAGTCCAAGTAGAGTGGATCTCACCAGGCAGAAGAAGAAGATGGGGCCAGCCAAAGAAGGCCCGACAAAATACATTTAAGGAGGACCTCCAAGAGTGAGACACCACCTGGTCTGGAGTGAAAGAGATTGTAATAGACCAGGGCCGATGGCAAAGTCTTGCTGTCCATTGTCCCACATAAGACTAGGTAAGCCATTTTCTCCTCCACTGAAGGCACTGACTTTTACTTCAGTATGGTCCAACATCCAACAGCAACTCTCCAATACTATGCTGAAGGAACCATTGTTTATGTGTCAGTCTATTCAGTCACTGGTGACATTCTACTCAACTCTGAGAGGTATCATAGTTCTGTTGAAGGGTCGTGAGGACTCGAAACGTCGATTCTTTTCTTCTCCACCGATGCTGCCAGACCTGCTGAGTTTTTCCAGGTAATTCTGTTTTTATCATAGTTTGATTCTATTCCTATCCAAAGTTCACATGTACACTATTCAACAAGGATCAGAAGTTGATTTTTAAATCAAGGAGTTCAATTAAGTGTGATAAATGGAACCTTATGCCATATACTCTTTAAATCTTTTCATCTCTATTTTCCAATCTCTTTGATTTTATTAACATACCTTTAAGTTTCTCCTTTTTTCTAACAGTCCTAGTACAGACAAGTCATTCAGTCCATTTACATTTCATTTGTACATTTGTTTTATGGATATGCAATTAAACCTTAGTGAAATCATCATTGTATTTACAGTTGCACTCCAGTCACCTGTTCACAATAGTTATGCTCAGAGGTACTGTGTGAATGTGTGTGTGGCTGGCTTAGAGGCTGTTTTAATGTTGGCATGGAAACTGAGTTATCTGGCTGAAAGCTTCTCATCCTTATTGGTCATTGGATTCAGTGAAAAGATAAAGTTACCTCAGAGCTTTACAATCAGTTACCTCAGAGTTTCAGTGGAATGTTCAGCCCTAGTAGAGATCTGAATGTTTGCTATAGTTATGCAGCCCTACTGGAGCTGTTTTATTGTTTACTTTGTTAGGCGTTGAAAAAATAATCTGCCATTCCAAGTCAGCAATTTCATCATTGTTTTACTAACCTGTTGTAAAAGTGCAAGAGAAAAAGAGGCTTTATGACCTTTGTCAGTTATAAAGCAGAATTTCTAGATCATGGCCCCCACAAAGATAATATATGATCTACATCTTTAAAGTTCACTGCAGGATCATCCTCATATAACTAGGTTTTTTACTGGCTTTTGAATAACAAACGAGACAATATAGGTTGTGAAGGTCACCCACCAAGTGGCAGACTAATGGTTTTCTAGCTTTTATCTGCTGTTACCAACACCTAGAGCTCACAGTAAATATTAGCTCTGTGCAAAGGCCAAGAGCTACTAGTATGAGCAAATAGCCTAACACACATTCAAAGATTTGCCCATGGCCTCCTCTTTTCAAGACCCAATAAACTATTGTATTTTATTCCAATATTACCTTACCATTAGTATATATGGAAGTAATATAAGTAATATTCAGGAAAAGACAGTCTGAGAATCCAGGATGAAATATACCTGGTAAGTGCATGAAGTTTAGGTTTATATATAAATTAATAATAGTGCTTAAATGAGAATCTCAATGAAGTATATATAAAATATTAAATAATATAGACAGGAAAATAATGTTGTTTTGGTTCAACACTTGTACTCAAGATTGAAAGGCAGTTTGTACAAACAGACTGAGTCACTTACAAACTGAAATTTGTAGCTATATATATGTCATGAGTAGAATAGCATGCTTTGGAACTAACAATTACTCCTTAATGATGGTATAAAGCACTGGAATTGATTTGGATGTCCACATTCTTCTGTCATGCCATGCTATTAGGACATTAGATCCAGGCTAATTAGAAATAGTTATATTTATTTATGCAAGACAATACAAAGAATTAATAAGAAAGAAAGGCTTACATTTGTATAGTACCTTTCACAACTACTGGATGTCTCAAAGACCTTTACAGCCAATGAAGTACTTTTTGAAGGGTAGCCACTGTTGTAATGTAACTAAGGTACAGTGAGGTACTTTGTACATTTTTGGGCTTTTACTCAGACATTTCTATTTGTTGTCGTTGAGCGGCATAAGCAACAATGGTCTTCCAGACTTCCAAACATAGCAACAGTGAATGACTTCATTGTTGGAGTTCTGTATAAGCCAGTCTTTAATGTTGTCTAGTTGCTTCCTTCACTGTCAACCTCTTGCTCCTCTTTCATTAATCCTTCCATTGGTGATTAGGCACTCCAACTAACATGTCCAAAGAACTCTAAGATAAAAGCAAAAAACTGTGGATGCTGGAAATCCAAAACAAAATAAAAATACCTGGAAAAACGCAACAGGTCTGGCAGCATCTGCGGAGAGGAACTCAGTGTTCCTCTCTGCAGATGCTGCCAGACCCGCTGAGTTTTTCCAGGTATTTTTATTTTTGTCCAAAGAACTCCATTTGTCTTCTTTTGATATTATTGAAGGGTTCTCTTGTTAGTCATTTGGTAGTACAGAACTTGAGTATTGTTAAAAAAAGAGACATGTCTAACTTTTTGTCCTACACCCATCAGGACACTTTGCAAGAATACCAATATAAGGGGAAAACAATTTATACTGTATGTGAAGAGACTGCAGATTGGTTGGCAAGTGGACTCTGATTGGTAGAGGCATTGCCTCAGGGCAATACCTTGACCAATCAGGGTCAAGCTACCTGATTTAAATTTCAAACAATGCTTGACAGTTACCACCACTGGTCACAGATATATATAAAGCCTTCAGTTGCCCGTGTTGGGCTTCCACACTTCCCAAAACCCGGGAGTTAAAATTGTGGGTGGTAACATCACATCGGAAAGGCATGCAAGCCTCTCTTCCCACCACCATTATAATTACTTTTCAACTTCATTTGCAGCAGGTGAGCAGGATTAAGATCAGGGTTTACGCTTGGGTAAGTATGAGTGATAGAACCATGACAAAGTTGTGCCATGGAGGTGGGCCGCTGAGAATTAGATGATAGTAAGGGAGTGAAGTCTTCACTTCTGCGAACCCTTACCCCAGCTTCATCAGGCTGCCCAACTTCCACCCTGGGCTAAAGCCAGAGATGGTATACTACCTGAGCTCTGTTTCCATCCCACATCTGATTTATTATCAAGACCACTTTCTTTCAATTCTACAATACTGTTCAATTTCTCCATTGCTGTAATTGTCAGTCTGTCTGCTTCCACCCTCTGTAGAACATATATACACTTGTAAAAACCTGCACACCTGTATTATCCTGTTGCATTTAGCTCCACTGGCTCCACGCACCTAACAAATTAATTTTAAGGTCCATATTCTTGCCTACAAATGGCCTTGCCCCACCCTATCGCAATGATTTCCTTCAGCTGTATAATACCATATCTACCCTCTGATCCTCTGACACCAGCCTACTCCTTGTTCTGTGCTCTCTCTCAATGGCCACTTTTTGTTGTTAGTTGCTAGCTGTTCACTGACATTGTTAAAAAACAAAAGTTTTGTATCTTGTTTTACTCCACCAACCTAACTTAAGCATTAAATGCAACATTAATACTTATAGAAAGAAATAAAAAAATATATGCTGTGTTATGGACAGGAGGGGGGCTAATTTAAACAGCTTGATTTCTCCTCTCATCACCCATCCGTAAACAGAAAGGTGTTTTTCATTTGCTTCCCCATTTATAAGTGATGGCACTTTTGCCAACTCCTCAGTTTTCTTGTGGTCAAGTTTTCTATTAATAACCCGATAGCAAACTTGAGATAGGATGAACTCAAAAGTTTAGTTTATTTGCACACTCTAAAACCACAGGAGGAGGGTCGCCATGTTGCCTCCTGTGTACTCAAACAGTAAAAAAGGGATAGAGAAAAGAAAGATTTACAGGGCAATGACCACAGAGAAAAGAATTATTGTTTCATGTGGGCCCAGAGTCCAGAATCAAAGTCTATGAGGTATTCCTTCATGGAGGTCAACAGGTTGAAAATTGGTGCTGCATAATTCACTTTTCTAGAGTTGACTTCACACGAGGAGATAGGCAGGCCGATATGATCAGTCTTGTAGGCGATGGTACAGAAGTTCCAGCAGAAACAGTGTTGATGGAGCCATGTATTCAATCTAGGCAGAGCCCCTTTTCTGTGAGGCTGCTTGTAGATGGTAAAATGGCAGACTGAGTTTGCAGTACAGCAAGGCAATGTAACTGGTTGCACCAGCTACAAGTTCATGTCACATGACTTCCACCTCTCCACATTGTCTTTGACAAGGGATATATACCTCGTCTGGGTTCCTGAGATGGTTAAGTGTTCCAACCATTAAGACTTGAAAGGAAGGTTGTGGGGTCCTTTGTCCTAGCCTCCGGTTGGCCAACCTGGCTTGTGAAATACAGATGGCCTTTGTATGGTTCTCTTTGAATTTGATCTCTGCAACCCACTGCAGATTGTTAGTGTCTCTTCAGAGATAACGCGGTGCGAGTTTCTGCAATACTGCCATGGTAATTCCTTTTCTTCAAGGGGCACAGATGGACATAGCTTCAGTCATATGTCTTTGTCCAGTTTTTTAAATTTTAGAAATAGCCATGAGGATATCTATATCTATTTATTAAAAAATATACAGGGTGAAGTTCTTAGTCCCCTCACTGTCCTTACGGCCTCGGAGAAAAAAAAGAATTCTATTTCATTTTTTAAAAATATATGTGGTCTCATGAAGGAAGAATAGGTAGTAAAGAAGTATGCGTGCATTCTCTCATTCACACTGGCACATCAGACATAAAAACTAGTAGTGGAAATGACAGTTCCCTGCTACATTTTGCTTCTTTTGAGGTTTAAGTCTGGGTTAGTGCATCAACAAGGACATTGTCCTGTCCTGGGATGTGCAATGTTTAGGTGACTGGGAAGACTCAAATCTGTCCTTATGGGGAAGTCTATTCAGGCTAGAATTCTGAATTTCCCCTGGTGAGGATCAGGCATAAGCAAAGCCATTGGTTTCAGAACTCTGCCTGCCCAACTCCTGATTAGGTGTCCTCCAAAGAGTAGCATTCAGGTTGTGAGCGATGGTCACGTTGCTCTGGGCTATAGCAGGGGAATGCTGGATATCTCACACTGTGAGTGCCAGGTCTTTTGATCATAGGGCTGAGCTGCTTTTGTCCAGCTTAGCTCCTGCACTTTGGTAACCTGTGTATTTCGTTGTTCAAACCTAGGGACTGTGGTTAGGCTGATGTTCAGGAGATTGGGGTGTTTAAAGGGACTTTGGCCTCTTTAGGGGATTCTGGTTTAGTGTCCAGCTTGGGCGCTAGCACAACTAGAGCGTTCCAGCTTCAGTTGCTGGGTGCTTTATGTTGGCACAGCAACAGGCAGGCAGTCTGCTCCTGAACTTGGATCAGCCTTTCTGGGCCCGGATGATAGGAAGACTGCCTTCTGGAAGGGGCCTCTCCCACATCCATATCAGGTAGGGCTACAGTGCTATAACCTGGTGGGTTGTTATGGATAATATTAAATGCAGTGTGCAACCATGTCAGGTTGCCTCACAATTCTGCATTAAGGTGGTGAACATGCGATCCAATCTAGTTGGGATACCTCTGCTGGTCAGTTGGGTAGTAGACGCCATGTCTTTTGGAACACTACTGCTCTCTAGTGGATGGTCAGCTCTCACTGTACCCCATGGTGGCTTTTCAACTAAGTGAAGCATCACACTCACTCTTTCTGGGCCAATTTGGGAACTTTCCTGGACCCCATTCAAATTCGCCATAAAGCTGTCAGCCAAACTAATCATTGACTTCCTAGCTGGGGCCTTTGACTTTGGAGGGGGACGCTCTCCTAACTTGTTCCATGTTCCCTGGAACAATTCTGCCCTCAAGTGGAGGTGCAGCTCCAGCTACACTCCTCTGTGGCTTTTCAACAGTGTTAGGCATCTCACTCCCTATCTGCTCAGCAGTTTGGGACTCCCTTTGTCCCTCTTTAAATTTGGAAACAAAGTTTCTGCCAGCCATTCTTCAGGCAGCTCCTTAACCTTTTCCTTTTTTGGTTTAATAACTTGACTTCCTTCAGGCTCTTCGACTACATAGGGCATCTCCCTCACTATCTCTTTCCTTGCTTTAGGACTTCTCTGGTCCTTGTTTAATTCAGGGATATTTTGTGAGGTTGTTTCCTCTTTTAACTTCACTGGTCAGGCTTCGGCCTTGCTACATTTGATCAGCCCTCGCTCAATGTTTATGGGTGCAATCTCACCCTTTTGGGCCTCTGGACTTTCCCCAGCTTTCTGCTCTCCTGCAGATTTCTGACATGAGTCTCTTTTCTTTCACTGGCTAGCACATTGCTGCTGGCCAAATTGTTTCCCAGGAGGAAATCGATTCCTAATATAGTAGTTCAGAGACAATTCCTACTGTGACAGGGCCTAAAACAAGGTCACATTCTAGGTGGACCCAATGGAGGCATGCAAACATTGATCCTCCTTCCATTCCATTGATCAGTGCTTTGGCCTTCAGGGAGGACTCAGGGGGTAAGTTTAGGTTTCCCTCCAACATTAAGGACTGAGTGTTCCCTAAGTCCCCGAGTAGTACAACAGGCTTGGTCACATTTTGGGACGGGTAGGAGGACACCATTCCTGAAAGGACAAAATGCCTGAAGCTCTCTGGGACACTCATAGTGCAATGCCCTCCAAACGGTGAGTTTCTGCTGCACAACCCATTGGGGCATTCTTCAGGGGACTACTCACACGGAGCCCTATTAGACCTACAGGCTTTCGTTGTAATCTCCAGTGCTCAGGCCTGGAATGGCCTATTTAATGGCAATGGGAATATAGCGGCCTCCTTTCAGACTTCAGGAGGGCTTCTCGCACTCTCATTTGTGTTTTCTTTTTTGAGGGATTTTCCTATCTGGATTGCCCCGCTTATCTTTCTAATGTTCTTGGGAATGGTTTGGAAAGGGTCTGCCTGAGTTTCCAGGCCTCTGGGTGAGATCATATCTGTCTGGTGTGATGGCTGCATCCTGGGCTGTGAGGATTTTCTGATCCTCCAAGTGCGTCCAAGGTTGGATGCTAAGCAATGTTTAAATTCCTCTAACAATATCGACTCACACAACCCCTCATAGGTGTGTGGGGTTCTTAGGGATCTTAGCCACTGGTCAAACATGATTTGCTTTAGCCATTCAAACTCAATGTAGGTTTGTGTGGGCTTCTTACAAGAGTTCTGGAAATGCTGGTGATATGCCTCTGGAATTAACTCATAGACACTTAGGATGGCAGCCTTTGTCTGCTCATAATTCATGGACACATTAGGAATCAGCATGGAGTAGACCTCTTGGGCTCTCCCTGACAGCTGCCCTTGAATTAAAGATGTCCAAATCTCTGATGTCTAACTACTTTCTTAAAAGTGGCAAAAATTGACTCCACATCACTGTCTTTGAATTTGGAAATGAATCTAGCATCCTTGAGGGCCTCAGAGATTTGTTCTGGGTTAGGGAGATTGTGGGTGCTACCAGGTAGAGAGAGGTCTTCCCTCGCAGCTTCCAGCTGTCTGGTCTCTCTACCTTTGAGCTGCAAGGTCCATTTCCAATATTCAGAGCTGGAAATCTACTCTCTCCCTTTCTCTCTCTTTTTCCCTCTCCTTAAATTCTAGCTGCCTTCTGAGCTTCTCCTGCTCGAATTTGGCTAGGGGAGGGGATTCGGACTCATGGCTGAGCTCTACATCTAACTTCTCTAATGGTAATGTGAGATCCAAATGTTCTACCAACAACTGGGTCAGTTCACTTCTCTTCACTTTACTGGACAATTTTAATTGTACCTAGCTATAGCTTTCAGTTGCTCTGTGCTAAAGGCGCTAAGGTTTCACTGTTCAAAGTTCCTTGCTTGATCCACGTCTGGGCATCAAAAGTTGCCATTTTCTTAGTGTTAGTGGAACTGTACAAAGGCCAATGCGATTCATAAGCCAGGTTGGCCAACCAGAGTCTATTCATTTGCTAGGACAAAGGAGCCCACAACCTTCCTTTCAAGTCTTAATTGGTTGGAACACTTAACAATTTTGGGAACCCAGACAAGGGATACCTTTTTTTTATATTCGTTCGTGGGATGTGGGCATCATTGGCTAGGCCAGCATTTATTGCCTATCCCTAAATGCCCTTAGGAATGTGGTGGTGAGCCGCCTTCTTGAACTGGTATAGTCCATGTGTTGTAGGAACACCCACAGTGCTGTTAGGAAGGGAGTTCCAGGATTTTGACCCAGCAACAGTGAAGGAATGGCGATATAGATCCAAGTCAGGATAGTGTGTGACTTGGAGAGGAACTTGCAGGTGGTGGAATTCCCATGTGTCTGCTGCCATTGTCCTTCTAGATGATAGAAGTCACGGGTTTGGAAGGTGCTGTTGAAGCAGCCTTGGTGAGTTACTGCAGTGAATGTGGTAGATGATATATACTGCTTCCACTGTGGTGGAAGAGTGAATGTTGAAGTGGGGGATGGTGTTCCAATCAAGCGGGCTGCTTTATTCCAAATGGTGTCAAGCTTCTTGAGTGTTGCTGGAGCTGCACTCATTTAGGCAAGTGAAGATTATTCCATCATACTCCTGACTTGTAGATGGCTTTCGGGAGCCAGGAGGTGAGTTCCTCACCACAGAATTCCCAGCCTCTTACCTGCTGTTGTAGCCACAGTATTTATATGACTGGTCCAGCTAAGCTTCTGGTCAATAGTAACCCCCAAAATGTTGATAGTGAGGAATTCAGCAATGGTAATGCCATTGAATGTCATGGGGTGACGGTTAGATTCTTTCTTGTTGGAGATGGTCATTGCCTGGCACTTCTGTGGAGCGAATGTGACAGCTCAAGCCTGAATATTGTCCAGGTCTTGCTGCATATGGACAAGGACTGCTTCAGTATCTGAGGAGTCGCAAATGGTACTGAACATTATATAATCATGTGTGAACATCCCCACTTCTGACCTTATGATGGAGGGAAGGACATTGGTGAAACAGCTGACGATGGTTGGACACCATCCTGAGGAACTCCTGCAGGGATGCAGCAATGTCCTGGGATTGAGATGACTGACCTCCAACGATCACAACTATCTTCCTTTGTGCTAGGTATGACTCCAAGCAGCAGAGAGTTTTCTTCCAATTCTCATTGACTTCAATTTTGCTAGGGCTCTTTGATGCCACACTCAGTCAAATGCTGCCTTGATGTCAAGGGCAGTTACTCTCATCTCACCCCTTGAGTTCAGCTCTTTTGTCTATGTTTGGAACAAAGCTGTAATGAGGTCAGAAGCTGAGTAGCCCTTGTGGAACCCAAGCTAAGTGTCAGTGAGCAGGATATTGCTGAGTAAGTGCCACTTGATAGAACTGTCGACAACACTTTCCATCACTTTGTTGATGATCGAGAGTAGACTGATGGGGTGATAATTAGGTTGGTTGGATCGTCCTTGCTATTTTTGGATGAGACATACCTGGGAAACTTTCTACATAGCTGGGTATATGCCAGAGTTGTAGCTGTACTGGAACAGTTTGGCCGGGTGCACGGATAGTTCTGAAGCACAAGTTTTCAGTAATATTGCTAGAATGCTGTCAGTGCCCATAGCCTTTGCATTGCCCAGTGCCTTCAGTCATTTCTTCATGTCATCTGGAGTGAATTGAATTGGCTGAAGACTGATATCTATGATGCTGCGGCGCTCAGGAGGAAGCTGATATGAATCATCCAGTTGGCACTTCTGACTGATGATGATTTCAAATGCTTCAGCCTTGTCTTTTGCACTGATGTGCTGGGCTCCCCCACCATTGAGGATGGGGATACTTGTGGACCATCCTCCTGTGGGTGTCACTTGCTGGGCCAACATTTATTGCCCATCCCTAATTGCCCTTGAGAAGATGGTGGCGAGCTGCCTCCTTGAACTGCTACACTCTTTGTGGTTTAGGTACACCCAGAGTGCTGGTAGGGAGGCAGTTCCAGGATTTTGACCCAGCAACAGTGAAGGAATGGCAATATACTTCCAAATCAGGATGGTGAGTGGCTTGGAGGGGAACTTCCAGGTGGTGTTGTTCCCATGTATCTGCTGCCCTTGTCCTTCTAGATTCTAGCGGTCGTGGGTTTGAAGGTGCTGTCTAGGAGCCTTGGTGAGTTTCTGCAGTGCATCTTGTAGATGGTACTCACTGCTGCCACTATTCGGTGGTGGAGGGAGTGAATTTTTGTGGAAGGGGTACCAATCAAGTGGGCTGCTTTGACCTGGATGGTATCAAGCTTCTTGAGTGTGGTTGGAGCTGCACTCATCCAGGCAAGCAGAGAATATTCCATCACACTCCTGACTTGTGTCTTGTGGACAGACTTTGGGCAGTCAGAAGGTGAGTTACTTGCCACAGGATTCCTAGCCTCTGACCTGCACTTGTAACCACAATATTTATATGGCTAGTCCAGTTCAGTTTCTGGTCAATGGTAATTCCCAGAATGTTGACAATGGGGGATTCAGCAATGGTAATGCCATTGAATGTCAAGGGATGATGGTTAGCATCTCTCTTGTTGGAGATGGTCACTGCCTGGCATTTGTGTTGTGTAAATGCTGCTTGCCACTTGTCAGCCTAGATATTTTCCAGGTCCTGCTGCATTTGGACATTGACTGCTTCAGTATCTGAAGAGTAGCGAATTGTGCTGAACATTGTGTAATCATCAGCGAATATCCTCACTTCTGACCTTATGATGGTGTGATGAAATTATAATAACTTTCATAATATTTTTCTGATTTATTGTTAAGTAGGTTTATGGGGGTAAGTATAGGTGGTTCTGTCTGTGTAATTTAATTACATTTGGAGTCAAGTAGACTGCAAGCTTGAAATCATCAAAAAAAGCTAGGTGTAGAAATGTGCTTGACATGCTAATGAGTAAACATGGATGTTGGCTTAGCATGTAAGGTGTGAAGTGAATTTGTATTTTTAGATAAGTGAAGGGATTTAAAAGGGATCTTAGTCTGTTTACAACTAGCCAGATTAGCAAGACTAATGAGTGTTTATTTTACCCAGAAGTTACTGACAATATTGGCAACATGAAAGTTTTTATATTCTGAGGAAGATACAGTTTTAAAGACATATGGAACAATACAATTTACATATTAAAGAGAGAGAAACATATATAAAGGAGAATAAAGGCTATGTGAGAGAAGTGTGTGAAATGGCCTTCAAGAAGCCTTCAGCCGTTTGTGCATAAGTCTGTGATATAAAGTTACTGAAGTTGGAGAAAAACCATTTGGAATTCCACTGACAAGGGGGTACTGTGTTAACTTGTTGGGTTTGTTTTAAATCTAAAATCTAGTTTGGACTGTTGCCTTAAAGGGGGTGTGTAACTGGCATTTAGGTCAATTAGGAATTTTAGGATTTGTTATAGTTGTGAGTAATTGTAGTCTTATGTATGTGTTTGGAATCTTTTATTTTGTTAATAAATATTTTAATTTAACTTTTAAAAAATCTCTAAAGGTCTTGGTGGACTCATTCACTGCACACATCTTCTCATAATAAATACAAATTGCAATACCATTGTGCTGGTGCATTGTGGATTTGTTCCGCCTGGCACACATCATCTGCTATGTCATAACAATGGAAGGAAGGTCATTGATGAAGCAGCTGAAGATGGTTGGGTCTAGGGCACTAACTTGAGGAACTCGTGCAGTGATGTCCTGGAATTGAGATGATTGATCTCCAACAACCACAACCATCTTCCTTTGTGCTAGGTATGACTCCAACCAGCAGAGAGTTTTCCCCCTGATTTCCAGTGACTCCAATTTTGCTTGGGCTCCTTGATGCCACACTCGGTCAAATGATACCTTGATATCGAGGGCAGTCATTCTGATCTCACCTCTGGAGTTCAGCACTTTTGTCAATGTTTGAACCAAGGCTGTAATGAGGTCAGAAGCTGAATGACTCTGGCAGAACCCAAACTAAGTGTCAGTGAGCAGGTTATTGCTAAGCAAGTGCCGCTTGATAGCATTATTGATGACCCCTTCTATCACGACACGGCTGGGCAATTTTCCACTTGATGGGTAGATGCCAATATTGTAGCTGTACTGGAACAGCTTGGCTAGGGGTGCAGCAAGTTCTGGAGCACAAAGCTTCAGCACTATTGCCGGAATATTGTCAGGGCCCATAGCCTTTGCAGTATCCAGTGCCTGTTGGTTGTGGGATCACTTAGCTCTGTCTATTGCATACTGCTTCCCATGTTTGGCATGCAAGTAGTCCTGCATTGTAGCTTCATGACTTCATGAGGTTAACACTTCATTTTTATGTATGCCTAGTGCTGCTCCTGGATGGCCTCCTGCACTCATTACTGAACCAGGGTTGGTCTCCCAGCTTAATGATAATGATGGTTAGAGATATGCCGGGCCATGAGGTTACAGATTGTGATTGTACACAATTCTGCTGCTGCTGATGGCCCACAGCGCCTCATGGATGCCCAGTTTTAAATTGCTAGATCTGTTCAAAATCTATCCCATTTAGCACACAACACAATTGAGGGTATCCTCAATGTGAAGATGGGACTTCATCTCCACAAGGACTGTGTGTTGGTAACTCCTATCAGTACTGTCATGGACAGCTGCATCTGCGACATGTAGATTGGTGAGGGTGAGGTTAAGTAAGTTTTTCTCTCTTGTTGGTTAACTCACCACCTGCCAAAGACCCAATCTAGCAGCTATGTTCTTTAGGACTTGGCCAGCTCAGTCCGTAATGGTTCTACCGAGCCAGTCTAGGTGATGGACATTGAAGACCCCCACCCAGACAACATTCTGTGCCCTTGCCAACCTCAGTCCTTCCTCCACGTGGTGTTCAACATGCAGGAGTACTGATTTATCAGCTGAGGGAGGACAGCAGGTGGTAGCCAGCAGGAGGTTTCCTTGCCCATGTTTGACCTGATGCCATGAGACTTCATGGGGTCCAGAGCCCAGGGAACTCAGGGAAACTCCCTCCCATCTATGTACCACTGTGCTGACACCTCTGGTTGGGGACAGGCCATATTCAGGGATGGTGAAGGTGGCATCTGGGACATTGTCTGTAAGGTATGATTCTGTGAGTATAATTATGTCTGTCTGTTGCTTGATAAGTCTGTGGGACAGCTCTCCCAATTTTGGCACAAGCCCCCAAATGTTAGTAAGAAGGATTTTGCAGGCCGACAGGGCTGGGTGTGCCATTGTCATTTCTGGTGGCTAGGTCAAGGCTACGTGGCCCATCTGGTTTTATTCCTTTTAGACTTCATAGCAGTTTGAAACAACTGAGTGGCTTGCTAGCTAAGTCATTTCAGAGGGCATTTCAGAATCAAACACATGCTGTGGATCTGGAGTCACATGTAGGCCAGACCAGGTAATGATGGCAGATTTCCTCCACTAAAGGGCATTAGTGAACCAGATGGGTTTTTACAACAATCAAAAATGGTTTTGTGGTTGCCATTAGGATAACTTTTAATTCCAGATTTATTAACTGAATTTAAATTCCACCTGTTTCTTTGGTGGGATTTGGACCTATGACTCCCCCAGAGCTTTAGCCTGGGTGTCTTGATTACTAGTCCAGTGACATTACCACTACGTCAGGTTCTCCCCTTACTGTGGACAGAAGTGCAAAGTCTGAAGTCACGGAATAACATCCCATAAATCCTTGGGTGCATTTGAACTCTGCTTCCAACATATACATCTTGCAACTATAGTAATACTTCTGAATCTTTCCCTTCATTAAACTCATTTTCAGTTCTGATAAGCAATAAAATACTGGGCCTGAACCTCCTCAGAGTGGCAATCAGCATCGGATTGCCACTCTGTGCCCAATTTCTTACCTGATTTTCCTCCGACTAAGGTCAGGCGAAATCCTAGCAATGCAGCACATCCCCAGGGCCCAGCATGGAAGTCCAGCAGAGTCGAAGTGAAGGACGCCAAGCCCCCTTTTTTACAATACTAGCTGCTGTAAATCAGTTAAGTTTAAAGGTCCATTGAAATTTAAAAGTCCTTGACAGGCGAGGGAGAAAGTAAGTGTTTAAGGATTTGAGAAGCGGGGGGAATCGGAGGTTGGAGGGAGGGAGTTGGAGGTCAGGGGAGGGGGGTCAGAGGTCGGGGTTTGGGCCTCGGGGGGGAGAGGTTCAGGTCTCGGGGGGTGGAGGGTGTTGGGCCTCGAGGGTGTCAGGTCAGGGCTCAGGAGTGGCATGTCACGTCTTGGGGGTGTTGGGCCTCGGGTGGGGTTGGGCCTCAGGTTGGGTCAGGTCAGTCCTGGGGGTGTGGCGGTAGATGGTGGGGGGAGGGTGTTGCGTCAAGTTTGCTGATGACTAGGGTGGGGAATGCATTGAGAGTCGGGCCTGCCGATGTGGGGGAAAGGAGTCCCATGCGGGTGGGGGGAATGCCGTGGGAGGGTAGTCGGTGGGTAGTGGGTAGTGGGAATCTCCTGGGGAAATACCGTGGAGGTATATTTGTGGAGTGGGGGAAGTCCCCTAAGGGGTCAGGGATAAAGGGGAATCCCATGGGTGGGGTGGACGGGGGGGGTGGAAGAGACCCCTGGAATTCGGGGATTGGGGAAGTCCCATGGGATAGTCGAGAGGGGATGGGTAGAGTCCACTAAGGGTTGGGATAGTTGGTTGGTGGGGTGGGTGAGGGGGGCCAGGGGGGTGGGGGGGGGGGGGGGGGGGGGTGGGGGGGTGAGGGGGTCGGTCTGGGTCAGAACCATCCAAAGTTTGCAATTTAAATCGTATTTTCCGATGGTTCCCAGTGTAGGGCAATTGCCCAGGGAAGGTTTACAGTTCTGGGCAATTGCCGTGCAAACCTTACATGGGAACTTCCGAAGGGGATTCCCCAGCGCATCTTTAGGATACCCCCCTCCCCAATACGACGCTGGGGAGCTCAAAAGTTGTGGCCCACTACTTTATTGATTTGATTAAAGGTGTGAAAGTTCATCATGAGTGACCCTAAAAGCAGACTTTTAACCTGTTTTTCACTAATGTTCATTTACCAAATTTGAAGGGGTCCAAGTACTCAGATCAGTATAAATGGAATAAAAACAAAAGACGCTGGAAATGTTCAGGTCAGGCAGCATCTATGGAGAGAAACAGATTTAGTGTTTCAGGTCAAAAACAAAAATACCTGGAAAAACTCAGCAGGTCTGGCAGCATCTGCGGATAGGAGCACAGTTAACGTTTCAAGTCTGAATGACCCTTCAACAGAACTAAGTAAAAATAGAAGAGAGGTGAAATATAAGCACTTTCTACCCTTAATTAACACATTCCTTTAGATAATATCACCACCTTCAACACCTCTTTGTCCTTTTGTCTGTGACATCTTTTGGTTTTCTCCAACTATCACTGGCGCTCTATCCAGCTCTTCTTGTCCCCCCCACCCCTCCTCCTTAAACCAGCTTATATTTCACCTCTCTTCTATTTTTACTTAGTTCTGTTGAAGGGTCATTCGGACTCGAAACGTTAACTGTATTCCTCTCCGCAGATGCTGGCAGACCTGCTGAGTTTTCCCAGGTATTTTTGTTTTTGTTTTGGATTTCCAACATCTGCAGTTTTTTGCTTTTATCTTAGTGTTTCAGGTCGATGACTTTTCATCAAACCAAAAGGAAGATAGAAATGTAAGAGTTTTTAAGCCAGGAGAAGGCGGGAGGGGCAGGAAGAATAAAATGGAAGGTCTGTGATAGGTGGAGGGAAGGAGAGATTAACTAACAAAAGATTACATGATGCAAAGCCAAAGAGACGGATCCTGCCCAGCAAAGGAAGAACCCTGCCTAGAATCCACTAGCAGGCAGAGAAGTGTCTTGTGTTGACGGAGGCGAGATGGTAGGGTGGTTTCCCCTTTTTAACCAGCTCTTGACTAACCGCAACAAGAAATGTTTTAAAGAATAGTTTTAACCCCTTGAGTACTGTGACTCTCAAGAACAGACACAAGAAGGTTTTCTCATAAGTTTTAAAACAAGAGTAAATGTTTATTTCTCAACACCTGAATGTTATTGCAACAGCACCCACTCACACTAGTGCACAAGACACGCACACACACACACACACACATGAAAACATGATTACAAAAGATGTCGCATGCACTTAGTTTTACAAAAAGTCCAAAGAGTCACTATTATTCTTGTCTTTCGAGATGGAAGCTGGAAACGTTCCAGGCCTGAAGATCCTGTTTTGGTTCACTGAAGAAAATGGAGGGTTAGAAGTTTCTGGCGATGAATTCACAGTGGTTTACACCTTGCAACAGCCATTTCTAGCTTTACTGTAGTTGAAAGTGTAGTCGAACCCATGTAGCGAAGATCTGGCTTAGTTCTGCAAATCAGTAGGTAAAAGGATAGCCCCACTTCTCTGCTTGCTAGCAGATTCTAGGCAGGGTTCTTCTGTTGCTAGTTCGGACCACTCTCTTTGACTTTTGCATCATGAAACCTTTGGTTAGTTAATCTCTCTTGCTCTCCACCCTATCACAGACCTTCCCTTTTGTTGTTCCTGCCCCATTCCCCCTCTACTGGCTTTAAAACTCTTATATTTACATCTTCCTTCTGTTCTGATAAAAGATCATTGACATGAAACATTATCTCTGGCCAGAATTTTCTGTCCCTGTTGGCGTCAGGTGTCATGATGGGCATGAGCGGACAATATGGTGGGAATGCCAAAAATTGGTTTCACACTGTTGTGAAACCAGTTTGTGATCGTCCGCTCTACCTGTCAATGGCGGGCCGCTTTTCCCATTGCTGGACACCGGGAACATCATTTTAATACATCTGCATATCATTATAAGCCCTGCTTGCCGGAATCATCTCCCACGCTGGATCATCTGGGCACATCGGCATGATTGCACACTGTGTGTTTCACAACAGCATTTAAAAGGCATGCACCTGGCGAGCTGTACTTTGAAGGGAACTCGGAGGTAAGTGCACATTAACGTTGTGCAGCACTCGCAAGGGGCACCCATTCGACTTCAAGGTTGAGGCCTCACACATTCAGGCAAGGGCACAGGCAAGTTGCTTTTTCCTGGCTGGCTGACAGCGTGGTACCAGGGCAAGGGCTGCCCTGCAGTTGGGATGAGTTAGGAGGGGGTGCAAGAGCTGCATGGCAGTTGGGGTGAGTTGGGGAGGCAAAGCAGCACACTGTGAGGCAAGTTGGGGGGTGCAAGGGCTGCACTGTGTCTGAGGTAAGTTGTGGGCACAAGGCAGTCCGGTCTGATGGTAGTGCACAATCACATGCGATGGGGGGGTGGAGGGAAGCAGGAGGGAAGCGGCCACACATTAGAGAAATCTTGTATAAAGTGACTAGTCTTCTGCAACTGGGACAGTCCAGGTGCAGCCACATTGACATGCTTGGAGTCAGGCATCTAGTTTATCAGCCTTGCAGTGCAGGTTAAGAGAGTGCCTTCATCTGAGCTGAGAGCACAGCATGCAGTCCAGTGGCCAAAGCTGCCGCCAATCGGTCAGGTGGTCAGGTGGATGGGGCTGAGTGGGGTTTCGGGAAGCCATACAGCGCACTAAACTCTAGCCACCCCAGTGGTGGCCAGCACTCTAGGATGCATTAAGGGATCTTCAGACTTAACCAAGACAGGTTCTTGGTGCAGATATGCTAACCCACGCATCCCTTTCTTTCATCCTATAGGAGGAGTACATCAGGAGCATTGAGCCTGGTGACCTAGCTATATGCCTCAGGGCTTATAGGGAGTGGAGACAAAGGAGAAGAGAACAACGGAGGTGCCTTGCTGGGCAGAGGGAGAAGCAGCACCCTGAAGAAGAAGGGGCAGCTGGAGCTCCTGCGCATGCTGCTGAAGAGCCAAAGAGAGCCATCACTGGTCGGCGCCTAACTAGACCAAGGTCTATAGACAGCGCTTGTCATTCCTGCAGATGACCGAGAGCAATTGTTGCTGAAGACTGCGCATGTCCAGGGAACTGGTTGGTCACAAATGCCACCTGCTGCAGGATTTGGTGCCATGGGGGCATGGCGAGTATCCACTGCCAGTGGCCGTGAAAGTGACTGCGACTCAATTTTTATACCAGTGGCTCCTTTCAGGGCTCCACAGGTGACCTCTGTGGGATATCACAAGCCTTCACACGCAAATTAATCCAGGGGGTTATGGATGCCATATTTGCAAAGGCACAAAACTTTGTACATTTCGCCCAGGATGAGGAAAGCCGGGAAGCAAGGGCACTGGGATTTGCCCAGATCTCAGGTTTCCCTCAATTGCAGGGTGTCACTGACTCACGTGATGCTCAGATCCCCATGGCAATGAGCGGTCAACTACATCATCTGCAAGGACTTCCACTCGCTGAATGTTCAGCTGGTGTCCTACCACCACAAACAGATCCTACAAGTCTGCACACGATTCACAGGGATTGTCCACGACTCCTACATTCTCAGTAGGTCTCAGATCCCTGATGTCTTCCAGGAGCTGCAGGGTTGGCTCCTTGGGGACAAGGGCTACCTGCAGAGGACATGGCTGATAACACCCATGCAACAGCCTCAGACTGCAGCAGAGAGAGGATAGTCATGCTGCAGCTCACACTTTGGTGAAGCAAACTATCGGAATGTTGAAAATGAGGTTCCGGTGCCTGGACTGGTTTGGTAGAGCCCTGCATTGTCATCACCTGCTGTGCACTTCACAACCTGGCACTACAATGGGAAGAGGAGCTGGCTGAGGAGGAAATGGAGGACCTGCATCTCTCCTCCAATGAGGAGGACGTCGACGGGGATGAGGGTGAAGAGGTCCTCGAAGGCAAGGATGATGGCGATGAGGCCATTGCACTGGCCAGATGAGGCAGGCGGGCTTGGGAGGCCATCATAGCAGCTAGGTTCATGGAGGATGATGACAACATGCAGTGAGGAGACACCATAGATCCTCACATTGCATCTGTGAACGTTTGACTCCTGTTTGGCTGATGGCAGCACAGATAACCTCTGTGCTAAAACTCCTATCATGGAGATGCTGCAGATGCCCATAGTCCCGACATTCCAGGGTGATGATGATGACATGCAGTGGGGACATTCCATAGATGATCCTGACATAGCTTATATGAATGTCTGACTCCTATCTGTGGCTGATGGCAGATCACTTGTGCTCTGTGAACAGGGTCATATCATGGAGATGCACCTGGGAAACTTTAACTTCTCCTGATCCTATGGCATCCTTTGTGAGCTGAACCCTTCAGGACCACATTGTCATTGGACACAGATGTTAATGAGATGAGGGGCCAGCCACACCTCAAAGTTGCTAAGAGCAAACAGAGAGAATGATGGAACTCTGTGCCGCTGGCCCGGGACGTTCTGGCAGCAATGATAAGCCCCATCGAGGTGCAGGCATAACTGACGTGTCCAGTGACTGTGAAGGCACACCATCAGTGTGCTGGAAAGGTTGCACAAAGGTCAGAGAAGAGGCCCTGGATACTGAGACATCTGCCTTTATCTTGTGCAGGAACCAAGGTTTCAAATCTGAGTGACACAAACACTGCTTATCAGAACAAGGAGCCACAGGCAAGGAGACATTCTTGGGAGTTTATTTACAAAAGTGAACAGTATGTACAAGTGATTAACACCCGTGCCCAGGCTTTGCAACTACATCTTCTTAACTTTCCTAAGCCTGCCACTACGTCTTGGTGCTCCCCAAACATCCACAGCAGAGGTGGAGGCAGCCAGCTGACTGTTATGCCCTGTCTGTCATGACCTTGGCGGGTGTCCTCTGGAGGGCCGAGACCTGGAGGGCCCAACCTGCTTTCGGGGCCCTGCCGTGTGGCAGTAGCACCCTCCTCAGCCTGTGGAGCTGGAGCTGCTGGGATCAAAGAAAGAGGGAATTCGGATGGGCCAGTCACTCCCAAGTCACCTGGGTGGATGGCCCCGGGGTGTGCGCCTGCTGATCCTCCTCCCTATGGGTGCCCGAGGGCCCCTGGCTGACTCCTTGAGGAGAAGGGGAAGCTGGAGTGAGATCAAGCTTCCCCACTCCCCTCTTGCGTTGACACTGTTGGAGGCCAACTAGGGCATCAGAGATGGAGTTCAGCCCAGGCAGCAGTGCAGGACCGGTGTCCTGGAACAAAGTCTCCATGGCGGCCACCATCCTACCAGTATTAACCTCATTGAAATGCCGGTGCTATCACCTCAGACTGAAGACGGACGTACTCCTCCACCATGCCTTGCAATCTGAGGAGTGCAGCGGACATCCCTTCCTGATGCTCCCGAGTTTGCCTTTGCAGCTCCAGCAACTGAGGTATGACCGAGTCCAGAGGCTCCTCATCTGACTTTGACAGCAAATTTATGGCCTCCAGCTGTCCTCCAAAGGCCGGAAACCTGGGAAGTTCCTGCCTGCTGCGGATCTGAAAGTGCGATGTGCTCACCAGATTGTGACCTCGAGGCTACTCTAAAACTAGGTCCCACTAACGTGTGTGTCCCTGCACTGGTGGAGAGCGTGGTTTAGCACTGTAATGGGTCTTCAATGAGGGTGTCATCAGATTCTTATTCTGACGTTTCTTCAGGGCTTGGATCAAGAACCTGGGTCGTGGACTCCCTCGGCTGTTTCCCAGATGTGCCTGCGAAAGCAAAGAGAGATAATTAGTGCATGGCAGGGGCCTGCAGAACAGGGAAGTGATTCACAGCATGGTTGTCTGATGGATGTTGCACTGCTGGGTCCTCACTTGGTTGAGCACTGCCAACACACCGTCAGCACAGGAATGGTCCAGATTGACGCCAGCCAACTAGGTTACTCTATTTTCAAAATCCGTGAGGACCTTGATTTCAAGGATTCCTCCACTGGAAAGTGACCTCTCCCTTTTGTTGTGTGCCAGCTTGTCCTGCATTAAGACAGATGGAGAGTGTAAGTAGGATGCCTGCCAGGCCAGATGAGAAGGATGCCTGGCATGTATGGGTGCTGAATGGTGCCTTGGATGGGATGAGGACACGATCCACAGGGCAGATGAAGGTATGTGTGAGAGAGTGAATGGTGATGTCCCTTGAGCTGGTAGTGAGTGAGATCCCTGTGGATGCGTGATGGGTTTGTGAGTGTAAGAGTTGAGAGTGATGAGAAGAATAACTTACCCTGGCAGAACGAAGGAGATCATTCATCCTCTTTCAGCACTGGATGGCTGTCCTCTTTTGCAGGGTATTTTTCAGGGCTGAAAGATCCCATTGATTTGGTGAGATTGCAGCTGAGTCACTGTGATGGTCAGTGACAGGGGGAGGTGAGGAGTGTAGGACTGTGAATGGGGAATTGGAGTTGAAATTACATGGAGCACACTCCATCAAGTCTTGCAGAAAAGGACTGTCTGGGTTGCAGTCTCCTTCCACCTCCTCAACAAACTCCTGCACTTCAGCTTCTTGTCTGACAGGAGTTGGCAAGGGTTCTTCCCACATGATGGCAAGATTATGCAGCATGCAACATACCACCACAGATCTTGAAACCTGTTCAGTCAACTACTGCAGGAGCTCCTCCAGAGTGGTCCAGGCAGTGGAGTGGTTGGTTCAGCACACCAGTGGCCTGCTCTATCACATTTCTTGTGGCAGCATAGATTTCGTCGTATACATGTTGTTCATGCGTGGGCTAGTTGCAAACGAGTCATGAGCCATGCCGTCACTGAGTAGCTGTGCATTGATTTGTCATGGTGGCTGAAATGCAGCTGGCACAGCAGATTGCCACAAAATGAGGCATTATGACTGTTACCCAGATACTGGGCATTGACCTTTATGATCTGCAGCCTCGAATCACATACCAGCCATACAGAGTGAATGGAATTCTTTTGTTTCTGGTACCTGGCAGAGTTGACATGTGGCACCTAAAAAGCAATGTATGTGCAGTCAAAGGCACCCTGCACCTTGGGGAAGTCTGCAAACTTCCACCACCTGATTGTCACCGGCCAGAGGGAATGAACTGAAGTTATGTCTTTGAATAGAGAGTCTCAGTGATCTCCATTATGCAACAGCAGGTTGCAAACTGGGAGATGTTGCTAATGTCTCCAGCACCAGCCTGGTCAGACATGTAAAAGTTGATAGCCACTCTCAGCTTCACAGCCACAGCAATTGGATCCTTGCCTTGCTTTGAGGTTGGAGTTGTGTCTGCAGCAGTAGGCAGATTTCAGTGACAACATGCTTAGTCAAGCGCAAGCATCTCAAATATTGGTTGTCTTTGAGGTTCTTGAGGGGACCATAGTAAAATTGAAGTAATTGGGAATCAGGGTAAAAACTCTTCACTGGCTGGAGTTATACCTAGCAAAAGAAAGGTAGGTCATGGTTGTTGGGGGCCAATCATTTCAACTCCAGGACATCACTTCAGGAGATCCTCAGGCCAGTGTAATGGCCCAACCACCTTCAGCTGCTTCATCAATAACCTTCCCTCCATCATAAGATCGGAATTGAAGACTTTCATTGATGATTGCATAGGTTTCCGTTCAATTTGCATCTCTTCAGATAATGTAGCAGTCTGTGCTTACATGTAGCAAGATCTAGGCAATAATCAGGCTTGGGCTGATAAGTGGCAAGTAACGGCCATTCAGCACAAGTGACCATCTCCAATAAGAGAAAGTCAAACCACCTTCCCATGACATTTAACAGCAATACCAACAATGCCAAATCCTCCACCATTAACATCCTATGGGTCACCATTGACCAGAAACTTAACTAGACCAGCCACATAAATACTGTGGCTACAAGAGGAGGTCAGAGGTTGGGTATCCTGCAACAAGCGACTTGCCCCCTCACTCCCCAAAGCCTTTCCACCCTCTATATTGCACAAGTTAGGAGAATAATGGAACGTGCAACTGAATAAGGCTCCATCGACAGCACACTTTCCAAACCCCCAACATCTACTACCTAGAAGGATAAGGACAGCAGACTCATGGGAACACAACCAACTGTAAGTTCCCCTCCAAGCTGCACACCTAACTTGGAAATATATCATTGTTTCTTCATTGTTGCTGGGTCAAAATGCTGGAACTCCCTCCCGAACAACACTGTGGGGTGCACCTACACCACATGGACTGCAGCAGAACAAGAAGGCGGCTCACCACCATGGATGGGCAATAGATGTTGGCCTTGCCTGTAATGTTCACATCCCAAGGACAATATAAAAAAATCTTCCTGGTGATTAACTGAATCTGATCCTGACATTTGTCATAAACCACCTTTTTCTGTTCTATTTTAACTTTTAATTCCTTTGTCATCCACCATGTATTATCTTTGGATGCTCTGCCTTTTCCCTTCAAAAAAGTATGTTGAATTTGTACCTGAATTATTTCTTCCCTAAGATAAAAGCAAAATACTGAAGATGCTGGAAATCTTAAATAAAAACAGAAAATGCTGGAAAAACTCAGCAGGTCTGGCAGCATCTGTGGAGGGAGAAACAGAGTTAATGTTTAGAGTCAGTATGACTGAAGAAGAGTCATACGGATTCAAAATGTTAACTCTGTTTCTCTTGCCACAGATGCTGCCAGGCCTGCTGAGATTTTCCAGCATTTTCTGTTTTTATCTCTTACCTAATTGGCTTCTATTGAACTCTTAGTGCTTTACCCTGCAATTGCCTTTTTTCAATCTACCAATATTGTTAGGTCCCTCCTAAATCACTGAAAATAGCTCTTGTTCCATTGAGCAATTTTACCTTCGATATTTTCCGGTCTCTCTCAATAATTTCTTTAAACTGAATTATGCTGTGGTTACTGTTAGCTAGATGGTCTCCACTGCACTTGCTTTAATTTCCCAGAACCAGGTTCACCATTGGGTTCCTTCCTTAATGAAAACAGAAAATGCTGGAAACAGTAGGTCAGGCCGCATCTGTTGAGAGAGAAACAGAATTAACAGGCCAGATTTTCGCTCCAGCGGTAGGTAGTTTGAGTTGGGAGATTTCCTGGCTCCCCGTACCCATCACGGGAAAAAGTGCCCTAAGTGGCACGATTTTTGCTCCAAAGGGCCAGGTGTGGGATGGAGTTGGGCCCTCCCCCCCCAGACTCAAATCAGAGGTGGCCATAGAAACTGGCCAAGTGCCAAGGCGGGCTGTTTAAAAGACTTGTTTTAGTTCTCTGGGACTTCATCCCTGTTGTTTTGTTAAATATCAGGCCCTCTAATCCTCACCCTTCACAGTCCATCAACCTCACCCACTGCCCCCCATGGCCCCACATATCCTCCATGCCAACTCATGCTCCCCACCCACCACCATGGCCCCTTAAAGCCTCCATGCTAACTTAATGCCTACCCATACCCCTCACCCACCAGCCTTTGCCCTTACTATGCAAACCCTTCTATGCAAACTCACCCAATATCCACTGTAGGCAGACCTCAGGAGCCATGATGAGATGAAGTAAAATAAGAATCTAAATATCTGTTACAGCTTTCACTGTAATAGGCAAACACTCCCATTCCTGAAAGCCCATTCAAAAATTTAAAAGACCCTCAAGTACTTGATACATTATCAAAACAAGCAGACTTGTATTCATAACTCCACATCAAAGACAGCTAATCTTTTAATAACTTCTTTGAGCTGTCAATCTCCCTGCTGGAATTGTAGGTTGCGGAAAGCAGCCAACCATTAATAATGATATAGTGATAGCCCTTGGGGTGATGTCAACAAACGGCTTTTGTAACTGATAGAACTGATTTTTTTCAACTCTCACTGATATAGACAGGCTGTATTTTTTCAAATTTTTAAAGGGCTGAGGATTTAATAACTTAATTTGAGATTTTTTTTTTCCAACTATCACTGACACATGCAGGCTGTTTTTTAAAATTTTTTAAGGGGTTAGGGATCTATGTTACTTGACAGCGTGACAGTTTTACATACATTATTCACCCTTCATAAACGATTATGTCTCCTCCATTAATTTGTGACTCCCATGTTACGGGATAAGGCCCTTGTTACAAGGAAAATCAAGTCTGTTTGAACTCAGCACTGATTTCAAATGGCCCTCTGAGTTGGGGTTTCCCTCATGTGTGAGTCATGCTCCATCCCCTTTCCCCTATTGGTGAAAATAGAATCTGTCGGAAATGGAGGCGGGACTTCTAGATCCAGGCTCCATCCACCACATTTAAAGGTCCACGGAGTCTCCACGACTCTGTGAAAATCCGACCCAACATTTCTGGTTGGCAACCTTTCATCATTTCAACATTAACATTGTTTCTCACTTCACGGATGCTGCCTGACCTGCTGAATACTTGCAGTATTTTCTGTTCTTATTTCAAATTTCCTACAATCTGCAATATTTCTGCCTTTGTATAACTTATCCTTGTTGGACTGGAGGCATATCAGTCAAGAAAGTTCTCCTGTATACATATCAGAAATTCCTCTCCTCTCTATCCTTAGCACTATGTTTTTCCTAGTCTGTATTAGCCTCCTAATATTACTATTCTATTTTTGTTTTTGTACTCTATCTTGCCTTTGAAATTTGCCAATTTGCTCATCTATCTCCTTCTCACTGTTTGGAGCTCTATAAAAAGCTCCCAACAATGTAACAGCTGCCCTCTGTTCCTTAGCTCAAGCCAAATAGATTCAATCCTAGAACCATCTAGTATATCCTTTCTATTTAGAATTGTGACATCATCCTTAATCAACACTGCCACGCCCACTACTCTTTTTCCTTCTCTATTATTCCTGAATACTTGGTAACGAGGAATGTCAGGAGCCCATTCCTGGCCTAGTTTGAGCTATGTCTCTGTTATTGCAACCATATCATAATCCCATGTAGCGCTTTGTACTGCAGTCCACCAGCCTTATTAGTTACACCAGGGACATTGATATACATACAATTTAATATCTCCTTTGACACTTTTGCTATTTTCCTCCATCCAATTCAGGCAATTTTGGCATATTTTTAATTTAAATGCTGTTTATATCTCTCTGTCATCTGACCTCATTCCTGCTCCTTTCTGGTTCCCCTCCTCCTTCCAAATTAGTTTGAACCCTCCCAAACAGCACTAGTTAATCTCTCAGTAAAAGCATTAGTCCCAGTTTTGTTCAGATGCAACCTGCCCACCTTGTACAGCTGCCCCTTCCCCCAGAATCACTCAGAGATTCCAAGAATGGAATCCAAGAATGTGAAACCCTTCCTCCTGAACACTTCTGAAGCTACACATTTACCTGCACTATATTCCTGTTTCAATACTCACAAGCACATGGTACTGAGAGTAATCTTGAGATCGCTACCTTTGAGGTCCTGTTTTTTTAAACTTTTTCTTAGCTCCTGAAATTCTGCCTGTAGGACCCCAACACTTTTTGTGGAGTTAATTAACAGAAAAAACTGAGAAAGATATTGTCAATTTTTGAATGTATGCTACAGTGCAAAAAGGATCTACATCCTTTTTCCCTTTCCTATTTTAATTTTGTTGCAGGTTCCCTTTGGGTCATATAACCCCACAGATGAGAGAATGGCAAGATGACTTTACCAACCATTGCTAATTCTACTCCTAGTCTACTACCAAAATATGTGTGCAGATGTGATCTGGTGGTGACACTGCGGTTTGATTTCCCTTATTTGTATGAGAAGCTGACTTGCCCTTTTGGCGGCAGCCACTGGCTAGGGTGCATATCCAGAAAACCTGAGCAGAGCAGGCCCCACATCTGCTCCACTCAGGGCAACTGAGTGTTCATCTGAATCACACGAGGAAACCTTGGACCACCCCTGCCCCGGGCTTCCTTCCAACCCTCTTGATGGGAAGTCCCTTTTCAGAGCCACCCAGTGAACTTAACCTATGCCAGCGATGTTTCCGCAGGACCCTGTAAGGGGCCTCCTGTCACCCTAATACCTGACCACAAAACTGACAGTGATTTAGACAGAAATCAATTCGTGGAAATCTAATTGAGGCCTGAGAGCTAAAATCTCTCCAGTTATCATCATGCGAGCTTGCTGTGGGCCCTGGTACTCCCCCAAAGACTGTCCTACCAAGAGTGAATTAGACTATCAGGATGAGATGCTTAATAAATTAATCAAGCTCTGAAGAATGGACTGTTTTGTTTTTGGAAGTATGTTGCCATGTGACAAATAGTAGTATTTGCAAAAATGTCAAAAACGTATACAAGTGTTTTCAAGTCCTCAATCACTTTCCACTGGCAACATTTGCTTTAAAGTTTAAGTGGTGTAAAACAAACATGCTTGGCAAATACAAAGATTTAGATTAGTGCATAAAGGTTTGTCAAGTAGGTTTGAGTGCATTCCTGTACTGCTTTGTGCTTTGCTTCACATGATTGTGGTAGCTGAATTAAATGGAAGATTCAAGAAAGTCTATATTCTGAATTCATGAATTTCAAATCCCCCTGAACAGGTATTGTTCAAGAAGACAATCCTTCTGCTGCTAATGATTCAGATGCTTCATCCTAAATCACTTTGAAATTGACTTGAATCAGATGAAACAGGGTTAACATTTGGCAGAATGCCTCATCGCCAGAGCTTTCAAACATGAGCCAAGACATAGCTTGGCTGGTAAGAAGGGCCCTGCCTGTCAGGTCTTTCATGCGCACCCAGAGTCTCAGCGCCCTTGAGGCAGCTGTGGTGGGGTAGAAACGTCACCCATGTCCTGCTGGAACATACTTTTGCAAAGAAGGTCTGGAAAGGGATGCAGTGGTTTTTATCGAGGTTCATCCCAAGCAGCTCCGTAAAGCAGGACTCTGTGCTCTATGGGCTGCTCCCAGACACACACACCAAGATAAACATCAACTGCTGCTGGACAGCAATCAACTTGGTGAAATATACGTTTTGGTCTGCCAGCAACTTGTTGGTCTTCCTGTGCAGGGAGCTGTCCATGTCTTAGTTTTTTTCATTCATTTACGGGATGTGGGTGTCGCTGGCTTTATTAGCATTTATTGCCCATCCCTAATTGCCCATGAGAAAGTGGAGGTGAGCTGGCTTCTTGGACCACTGCACTTCCTATGATGGAGTTACATTCACAGAGCTGTTAGGGAGGGAGTTCCAGGATTTTGACCCAGTGACAGTGAAGGAACGGCAATATATTTCCAAGTCAGGATAGTTAGTGGCTTGGAGGGGACTTCCAGGTGGTGGCGTTCCCATGTATCTGCTGCCCTTGTCCTTCTAAATGGTAGTGGTTGTGGGCTTGGAAGGTGCTGCCTAAGGAGCCTTGGTGAATTTCTGCAGTGCATCTTGGAGATGCTACACACTGCTGCCACTGTTCATCAGTGGTGGAGGAAGTGAATGTTTGTGGATGGGGTGCCAATCAAGCGGGCTGCTTTGTCCTGATTGGTGTCAAGCTTCTTGAGTGTTGTTGGAGCTGCACTCACCCAGGTAAGTGGTGAGTATTGCATCACATTCTTGACCTGTGCCTTGTACTTAGTGTTGCAGACTGGCAAATTCCAAGGTCCAAGACTACATTCTGAAGGATGCACTAAAGCTTGGGGCAGCTGCTGTAAAGGCTCAATGGGGAAGGCCACAGTCTAACGTCCTCCCACCCTAGTATAGCGAGAGGCGGTCACTGAACCATGTCACTTCCTTTAGCAGCACCAGGGCAAGGATGGGGCTGCCAGTAGTCATAAAGGTCACAGTTGCATTAAACTTCTATGCGACCGGGTCTTTTCAGGCAGAATCGGGTGATTATCCAACATCTGCCAGTACACCATCCATTGCTACATCCAAAATAGACTTGCATTTATATAATGCCTTTCATGACTACAAGATGTCCCGAAGTGCTTTACAGCCAATGAAGTATTTTTGAAGTGTAGTCAGCAATGCAATGTAGGAAACGTGGCAACCAATTGTAGACAACAAGCTCCCACAAACAACAGTTTGATAATGATCAGATAATCTGCTTTTGTGATGTTGATTGAGGGATAAATATTGACCAGGATGCCAGGAATAACTCTGCTGCTCTTCTTCAAAACAGTGCTATGAGGTCTTTTATATCTACCTGAGAAAGCATCTCAGCCTTCCCCATTGAGCCTTTATAGCAACTGCCCCAAGCTTTATTGCATCCTTCAGCATGTAGTCTTGGACCTTGGAATTTGCCAGTCTGAAACACTCGGCAATGGACAGCTCCCTGCATGGGAGGACTAACATCTCATTGGTTTCACCTCTCATCTGAAAAACAATACTTCTGGACAATGCAGCACTTCTTCAGTACTATACTGACGTGTCAGCCTAGTTTTTTGTGCTCAAGTCCTGGATTGAGACTTGAACCCACAACTTTCTGACTTAGAGGTGAGAGTGCTACCAACTGAGACATTGTATTATTTTTAAACAGGGATAAGCAGGAAGAGAGGTCGCTTGGCTTTGCCAGGATAGTGGGATCCCAATGGCGCGGGGAGCCACTGACTGTGTACCAATGGCTATGTATGACACCCCTCCACCACCCCACCGCACCATCCCCCCATGTCAGCGGGGAGAGGTACAGGAACTCCTAGGGCTACCACTCCATCAATGTGCAGTTGGTGTGCGATCATGCACAAACCATAGTGTTGGTGAATGCCCACTATCCTGACAGCAGCTGCAATGGCTTCATTCTGAGGTAGCCTCCCATTCCTGCTGTCTTCAGTCTTCCAAGAAGAACCAGAGGCTGTTTGGGCACAAGGGATACCCTCTCTTCACCTGACTGATGACCACACCCCACCTGTCACCTGAGGCCATTGGAAGTATAATTAAAACATGGAGCCACCACAAACATTGTGGAGCTGTCATCAGCATGCCAAAGCAACGCTTCTGTGGTGTGGATCACTCCGGGAAAGCCCTGCTGCACACTCCAGAGTTTGTGGTAGTCTGCTGCGTCCTCCACGCCATCGCCAATATGAGGGCGCAGCTAATGCCACCAGGCTTCCGGAGGCACCTCGCGGGCAGGGGAAGGAGACAGGAAGGATGCATCTGGGAACCCTTTGCTCTGGAGGGCAATCCAACAGTGGCAACTCAGACTCCCATTCCATTCACCACCATGGCTCCACCATTCCCACCCTATCATCCATTTGGGGTGTCCCATCACAGCTTCCCTTGGCCACAATCTTGCAATAAAAGCTGCCAACAATAACCTTACTATAACATCCACTTATACAAACAGAAATGAACTATTAATCTTTGTGCATTCCCTTGGTGCCTATTGTCTTTGTGTGTCCAAGTGCTGCTAGGCAGTGCTACCCCAGTGGCTATATCATGGCTGGTTGAAGGCTGCAGATGGCCTGGCTAGACAATCTTAAACAGATCTGGGACTTGAGGGTCTGGCTCCACCGCCTCAACATGGACAGCACATTGGGCTGGCTGAGGGGCAACAGCAGGGGCACTGGCGGAATGGGAATTCTGGGATCACAAATGCTGTCACCCTGAGAGAGGACAGCAGGTTTGTGCTCCACGGTGCCACTGCCACTCCCATGGGGCAGCATTCCACCAATCCGAGTAACCTGCTGGACTGCCGCAAAACCCTGCAAGCTCCTTTGAACAGTGAGATCTGCAACCATTATGGCAACAGTCTGATCTCCATCTGGGCTTCGACTACAGCACTGGGTACTTCTGCCAGTGCTGCAGTGGCAGCTGAGGCACCGGTCAACAGGTGCTGCATTGCGGCTAGGTTCGTAAGTGCTGTCTTGGAGCTAGTCACCAGTTCCACTCTGGAAAGGATGGGCTCCAAGCTCTGCATGATGCCCTGTACCATGTTGGAGCCAGACTCCACCATGATCCTTCAACGAAAAAGGAGCAGGATTATGGCCATTTGGCCCCTTGAGCCTGCTTCACCATTCAATAAGATCATGGCTGAGTGCTGTAGTCTGGAGCTATGGATAGTGATTGTAGAGGCTCCAAATTTCTTTCCATCAGGCAGCTGACCAGGAATTTCTCCCACTTTTACTGCCTGTCATTGGTATGTGTTGGAAGGATTTGCAGGTTGATAATCAACTTGTTTGGCCAAATTATAAATGCACCTTCCTTGGCCATCAAGCCCCAGCTGGAATTCGAACCTGGAGTTTCTGACTCAGAGGCAGGAACGCTACCCACTGCTCCACAAGACTGAATGCAAGTATAGCTCTCCTTAAATAAGGAGACCAAAACTGTACACAGTACTCCAGATGCGGTCTCACTAATGCCCTGTATGGTTGTAACAAGACTTTCCTACTTTTATACCATCCCCCTTGCAATAAAGGCCAACATTCCATTTGCCTTCCTAACTACTTGCAGTACCTGCATGCCAACATTTGCTGATTAATTTACGAGGACACCCAGATCCCTCTCGACCACAGCATTCTGCAGTCTCTCTCCATTTAAATAATGGCTCAAATCTTTCGATCAGTGTCGGAACCACTGCTTCCGATGCTGATCAGTCAGAAAACTGCATACTTACCTGGGTGGTAGGTGGGTAGGGTGGGTGAGGTAAGTGGGTGAGATGGCAGGTGGGTGAGGTGTTAGATGGGTGAGGTAAATGGGTAAGTGTGTAGGGTGGCAGGTGGGCAGGATGGCAGTTGGGTAGGTGGTAAGTGGGGAGGGTGGCATGTGGGTAAGGGTGGCAGATGGGTAAGGTAGTAGGGTGGCAGGTAAGGGTGGCAGGTGGATAGGATGGCAGGTGGGTGAGGTGGCAGGTAGGTGAATGCGTATGTGGTTCGGGGGTTAGTCGGATCAGAATGGGAGTGGTAGTCAAGTTGGGGGCTAGACAGGGCAGGTTGCGGGAGTAATCAAGCCAGGGGTGGAGGAGGTAGTCAGGTCTGGTAGGGGTTAGCCAGGGGATCAGGGTGGAATCGGGACAGGGGGCAGCTGGAGGCTTGAGAGGGGAATTTGGGGGGGTCGTCAGTGTGAGTAATTGGGGGTCAGTTCTGCAGTGAGAGTAAGAATTTTCTGTCTAACATTTCCTGGGTAGCAATCAAGTAAATCAGAACTGTCTGAAGTCTCTGCCTCTAACTCAGAGACATTTGAGGTGGGTCCCAAGGAGCAGGAGAATTGCCCATCGAAAGTTCAAATTTCCCAGGCAATTCCCAAGGAGGTCAGCACATTGGGACTTTTGCAAGGTCCCAACATGCATCTTTTTTTTTTATTCATTCTTGGGAGTTGGGCATCTCTGGCTAGGTCAGCACTTATTGCCCATTCCTAATTGCACTTAAGAAGGTTGTGATGAGCTGCCTTCTTGAACTGCTGCAGTCTATGTGGTGCAGATACACCCACAGTGCTGTTAGGGAGGGAGTTCCAGGATTTTAACCCAGCGACAGTGAAGCAATGGCGATATATTTCCAACTCAGGATGGTGAGTGGCTTGGAGGGGAACTTCCAGGCGGAGATGTTCTCAGGTGTCTGCTGCCCTTGTCCTTCTCCATGGCAGTGGCGTGGGTTTGGAAGGTGCTGTCTAAGGAGGCTTGGTGAGTTAGACTCATGGACTCATAGACATTTACAGCACAGAAGTAGGCCATTCAGCCCATTATGTCCGCACCAGTCAACAAAGATCTGACTACACTAATCCCATTTTCCAGCACTTGGCCCATAGCCCTGGAGGCTATGGCAACGCAAAGGAATATCTAAATACTTCTTAAATGTTGCGAAAGTTTCTGACTCAACCATCCTTTCAGGCAGTGAATTCCAGCTCCCACCACCCTCTGGGTGAAAACATTCTCCTCAACTCCCCTCTTAGCCTTCTACCTCTTACCTTAAATCTATGCCCCCTGGTTATTGACCCCTCTACTAATGGAAAAAGTACCTTCTTATCCACCCTATCTATGCCCCTCATAACCTTATACACATCTATCAGGTCCCCTCTCAACCTTCACTGCTCCAAGGAAAACAACCGCAGCCTATCCAATCTTCCCTCATAGCTCAGATCCTCCAGCCCAGGCAACATCCTGGTAAATCTCCTTTGCACCCTCTCCAGTGCAATCACTCTTCCTGCAATGCATCTTGTAGATGGTACACACATTTGCCACTGTGCATCGGTGGTGGAGGGAGTGAATGTTTGTGCATGGGGTGGCAATCAAGCCGGCTGCTTTGTCCTGTATGGTGTCAAGCTTCTTGAGTGTTGTTGGAGCTGCACTCGCCCAGGCAACTGGAAAGTGTTCCATCACACTGCTGACTTGTGTCTTTTAGATGGTGGACAGGCTTGGGGAGTCAGGAGGTGAGTTACTCGCCACAGGATTCCTAGCCTCTGACCTGCTCTTGTGGCCACAGTATTTATTTATATGGCCAGTCCAGTTCAGTTTCTGGTCAATGGTAACCCCCAGGATGTTGATAGTGGGAGATTCAGCGATGATAATGCCATTGAATGTCAAGGGGCGATGGTTAGATTATCTCTTGTTGGAGATGGTCATTGCCTGGCAATTGTATGGCGAGAATGTTACTTGCCACTTGTCAGCACAAGCCTGGAGATTGTCCAGGTCTTGCTGCATTTGGGCATGGACTGCTTCAGTATCTGAGGAATCGTGAACAGTGCTGAACATTGTGCAATCATCAGCGAAAATCCCCACTCTGACCTTATGATGGAAAGAAGGTCATTGAAGCAGCTAAAGATGTTTGGGCCTAGGACACTATCCTGCAAAGATGTCCTGGAACTGAGATGATTGACCTCCAACGACCACAACCATCTTCATTTGTGCTAGATATGACTCCAACCAGTGGAGAGTTTTCCCCCTGATTCCCATTGACTCCAGTTTTGCTGGAGTTCCTTGATGCCACACTCTGACAAATGCTGCCTTGACATAAAGGGCAGTCACTCTCACCTCACCTCTAGAGTTCAGCACTTTTGTCCATGTTTGAATCAAGGCTGCATTGAGGTCAGGAGCTGAGTGGCCCTGGCATAAACCAAACTGAGCATCAGTGAGCAGGTTATTGCTAAGCAAGTGCCACTTGATAGTACTGTCGATGACTCCTTCCATTAGTTAACTGATGATCAAGAGTAGACTGATGGGGCAGTAATTGGCCGGGTTGGATTTGTCCTGTTTTTTTGTTTACAGGACTAACCCGGGCATTTTTCCACCTTGCTGGGTAGATGCCAGTGTTGTAGTTGTACTAGAACAGCTTGGCTAGGGGCCAGTCAAGTTCTGGAGCACAAGTCTTCAGTACCATTGCCAAAATGTTGTCAGGGCCTATAGCCTTTGCAATATGCAATGCCTTCAGCCATTTCTTTAGTTTCAATTCATTCATGGGATGTGGGTGTCGCCAACATTTATGGCCCATCCCTAGATGCCCTTGAGAAGATGGTGATGAGCTGCCTTCTTGAACCGCTGCAGTACAGGTGGTGTAGATACACCCACAGTACCGTTAGAGAGGGAGTTCCAGGATTTTGACATAGCGACAGTGAAGGAACAGCAATATATTTCAAAATCAGGATGGTGTAGTTTCTTGATATCACATGGAGTGAATCGAATTGGCTGAGGACTGGCATCTGTGATGCTGGGAACCTCTGGAGGAGGCTGAGTTGGATCATCCACTCGGCACTTCTGGTTGAAGATCGTTGCGAATGCTTCAGCCTTATCTTTTGCACTGGTGTGCTGGGCTCCCCCATCATTGAGAATGGGGATGTTTGTGAAGCCTCTTCCTCAAATGAGTTGTTTAATTCATCCACCACCATTCTTGACTGGATGTGGCAGGACTGCAGAGCTTAGATTTGATCCGTTGGTTGTGGAATTGCTTAGCTCTGTTTATCACTTGCTGCTTATGGTGTTTGGCATGCAAGTAGTCCTGTGTTATAGCTTAACCAGGTTGACACCTAATTTTTAGATGTGCCTGGTGCTGCTCCTGGCATGCCCTCCTGCACTCTTCATTGAACCAAGGTTGATCGCCTGACTTGGTAATAATGGTAGAGTGGGGGATATGAGGGGCCATGAGGTTATAGATTGCGGTTGAGTACAATTCTGCTGCTGCTGATGGCGCACCAGCGCCTCATGGTTGCCCAGTCTTGAGTTTCTAGATCTGTTCAAAATCCATCCTATTTAGCACAGTGGTAGAGTCACATAACATGATCTTGGATTGTATGTCTGGTCTCCAATGATCCAGAGACCAGAAGATTTCTGCCAATATTTTGCTTTCCTATTCTTCCTAACAAAGTAAACAACCTCACATTTTCCCACATTATACTCCATCTGCCAAATTTTTGACCACTCATTTAACCTACCTATATTGCTTTTGCAGACTCTGTGTCCTCTTCACAACTTGCTTTCCTACCTATCTTAGTATTGTCAGAAAATTTGGCAGCAATACAATCTGCCCCTTCATCAAAATCATTAACATAGATAGTAAATACTTGAGGCCCCTGCACTCTGATACCCCACTGGTTACAGTTTGCCAACCTGAAAATGACCCATTTATCCTGACTCTCTTTTACCATTTAGATAGCCAATCCTCTATCCATGCTCATATATTACCCCCAATACCATGAGCTCTTATACTGTATAGTAACATTTTATGTGGTGCCTTATTGAATGCCTTTTGGAAATCCAAGTACACATTTACTGGATTCCTCTGCTTGTTACATCCTCAAAGAACTCTAATAAATTGGTCTAACAAGATTGTTCTTTCATAAAACCACGTTGACTCTTGTTTAATTATGATTTTCTAAATGTCCTGCTACTACTTCCTGAATAATGGATTCCAGCAGTTTCCCAATAACAAATGTTAGGCTAACTGGCCTCTCGTTTCCTGGTTTCTCTCTCCCCCCTTTCTTGAATAGAGATATTACATTTGAAGTTTTCCAATCCACTGGGACATTTCCATATTCTAGGGAATTTTGTAAGATTGCAACCAATGCATCCACTACCTTTGCAGCCACTTCTTCAGGGCCCTAGAATACAGGCCATCAGGTCCAAGGGACATATCGGCCCTTAGTCCCATAGGTTTACCCAGTACTTTTTCTCCAATGATAGTGATTGTTTTAAATTCCTCCCTTTTGCCCTTTGATTTTCTACTATCCTTGGAATTGCTGTTTGTGTCTTCTACCATGAAAACAGATACAAAATACTCGTTCAAAGCCTCTGCCATTTATTGTTTCCCATTATTAATTCCCCAGTTTCATCCTATGTTAACTACCCTCTTCCTTCTTATATATTTGGTAGAAGCTCTTGCAGTCTGTTTTTATATTTCTTGCTAGTTTACTCTCATACTTCAATTTTTCTCACTTTATTTTTTAGTCACCCTTTGATAGTTTCTAAAATTTTCCCAATCTTCTAGCCTATCACTAATCTTCACAGTATTTTACATATTTTCTTTCAATTTACTGCCATCCTTAATGTCCTTAGATAGCCACAGATGGTGCATCCTTCTTATGGAGTCTTTATTTCTCAATCGAATATATCTTTGTTGAGAGTTATGAAATACCTCAAGTGTCTGCTGCTGCTTATCTTACCTTTCAGCCTATTTTCCCAGTCCATTGTAGCCAACTGGGTCTTTGTGCCTTTGTAATTGCCTTTATTTAATTTTAAGTTTCAGCCCCAAGTGTCTCACACTCAAACTGAATGTGAAATTCCAGCATGTTATGATCGCTCTTGCCTAGAATATCCTTTACTTTGAAATCATTAATTAATCCTGTTTCATTACACATTACCAGGTCCAAAATAACCTATTCACTGGTTGGTTTCAGAGCATATTGTTCTAAAAAACTGTCCTGAATACACTCTCTATTAATTTAATCCCAAGGCTACCTTTGCCAATTTGATTTGTCCAATCCATATATAGATTAAAACTGCCCACGATTATTACAGTAGCTTTTTTACAAGCTCCATCTTTCCTTGATGTATACTCTGTCCAACAGTGCAGCCACTCTTAGGGGCCCATAAACTGCTCCCACCAATAATTTATTTCCCTTGCTATTTCTTATCACCATCCAAACTGATTATATATCTTGATCTTTCAAGGCAAGATCATTTCTCACTATTTTACTAACCTCATCCTTTATTATAAAAGCTGTTCCACCTCCTTTTACCTTTCTTCCTATCCTTCTGAGATGTCAAACACCCTTGAATATTCAGTTCCCAGCATTGATACCTCTGGCTATCGTAGCACACTTATTTATTTCTATTTGTTCTATCAATTCATCCATCTTGTTACAAATGTTGCATGCATTAAGATAAAGAGCCTTTAATTCTATCATTTTACCATTTTTCTCTATTCAGACCCTATTTGCTGACGTACTCTTATGTTTGTAAGCTCTCTTCCTTCCTGTCACACTGGTTGTCATTACCCCTATTATTACCCCACAATATTACCTTGTCCTTTCTCATTACCTTTTTAAATCTCCCTTCACTGATGATGTGACTCCCCATCTAATTTTCTGCTTTCAGATACCTAAGAACTGCCAAATGCCCAGGCACAGCAGCCTCAAGAGAAAGAAAGGGAGAAGCAGCATACAACTGGTGAAGAAGCACTGTCATTTGATCTCACACTCGCAGCCACCAGCTCAGATACTAGCATTGTGCATAATTTAGAGGGTAGTATAGAGTCAGGATCAGCCCGTGGTGAGTCTCCAGGCACAAGTGGGCTGCAACCAGTATGCCAGCGTACCAGGAACTAGTGTACCAGAGATTCAGATGAGAAATTCAATGGGGTGGCAACCAGGAGAAGGCTCATGAGGATGTACACAGATGCTTGGTGCATCAGCAGACCTACCAGACAGCCGCCTGTCAATGTTAAGTGCGTGTCAAGATTCCTGTTGCCCTAAACTGAGGCAGTAATTTAAAGTAATACCAGAGAGATATTAGTACTGTATTAAACTTATAAAATAACTAGTTGAACTTCTTAATATAACTACAAATTATTGTTGAGTGGGATTTCTAAATTTAAACCCTAATTAGTTAAACAAAGTACAATAAAGATGGCAAGGCAGATGATGTTTTCCTGTTGTAGCATGTGGGAGCTAGTGAACACCAGTGTGATTCAGAGCAACCACATCTGCAGTAAATGTCTGCAGCTTGAGCCTCAGAGTTGATGGGCTAGAGTCCAAGCTTTAGACACAATGCATCAGGGAGGGAGAAAGTTACCTGGGCACTTTGTTCCATTAGGCAGTCATACGCCTTAGGTCAGGTAAATCAGGTATGGTCCTTGGTCAGACACAGGGATGTTGAGTGAGGCAGGTATGGGAATCCAGAAGATAGCACCGGAGGAGACTCAGCTCTTGCACTTGTCCAAACAGGTTCTAGGTTCTTGCAGCCTGTATAGACTTGTGAAACCCTTTCCTCACTATTTAGTTTAAAGCCGTCTGTACAGACCTAGTTATATGATTGACCAGGACACTGGTCCCAGTGTGGTTCAAGTGAAGGCTGTCCCAATGGTACAGCTCCCTCTTTCTCCTGTACAGGCACCATGCCCCATGAATCAAAATACATTGCTCCCCCACCACTCTTTGAGCCACACATCCAACACTCTGAATGACAATTTGCTCATGGCTCAGGTAGTTATACAGAAATGATCACCTTTCTGGTTCTCCCACTAAATTAAGCCCCTAGCTGCTCATACTTCCTTAGCAGAACCTCTTTCTTAGTTCTACCGATGTCCTTGGTACCTACATGGACCATGACAAGTGGATCCTTTCCCTCCCACTCCAAGTTCCTCTCCAGCCCCGAGATGTCCTTAACCCTGGCACTGGGCAGGTAACACAGCCTTTGGCATTCACGCTGTCAGCTGCAGAGAACAGTATCTATTCCCCTAAATATACCATCCCCTACCACTACTACATTCCTTTTGAGTCCCTCAACTTTAATAGCCCCCTGTACCATGGGGCTGTGGTCAGTGTGCTCATCCTCCCTGCTGTCCCTGCTATTACTTTAAATTACTGCCTCAGTTTAGAGCAACAGGGACCTTAACATGCACTTAACATTGACAGGCGGCTGTCTGGTAGGTCTGTTGATGTACCAAGCATCTGTGTGCATCCTCATGAGCCTTCTCCTGGGTGCCACCCCATTGAATTTCTCATCTAAGTTCCTGGTACACTAGTATCTGGTACGCTGGCTGCAGCCCACTCGTGCCCAGTGATTCACCACGGGCTGATCCTGACTCTATACTACCCTCTAAATTATGCACAATGCCAGTAACTGAGCTGATGGCTGCAAGAGTGAGATCAAATGACAGTGCTTCTTCACCAGTTGTACTGATGAAGCTGCTGCTCCCTTTCTTTCTCCTAAGGCTGCTGTGCCTAGGAATTTGGCAGTTCTTAGCTATTTGAAAGCAGAAAATCAGGCAGGGAGGGCAGGGTGTAAAGCCATTGGTCCTGAGTCACATCATTTGTAGCTTGTACTTTATGCCAGATAGTTGAATGAGGGTGAGTTGAGAGTTATGAAAGAGCATAGAGCAGCAACATCTTCAATATTCTTGGTGATGGTGGATGCAATGGGCTTTCCCGCAGTTGAACCTGTGATGTGGACAAACATTTCTTCCGTAGGGCTCAGGAGATGCAGATATTCCTGCCTCTCGCTGTTTTTGTTCTGCTCCCTTCTATTTTGTGTCACTTTGTCCTGCAAGAGAGAGGGAAAAATGTCACTAATGTTGTCAGGCCCTTGTTGTCAGGCTTCTTTTATTGACCTCCCTTACTACCTGCTCCCGTTCCCTTTGGAGGGCATTCCTTGTTGGTCTCCTGGTGCCCCTGACGAAATATGGTCTCTCTTCTTCTGTTGACCTCTATGACTAATACCTCCAGTGCCACATCCGTGAACCTGAGCACCCTCTCTCTGCTCTGGTGCTTCGTTTCCAATGTTTCCAATTGCAGCTAATTGCAGTACTTCCTTTCTATCAGTGCAGCTCTCCTTTAAGAAGGTCAGACTGCCTTTAAGAGCTGCAGACTATCTGGAAAGTGAGCTAGCATTGCACACTGTTTGGCACCCTGTTAATTGTGCAGCCAGTAGCGCAAGTCCCATTCGGCTTCCTGCTACAATCAGGCAAAAGAAGAGGCAGTTTGTGGACTCCTAAATTACGGGGAGAGATTACACCATCTAAGATTGTATTCCCTGGAATTCAGAAGGTTAAGGGGTGATTTGGTTGAAGCTTTCAGGATATTGCGGGGAACAGATAGGGTAGAGAGAAGCTATTTCCGTTGACTAAGGAATCAAGGACAAGGAGATATAGTCCACAAACTAGAGACAGGCCTCTCAGGAGTGTAATTATGAAATATCTCTACATGCAAAGAATTGTAGAAGTTTGGATCACTCTTTTGCAAACAGCAATTGTTGCTAGAACAATTGTTAAATTTAAAACTGATGTTAATAGATTCTTGTTAACCAAAAATATTTAGAGATATTGGGCAAAGGTAGGTAAATAATGATTAGCCATGGTCTCATTGAATGATGGGCAGAATAGGCTCAAGGGGCTAAATGGCCTAGTCCTACTCCTACGTTCCAAAGACTCCATTGCAGATGGCCCTATGATACTGAGAGACATTTCCTCCATGAAGTTTAGGAGATGCCAATGTCCTTGCCTTTTGGTGATTGTGCTTTGCTCCCATCTATTGTGTGCCACCTTGCCCTGCAAAACAGAGGGCAGAATGTCATGATTGTGTAACGCTGTGTTTGGGGCTTGTACATGCCATAGCTGAATGGACAAAGGTATGTGGAGGCCGTGAGACCAATGTTGGCAGCATTGGTAGGTATGTGAGTGAGGTGAGTGCCTGGATGTTAGGCTAAGTCCTCAGTGCTAAGGAGTGCTGCCAGGTGAGTGATGCAGATGTGGTGTATTAACCAGTATGGGAGGTTGGTGATGAGGTGAGCATGAGATGTCAAGCAAAGATATATTCACTGACTTGACCACCCACATGAGGTCATTAGGTATCACGTGTTACTGCTGCCAGGTCCTCATATCCAGACTCTGGAAGTTGACCTCGCTGGATGCCAGCTCCCATTCCATTCTGAGGGTGGTCCCCGAGGGCCTCCTGGCCTCATATAGATCCAGATTCTACCCCATCACCACCACTAATGCCTCTGCAACCATAAATATGGAACACTCTCTCTCTCTGCACTGGTGGGAGCAACAGATTTTTGTGCTGTCTATCTCTAATGGAACTGGCATGAGTAGTTTGCAAATTGGGGCAAAAATGGGAGAAAATGAATTTTTAGCCAATAGAGTATAAATGTTGACACAGAACAGTTGGAATCTCCAGTATGAAAAATGCCCATTCAACCTATGTAATTCTATGAATTATATTTTGTCCTAAAAGAAGTCTGTGTCCTGCAGAAACTCCTTCAATAGTTGCTGAGGTAGGAAGGTGATGGGAATATTTTAAGTATTGTTGTATTGACAAATCTGTGTCAAGTTTTCTACTTTTGTCCCTCTACCACAACTGAGTTGAATTCTTCAAATTGCTATGACAAAACTGATTATTTGGACAAATGAAAATGTGCATATTTGTAATAGTGGGTTGTACACCTGCCAGTATGGAGGAGATCCAGGTTGGATTAAATTGATACTTCTCTAAATTTCCCATTTGAATTAATTCAGGCATTAGATGACACTTGCTGGTCTGTTTGGGTAAATGCACCTTCAATTTTGAATTCAGATCGCGTGGTTTCCTTCAAACTTTGTAAAATACTTTTGCAAACCAAAGTAAGTCATGAAAACTAAAGTCAGTTCTTAATGAGCAAATTTATGTATTTCTTGTACACTTATTACTGAGTGTAGGTGTCAGCTTTTGTTCTGTGCCAATACTCTTGTCTGAGCTAGAAGATCATCAGTTGAAACCCCACTCCAGGTCTTAATCTAGGTCAGCAGTTCAGGGTAGCAATGAAGGATACTGGGGAGCCAGTTAGCTCAATTGACTAGATGGCTAGCATGTGATTCAGAATAACACAGTGCTGCTGAAGTAGACTTGGGGCCTAACTCCTTGCCCTGCCCCATGGTAAAATCGCAGCATAAGCCATGGTTTGGGGCCCGTCGAATAATCAATGATGCTACCTGGAGAAGTAAAAGATTGAAGGATAACTAAATTGCCAGAGTGACCATATTTTGGAAGAGACGTGAAAGCCCTATATGTTTTCTTAGGTGGAAGTAAAAAATCCCCGTGTACTATTCTAGGAAGAGTAGGAGTTCTCCAGGCCAATATGTAACACTGAAATGTTACCAAAAAATCACAAGTATCTATTAATTTACCTCATTGCAGTTTGTGGGACGTTCCTGCTTGAAAACTGATTGCTGTATTTTGGAACATTTAAACAGTGGCTACTTTGTGAAGAGCTTTGGGATGTCCTGAGGTTGACTGAATAAAAACTTTTGTGTGTTCTCTATTATTCCCAAGCCCATTGCAATTCCAATATTGTGGGGACAGTGTTCCCTTAATAGATGTAACATCCTCTACTGGGCTGTAATGCTGTTTCAAGTGGGGATCCGCAGGGCTCAGAACTAGGTCCCTTGCTTTTTGTAGTACATATCAACTATTTAGACTAAAAAACAGCGGGCACGATTAAGAATTTTGCAGATGGTACAAAAATTGTTTGTGTAGTAGATAGTGAGGAAGAAAGCTGTAGATTGTAGAAGCAAGATATCAATGGCCTGATCCGGTAGGCAGAAAATGGCAAATGGAATTCAATCTGTGGAAGTGTAAAGTAATGCTTTGGAAGGCTAACAAGGCAAGGGAGTACACAATAAATGATGGGATATGAACTTATGTATTAGGGGCAGCAGTAGGCCACTCGGCCCCTCGAGCCTGCTCCGCCATTCAATAAGATCTTGGTTGATCTGATTGTAACCTCAACTCCACATTCCCATCTACCCCCAATAACCTTTCACCTCCTTGCTTATCAAGAATCTATCCAGCTCTGCTTAATAAATAATCAAAGTCTCAGCTTCTGCCACCTTTTAAAGAAGAGAGTTCCAAAGGCTCAGGACCCTCTGAGGGAAGAAATTTATTCTCATCTCTGTCTTAAATGGACAGCATCTCATTTTTAAACAGTGATCCCTAATTCTAGATTCTCCCACAAGAGGAATAAGATCCCCTCAGGATCATATATGTTTCAATCGAGTCGCTTCTTACTTTTCTAAGCTCCAGCGGATAGGGAATTTCGGAAAATTAAAACCAACGCGTCAACTATCTCACTTGCCACTTCTTTTAAGGCCCTAGGATGAAGTCCATCAGGACCTGGGGAATTGTCAGCCCACACCTCCAACAATTTGCTCAATGCTACTTCCCTGGTGATTTTAATTTTCTTGAGTTCCTCCCTGCATTTCCTGCGGAGAATTTCCTACGCATATGGGGAAGTGTAGAGGAACAGAGGGCTGGAGTGCATATCCACAGATCCCTGGACATACCAGGACAAGCAGATAAAGTGGTTAACAAAGCAGGTGGGATACTGTCATGAAACTATTAATGTATGTATTTTGGAAAATATTTTTCTTTTAAAATAGAGGTTGAGTCTGCGGATATGTCTTAATTGGATTAAAGCCAGCTAGCTTGGGTGCTTTGATATGTACTCGTTTTGGTATGTAAGGGAGAAAGCGTGAATTTGCATTTGTTGAATGGAGAATTCAAGAAATGGGGTGAAAACTTGACACCTATCTAACACATACCAAACCATATCTTTATATTACTAATAAAATTGGTACAATGAAAGGGGTTTCATTGTTAAAAGGTGGAGATCAAAGAGGCTGGTTAGACAATGCGAATTTGAATTCAATCAATGGTGGTAGGTGTAACTTCAGTAGTTTTCGAGTGTGCAGTGTAGAGGCAATGTAAGATCAAAAGGCAGCTGCAAGCCTTCAACTGGCTCCACAGTGAAAATAACCTAATTTTTAATTCGTAAGGTGAAAATGCTTTGTCTGGTGTTTGGTTAAGTCTATGGGTTGCTGTCGCCTTAATAGAGATTAGTTTGGGAATTTTTAAAAAGTTATGATAGTAGAAATTTGTAGCCATGTGTACATATATTTTAATCTGGGTAAATTAATAAAATGTTTAATTTAGTTTAATGTAAAACCTCGAGAACTAGTGGTCTGATTCCTGAGTTTAGAGTCACATCTCAAACATAACACTTAAAATTATTGGTTATGACAGTTGTTTAATGTTTCCCTCTGGGATTTTTAAAAAATAACTCCACTTTATCAACTGCATCAGTCATTACAATTGGGGGCTCGTCTGGGATAAATTATATTTCTAATTACTCGATTGGTTAGGAATTGGTGAATCTTAAGCTTATGAGTATGAGAGGCTCTTTGAACTCAGGAGTTGGTGAGGTATTTTAGAAGTGGTGAGACTGCAAGATGACTTTGGCAATTGCTAAGACTTGTCTGGGAGTAGAAGAGATAACTCTGAGTGAGTTGGAGAAAATAACCAAAAGCAAGTTAACAGAGTTGGCAGATAGGTTACAATTGGGGTGACCTACAGGACCTAGGAAATCTGATATAGTTAGAAGTATAGCACAGCATCTACAGTTGGAAGTGAAACCTGACACTAGTGAGTCACAGCTGGAGGTAGTGAGACTTCAGTTGCAAATGAAAAAGCTTGAATTTGAAGCAAAGGACAGAGAAGTGGCTTTTAAAAGGAAATGAGAAATTGTGAAGATGGAGGAGGAGGAGAGAGAAAGAGGATTCCAACTGAAATGTTGGTGGTTAGAAAAGAAACGTCAATAGGTGAGGAAGGATTCGTCTCCAGAGTAGAACCCAATGAGGATATGTTTAAATTTGCAGAAGCTCTTCCAAAGTTTGAAGAAATAGATTCTTTTGAGAAGCTAGCTAAACAGATGAAATTGCCACAGGAAACCTGGACATTATTATTACAATCTAAGTTATTAGGTAGGGGGCTTGAGGTATATGCTTCGCTTTCAGAAGAAATGTCGGTGAATCATGACGTGGTGAGAAAAGCTATCTTGAGTGCATATGAGTTGGTTCCTGAAGCATACAAGCAGAAATTTAGGAATATAAGAAAACAGTCTGGGCAAACTTATATTGAGTTTGAAAGAGTAAAACAAAGTAATTTTGACCAGTGGATACAGGTGTTAAAAACAGAGGCAACCTATGCAGCTCTTAGGGAAGTCATTCTTTTGGAAGAATTTAAAGATTCAATCCCTTTAGTAGTGAGAACTCATGTGGAGGAACAGAGGGTTGATTCTGTAGGACAAGTAGCAGAGATAGCTGATGATTATGAGTTAGTTCATAGAGCTAAAACTTTTTTCTGTCACGCTTTCAAATTGGAAAAGGATTAAAAGTGGGAAGGTGAAAGGAAGGCAGGTAGTCAGGGAAGAGAAGCAGTAACTGGAAGTTTCCAGGAGGCTTTTTCTCAGGACAAAAAGCAAGATGCTGAAGGTAGAAGATTGAGATGTTTTCATTGTAATAAAGTGGGGCACATGAAGTCAGTGTGTTGGAGGTTGCAGGAAAAATCTGAAGGAGTTATTGGGGTACAGAAAAGCTCTGGAAGTAAAAGTACTGTGGGTTCTGAAGTTCAGGCACAGGAGAAACCAGCGGTTTGTGTACAGGTGAAACAGGGAGAATCAGTGAAAGGTAAAGAAGTGAGAATGCTCTCACAGTTTACTCAAGAGAATTCTGAGGAGCAGATTGCAGAAATGTTTAAAGACTTTGTATGTGAAAGGAAAGTCTTTCCATGTGTCCCCAGGGCGGAGTAAAGATGTTAAAATATTAAGAGACACAGGGGCTAGTCGATCCTTAATGCTGTGGGATAGTGATATTTGTTGTTCAGAGGGAGTGCTGCAGGAGAAGGTAATAATAAGTGGGGTTCATGGAGATGCTAAATCCATTCTGTTGTGGAAGGTAAATTTAAAGAGCAGATGGAAGACGGATGAAGTTATAGTTGGAGTGGTGGAAAAATTGCCCATTGCAGGGGTTCAATTTATTCTGGGTAATGATATAGCTGGATCACAAGTGTGGGTGATGCCTATGGTAGTTGAGCAGCCTGTAGAAGTGTTTTCAACAGAAGTGCTACAGAAGGAACATCCTGGATTGTTTCCTGATTGTGTTATGACAAGATCAAAGGCCCACCAAGAAGAACAAAATAAACAAGATAAGCAGGCACTTCAAAGACAAGAAGGTGTCAAAATCCAATTAGCTGGCATTGTGTTTCATAACATTGATCAGGAGGAAGGAATGCAGGACAGTTCAGTTGAAGAACTTAACTTAATGACGTTAATGGAGTTATAGAAAATGATTTGTAATTAAAACAGTTATATCAGATAGTTTATTCAGAAACCGAAGCAAAATGTATTCCAGTATGTTATTATCTTCGAGGGAATATATTAATGAGAAAGTGGCAGTTGGATCATTTCTCAGCAAATGAAAGGTGGAGGGAGGTGCATTAGATTGTTATTCCATTAGTATAGAAATGAGATTCTGAGGATTGCTCATGAAATTCCAATGGGGGGATCATTTAAGAATTAGGAAAACACAGGAAAAGATACAGAAGTTTTTTTGGCCAGGATTGCATAGTGATGCAGTCAACTTCTGGAGAACCTGTCATATATGTCAAGTAACAGGAAAAGCACAAGCAGTGATTAAACCTGCACCTTTAATTCCAATACCAGCATTTGAAGAACCTTTTACCAGGGCCATGATTGTTTCTGTAGGACCCCTCCCTAAGATTAAAAGCCGAAATCAGTATTTATTGACAATAATGGATGTGTCTACTAGGTTTCCTGAAGCGATACCTTTGATAAATATTACAACTAAGAAGATTGTGGAGGAGTTAATTAAATTTTTTTACAAGATATGGTTTACCTAAGGAAATACAATCAGATCAGGGGTCAAATTTCATGTCACAGCTGTTTAAATAAGTAATGAACAGTTTGGGGATAAAACAGTTTAAGTCAACAGCTTGTCATCTGGAGTCACAAGGAGCTTTGGAAAGATAGCATCAAACTTTAAAAACTACGATAAGAGCATACTGTCAGCATTATGCACAGGATTGGGATACAGGAATTCCATTTTTGTTATTTGCTATTAGAGATGCTCCTAATGCATTGACTGGTTTTAGCCGTTTAAACTAGTTTATGGTCATGAGGTAAGGGGACCACTGAAATTGATTCAGGAGAAATTGGTGGGTCAAAATTCAGAAACTACTCTCCTGGATTACGTATCAAATTTCAGGGAAAGATAGAACAGAGTATGTGAGTTGACTAGGGAACATTTAAAGATATTATGGCAAGCGATGAAAGTGAAAGCAGATAAGAAGGCTAAAATTTGCATTTTTCTTTCTGGAGAGAAAGTAGTAGTTTTGTTACCAGTACTAGGAGATTCATTAAATGCAAGATTTAGTGGGCCTTACAGGATTGAAAAGAAATTGAGTGAAGTAAATTATTTAATAAATACTCCAGATAGAAGAAAGAAGCAGAGGGTATGTCATGTAAATATGCTTAAAAAGTACTTTGACAGGGAAGATGAACAAAAAGAGATGTTAGAGATGGTGGATGATAAGAAAGAGGTAGAAATACAGGACTCTGAAATTGATTTTCATCTAATCAAATTGGATAATGAGGGGGTGCTTGAAAATTTAAATGCAATATTGAGTTACCTTCCAAGCAAGTGTCAAAGTGATTTGGAAAAGCTATTGCAGTCACACAAACCTATTTGTGGAAATAAGTTGGGAAATACACACTTAGTTTTACATGATGTATATATAGAAATATTATATTCAGTGAGGCAACAACCTTATAGATTAAATTCAGCGAAGTTATCACAAGTATAAAAAGAATTTGATTTCATGCTTCAAAATTGTATCATTGACTCTAGTTGCAGTAACTGGAGTTCGCCTGTTGTACTGGTACCGAAACTGGATTGAACACAAAGACTGTGGGCTGAATTCCCCCACCCCTCCCCCCCCAACCCCGTCGGGGGGGAAGTTGAAGGGTGGGCGCCCACAGGCGTTCGTGGGCCAATTAAGGTCTGCCCAGCGTGATGTCCGTACAGAAGTGCTATGTGCTCCCTGTGCAGGGGGGGAGGAGGATTCCTAAAATCGAGAGTATGCTCTTTTGCGCATGCGCATGAAAGAGCGCACTCATCTCCCTGAGGCTAAGTGCTGCCTCAGGGAAGTCGGCTCAAAACGTACAAAACCTAAAAATAGAAAAGTAAAATTTCCCTAACATGTCCCCTAATGTGACAATGTCACATGAGTTGGGACATGTCCATAATTTTCACATAAACTTTATTAAAATTTTAAAAATCCTACATGAAACCTCATCCCGCCCGTGGGATTGGCCATTGACAGGTCGGCAGGGGGGCAGCTGATTTTGCTGCGCCCCGCCTTCCTGAAAATTTAAATGGGGCGCAGTGACGTCGGGAGGTCCCCCTGCTGTCACCGTGCGTCATTTTACGTGTCGGCGAGCGGGCCCCGCCCCCGCTTGCCAACGTGTAAAATTCAGCCCTGTGTGTGGACTATTGAAAAGTGAATGTGGTGACAAAAGTAGATTCATATCCCATACCATGGTTGAAGGATTGCATTGAGAAAGTGGGACAATTGAAATTTATCACAAAGATTGACTTGCTAAAGGTACCATTGTTGGAGAGGGCAAAGGAGATATCAGCTTTTGTAACGCCAAGTAGACTATGTCAGCTTAAAGTTATGCCATTTGGAGAATGGACAATGCACTTGTGACATTTCAAAGACTGACAAAGTAGTTGTGGGTCTAAGCAATTGTGCGGTTTATATTGATGATCTAATTGTTTTCAGTCAGACGTGGGAGGAACACTTACAGCATCTGGAAGAATTATTTACTCGACTACAAGAAGCTAATTTGGTGATGAACTTGGCTAAAAGTGAATTTGCAAAAGCGCAAGTTATGTATCCAGGTGTATCTATCCCATTGGACTTTGGACATGGTAAGGTGGCTCTGAGAGATGCAAAAGTCAAGGCTATCGTGGATTTCCCAGTGCCTACAACAAAACAAGAAGTTTTGAGATTTCTGGGCATGAGTGGGTTTTACCGGAAATTTGTACCAAACTTAAGCCAAGTGGTTGCTCCACTGACTGAACTATTAAAGAAGAACAAGAAGTTTCAATGGACACTGGAGTGTCAGAAGTCATTAAATAGTTTGAAAACTGTATTAACTATGACACCAGTGTTGGCAGTACTCAATTATGCCAAGCAATTCAAGTTGGCCGTTGATGCAAGCGATACAAGTATTGGGGCTGTACTGTTACAAGAAGCTAACACTGGAATTGAAAAACCAATTGAGTATTTTTCACTGAAACTGAATGTACAACAGAGAAGATATTCAACGATCAGAAAAGAGACTTTGAGTTTGGTGTTAGCATTTGCAGCATTTTGAAATATATGTTGCAAACAATTCATCAGAAGCAATTGTTTATACAGACCTTTGAGGTTTTTGAACAAATTTTGTGACAAAAGTGCAAGGCTTTTCAGATGAAGTCTATTGTTACAACCATTTAATCTATGTATTATACATATTGCTGGAAGAGAAAATCTGTTTGCAGATGCATTATCAAGAGTTTGAAGCTTAAAGGAAAGTGGGACACTGAACTGGAGTGATTTCTGTTGAAACCAAGGACTTGTATATATATTTATGTTAAAGCATGCATCTGATAATATAATAGTGTGATGATTATAGGAGATCGTGTGAGATGGATTATTAAAATAAAGCCGTCTTTTAGAATTATGATGGTTCATTTTCTTATAAGGAGGGGCTGTCATGAAGCTATTAATGTATATAATATTTTGGAAAATATTTTTCTTTTAAAATAGAGGTTCAGCCTGCCGGTATGTCTTAATTGGATTAAAGCCAGCTAGTTTGGGTTCTTTGATATGTACTCGTTTTGAAATGTAAGGGAGAAAACGTGAAATTGCATTTTTTGAATAGAGAATTCAAGTGGGGTGAAATTTGATGCGTATCTAGCAGATACCAAGCCATATGTTTATATTACTATAAAATTGGTGCTATGAAAGGGGTTTCATTGTTAAAAGGTGGAGTTCAAAGAGGCTGGTGTGACAATGAGAATTTGAATTCAATCAGTGGTGGTAGGTATAACTTCAGTAGTTTTCGAGGGTGCAGAGCAAAGGCAACATAAGATCAAAAGGCAGCTGCAAGCCTCCAACTGGCTCCACAGTGAAAAGAACCTCATTTTGAATTTGTAAGGTGAAAATGCTTTGCCTGGTGTTTGGTTGAGTCTATGGGTTGCTGTTGCCTTAATGGAGATTAGTTTGGGAATTTTTAAAAAAAGTTATGATAGTAGAAATTTGTAGCCATGTGTATATATATTTTAACCTGGGTAAATTAATAAAATGTTTTATTTAGTTTAATGTAAAACCTCGAGAACTAGTGGTCTGATTCCTGAGTTTAGAGTCACATCTCAAACATAACACTTAAAATTATTGGTTATGGCAGTTGTTTAATGTTTCCCTCTGGGATTTTTAAAAAATAACTCCGCTTTACAAACTGCATGGGTCACAACAGATACATACGTAAGAATTAGGAGTAGGATTACGCCATTTGGCCCCTTGAGCCTGCTCTACCATTTGATAATATCATGGCTGATCTGATTGTGGCATCAACTTCACCTTCTTGTCTATCCCCTACAACCTTTGACTCCCTTGTATATCTAACTCATCCTTTAAAATATTCAATGACCCTGCCTCCACTATTCTCTGAGGAAGGGAATTCCACAGACTAACGACCCTGAGAGAAAACATTTCTCCTAATCTCTATCTTAAATGAGAGACCCCTTATTTTTAAACTGTGGCTCCATACTTTCCTTTATTAGCTGAGGGATAAAATATAAGAGCAGAGAGCTTACACTGGAACTGTATAAAACACTAGTTAGACTGTAGCTGGGTACTGCTTAAGTTCTAGTCACCGCATTACAGGAGGGATGTGATTGCATTAGATTATGTACATAGCAGATTTACAAGCCGTTGCCACAAATGGACTTTATTTATGAGGAAAGATTGGATAGGCTAGGATTGTTTTCTTTGAAATAAAGGGGGCATGAGGGGAGAATTAATTGAGGTGTATAAAATTATGAGGGGCCTAGACAGAATGAATAGAAAGGTCCTATTTCTCTTAGCAGAGAGGTCAATAACCAGAGTTCATAGATTTAAATTAATTGGTAGAAGGATTAGAAGGGAATTGAGGAAAAATATTTTCACCTAATGGATGCAGTGGGAGTTTGAAACTCATTGGCTGAAAGAGTGGTAGAATAAAACCTCATTGCATTTAAAAAATACTTGGATATGCACTTGAAGTGCCATAACCCACAAGGCTGTGCACCAAGAGCTGGAAAGTGGAATTAGGCTGGATAACTCTTTTTTAGCTGACACAGGCATGATGGGCTGATCAAATGTCCTCCTTTTGTGCAGCAATCACTCAATCACTCCCTATAGCAAAGTATTCCAGACTCCAATTATTCAAAGAAATTTCTCCTAGTTCTCCCTCATTCTTAGTGGGCATTTTAACTTCATGGTGCCTTATCAGTGACTCCCAAAAGCAGGAAAATAATATTTCCCTCTTCAATTTATGAAACCTTTCAATGTAAAAACTACAATGGAGTTGACAACAGAGGTGGCTGTGATGTAGAGCTGGGTATCGTCAGGGCACATGTGAGAACTGCTTTCCGATGCTGTCGTTGCGGTGCACATGTAGATGAGAAATGGGAGTGGGAACACCAAGGAGTAATAATGCAGGAGCAGCAAGAGAAAACATTGCAAGTGATTGTCTGGCTACGGGTTAGATAGATAAGAATGGAACCAGGTGAAACTGCTTCCACCCCGTCGATGACAGTGGAGAGGTACTGGAGGAAGATGTTGCGGGAAACCCTGTCAAAGGCTGCAGAAAGGTCAAGTAGGACAAGGAGGAAAAGTCACAGTCACACAGGACTGTCAACTGTGACTTTAATTCTTATCATTTTGGAACTGTGGCAGGGGCAGAAATCTGCTTGGATGGATTCAAACATGATGTTCCAGTAAAGATAGGTATGGCTTTAAGAGGCGGCAACATGTTCAAGGACTTCCTTTGTCCTAGTTATGGCTCCAACCAGCGGGGAGTTCCCCCCCGATTCCCATTGACTCCAGTTTTGCTCGGGCTCTTTTGATGTCACACTCGGTCAAATGCTGCCTTGATGTCAAGGGCAGTCACCTTCACCTCACCTCTGGAGTTCAACTCTTTTGTCCATGTTTGAACTAAGGCTGCAATGAGGTCAGAAGCTGAGTAACCCTGGCGGTACCCAAACTGAGCATCAGTAAGCAGGTTATTGCTAAACAAGTGCCTCCTTGATAGTACTCCATCACTGTACTGATGATGGACAGTAGACTGATGGGGCAGTAATTGGCAGGGTTGTATTTGTTCTGTCTTTTGTGCACAGGACATACCTGGGCAATTTTCCACATTGCCAGGTAGGTGCACTGGAACAGCTTGGCTAGGGGAATAACAAGTTCTGGAGCACAAGTCTTCAGTACTACTACAGTATTGTCAGGGCCCATAGCCTTTGCAGTATCCAGTGTCTTCAGTCATTTCTTGACATCATGTGGGGTGAATCAAATTGGCTGAAGACTGGCACTTGTGATGTTGGGGACCTCTTGAGGAGGCCATGATGGGTCATCCATTTGGCACTTCTGGCTGAAGATTTATTTGTGCAGATACTTCAGCCTTATCTTTTGCACTGATCTGCTGGGCTCCTCTGCCATTGAGGATGGGGACTGAAATGGACCCAGGCCTCCATTAATGAATCAATTTTTTTTGCAAACCTTGAAGCTTTTTACAAGCGAAAATTGAAAAAAAACGTTTCAGCCATATAAACAAGATTGATCAACTCGAAAGCACAGCTGGCCACATCAACTACAGTCAAATTATCAATTTACTATGTCCAGATCTCTGGTCAATTAAATAATGCGCAGTATAACTCTAACTCCACTGATTGATCCTGCCTAAAACACGCCATACCCATTCGGTCCCAGCCTTCCAAACAGCAGCACGCAGGAAAAATTGTTGGGTAGGGGGTGGAGATTGGGGGCTCACGCTCGCGGCGTCCGTTTGACCGAGCCTTGCGTCATTACGTACGGTGTGGCGTAGCGTAACGCGGCGCGACTGGTCTGTTTGTGATACTGACGCCCTATCGGCAGAAAACTAAACCGAGATGGAATCTCCCAGTCTGAACCGGTTACAACCGGTTACTAGTTTTGCCAGAGAAGCTTTCGAGGTTGTTAGTAGAACACGGTCTGCTACAAAAACGCTCTCGAAAAATGAATCGGAAGAGATAAAAAATCTTTCTGAAAAAAAGTAAATTGAGCATTGGGCATGGCGGTTGTTTTCATTTTTGTTAAATTGTTATCATTATTAACTCGCACAGTTTAACAAAATTGCAAAGGAGAGGAGTGAGTGTTCCAAATTGTGGCCGATTAGCTCCAGTACTGTTTTGGGTTCTTTTTTGCTTTTTGAGTTTGGACCAAAAGGAGCAAAAAAAGGAAGAGGCGACCTTGAGTGTGTGCTTGTATTTTTTTTTAAATTCCCGCCATTTGATTTTTTTTCTTGCCCCCTTCCCTCCTCCACCACCCCCCTCCCTCCCCCTTTCCCCGTTCAACCGAACTACTGTGTGTTGGGTAAGATTTTTAAAAGGTTGCTGAGTCGGTGTGTGGTGGAAGCTCGTACATTTAGACTGAAGGAGACTAGCAGTTTAACCAAAACAAAAACATTTTGGGTGAGTGTTAATAAGTTTTGAGATTCTTTCCGCGGTGGTGGTGGTGCTGCCGAGGCCTGGCTGCAAACTCTTAACTGTGCCGAGGGATAGGCCTGCATGACCCGAGCTTACCACACGGAGCCGCTGTGTGGGGGTTGTGCGACCACCAAAAAAGTGGCGTCTGTGGGGGTGGGGGGCGTGGAAGGGGGGGGGTTTGTGGTGGCGGGAGGGACATAGTAAACAGCGACATGGAAGTTGGTTATTTTATGTGCAGCTATATCTGTAGATTTTTGAATTCCAATGAGTGCGTCCGGCTGCCGGGTTTGTTGAAATCTGGAGTGGAACATTCCAGAAATAACGGCCGAGGCTCGGCTGCGGAATCACTGCACCTATTGGTCACGTGATGGTCTCGCCATGCTCCCAGTCTGAGGGAGGGGACTCCTAGGAAGTGCCTTTATTTAAAAAAGAGTTACTACTTTGGTATGTCATTATATAGTGTTTTGGTGAACAGTTTTTGTACGGATTTTTTTAACATTGCGAATTTTCTTTTAAGCGCACTTGACTGACACAGGTCAAGGCTCTGGATGCTTTGTGTAGTTAATATCATTAAGTTATAAAGCAAGTTTGATCATGCGAGTACGATCACTTTACAGGTAAGATGGCTAGAACTTGGGCATTTTAAAAACTGAGATTAGTAGAGATATGTCATTAAACAGAAATTTTAATTTGTCAATAAAATTGTCTTACTAGCAAATGATTTGAGCAGTTAGTAAGTGGAGCCAGAAGACTGGTAGGACAGCGGCAAGTTATATGAATATGTGCATGTGTCTTTTAAGCTGCTGTTTTGCTATATTGTTAAACTTAAGAACTTCCACCACACTTTCATTTTTTACGGAGTTTCCTGTGTATGCAAATCTTTCAATTGGCTTAAGGAGGATAGTTTCTTCCAGTGTTGATCCATGTATAGGCTAAATAAGACTTAAGTGTAAAGTAATGGAAAATTCAAAGTTTGAGCAATTTGAAAGTCAGGCGTGACTTTATTTAAAATAAGATAAATACTGGTACATATACTTAATGTTGCAGGAAGAATTGGTGGTTTGGTGTCTATCAGAATGTTAAATTTTCATTGTAATGTCAACTTGGTTTTTAATCTTTCAGAATCATTATTTTCCCTCCCCATCCCAAATGGATCATTTTGCAGCCTATTTTGTTATAATCTCGTAATATATTTGTATTGATTCGACTTTGTGCATTATTTAATTTAAAATGTGTACATTTGCCAACATTTTTTCCAGTTTACACGTTTTCCTGAAGATGTTGACTCGTACTGGGGGTACTGTTCCACAGCGCTGGGCATCCTCTGGTATCTTGCCCAAGTGGCTACTGTTCAGTGCCAACCTAGACAGTGAGTGTTGGCAGGCTATTTCACTGTGGGGTATCACATCTGAACCCAGTCCTGTCCTTGCCTGACATCCACACAGTGTAAATTCCAGTCGGAGTCACTGCACAGTGACAGGAGTGGGAATCCTTTTGTTTTATTTTTGTTCTTTCCTCTTTCTACCCATTATTTTGGGATGCTGGGCTAGTTGTAAAGCAGGGAAGTCATGTTAAGTTTGTATAGAACATTGTTACTACCTCATCTGAAATCAAGTAACTTAGCAAACTTTTTTAAGTACATTTTGTTTACTAGCTCACCCACTGGTGCATGCCAATTTATTTGTAAAACTGTTAAGTATTATAAATTATGCATTATAAAAAATCCATAGGGAAAAGGCAGTCTGTTGCTTGTAGGAAAACTTCCCATTCTTAATGAACTGTATCTGGTGGCCAGAAGTGACCTAATGATATTGTAGTTCAAATGGAAAAATTCTTGACTGGCAATCTTCCAGTCAGTCATCTCCAAGGCAGCTTGTGACTTGGAACTTTGTTCCATGTTGTGTTTAATCTATTGTCTGTTTAAGTATTGCAAGAAAAACTCTTGTTTATCTTGTCTAATGTCTTGTCTATTCTACCTCTGGCTTGATCGTTTATTTTTATACCAATTTGATACATTTAAACAAGACCAAGAGTCTTGTGATGCAACTTGCAAGAATGATGAGGATTGGCTCTGTTTTGATTTTAAGTTCAGTATTGTTACTATCTCGACTACTTTCATGTTTCTGTAATGAGATTACATATTTGTGTATTTTTTCTCTCATGGCTTTTTAGACGATCACTGGGTGTTTTCCAATGAAACATTTCAACTTTCTTCTTTTCAATTTATTTAGGAATTACAGCAAGTTTTTTCTTGCAGTAATCTATGCCAGCCATAATGACAATTTTAGCAGACCATGCAGCACGCCAGCTGCTGGACTTCACTCAGAAGCTTGATATAAACCTTCTGGATAACGTGGTGAACTGCTTGTACCATGGAGAAGGTGCACAGGTAACAATTAGACATATTCAATTTAAATCAAAAATGAGTACAGCTGATATCAATTTATATGGATTGCATCCACACATATTAAAATAAGTTAATGAAGAGATGGAAACTGTTGCTGACAAACCGCAGAGGGGCTGCATTGCATTTGAGGACAGTGTGCCGAGCTGTATCTGTCTGCAGTCTGACCGTAGTGTGCAGTGCAGTAACAGCCTGCAGTTTGAGCACAGTGTATACTCTTTCGAGTTATCAACAGTCACAGATTGCAACTCTTTTCGAGTACAATCACAGTTCTTGGTTTCCGGGAGTGGGACATGAACCCACAACCCTCTGATTCAAAGGTGAGGGTGCTATGAACTGAGCCACAGCTGACACCTCAATGAAGAGATGGAAGATGCACTTTTGAATAGTGCCAGAGGATTGGTGGACAGCTAATGTCATACCTATACTTAAAACAAGTAGGGGAAATTATAAACCAGTTGGACTAATGTTGGTGTTAGGAAAGATGAAGGAATCTTTACTCGGCAATATAACAGCAAACCATCTAGACCTGAATTTTGGAGTAGATAAGAATCCAACCATCACCCTTTGACATTCAGTGGCATTACCCCTGACATCCTGGGGGTTACCATTGACCAGAAACTGAACTGGACTAACCATATAAATACTGTGGCTACAAGAGCAGGTCGGAGGCTAGGAATCTTGCCATGAGTAACTCACCTCCTGACTCCCCAAAGCCTGTCCAACATCTACAAGGCACAAGTCAGGAGTGTGATGGAATACTCCCCACTTGCCTGGATGAGTGCAGTTCCCACAACACTCAAGAAACTTGACACCATCCAGGACAAAGCAGCCTGCTTGATTGACACCATATCCATAAACATTCTTCCCTCCACCACCGACGCACAGTAGCAGCAGTGTGTACCATCTACAGGATGCATTGCAGGAATTCACCAAGGCTCCTTAGACAGCACCTTCCAAACCCATAACCACCACCATCTAGAAGGACAAGGGCAGCAGATAGATGGGGACACCACCACCTGGAAGCTCCCCTCCAAGTCACTTACCATCCTGAATTGGTAATATATCGCTGTTCCTTCACTGTCGCTGGGTCAAAATTCTGGAACTCCCTAACAGCACTGTGGGTGTACCTACACCACATGGACTACTAACCATATAATAACCATATAAATACTGTGGCTACAAGAGCAGGTCGGAGGCTAGGAATCTTGCCATGAGTAACTCACCTCCTGACTCCCCAAAGCCTGTCCAACATCTACAAGGCACAAGTCAGGAGTGTGATGGAATACACCCCACTTGCCTGGATTCAAGAAGGCAGCTCACCACCACCTTCTCAAGGGCAACTAGGGATGGGCAATAATGCTGGCCCAAGCCAGAGAAGCTCTCATCCTGTGAATGAATAAAAAAAAGTAGAAATAATGGTGAGGCACTATTATTTAAGGAGTAAATTGGACAGCAGCCTTCACCATCAGTGCATACACATCTTGGTTGCACTTCCTGGTTTAGAGACCATCTCAAAAAGGATTCTTCAATCTGGTAATAGAGACACATTTTTGCTTCCCTTGTTCACACTGGTCTCAAATCCCCTGAAGAGGGCACCAAACTCTCTAATTACTGCAAGTTGAGTACAAAATCCCACAAAAGTCTAAGAAAATACAAGTAATGAATGGCTAGCGCTGTTTGTTTACTGCTGACCACAAAATCCAGGCCCCAAAAACCAAGAATATTATGGAGTAGTCAACATGAATTTCAAAAGGGAAAGTATTGGTTAATGAACCTTGTTGAATTCTTTAAATAATTAAGAGTGGACAAGAATGATGTATATTAATATTTGCTTTTCAAAGACCCTTTGATAAGGTAGTAGGTTAATGTTTATGGTCGGAGCATAGGAGTCAAGGGACAGTTAGCAGAATACAGTTAGTAAGTCTGCTATTAAGCAGGAAACAGGCAGTTAAAGGTAGCTACTCAAGACTACAAAAGAAGGGAAGTGGTGTTCTAAAGGAATTGATGTTGGGACCACTGTTCACAATTTACATCAATGATTTGGTGTCTTGAATTGGAAGTACAATTTCTAAATTTGTGGACAATACCAATTGGGTGTAGTTAATTCAAAGGAACAATGTGATGAAATACCAGAAGGCATTAAACTTTCAGAATGGATGTTTATATGACAGATTAATTTTGATGTGTTAAATATGAGATCACAAAAAAATCACAGTGCAGAAGATGCCCTTTGGCCCATTGAGTCTGCACCGACACGTGAGAAACGCCTGACCTACCTAATCCCATTTACCAGCACTTGGCCCATAGCCTTGAATGTTATAACGTGCCAAGTGCTCATCCAGGTTCTTTATAAAGGATGTGAAGCAACCCACCTCCACCACCCTCCCAGGCAGTGCATTCCAGACCGTCACCACCCTTTGGGTAAAAAAGTTTTTCCTCACATCTCCCCCTAAACCTCCTGCCCCTCATCTTGAACTTATGTCCCCTTGTGACTGACCCTTCAACTAAGGGGAACAGCTGCTCCCTATCCACCCTGTCCATGCCCCTCATAATCTTGTACACCTCGATCAGGTCACCCCTCAGTCTTCTCTGCTCCAACGAAAACCACCCAAGTCTATCCAACCTCTCTTCATAATTTAGATGTTTCATCCCAGTCAACATCCTGGTGAATCTCCTTTGCACCCACTCCAGTGCAATCACATCCTTCCTATAATGTGGCGACCAGAACTGCACACAGTACTCCAGCTGTGGCCTCACGAAGGTTCTATACAACTCCAACATGACCTCCCTACTTTTGTTGCATGTTGGTAGGAAAGTTGAGGTACAGATGCATAAATCACTAAAAGCAGCAGCACGGGTTAAGGCGATTTTAAAAAGCAGATCACACGCTTGGGTTATTTCTAGAGGGATAAATGTTAAACTTGTATAAATCCTTGGTCAGACCACAATTGGAGTTGTGTGTCCAGTTCCAGGAAAATATAGGCCAGTTGATGTCTGTCATAGGGAAGGTGTTAGAATCGATCATTAAAGAGACTATAGCTGGACACTTAGAAAAGCTCAAGGTAATCGGGAAGAGTCAGCATGGTTTTGTGAAAGGGAAATCATGTTTAACCAATTTATTAGAGTTCTTTGAAGGAGTAACATGTGCTGTGGATAAAGGGGAGCCTGTAGACGTACTGTATTTGGATTTCCAGAAGCCATTTGATAAGGTGCCACATCAAAGGTTATGGTGGAAAATAAAAGCTCATGGTGTAGGAGGTAACATTAGCATGGATAGAAGATTGGCTGGCTGGCAGAAAACAGAGAATGCATAAATAAGTCTTTGTCTGATTGGCAGGGTGTGACAAGTGGAGTCCTGCTGGGGTCTGTGCTTGGGCCTCAACTTTTTACAATTTACATCAATGGCTTAGATGAGGGGAGTGAAAGCATGGTAGCTAAATTTGCAGATGGTACATATATAGGTAGGAAAGTAGGTTGTGAAGAAGACATGAGCTTGCAGATAGGTTGAATGCGTGGGCATAAAATCTGACAGATGGAGAATAATGTGGGAAAATGCAAAGTTGTTCACTTTGGCAGGAAGAATAAAAAAAGAGTATTACTTAAATGGAGAACGAGGTGCAGAGGAATCCAGGTGTTCTAGTGTATGAGTCACTAAAGTTAGTATGCAGATACATCAAGTAAATAAGAAGGCTAATGGAATGCTATCCGTTATTACAAGAGGAATTGAACGTAACAGAATGTTATGCTTCAGTTATACAGGGCATTGGTGAGCCAACATCTCGAATACTGTGTGCAGTTTTGGTCTCCTTTATTTAAGGAAGGACATAAATACGTTGGAGGTGGTTCAGAGGAGGTTTACTAGATTGATATGGGTTGTCTTGTGAGGATAGGTTAGACAGACTGGGTTTGTTTCACTGGAGTTTTAGAAGAGTGAGGGGTGACTTGATTGAAGTCTATAAGATCCTGAATGGTCTTGACAAGATGGACATGGGAAGGATGTTTCCTCTTGTGGGTGAATACAGAACTAGGGCCATTGTTTTTAAAATTAGGGGTTGACCTTTTAGGACAAAGATGAGAAATTTTTTGAGAGTTGTGCGGCTTTGGAACTCTGTCTCAGAAGGCAGTGGAAGCAGGGCCGATGAGTATTTTTAAGGTGGAGGTAGATTTTTGTTAGGCAAGAGAATCAAAGGTTATCAGGGTAGATAGAAATGTGGAATTTGAAACCAAACAGATGAGCCATGATCTTATTGAATGGCGGAACAGGTTCGTGGGAGCGAATGGCTTCTGCTCCTATTTCGTATGTTTTTATGTATGATCTTCATAATTATTTTTTAAAAAAGGATAGTGAGGCATTGGAGAACATGCAAAAAAAAAATCTCAAGGTTGATACTAGGACTGTGAGGAAATACTTATCAGGAAAGTCTGAACAGACTTGGGGCTCTTTTCTCTGTAGGCTTTGGTAGGGTATATGTAGAGAAGGTGTTTCCACTTGGCTGGGGGGGGAGGGAGCCCTTGGATATAAGGTAAATACAGTTGGGAATTCAGAAGGAAGTTCTTTATTGAGAATGTGGTTAAAAATTTGGAACTTGCTATCACAAGTAGTCGAGGCAAATAGCATAGCTGCATTTAAGGGGAAGCCAGATAAACAAACGAGGAAAAAAGGAATAGGTTATGCTGATAGTTGAAGAGGGATGGGCAAAAGCTCATGTGGTGCATAAATGCTGGCATAGACCAGTTTGACCAAATGACCTGTTTCTGTGCTGTGCATTCGATGTAATAGCATTGGGTTTTGTAATCCTTCATATAGGTAAGGGGATTGTGGAGTGACTAAGATTTACTGCAGCAACATGTTACTGTGATACTTGAAAATCAGTTGCCAAAATGTTGTCAGGTTTGGGGTTGATGGTGGCACTGTCTTGCTTCTTCCAGGAATTGAATACAAAAGCTACCCTGGTACTTCAGTACACAGTGCTCAAAGTGCTGCATTGTCAGAGGTGCTGTATTTTGAGTGAAGCCTTAATCTGCCCATCTATTGATATAAAAGACCCCATCACATTTGTCTTTGTTGGCCATAACACTTTGTTAACAAAATGTGATTCCTCTACCAGCAACACTAAAACAGATTATTTGGTCGTTTATTACATTGCTGTGTGCAAATAGGCTGCCATGTTACACCACTACACAATGCTGATCACATTTCAAAAGTGCTTAATTAGCTGTGAAGTCCTTTAGGGTATCCTGAGGTTGGGATTTATCCTGGTTATGCTGACTTTAGAACTGTGTGAGATTCGTTCGTGACTTATTTTCCCCTCTCTGTTTAAAAACATCCTTTACTTTTGTAAAATGCTATTCCTGTTCACTGCCATCCAACAGCCAGTAGCCCCACATGCATCCGCTATAAAAATACACAAAGCAATTACTCATAATTTTCAAGATTCAGCAAATGTTTTGGTTAGAATTTTGTGCACAGGTGGAGACCGGAACAAATGAAAAAGCTTCAATAAAATTTCCATTTCTATGAAGTGATGTAACTGGACCTTTGAATCTGTGGCAAGATGCTAGAGTCAACAATCAATTATTTCAGAACAGAATTAGGAAAGTCCTCATTAGCAGCCCACTGAAATGGTGTGTAGGAAAACCTGGGGGTGGGGGGAGGGTCTGAGTTGCCTATCTTTATGGCATCTTGTAGATGCTGTATCCATAGAAAAGGGTGTTTCGTACATTGCACAGCTGCAAGATCAATAGATTAATTACACTTGTACCCATATTCCCCCAAAATGCTGAAAAAAGCTCTTAATCTTGAAAATCCAATCCAAGACAAACTCACCTAGCTGGCAATAGGCCTTATTTAGTTATAGTAAGAAGATGCCCAACTACCTGGGCCCAGTTGCTAAAAGTAAATGAGAAATTGAGAACCTGCATGGCTAAAAATGGGATTACAGCAGCTGAAAGAGAATGTTCAGTCATTTGATGCTTCCCTGCCAAATTTACATTGCACTAGACGGTTTGGAAGTCTGTTTCACAGGTCAGATGTAGCCTCTTTGACACCCTAGGTCCAAAAAAAAATGAATAAGGCGGTAGCCTTTTTTAGAAACTTGAATTAAAAATGGTGGTTTCTGTCAGAGATTTCTTCAGATGATTCAAGGAGGGCTGTTTGACAGGTATCTTTCCCTTTTCGTCCAAGCTGGTGTTTTGAGTTACAATGATAAAGATGCAGGGCCTATAATTGTTTGTCAAATTTATTGCTGCACTTCCAAAATATGGTGCTTTTTTTTGTTTTCAGTGTTGTGAGCCTTTGCAATGGCTAGCAATTCTTCTTCAACTAATGCTCCGCATGCCTCCTTTAGAACCCAAGGGTATATACTATTTGCCCCAGAGGATTTACTAATCCTGTTTTCCCAATTTAGTGTGGTTATACTGGCTTCAGAACTGTATAGAATAACAGATAACTTCCTGTCATGTTGCTGTCTTTTGTAAGCTGATTCCAAGTAATTTTAGGAATTCTTTCTTCTGTTAGCAAAGAATGGCACAGGAGGTCTTAACCCATTTAAAGGAGCACCCTGATGCATGGACAAGAGTTGATACAATTCTGGAGTTTTCACAAAATATGAACACCAAAGTAAGCAATGTTTGAGAAATCTTGGAAATCTGAATCTTGAACTCAAAAAACTTTGGGGAAGGCAACTAAGCAAATTTAAAACTATTTTGAAGGAGTTTAGATTTTTGCATGGCAACATGGTGTCTGTTAGTATGAGCTGAAGTATTCAAAAAATTGTACCATGGAGCTAAGGTACATGTCTCAATTTTTGAGTGGAGCAAACTGGTCATACAGATATGAAGAGAACTTCAAATGACGACAGTTTGCTTTTATATCGGTAACTATATTCTGGACTACAATAATAATTGAGGTGGGTGGGTTGGCTTTAAAAAATCTTAACTCCTCCTTGCCAAACAGTCCATTGACATTGAATATTTGATTATTTTGGACCATGGCCTCCAATACTCTTCCTTTTTGCAGGCACAACACCACTAATCTTCATTACCTATGAGGGTAATCCTTGGTGAAGTAGATGTACATTTTATTTGTAAAAGATGCATTAAGCATTTTGAAAATAGGTTTCATTTGCAGTACTTTGCCCGTCTTACAGAAGATGCAGGATATCTGAACTAAAATAGATACTGCCAGACCTGTTGAGTATTTCCAGCATTTGCTTTTATTTTTGTGACTTTCTAATGAAGGATCTAGCACAAAACAGAAATTATTTAATTTTACATCTATCAAATGCATTGGTGGATTGGCAAAGTTTACTAAATTTAGCAGGGAATCTGCTGTATTAGCACTGTTGCAATGCTTCAAATTGAAATGAAAAGTTGTGACTGAGGTTGAATGTCATTCATACTGGACTTCCTCAAAGTTTAACCTAATCTAAGTAAAGGTGTTTGCCTTGTTCTGTTGCCTGTTGCATTGCTTTGTTACTGACAGTTATTACTAATTTTTAAGCTGATTTGTCAACAGTATTTGTAAAACTCTCAAAATTGTATCTTGTGACAAATGAGATGATTAGAGGAACAGAGAAAACTGAAGGTAAAGAATCTCTTGAATACCTAAATTTAAAATCATTTGGTGCTAAATTTTATGCGCTGATATTTGGCTTTACTCAGTTTTATGCAATCACTTTATTTTTTAGTATTTTTATTCAAACTGTTAATGATACTTGACATTAATCATAATGTTCCATTATGTTGATTGTAATAGGAAGAAAAGGGGTGTCTTCCTGTGCAACTGACACAGCTAGGCTTTGACGGCAGGCCTCCACAAGGTCTACCCTTTTGATTCCCTTTAACTGAATTCTGTTCATCAATAACTTTGTTTTAAGGGGAAGGATTAAGAGGTATAATAGGATTTGAGGAAAAAATAATATAATTGAACTATTTCTCCTGTAGGGATCAGTAGTCCTATTTATTTCTCCTATTCTTTTACTCACTCATCAATAGATTTACTCTTGGAGTTAAGCAACTTGGCCATACAAAACTTATAGCTGCTGCTATGTTACTAATGGATTTGGTTGCTGATGCATCATTTTGGCAGTGAGACAAATTTGAAGACTTGGATTGTGGGGATGCAACCTGTGCAGCTGAAGTGCACAAAATTCAGATTTTGATTCATTAATTTACCCAACATTTCTATGCACCTGAAAAAAAACTGCACTTTTTTTTTCTAATTCAAACAGGTATTTACTTTTAAGCTTTTCTCCCTGCCATCATGTGCTGTTCCTCTGCTTAACTTGATAGGATGACCTGTTATGGACCTTTGGCTTTGGTGCAGTAAAAGATGCATGAAGGTTCACTTTCCTCTGAATTGCATGGCTCAAATTGGTGGTGGTGTGGGGGTAGGATGGACCATTACCTGCTGTCCCATTGTTCAGTACGTTAGTGTACTGCTGTGTTGCTCTTGAGCCCCAAAGAGCAGCTGTCTTAATTTATATCTTGGCTTTTCCTAGAGGAGAGATGCAGAATTTTAAAAAATTTTGAAAAGGCAGTGCCCTTCCTGTTCTTAAATGACTTAAGTGTGATGAGTTAATTTTCCAATTCAAAAACACATTTTGATGCTTAGGCCAGCTTTTTGTTTAAAAGCTTAAGTCTAAAGAATCAAAATTATTGCTTTACTCATTGCGATATACTATATAACACAGCGATATACTATATAACACACAACACTTTAATTCTTATTTCATTGTATTTCAGTAAACACTTGATCCCTATGGTTGAAATATGATGTTACCAGAAATAACTGGCAACTTTTAATAGTTCTAAGTGTTTATGGATCCTAAATTAAACTGGGGAAATGAAGTATGCACAGCAAATGAGTCTGGGTTGTCTTGCTGTTCCTGAAGGGCAACACCAGGCAGATAAGAGAACACTTGTTTACTAATTGCTGGAAACATGAGGCTGCAGGACTTCATTACTGTTGTGCTAAAAGGGATGCTTTTCTTACTGGTGTGAGCCCTGACCAACAGCAGGACCGCTTGACAGTTTAAAATTTATAGCTTTGTGCAAGTGGACATAGCAATTGCATGAAATCTTAATCCTCAGGTGTAAACTACTGTAATAGATTGGATTTTGCTTTTGATTCTTTTAAATTAAAGGGCAGACTTCATTATAAACGAGAGAAGTGGCAGGCAAGCATTTTGTGCGAATGTGGCTGATAATGTTTTGATAATGTGATATTAAAATCAGTGATTTTTCATGCTGCCTTGTCATCTAATTACAGTACTATGCGCTGCAAATCTTGGAAAATGTAATAAAAACCAGGTGGAAGATTCTCCCCAGAAATCAGTGTGAAGGTAAGTGACCAGAATTAATATCTCCTATACTTGTGATGAAAACTCCTTCCCCTCCCAACTCCATTAGGAACAGAAGTAGACCATTTAGCCGCCCAAGCCTGCTTGCCATTCAATTAGATCATGGTTGACATAATACCTCATCCCAATACCTGCTGTAGCTCCATACCCTTTGATATCTACACCTAAATAATCTGTTGATCTCAGTTTAGAAAGCTCCAATTGTCCCAGAATCCATAGCTTTTTGGGGAAGAGTTCTAGGTTTAAAATTTTGTCCTCTGGATTTCTTCCTTCAGAGGAAACGGTTTTTCTATTTACCCTATTGAATCCTTAACATTTTAACCACCTTGATCAGATCATCCCTCAATCGCCTACACTCAAGGAAATACAAGCCAAATTTTTGCAGTCTTTCCTCATAATTTAACCCTCTAAGCCTGCTATCTAGTGAATGTGCTAAACTCCCTCCAAGGTCAATATACCTTTCCTGAGGTCCACATGGGATCTGACCATGGCTCCATATAATTGTAGCACAACTTCCTGCGCTTGTGTAATCCAACGCCTCAGATAAAGACCACCTTTCCATTAACCTTTTTTGCCCTAACTTTAAATGATTTGTGTGCTTGGAGTCCCAAAGCGCTCTGGTCCTCAACAACCTATTTTCCAGATAATACCATTAATGGACAGATTCTGGTTGCATCCCTACAATTGATGTCAGACTGACAGGCCAGTCGTTACCTGGTTTCTCTCCCACTCTTCTAAATATTGGAATAATTTTATTGTCTAATGGTGCAAATCCTGAATCGATTGTTTAAAAAGATTACAGTACAGTTAACACTCCTGCAATTTCTTCACCATCTTTTAAGATGCTGGGGTGGAAACTATGGAGTTCTGGAGATTTATCTATGCCAAGTCCCATCATGTTCTCTTTATTAATAAAGTTAACATTGAATACAGGTTCCTCACAATTAGCAATGTTCAATTCCAATGTATTTCCTTTCATGGAATGAAAGCAGGAGGTGGCCTGTGCTGGCTCTTCGAAAAAGCTATCTAATTAGTCCCACTTCCCTGCCCTTTGCCCTTTACCATCCAATTTTTTCTGGTATTTATCCAGTTCCCTTTTTGAAAGTTATTATTGAATCTACTTCACTATTCTTTCAGGCAGTGCATTTCAGATCATAACTCAGTGTGGGAGAGAGGACATATTCTCCTTATCTTGCCTCTGCTGCTTTTGCCAATTATCTTAAATTTGTGTCCTCTTGCTACCACTCTTTTTGTCACTGAAAGTAGGTTTCTCTTTATAATCTTTCAACCTTGGCAATTTTAAACACCTCTATTAAATCTCTCCCTAACCTCTTTTCAAGAACAATCACAGCTTCTCTACTATCTCAAAGTAAATGAGGTCCTGGTGCCATTCTGATAAATCTCTTTTGCATTCTCTTCATAAGTGTTGTGACCAGAATTGGACATAGTACAAAAATTTGGCGTAACAGCTTTCCTGAAAAGAGTGTCTTATTCTGGATGCTAGTTGAATGGATATTAGCAGCCCTCTGCCAGCTTGCCAAGTGTCCATTTTTCATGGGGGTTGAAACAAGTGTTGTAAGGCCATGTTCCTGGAGGGAACAGGCTAGGTTGTGGCGGGCGGGGGGGAGCAGTTTAAGCCCCTTCGTTTACTATCTGGGGCACGCCACTGCAGGAGCAGTGAGACAGACCAATTGCTGTACTGAAGTCAGCTAATCCAGCACTCGAGGATTGAACCAGAAATTATCTTGGTCTGTGTGACTTAGCCAGGCATAACTGGCGCCTTTTGTTTTTGTCCAACATTGGTTGTGTTAACTGAGCAGTCATTCTGACATTAGAGGGAGCTGAAAAATGTATTTGTCAAAATGGAATCTGTAAAGAATTTTGTATCCATTGTTCTTGGTATGTGGGTGACCATCAAAATCACACCTTATTGGCAATTCATTGTTGCCCTCGAAGGTGATGGTGAGCCTTCTTGAACTGCTACAGGTATCCTGAGGATGCTTCCATGATATTGGGTTTTTAACCACTGGTAAAGGAATGGCGCTATGTAATTGATTTTGAAAGAGCCATTATCTTTTAGGGGTTTTTTCACTTTGGCAGCTCCAGTCTTGTTACTTCCATATCAATGTACATGTTGGGGAAACTAATTTGCATTGTCTGTACTGTAAATATGTTTATTACATTGATTTTTAAATTTGTACAAGGATGGAGCACTGTTCGAACTTCATTCTACAGCTTTGTGTGGATAGATGGCATCTGTGGCAATGACCTAACTATTAAACTGACTTGTTAATTTTGTCCTAAATCTAAAGATCATCTGCTTCATGTTTAGGAACTTGTAAAATGGTGAGTGTGGTGTATTGTTTATTACCTCCAAAGGTTCACGAGACTAATCCTGGGATGGTGGAATTGTCTTATGAGGTGAGATTGAGGAAATTGGGCCTGCGTTCTCTAGAGTTTAGAAGAATGAGAGGGGATCTCATTGAAGTGTACAAAGTTCTTACAGGGCTCGACCAGGTAGATGCAGGAAGGATGTTTCCCCTTTGGTGGGGGGGAGGCCATTAGCACCGAGATGAGGTGGAACTTCTTCAGTCAGGGTGATGAATCTTTGGAATTCTCTGCCCCAGAGGGCTGTGGAGGCTCAGTCATTGAGTATGTTCAAAGCAGAGGTCGATAGATTTCTCGACACCAATGACATCAAGGGATATGGGGACAGTGCTGGACATTAAGGTAAAAGATCAGCATGATCCAGTTAAATTGTGGAGCAGGTTTGAGGGGCCAAATGGCCTATGCCTACCCCTACTCCTTCGACCCTTTGACACTGAAGGTGGGCAGGGATAATATTTTCACTTTGTTTGTAAACAATATATCCCAAAAGCGAAGATATATTGTTTACAAACAAATGGATGGATTTCAACGGAACTTGGTACACAGGCTGTGGCCCAAGGAACAGCTGATTTGTTTTTGCAATGATCTGGATCCAGGAATATTTAAAGGATCCATAAACATTGAGAGATAGAAGAATTGACTGCTTTAAGAATGTTGTGGGTTGTTGCAACTGCTATGGTGCAATTTGTCACAGCTATCAAAATGTGAGCAGAGATTTCAGAGCAGGTTGTTGGATGTGGATTGTCCTGAAGCCTCTTCAGGGAGATGGAAGTTCTTAATAAAACATGTCTTTTTTTCAGCTATGTAATAACAGCGCATCAACCAGGCAGGGAAAATCCTCAAGGAAGAGCTGAATAATTGTAATAACGTTGAATTGAATGGTGGAGGTATGCACTCTACTGAGTGACCTCTTCACTTGTTATATCAGTAATAGTGGGGTGTGATGAGTTAACACTGGGGTAAGCTGTACATGGAAGAAGAGGGGAAAAAACTAGGTTAAAATGATTGGGGCAGCCTAATAGATCACTCTTGAGTCATGAATTCGTACTGAGTGTAAAGCACTTTGTTTACAGCTATTAAAAACAATTTGTTGGGTTGGTCTGTTAAAATTTTCTTCATCTAAAGTCAAATATAATTGCTACTCATGAATGAACCGCCTACATCACTTAAATAACTTTTATTTTCCACTTAATATAGGAATTAAAAAATATGTTGTTGGATTGATTATTAAAACTTCGTCTGATCCTGTTAACATTGAGGTAAGTTTTCACCAAATTATACTATGCATACTCTCTGAATTTTGAATTCTGCCTACAAATGTTTACTGAGTTATTTATTTTTGTTTTAGAAGGAGAAGGTTTACATTGGAAAACTAAACATGATTTTGGTTCAGGTGAGGTCCAGGATGGTTTGTGAGTAGGTTCTCTTGCAGTTCTTTTAAATGTGTGTATATTTCTAACTTTATTATTCCAGCAATATAATGAGGTGTATGTTGGAAAAGAAATATGATAGCTTCTTGGTTCTCATTTATTTTGTATGTTGAGCTTAAGATTCTGGCAGTATATGCTAGCACATGGGGTATTCTTTGTTCAGCACCATCCACATTCATGTTCAGTAGGTGTAAACCTAGGTTTCAAATTAAGCACAACCTGATTTTCAACTTGACTCTTCTGTGCCCTATACCAAGATATCTCCCAAGAATTCTTGTATTCTCCAGTGCTACTATATCTTTTGAGTCCTATACATTTTGACAGGAAGTTCTGTTCTTAGAACTATTGGAATTTAAATTCTGTTCTGAATGTAACCATTCATTACTGATGCTTTTATTCTACTGTTAAAACCTTTTCATGTTGGCGCAAAATAGAGTTGGACACCTCTTCCACATAGGATTGAACCTCTTACTAAAATGGGAAGAATTGGGATCAAAGTACAACTAAATCTTGCAAGCCAGCTCAGTTGGTGGTTGGAGACTCACTAACCTTAACTTTCTTTAACAATCTGAAAATAAAGCAGACCTGTTCTGACTCTCCTTTTTAGCTTAAATGGGGACCGTGGCCATTAAAGCCAGAATGGGTGTTTCATGAAAGGCAGATTTAGTGTTAATAGGCTAATTTGTGTTGACCTTTCCAGTACTGATTGTCAGTACACCTTCCTGTCTTCTAAACATCCTACATGTGATGTTTGCATATTTTTTGTAACATGTCAAAAACGCTGCACTGGCTGGGACTGGCAAATAAATACTTTAGTTGATGGAATGGTTAGCAGTTGTTATCAGGTGCTGAGTGACTAGAGATGCTAGTGCAAAGAACTTTTATTTTAAAAAATCACTACATTGATTGCAAATGTCTAAATGAGATTGAACCTAGCTTTGAGATGAGATTAACAGGGATCCTGCACTTCTAGACAAGCAACACTTTGATCAGTTTTATAATCTAAGGATTATAAAATTCAGGCCGGTCAGAGGTATCAGAATGTTTGCACTTCTATGTCTCAATGTTTGCTAATGTGGAGCAGCTGCAGTAACTGATGGAGGAAAATATTGACCATCTTACCTTTTTAAGCTATCTTGCACTAAATCTTTAATAACGTATGGTTATTTACACAGATACTCAAACAGGAATGGCCAAAACACTGGCCCACATTCATCAGTGACATTGTAGGTGCAAGTAGAACTAGTGAGAGCTTGTGTCAGAACAACATGATTATTCTTAAATTGCTGAGTGAGGAGGTGTTTGATTTCTCCAGTGGGCAGATGACTCAAGTTAAAGCAAAACATCTGAAGGACAGGTATAACTTGGATTTTTTTTTTATTCAAGCCAACTTTGTTCTGTGTGTTTCAAGTTATTCCAGGTACTTAATTAGTGACTTCTTGTTTCTTTACAGCATGTGCAATGAATTCTCTCAGATATTCCAGCTGTGCCAGTTTGTCATGGTAAGTAAGAAATTTCAATTTTTAAATCTGCCTTTTTTCATTAGTTCAGGCAGACTTCAGCTCAAGCTTTTGTGGTTTTTTTTGGCTGTAGGAAAACTCACAAAATGCACCTCTTGTTCAAGCAACCTTGGAAACATTGCTGAGATTCTTGAACTGGATTCCACTTGGATATATCTTTGAAACTAAATTAATTAGTACACTGATCTATAAGGTATGTGCATTCTTTATTTTCAGGATCTGCAGAAGATTCTTTAAGCAAATGTAGGCAAAACAGAATAACATGCTGCTTTTCCTTTTAGTTTCTGAATGTGCCCATGTTCAGAAATGTAACTCTGAAGTGCCTGACAGAGATAGCTGGAGTGAGCGTCAGCCAGTATGAAGAACAGTTTGTTACTCTCTTTACATTAACAATGATACAACTGAAACAGGTATTTCAACCACTCCTTCCAAAACCCACCCCGCAACTTTGTGAAAGCAGTAATTCTAGTACTGTGCTCTCTCTGAATCTCCAGATACTAATATCAAAACCAGTACAGGAACAGTGTACTTTAATATCCAAGCCTTTTTCCTCATGGGTCACATTGCTTACTAGACAACCTTCGGGCACTGTAAAGCTTAAATCAATGTTTCCATTAATTTGCATATATATAAATAAAGCTGTAGATCTGGCTTCAATTTACCCATCAGTGAGAAAACTATTAAAAACAGTCTTTCTAAGAAAAATGAGGTATGGAGGCAGAGAGATGAAATGGCATTCCAAAACTTTGGGGTCTAGGCAACTGCAGGTATGGCCACTAATGATGGAGCAGTTATAATCGGGAATGCATAAGAGGCCAGAATTTAGAGGCACTCCGATATCCTGCTGGGTTGTCAGTTGGAGGAGATTGCAAAGATGAGGAGGGCCGAGGCCAAGGAGGGATTTGAAATCAAGGGTGAGAATTTTAAATTGGCTATCTGGGAGCCAGTGAATCAATGTGGGTCAGTGAGCACAGGGGAATGGGACTTGCAGCATGTTAAGACATGGGTAGATGACCTTGAGTTAATGGAGGATAGAATATGGGAGACCAGCCAGGAGTGCGTTGGTATAGTTGATTCTAGAGGTAATGAAGGCATGAACGAGGGTTTCAGCAGCAGATGAGCTGAGATGGGCAAAGTTGAGTGATGCTACAGAGGTGGAAATAAGTGGTCTTGATGATGGCTGGAGTTAGATCAGAAGCTTAGGATCAATTGTGACACCAAGTTTGTGAACAGACTGGCTTAATCTCAGATTGTTGCTAGGGGGAGGGGTGAAATTTGTGACTAGGGAATGGAGTTTGCAATGGGACTGAAAACAATGGCTTCAGTCTTCCCAATATTTAATTGGAGGAAAGCTGTCATCTGGCGCTGGATGTTGCTAAGCAGTCTGATAATTTTAACAACAGCGGAGGAGTTGAGGGAGGAGAGGATGAATTAGAGCTGGGTGTTGTTGGTGTATATGTGAAAACTAGCATTGTTTTTGGAGCAGCGTACAGATTAGCAATAAACCCTTGGGGAACACCAGAGGTAGCAGTACGGGAGCAGGAAGAAAAGCCATTGCAAGTGATTCTTTGTCTGTGATTAGATAGCTAACATTAGCACAGGTGAGAGCAGTGAGCAGTCCCACCCAGCTGGATAATAGTGGAGAGGTATTGGAGGAGGATGGTGTGGTCAACCATGTCAAAGGCTGCAGCTAGGACGAAGAGAGATAGTTTTACCTTTGTCATAGTGACATAGGATGTCATTTGTGACTTTGAGAGCTGTATTAGTTCGGTGGCAGGGTGATTGGAGCAATTCAAACGTGGAGTTCTGGGAAAGATGGGAACAGATTTGGGAGGCAACAACATGTTCAGGGACATAGGAGAGGGAGGTTGGAGATGGAATGGTAGTTTGCAAGGACAATAGAACCAAGGTTGTGTTGAGGATATAGTGCTATGCAAAAGGTTGATATGCAAGATATGGATTCATGGACTTAGGGGTAATATGTTAGCATGAATGCAGGATTTATTAATGGACAAGAAACAGTAGAATAAACAAGGCATTTTCAAGTTGGCATCATGTGACTGATAGAGTGCTTCAAGGATCAGTGCTGGAACCTCAGCTATTTATCTCTAATAACTTAAACAAAGAGACCATGGGTAATGTATTTAAGTTGGCTGACAATACAAAGCTTGGTGAAAACATAAGCATGAGGGGGATGCAGAGGCTGCAAAGAGATACAGTGGAAGTGAGTGGATCAGATGGCAGATGTGCAGTAATATGGGGAAGTGTGAGGCTATTCACTTTGGCAATTGGAATAGAAAAGCAGAATATTTTAAGGCATGAAACTTTTGACCATTGATATTCAAAGAGCTTCCATCTCACTGTGGTTTCAGGCCAATCCATATCCAGCATTCTGCTCTGAAAACTCTGCTCACATTTTGACAGCTGTGACAAATTTCACCACAGTAGCTGAAACAACCCACAACATCCTTAAGAAAAATTAATTTGCCCTATCTCCCAAAGTTAACTTTTTTTTTTACAAGTTCCAGGGTTTGTTTTCCCGTCCTTGCCAAAAACTGATCAGTTCTTCCTTGGGCCATGCCCTATCTCTGTACCAAGCTTTGTTGAAATCCACCCATTAGTTTTTGAGATATATTGTTTACAGGCAAACGAACTATCGGGTGGAAACATTACCTCCCCCACTTCAGTGGCGGAGGTAATTAAGTAGACAAATGGCTTGCTGGCCTCCAAGTGTTGGAGTACAGAGATAAGGAGGAAGTCTTTCTACAATTGTATAGGGCTTTCCACACCTGGAGTACTGTGCACAGTTTTGTTCTACATATCTGTGGAAAGATATACACTTGCCTTGGCAGTACAGTGAAGGTTCAGTAGATTGGTTCCTGGGATGAGAGGGTTGTTCCATGATTAGAGGCCGAGTAAATTGTGTCTATACTCTCAAGTTTAGAAGAATGGGAGGGGGGGATCTCTTTGAAGCATACAAGATTCTAAAGTGGTTTGACAGAGTAGGCGCTGTTGTTTCTCGTTTCCCTTAGCTGGGATAGGGTGATAATTTGATTAGAAATTTTTTCCACTCGACAGTTGGAATTCTCTACCTCAGAAGGTTGTGGATGCTCCATCGTTGAGCATATTCAAGGTTGGAATAGATAAACATTTGATCTTTCAGGGAACCAAGGAATATGGGGAATGGGTGAGAAAGTCGAGTTGAGGCAGAAAGTCAATGTGGTATTGAATGATGGAGCAGGATTGAGGGGCCATATGGTTTACTCCTATTTCTAATATTCTCTTACCATTTTATTTAAAAAAACTAGTGTAGCACTTGCTGTATGTTGCTTCTGGACCCTGTCACTCATTTCTAAAAGTGTTTTAAGTTTTAGTCTGGTCCTGGTGAATTTCACCAATTGATATAGACCAAAAGAAGAATATAAGAGCACAAAATGTTGATGTAAGGTATGTGTCTGGTATGTGATTATAAGTGTCTTGAATGTGCAATTTAGAAGTATTGAATAAATACTTCACAGTTGGAATCTGAGAAACTTTGAGTATGCTTAATTAAGTACTTGGCATTGGAATGGAGGGGTGGGATCAATAAGTACAAGGGATTGGAATGTGGTAAAGAACAGTGTCTGGGGTTAAAGGAAGAATGGAAGGGTGCTTCCTCTGCATTGAAAGTGGAAAGTCATCCTGGAAATGAGGCTAGGAATAGGTATTGTCTGTGTCTTTACAAGAGAATGGCTCAGGAATATTATTTAGGAATGTATGGAATTTACATAGGAATATTTTTGTTTCGGGCTTATGTTTTGAATTGTATTTTATAGAAGCATATTGTGGGCTGCCAGAGCCACTAAAGATTGTGGAATGAAAGGGACTTTTTAAAGATGTGCTTAGGCAAGGTAAAATGAAGGTTTTTGCATTTCAACTACAAAGATGTGCCTAAGCTTGGATCTATTCTTAAGTACAGAGGGGAACAATCTACCTCACTTCTTCATTGGCTTCTTGGCTCCAGAAGCTGGAATTAAAATGCAGTAAGTAGGAGTCTTGACAAGGTGGATATGGAGAGGATGTTTCCTCTTGTGGGAAAATCTAGAACTAGGGGATCACTGTTTAAAAACAAGGGGTCACCCATTTAAGATAGATGAGGAGAAATCTTTTGAGGGTCGTAAATCTTTGGAGCTCTCTTCCTCAAAAGGCGATGGAAACAGTGTCTTTGAATATTTTTAAGGCAGAGGTACATAGATTCTTGATAAGCAAGAGGGTGAAAGGTTAATCGGGCGTAGGTGGGAATGTGGAGCTGAGACAACAACCAGATCAGCCATGATCTTATTGAAGGGTGGAGTGGCCTACTCCTGCTCCTAATTCATACATTCGTTTAAGATTTGTATCATCTGAACTGAAAAAATAAAAATGTTAAACAAAAATAAAAATACCTGGAAAAACTCAGCAGGTCTGGCAGCATCTGCGGAGAAGAACACAGTTAACGTTTCTAGTCTGTATGACTCTTCAACAGAACTAAGTAAAAATAGAAGAAAGGTGAAATATAAGCTGGTTTAAGGGGCGGTAGGACAAGCAGAGCTGGATAGAGGGCCAGTGATAGGTGGAGATAGTCAAAAGGACAAAGAGGTGTTGAAGGTGGTGATATTATCTAAGGAATGTGCTAATTAAGGGTAGAAAGCAGGACAAGCAAGATACAGATAGCCCTAGTGGGGGTGGAGTGAAGGAATCGAAATAGGCTAAAAGGTAGAGATAAAACAATGGATGGAAATACATTTAAAAATAATGGAAATAGGTGGGAAAAGAAAAATTTATATAAATTATTGGGGGAAAAAAGGGGAGGGGGGGTTGGAAAGGGGGCGGGGATGGAGGAGAGGGTTCATGATCTAAAATTGTTGAACTCAATATTCAGTCCGGAAGGCTGTAAAGTGCCTAGTCGGAAGATGAGGTGCTATTCCTCCAGTTTGCGTTGAGCTTCACTGGAGCAATGCAGCAGGCCAAGGGCAGACATGTGGGCATGAGAGCGGGGTGGAGTGTTAAAATGGCAAGTGACAGGGAGGTCTGGGTCATGCTTGCAGACAGACCGAAGGTGTTCTGCAAAGCGGTCACCCAGTTTGCGTTTGGTGTCTCCAATGTAGAGGAAATCACATTGGGAGCAACGAATGCAGTAGTCTAAATTGAGGGAAGTGCAAGTGAAATGCTGCTTCACTTGAAAGGGGTGTTTGGGCCCTTGGATGGTGAGGAGAGGGGAAGTAAAGGGGCAGGTGCTGCACCTTCTGCGGTTGCATGGGAAGGTAATGTGGGAGGGGGTTGAGGTGTAGGAGGTGATGGAGGAGTGGACCAGGGTGTCCCGGAGGGAACAATCCTTGCGGAATGCCGCCAAGGGGGGTGAAGGGAAGATGTGTTTGGTGGTGGCATCATGCTGGAGTTGGTGGAAATGGCGGAGGATAATCCTTTGAATGTGGAGGCTGGTGGGGTGATAAGTGAGGACAAGGGGGTCCCTATCATGTTTCTGGGAGGGAGAGGAAGGTGTGAGGGCGGATGCGCAGGAGATGGGCTGGACACGGTTGAGGGCCCTGTTAACCACCGTGGGTGGAAAAGCTCGGTTAAGGAAGAAGGAAGACATGTCAGAGGAACTGTTTTTGAAAGTGACATCATTAGAACAGATGCGACGGAGGCGAAGGAACTGAGAGAATGGGATGGAGTCCTTACAGGAAGCAGGGTGTGAGGAGTTGTAGTTGAGGTAGCTGAGGGAGTCGGTGGGCTTGTAAGGAATATTGGTGGACAGTCTATCACCAGAAATTGAGACAGAGAGGTCAAGGAAGGGAAGTGTCAGAGATGGACCATGTGAAAATGATGGAGGGGTGGAAATTGGAAGCAAAATTAATAACTTTTTCCAGGTCCAGACGAGAGCATGAAGCAGCACCGAAGCAATCATCGATGTACCGGAGAAAGAGTTGTGGAAGGGGGCCAGAGTAGGACTGGAACAAGGAATGTTCCACGTACCTCATAAAGAGACAGGCATAACTGGGGCCCATGCGGGTACCCATAGCCACACCTTTTATTTGGAGGAAGTGAGAGGAGTTTAAGGAGAAATTGTTCAGTGTGAGAACAAGTTCAGCCAGACAGAGGAGAGTGGTGGTGGATGGGGATTGTTCGGGCCTCTGTTCGAGGAAGAAGCGGAGAGCCATCAGACCATCCCAGTGGGGGATGGAGGTGTAGAGGGATTGGACATCCATGGTGAAGAGGAGGCGGTTGGGGCCAGGGAACTGGAAATTGTTGATATGATGTAGGGTGTCAGAGGAATCACGGGTGTAGGTGGGAAGGGACTGGACAAGGGGAGAGACAATGGAGTCAAGATAACAAGAAATGAGTTCCGTGGGGCAGGAACAGGCTGACACGATCGGTCTGCCGGGACAGTCCTGTTTGTGGATTTTGGGTAGGAGGTAGAAGCGGTCCATCCGAGGTTGGGAGACTATCAGGTCGGAAGCTGTGGAAGGAAGATCTCCAGAGGAGATGAGGTCAGTAACAGTCCTGGAAACAATGGCTTGATGTTCAGTGGTGGGGTCATGAACCAGGGGGAGGTAGGAGGAAGTGTCTGCGAGTTGACACTCAGCCTCTGCGAGGTAGAGGTCAGTGCGCCATAAAAATGTTAGTTGTAGTAGACCAAAACTTACTCCAACATGGTCCTGCAAGTCCATGGGTGGTTAATATGCTGATTTTTGGTGAATGATCAGTGTGTCAAAAGACTTGATTGAGAATTACATTTACTGCAATAGTCAGTAACTTGCCGTGGTATTATTGTTCAATGAACAGAATTTGAAAAACAGCTCTTGAATGTCTTAATTACCTTTTTTTTTTACATTTTCCTCTTGGTTTTTTTCTTTTTATTTCCTCCAACCTTGCTGTCTTCGGTGAGATTTCAATGCATTATTCCAGGATGAAAGCTTACTGATTTTAACTGCACCATATGCAGTTTTGTGCAAACTACATTATTACCTATCTGGAAACAATTCATAAGCTTTACATTTGATAGGATTTGAGCTTGTTTGAAGCAGTTGAGTAGAAAAAATTGTGACTGTAGGTGATTCAATGTTGGAGTAATAACAGTTAATTTTTCTAAACTTAATATTAGATGCTTCCTTTGAACACCAATATTCGAGTGGCTTATGCCAACGGAAAGGATGATGAACAGAATTTCATCCAGAACTTGAGCTTATTTCTTTGTACATTCTTGAAAGAACATGGGCAGCTTATTGAAAAACGATTGAATCTGAGAGAAACTCTTATGGAGGTAAGAGAATTTTAGCAAATGTTACTTTGTATTTTGTATAATGTTGGTATAAATTATTGTGCATAATTGGGGAAAGAAAAGAATTTAATTCAAATGTGTCTATTCCACAGGCTCTACATTACATGTTGCTTGTGTCTGAAGTGGAAGAAACTGAGATATTCAAAATTTGCCTTGAGTATTGGAACCATTTAGCTTCTGAGCTCTACAGGGAAAGTCCATTCTCAACACCTGCATCACCTGTGCTTTCTGGAAGTCAGCATTTTGATGTTCCTCCGAGAAGACAACTTTATTTGCCAGTGTTGTCTAAAGTGAGCATTGAGGGGTTGTTTATGGAAATCTGTACTATGCACAATTCTTTCAGTAAATGTTAATCACTGGGCACTTAGAAGTATTAAGTAATGTTCATTGAGATTTATCCTTTCTATGGAGGGAGTCACATCACTTAGAATCATTGTCCCTTTTACGAAATATATACATTTCTTTAATGTCCGGATCAAGATATTTTTCAACATCATTGTATATAAGCGCTTATTGAAACAATACTTAGGACTGCTTCTGATGAAGATGAACTTTCAGTTGTTTGAAAATATCTGTATTTCCAAAAAAAAAAAATTGCTCTTTAAATAGTATAACTTTAAATATGTGGATTATTCCATGTGATTTGATATCCATGACACATAATTGAATTGCCACACGCAAAACTTATAATATAATATCCCTCAAAGGTTCGCCTCTTAATGGTCAGTCGTATGGCCAAACCAGAAGAGGTACTTGTGGTGGAAAATGACCAAGGCGAGGTTGTGCGAGAATTCATGAAGGATACAGACTCCATCAACTTGTATAAAAATATGAGAGAAACGCTTGGTAAGGTTTTCTCCTCCTTCTCCAGCTAGGGCATTGTTAAAAATCTCTAAACCTGTTTAAAACTAAGCAAGTCGATGGCTGTAATTGCTGTCCAACATATTTTCGTGCCTATAATCATCGTTCAACTGCAAGAGGATATGGAATAGGAACAGGGATCGGTCATTTGGCCCATTGAGCCTGCCCCACCATTCAAACAGATCATGGCTGATCTGTGTGTAGCCTTAACTTCACATTCCTGCCTTGCTGCTGCTCCCCCTGCCACCCCCCACCCAATAACCTTCGACTCCTTTGTCAATAAAAAAAAATCTGTCTTAACCCAGCCTTGAATATATTCAATGACCCAGCCTCCACTGCTCTCTAGGGAAAAGAATTCCAAAATGTAATGACACTCTGGGAGAAAAAATCCTCCTCAGATTCATCTTAAGTGGGGGACCCTTTATCTTTAAACTGTGCCCCCTAGTTCTAGACTCCCCCAACAAGGGAAACCGTTCTCCCAGCATCCACCCAGTCAAGACCCCACAGAATCTTGTTTCAATAACATCATCTCATTCTTCTAAACTGCAATCAGTATAGGCCTAGCCTGCTCAGCTTTTCCTCATAAGACAACCCTGTCATCCCAAGAATCGGCTAAGTGAACCTTCTCTAAACTGCTTCCAATGCAATTATATCCCTCCTTAATGAGACTGAAACTGTGCGCATTACTCCAGATGCAACCTCACTAAAACCTTGCGCATTTGTAGCAACATTTTCCTACTTTTTTACACCATTCCCTTTGCAATAATGACCAACATTTTATTTGCCTTCCCAATCACTTGCTGTACCTGCATGCTAGCTATTTGTGATTCATATGCCAGGATACCCAGATCCCTCTTTACCACAGATTACTGCAGTTGCTCACTCTTTAATTAATATTCTTCTTTTCTATTCTTCATGCCAAAGTTGGCAAGCTCTCATTTTCCTGCATTATACTGCCAAATTTTTGCCCACTTACTCACGTGTCTATATCCTTTTGCAGACTGTGTTCTCTTCACAACTTGCTTTCCAACCTATCTTTGTGTTCTCAGCAAATCTGGCTACCATAACTCGCTCCAATCATCCATGTCATTGGCAGAATGTGACTAGTGGTTTCCGACAAGGGTGTGTTTTAGGGCCTCAACGATTCACTATTAATAACTATGATAGCCCCATATCTAAATTTGCTATGACACAAAAATATGCAGCACTGGAAGCGTTGTGGCTGAAGGTATAAGATTACATATAGTGATAGATTAAGTGAATGACCAGAACTATAACATAGATTACACAAACTAGGGTTGAATTCCCTTGAATTTAGAAGACTAAGGGGTGATTTGATTGAAGTCATTAAAATTTTAAATGGAGCGGATAGAGAGAAACTATTTCTACTGGTTGGGGAGGGAGTCTGGAACTAGGGGACATGGTCTAAAAATTAAACCCAGCCTTTTTAGGAGTGTGTTTGGAAGAACTTCTGCAGGCAAAGGATGGTTGAAGTTTGGAACTCTTCCACAAATGGCAATTGATGCTAAGCTATTTGTTAATTTTAAAACTGAAGTTGATAGATTTTTGTTAACCAAAAAGGTACTGAAGTATATGGGGCAAAGGTGGGCAGATGGAATTAGGTTGCAGATCAGCCATGAACTCATTGAATAGTGGAACAGTCTTAAGGGGCTAACTGTCTTTATATTCCTGTAAATTGTGTTTTGAAAAGTGTGCTGTGCACAGGAAATTTAGAGACCGTAATGTTAACTATTTCACATTGTTGTCTGTTCTTTTGCAGTGTACCTTACTCATTTAGACTATGCAGATACAGAACGCATTATGACTGACAAACTTCACAACCAAGTGAATGGTACTGAATGGTCATGGAAGAATCTAAACACCCTCTGTTGGGCTATTGGCTCAATTAGTGGCGCTATGCATGAGGAAGATGAGAAGAGATTTCTGGTGACTGTGATAAAAGTAAGTGTATTGATATTTCTGATGACCTTATGGAACTGTTTTTAGTTTGGTAACAACAATATATACAAGTAAAGCAAGGACAAAATACTGCACCAATACATTTTGAGTAAATTTGCCAGATTTATGTGTATGGAGATTTAGAACATCAGAATGCTCAGTGTACCTGAATTTATACCACTGGTTGAATAGGAAATTATTACTTTGAGTTGGCACTTCAGTAGCACATCAGTTGGTGAAAAGTGGCATCAAGAGCTAGACTTGTGATGGCGGCAGTATGAATTATACAGCAGTATGGGTGATGTAATCAGTTGGAGCGCATGTTCCTGAAGTTGTCAGCATTGTGTTGCTTGAACAGAGAAACCTGAGCTTGAGGAGAACATTCGGCAGTATACGCAAGAACAAATATTTCAAGCAGAAACCTCACTGAAGGTGATCACCCCACAGAATAATGGAGAGGGAAGGATGTAGGTGATTTTTGTCTTAGATGTGCTTGTACTGTGCCCTTAATTCAATCAAACCAAGGTGGTTGGAGTTTTCAAATCTGTGTATAAAGACCTTAACAGGATGAGGACAGTGAGGTAGCCGCAAGAAAGAGTAATTAAGAGCATTATAAATGGCTCTCTGAAGCAAGAATGACCCCACGAATAACCCCTTAGAGAGAGATTTTGTTTCTGGAGGCTCAATAGTTTGATTTTGTGACTGCAACCAGACCAGTGGTCCTGAATGCCGTGGGAAGAGCCATAAATGGAGGGGAGATGACAAAAACAGCAAGAAGTCATGAAATATAAACAAAGTTCTGCAAAAACTCATCAGGTCTGGCAGCATCTGTGGAAAGAGAAACAGTTAACGGTTCAGTCCAGCATGACTCTTCTTTGGACTCAACGTTATCTCCAGCATCCACAGTATTTTGCTTCTATTTTATTAACAAGTCATGATTCATTTAAATAAAAATGATAAATTAAAAGGTTGGATGTAGCTATTGCAGAGGAGTTTTGAGGATTTTTGTTCTAGATTGAACTAACAAGACCTGAGGATAGTGATGTCAGCATGATGATGGTACTAAATTACTAGACCGAAACTGGTTGCCTATACCAAAACGATAAACTCTGGAGTGGAAAAAATGAAGTTTCTGCAACTTCTTTACATTAAGTAGTAGTCATGAGAATCTTTCTGTTCAGTTAATTTTTCTGTTGAAAGCTTTCTAGGTATGACCCTGTTAGAGAAGCACAACACTATGGGTAACTTGTGTTTACATGTGTTATCACCAAGGATTGCATTTTAGTTTCCTCCATCCTCCCACTCCCTTAAATGTGTGGAATTTACAGTACAGAAATATATCATTCAGCCCAACCGGTTAGGATCAACACAAGCCTCCTTCCACCTTTCCCATCATACCCTATCAGATAGACTTCCATTCCCCCTCATGCTTATCTAGTTTCCTCTTAAATACATTTAGTACCCTTAAGATAACAAGAAATAAGAGCAGGAGTTGGCCATTGAGCCTGCTCCATCATTCAATGAGATTGTGGCTGATCTCATTGTGGCCTTAATGGCACTTTCTTGCTTGCTCCCCTAACCTTTGACTCCCTTGTGAATCAAAAATCTATCTTAACGCAGCTTTGAATATGTTCAGTGACCAGCCTTTTCACTACTCTCTCTGGAAGAGAATTCCAAAGACTAACAACCCTTTGGGAGAAGGAATTCCTCCTCATCTCCATCTTAAATGGGAGACCCCTTTATTTTTGAACTGTGCTCCCTAGTTCTAGGTTCCCCCATGAGAGGAATTGTCCTCTCAGCATGCACCCTGTCAAGCCCCCCTCAGAATCTTATGTTTCAATAAGATCACCTCTCATTCTTCTAAACTCCAGTGAGTATAGGCCCAACTTGCTCAATCTTTCTTCATAAGACTCAACCTAATGAGCTTTTCTGTGCTACCTCCAATGCAAGCATGCAATAAAGGCCAGCATTCTATTTGACTTCCTAATTATTTGCTGTATCTGCATGCTAACTTTTAGTGATTAAGTGCAAGGACAATTAAGACAATTAAAAGCAATTTTTTAAGTAGAAAAGAATTAAGCATGTTGTTCTTCATCTGGCCTTTCCTTCAATGATCCACTCCAACTTTTTTTAAAGGGTTTTAGTGTCTATTTAATATACCCTACTCTATGCTTTCTAACCCCTCTTCCATCTTTTTCACTGGAAAAAGTTATTAACACTACATATCTTCTAATAAAGTAAGTGTTTTTGCTAGCAAGCAAAACTTTTGAATCCAGTGTCTAAATCTAGACAAGCATGGTCACATCAATTTTCTGTTTGGATTTAAATTGTAATATGTATTGTTTTAACTCCATAGGATCTTTTAGGACTGTGCGAACAGAAAAGGGGTAAAGACAACAAAGCCATTATTGCTTCAAATATCATGTATATTGTGGGTCAGTACCCACGTTTCTTGAGAGCTCACTGGAAGTTTTTAAAGACTGTGGTTAACAAACTGTTTGAATTTATGCATGGTAAGTTTGTCTGATAGAAAAATTTTAATTGTGTATTTAAAGAAAATTGCTGATACCCAGTATTCCTAGTGGTTGGATCCCGTGCTCACAAATGAAAGTGAAGGGGACTCTCAGATGTAATATAAGCATAGAACTAAAACTTGGCACATCAAACTTGTTTCTTCTGAAGACCATATACAATGCACTTTTTTAACATGGTCTCTGCTTATTTTTGGGACAGAATTTTCCATGGAAAACACTGAAAAATTCAGATTGATAATACTTCAGAATGTTCCAACTCTTTTCAGAGCTTTTTCCTGTGGTGTCCTGTTATCCACCAGACATTTCTCCTGCAGCTATCGGATTAATTTAATTGCTGAATCATAAATTCAGCACTAAGGGAATCTATTAATATTTGTACTAATGCATTCCATCTAATGGATGTTAAATTTTAAAGTTGAATTCCTGGATATTGTTTGAAGAGGTAAATTAGGAGAACAGCCCCATGTATCTAATCTGCACAAATTTGAATAGTTTTTGAAATGGCACTGAAAGTCATGGTGAGTGCTGCTGTTAACATCTACAATCTCTAAGCATGAGTGCTGGCTTAAGTTACTATCATAATTGAATATTAATGTTAAACATAATATTCAGAAATTTATGGTTTCTATTTATGTGCTATTTGAAACTACAAGAGAGAAGAATGTTGTTTGTTTGGCAAGAGGAATGGACTATTTGCCTTAGCTGGTGTATTCATTTAAAAAATAAACAGATCTGTCTTATGCTCATTTAATGAGAACTGCTAATGGCAAAAAATTATTTAGAAAATCAAATTGGGTTACTTGTTGACTATCTGGTCAGGTATACAGGTTCAGAACAGAAAGATCTCAAGTACTTCATGCACAAATAATTACTTTGAGGGGGAACAGCTGTACATTTGCAGACTCGTTTAACTGCTATTCTATGTACAGCAAGTTCTAAACAGCAGCAATAAAAAGTGCCATTCTATTTATATTTTCTTCTGAACTGCTGGATAGGCAGGTGAGATCTTGATTTAATAGCTCCCATGATGATGTGACACTCTTGCATTGGTGTTAGGCTTGGTGTTAGCTTATGAAATACCATCAAGCCCAAGAGTAGGATTTGAAACTCCAACAACCTTTTGGTTCTGAGGTGACACCAACTTGGGCAAGATGACATTCCGTGCCCTTCATCTGCCCCTGATGTAGTATTCTGTATTAATGTAAGATGAGCATAATCTGTTGTTCCTGAATAAATTGTAATTGTGTTTTGCTGAGCAGAACTTTTTTCTTTTGAGACATTTGCAGTTTTCTTTCCTTAACTATATTCAGATTTAAATTTAAAATTTTGATTTTTATGAATTTAGAAACCCATGATGGAGTTCAAGACATGGCTTGTGATACTTTTATTAAAATTGCACAAAAATGTCGTCGACACTTTGTTCAGGTCCAAGTTGGTGAAGTAATGCCATTCATTGATGAGATCCTGAATAATATTAATACTATAATTTGTGATCTTCAACCACAGCAGGTAAGGTTACAAACATTGTTTTGAAAAAGATTTCAAATTTAGATATTCAAGGGTTTATAAAAAAGGTGTAGATTGAAAGGCTCATATGCAAATAATTCAAAGTTAAATCCTTTTCCTACCTTGGCATAATTCTGGTTCAAAATAAATTTTATTGTTCTCATTGTCAATAGGTTCACACGTTTTATGAAGCGGTCGGTTATATGATAGGTGCTCAGACTGACCAGGCAGTACAAGAACATTTAATAGAAAAATATATGATGCTGCCAAATCAAGTCTGGGACAGTATAATCCAGCAGGCGACTAAAGTAAGTAATGGTATTTTAACATATAATAAATTATATGCACATTTTACAATATTTAAGCGTACTAACCTCTTAACACAAGTGTGATTTTTGAAATTTCATTACATGTTTAAACCAGACTAATTAGAATGGCATACTTGATCCTACATAAATTGTATAAATGCTGCTGCTTTCTTCCCCATCTCCTACTGCTTTTTTTCCTTTTTAACTGTTTATTGAGCCTCCCTAGTGAGCCCTGCGTAACTTTTTTTATTTTAAGATATTAATCTTGCAGCATGCTTTAAGACATAGTTGACTGGATTTGTGGTGGTGGTCATTTTTTTTTTTATAAGCTGATTTTTTTTATCCCTTCCCCACATCAGTTTTTCAAAAAAGTATTGTGGACATCGGAAAGTATGCAAAAAATAGATATTTGATTAGAATTGTAAAAAAAGGAAAATTAATTGAATTATTCCTTGTATCTTCCTTACTGAAATTAGCCTTTTATGCAGAAATCATGATATTTTAGACTTTTAAGCATCAACCACAGGTTTATTGTCAACTAGCTGAGTTTATGATTTATGACCTCAGTATGGCCTTATGTTGCGACTGATGTCTTGAAGGAGGTAGTACACAAAATGGGTGTATAGGAATAATTGCAGCACTGTTGATCATGTCAATATAAACTCTTCTGTATTTTGTGATGTGGTAAATCTATTTTTTTTTAATTGCCAAGGTAACTATAAATGTAAGGAAATTCCATTGTTTCTATGTTAGTGATTAATACTTGCGACTGACCCATTAGCATATTCAGTGAAAAGTGTCTGACATAGGTAGTGGCCGTCTTTTGCATCTTGCAGTTGTTCAGGAATGAAGTTCATGAAGTAGTTTGTGGAGACTAATTGAAATGGTAATGCACATAGATTGACAGGCTGAACCATTCATTACTAAACTATTAAAGAAAAGTTTGGAGAAGTGCAGTAGAATCCTGACATTTACATCTCACTTGACAAGGTGCAAGGTCTATATATATATTTTGTTAAACTAGCATTTATGGAGTGTTTTTCACGAGCACTGGATGTCTCAGTGCTTTACAGCCAATGAAATTTGATGTGTAGTCATTGTTGTACTGTAGGAAGCATGGTAGCTAATTTGCATTCAGCAAACTTCCACAAATAGCAATGTGACTGGATAATATGTTTTTCATGATGTGATGTTGATTGAGGAGTTAATGTTGGGCAGGACACTGGGAATTACTTCCCTTCTTCTCTTCAGAATTGTACCATAGGATCTTGTACATCCACTCCAGTAGACAGATGGAGTCTTGTTTAACCAAAAAATGGCATTTCTGATAGTGCAATGCTACCTCAGTACTGCACAGGAATGTCAGCCTTGATTTCTTTTTTTTTTACGTTCAATCCCTGAAATACAACTTGAACTCCTCAGAACCTTATGATTCTGAGGCAAGTATGTGAACAGGTTGATTTCAAAGTAATGTTAAATGTTAGAAATTTCCCATGTACCCCATTATATTATTAATTCAAAAGTCTTGTCATTTAGCATACTGTAAGAAATATGTTCCAAAGAGTATATTAATCTTTAGTGGACTAATTTTGTTTCAAATTGTTTTTGAGAACCTGATTTTAAATCTTCTAGTTTTGTTCTGTATGTGTTGTCATGATGTTTCAGTATTTTTCGCCTTTCCAAAAAATTAGGAATGTGTTGGACATTCCGTGTGATCTCAAATGACCAGTATGCTATATTTGCTGCATAAAAGGGTTAGCAGACTCTGTATTTGGAATATACATTTTTGCAATGAATACAAGTTTTGAGACAATGCCTGAACTGACAGTTTTACAGTTGCCAATATTTCAAAATACATTCTCTTTCCAAGTCGAGTATTCAAACCCGTCAATATTTGGCTTGTGTCTGAAAGATGAAGAAACAGCAAAAATAAAAAAAACTGGGAGTACAGATAGTAGAATTCCAGCATCCAGGCCACTTGGTTGATTATCTTTTTCCTTCACCTGTAGAATGTTGACATTCTTAAGGATCCTGAAACTGTAAAGCAGCTTGGCAGTATTCTGAAAACTAATGTTCGAGCCTGCAAAGCAGTTGGTCACCCATTTGTCATCCAGCTTGGTCGAATATATCTGGATATGTTGAATGTATACAAGTGCCTCAGTGAAAATATTTCAGCAGCAATTCAAACAAATGGTTGGTTGAATATTTGTTAATTAAAAAACAAGTATTGTGATGTTAAACAATAGATGCATTATAAGAGAGCAATTGACTGAATTGTTTCAGTGCTTTTTGAGATCCTTATCAGGGTATTGGAATTTATTCTTTCTGAAAGAAGTAAAAATTGCCTTCTATATGTCGGTCAACTTAAAACATTAATGCTAATTGCGGCCCAATGCCAAGCATACATTGCTTTTCAAGTTGTAAGAGTTTGAGGATGAGCAGGCATATAATGACATCTCTGACTCTTGTAACCTGATCATCTGCAATTGTTGCAGCCAAATATACTTTGGTACAGTCTCAATAGAATGACCAGAGTTTGTGCATGTTGTTTGCTTTGATACATTTATAGGGGAGCTTATTTAGGGCTGTAATTTCTCCCTAATTGGAGAGGACATGTGAAAAATGCTTAAACAATGGAAGGTGCGTTGTTTAACAGAATAAATGTCTCTAATTTTCTAGGCCTATTACATTTTACTGATGTCTGTTATGTCGTAGGTGATGTGGTTACAAAACAGCCCCTGATCAGAAGTATGCGAACAGTAAAAAGGGAGACCCTGAAGCTTATTTCTGGTTGGGTGAGCAGATCCAATGATCCGCAGATGGTGAGTGAGGAATGAATAGTAACTTCTTATAGTCATAAAGCTATGAATATAGAAAAGTAAAATGTTACTTTCTTTTGTTGAAGATGTACCGTTGTAAGTGATGAGCACCTTGTGACCATTTGAAATGCATTGATCAAATATGCCCCACCTTTGGCCGTGCATCTTGTACTCCTATAAGATCAGTATATATTTTTCCATACAAGCCATTCTCCTCCTCCCTGAGGGACATTAGAAACTCAGTGGATGTTTTATGTTTTTTGGCTCATGCCCATGAGAGGCTTGAGATTACCCTACTAGTATTTTGTAGCACCCTTGGTCTTAGCTGAATTCAAATCCTGATTTAATACTAAAGAGCTGACCCTCCTTAAATGCTGTGTTCTAATCATGATACAATAGCCAAAAGAGTGAAATTGATAACTTGTATCAAATGGCTACACATTTCGTTATTGATAAATTAGAGAACCTGGCATTCTGACGCTGATTTTGCATATTTACTGAGCCTTGTCTCCATTTGCCCACATGAATGTAACATTTTGAATATATTCAGGTGATCTTACAGCAGTTTGATATTTCCAATCCACCATCTTATTTCTCAATTGATCATTACAAATAAAACCTGCTCACTTTATGCATTGGCCATAGCAGCTCCATATCTTGGTTCCTGCTCTTTCTGCATATCTTTAATACCTGTACTTGCCAAATTTTATAAATGCAACAAGTGATTGTGCATCTTTAGCTTTCTGAGTGTCCCATTCCAGCCTTGCAACCCTCTGAAGAAATTATTTCTGTTCTGATGAAAGCAAAACCTGAAACGTTAACTCTGTTTCTCTCTCCACAGATGCTGCCAGACCTGAGTCTTTCCAGCATTTTCTGTTTTTATTTTGGATTGTCAGCATTTGCAGTATTTTACTTTAAAGTTACTTGGTTTATTTTTCCTGCCATGTCTCAATAATGGTGTCATTTTTGCTGCCTTCCAATCCACTATAATTGCCTTGGAAACTATCAAGCTTTGGGAGGTTATAATAATTGAAATCTTAATTTCTCTGGCTATATTCATTTACTAGCCACTGGCAGCCATTTAAATCTGGAGATTTGCCTGGCTTCAATCTCAAAATTTCATTGCTGTGCATTGTTTAATGTAGAGCAGCATTGATAAATGCCTAAATGCAGGTTACCTCCTAACTTTTTTGATAGAGAAATACATGGCACAAGTTAGGTCAATAAAGACTGTAGTTAATTTACTTTTAAATGACAATGCTTTTGTAGCACAGGAGGAAGCTATTTGGCACCTGTAAGCCACTTATCTTTGTTTAAAAATCTTACATTCAAAATATTTAGCCACTTAACTCATTTATATAAGCTATTTGCTGTTGCTGGGTCAAAATCGTGGAGCTCCCCACCACCCTCCTTCCCCAACAGCACTGGGTGTTCCTACACCACATGGACTGCAATGGTTTAAGAAGGTAGCTCACCACCACCTTCTCAGGGGCAATTAAGGATGGGCAATAAATGCCAGCCTCGCCACATCCCGTGAAAAAATTTTTTTAAAAATTGGATTCTGCTTTCACTAGCTCTAACAAGACATTCCATGTCCTAATTGCCCTTTTTTGATGACCATTGAAAAGGTTTTCCGCAGTTTTGTTTATCCAAGGTCTTCATGACTGTGTATCAGATCTGCTAAGTTTTCGTTCTAATATAGTGACCTATGGTTCCACTAGTTTCTTAAATAAAGACATTAAGGAAACAAACAGGAGTAAGAAATATGACCCTTCAAGCCTGGTCCATCATAAATAAGCTCATGGTTGATCTTTCTCAACTCCACTTACTTGCCTAATCCCCATATCTCTTGATTTGCGTAGTATCCTAAAATCTATTGAATTGTCTTGTATATATATTCAGCAGCTGAGCATCTCTGCAGCCCCCTGGGATAGAGAATTCTAAAGATTCCCAACCCTCTGGAATTCTCTACCCTAAAAGGTTGTGAATGTGTCATGTGTCATCGTTGAATATACTTATTGCTGAGATAGACAAGTTTTGGTTTCAGGGAATCAAGGGATGTGAGGAGTGGACAAGGAGGTGGTGTTGAGGCCCAAGATCTGCCACGATCACATTGAATGGCAGAGCCGGTTCAATGGGTTGTATGGCCTTCTGTTATTCCTATTTCTCATGTTTTGAGTGATTTTTCTTTTTCCTCATCCCTGTCCTAAATAGCTGACCCTTATCCTGAAATGATGCCTCCTTAGTTCTAAACTTTCCAGTCAGGGAACACAGCATCTGTCCTATCAGCCCCTTTCAGAATCTCATGTTTCAATGAAATCACCTCTCATTCTCCTAAACTGAGGCCCATTATACTCAATCTCTTCTTATAGGAGAATGCTGTCATCCTCTCAATCAATCCAGTGAACCTTTGCTGCACCCTTTCTGATGCACGGCCTTAAGTACAGAGACCAAAACTGTACACAGTACTCCAGGTGTGATCTTGTCAAAGCGCAGTACAATTGCAGAAAGACTTTCTTATACTTGTATTCTAACCCCTCTGTAATAAAGCTCAATATACCATTTGTCTTCCCAATTACTTGCTGTACCTGACAACTAATTTTGTTTCATGTACAGGGGTTTCTAAATTCCTCTGAAAACCACCATTGAGTAGTTTCTCACCATTTTAAAAAAAAACTGTACTTCTACCCCTACCAAAAAGAATAATCTCTCACTTCTGCACATTATACTTCATCTGTCATCGTCTTACCCACTCATTGAACCTGTCTATATCCCTTTGAGGACCTTTGTGTCTTTCTCAAACATACTTTGTTACCTAGCTTTATATTGTTTGGCAAGCTTGGATACATTACACTCGATCCCTTCATCTAAGTTAAGTTTGTCCAGCGTTTTTCATGGGGAAGCCACGTTTCTATTTTTCTCACTCAAGGGGCCGATGAGCAAATTTTGGAAAGATTTTCAAAAAAAAAATTGAGTATGAAGAAAAACATTTGCTGAGAAAATGAATCAAAAAATTGATAGATTTAAAAAAAAGTAATTAGTAAAGTTGATCATTAGAGTGTGAGTGGGTCAGTTTGTGTCTCCAGCTCACTCCCAGTCCCTTGGTGCTCACTTACTCACGTTCACCCACTGTGAGTGGGTGTGAATATCTGTTGGCATGTGGGGATGAGGGTGAGTGAGAATTCTGAGACACTCTCACTCAATGTGCACTCACTCTCTCTCGCATGCTTTTGCAGAATCTTCAACTTCACTTACCTGTCTGACCGTCATTTTGAACAGTGGCTTCGGGGGCGTGTTGGACAAGCCTGATCCAAGTCATTAATATCGATTGCAAATATGAGGTCCCAGCACTGATTTTTGTTGCACCCCACTAGTTAATAGCCTGCCAACCTGAAAATGATCTAAAAACAGAAAATGCTGGAAAAACTCAGCAGGCCTGGCAACATCAGTGGGGAGAGAAACAAAGTTAACATTTCAAATCTGTATGACTTCTTCAGAGCTGAAGAGAGGTAGAAATGTGATGGATGTTACATTGTTGGACAGGGGGTGGTTGGTGGAGCAGATGGAGCAAAATAGAAGGTCAGGGATAGATGGGAGCTCAGGAGAGATTTGAGAAAGATGTCATGGGCACAAGACAAAAGGAGTATTAATGGTAGTGTTAAAGACTAAAGGTCTTGTGGCATAAAGGTAAGTTAGCAGAATGAGGGTCAGCACTCTGAAAGCAAAACATAAGAACAAGTTATAGATGACCCTGTTGGAGGAGGGGGTTGGAAAAATAAAAATGGGAGAGCTCATGGCCTGAAGCTGTTGAACTCAGTGTTAAGTCCAGAAGGCTGTAAAGTGCCTAATCGGAAGATGGGACGCTGTTCCTTCAGTTTGAGTTGGGCTTCACTGAAAATGATCTATTTATTCCTACTCTCTGGTATTCTTTAACCAATCCTCCATCCATACTGATATATTATACACAGGACTCATGGGGCTGAGAACTTTTTGTATGGCATCTTAGAGTGCTTTCTGAAAATCCAAGCATTACTACAACCACATATGTTTCCCATATAATCGATCCTTAGTTATATTTTCAAACGTTTCTAGTAGGCTTGTCAAACATGATTTCCTTTTCACAAAACCATGTTCACCCTGCCTGATTGTATTATGATTTTCTAAGTGCTCTGTTACCACTTCCTTAATGGGCTCCAAGCATTTTTCCAGTGTCTGTTGTCAGGCTAACTGGCCTGTTTTTGCTCTCCCTCCTTTCTTTAATAAAGATGTTAAATTGGTTATCTTCCAATTGACTGGGACTATTCCACAATCTAGGGAATTTTAGAAGATCACAGCTGTATGTCCACTATCTCTGAAGCCACATCTTAGAACCTGAGGGTGTGGGCTGTCCAGTCTAGGGGATTTGTTGGGGTTTTAACCTCAGTATTTTTTCTTTCAATATTAATTGAAGTTCTCAATTTCATTAGACTCTTGGTTCTCCACTATTTCTAGTGTGGTTTCTTGATATCATGGTTGAGTAAAGCACCCCAATTTGTATCCTAGACAGTATTCTAACTTTGGCCTAATCTGTAAGATTAATACTATATCTTCTTGCTATTGCAGTTAATGCCTCTGTTTATAAACTCAGGATCCTATATGTTTTCTCCACCACCCCACCCCCACAACCGAACAGTTTAACAGCTTGTCTTCTTGCTTTGTACAGCTGAGCCCTGAGTGTTTCTGACTTTAATCTTTTAAAAAGTTTATATTTCCTCCCTTACTGTTCTGGAAATCATCACCTCTCATTTCTCCATATTAAATTTCATCTGACATCTATCTGTTCAATCTGCTATCCTGTCAGTAACCTTCTGGTGCTGTTTATAGTCTCTTTCAGTTAACCACATTCCTTATTTTGTCATGTTACTTTTATCAAAATGTTTTCAAGGCTTAAGGGTAAGCAGAATGAAAGGGCGGGGTGGGTGGTTGGAGAGGGAGCGTGTTAATTGGACTATGGCCAAAGGCAGTTTGCAATGATGCAGTTGAAAAGAGGTCAAAAAGGAAAATAATCAAGTTGTGAGTTGGCGGAGAAGGATGTATTTGGTTAAGAGGAAAGGGAGAAAAGAGGATGAAAGGGCTGAGAGGCAAGGTAAGAACAGAGAGCGATGGTAAGGTTTGTATCCATAACTTGCTCATGTACCTACTGCGGTTTATCCCAATCTTCAGTTTAGATCAGTTGAAATTTGGTTCTACAAGTAAAATTTGGCAAGGGGTGGAGGGGTGGTGTGGAATCTTGTTCTTATACTCAAAAGGGCTGCAGGAACTTTTGGCATAGGATCTGAGTTGTAGGTGAAGGTTGGCTGCATTCAGGACCTTTACACTAGCCAGGAGGGCAGTTGTGCCAGCCAGACAGCCAAATTGAGAGCTGGGAACTGGTGTGTGTAGAAGCTAGCCAGCGAGAGAACATGACTATAGTGGCCTCACCAGAAGCAGGGTGGCCAGTGGCAGCAACAAGGGGAGAAAAAATGGCCTTTTTACATTAAAAAGGAAGAATTTACGAAAATGACTGACTGAGCTGGGTTTTTTTTATTCATGGCCCATGAGCCAACCACATTGCTGTGGGTCAGGAGTCGCATGTAGGCCAGACCAGGTAAGGTCGGCAGATTTCCTTCCCTAAAATGAACCAGATGGGTTTTTACAACAATCGACAATGGTCATCATTAGACTTTTAATTCCAGATTTTTATTGGATTCAAATTCCACCATCTGCCATGGCAGGATTCGAGCCCGGGTCCCCAGAACATTACCATGGGTCTCTGGATTGCTAGTCCAGCGACAATACCACTATGCCATCACCTCCCCCAGTTAAGCATCTAACAGCTCCTCTACAATAGCACTTGCAATATGCAGACTCTTAATCTGTTTACTCAGACTTCACAGTAAGCCTAATGTGACAGATGGGTACCATTATCCATAGTATTATGGGACAAGCAAACTGTAACACCTTTCATATTGAAAGTCATCACAGTGATATCTACTGGTGTAGCTGTTAAGTGTGAAGACGTAATGTTGGAATCTCCCATTAGAGGAGGTTCACAGAAGTTTTCAATGCCGCGCATGTCACACATACTGAAGTTAATGGTTTTTTATATGCAAATATGGTTACTTAAAAAAAACTCCTAAATTTGTGCATTTGACAAATGAGGGAGGAGCAAAGACTCTGATATTTTTTCAAGGATGGTTACTGGTCAAAACCCTTCTATTGGTGTGGAAAAGTTAACTTTTCAATGTTTATTATAGGTAGGTGAAAATTTTGTTCCTCCATTGCTGGATGCAGTGCTTATTGACTACCAGAGGAATGTACCAGCAGCTAGAGAACCAGAAGTACTTAGCACCATGGCAACCATCGTGAATAAACTGGGTGGACATATCACTTCTGAAATTCCTCAGATATTTGATGCTGTCTTCGAATGCACTTTAAATATGATTAACAAGGTAAGATTAAAGGATCATTGGATACCATTATCCATATTTAGATATTAAAATTGGATAGAAGAAAATATATCCTGACATGAAAGGGGCTTTGGGAATTACAATGGTCACGCAGGATTAAAGTGTAAAAATTTCTTAAGAATTGGTGCAGTATTTTCACACATGATAGCCAGTACAAGTTTTTAAATATTTGCTCGTGGAATGTGGGATGGCAAGTCCACTTTTATTGCCCACCCAATGTTGCTTTATGAAGGTAAATCCTGATAATTGTGTTGGTGCCGCCTTGATGATATTGGATGAGAACTTTCAGGATTTTGTGCCAGTGATGTATGTCCAATTGTGTCTTGGAAAAGGAACTTTGAAGTCATATTGGAAGCTGTTGTCAAAGCAAGTTTGGTGAGTTACTGTAGTAGGTTCTGCAACCACTGTGTGCTGGTGATGGAGGGAGCTGGTTTTGATTCCATTGGCAGGGACATCAATCAGGGAAACTGTTTTCTCATGGTAGAGAGCTTCTTGAATGTTCTTGTAGTCGCGTCCATCTTTGTGTTTGCATCCATTTACTCAAGTGAGTCTTCCATCGTACTCGGGACTTATTAGTGAGGTTTTAAGTGGTTAGAAATGAGCCAGTCTGCCTCTGCCCTGCTCTTATATCCATGATGTTGATGTGGCTAGTTCCTTTAAACTTCTGGTCAACCTGCCCCAATATGTTAATGAGATATTTGGCAATGGTAGAGCTATTGAAAGTTGTTCACTGGTGTTTCCAAGGAAAAGCTTGATGTGATGCAAAGATATACATTTCAGCCCAAGTCTGAACATTCCTCAGGCCCTCCAGTAGGCCAGCATAGTCTGCTTTGTAATCAAAGTTGAGGATGTAGTTAATACCGAAATTCTCATGGAACAAACCATTCCCAACTCTCTTGACAAAGACAGATCATTGAAGCAGCTGACAATGATTAGGTTAAGGGTTCTTCCCCAAGCAACTCCAATGATATGCTACAGCTTCTTACTACTATCTTGCCTTTGTCAGATATCGTAAAGTCCCGCCGTTTGCGGGGGTTTCATTCCTGTGAAAACTCTGCTCACGTCGAAATTGAAAATGGTGAACATACTTTGCAGTGGGAACCAATTAGATAGGTTCCAGCTATCCTAAACTTTGATGTGTATAAAGGATTAAAGGCAATAAAAACTATGCTTTTAACAAATTTAAAGAGAAATTTACTGGAGAAATTGTTTAATAAAACAAGAACAATCTAAAATTTATTACACTTACAGTACTTTATTTGAGAGTAGAGCTGGACTGTAATCAGGAATTAAATCACCAACAATGAGCACCCACATACAAACAACAGATGATGTGCACTCAGTGTGCACTATCTAATGCAGGAAATACATCATGGACACCATCAGTTGTTTGTTTAAGCATCATCTGGGTGTATTTTCTTTCTTCGGCATTTAAGTTAGCTTCTATTTTTTAACATTCAAAACTGTGGATGAGCAAACATTTGGCCGCAGTGGGCGATCTGATGTACAAAGACTTTTGCGTGATAAGCGAATTCACGAAAGAGGAAGTTTTGAATGGGGGACTTTACTATGTTACTCCAGCCATTGAAGGATTTCCCTCTTGATTCCCATTGGCCTCAGTTTTTCCAGGGTTCTTTGATGCCATACTCATTTGAGTACTACCTTTATGTTGAGGGCAGCTACCTGTGTATCATCTCTGGCATTCAGCTCTTATGCCACTATGGATCAAGGCTGTAATAAGGTTTGAAGCATGATATCCTGGAACCTAAACTGAGCATGCATGAGCAGGTTATTACTGAGTAGGTATGATTTAATGGCAATATTGGTAAATTCCACAGCTTTGCTAATTTACTAAAAGGTCAACAGAGCAGTAGTTGGCAATTTAGATTTATGTATGTAAGAAAAAGTGTAAATAGGCTAATTTTCTGCAAGTAATTAGTAAGGCAAAGAGAATGTTAGCCTTTATTGCAAGGTGGATGGAGTATAAAAGTAGGGAAGTATTACTACAACTGTATAGGCAGGGCATGGTGAGACTGCACCTGAAGTACTGTGTACAATTTTGGTCTCCTTACTTAAGAAAGGGCATACTTGCTTTGGAAGCAGATCAGAGAAGATTCAGTAAGCTGATTCCTGAGATATGTGGGGTTTGTCTTAAGAGGAAAGGTTGGGCCTATATTCACTGAAGTTTAGAAGAATGAAAGGTGATCTTATTGAAACATATTTTGAGGGGACTTCATAGGGTGGATACTGAGAGGAGAGGATGCTTCCCCATGCAGGCCTAGAATTAGGGGGCACAGTTTAAAAATAAGAGGGCTCCCTTTTAAGACACGTGAGGAAAGATTTCTTCTCTTGAGGGCTTTTAGTCAGTGGAATTCTCTGCCACAGAGAGCAGTTGAAGCTGTGTCATTGAATATATTCAAGGCTAAGTTAGACAGATTTTTGATTGACAAGGGAGTCAAAGGTTATGGGAGACAGGCAGGAATGTGGTGTTCAGGCCACAAAGAGATCAGCCATGATCTATTGGATGGCGCAGCAGGCTCGATGGGCCAAATGGCCTGCTCACATTTCTTACGGTCTTATGGTCTTAAGTTATTCAGCAGGTGCCAGCATCATAGAGAAACTGTGACCGTGGGGTGGTTAGTTTAGTTTTGGTGTGGAGGTATTTGGCATTATAGCCAGGATGCTGGCTGCCCATAGCCTCATTATATTCAGTGCACTACTAATTGTCTAGTTTGGCTGGAATGCATAGTGTAGACTTTGGGAGGAGGCTGATTGGGATCCTCCTCTTGACGTTTTTGGTTGGGGGCACTTGCAAATACTTCAGCCTTTTATTTTGGCACTCATTTGAAAATGCTCTAAGGTTTAAATATCAACTGTACAATTTACCCTAAATGTTTCGGGCAAATCCCATCTAGATGAACTTGGAATTAATGTAACTTGCATAGACCCTTGAGAGGAGGAGATCATTTCAATTGTCTCATTTAATTAAAAGATTTTTTGCTAAAATTATGACCTGTAAATTATCCCAGGGTGTGAGACTCCACTAGGGAATTTGTTTGAGACTACCTAGACTGATTTTTGCGCGAGGCCCATGCAGTCGGTTAAGAAAGAGACAAAAAACATCATGACTGGGTATGAATTATAGAACCAGAGGTTAAAGGGCAATGTATTAATCTACCAATTCTCCTTGTCCTCCTCCATTCAAATGAACTCTTAAAAATATTGAGTGCGATGCACACTTTATAAGAACTTAAAAATTGTTGTGAAAATTGTGTAATTTGAATTGCATAGTGTTGCTAATAAAAAATTGAAAGCAAATATGTAATTTTCTTCTAGGCTAGTATACTGGGGCTGTCTTAAATGCTTAATTTAAAAATAAACCAATATTTTTCTCCTTTACTCTTCTGAAGGTAGCCTTTTATGCTAGATAGAATACAGTGGGTGCTTAGTGGATATTCTATGTATGTAAGTTGGGATAGTGAGTATACACTTTATATTTGGTGTTTGGGAACTTAGAATAGAGGCTATCAAATAACACAGAAACCTCTAGATTTTTCCTCTTCTGTTATTCTGTCCAATTCAGTGAACACTGATTTGTTAAAGATATTCAAAATCATGAGGGGTAAATGAGTGCAGCTTGTAATTGAGTGGATACCTGGGAGTTTGGTGGGTGGGGGACTTTAAAGTGTTAATCTTGTTCTTGAAAAATCTAGTCTTGTCTGTAGTTAGCAGTAACTGGAAAGTACTGTATAAGTAGAGTAAGTTTCTTGCAGCCTTTAGGCAAGGTAAACACTCTACTGAGAGTAGCTGAATAGTTAATTAGCTAACTGCAGTTCAGTTAGTATAAATACAAGGGTCTTTAGTGCACCTTGCAAATGAGTTCATCTTGTGACTGAGTGGATACCTGGAATTTTGGTTAATTGGGGGGAAGTTGGGGAGCTCCTTTGCTTTTGCTTTTCTAACTTTTACCCTGTAGGTATTGGTTCTTGCTCTACTAAAGGAAATAAGCTAGCTGTTTGGTGAGTATCTGGTAAATGCTTATAGTCTATTCTATTCCTAAGGTATAAAGTAGTACAGGAACTGGTGGTAAGGTTAATAAAATATATAAAAAAAGAAAAATATGTGAATAAAATAATTAACTAGTTAAACATATTAAGGCTGGCAGGACAGGTAGTGTGTGATAGCTGCAGCATGTGGGCACTCCTGGATAGCAGTATGATCCAGGACAGACATATCTGCGGTAAGTGTTTACAGCTCGAGGAGCTTTGGCTCAGAGTAATTGAGCTGGAAGCTGAGCTGCAGACACTGACATATCAGGGAGGGGGAAAGCTACCTGGATGCTTTGTACCAGGAGACAGTCACACCATTTAGGGTAGAGTCTTCTGATTTGATCAATGGTCAGGGACAGGAGAGTGTGATTGCAAGTGAAGCAGGTAAGGGGACCTAGAGGGCAGAAGTGCAGGAACTTCAGCCTTTGCAATTGTCCCACAGGTTTGAGGTTTTATCCCTCTCAGCTTGTTTGGATGAGAGAGGGGTGGATTGCAGTGTGGATAAGCTGATCGACTATGGTGTCGTACAGGAAGCCATTCAAGTGGGGAGAGCAAAAAGGTGAGAGTCTAGAAGGCTGTGTTGTCTGTGTGGTTCCAGGGTTTGGGACATCTGCTCAGGGCTGGAGAGGAACTTAGAGTGGGAGGGGGGAGGATCTAGTATCGTAGGTAGCAACACCAACATAAGCAGGACAAGGAAAGAGGTTCTGCATAGTTAGTATGAGGAGCTAGGTGCCAGATTGAGAAGCGGAACCTCAAAGGTGGTAATCTCTGGATTATTACCTGAGCCATGTGCAAATTGGCATAGGGAAAATAATTAGAGAAATGAATGCGTGGCTCAAAGACTGGCATGATAGAAGTGGGTACCAGTTCATTGGGCACTGACACCAGTGTTGGAGAAAGTGGGGGTTATACCATTGGGACAGTCTACACCTGAACTATGCTGGGACTGGTGTTTTAGCGAACCACATAACAAGGGAAGTACAGAGAGTTTTAAACTAAATAGTGGGAAAAGGGTTCAAATTTGGGAAGATTTGGTAAATCAAAGAGTAGAGACAAGGCAAGAAAGAAAGCTATTAATACGGAAAATGATAAATAGACCGTGACAGGAAGGGACAAGTACAATTGTATGAGTAAATCAGTTGATAAGGCTAGGGGTTACAAAAATAATAAAACGACAAAACTAGAGGCTCTGTATCTGAATGCACAAGACATTCGAAGCAAGACAGATGAACTGATAGCGCAAGTAGAAATAAATACAATCTGATAGACATGGCTGCAGGATGACATAGATTGGGACCTGAATTTTGAAGGGTAAGTGCTAAGTTAAAAGTTTAAGATAGTATAAAACTTAAAGAAAAAGCATATAATTGCACAAAGATGGGTGGCAGGTCAGAAGATTGAATAGAATATAAAAAACATCAAAGAATGACTAAAAGATTGAGGGGAAAAATCAGGGAGTACAAGAGAAAGCTAGCTAGAAATAGAAGCTCTTACTGTTTTTATATAGATGTTTAAAAAGGAGAGCTAATAAAGTGAGCACTACTCCTATAGAAAGTGAGTCTGGGGAATTAATAATGGAAAATAGTGATTGCAGATGAATTGAACAGGTATTTTACATCAGTCTTCACTATAGAGGACACAAGTAACATTCCAGAAATAGCTGTAAATCAGGAAATAGAAGGGCCAGGGCTCAGGAAAATTACAATCATCAGGGAAGTAATACTGAGTAAATTGTCAGAGCTGCAGACTGACAAATCCCTGGGTCCTGATGGACTTCATCCTGGGGTCTTCGTGGCTAGTTGATGCGTTGGTTTTAATTTTCCAAAATCCCCTTGATTCGAGGAAGGTCCAATTGGATTGGAAAATAGCAAATGTAGCTCCTTTATTCAAAGAGGGAAGGAGACAGAAAGCGGGAAACTACAGGCCGGTTAGCTTAACATCTGTCATAGGAAAAATGTTAGTAGCTGTTAAAGAAGTTATTGCTGGGCATTTGGAAAAATTCAAGGTAATCAGGCAGAGTCAGCATGGTTTTGTGAAAGGGAAATCATGTTTAACCAATTTATTGGAGTTCTTTTGAAGTAATAACATATGCTATGGATAAGGAGGAACTGATGGATCTACTGTACTTAGATTTCCAGAAAGCATTTGATTAAGTGTCACATCAAAGGTTACTGTGGAAAATAAAAGCTTATGCTGTAGAGGGTAACATTGGCTTGGATAGAAGATTCACTAGCTAACAGGAAAAAGAGTAGGCATAAATGGGTCATTTTCTGGTTGATGAAATGTAATGAGGGATCAATGCTGGGGCCTCAATTTTGTACAATTTATAGAAATGACTTGGGCGATGGGACCGAAGATATGGTTGCTAAATTTGCTGATGACACAGAGCTAGGAAAGGGAAGTTGTGATGAGAACATGTGAAGGCCAAAAAGGGATATATAGGTTAAGTGAGCAGGCAAAGATCTGGCAAATGGAGTATAATGTGGGAAAATGTGAAATTGTTCATTTTGGCAGGGAGAATAAAAAAGAAGCATATTATCTAACTGGTGAGAAATTGCAGAGCTCTGAGATGCATTAGGATCTGTATGTCCTAGTGCATGAATCACAAAAGGCTAGTATGCAGATACAGCAAGTAATTAGAAAAGCTAATCGAATGCTATTGTTTATTGTGAGGGGAATTGATTGCAAAAGTAGGGAGGTTATGCTTCAGTTATGCAGGGCACTGGTGAAGACCACGTCTGGAGTACTGTGTACAGCATTGATCTCCTTATTTAAGGAAGGATGTAAATGCGTTGCAAGCAATCCAGAGAAGGTCTACCAGACTACTACCTGGAATGGGCTGGTTGTCTTATGAGGAAAAGGTTGGACAGGCTAGGCTTGTATCCACTGGAGTTTAGAAGAGTAAGAGGCGACTTGTACGTTTCAATCAAGATCCTGAGGGGTCTTGACAGGGTGGATGTCGAAAGGATGCTTCCTCTTGTGGGAGAATCTAGAACTAGAGGCTACCTTTTAAAACTGAAGGGTTGTCCATTTTAAGACGGAGGTGAGAAGTTTTTTCTGAGGGCTAAGAGTCTTTGGACTCTCTTCCTCAAAAGGTGGCGGAAGCAGAGTCTTTGAACATTTTTAAGGCAGAGATAGATTTTTGATAACCAAGGGGTTGAAAGGTTATCGGAGATTGGTGGGAATGTGGAATTGAGGTTACAATCAGATCAGCCATAATCTTATTGAACGGTGGAGCAGGCTTGAGAGGTCTAGTGGCCTACTCCTGCTCCTAGTTCACATTTTCATAAGTGGTTAAGATTTGGAATGCACATCCCAAGGGGGTGTGGTGGAGGCAGATTCATCCCAAGGGGGTGTGGTGGAGGCAGATTCATCCCAAGGGGGTGTGGTGGAGGCAGATTCATCCCAAGGGGGTGTGGTGGAGGCAGATTCAATGGTTCTGTGATTGTTTGTTGCCTTTGCTGTTACCTCATGGATGAGGGTACTGTATTTCGCAGCATTTGGTAATGCATGTTGCTAAAATAAATAACACTGAAGCAATGAGAAACTGCAACCAGATCCTGTGTCTTTTAAGTAACAGTCAGTTGGTAGATTCAGTTCAACATGAATTCTTGTAACACAATTAAGAGATGAAACAAGGAAGCAAATGGAGCATGCAAGATTTGGTAGTTGACAGGAGTTTTGGGGGTGGGGTGTGGTGTTTGTGAATATCTACTAGTGATTGGATGCAATAGAAAAGCAAAGAATGCTATGCTGAGTTATATTGCTGTATAAAGCGTTTAATTAGCCAGAATCCCAAATGTCATCTGACTACCGAATCATAGGAACAGAGACAAATATTGTAACTATTAGGAATCACTGAGAATTTCTTCACTAGTAAAAGATGCAGTTAATCAGGTGACACAGTTTCAGAGCAGGAAAATAAGTGAATATTAAATATACTGTAGATGTCAGCACAAAACTCTACCTTTTGAAGCCTCAAAAATCTGTCCAAAAACAGGGCTTGACTTATACTCTGAGTAAAAAAAAAACTGTTGCCGTGTAGGTTGTCTTAAAACTCCTGCACGTCTTCACAACACAACCTATATCATCTACTTGATCCCTTGCACCCAGTTTAAGGTGCCGGTGAGTAAAACATCCATTTGTGGTGTGAAAAATTGAGGCAGACGACTAACGTGAGTACAGCATGTTGCGGCTGAAAAGCAGTGGGGGGTCGACTTTTACGTTGAGTATATGCAAAAGCATGTTTTTGGGGCTGAAAAGATTGGGTCATTTTATGCGCCACAATTTACAGTAAATTGATTCAAAAAGCGTGATTCTTGAGCTGGTGATCCAAACTTTGCAGTAGTAATGACATGAAACTGTCGATGTTCACCATCGTTATTCCTTTGAAAAGGACAGCAATTCCTGAAGTCCACACATGAGCAGTTAAGTACAAGTCTGAGTTGCTGTCAGTTAATCTACACCCATAGGGTGTGCAGTTAAAGTCCATGCAGTCTGCAATCAATTAGAAATCACTGAACTGAGCTGATAAGAATTTTCCCTGTTGTGTTATTAGTTTTGCTGCAAAAATCCTTGAAAAAGTTGCACCTTGTTGAATGAGGTGTAACTGGACTTTTAAATAGTGCACTAAGTTCATAATTTCTCCATTTATGATTTGCACATTCTTATTTTTAGGTTTGATATTTCATTTTCTACTTTAATCCAATGTGTATGTTCCAATCATTTATTTTGGCCTCTGTACGAATATACAAAACAGGAGCAGAAGTAGGCCGTTTGGCCCCTCAAGCCTGTGCCACTATTCAATAAGGTCATGAGTGATCTGTTTGTTTCGAGTTTCAAGTTCCACGTTCCCGTCTATCCCCGAGGGAATCGATCTACCTCTGCCTTAAAAATATTCAGTGACTCTGCTTCCACCGCCTTCTGAGGCAGAGTTCCAAAATCGCACAACCCTCGGGGAGAAAAGAATTCTCCTTACCTCTGTCCTATAAGGGTGACCCCTAATTTTAAAACAGTGCCCCCTAGTTCTGGACTCACCCACAAGAGGAAACATCCTTTCCATGTCCACCTTAAGAACATTCAGGATCTTATATACTCATAAGACAACCCACTCACTCCAGGTATCAGTCTAGTAAGCTTCCTCTGAACTGCCTCCAACACATTTACATCCTTCCTTAAATAAGGAGACCGAAACTGCACACAGTATTTGAGATGCAGTCTCACCAATGCCCTATATAACTGAAGTATAACATCCTTTTATGTTTAATTCCCCTTGTAATAATAAAATATTAAAGCAAAGGATAAAGGTAGTGTTCCCCTTAAGTTCCATGGCTGTGCAGCAGTCTTGAGGGACCGCAAAATAGAACAAGCTGGCCACCAAAGCAAAGGAAAATTATAAGGAAGGTTGAGGCCAGCTTTCTTTAAGATAAGCAGCGGGCACTGTTGATTCACTACTGACTGCAAAATCCAGGCCAAGGTCATGAGGTGAGTAGTTGAAAAAGGATGGGGGTGAGTCATTGAAAAAGGATGGACTTTGCGGGGAGGGTGCCTCTATCTTGCTAAAAGCTTTAATGTTCTGAACTTTGAGACGGTAAGCCATTGTATGTTGATAGTTTCAAAAATGTATGGTTCTGCTGTTACTACAAGATAAGCTTTGCCCTTCGCAAAGGAGGGGGAAAAATTGTCCAATGAGGACTTTTGAAAGCATCCATGACCAAAATTAAACTGATGTAATTTATTGCATAGTTTTATGATAAGACCAGTGTATTTACTATTGGAATACCAAGAGTAACCATTTCATATCTTGAGGTTTTTACTTCAGACTTCCATTTAAATTAAGTTACAATTTCCCATTCTAAATATGTTATGTTAACGTATTGAAGTTTGTCCACATCATGCCAAAAAGTGAAGGGTAATAGATTCATTGCCATGATCCCCCACAATCTGAACCTCCTCTCTGTCTTGAATGTATACTTAGTGGAGGCTGTAGAACAAGAAAATGAGGACACAACTCTCTTGGGGGTAATTCTAGCATCCTGGGCACCAAGGATGATGCATATATGACGTTGAGAGATGAAGTGGGGATAAAAAACTACTAAACATGTTTCCTTTGGAAATGTTATTTTTCTTAAATTCAACAGATGTTAAAGACAAAATTAATGAGCCCTCTTATTTTCTCTCGTTTCTTGCTGCTCCTGGGCTGTGCAGAACCTCTTCCCAAACTCAGCCAATTATAGGTCTTCACTATTCCCCTTTTGAGAAGTGACCAAGTTGGAGATTAGTGTGGCACTGGGTTAATACTTTTTTTTAAATAACCTTTTCATCTTGCAGGAATGCAGTTCTAATCAGGAATCCTCATGGGCACAGTAGCATTTTATTCCTTGGTGCTCTAGACATTTTAATGTTTGTATTCTCTTCTCAGCTGAATTTTTTGAAATTTCCAGTAATGTCTCAAAACTATTTTTTTTCATTTCAGGACTTCGAGGAATACCCTGAACATAGAACAAATTTCTTCTTGCTTTTACAAGCTGTAAATTCGCACTGTTTTCCAGCATTCCTAGCCATTCCTCCAGCACAATTTAAGCTAGTTTTAGATTCCATAATATGGGCTTTTAAACACACCATGAGAAATGTTGCTGATACAGGTTTGTTAAAATTACATATACTAAATTTGATAATTAAAATTAATATTTGACAACCTTCTGCAACTAAATTGTTTTCTAATAACAGGTCTACAGATTCTCTATACACTGCTGCAAAATGTTGCCCAGGAAGAGGCGGCTGCACAAAGTTTCTATCAAACATACTTTTGTGATATTCTTCAGCACATATTTTCAGTTGTCACAGATACATCTCACACTGCTGGTAAGAACTTTGTCTGAGTAGCAATAGTGCATATTTGTTTTAACTGCTTTTGAGCTTTGTTGCAGTCAACTGAATATTAGTTACATCTGCTTTTAACAAGTTGAAGTATAATTGGTGTAGAACAGGTTTGTCCAGCCTGCAGAAGCCCCTCTATGTGGCCCCCAGATCAATGGTGAAAATGCTGGTAAGGCAGGTTGGTGAATTTGAAGATTTCTGCAGGGGACTGCTCCTCTAATCACAGCCTGTTTCTTCCGCATTTTCTGCTGATAGACTCAAGCAGCAAACATGGGAGAGAAACGGGCTATGTGAATGCATGGGGCCTCCGCTCACCACACTTTCCCATGGCTCCGGCTGCATTCTTTTCCTCCCTCACCCCCACCCCGCCCCCAAATCTCTTGCCGTTCCTCTTGGTGCTCTAGGCCTCAGACCTCACTCCAGTTCTCTCTTCTGTTCTCATTGCACCTATTCGCTAAATCAGCTGGGCGTGAGTGAGTGAGGGGACTGTGTGCGTGCGTGGGATGAATGTGTCTGACTCACTCCCAAGTCTCAGGGTTCTCATTCACCCTCACCCCCAGACACTAACAGCCAGTCTCACCCACTCAAGGGATGAGGGTGAGTGAGCCGCTTGAGACTGATATTGAGCTGCACACACACACTCACCTTTTCACACTCTAATGCTTGCCTTTATTTGTGACTTTTTTTTAAAAAATTATCAATTTATTATTTTTTCTTTTTGCTCAGCAAGTTTTCTTCTCCTACGTCAGCTTTTTTTCTGAAATTCAATGTTGTTGAAATTTAATGTTGTACCAAACCTTATTTTTCTGAAATTTGCTCATCGGCCCCCTGCGCTTCCCCCCCCTCCCCATGCAAAAATGTTGGACAAGCCTGGTATAGAAGCTTGATTTGGAAACGAATCTACATGGGCATCTTCTAATTGGAGATTTAGTTAATGTCTGCTTTGGGTATTTTCTGGTTATACAGTAAGTCCTTGCTTAACGTTGACTTGCTTAACATTAATGTAGTGTCAATATATCCATTTAATGTTGCCAGTTTCACTTTAACGTTGTTTGCCACAGACTTCCTCTTCTGTGGCTACCTGCTCACATGACCTTTCCCACAGTGGTTTTGCACCCGCCTTTAGTTCCTCTTCTCCTTCCGCCCCCTTTGTTTTTGTCGTAGTTCCTGGAGTCTGTCCTCAGTAACTTCTGGCTCCAGTTCTGAACTTGCACTACAGTCCTGGGCTCTATCTAGTGGCAGAAGTTCACTGGTGTAGGTAGTCCTGGGACTTCAGCTGCTACTGCGCCAACCAACATCCAGCACTGGATGGAGCCGAGGCAATCTAAAACAGGCTTGTCCAGCCTTTTCGCTCGGGGCCAAGTGTCGGATTTTCTCTCGCTCAGCCAGGGGGTTGGGGGGTGGAATTGCAAGTTTTGGAAAGAAAATGAAGTGGGCTCAGAGGAATTGCAATTTATCTCGCTGGCTGTTATTCCAAACAGCACAAATGTGTGTCACTATAATCAAGCTGCAGATGAGAAGACTTACTCATCATCTTACCTTCTCTGCACTTATTCACTAAAATGGAGGACACCTGGGGTCTCCCGAGGTCCGGCCTGCCATCAGTGAGCACCCCCGCTGCCAGTGTAAAGTAAAATTGAGGCCACCTGAGGTCCGGGACTGCAACTCTGAGCAACCCCCTCCTCTCAGTGAAAATTAAAATTAAGGCCGTCTGGGGCTATTGAGGGCGAAGCTCCAGAGATTGAGGTGGGGGCCGTCACCACTGAGCAAACCCCTGCCCATCAAAATTGAATTTGAGGCTGGGGCCAAGGTTGCCACTCCCCCAAACCCCTCGCCAGCTCTGGCCACCACCCCCCAAACAACTACCATTAGGTCCAGTCACCAACCCCCTTCCCAAAGTGCTGATCAACCCAGGACCAAGCACCCGCTCCCTGCTTGCCTGTGATTCTGAGCCCCCAGGCTAGAAATGGAGATAATAATAACTTATCCAGCATCTGATGATGTGATGCTCACCCAATCATAGTTCTACCCTACATTGGCTGCTGATAGGCTCACTAGTGGCTGCCTATGTAGGGTGGAACCAGCCTGTGATTGGATGAGCAGGTTCTAAGCATTTTTCAAAATTCTGTTTGGGTTGTCTTGGATGGTTGACTCCAACGACGTGGTGGGCCAGGTGAAAATGCCTCAGGGGGTGCATCCGGCCTGCGGGCCAGGCCTTGGACAACCCTGATCTAAAAGTACTGTGAGTAATGTTTTGGAATTTTATATTGTATTTCTCATATTAGTGTGTTTTATTTTGCAAGTTATTTCTGCTAGGAGTTCAGGGCTGTATATGTATGACACAGTATTTCAACTTGGACGTTGTTTTTTTCTGGGCAAGAAATGTCTGGGCAAGAAATGACTGAAAGAACCCAAATCTGGCTTTAGCATTGATTCCTATGGGAACCTATGATTCAGCTAAAATCGTGACTTTCAGGAGCACAACTGCAACTTTTAAGTGAGGACTCCCTGTATTTGCATGCCCGGTAATGGATGTGACCAACCCTGGTGTCTTCTCACTTGTTCCTGCACTGACCTTTACCTGGAGAGTACAATAAAATAGGATATTAGAAGCTGGTAACAGGTTTTATTTTTTGAAGTCTAACTACCCATTGTAGCGAGATTGGGTATTTTAATTTTCTTCTTTTAATTTGATTTCAGAATTCTGTATCAGAAATGCAGCAAAATTTGTCCAAGTAAATTGTGCTAGGTTAAACTTGCATTTCAGTGTTCAATGGAAAGAACTATTTTAAGTTTAGTCAATTGATCTGATATTCAGTGCTCATGAACCTGATTTTGTTTCTCTTTCTTGTACTACTGCTCATTCAATGTTTATTTGTAAAAGATGGCTTCATTTGGCACTGCCACACCTCCGTCAGTTGGGAATTGGTTCTTAATAGGGTACAGTCCCACAGGGGCCAAAAGCCCACTGGTGCTTTGCCTAAGTGCTGACCAAGTATTTGACTGTGTATGGAGACTACTATAGCTGAGCCTAATCTTGTGCTCACTCTTATTCACAGTTAGATTTTTGATCTTGGATAGTCCTTGAATAATGATGAGAAATAGTAACCTGGGCTTTTTTCCTTCTTAATTACTATATGGCTGTAGCTTCTCAAGTATTTCTACTAGAATCAACTTTAAACAATCCAGGAATCCAAGTCTGGGTTTTGGTATTTATTGCTAATTGACAGCATGTTTATTCAAGACCATCAGCACATCTTGCCTATTATGACTAGCAATTAAACAAGTAGCAATTTTGTAGTTATTGTCATTTGACTCTACATACCAATTCTGGATTAAACTCATCTTTCATGTGAATTTTTCTTAATTTACAGAAACGAAATGCAAATAATTTGTCCAATTAACTAACATTTTTGAAATCATTAATTCTTTCTAACCTAACACTTTATGGCAAGTCTGGTTTAAGGCTGTTAAATGGAGTTGATACTTCTAGGAAATTGGCATTTTGGACAAACTGTTATATAATATTGGGGCCATGGAAAAATAGATTCACAAAGATAATATTGAAGATGTAATAATCTCGAATATTGGGACTATATTCACTGGAGCAGTGAAGGTTAAGAGTAGGTCTAACAGAAGTGCCCAACAATATTAAAGGACTTGAGATTATGAAACTAAAATATTACTTCCATTGGTCAGTGAATCAGAATAAGTGAGCATAAAATTAGGATTAGCACCAGAAACATGAAGGTTGTTGGACCTTGCTGTTGACTGCTGAATTTCCTACATTTCAATAGTGATTACACTTCAAAAAGACTTCATTCATTGTAAGACACTTTGGCCCGTCTTGAGGTTGTGAAAGGCATCATATAAACCGAAGTCTTAAAAGCTAGAAGGAATTTTTTTAACAAAGGATTGTTGGAACATGGTATAGATTACCACTCAAATTTTAGTGAAATTGACTAGAGAACCATACGTCTATGTCAGATTAGAAAATATCTTTAGTGCTACCCACTGACTCTTAAAACATGACTATTGGTGCCCACTGTGGAGCAGGAGTAACATTGGTAAAACTGTAATTGCTGAAACTGATTCAGTATTTACTGGAGTTTGATAAAAAAAAATTTTAAAAGTAGGACTAAAGCAGGAAAATGGGACTAATGAATTACTCCAGTATGACTTAACAGTGGTAAAGACCTATATGAATGGCGGAAATGGCTTTTTGTATTTAAATTTGTGATCTTTGATTGGACAGATGTTCAACATAAACTGTGTAAACAAATATTTGCAAAATTGGGAAGCCAAATTTTATTTTGTAATTTTAACAAGTTGCTTAATGGGAAGTGTTGAAGCACAACCTGTTCAGTGTGTTAACTTTCTAATAAGTAAAAGATTTAAAGTGAGGAAGTATTAGTAAAAACTAACTGGATTATGCAGTAATGATATTTTCATCTAATGATAGCGTATCTAAGATACAATTACACAATCTGCAGTATTTCCAGTGTATTGGGGTGGGGGGGGGAAATACTTGAAGTGGTGATATTACAAGCCTTGTTCCATTTTCTAGTTAGGCTAGTTTGTGTCATGTTTCTTAGCTGCACAGAAATCAACAACTTGTTTTCATACATTAACAACCCTTTTTTACATTATAAGTTTAATCTACAAAACTTGTGATATGTGGCATTTAATACAAAAATGTTGCTTAGTCATAAGAACAGGCAAAGCACTTCACAGGTGTGAGGAATACTAACAGACCTAAAAATTAAAGGCTAGAGTCAGGGGAATGGAGAGTTTGGACAGTGTAGGGCTGGAGAAGGTTACTGAAATTGAGGGATGAGGCCAAGAAAGAATTTCAAGATCTGGGCACGAACTTTAGAATTGAGCTTTGGAGGATGGGAGCCAATTTAGGTTACTGAGGACAGGGTGATGGGTGAAAAGAAGTTGGTGCTGGATATCATTCAAAAATTTGTGATTGCTGCAGCAGTTAATTCCATTGCACTGTGTGGCATGTTACAGTTGTAAATTTAGATTACTTGTAACTGATTTTACAGGTTTAAACTAATCTTCATAATCTGCTAAATTGAAGATTGTAGATAAATATTAATGTTTTTGTAATTGCACCTGAAGGTCTATGTTCATGTGAAAGTTGATTCTTAACATTCTGTATTTGTCACTTTTTTGTAGGTTTGACAATGCATGCATCAATACTTGCATACATGTTTAACCTGGTGGAGGAAGGAAAAATATCAGTGCCCCTTAACCCAACAAATCCTGTCACTAATCATGTATTCATTCAGGATTATGTGGCCAATCTACTGAAGTCTGCTTTTCCACATCTACAAGAGTAAGTTGGTCTTAAGTGATTTAAAGCAAGCTTTTTTAAATCATTATTTTGCTTCCTAACTTAAATTTTCTTTTTCTAACAGGGCACAAGTGAAATTATTTGTAACGGGGCTTTTCAGTTTAAATCAGGACATTGCAGCTTTTAAAGAGCATCTGAGAGATTTTCTTGTACAAATCAAGGTAAAGAAGTTCAAGTCTAATCAAAAGATTTCAGACTATAGCGAAACCTCATCCAAGATAGCTTCATATTTAATAACTCTCATACGTGAGTTCCAGGCTTCATGGCTAGAATCTTTGGCGAGTGGGGGTGGGGTCCCCTCGCCAACACATAAAATGACGCACGGTGACGTCGGGCGTGCGTCATTCAGATGTTCAGCGGGTGTGTACCCGAGTCGGCTGCACGACCGCCGAAGTGTCAAAGGCCTATCAAGGCCATTTAAATACCAATTAAAACTGAGCTGCCCATCCAACCTTAAGGTTGGCAGGCAGGCAAAGAGCCCAGGTGGCCTTCGCATTTATCATGAAACCTCTTCCACGGGCAGGATGAGGTTTCATGAATGTATTTAAAGTTTTATAAAAAATTTTAATAACATTCATAGATACGTCCCAGCTCATGTGATACTTTCACATGAGGGGACATGTCTTAATTTTTTTTTCTTAAAATTTTCAGAGCTTAAACTAATCTCCCTGAGGCAGCTCTGTGCCTTGGGGATTTCTGCGCTCTTTCGCGCATATGCGCAAAAGAGTGCACTCCCCGACTCAGCCTATCTCTACCCCCCCCCCCCCCCCCCCCCGCCCTTGCCAGCACAGGGCGCACTCAGCACTTCCAGGCAAGCGTCACACTGGGCAGGCCTTAATTGGCCCACCCATGTAAAATGGTGGCGCCCAGCCGATCGTGGGCGGCGATCAGCTGCGCTCCCGCCCAACTCCCCCAATGGGGAGAAAATTCTTTCCCATGAAGAGTATTCATAAACTTGCATGGAAAGCTGAGATGTATTGGTTCTTACTAGCAGGATGGTGAGCAGAAGGGTTTTTTCAGTTTTACCAAAGTTACTCCTGCTCCACGGTGGGCCCCAATAGTCATGGTTAAGCATCAGTGAGTAGCACTAAAGATATTTTCTTATCTGACAAAGATGGTATGTTTCTCTAGTCAATTTCATTAAACTGAGTTGGTGCCTACTGAATCTTATATTAGGTATGAATGTTGATTATTCTTCTGCTGTAGAGATTTCATTGTTAAATTTAACAAAACCACTCCATTTTCACCGTCCTGTTTACAGAAATATATCTTCCATGTCTGATTATGAAACTAGGGTTCATTCTTGTTCTGTTTCCAGTTTTGTGAAAAAGAAAATTAGATTTTCCAAAATCTTTAAGCAAATAGAATTTGGTGACTTGATCTCTTTATTGAAAGGGTGAAGACATGTCATTCTCAACTGAGTTGTTTGTGTATGGAGCTTATTTGTATGAGATTTTACTTTATATGGTACGTGTAGTTACCTTTTTAAATGGACACCTTAAGTAAAACTTGCCTGCCCAACATTAAACATTGTACAATTACAGATTTGTCTTAAGAGCTACACTACATGGTGTGTTTAACTGCTAGGAATGCAGTTCAGTACCAGAAAGTTTCAGATTTGAATCCTTGTCTTGTGTTATTGACAGGTCATAGCTGGGGTGGGTTGGGGGTCCTACTCGTTGCTGAACCAGTGATTTTTTTTGCTTAAACAAATGTATGTTTATAATATAATAACAGATTCTACTATGATGTCTTGCATGATAAAATACCCTTCCAGTGCCTCCTGGTAAGCTTGCACATGAATGTTCATTTGAAGGAAGTAATAAGGAACTACTAGATTCTTGAGCTCTGCCCAGCTCATCTTTAAAATTGAAAATGGTAGGTGTGGAAATGTAAATGTGGTGAGAGCTACTAGAAAGCCAACTGCGGAATAAGGAGCATTGGAGATTACTGCTTTTGCAGCTGAAGAGTGGAATTGTTCCAAGATGGTTATGAAAAAACATTTTTGTAAACTGGGGTATTATTTTTTCCCCTTTTCGTTACAAATGTTTTTGTTTGCAGGAGTTTGCTGGAGAGGATAGTGCTGATTTGTTCTTGGAAGAAAGAGAGGCTGCATTACGCCAGGCCCAAGAGGAAAAGCATAAAATTCAGATGTCTGTTCCTGGTATTCTTAACCCACACGAAATTCCTGAGGAAATGGTTGATTGAGAAATATGGAGTAAACCAAGTTGTGCTATTTCTTCTGTTCAGCCACTATTAATGTAGCTTTGCAGAATGTAATCGCACATCTGTGTTGACCAAAAACAATGCCAATATGTGTATATTAAATCCTTTGTCACCTGGTAGCTCTTTTTACTTAGTATGCAATTTCTATGGCAGTTTTCTTGTGTAATACCTTTTTTCCATTGTTATAAATTAAAAGTTTTGTCATCTTTGTTTAGATTTGCATGCAGTTGTATGAATTAAATCACTTTTTAAAGATCACTTGTGCCCCATTTTATGGTTTTGGGAGGGGGGAAACCGAGGAGAGCTGAAAAGTGGACTTTGCTTGTGCCTCTGCTTGCAAAGTGTACAACATATATAGGAATTATTTTCTGTAATTGATCACCAATCTCTTAAATTAGGTGTGTGTTACTTTGTTGTAGCATAGCCTTTTTTGCAGCCTAGAAATGAAAGTGAGCTGTGGAAAAACACATTCAAAGGGTTGTGTGTCAGGCATGTCCCAGTGCTGCTTTTCAATTGTATCCATGGGTAGTTGGAAGAAATGGTAATGCTTGACTGAATTAATGCAATTCTAGCCAGATAAGTTTGCGGCAAGATCATGTGCATATCATCCCAGTGTAAAGCATCTTGAATGACTTGGGAACACAGTACACTTGGTTATTTTTTATGAATTTTTTTTGTGTATGTATGTGCTGTCGCTTTGTCGACAACAGCTTTTTGTTTTCCTCAATGAGGAGTGTTGCTCATTTGTGAGCCTTCATTAATTCTAAGTGAAAGTGGTTAAATATTTATCGAGTTAGCATAGGCTGCATCTTTATAAACAGCTCATGAAAATACTGATGGCTTTTGATGACTTGTACTAATTTACATTGTTTACCATGCTGTAGTGCTTCCAGAACACTACTTAAGAGCAAAATAAATTTGGTTTACATTTAAAGTATGTCTTCTGACCTTGATGTTCGTTGTTTTATTTTAAAATTGACGTGACTTTTTTCAAACTTGTTTCACAGATGCATTATCAAATTTTGACGAGTTGAAGTTTTAACAGTGCTGACATTTATCCATCAATTCCTGGCCACATTTGCTACAGTGTTTATTGCACTATAACTGAATTAGATCTTTTACCTTAGATATCATTGAGACTTGAAACGGCAACTTGGTGCATCCTTTTTATTGATATATATATTGTAATTCCACGGAATGCATCACTGTTTTGTGGCACAAAAACAGGTAATTTAGCCCACCTTATTTATGTCAATGGTTATGCTCACACCAGCCTCCTTCCACCCCTACTTCAACTCACCCTCTTAGCACATCCTGCTATTCCTTTCTTCCTCGTGTACTTAGCTGGCTTCTCAAATGTGTCAATGCTGTTCACCTCAATTGCTTTATGGTAGTAAGTTCCACAATCTAACTACTCTGGATTTTTAAAAAAAAGTTTCTCTTAAATCCAATTAGGAATTTATTAGTGACTTTTATATTCATGACCCCCTATTTTTGGATACCCCCATAAATCTCTTGGTCTACCCTATCATAATTTTAAAGACTTATTGGGTCACCTCACAGCCTTCTCTTTTCTAAAGAAGACAGCCATTGCATGTTCAACCTCACTTCTGGTATCATTTTTGAACGTTTTTGTTTTGCACTTTGGTAAATACTTCAATAGTCCTTTTTGTAACATAGAGACAAGAACTGTGCACAATACTCAAGTGTTGTCCAACCAAGGTTCTATAAGTTTAACATAACTTCTCTGCTTTTCAGTTCTGATCCTCTAGAAATAAATCCATGTGCATTCTTTGCATTTTATCTAGCCTTGCCGATCTGTGTTATGACTTTAATGATCTGTGAATTTGTACTTGTATATCCCTTTGCTCCTATACCCAGTTACTCCTACTTAATATGGTCTTACATTGACTCTTTTCCTCCTACCAATGCGCAACAGCGCACATTTCCCTGTATTGAAATTAATTTGCCATTTACATGCCCATTCTGCAAGCTTATTGTCTTGTACTTCGTATGTCATCTTTTTAAGGCATGAATTGTTTTACTTAGCACTGGTTCCCCTGAACTGTCTGATACCACCTCTTGGCTGATTGGTACATGTGCACAAATACAGTGGAGACCATTTCTGCCTTGTGTTCTCTAATTTTACAGGGAGACTCTTGGCTTTTGCTTAGCATCTCCATTACAAGGCACTCTGCAGGTGATGGATTAAATGTATATTTCAGCACTGTTTGACACAATTTATAGGTACTGCAATGTAATTCCCTAACATTAAAATACCCAACACTTGATTTGGGTAATCTTGAAGTTTGTTGAGTTTTGGAAAGATAATCTCACTGAAGAAGTGCTGCTGAAGAAAGACATCTAAGCTTTTCATCTTGCATTCATCAGGACACCACGAGAATACCCATATAAGGGGAAAACAACAATTTATACTGTATGTGAAGAGAGTGCTCATTGGTTGGCAAGTGGCATTGCCATCAAGAATGCAGCACTGATGGTGACTGACAGTTAACTACCAAGCATTGTTTGAAATTTAAACTAGGCAGCTTGACCCTGAGGAATAAATCACGAATGGTTGTCACTCATTTTGTTTAGCTGAAACAGGCATAATGTGTGTACGTGTCCTTTGTCTGCAAAGAACAGGGCCCTGTGTATTAATATATGTAGCTTCCAGCACATGCAAACGTGCCACACTGCGAGCCCGACTGACTATCTTAAATTGGTTGTCAGCGTAATTCTTAGTACGTGGACAACATGTACTAAACAATCCTCAATCACAGAATCACATTTAAAGTCAGACATAGTGTTTTGAATTTTACAAGCACGGACCGGTTGGGTACGGTCTGTACCCTGCCCATTGTGAACAGCAGCTGGGACATGATGTTTGATGCAATCCGCTAGTTTTTGGGATATACGCCCTACATACCTCACATCACTCTGGTACTGAAATTCATATGCCATGTAACTCATTTGTGTGATAGGCAGAACATCTTTTTGACTTGACAGCAGCATCCTGTTGTGGCGAATACCACTTGTGTTGCTACTGCATTGTAGCAGCTAGCTTCACCTATTGCTCAAATTTTTGAGAGACATTGCCTTTCCAGGGTAATCCAAGGTAGACTGGGCACTTTTCAGTACCTGTTTGAAACACATCCGCACCATAAACTCACTTAAGCTGAAGCGATTTGGCAATGCAATTAATGATGCCACTAAACATGTAACAAATCTCTCTGACCATGCACTCTCAAAGCGAGGAGTTTGTTTTTGCACATGGCTTCAATTTTGGTGTGCCTTCATCCCAAATCAAACGAGAAGAAGTATTTGCTGAGTTTGAACTCCCCTAATCCCAACTACCTTGCCTCTAACCAGCATCCACTGAAGACGCCAAATCCTTGAAAGCACACCTAGTTGTTCTAGGGCATGTATATTGCAGGATTCTAAATGACCTGTACATCTTTCACATGCAACGCGAATGTCTTACAGAATTGAGAGGCCTTAAGACCAACCCAACATACACATCGTAAACCTGACAAAGCAATGGGAATAGTCATCCTTAACAAGCGTGACTACATCAACAAAATGCATGCCATTCTTAAGGACCGGTCCAATTTCGTATGCATTGGACCTGCTATTCAACATAACCGGACAGCCTTGCTTGAAAGTAAGCTTAAAAAAAAATGCTTGCCGGACTTGTGTAAAAGCAATGAGTTCCTGCATGATATATATGACGGGGTTCATCCTCATGGTTTGCTACGTCCACGTCCTTTAGGCATGTCTCTCTTTTTCAGCAATATTCAAGTTCTGTATGACCAAACATCTAAAGTTGAAGTGTTTGAATTTTGTTCTTGAGTTCATTGCTAGATGTCACTATCACATGATTTGCTGTGGAATCACCAACATCTTGTCACTTTCCATATTCCATTTTGCAACTACTGGTCAAGAATCGACTAACCATACTGTGACAAAAATGAACCATAAGACATAGGAGCAGAAATTCGGCCCATCGAGTCTGCTCCGCCATTCAATCATGGCTGATAAGTTTCTCAACCCCATTCTCCCACCACCTCCCCGTAACCTTTGATCCCCTTACCAATCAAGAGCCTATCTATCTCGGTCTTAAATACACTCAATGACCTGGCCTCCAAAGCCTTCTGTGGCAATGAATTCCATAGATTCACCACTCTCTGGTTAAAGAAGTTTCTCCTCATCTCTGTTCTAAAAGGTCTTCCCTTTACTCTGAGGCTGTGCCCTCGGGTCCTAGTCTCTCCTACTAATGGAAACATCTTCCCCATGTCCACTCTATCCAGGCCTTTCAGCATTCTGTAAGTTTCAATCAGATCCCCCCTCAACCTTCTAAACTCCATCGAGTATAGACCCAGAGTCCTCAAACGTTCCTCATATGTTAGGCCTTTCCTGGGATTATTCTCGTGAACCTCCTCCGGACCCTCTCCATGGCCAGCACATCCTTCCTGAGATATGGGGCCCAAAATTGCTCACAATATTCTAAATGTGGTCTGACCAGAGCCTTATAAAGCCTCAGCAGCACATCCCTGCTTTTATATTCTAGTCCTCTCGAAATAAATGCCAACATTGAATTTGCCTTGAATTGAACCATGCTTGGCTATGATGTATTAATTATTGGATTCTTCCTGATCAATACACCAGATTAAATTGATTACTTACAGTTTGTTATAAAAATATAATTTTCATAATATTGTGATTTATTGTAAAGGTAGGTTAATAGTGGGGTTTAGATTAGTTTTTCTTTGGTGGATTTAATTGAATTGGAGACAGTTGGACTGGAGCTTTTAAGTTATCAAAAGGGAAGCAATGTTTGAAATGCTAAATACATAAACATGGCTGAAGTGTTAGAATGTGAGGTGTGAGGAACATTTGCATTTGTAGATAAATTAGGTTAGTTTGAATTTCAAAGAGATGGTAAGATGTTACACCTAGCTGTAGGAAGCTAAGCCAAACACACTTTTTCCCAAAGGTTACTGATATTGAGAGTACTATGAAAGATTTATATTATGAGGAAAGCAAAGTTACAAAGACATATTGGAACAATGGAACTTACATTAAAAAGGAAGAAACATGTATAAAATAGATTAGGTTGTGTATAAGGGGGAAGGCAGTCTAAGATCTAGCAAGTGTGAAAAGCCTCCAGCCTCTATGCATCAAATTGCTGTCTGTGGGAACCGAAGCTAAGAAAACTCTGTGAATATCACTGTCCAGGGTATTGTGTGCTTTGCTTGGGTCTGTTAAAATTTTTGTTTTTACTGTTACTGGTAGTCAGATTAATTAGGGGATTTAGGAGTTATTGTAGTAGTAATTTGTGGACCTATGTATATGCTTAAAATCTTTTCTTCTATTATTTAAATGTTTAGTTTCATTTTGTAAAAAACCTCAGACTCAGAGGATTTATTATTACTGAATTCAAGGCACACATCTCAAAATAAAATGCAAATTGCAAAACAGTTGTGGTAGCTGTTTCAAGTTTCCCTCTGGGATTTGAGCTGCTCAGTATTTACCATCCGCTGTGCCATAAAAAAATTGTGGGCTCTTTGCAGGATATATTTGAAATTCCTTGTTTGGTTTGGGGTTGGTGAATCTTAAGGTTATGAGCATGAGAAGCCTTTGAATTCGGGAGTTTGAGGTTTTTTTTTAAGTGGTGAGACTGCAATATGGCTTTGGCAGTTGCTAAGACTTGTTTGGGAGTTGAAGTTATAACTTTGGTTGGTTTACAAAAGGTAAATAAAACTAAGTTAATGCAATTGGCAGGTAAGTTATGATTAGGATTACCTGCAGGGGGTAAGGAAATCAGACATAATTGAAGGTATAGCGCAGCATTTGAAATTGGAAGGAATGCCCAAGAGAGAGAGTTCTCCAAGGGGTGGGTCATTGGAATTGGCTCAAATTCAGTTGCAAATGAAAAAATTAGAACTAGAGGCAGCAGAAAAAGAAAAAGGAAAGAGAAAGGGCATTCCAAAGGGAACAGGCAGGAGAGAGTCAGAAATAGCCAGGTTAGAAAAGGAGGAAAGAGAAAAAGAGAGACAGAGTTCCAGCTTAAAATGCTGGCAGTTAAAAGGAGACAACATAAGGCGTGGAAGGCCTTATTTCCAGATCAGAACCCAGTGGGGAGATGATTAAATTTGTACAAGCTCTTCCAACATTTGAAGATAGATGTTGAAGCATTCTTTATTTCATTTAAGATAGCTAAACAGATGAAATGGTCCCAGGAAAACTGGAATTGTTGTTACAATCTAGGTTGGTGGGTAGAGGACATGAGGCTTATGCTTCACTGTCAGAAGAAATGTCGGTGAACTATGATGTGGTTAAAAAAGGCTATTTTGAATGCATACGATTGGTTCCTGAGGCGTACAGGCAGAAATTTAGGAATATGAGAAAACAGCCTGGGCAAACTTATATTGAATTTGAGAGAGTAAAACAAAGTAATTTTGACCGGTGGATACGGACATTAAAGATAGAGATGGCATATGAAGCTCTTAGAGAAGTAATTATTTTGGAAACATTTAAAGATTCAATTCCTTTGTAATGAGAACTCGTGGAGGAACAGAGGGTTGAAACAGTAAAACAAGCAGCAGAGATAGCTGATGATTATGAGTTAGTTCATAGAGCTAAACTTTTTCTCGACATCCTTTTAAATCAGAGAATGAAAGGAAGGTGGGTAGTCAGGGAAGAGGAGTAGGTGGAAATTCCTAGGAAGTTTTTTTTCAGAAAAAGGAAGGTGCTGAGGGTAGAAGTGATATTCTAGAATTGAGGTGTTTTCATTGTAATAAAATTGGACACACAGTCTATGTTGGAAATTACAGGGAAAATCTGTTGGGATTATTGGGGTGCAGAAAATTTCTGGAAGTAAAAGTACTGCGGGTTCTGAGGTTCAGGCATAGGAAAGACTAGTGGTTTGTGTACAGGTAAAACAGGAAGAATCAGTGAAAGGTAAAGAAGTGGGAGTGTGTTCACAATTTACCCAAGAAAGTTCTCAGGAGCAGGTTGCAGAAATGTTTAAAGATTTTGTATGTGAAGGGAAAGTCTTTCCATGTGTATAGGTTGGAGTAGGTAAAGATCTTAAAATTTTCAGAGACACAGGGGCTAGTCAATCCTTAATGTGAGAAAGTGACATTTGTTGCTCAGAGGGAGTATTGCAGGAATAGGTGATAATAAGTGGGGTTCATGAAGATGCTAAACCTATTCCATTGTGGAAGGTAAATTAAAAGAGTAAGTGGAAAACAGATGAGGTGATTGTTGGAGTAGTGGAAAAATTGCCCATTGCAGGGGGCTCAATTTATTTTAGGTAATGGTGTGCATGATGCCTATGGTAGCTGAGCAGCCTGTAGAGGTGTCTTCAACAGAAGTGTTGCAGAGGGAGCATCCTGGATTGTTTCCAGATTTTATGATAACAAGATCACAGGCTCGCAGCTTGAAAAGAAGAACAGGAAGTTCAAATGCAGGGAGAAGGTGTGGAAGTCCAATTAGCTGACACTGTTTTTAATAAAATTGTTCAGGAAGAAAGAATGGAGGGTAATGCAGCTGAGGTATTTAGCTCAAGGCAGTTGGTAAAGTTACAGAAAAAGAATATACAAATAAGACAGCTATATCAGACAGCTTACTCAGAAATAGAGGCAGAATGTATTCCAGAATGTTATTACCTTTAAAGGTAAATGTCTTAATGAGAAAAGGGTGGCCTTATCATGTTTCAGCAAATTAAAGCTGGAAGGAAGTGCATCAGGTTGTCATACCATTTGGATATAGAAATGAGATTCTGAGAATAACTCATGAAATTCCAGTGGGGGGACACAGGCAAAAAATACAAAAACAATTTTATCGGCCTGGATTGCATAGAAATGTAGTCAAATTCTGTAGAACATGTCAGGTGATAGGGAAACCACAAGCAGTGATTAAGCCGGCACCTTTAATTCCAATTCCAGCATTTGAAGAACCTTTTATTAGGGTCATGATTGATTGTGCAGGATCCCTCCCTAAGACTAAAAGTAAGAATCAGTAGTAACTGACCATAATGGATTTGTCTACAAGGTTTCCTGAAGTGATACCTTTAAGAAATATTACAACAAAGAGAATTGAGGAAGAGTTGACTAATTTTTTTTTACAAGATATGGTTTACCAAAAGAAATACAATCAGATCAGGGTTCAAATTTCATGTCACAGCTGTTTAAGGAAGTAATGAACAGTTTGGGGATAAAACAGTTTTAAGTCAACAGCTTACCATCCTGAGTCATAACGGGCTTTGGAAAGATGGTATTAAAACTTTAAAAACTATGGTGACTATCCACAGAATTGGGATGGGAAATTCCGTTCTTGTTATTTGCTATTAGGGATGCTTCTAATGCATCAATTGGTTTTAGTCCTTTTGAACAAGTTTATGGTCATGAGGTAAGGGGACCACTGAAATTGATTCATGAGAAATTGGTGGGTCAAAATTCAGAAACTACTTTCCTGGATTATGTATCAAACTTCAGAGAAAGATTGGACAGAGGATCTGAGTTAGTTAGGGAACATCTAAAGAGATCACAGCAAGTGATGAAAGTGAAGGCAGACAGGAAAGCCACTGCTTGTGGTTTTGTTGTTGGGGAAAAGGTGCTAGTTCTGTTACAGTACTGGGTGACTCATTAAAGGCAAGGTTTAGTGAGCCTTACAGGATTGAAAAGAAACTGAGTGGAGTAAATTATTTAATAAATATCCAGATAAAAGAAAGAAGCAGAGGGTGTGCCATGTAAATATGCTTAAAAAGTACTTTGACAAGGAAGAGGACCAAAACGAGGCATTGGTGGTGGTAGATAAAGAGGAAGAGGTAGAAATGAAGTATTCTGAAATTGATTTTCCTCTAATCAAATTAGATAATGAGAGGTACTTGAAAATTTAAATGAAATATTGAGTTACATTCCAGATGAGTGTCAAAGTGATTTGGAGAAGCTAATGCAGTCACACAAAGCTATTTGTGGAAATAAGCTGGGGAGGACAAATTTAGCTATACATGATGTGTGAGTGTAGAAGTTTCAGCTTTGATAAGGCAACAGCTTTATAGATTAAATCTAGCAAAGTTTTCACAAGGACAGAGAAAAATTGAATTCATGCTTCAAAATGATATCATTGAGTTTAGTTGCAGTAACTGGAGTTTGCCTATTGTGCTGGTACCGAAACTGGATGGAACACAAAGACTGTGTGGACTATCGAAAGGTGAATGCGGTGACAAAAGCGGATTCATATCCTATACCACGGTTGGAAGATTGCATTGAGAAAGTGAGACAATCAAAATTTATCACAAAGATTGACTTGCTAAGAGGATATTGGCAAGTAGCATTATCGGAGAGAGCAAAGGAGATATTGACTTTTGTGGCGCCAGATGAACTATATCAGTTTAAAGTTATGCCATTTAGTATGAAAAATGCACCTGCAATATTTCAAAGACTGACAAACGAAGTAATTACAGGGCTGAGCAATTGTGCTGTTTACGTTGATGATTTGATAGTTTTCAGTCAAACATGGGAAGAGCATTTATACCATCTGGAAGAATTATTTAATCAATTACAATGAGCTAATTTTGTAATGAACTTGGCTAAAAGTGAACTTGTAAAAGCGCAAGTTACATATCCAGGCTGTACCATTGGACATGGCAAGGTGGCTCCAAGAGATCTGAAAGTCAAGGTTTTCGTGGATTTCCCCGTGCCTACAACAAAACGAGAAGTTTTGAGATTTCTGGGCATGAGTGGGTTTTACTGGAAATTTGTACCAAATTTTAGTAGTAGTTTAGCAATTATGTCTTACAGATTATGTCCCAGATACCACCATCACCATCCCTGGGTATGTCCTGTCCCACCGGCAGGATAGACACAGCAGAGGTGGCAGCATAATGGTAAACAGTCGGGAGTGAGTTGCCCTGGGAGTCCTCAACAGCAATTCCGGACTCCATGATGTCTCGTGGTATAAGGTCAAACATGGGCAAGGAAACCTCCTGCTGATTGCCGCGTACTGCCCTCCCTCAGCTGATGACTTAGTGCTCCTCCACATTGAACACCATTTGGAGGGCGGCAATGGCGCAGAATGTACTCTGGATGGGGGACTTCAATCCTGACCGAGCTGGCCGGGTCGTAAAGGACCTAACTGCTAGACTGGGACCACGGCAGGTGGTGAGGGAACCAACAAGAGGGAAAAACATACTTGACCTCATCATCCTCAACCTGCCTGCTGCAGACGCATCTGTCTATGACACAATTGGTAGGAGTGACCATCACACAGTCGTTGTGAAGACAAAGTCCCATCTTCAGATTGAGGATACCATCCAGTGTGTTTTGTAGCACTACCATCGTACTAAATGGGATAATTTTCGAACAGATCGAGCAACTAAAGACTGGGCATCCATGAGGCACCGTGGGCCATCAGCAGCAGCAGAATTGTACTAGAACACAATCTGAAACCTCATGGCCCGGCATATCCCCCACTCTACCATTACCATCAAGCCAGGACATCAACCCTCATTCGCTAAAGAGTGCAAGAGGGTATGTCAGATGCAGCACCAGGCATAGCTGAAAATGAAGTGTTAACCTGGTGAAGATATAACACAGGACTACTTGTATGCCAAACAGCATAAGCAACAAGTGATAGAGCTAAACGATTCCACAACCAACAGATCAGATCTAACTCTGCAGTCCTGTCACATCCAGTCATGAATGGTGGTTGACAATTAAACAACTCACTAGAGGAGGAGGATCCACAAATATCGCCATCCTCAATGATTTAGGGGCGGGGCCCAGCACATCAGTGCAAAAGATAAGGCATTTGCTATAATCCTCAGCCAGAAAAGGCAAGTGAATGATCCATCTCTGACTCTTCCGGACGTCCCCAGCATCACAGATGCCAGTCTTCAGCCAATTCAATTCACTCCATGTGATATCAAGAAACAGCTGAAGGCACTGGATGCTGCAAAGGCTATAAGCCCTGACAATATTCTGGCAATAGTACTGAAGACTTGTGCTCCAGGACTTGCCATGCCCCTAACCAAATTGTTCCAGTACAGCTACAACACTGGCATCTACCCAGCTATGTGGAAAATTGCCCAGGTATGCTCTGTTACACAAAAAGCAGGACAAATCCAACCTGGCCAATTACCGCCCCATCAGTCTACTCTCCATCATCAGTAAAGTAATGGAAGGAGTCATCAACAGTTGCTATCAAGCAGAACTTGCTTAGCGATAACCTGCTCACTGATACACAGTTTGGGCCACTCAGCTCTTAACCTCATTACAGCCTTGGTTCAAACATGGACCAAAGAGCTGAACTCCTGAGGTGAGGTGAGAGTGACTGCCCTTGACATCAAGGCCACATTTAATTGAGTGTGGCACCAAGGAGTCCTAACAAAACTGGAGTTAATGGGAATCAGGGGGAAAACTCTCCACTGGTTGGAGTCATATGCAGCACAAAGGAAGATGATTGTGGTTGTTGGAAGTCAGTCATCTCAGCTCCAGGACATCACTGCAGGAGTTCCTTAGGGTAGTATCCTCAGCCCAACCATCTTCAGCTGCTTCATCAATGATCTTCCTTCCATCAGAAGGTCAGGAGTGGGGATGTTCACTGATAATTGCACAATGTTCAGCACCATTTGCGACTCCTCAGACATTGAAGCAGTCCATGTCCAAATGCAGTAAGATCCTCTGGGATTTCAGCAGCTCAGCATTTACCATCCTCTGTGCCATATGAAAAGCTACAGAAAATGTACAAATATAAAAACAAAAAGCTAAAAGCTACTGCGGATGCTGGAAATCCAAAACAAAAACAGAATTACCTGGAAAAACTCAGCAGGTCTGGCAGCATCGGCGGAGAAGAAATCAGTTAACGTAATGAAGGCTCGAAACGTTAACAGAAAATGTACATTAATCTGGTACATTAAGCTTTTGATGTATAGATTGTTCTATATTGAAAACCTGTCTTTGATCATTTATGTTTGGAACAGATTGGCCGGTTTCCAAGGAGGAATTGAGCCATTTCATTCAATTATAAAAACCATCTCAATGGCAGATCATCTAGTGAAATAGTTTTTTTTTAAAATTCCTGTTCTGGTATATCTTTGAAGAAATTTAGAGCCACATATTGGGCAGTAATTGCACAAATATTACAGTAAGTCAGAAACCAACAAAAAGAGGCAGGTCAGTGACAGTCACAGTCATAAGGAGGGAAACTACTTCAATGGTCAGCTTAACATCTAATGCAAGATAAACCTTAGTAAAATTTATAATTGCTACAATTTTTTTGTGTAGTTTGTTTAAAGTTTATTAAATTTTGAGATGTATACAATCAAAACTCTATTCTCCTGCTGAATTTTCTGTTTACCTAACTTAAGATTGCATGGTGGAATCCCATCTACAAGGTACAAGTCAGGAGTGTGATGGAATACTCTCCACTTGCCTGGATGGGTGCAGCTCCAACAATAATCAAGAAGCTCAACACTATCCAGGAGAAAGCAGCCCACTTGATTGGCACCCCATTCACCACCTTCACATCCACTCCCTCCATCACCGACGCATGTTGGCCGTAGGGTGTACCATCTACAATAAAAGAAAAATACTGCAGGTGCTGGAACATCAAAACAGAAAATGCCAGAAAAACTCAACAGGTCTGGCAGCATCTGTGGAGAGAAAAACAGAGATAACGTTTCTGAAGAAGTCACACGGACTCAAAACGTTAACTCCATTTCTCTCTCCACAGATGCTATCAGGCCTGCTGAGGCTTTCTGTTTTTATGTACCATCTACAAGATGCACCTTCCAAACCTGCAACCTCTACCAGCTAGAAGGACAAGGATAGCAGATGCATGGAACACCACCAGCTGCAAGTTCTCCTCCAAACCATTCACCATCCTGACTTGGAACTATATTTCCATCCATTCACTATCGCTGGGTCAAAATCCTGGAACTCCTTTCCTAACAACACTGTGTGCATACCTGGACTGCAGAGGTTCAAGAAGGTGGCTCACCAACACCTTCTCAAGGGCAATAAGGGATGGGCAACAAATAAAAACAGAAAATGCAGGGAAAACTCAGCAGGTCAGTCAGCATCTTTGGAGGGAGAAACAGAGTTAATGTTTTCAAAATGTTAAATCTGTTTCTCTCTCCACAGATGCTGGCAGACCAGCTGAGTTTTTCCAGCATTTTCTGTTTTTATTTCAGATTTCCAGCATCTGCAGTATTTTGCTTTTATCGATGAGCAACAAGTGATGGCCTAGCCAGTGACACCCATATCCTGTGAAAGAATATTTTTAAAAAAATGTATATCCAAGTTTATGGATGGCATTTAGGAGGCATAGTAAGTTGTGTGGAAATTGCAAAGAGCTGATGGACTAAAATGAGTGGGTGACACTATAGCAAATGGAGCTCTGAGTGAGGCTCTCTTGGATATGAGAAAGACAAATTGGAATATTTTCTTAATGGTGAAAGACCAATAGGAATTGAATATTTTGTTAGCACAAATCAATAAAATCTAGTGCGCAGGTACATGAGGTAATCACAAAGGTAAAAGCAAGTTAGTAATTATCTCAAGGGAGGGCGGGGTTAAAATTCAAAACTCAGGTGGAGATTCTTCGGTTGTATAGAGCCTTGGTCAGGCCCCATGTGCAAAACAGGATTCAATTTTGGGCACTATTTCAGGAAAGATATGTGGCTGCATTTGTTGATGCCACAACTGCAGAGGGTACACTTCCTGCTCATGCACAGTTGCAATACCAGTGACATACTAGGCAGCTGCTTGCATTAAAGATGGTAGGAGTTGTTACGATGACGATTAATGTTTCAAGAAGAATTCAAAATCCCAATTATCTACTGAAAGAATTAAGCCACAAAATTCCACGGTTTAAAACAAATGAATTTTACTATACAATAGTCAAAGCAAACAGTACTAACTAAACACTATCTTAGATCATCAATTATACTTTATAATCAAAAACACGATCACTTATACTTTAAGACTGAAATCCTCAACTGAACTTCCCCTTTCCACTTTGACTGCACTCACAAGAAGTCTTTGGCTACTTATCAGGCTCTTGAAGGTTCCTTCACTTCCTGGGACCAAACCAAAGCGCTACTCAGGAATTCGCTTGAATTCTCCTCGGTGTTCCTGCTATCTTCTGAGGTATGAGCTTTCTTGGGGTTCTTCCGCTAGCATCCAGCTAAATGGTCCTCCACCACTCCTTAAGCACCTCACAATTGTGGATACTCCAGCTCAAGCATGTGGCTCACTGCATTCTTACTTAGTTACTCCAGTTCAGAAATACTCCTGATTTCTAGTAGCCCTGCTTCTGATCTACAGTTGCTTTACACCTCTTGGCAGACTCTCTGCCTGTACCCAAGCTGAACTGCTTGTTTATGTGAGCAAAAAAGCAGATTAACCCCACACAAAAGTGCAGTTCCCGGCAAGCTGTCTCCATGGTAATGTGGAAGGGACCCACATGAATAATTTATATCTCTAAACGAGTTAACGACCCTTTTTCCAGACTTGCTGGTTCCACCAAGAAACCCCCTTGTTTACAGAGGTGCTTTTAGCTTCACACCAAACCTTTTAACCCTGAGGTATGCATGAATAATTTACCACTCTAACAAAGACAGGAGAATGCAACTCAGGCACACTATCTCAGGTAAACAAGCCCTCCTGCCATGTTATGGCTTTCACCCTTCTACCTCTGACCTTGTTAAGTACACATGGAAGGATCTTTGATATGTAAATACCTTGGGTGGTCTGGCAACATCTGACCCCCCCCAGAGGTTGTTACCTTACATCAAAAATTTAACCTTCCCAAACTAAAAGTTACCTCTAAAATATTAAAATAAACCATGAAACTAGAACATTATGACAGGATCTTCATAACATCCTCCCAGACCTACTCAGAGGGCTGAGGGGTGGGCACATCGTATCATATGCACTCTTGTTGGCAGTGTGGCTGATAAGAGGTAGGCGTGCTCCCTTGGCAGCAGCAATACTAAAGTTGTTCGGTTTTTGCACATGGAAGATATGGAAGTGAAGCAAGATATAGATAGGGTAAAAAAGTTGAGATGGGAACAAATGAAGTCAATGATGGGCTCAGAAATGATCTTACAAATTTGACAGTAGAGGAGTTGAGAGAGATGTGAACATCAACGCTGTTTTTTTGGATTATGTCATCAAGGAGCAGCATGTAGATTAGAAATAGATAGATCCTTGGGGGACAACAATGATTACAATACAGGAGCCGGAAGAGAAGCCATTCCAAGTGACACTCTGGCTAAGTTTAGATAGATTAGAATGGAAGCAGTTGAGGGATCGTTCCCTCCGGGACACCCTGGTCCACTCCTCCATCACCCCCTACACCTCAACCCCCTTCCACGGCACCTTCCCATGCAGCCACAGAAGGTGCAACACCTGCCCCTTTACTTCCCCCCTCCTCACCGACCAAGGGTCCAAACACTCCTTTCAAGTGAAGCAGCACTTGCACTTCCCTCAATTTAGTCTACTGCATTCGCTGCTTCCAATGCGGTCTCCTCTACTTTGGAGAGACCAAACACAGACTGGGTGACCGCTTTGTGGAACACCTTCGGTCTGTCCGCAAGCATGACCCAGACCTCCCTGTCGCTTGCCATTTTAACACACCACCCTGCTCTCGTGCCCACATGTCTGTCCTTCACTGGAACTGCAATGTTCCAGTGAAGCTCAACGCAAACTGGAGGAACAGCACCTCATCTTCCGACTAGGCGCTTTACAGCCTTCCGGACTTAATATTGAGTTCAACAATTTCAGATCATGAACTCTCTCCTCCATCCCCACCCCCTTTCTGATCCCCCTTTTTCCAATAATTTATAACTTTTTTACAACTATATATTTTTCTTTTCCCTCCTATTTTTAAATTTATTTCGATCTATTGTTTCACCTCCGCTTTTTAGCCCATTTCAATCCCTTTCCCCCGTCCCACCCCAACTTGGGCCATCTGCCAGTAGCTTGTCCTGCTTGCTACCCTTAATGTCCCCATTAGCACATCCTTTAGATAATATCACCACCATCAACACCCCTTTGTCCTTTTGTCAATGACATCTTTGGCAGTCTCTTCTGTGCTTCCACCTATCTCTGGCCCCCTATCAAGCTCTCCTGTCCCACCCCCTTCTACCAGTTTATATTTCATCTCATTTCTATACGTCTTAGTTCTGATGAAGGGTCATACGGACTCGAAACGTCAACTGTATCCCTCTACGCAGATGCTGTCAGACTTGCTGAGTTTTTCCAGGTATTTTTGTTTTTATTCTAGATTTCGAGCATCCACAGTATTTTGCTTTTATCTGAGTGCTGTTCCATCCAGCTGCACACAAAACATGGTTTATGGAGCTTACATGGAGGGAGAGATTAACGGAGGTTAAGAGGGCAGTGAACCTTCCTGAACTGCTGCAGTTCACGTGGGATAGGTACACCCATAGTGTTGTCAGGAAAGGAGTTCAAAGTTTTTGACCCAGTGACAGTGAAGGGATGGCGATATAGTTCCTAGTCAGGATGGTGTGTAGCTTGAAGGGGGACTTACAGGTGGTGGTGTTCCCATGTGTCTGCTGGCCTTGTCCTTCTAGATGGTAGAAGTTACAGGTTTGAAAGATGCTGTTGAAGGAGGCTTGACGAGTTACTGCAGTGCATCTTGTAGATGGTACACACTGTTGCCACTGTATGCCAGTGGTGGAGGGTATGGATGTTTCAAGTGGTGGATGGGATGTTGATCAAGAAGGTTACTTTGTCCTGGATGATGTCCAGCTTCTTATGTGTTGTTGGATCTACACTCAAGTTCACTCAACTACACACAGCATTCCATCACTCCTGACTTATTTATATTGTGATACATAAGACAAATAAATTACCAATTATAACCACAGTTTCAGATACGGCGTACAAAAGCAGATCTCTCATCATGCAAATGGAGGAATAAAACCTGACTGATTAGTTGCTTGTAAAGCTCATACAAAGCCCGTTGAAATTTTACAGCTAGGTAAATCAGAAGGGTTGAGTGGGCAGCAATGTTAATCTGAAAGTGAGATTGGTTCCAAACTACTTGCACGTACTTTTGTGGGTTTCAATGGTCCTTTTAAGAACCACTGGTTAGGCATCTGTAGAATCTGAAAAGCAGAAACTCAGCTTTGACAACTTTTAACTGATTTAACCTCACTGCAATATTGAAATGAGACCTGTACTCATTTCAAACAGCTAAAATGTATTCCTAAAGAAAAGTCCTGGAAATCGACTGGGCGCATGTGCAAATCTCAGTGTGCTGGCTTCACTACAATTTAGATCAAATTATGTAAAACTTTTATAATTTAGCTTCCGCCAGAGTCCCTTTGGCGAATGGCCTATTGATACTATCAAGACCAATATGTGAAGAATGGTATTGTGTTTATAAGATTATTGTATTTTAGGACTGTAGCTTTAAATTTAGAGTAAATGAAAGGGATCAAGTAGCTTGTTCTGGAGTCGGCCTGACAGCAAGCATGGCTGGTCTGATTGTTACAGATCAAAGGAAGGCTTAAGTTGTTTTACTGAGAAGAAGTTGCAAAGTATTTATGCTTGAATATAAGGCAGCAGTCTCTGAGTTTATAGTGAGTAATCTCTGAGTCTCCCAAAGTCCCAGAAAGGTGCTGTAGGTATCGGGTAGTAAATAGTAATGCTGTAAACTGTGCACTTACTTCTAAGATGAAAGGGACTTGGGGTCAGAATAGCTAATTAGCAGTTCTACCTGGATGCAAGGTTAGCGTGTTTCATGTTGCCATGGGGAAGAGGATAGAGATAGCCACTTTTGAGATTAGGCTGCAAGCTTCCTTACAAATCAACGAATATCACAGACAGACATCAGTTCTGTGTGGTCAGCAGAGAGAAGAGGCAGCATGGCTTTGTAAGCTACGACAGCCGGATGTGAAAGAAAGATGGTCTTTAGTCAAAGAGGTGCATCTTGCAGCCTTCTGAGGATTTCAGGAAATTTGTTCTGGTTGGCCAGGGGGAAGAAGAATCATCAGAACAGGCTTCACTGCTGACGGTGGATTTAAGAAATTCTCCGAAAATAGAGGAAAGAGCCTAAAGTTAGTCACTTGAAGTTACTACTCAGCGAAGCCCATTGGAAGTTGGGACAACAGTGGACTGTTTGCTAAAAGGATTATAATTCCATGGGTGATAAGTATAAAAAAGAAATATCACTTTCTGTAGTTTAAAGTGTACGTTGCCTACAAAAAGAAAATAGTGTTTAGTGAAGAGTGTTTCCTTTAGTGATTTGTTACAGTAAAAGTTTCAAAGCATGAAATCTTGCCATGTCATTCTTTCAGCTAGTAACTGGAAGTTCAAATCTCATTTTAAACGTTATTGGTCTCTATGAAGATCATAACAATTGGTAACATAAAATATTGCTCCAGCAAGATGAGGTTTGAAAACTGAAAAGGAATAAAAGTTAATTTGTTGTTCTGTCATAAAATGTTAGCAGATTCTTTATTTTTCTGAAGTGGTTTAAGGTTAATTTTAATAAATAACCATTCTATTTCAACAAACGTCCTAAATATTTGAAAATGTTCTCAGAGTACAATTTTAAATCCATCGAACTGACAGCACAAAATTAAAATACGGAAGAGCCAAATAAAATTTTGGTTTCAGGACATAGCGCTTATTATTTTTTAAAATCTTCATGTCAAGTTATAGACCTGGGGTCAGTTTGAAATGCTATTCAAATGTTCTAGAATGGTCTTAGTTTTTTTGTTCCAAATTTCTTTTGTTAATTCATATAGGCTCCTGTATGTTAATTAAATATATTCTAACAAATAAAGGAACACCAATTGGTTAAATTAGTAAGGAGGAGATGAAAGTGAATTAGAAATAATGACAAAAGCAAAATGCCTTCAGGTTAATCACTTTTGAAAAATCCAGATGGCGCAGCTATATCCTTCTTCTTTCTCAAATTCAGGCCAAATCCAACTTTCAAGATAGAAAAACTTCTGTTCTAAATATTAACATTTGTGAAATCATTCTTGAGTCATATTTCTTTTATTTTTGGTATAAATAAATGCACTGAATGATAAAATCAACAGAACATTTATTCACCTGCCATATGCAGGGATAGAAATGTGATGGCACCATAGCCAACTGGCCATTAATCTTAAGTAAACAAAAGGATATAATTTTACAATAATGGAGTGTATTTCTGAATTTTTTGAGTGTAGTAGGTCAGGTAAAGTATTTATTTGCTTGGACAGATTATTGATATACCTTTGTAATTTGTTTTTTTTCCTCCATCTATCTCCCTTCAAGTACGTATTATTCCTTGGCTGAGAATTCAAACACAATGATATCACTTTCGAGCAACTGCCGTTCCTCATCGCCTAAAGGAATAACTTGCATTTATGTAACTTCAGAACATCCCAAAGCATTTACAGTCAACGAAGTACTTGCTGAATTGTTGCCACCATTGTAATATAGGGATCATGGCATCTAATTTGTGCACAGCAAGGCACACAAAAATTAAATAAATGACCAGATCATCTGTTTAAGGTGTTAGTTGAGGAATAAATGTTGGACAGGGCACTGGGTGAAATCCCCCACACTTCTTCGAATGATACCATGGGATCTGGTCCACCTGACGGAGCATAAGGGCTTGGTTCATCCTTCGGTACTGCAGTGAAGTGCCAGCCTAGATTATGTATGCAAATCTCTGGAAGAGGTATTTTGACTCAGAGGTGTGTGTGCTACCACTGAGCCAAAGCCAACAACTTTTCTATATTATTTATCAGAATGTGGGCATCATTGGCAGGGTCAGCTATGATTTTTCATTGCCCTCTGAAAGTGGTCTAAGTAGTTTTCCCAAATACATTTTTCTATATCTAATTAATTTATATAAAACATTTCTGAAGGAATAAATTGGCTGGGATGCTCGACTTTAAGGATAAGAAAGATGTTATACCAATGGAAATCTTTCTTTTATAATTAGTATTTACAATTAACAACGGTTGTATCAATCTCTCAATATACAAGTTTGCACATTCCAATATGATGAAACCAAGTGTCTACATCACACAAAATCTAGACAAGCCATTTATTTTACTTTAAAGAATTTTGATGCTGATTATACCAATTTGATCTCATCAAAAGACATTCTAATATTTAATTAGATTGAACCAGCTTACTTACTTACTTAGACTTAGGTCCTCTGGTCCCGTATGGGTCAATGGAAAATTAAACCAGTAATTAAGACTTAGTAACATTTATATGAGCATATAAAAATAAAAAGATAACTTATATTGTTTAAGTTTGTTGTGATGGCTACATCTTCTGCAGCATTCTTTTCCAGCTACTGTACCAAGATGATAGCATTTGACCTTCACTTTTGAAACACATTTAAAAATAAACACATATACAACTTTGCAAATGATGTTACTCTAAATTCATGTTTAAACATCATCCATCTGTCCTGATGTCATGGGAATGGCCAATCCCATTGGTGGCCTCTATAGGCATGGTCCTCAGTTTAAATTCAAGAATATTCCAAGAAGCAACCACTTAGATTTGTAAAGTACTGTACATAAGAAGGAAAAATGAGTGACATGCTTTTTTAAAATAATCAAATAAGGTTGTCATTGCCAACAAAACAATGTAAAGTGTCCCCTTGTAAGGAGGCACAATAAAACAATTTAAAATAAAGTCTAATTAAACAGAACAAAATGAAACAATTAAGTCATAATATTATTGTGTCTCTATTAGGCATCACTCCCTGTGGCGCTTAACAGTCCCAGATGTGCTCAATGAGTGGTACTGAAATGATAGTGTAATTGAAAAAGACCTAGGATTCTTAGAATTGACTTTTAACATGTCTAACCAAAACAAAGTAGCAATTAAGAAAACCAAATGTTGAACCAAGTAGCCAAAGCAACCGAATACATGCTAGAGGAAGTCATGGCAAAACTGTTCTGGTTAGAGAACATCTTTAATACTGCATCCAGTTCTGGTCACCAAGAAACCTGGAAGACATTCAGGCACAAAGTAGTGGAGAGAGAGATGATCTGTAATAATAAAAGCAAAATACTACAGATGCTCAATGAAATAAAAACAGAAATGCTGAAAAAACTCAGCAGGTCTGGCAACATCTGTGGAGAGAGAAACAGAGTTAACGTTTTGAGTTGAATATGACTCTTCAGAACTCAGCTGATCTGTAGTGACAGCCAGCTGAGTTATGATGAAAGACTGCAGACATTCAGGCTTTTCAGCCTTGAATGGAGAAATCTGAAAAGTGACCTTATATAGAGGTATACAAGATAGTGGACAAAATGAAAAAAAGGTAAATTCACACTACTGCTACAATTTGAATTGAGAGCAGGACAAAAGGATACTGGATTAAATTTAGGATTGATGTAAACCGGTAATCAACATCTGGAACAGACTTGTAGATAGAGTAATGGAGTTAAGAAAATGGTAGCAATGGTGGAGGTGGAGGGAGGGGAAATAACATATATGTTTCCGGGTGGATGAATTAAGGTAGAACAACTGACCTTCCTCTTCAGTTAGTATCTTATCACCCTGCTTCAACCGACAGGGGAACTAAACGATGTTACTCATGGGGTTGCCACATTGCCAGACAGAGTAGTCACTCTGTTTGCCAAATACAAACTGGTTAGGAAGCAGAAGCAGACTAAGGCTTGGAGATTTATTTTGTTGATGAAAAAAGTAAAAATTTTCAAATCTTGAGAAAGTAATAAATTGAAAATACAAGTATTTTATATCTGATTCTGGTGTAAGGAAAAAGGTGGAGTATCAGAGTTAAAATACATCAAATATGGTCCATTACATTGTGCCCAATTGTCTGCAGACAACATTGTAGTTTCTATTACTGTAATGCAAGTTCTATATGTGAACGTTGCACCCTGGTTCAAAAAAGGATGCAATGATAAGTGCAGCAACTACAGGGCAGTTAACTCAACCTCGGTGGTGGGAAACTTTTACAAACATTAATTCGGGAGAAAATTAGTAGTCACTTGGGCAAATATAGATTAATTAAGGAAAGCCTGCGTGGATTTAAGGGCTAATCGTCTTTAACTAACTTGCTTGAGTCTTTTGATGAGATAACAGAGAAGGTTGAGGTGTTGATGCGGTGTACATTTACATCCAAAAGGCATTTGATAAAGTGCCACATAACAGGCTTGTCAGCAAAGTTAGAGTCCATGGAATAAAAGAGACAGGAGCAGCATGGATACAAATTTGGCTGTGACAGGAGAGTAGTGATGTACAATTGTTTTCTGGACTAGTGGAAGGTTGATAATAGGGCTCCCGGGAGATTGGTGTTAGGACCCCTGCTTTTCTTGATATATATTGACCTAGACTTGGATATACAGGGCACAATTTCAAAATTTGCAGATGACTTAAAACTTGGAAGTACTGTGAACTCTGAGGAGGATAGTGTTAAACTTCAAAAGTTCATAGGTTGGCTGGTGGAATGGCAAGTAGCAGATGAAATTTAATGCAGAGAAATGTGAAGTAATCTATTTTGGTCAGAAGAATGAGAGCAAAATAAAGGTTTTTTTTAAAAAAAAAGAGCAGTAGAACCTGGGGATATATGTGCACAAATCACATTGAAGGTGGCAAGGCAGGTTGAGAGCAGTTATTAAAGCATATGGGATTCAGTTGCTTTATAAATAGGGATATAGAGTACAAAAGCAAGGAAGTTATGAAAAATCTGTATAAAACACTGGTTCAGTTTCAACTGGAGTATTGTGTCCAGTACTGTGCATCTTTAAGAAGGATGTGTAGACATTAGGAAGGGTGCAATGAAAGTTCATGAGAATGGTTCCAAGGATGAGGAACTTCAGTTATGTGGACAGATTGGAGAATGTGGGGCTGTTCTCCTTGGAGAAGTGGAGGTTGAGAGAAGATTTGATAGAGGTGTTCAAAATCATGGGGGGGATTCTGGACAGAGTAGATAGGGAGAAAGAGTTCCCATTGGTGGAAGGATCAAGAACAAACAGACACCTGTTTAAGGTTCACAAAGGAAGCAACATGAGGAAAAACGTTTTTTGTGCAGCGAGTGGTTAGGGTCCAGAATGCACAAGGCAGATTCAATCATCATTTTCAAAAGAGAATTGAATCATTACCTGATGAGAAAAAAAATTACAGAACCACAGGGACTGGGCAGGGGAATAGGACTAGGTGAGTTGCTCTTATAGAGCTGGCACAGGCACGACAGGCCGAAAAGCCTCTTTCTGTGCTATAACCATTCTATGATTCTATGCCAGTTTTATAAATCTAAACATTTCAACACTAAATTAATTACTTTAAAAGGCACTTTAGCAAGTTCCTACGGAAAATGGGTCATTCATTTCAATTGGAGTTGGGCGGTGTTTCGACGGACAGCAGCAAGTGATTCCTCCAGAACAGTCACCCTACCAGGGAGTGCTTGCACCACCATCGGATGGAAGAACCGTCTTTGATGAACTGAGTGTTCTTTTCCCTCACTCTTCAGAGATGTTTTTCTTAAAAATAATGCAACTGTTTCGCCAATGAAAAACTTAGCATAATAAGCAAACAATGTGCTTCAGTAAAGAGTAAAATAACACCACGAAACACACATCAACTACTTCGATACGGTTACAACCCCTATCTGACACACACATGCACGAACTTCCTTCCATTCTCTGTCAGTCCGGGAGCGGGGGAATGGCGGCCATCCCCGTGGTTACGTAGGTTGCCGTAGCAATGACATACGAACGCGCGCGCCGCCTGTGGCGGGGAGGAACGGCCATCTTGGGCGCTGCGTGTGGTACGCGGCGCAGGAGAAGGAGCCGATTGCAGGCGGAAACACCCGAAGTTGTTCGTCTGACTTGTCCAAATCAAAATGGCGCGGAGGTTCGAGCTGGTCGTTGTGGTGCGGATCGGTTAATTTGCATTCAGATTTTTTTCTCTCTTACCCTCCCTTCCCCCTCCCTCAGCGCCTTTTCAAAACAACGAACGATCGCACAACAAACAATTGAAGTTAACAAGAAGCTGTCGGGCAGATAAATGGTTAAATTAGTGAAAGATGTGCGAAAACTGTGCAGAGCTGCTGGACGTGTTAAATGCAAGTAAGTGGTAAAATTATGTCCTTGTTGCTGCATAGGCCCGTAGGTATTTGTGTGGCAAATAATAATCTGCAGTAATGCATAGCCATTGGTTCCGGCCTGTGTCTTCAGTCTTCGTGCGGCCTAGACACTGTCTTAGAAGTGCTCGGGTCATTCAAGGCATTTTGTATTAAAAATGTTTCTTTCGGTCCTTACTATCTACTTACATTTGAAATTTGAATTCTGCAATATTTAATGTTTATTTGAAGTTTACTGCAATATTAAATAAATTTAGTGCATGTATGTCTTACAGCTTTTGTGGCCTAATAAATCAGGCTGACGAGAATAGACTGATTTTTTTACTGCACAAATGATGGCTAGTATTATGGTTGGCGATTAAATATTGCCTTGAGTTGTATAATTTCATATGTTTAGGCAATTTATTATTGATAGTAAGTGTATAATATGAGATGTGTACGTTGCTTTCCAGATTCCAGTAATTTGTAACTAAACTGTTGTGGAGAAATAGGCACATGAAGTTGCTTTGATTTTACTTTGACTATGGATTAATAGCTGATGAGGATAGTTTAATTAGTCGCTTAAAATCTGTTTGCTTTATTGATATCACTAATTTTAATTTCTATGGATAATGACTTTTGCAGACTTAATAAGTGAGGCTAATTAGTTTAAAAGTGTTGGTCTTAATAAGTAAACACACCTTGAATCTCTTTTAGATTGTAAATATCATTTCTAAATGTTCCAAGATTGACAAGTACACGTTTGAAAAGTGATGTGCAATATAGCACCTGTGTTGAATAAATTTATTTGGTGCTTGTACTTCTATGCAACATTCATTTTAGTTATTAATAGTATGTGATAACCTTTGGTATTGTATGAAACTGAGTCTTCATTAGCAGAAAGTTTGCCAGCATTTAATTATCATTGATTTTGTACATTTTATGACTTAAACATGTACATCGAAGATTTTCTTACATAATATGGAAGTCGAGGCAAAAACTCAATTATTGAAAGCACATTTTTGCATAGGACACAAGACATAGGAACAGAATTAGGTCATTCAGTCTGTCGAACCTGCTCCGCCATTCAATTGGAACATGGCTGATCATCTACCTCAACACCACTTTCCCACGCTATCTCCATATCCCTTGATGTCACTAGTCTCCAGAAATCTATCAATTACTGTTTTGAATATGTTCAATGATTGAGCTTCTAATGCCCTCTGGGGTAGAGAATTCCAAAGATTCACCACTGAGTGAAGAAATTCCCCCTCATCTCAGTCTTAAATAACCTACCCGTTATCCTGAGAATATGTCTGCTGGTTTTAGATTCATCAGCTAGGGAAAACATCTTATCTATGTCTACCTTGTCATGCTCTAAGAATTTTGTAAGTTTAAATTCCCTCATTCTTTGAAACTCAACGGAATACAGACCCAGTCCCTCCTTATAAAATAATCCTGCCATCCCAGGGATTAATCTTATGAATCTCCGTTGCACTCCCTCCATGGCAAGTACATCTCTCCTTAGATAAGGGGACCAAAACTGTACACAATACTCCAGATGATGTTTCACCAAGGCTCTATATAACTGCAGCAAGACATCTTTACTCCTGTCCTCAAATCCCCTTGCAATGAAGGCCAATATGCCATTCACCTTAATTGCTTGCTCCATCTGCGTGCTAACTTTTAGTGACTCATGAACAAGGACATCCAGGTCCGTTTGGACACCTGCACTTACCAAGCTCTCATCATTTGAAAAATACTCTGCCTTTCTACATTTTTCTAGCAAAGTGAATAACTTTACACACATTTACATTATATCCCATCTGCCATGTTCTAGCCCATTCATTTAGCCTGTTCAAGTCCTCTTGAAGTCTCTTTGCATCCTTCTCACAATTTACATTCCCACCCAGTTTGGTGTCATCAGCAAGTGTGGAGATTTAACAATTGGTCCCCTCATCCAAATCATTTATATAGATTGTGAACAGCTGTGGACCTAGCACCGATCCTTGCGGTACCCCATTAGTAATAGGCTGCCATGCCAAGAATGATCCATTTATCCCTACTCTCTGCTTTTGTCTATTAACCAATTCTCAATCCATACTAGTATATTTCCCCCAATCCCATGCGCTCTAATTTTATTAACTTACCTCCTATGTGGGACCTTATCGAAAGCGTTCTGAAAACCCAAATACAGCAAGCACATCCACTGGTACTCCTTTTTCAACGCTAAAAGTAATATCCTCAAAAAAAGCTACAAGTTTGTCAAACATGATTTCCTTTTTGTAAATCCATGTTCACTTTGTGCAATTTTATCATTCTTTTCTAAATGTCCAGTTATATCATTTATAATAGATTCTAACATTTTTGCTACTCCTAACGTCAAACTAACAAGTCTGTTAATTCTCCATTCTTCCTCTTCCGCCCTTCTTAAATAGTGGGATTACATTTGCTACTTACCAGTATGTAGGAACCTTTTCAGAATCTATTGAATTTTGAAAGATAACCACCAATACATCCACTATCTCTCTAACCACCCCCTTTGCACTCTGGGATGAAGCTCATCTGGTCACCTTCAATCCAGTTAACTTTTCAAGTACTACCTCTTTACTAATATTAATTCCTTTTAGTTCCTCAGTTTCACAAGCCTCTTGTTCGCCTTGTATATCTGGGAGATTTTTCTGTATCTTCTTTTGTGAAGATAGACGCAAAGTAATCTCTCTGTCGTTTCCCTGTTCTCCACTATATGTTTTCCTGTCCCCACCTGTAATGGGCCCACATTTGTCCTAGTTAATCTTTTTCTTTTTGCATACCTAAAGAAGCTTTTACAGCCTGCCTTTATTTTCTGCGCTAGTTTGCATTCACATTCTCTTTTCCCTTTTTCTAATCAGTTTCCTGGTGCTCCTTTGCTGGGTTCTAAATTGCTCCCAATCCTCAGTCTTACAACTTTCTCTTACCCTTATAAGCCACTTCCTTTAACCTAATGCAATCTTTAACTTCTTTTATTAACCACGGTTGATTTAGTGCTGAAATCACTATGACTGTAAGATTGAAGTTTTCTTATGTGTATCAGAAGTTATGCCTTCCTTCTGAGCAGATTTTATCCAAAAGATTTTGTTCTTGGAAAATTATGACAAAGGTTTACTCGCCTAAGAATTGCCTTGGTTAATGCATATAAAGATCACTTGGTTCAATTATCATTGTCTATTTCACTAGAATTATTTAACGCCTGTGAAAAATGCATTGGCGGCTGATGTTCTTAGTTTTTAAGTATAGATTTAGGAGAAGCTCCATTATTATTGATTGCACCTGAAACCCCAGCTGCCTGTTTTTTCATGTCTGGTCTTTAATTTCTTTGTACCCATTGAACAGGCTAGGTTAGTAAACCATTCCATGTGGTATTGTGGACTGTTGCGTGTGATATTATAGTGATTAATAGCTATGTTCTCAAATTGCATTCCATTGTACTGCATAAGAAATTTGGTCTCTATTATATGTATGTGTTATTACAACAACGATTATGAAGAAATGTAATAGAAAATTAAGAATGAGTGGATCAGGTTAGATGAAAGCAGACTGTTATCAGTAGTTGAAGGCTCAAGGATGTGATGTCGTAGATACAAGATTAAATGCAAGACACACAGAAAAGAGGGCAGAGGAAACTTCCACAGAGCTGTGAGGCTGTGGAATTTGCTTGGTGATTGAGGTAGAAATTGTCAACGTTCAAGATAAGATTGGATAGATGAATGAGGAAAAAGGGTGGGTTAATGTCACTATAATGATTTGTTCACTTGGAAAGTAAATGTCAGCGTGGACTGGTTGGGCTGATTGGTCTATTTTCTTTTGTAAGTTTGCTATACTGTACTTGTTAAGCCTCATGGAATATTAAATTAGAGTAATGAGCTGCCTTGCAACGTACATGATAGGATCCACCTTTATGGCTCACTCCGTCCTTGCATGTATGGGCTACCAAAGAGACACACAAGTGATTATTACGCCTTATTTTATCATTGACAAGTTCTATGCAGTATGAATTGGTTAAATGGTTGAGTGAATTTCTATAGCTCGTTCTCAGTGAGTTTGCCATGTGCACAATGAAGAATCCCTAGAATCCCTTCACCTTTGTGAAACATAGAAACTAGGAGCAGGAGTGGGCCATTCAGCCCTTCGAGCCTGCTCTGCCATTCATCATGATAATTATGATCAGTCCTCAGTCTGTGACCCCTAGTTCTGGACTCCCCCACCATCCTTCCTGTATATACCCTGTCTAGTCCTGTTAGAATTTTATAGGTTTCTATGAGATCCCCCCTTATTCTCCTGAACCCCAGCGAATATAATCCTAACCAACTCAATCTCTCATGTACTGTACATGACCTACATATTGATAACAATGCCTTGTCTATGTGCTCTTTTGACATTCTGAGCTTATTTACGAACATGTTGCTGAAGGAAGCCATCGACATTTGCGACACAATATCACGGCACTACAGATGCACTATCATATCCTGAATCTGTATTAATTGAACTTATGAACTTAGCAACTTGCACAGTCAAGTTCACTGCAACTTGCACAGTCAAGTTCACTTTTAACCACACCATGTAGCCCCAAATAGATGGTGTAGTCATGGGATCCCCTCTAGGTCCAGCGCTCAGTAATTTTTTTGTTGGTCTTCACAAGAAACATGGTTTTGATAGAATGAGCTCTAATTTCTTCTCCTACCCTATGCATATTTCCAAGATGTAGATGGTACGTTCACGATCTTTGAATCTGAGGTTTTGTGTAAGGATTTTCTTACACACCTTAATATGCCCCATCCCATACTTAACTCTACTTTTGAAATGGAGCAGTCTAATGTGCTCCCTTTCCTCAATGTGCTAGTTGAGAAATCTGCTAATGGATTTTCCACTACTGTCTACCACAAGCCTACCTTCCCCAGTCAATATACACATTGGGATTTAAGATTGAATTTATCAACAATTATGCAAATAGGGCCCTAGCCCACTTTGCAAGCTTGATGCACAAATAGAGCACATCAAAGCTATCCTACCAGACCATGGCTATCCTGATCAGATCATTGTTAGCTGTGTATTGTGCAGACTTGGGCCTGCAAAGTGCCTGGTCTACCTCAAATTACCCTGGATAGGCAAAGTATCTAAAAAAAAATTAAACAACAGGTTAAGCAAACAGTTTCATGCTGCTACTATGCAGTGGCTACATGAGTGGTATTTTCCACTAACAGGATAATGCCATCAGTCTAAATGGACATTCTGCCTACAATACAATTGAGCAACGTAGTGTATGAATTTCCGTGCTGGTGCAATAAGGGCATGTAGGTTGTACATCCCAACGATTGGCTGATTGAATCAAATAGCATGTTCCTTAAATTGTTCGTAATAGGCAGAGTACAGACTATTGTCAACCAACCCATGCTTGCAAAACCAAAAACAAAATGTCTACTGTTAGTTGTGATTCTGCGATCAGACAGCATCTGCTGAACAATCTTCTGTGCTAATAGTTACACTAACAACCAATTTAAGATTAATCAGCTGAGCTCATAATATAGCTCATTTACGCTTGGTAACATCGACATACATTCGTACACAGGGTTCTGTTCTCTGAAAACAACAGGAATATGTTCAAATCTTGTGCCTTTTTTGAATTATCCAATAGCTTAGAACCTTGGAAAAGTTACAGCACAGAAAGAGGCCATTCAGCCCATCATGCCTGCACCTGCCGAAAAAGAGAAAATAAAATGCACTAGTTGCCCATTTTAATCCCACCTTCTAGTATCTGGTTAGTAGCCTTGCAGGTTACAGCACTTTAGGTGCAGATCCAGCTGCCTTTTAAATGAGTTGAGGGTTTCTGCCTCCCCCACTAAACCAGACTGAATTCCAAACACCCACCAACCTCTGGGTAAAGAAGTTTTCCCTCATGCCCCCTCTAATCCTTCTACCAATCACCTTAAGTCTGTGCCCCCTGGTAATTGACCTCTCTGCCAGGGGAAATAGGGCATCCCTGTCTGCTCTATCTAGGCCCCTCATAATCTTGTACACCTCAATCAGGTCACCCCTTAGCCTCCTCAGTTCCAAGGAAAACAAACCCAGACTATCCAAACTTTTGTCATACTTTCAAACCCTGGCAACATTCTTGTAAATCTCCTCTGTACTCTCTCCAGAGCAATTATGTCCTTCCTGTAATGTGGCGACCAGAACTGTACACTAAGTTCCAGCTGTGGCCTAACCAGCATTTCATACAGTTCCAGCATTACATCCCTGCTTTTGTATTCTATACCTCATCCAATAAAGGAAAGCATTTCATATGCTTTCTTCACCACCTTATCCACCTGTCCTGCCACCTTCAGGGACCTGTGGACATGCACACTTGGGGATCCTATAATACCCTGTTGCTTTCTCCATGGCATACCTCAGCCAATCAGAGTCGACTTGCCAACCAATCAGCACCTGGAGTACAAATTATTGTGATTTTTTGAAACTTGGCATTCTTGCATTTGTCCTGATGAATGCAAGGCTTCGGCAACATGTCTCTTCAGCTGCATTAAATATTTATATTTTAAATTGTTAATCTTGTATACAGCTGTAACCCTGTAGCATGGGTTTAGATTTGTCTGAAACGCTGCAGTGCCTTACTTGAAAGTTACAGCTGTTAGTTAAGGGAATACAGAGAGATTGTGTATAGAGTGTTGAATTCTTTGATAATTGCTACATTATATTCATAGTGACTTGTACACTATGTCCAGCTTTTAAGTACAATCAAAGCTAGATGTTTGTAATAGCAAAAGCAGTCATTTACTGTAGTAGTGGCTGGCTTTCTTTTGGGTCCAGCTGAGTCATCCTATTAATGGTTGATATTGAATGTAGTTCCTTTGGGATTTGAAGAGCTAGGCCTCAGTTTGTCTCTATTTATATTCATTCTCTTTTTTTTTCAAATGACAGCATTAGATATTTCAGTGAACAACAATAAAATTCTTTTAACATTTCTGTTCCACAGAAGTAACCATCTATTTTTTGAAGGGGATTAACAATTGTGGATTTATTTATTTACAGTCACAGAAATCATTGAAATCTTTAGTGTACATTTGCAGGATTTTCAAAAGATTTAATTTTATACAGGTTGGAAAAACAGGTGATTCCCTTTCTCTCTTGGGGAGAATCTAGGTTACTTTTTCCCTTGATTATGCTTTCTTCCTTTCTGCCATTTATGCATCCTATCTAGAGTGAAGTGTGTTTCTAATTAGTGTCTGTTACCTTTGCTGGTGTTGACAATCCAGGAGGACAATTATCAGCCCAGCTTAAGCTTTCTTTGATAATGGAATCATTTTAACTTCACTAAAATTCTGCCCAGCAAAACATGTACATGCAGGAAGTCAGATTCTGAGTTGTAATTCATGCTATGTGTTCTGTAATATGCATGTTTAGTAAACTTGGTACTAATCATTTGTAGGATACAAGTTGCTCAGATGGGTTGGTTTTAAAGTAATTTCCTTTTTAACTTTGTCAAAGTCGAAGAAAGGAGGGAAAAACACTGTTCTCAAAATACTATACACCTCGAAGTCCAGTTCCCTAAATGAGCAGAAAGGATGCTTATTTTTCACCTTTCTTTTAACAGCTAGTTGAGGTACTTAGTGCAGATGTCAACTATCTTGTTTTTAATTCTTTTGCTTTGTAAACATTGAGTGTCTTACTCTCCTTGGGTCTCTGCTTAATGTAACTTGACTGCAATAGTTTTTGCTTCAGAAACAGTTCAAACAGTACTGAATAAATTGCAATTAAATTCATGAATAACTAAGCATTCTGATACCTTGCACTTTGGTATATTGCTGCCATTGAGATGATAGGGTAACCATTATGTGTAAAATTATTTTCGTGCTGAAATGTTACAAAGCTCAAAGAGGGCATAATCATTTTAGCTGTTGAGAGTATATAACATAAATGAGACAGGTATACAATTCTGTAAGCGAGTTGTCAAATAGTGCTAATGTACTGTGTGTGTGTGTGTGTGTGTGTGTGTGTGTGTGTGTGTGTGTGTGTGTGTGTGTGCGAAATAAGATTGAGGAGAAAAAAGGCGAAATTTCTGCTAATGAGTTTGCATGGCTTATCAAAATTATGCTGTGATCCTCCGAGCCAAGCATGACCACACTTTTCCCATTGTCAGCTGCATAGGTGTGTACCATGGGGTCTTGGATACATGCATAAAGTTTCTAAATACTTGCATGTATATCAGTTGCTGATGCAAACCAATCAATGTTCTGATTAGGATTTCTCCATTTAATGAAGAAATAGTGTTAAAAGCAGCTCTTTCCTATCGTATTTAATTCAAATGGGACAGACCCATAGTAATAAAAATGCCCAAATAAGATTTTGTTTTCTGGATTTCAAGGGTTCTTTTGTTGGGGCTCAAGTTACTTGTAACAGTAAGTGTTGGCTTGGCTCAGTTGGTAGTACATTGTCTTGCGTGTTAGGAGATAGTGGGTTCCAGCCCTGCTTATGCACTTAATTTAGACTGAAAATGTAGCACATAATCGGAGGAGTGCTGCTGTCTTGTTCTGCAGAGGTGTTTGAGTGAATGTAAGAAGTACCATATTCACAAACCTCATTCAGATTTAATACAAGTTTTCATTGATGCTGGCAGGGAGCATACACATTAAGGACATTTACTCTTTTTTAAAAAATGCAGAAAATGACAGTCCAGCGACTGATATGTAGAGGTACAGCATGCCTATTTTCATTAGCTTATTTTTTTGATCCTTGGCTGTGAGATTGCTCTCTGCCTCAGAAGCACGAATGCTACCTCTGAGTCAAATGCCAGTTTAGCTGTTTGATGGCATTCTTGATTCTGAGTTAGAAAGTTGTGGGTTCAAGCTCCATTCTTGGGGACGCGAGCATGCAATCTAGTCTGACACTTCAAGGCATTTTCAGAAAGTGTTCTCTTTTGGATAAGATGTTAAACTGAGGCGTTTTGTCTGTTCAGATGGATGTAGACAGTCCTGTGACAGCATTTGAATAGTAGGGGAGTTTTCCTAGCCACAGTTTTCTCTCAATGCTACTAAAATACATTGACCATTTATCTCATTCCAATTTGAGACCTTGCTATGTGTTGTGGTTGTTTTATGATGGATTCTCCTGTCCCTTGGATGGATGAATATTCAGCAAGGAGAAAATTGTTCACCATTCAGGTTGGTGTTGTCTCATCTGTGATGTTAAACCAAGTCTTGATTTGCAGATCTGATTGTAAATATTACATGTGAAGTCAATGGAGGTGTAGGTGAAAGCACTGTTTTTGTATCTGTAGAGACCTGACTCTCTCCCTCAAATGTTGAGATTGCTTGATGACAAGACTTCTACATTGAACCTGTCTAATGTTGTTTTTTCTCATGTAATGGGGTTCAACTTACATACTGAGATTGGCTTTCAGAATGTCTTTGTATCTGAGTTTGGGATGTCCTATGAGTCAACTGGCTGTAGAATACTATCTTTGGTATGCAGAATCCTCTGTGTGATCCACACGGCTGACGCAGTGAAGCTGAGCTCTGATGCACATGCTCTCGATAACAGTTATGTGGCACCTTGCAAGAACTTTGGTGTGAGGATTTTGTTGCGACCCTTGATGTTGCAGATGAATCTTAAGCAGCAAAGGCGGAATGCCTGTAGTTGCTTTGTGATGCCAGTAGCCTCACAACCATTGAGAAGTGATGTGAAAAACACTATCTGGTAGACCTTGATCTTTGTTTTGAGACAAACTCTATGCTCTTGCCAAAGCTAGTGGGTGAGCATGCAACATACTGAACTTGCTTTTGCTAGGCAATAGGCAATTTCATCGTGTAACGTCGAGTTGTTGGAGAGGATACTCTCAAGATAGCAAAACTTCTGAACTGAGTTGAGAAGTGTATTATTGATTGCGACAATGGAATCTTGGAGTTTGTAGCCAGGGCAGGCCGTTACAAAATCTGTCTTTTTCAGACTTATTGTAAGGTTGAAGCATTCTGCGGCTTGGGCAAAGTTGTCAACAAACAGCTGGACGTCTTCTGAGTGTGTGCTATGAGAGCATAGTTGTTGACAAATGAGTTCACTTAGTAGCTGTTCTATGATCTTTGTGCAAGCCTTGAACCTTTGTAGATTGAAGAGATTGCCCTCTGTCCTGAACTGAATGTGTATTCCTATGTCGAGCTCTTTGAGAGCATACAATAGCATGGCTGAAAAGTAGATGGCAAAAAGAACTGGAGTCATTCTGCAACGTTGCTTGGTGTCATTAGTAACAGGAAAGACATCTGATGAGGCAGCATCCTCTATTATGTTGGCCATCTTGATGTCATGAAATGAGTGGATGACCCTGATCACCTTTTCAGGGCAGCTGTAATTTGTACAGTACCTTCCATAGGCCTTCATGGTTTACTATGTCTAAGACCTTGGTCAGGTTAACGAACACCATATAGAGGCCCTGGTTTTATTCCTGGTACTTTTATTGAATTTGGCATGCTGCAAAGATCATGTTGACTGTTCTCGTTCACCCCGAAAGCCACAGTGTGATTCTGTGTACACTGAGTCTGTGAGAAGAGTGACAATCTTATTGATGATAACCCTTGCTAGTACTTTTCCCGCTTTGGGGAGAAGTGAAATACCATGATAATTGTAAAGGTGAGTTATGAAAGCGTCCTTGTAATCTTGGGACACAATGCTCTGGTTCTAGATTGAGCAGAAGAGGCTCATGAGTTTCCTAACCATGCGAACTCCTCTGTACTTGAATATTTCTGGTGAAATGCCATTGGTTCCAGGGATTTACCCAGAGACATAAAAGCCAAGAAGGTTGGAAATACTCAGCAGGTCAGGCATCAACAGTGAACATTTCAGGTCGATGACCTCTCATTGGAACGTTACTGTTCTGATGAAATGTCATGGAGTTGTTGCCTGATCTGCTGAGGATTTCCATCATCTGCAGTATGTTGCTTTTGTATTTGCCTACAGACAGTTGCTTTGTGGCCTTGGTGACTTTGACTTGAAATGAATTGATGGCAAGCTCATCCACAACGTGAAACTGTAGAAGTGATTCAATGGTGTCGTCATACACTGTGGATTCTTGGTTCAGGAGTGCTAAAGTGCTCTGCCTGATGAAAAAGAATCTTATGCCTGTTTGTTAGGAGCTGATTGCTTTTGGCTGAGAGGATGGGTGTCACACTGTTGGTTTTGGGACCATAGGCAGATCGACCTTCATGGAGACAGTTCAGGTCGTGCTTAAATGCAGCTTTCTGAAGCTCTGTGGCCTTGTTCTTATCTCTTAGTTTGGATTGCTGCGTGTGTTTTCGCTGTTATCTGGATTTTCCTGTTGATGATTTTTTTGTCAGTATTGTAGGATCTGTGAACATTGTATACATCATCCAGTAGCTTGGCTATATCTTGGTGGTTTTTGTCAAACCAATCCTGGTAGTTTGGTTTGATGAGTCCGAGGACCTCCCATGCCGTGCTATGAGTGACATCCCTTAATTACTTCCAAGATTCTTCAATATCTATGTTATTTTTTGCGATGTTGGTGAGTTCAGCGGCCAATTTTTGTTTCAGTTCCTGTCTCTTGGCTGAGACTTTAGAATAATTACATCGAGCTTTCTTTATGGTTTGACTGTGCTGTAGTGTTTGAGGTATTGTCTTCAAAAGACCAGATGCTCCTGACAAGCCAATGAACTGACCAGAATTCAGCACCTCCAAGGCAGTGGGTAGAGCGCACATCCTTGAGGCCTCTTTTGCACGTATTGGACTACATTATTGTACAATGCTTAGAGCTGGGTTGCATCCATGTTGTTTTCAGTTTGCTTGTTAGAAGATTTTTGTGATGGCAAGGTCAAACTTGCTGCACCTGGAGAGAAGGATGTGGTGCCCCGGCTCTCCCCTCCCCTCCATTCCTTCTAGTCTACCAACATGGGCACTGCAGTCACCAAGGGTGTTGATCCTGCTAAGATTGTCATAGACTGCTTCTTTGACCTCCAATGTGTGCGTGTCACTGTTGGTGCAATAACCTCACTGAGGCTCAGTTTGGGTTCTGCCAGGACCACTCAGCTCCTGACATCATTGAGCCAAGGCTGTAATCATAGACAAAAGGGCTTAACTCGTGGGGTGAAGTGAGAGTGACTGCCCTTGACATCAAGGCAGCATTTGACCGAGTATGGCACCAAGGAGCCTGAGCAAAACTGGAGTCAGTGGGAATCATGGGGGAAAACTCTCCCCTTGTTGAGGTCATACCCAGCACAAAGGAAGGTAGCTGTGGTTGTTGGGGGTCAATCATCTTCGTTCCAGGACATTACTGTAGTGTCCTAGGCCCAACCATCTTCAGCTGCTTCATTAATGACCTTCCTTCCATCATAAGGTCAGAAGTGGGGATGTTTACTGTGCACTCATCAGCAAACCATGTTCAACATCATTTGTGACTTCTCAAATACTGAAACAGTCCATGTCCAAATGCAGCAAGACCTGGACAATATCCAGGCTTGGGCTGACAAGTGGCAAGTAACATTGGCGCCACACAAGTGCCAGGCAATGACCATCTCTGACCAGAAAGAACCTAACCATCGCCCCATGACATTCAGTGACATTACTATCACTGAATTTCCCACTGTCAACATCATGGGGGTGACTGTTGACCAGAAACTGAACTGGACCAGCCATATAAATACTGTGGCTACAAGAGCAGGTCAAAGGCTAGGAATCCTGTGGCGAGTAACTCACCTGCTGATTTCACCCCTCAGCCCCAAAAGCCTGTCCACAAGGCACAAGACAGCAGTGTGGTGGAATATTCACCATTTGCCTGGATGAGTGCAGCTCCAACAACACTCGAACTTGACACCATCCAGGACAAAGCAGCCCGCATGATTGGCACCCCATCCACAAACATTCACTCCGCCCACCACCGAAGCACAGTGGCAGCAGTATGTACTATCTACAGGATGCACTGCAGGAACTCACCAAGGTTCCTTCGACAGCACCTTCCAAACCCACAACTGCGACCATCTAGAAAGACAAGGGCTGCAGACACGTGGGAACACCGCCACCTGCAAGTTCCTCTTCAAGCTACTCACCATCCTGACTTGGAAATACATCGCTATTCCTTCACTGTCGCTGGGTCAAAATCCTGGAATTCCCTCCCTAACAACACTAGGTTTATCTACACTACCTGGACTGCAGCAGTTCAAAAAGGCAGCTCACCATCACCTTCTCAAGTGCAATTAGGGATGGGCAATAAATGCTGGCCTAGCCAGTGTCGCCCACATCCCATGAATGAATGAATTTTTAAAAAGGGCATCGGCGAGCATTGCGTACTGATTTCTGGCAAGATTTATTCAAAGTGTCATGAATTAGCCGAATACCCCTGGGAAGTGAGATGAGCATATATGCCAGTTCAGATCGAATGGGAAAGCCCACACCTGACTATTGAGGCTGGTCCTTGGACTTGTTGATCCAGTGGAGATGTACCTTGTGCCTACTCCCTCAAGATGAGATTCCTGCAAACCTTGATTTTGACTTAGAGCAGCTGTGTCATTATTGTACCTGCCCAATGTTCTGGCTGTGAGAGTTGTTCTATGCTCTGGTCTTCTGTTGTCTAGAAGTGTTCTGACATTCCATGAACAAAGCGTGTCAGCTGGAGAAGATCTTCTTTGTGAGTTTTCTTCATGTTTTGACTGCAGTGATTGGTGATCAGTTAAGAGCAGTGACCTGGCAGGTGCAGGGTGGGCATGCTGGGTTTAGGGTTCCTTTTCTTCCGCTTCCCTGGAATTGGCAGAGCACTGTACCCAAGAAAAGTCTCCACATCTGCCCTGATCTGTGGAGAGCAGCCATCACTCTGAGGCCACGGGTGCAGGGCTATGGCTAAAGACTGGCAGTAGTATCCTCTGCTTGACCCCATCGCCACTTCCCCCAGGGGCTTGGTAGTTTGATATGTTGCTTGGTTTCCTGAACAATCTGCGCATTGAGTATATTTAAATGGTTGAGGTCTGTGCACACCCATTTCCACACACTCATCCAATGTAGCTGATGCTGCACTCGCACAATGTGTGAGCTGCTGAAAGGATACAGGTTTTAATTTTGGAGTTGTGCTTCTCTTAGTTGAGCTGCAATAGAACTGGAGAGCCTCACCTTCCCATTCTACATTGGAATTCAGTCATTGTCTGTGTTCCTCTGCGCTGTCAGCCAATGGGGACTTTGCTGTTTGGCCCATAGCTGGGGATTTAAAGTCAAGAGTTTTCCTTCTCCAAGGTAGGCTGCCAACTAGGACTGATGAGGCCCACCTACCCAGAACTATCTGGTTTTGACACCAGACACTTGCTTTCACACTTCAGCCACAGTTCTAAACAGGGTCAGCCTGAGAAGCCAGGCAGTAGGAGTTTAAGAGAGGCTATTTGAGATTCTGAACATATGGCACTTTTTTGTGAAAGAAGAGCATCTCAGCCCTTTTCACCAACCCGGCCTTTCCTAACTTTGATCCCCTCTGGCAGTCTATATAGTAACATATACAGCACTTTTAAAATAATTGCCTGTTCAGTGCTTTAGGACATGATGAACATAATATTAATGGAAGTCTCCCTTCCTTCCATCCTTGCCAGCACAAGGGAGGAAATGTCACAGGTGTATTATAATATCTTTGAATATTGCCCTTAAGGAATTTAAGAGCCAAAAGTTAGTTATAATCTAGAACTCAAGGTTTCAGCACAGTAATAGAATTCTTCCATTTTTATATAGCACCTTTCATGAGCTCAGGACTTCCCAATTAAGTGCTTTTGAATTGTGATTGTTGTAATGTTGGGAAATGCAGCAACTACTATTTTTCATTCATGGGATGTGTGTGTCGCTGACTAAACCAGCATTTATTGGATTCAGCAATGGTAATGTTGTTGAATGTTGAGAATAGATTGTTCGATTCTGTCTTGTTGGACTTGGCCATTGCCTAGCTTGTGTGTGGCATGAATGTTAATTGCTACATATCATCTCAAGCATGAATGTTGTCTAGGTAATGCTGCAAGAGGGCACAGATTGCTTCAGTATTTGAGGAGTCACAAATGGTGCTGAACATTATGTAAATATCAGCGAACATCCCCACTTCTGAACTTATGATGCAAGGAAGGTCATTTGATGAAGCATTTGAAGATGGTTGGGTCTAGGATCCTGTCCTGAGGAACTCCTGCAGTGATGTCCAGTGTTAAGATGATTGACCTCCAACAACCACAGCCATCTTCCTTTGTGCTAGGTGTAACTCCAACTAGTGGAGAGTTTTCTCCCTGATTTCCATTGACTTCAGCTTTACTAGGGCTCCTTGATGCCACCCTCAGTCAAATGCTGCCTTGCCTCTTGAGTTTAGCTCTTTTGTCCATGTTTGTTTGGATCAAAGCTGTGATGAGGTCTGGAGCTGAGTGGCCATGGCAGAACCCAAACTGTGCATTGGTGGACAGGTTGTTGGATAAATGCCTCTTGATAGCACTGTCGACAACACATGCTGTTACTTTGCTGATTGAGAATACACTAATGGGGCAGTAATTGGCGGATTGGATTTGTTTTGCTTTTGTGGACGGTTCATACCTGGGCATTTCCACGTTGTCAGGTAGATGTCAGTTTTGTGGCTGTACGGGATCAGCTTGACTAATGTCCAAGAGCACAGGTCTTCAGCAGTATAGCCTGGATGTTGTCAGGACTTTCGATTCCTTGCCTTCAGCTGTTTCTTGATATCACTTGGAGTAAATCGAAATGTTTCACAACTAGGATCTGTGATAATGGGGACCTAAGGAAGATGCTGAGATGGATCGCCCACTGAACTCTTTTGGCTGACTTCAACCTTGTTTTTTTTCAGTGATGTGCTGGGCTCTGCCATCATTGAGGATGGGAATGTTCTTTGAGTCTCCTTCAGTTAGTTGTTTAATTGTCCATCATTCACACAGGCATATGGCAGAACTGCAGAGCATCAATCTGATCCATTGCTTGTGGGATTGTTTGCTCTGCTTTTAACATACTGTTTCTGCTATCCAGCATGGATGTAGTCCTGAATTGTAGCTTCACCAGCTAGGCACTGTAGTTTTGGGCATGCCTGGTGCAGATTCTGGCATGCTCTGCTACACTCCTGATTTGAACCAGGGTTGGTCCCCTGGCTTGATGATAATGGTAGAGTGAGGGCTATGTCGATCCATGACATTATAGATTATGGTTGAATACAATTCTGTTGCTGATGGCCCACAGCACCTCATGGATGTTTAATTTTGAGCTGCATTATCTGTTCTGAATCTGTCGTTGCTTGGCTCCTTGGTGATGGGTATTGAAGCACCACCATCCAGAGTACACATTCTGTGCTCTTGCTTGCCTTTCAATTAATGTTTAACATGGAGGAGCATTGATTTGTCAGTGGAGGTAGGGTGATAGGTGGTAATGGGAGCTTTGATAACGATAACGTTACTGGACTAGTAATCCCAGGCCTGGACTAATGGTTTGGAGACAGGAGTTCAAATTGCACCATAGCAGCTGGGGAAATTTAAATTCATTTACTTAAATCTGGAATAAAAACTAGTCTCAGTAATGATGATCATGAAATTACTGGATTGTCATCAAAACCTATCTGGTCACTAATGTCTTTAAGGTATGGCACATTCCCACAGCCTACCTGTGACTCCAGACCCACAGCAATGTGCATCTTAATTGCCCTTTGCAGTGGTCTAGCAAGTCATCAGTTGTAATAAACCATTACAGAACAGTCAAATGACAATAAAACCAGATTTCCCACCTGGCATTGATCTACGCACATGATCTGACAAAGGCACACACTGCCCAATCGACCATGCAGGAGAGCTGTTCCACAGGCTGATCAAGCAACAATCTGACAAAGTCCTACTCACAGAATCATACCTATCACAGCTAACGTCCCAGACTCCTCCATCACCATCATTGAGTATGTCCTGTCCTGCCAGCGTACAAAGATGGTATACAGTCGGGAGGGGATGACCTTGATAGTCCTCAACATTGACCCCATGAAATCTCATGGCATCAGGTCGAACGTGCAATGTGCAACATCAGCAATGAGATAAATGATATAATTTGTTTTCGTAGTGTTGGTCAGGACACTGCGAGCACTTCCTTGCTCCTGTTCAAACAGTGCAGTGGGATCTCATGTTCAGACTTGTAGGAATAACAAGAGTTTTTCCCATTTTGTGGGTACATAATTCCATACATAGTTTATAACTGAAAATCAAAAATGGCAATTTGTCTTTTTGTAGACTAAATCAAAATTTAATTTGATAGTTATTTGCAAAATAAAAACTGTTATGACAAAACTTGACTTTTGAATTAGTTCCATTGATTTACTTGGATAAAGCACTATGTCTTTGGTATCTTTTATCTGTCCTTGGATGTGGGTGATGCTGGCAAGGCTGCATTCATTACCCAGCCTTGGTTAGGCTGAGAAGGTGGAAGGAACTTTCTCCTTGAACTGCTGCAACCTTTCTGAAATTTAAAAAAAATAGATAATTGGAACTTCTTGTAACAATTGACAAAGTTGATTTTTTTCAGATTATTTAGAATAAAATTTGCCATAACATCTCAAACATTTAAAACATCACAAGGTGCTGCACAGTGGTTATTGATCGGGGAACAGATGCTGAATTATAGTTTAGGAGAAGTGATTAAAAGCTTTGTCATGTAGATGGGTTTTAACTAAGTTATGATTTCTAGTGTAGGACACCACAAATTTGAAAAGATGGAGAAAGAACTTGGCATTTATTTTCGGGATATTAGGGGGATGTTGTGAGAAGACACTAAGTGCTTAAGAAATAATGAGTTACTTTCGAAATGCGTTCACTCTTTCCACATAGAAATTAAACTGGAAAAACTCAGCAGCTCTGGCAGCATCGGCGGAGAAGAAAAGAGTTGACGTTTCGAGTCCTCGTGACCCTTCAGCAGTTCTGAAACATTAACTCTTTTCTTCTCCGCCGATGCTGCCAGACCTGCTGAGTTTTTCCAGGCAATTCTGTTTTTGTTTCAGATTTCCAGCATCTGCAGTAGTTTTTTGTTTTTATCTAGAAATTAAACTTCCTGTAAGGCAGAAAATAAGGTGAGTGACCAGTTAATCCCATCACTTTTTTTTGGTGGTAATTGGAAGGTTGCTGACTAGGACATTGGGGGAAAGTCCTCAATCCTCTTCAAATTGTGCCACTGATGGACTCTTTCTCCTCCCTTTGTGATCACTGCATTGAAATGAAGACCCCTTTCACACTTTTCCAAATTTTGCTCACTTTCTCAAGGCCTCTAAATTGTGAAACTGCTTTGTCTTCCCTTCCTTTTAAAATTGCAGAACTGTATCATCTAATCACTAAAAACATGCTTTAACAGATTGGTGTTTTCTCCTCGGGTATTTTTATCACCCCTCTCCTCAAAATATCAACCCTTGACCCCTCTGTCCTTCCCTCCCTTTCCTCCCCATAGTCCTTGAACCTGTTGTCATCTCCGAAATCCTTTCCCATCTTTCTGGGAACTCCCTGGTGAATCCCTCCAACCAGATTTTCTCCCCAGCCAGTGTACCAAAATAACCCTGTCACAAATGACACCCCTTGGGACTGAGAAACGTAAATTATGACCCCTTGCGCTTCACAAACTGTAGCCTTTGAGGTGGTTGATACACCATCCTACTCCAATGGCTCTCTGTTGCCATTTAGCTGTGTGGGATTACACTCAACCTGGTTCCATTCTTGGGTTGAGAATAATCTACAGTGGCTTCCCTTTCCACTCCCACACTGTTACCTCTAGTATACCCAAGGATCTATCTTTGGCCCCCTCCTATTTCTCATCAACATGCTGTCCCTTGGTGACATCATCCAAAGATATAGTGCTAGTTTTCACCTGCATTCTGACGACACACAACTCTACCTCATCGTTCTTGACCCCTCACCATCTCTAAATTGTCAGACTGCTCGTCCAGCATCAGGTACTCTAATTTCCTCTAATTAAGTAATGGAAAGGCAGACAAAATTGTTTTTGGTCCCGTCATAAATTCCTTTCCCTCGCCACTCCATCCCTCCCCCTGGCAACTATAAGAGCCTGAACCAGTCTATTCTCGACCTTGGTGTCATATTTGACCCTAAGATAATCTTCCACAAATCTGCTCCAATATTAAGACTGCCTGTTTCCACCTCCATAACATTGCCTGACTCTGCCCCAGCCTCAACTTATCTGCTCCTGAAACGCTCATCAATGCCTTTGTTACCTCTAGACTTGGTTATTCCAAAACACTCCTGGCAGGCCTTCTACATTGTACTCAGGATCATCAAAAACTGCTACTCATGTCATGACCTTGCACCAAGTCCTGTTTCACCCATCACCCTCCTGCTCGCTGACCTACATTTGCTCCTGGTTAAGAAATGTTTAATTGATTTTTTTTAAAAATTCTTATCATTGTTTTAAAATCTCTCTATGGCTTCATTCCTCTTTTTCTCTGTAATCTATTCCAGCCCTACAACCCTTTGAAATATTGGCGCTCCTCCAACCCTGCCTTGAGCATCTTCAATTTTAATTGCTCCACTATTGGTGGTTGGTCTTCAGCTGCCCAGGTCCTAAACTCTGGAATTCCCTCCTTTAAACCCCTGCACCTCTCTCCTTTTGGGGTGCTCCTTAAAACTTGCTTTTCTTCAAGCTGTTGACCATCTGCCTTAATATCTCTTTATTTTGTTTGAAGACACTTCTGTGAAGCATCTTGGGATGTTTTACTATGTTTTAAGGTGGTCTGCAAGTGCAAGCTGTTGGTTCTGTTTGATGACTTCTCTGGATTTACAATTTCTCACAACCTTGCACATATCTTTTTGTAACTCTATCATACCATCTTTTTACTTAAAGTAACATTCTCAATAGTTCAAGCAAATGCATGCTTTTCAGGAAAGCTCATTAATTCAAGGAGCTCACTTCATTCATGAGATTAAACACATCATCATGAATATTGTGATGTTTAACTAAATTCTTCTATTCTAAACTTTTAGGGCTAAAATCATACTGTGTAAACAGGGTGATTACTCCTGTTAAACATCATCAAGTTTTTAGAAAGATAATTTCCATTCTTCCATGAAGGTTATACTCAAGAATTGTACATTCTCATGAATACTCATCGGCAACTTACACTGAATTAATCAGAATAGACTTTTTGAAATCTTTCACTTGTAGAAATACTTCATATACTGTATATATACTTATATACTATAGTTACCTGCTTTAGTTTTGTAATGTTAAAATTTAGATGCAGTCCATAAGCATGTATTATACAATAGCAGCGGGGGGAGGAGGAGGGGGGCGTCGATGGGCAAATTTTGGAAGGATAATGTTTGAAACAACCTTAAACATGAATTTCAAAATAAAATGCTGACTTATGAAAAGAAAAACTTGCTGAGCAAAACAAAACATGTCACAACAATAAATTGACAATTTAAAAAATGTTGAGTAACAAATAAAGACCATTAGAGTGCTTGTGTGTGCGTGCATGGGTGTGCACGCGCACATGTGTGCGTGCTCGCATGCAGCGGGCCGGGGGGTGCTTGCGTGCGGGTTGGGGGGGTGGTGTGTGTGTAGGCGGGCCGGGGTGTGTGCATGCGTGCATGGGCAGCTGGACGGATGGGTGGGGGTGTGGACGGGTGGACGGATGGGTGTGGGTGTGTGCGTGTGTGGGCAGACTGGTGGACGCGTGCGTGGGGTTGTGGAGGTGGGAGTGTGTGTGGGCAGATGGGTTGGAGTGTGTGCATGCATGCATGCGTGGGCGGGTGGACGGACGGATGGGTGTGGGTGCGTGCGTGTGTGGGCAGACGGGTTGGTGCGTGCGTGTGTGGGCAGACTGGTGGACACGTGCGTGGGGTTGTGGAGGGGTGGAGGCGTAGATGAGTGGGTGGAAATAGATATTGACTATATGTTAACTTTAATCATACAGATTACCTTATTTAATTGGTAGGATATTTCAGCCTATTGAATCACTTGTATTTAGCTACCAATTGGTACTGGCGAAACACCACAAAACAATATAGTCCAATCAAGGCCAGTAGTAGGGTATTGAATCATGTAAATTTAGTTTTTCACATTTTCTGCTGTTACCTTCCTCCACTCAGATCTGCATATCTGCCTAAAAATAACATAACTAACGCAAAACATTTAATCTTAGAAATACTGTGCCTGTCAGAATATTAACAATACTGTTGGAGGTGCTGTGTTTAGGGTGAGATGTTGAACCAAGATTCTGTCTGCTCTTTCTGGTAAAAGATCTCTTGGCATTATTTTGAAGAAGAGCAGGGAGCTTTGCCTATTCTCTTTATTTATCCTTCAGCCAACATCACTAAAATAGACTTATCTGGTGATTTCTCACATTACTCATTTTGGGAACTTGTGTGCAAATTGGCTGCTATTTTTCCTACGTTACAGTAGTGATCACACTTCAAAACAGATTTTAATTGGCCCTAAAGAGCTTTGAAGCATCATGAGGTTGTGAAAGGCATTATGTAAATATAAGTTTCTATTCTTTACTTGCAGGAGGTTTTCCCTGCTTTTGCCTGCACCCCTCTTTGGAGCTTTGTGTCCATCACAGAATTTGAAATTTCTTTTGAACCTCAAGTGATGAGGATTTCTAACTGCTTTTGACTAATTTTGCACTTGAGTGGAAGAGAAACTATGGGATATGGATTTCATCCTGCTGCTCCCATTCAGCAACAATTTCTCAGGTACACTGTTACAGTGGAGGGGGTTTCCTAATTGTAGTGGAACATCAATGACTAATGGCAGATTTATTGTGAGAGTGGAATTAATTTTTCTTTTCATGCAAATTTCTGAGAGAGAAAAAGGGAGGAGTTCGGAAAATTAAATACAAGCATTTCTTGCCTATTAAGCAGACTTACCATGAGAATTAGGGCAAAAAGAACAACTGCATTTGTATGGCACCTTTTAAAGTAGGAAAATGTCCCAGCTCACTTCGTAGAAGTATTATCAGACAAAAGTTGACACTGAACCAAAGAAGGCAATCTGTTGAAAGGTGATGAGAAACTTGGTCAAATAGGTAAATGTTATTGAAGGTTTTAAAGGAGGTGAGTCAAGTGAAATGATTTAGGGTAGAAATTCTGAAGCTTGGGCCTTAGACCGCTGAACGCAAAGCCACCGATGATGGGAGCAGAGAGTGGGGATGTGTAGAGGACCAGAGTTAGAGGAACGCAGAGTTCACAAGAGTTGTAGAGCTGGAGAAGGTTAAAGAAGTAGGGAGAGGGAAAACCATTAAGAAACTAAGAATTTTTAAAATGGCGGGATTAGTGAACCATAAGCCAGTTAGGGTAATGAGCACATGGGTGTTGGTTGAATGGGTTAGGATATGGGTATTCAGAGTTTTGAATGAGCTCGGTTCATGCAGCTTGGACAATGGGAAGTCTTCAAAGACAGCAAGAGAACAATCCAGTCTGGAGGTAAGAAAGTCATAGATGATGGCTTCAACAGCGGTTGGCTGATTTTAAGTGGAGACTGGTTATGTTATGGAGGAGGAAGTGGGCAGCCTTTGTGTTGTGCATGATATGGGGTCAGAAGCTCGGCTAAGCCAGATAGAATGTCAATGTTGTGAGTGGTCTGGCTCAGCCTGTAGCTGGATGGGGGATGGCATTTGTGGTGGGGGAACTGTGCACGTTCAGGTTTTGTAAAGTAGGTACCGGTAAATAATATTATTAATATCTGTGAGGTCTTATATCTTTCAGTATTGGTAAAATCCTTTGCCTCCCAGGTGAGGCACCTTGTCTAAGCCCATTTTCGTCCTCCTATTCCGTATAGATTGCAGTGAGATACTGCTTAAAAGATAGAAATCACGAGTCCTGAACTACTTTTGAGCAATTGCAAAGGAAATTAATTATAAAAATGTATTTTGGAACTGATTTATATCAATGATATTTATAATGAATGAAAGTATCCTGCACATACAAACATATAGTGCTCTTAAGTGGTCATACGGAGCAGGCGTAAATGGAGTGCAACATAACCAGAGTGTCAAAGTTGGGAATATGGTGCTGCTGCTTTTTGCCTCCAATACTTGTGTTCATGTAAACAGTAAGTGTTTATAATTTTGTCCAGTGTCTTAGTGCTAGTTGAAAATTAATGTGTAGAAAAAAAGAAATCAACAAAAACAAAAAGTAGACAAATAACACAACAAATTGCATAACATAAGTAATGTTGTGTTACTATTAAAGAATTATCTGGATAGTTTGCAGTTTGCTCCAGACCTTGGTTACACCTCAGAGAGGTGCAGGATCAGAACAAAGTTGGTGTGACCGATTAGTGTATAGAGTAAGGGAACCCAGGTAAGATAGAGAACAAGGACCTGCAGAAGCTGATCTTATCCAACAGATACACTGTACTTGTTATTTGCTAGGATAAAGACAAAAGAGCTTTTAAATTCATTTATGGCAAAGCCAACATTTTTTGCCCATCCTAATTCCCCTCGAGAAGGTGATAGTGAGTTGTCTTCTCGGACTGTTGCAGTCCTTGTGCAGGTACACCCACAGTGCTGTTTGGGCCAAACCTCTGGAATTCCATACCAATTCTGATGAAGGAGCAGTTTTTTTCTCTCTAAGTCAGTGTAATGTGTGACTTGGGGAACTTGCAGATGGTGGTGTTCCCACGCTACCCTTGTTCTCCTATGCAGTATAGGTCACGGGTTTGCTATTAAAGAAGGTGAGATGCTGCAGTGCATCCTGTAGATGGTACACATAGCAGCCATGGTGTGCTGGTGGCTAAGCGAGTGAATGTTTAAGGTGCTAGATCTGTTGCAGTCAAGTAGGCTGCTTTGGATAGTGTCAAACCTCTTCAGTGATGTTGCACTTGTACTCATCCAGGTAAGTGGAGAGCATTCCAATGCATGCCTGACTCATGTTCTTAGAGGTTTTAGGAAGTCAGAAAGTGAGTCACTCACTGCAGAGTACCCTCTGATCTACTCTTGCGGCCACAGAATTTATGTAGCAAACCATTTGAATTTAAGGTCAATTGTGACCCTCATTCCTTGCTTTCATGTGGAGTGAATCAAGTTGGCTGACGACGGGGATATCAGGAGGATGCCAAGATGGATCATGGACTTGGCATTTCTGGCTGAAGATTGTTGCAGATGCTTTAGCCTTTCCTTTGCACTGATGTGCTGGGCTCTGCCATTATTGAAGATGAAGATATTCAAGGAGCCTCTCCCTACCATTAAATGTTTAATTTTCCACCACCATCCAGTGATGATAATGCTGTTGAATGTCCATGGGAGGAACCTAGACTCATTTTGGAGATAGGTATTGCCTGCCACTTGTGTGGCATGAATGTTACTTGCCACTCTGCAGCCCAAGCCTGAATGTTGTTGTCCAGGTCTTTCTGCATTTGGGCACAGTCTGTTTCATTACCTGGGACTGACCACTGTGCAGTTATCAGCAAACGTTTGGTGAAATGTTGCCTTCATGTCAAGGGCAGTCTTTTCTCCTTATTACAAACTTGAAGATGGGGATGCTTGTGGAGCCTCCTGCACCTGTTGTTTAATTTTCCACTATTGTTCAGGACTGCAGAGCTTTGGTATCATCCATTGGTTGTGGGATCACTTGTTGGTTGTTGCATTGGCAGTGGAGCAGCCAAAATGCTACCATGACATCTTGGAATAGGACACTGTGCAAAAGTGGGCAGAGAAGGGGGGTGCATAATGTAGTTGTTGGGGATTCACTAGGACAATGGATAGCATCCTTTGTAAGCAGGATTCAGAGTGCCACATGGTATGTTCCCCATCTGGTATCAGTATGAAGAACATCTCAAACAGGCTTAAAAGAATATTGAAGAGGGAGGAGGAGCATCCAGTTGTTGTGATCCTTGCTGGGCCCAATAGTATGAGGAAGCGTAGGCAAGAGGACCTGTTTGGGGAGTAACAAGAATTAGGAACTAAATTACGAAACAGGACCTTGGGAGGGGGGTGGGGTTATAATTTCTGGAGTATTACCTAAGCCATGTACAAATTGATACAGGAATAAGCAGATTTGGAGAGTGAACATGTGGCTGAAGAATTTGTATGGGGAGGAGGGGTTCCATTCATGGGACACTGGAACCAGCACTGTGACAGGAAGGAACTGTACTGTTGGGATGGGCTCCATCTGAACTGGGGTGGGACCAGAGTCTTAGACAAGATAAACAGGGTGGTCATGAGGATTTTAAACTAGCAGTGGGGGAGGGGTATTGATGGGGTGAAGGCTCAGATGGAAAAAGTCGGACAAATAATAGTTTGAAAACAAAGAAAAGGGAAGAGGGTAGAGTTGCAGTCAGAAATTGTGCTATAGACACCATAAGTAAAGGTAAAGCTATAAGATGTACAGTAACTAAATCAGGAGAGAGAAGTCAAAAAAATCTGAGTAAAACATTGAATAGAAGGATAGGTTAGGGTGTTTGGCCTAGATAAGCAGTCTTTATGCAAATGTGTGGAGTGTAAGAAACAAATTGAATGAATTACGGGTGCAAATTGAACTTGGAGGGTATGATTTGGTAGTCATTGCTGAGATATAGTTACAAGATGTCCAGGGCTGGGAAGTAAATATACCATGTTCTAAGTTCTACAGGGAGGTAAGGAAAATGATAGCGGGGAACAGTAGCCATAGTGTCTAAGGATGAAATCACTTCAATGATAAGAGAAGATATAACAAGAGCTAATATAGGTAGAATTAAGAAATGGAAAAAGATGTACTGGGAGTTTTCTTTTGGCCTCCTGGTAGCAACTGTGAAATAGGATGCATAAATGCAGAGGTTAGACAAGCATGTAGCAACGTTAAAGGTTTTAATGCGGGATTTTAACTTTCAACATAGATTGAGATAAACTAACACATGTCAGAAAGGTAGCAAATTTTCCGTGTTCAGTGTAGTTTTTTGCAACAGTATGTCATAGATCCAACAAGGGCATGCAATATTAGATTTAGTAATAAGTAATGAGTCAGATTTAGTTAACAGCCTAACTCTGTGTGCGCATTATCTAATGGCGATAATGTGATGGAATTCAACATAGTTTTAAAAGGGTGAAACAGCTGCTAAGATTCTAGAATTGGGTAAGGCCAACTTCAATGGAATGAGACAGAGATTATCTCCTGTAAACTGGGAAAATTGGTAAATGGGTAAAATGACAAGATCAGCGGGAGGTGTTTTGGTAAGAATTTGTGATACAGAATCAGTTCATATCCTTAAGGGGCAAGAGCTCCACTTGCCAAAAAAAAGTCATCAACAGCTAAAGAGGTAAGAGACAACATAAAACTAAAAGGGAAGCAAACAAAGATGCAAAAATAGCACAGACCCTGGTGAATGGGAGCGATACAAGTAACTGCAAAGGGTGATTTAAAACATAACAAAACGGGAATATGAAAAGAAATTTGTAAGGCATGGCAAAATCAACTCAAATTTTACAATTTAAGAGCAATAGAAGCCCTTTGACAATATCACCATTTATCATTTTGCAATGAAAATAAGGAACTGGTGGACAAGTTGAAGAATTATTTTGCATTAGTTTAATTTTACGACACAGGAAGAGGAAAGCATGCCAGAAACTAACATTAAGTTAAACTAAAATGGGAACTCAGCAAAATTGGCATAAACAAAATAATAATAATGAAGAAATTAATGGCGCTAAGGAGTGGCAAATCCCCAGGATCAAATAGTTTCCACCCCAGGGTTTTAAAGGAAGTAGGTGAGAATATTGTTGATGTCTTAACTTTAATCTTCGATGGTGTTCTCAATTCAGGAACTGCTCCATTAGATGGGAAAATTGTGTGAATTACTCTGACATTTAAGAAAGCTGAGAGCGGGCATCCTGGGAATTATAAGCTAGTTAGCCTAGTATCTGCTGGTGGGGAAATTACTAGAGTCTATAATTGGTTGACTGAACACCTTAAATTTTCGAGCGAGTCAGCGTGGATTTATAAAGGTTAGGTTATGCCTGATGAATCTGATTGAATGTTTTGAAGAGGTGACTAAAGTAGTGAACAGGAGAATGCCTGTCTATGGGTGTTATTTGTATGGACTTCTAGAAGGCATTTGTTAAAGTCCCTCATAAAAGACTGTTAGCTAAAGTTAAAGTTAATGGAATTTAAGACAAATTATTGACCTGGTTAGGAAATTGGCTAGGTAGCATGAGAGTAGGGACAGAGAGTAGGGATTATGGGCATGTGATTTGTAGTGTCCCTTGAGGATCATTGTTGGGGCTTTAACTATTCACTACATTTATTAACAGCTAAGATGATAGGATAGAAAGCCACATACCCATGTTTGCCGATGACACAATGATGAGCATCACTGTAAGCAGTGTAGATGGATGCATAAAATTACAAAGAAATATTGATAGATTATGTAAATGCTTTCAATGTAGGCAAATGTGAGGTCATCTACTTTGGACCTAAAAAAACGGACATGGCAGAGTACTTTCTAATTGGTGAAAACTAGAAACAGTGGAGGTCTATAGAGATTTTGAAGTCCAGGTAGATAAGTCATTAAAATGTCATGAAGCTCAGAAAACAATCAAAAAGACTAATAGAATGCGGTCTTTATATATCGAGAACTAGAATATAAGGGGGTAGAAGTTAGGCTACAGTTACACAAAATCTTGGTTAGACCACACTGGAGTACTGTGAACAGCTGCGGGTGCCATACCTTAGGAAGGATTTATAGGCCTTGGTGAGAGAGTGTGGTGCAAATTTACCAGAATTGTATCTGGACTCCAAGATTTAAATTATGAGGAGAGAATGCACAAACCAGGACTGTACACTCTAGAATTCAGAAGATTAGCAAGTGATTTTATCAAAGTTTTCAAGATATTAAGAGAGTTGGATAGAGAGAAACTATTTCTGCTAGATGATGACTGTATGGGGCATAGTGTAAATATTAGACCCATACCTTTCAGCAGTGAAATTAGGAAACTCTTCTATATGCAAAGGGTGATAGAAGTTTGAAACCCTCTTCCACAAATAGCCATTGCTGCTAGGTCAGTTGTTAACTGCTGTAATCTCAAATTTCAAATTAAGAAAAACCTACCAAAGATGCACAGGATATAGGGCAAAGGCAAAAGTATATGTAGTTGGGTTGCAGATCTGTCATGATCTCATTGAATGGTGGTACTGGCTTGAAGGCCAAATGTCTGACTCCTGTTCCTGTGTGTTAATGTTGAGTATGCTCACTGTTTTTATAGCTCAGTGTACTGTTCTTGGATATTGGATATTTTAGGCTTGAGTCTTCCTAGCATTGTGTTTCAGCTTTCACGTGGATGGCAGTGGTTCAACAAGGAAGCTCGCCACCATCTCACAGGTAGCTAGGGATGGGCAGTAAATGCTGGTCATGCCAGCAATGCTCACATCCCGCTAATGATTAAAAGTGTATGTGTGTGTGTCAGGCAAGAAATTGAGATAACAGGTAAGCATTGATTAGTGGGCAAATGCATCAAAAACATACTGGAGTGAATCAATGAGAAGTAATAAATAATTCTGAACTGAAGTGATAGCTCTGTTTTTCTTTTCAAGAAAATTAGTTGTTAGAACAAGAATTTAAAAAAGCTTCAAGTACCCAAGTCTTCTTGCCTGATATTCATTTCATATGTCTTGTGTTTTTCCTGATTCTATTTAGGCATGCATGCATACATTCTTGGAGCTGTTTGCTTAGCTGGTAGGGTATGGCAGCCCAGTAGTTACAGTACTAGACTAACAACTGGTCATAAGTTCAAATTCTACTATGACAAGTTAAGTGACTGAATTCATTAAATCTTGGTGATCTATCTGGTATCAGATAAAATTGACATGAAAGCTGTCGGATTTTCATAAAAACACAACTGGTGCACAAATGTCCTTCAGGGGAGTGAATCTGTCACCACTACCCATCTAGCCTACACCTGACTCCAGTTTCACACTACGTAGTTGATTCTTAATGTCCTTGGTATCTAAGGGGTGGGGGGGGTCAGTAAATGCAGCCTTGCTATTGTCACCCATGTAGCAGAACAAATGTTTTTTAAAAAACTCATATACATTTTAAAATTTTATATTTGCCTGTCAGTGGGCCTCCTGTTGTTGCCCATTACAGGGCTTTAAAAGTTGTAATGTTCCTGGCTAACAGCAAGGGGTGGGGGAGACTCTCTGACTGGCGAAGATGAGCTTCAAAAATCATTATTGTTCCTGACTTGTGAAAGAGATGAGAAGCAAACTGATGGCTGAAAATAAGATATTAGATTTCATGTTGCTTTCCTGGCTCTGAATTTGTTGTCAATACCTCTCACTTGGCAGCATTAGGGTGCCACAGCAGTTAAAGGGTCTGGGAGCTCAGGCCCAAGTTCTTAATCTTCCTCCTCCCTTGGTACAACCAATCTCAGTCCCTCAGTATTGCTGTGCCTGGTTATTCCAGTGGTTCCAAACTGGACCCCTCGGTCTGTACTCCAAAACATGGCAATCCAACGCTCTCACATCATCCTGCCAAATCTCACACCACATAACCTCCTTTCTGTCTAAAATCAGAATCACAGTGGCCTGGATTTTGCAGTCGTAATGATGATAATGAAGCATTCGCCATTTTATTTCTCTGAAAATGAAAGCAACTTCTGGAGTTTATTCATGTGCAGTTAAATGTAGAAATCTAGAAGTTGCTTTCCTTGCTTCCCGAAAGGATGTACTGTGATGAGCTTCCCTGGTCCTGAAAAGCTAATTTTATATTTTTAGAATGTCAGATTTCTCCTTTACGATAATTCACACTTTAATTTTTTTTATGTTTGATATTTCAACGCCTACCTTAACCCCATTTGTACATTCCAATCATTTTATTTTGTTGTAAATTTGAGTTAAAAGTGAAAATTATTTGGTATCTTTTTCCTGGTTTGCTATCTGAGAATATTTGTGTAATTTCCTGCCAACTTAATGATATCGCTATTGTTAGATGCCTGGAGATCCTCTGGACTTGGTGTCAGATTCAACCTGACATTGGGAAAGGAGAAATCCATGTCACAGAAATTGATAGAACTTTGTGGACAGCTTTCTTTGAGGCCCATAAGATGCAGGAGCAGAAGTAGGCCATTTGGCCCTTCGAGTCTGCTCCGCCATTCAATGAGATCATGGCTGATCTGATAATCCTCAACACTTTCCTGCCTTTTCCCCATAAGTCTTTCCCTTACTGATTAAAAATCTGCCTATCTCAGCCTTGAATATACTTAACAACCCAGCCTCTACAGCCCTCTGCAGTAAAGAATGCCACAGATTGTCTATCCTCTGAGAGAAGAAATTCCTCCTTATCTCTATCGTGGGTGCCCCCTTACTCTGAGATTATGCCCTCTGGTCCTAGACTCTCCCACAAGGGGAAACAACCTCTCAGCTTCTACCCTGTCAATCCCCCTAAGAATCTTATATGTTTCAATAAGGTCGCCTCTCATTCTTCTAAACTCCAATGAATATAGGCCCAACCGACTCAACCTGTCCTCATAAAATCCCTCCATCACCAGGATCAACCTAGTGAACCTTATCTGGACTGCCTCCAATGCCTGTATATCTTTCCTTAGGTTAGGGAACCAAAACTGTTCACAGTATTCTAGGTGTGGTCTAATTAGTGCCTTGTATAGTTTTAGCAAGACTTCCCTAATTTTATACTCCATTTCCTTTGAAATAAAGGCCAACATCCCATTTACCTTACCTATTACCTGCTGAACTTGTATGCTAGCTTTTTGGGATTCATGCACAAGAACCCCCCAAATCCCTCTGTGCTGCACTTTCTTCATCTTTCTCCATTTAAATTATATTCAGCTCCTCTATTCTTCCTGCCAAAGTGCATAACCTCACACTTTCCCACATTATTTTCCATCTGCCATGTTTTTGCCCACTCACTTAACCTGTCTATATCCCTTTGTAGACTCTGTGTCATCCTTACCACCTGCCTTCCCACCTATTTTTGTGTCAGCCACAGACTTGGCGATGGTACATTCCTTTTCCTAATCCAAGTCATTAATATATATTGTAAATAATTGTGGCCCTAGCACTGATCCCTGTGGCACTCCATTTGTTACAGGTTGCCATTCTGAAAATGCACGGGGGGCCCCCGTATCCCAACTCTCTGTCGTCCAGTAGTTAGCCAGTCCTCTATCCATGCTAATATACTATCCCCAACACCATGGGCTCTTTTCTTATTAAGTAACCTTATGTATGGTACCTTATCAAATGCCTTTTAGAAATCCAAATATAATACATATCCTGGTTCTCCTTTATCCTGTTTGTTACCTCCTCAAAGAGTTTTAATAAATTTGTCAGGCATGATTTCCCCTTCATGAAGCCATGCTGACTTTGTTTGATTAGATTATGTATTTCTAAATGCTCTGCTATTACACCCTTTCTAGTAGTCTCCAACATTTTCCCAATGACAGATGTTAAGGGACTGGCCTATAGCTACTTGTTTTTTGTCTGTCTCCCTTTTTGAATAAGGGTGTTACATTGGCAGTTTTCCAGAGTCTGAGGACTCTTGGAAGATTACTACAAGTGCACCCACGATCTCTGCAGCTATTTCCTTTAATAACCTAGGACGCAACCCATCAGGTCCACTTGACTTATGGGCTTTTAGCAGCTTTAGTTTCCCTAGTACTTTTTCTCTAGTGATAGTTATTGTATTTATTCCCCTCCCCCCTTTTGCTCTGTGATTATTTAGTATTTTTGGTATACTATTAGTGTCTTCTACTGCCAAGACTGATGCAAAGTATTTATTCAACTCCTCTGCCATTTCCTGGTTCCCCATTATTATTTCCCCATCCTCATCCTCTAAGGGGCCAATATTGTCTTTGCCAGCGGCGAGTGCTGTCACTTTACTACTAACTGTGAAATCCAGGCCAAAGCGCCCAACCCCAGGATTGTGCTGCTGTTCTCTACTTCATAGTTGCGCTTACTCTCCTTCCTACTTGCACTCCCCATTATCTGTCTTATACTCACCGCTAATAAACTCTGTCAATTTCTACCTTTCTTCATTCCCATCCTTTCAAGAATCCCTTGGTTTGGCCAAGTGACAACCAACACCAACACTAACTTCTCTTCAAACCAAATTCTGCCTCCTTATTCCTCATGGCTGTATATTTCTCCACCACTGAACTGTATGCTTTTATACCTCCACAGTTGAATCCAAAGTCGCTAACTTTCCCTCTCCCTCCATTATTCACACATCCACCTTCACACACACTAACGATAAACATGACCTTTTAATTTCTTTCAGAAAATAAATATTCTACTTAAACACTGGCCCCCAGGTTTACCCTTCATGACACAGTTGCTGTTGCATGCCAGATGAACACAACCTTCCTGAGTATACAAACTAACACTTGCACAAGTAAAACATTCAACAAATGTTTTACCTCCCGACAACACCTGTAAATCTGGGCACTCCCTGTCTGTAAAACCTTTATAACTGTCATATGTTTGTGACAATTTCTATCCAATATAATCCCTTTATTCAATTTTATGATGGAAGCTGCCCATGTAAGCTATAACCCCAATTTAGCTGTTTTAACCACTGGCAGTGTCGTAACACTTGTTTTGAATTTCTTCCTCTCCGTGTACTGCTGAGAAACACGAATCTCCTGTAGCATTACTCTTTGAAGCTTATGCTATTTTATACCAAAAATATTAAACCATTTATCTCTCAAGTGTATTGGGTTTCTCTTTTCTAAGCTGCCACAGTCTTTGTTTTCCCCCTCTCCCCACCCCTGGTACCATATAACTCCAATGAAGGCAGATGTCAGGTTTCCTCTTTCCAGTGCTGCAAAACTTCAGGGACAGTCCTATCAAAGTTCAAGGTGCGATCATGCCTTTCCTGTCTGTCACAGTTCAAGCGGGGCACTCAGATTTCTTGTTGCCAATAACTAGCTGGCTCAAAGGAAAAAAAAGTGAAAGAAACAGAAATGGTCATTCAAATTTAAATAAGGTACTGAAGCCGGAATGTCTTAAGCTTGTTGATTGACTTGAACAATTGAATTTTTTTTAAAAAAAGACAAAACCAGTTTTTTGACCTGTCGTCTGATCATAAATGAAACTCTCCTAGTACTCATTTGACAATAATTAGAAATATCAGTCTTCAAGGGACTAGCTTCACTGTAACAGGATAATCTATGGTTCATTTGACGCTATATCATCCAGCTGGTACTGTGAGCAACACCACAGGAGATCCACGTGTATATATCCTGTGCTTGGCTCATGGCAAAATGCCACATTCCAAATATCGGACTTCATTTCATATGCAAAGTTTTCTTTTAGAGAATGCAAGCCAGTTCTTTTGTGAAAGGCTCTACTAACGCAGACCCAGGTATCTAGAAACTGCCCAGAATTGGGCACAGTTATTCAGCTAGGGACAAATTAGCGTTTTATATAGGTTTAGCATAACTTCCTGGCTTTTGTACTCTGTTTCTATTTATAAAGCCCAGAATTCCATATGTTTTATTTACTGATTTTACTGCTTTTATTAACCTGTCCTACCAGCTTCAAAGATTAGTGCATAACCAAGCCCAGGTCTCTTTGCTCTTGCACTCTTCTTACAATTTCATCATTTAGCTTATTTTATCTCTTCTCATGCTTGCCACCAAAATGTTTCACCTTGTGCTTATTGGTGTTAAATTTCATCTGCAATGTATCTGTCTATTCCACCAGCTTGCCTGTCCTTTCAAAGCCTGTTACTATCATCTTCACTGTTCGCTACACGTTCAAATTTTGTGCCATTTTCAAACTTTAAAAAAAAAATGCCCTCTACCCTGAAATCCCTCCAAGTCATTAATACCCTATACAGATTTATCAAAAACAGCAGGTTTATCCTTCTCCACGTTTTTTGAACAAAGTTGTAACATTTGCAGTCCTCCAGCCCCGGCACCACCTGTGTGAGGATTAGAAGACCATGCCAAACACCTCTGCAATTTTTTACCCTTTCTTTTTTGAGCAACTTTGGATGTATCCCACCTGGACCAGGTGACATATTAAGTACTGCCAGCCTTTCTAGTATCTCTTTATTTATTCTTAAATTACATTTAATTGAATGGTAGAATAGGCTTGAGGGGCTCAATGGACTACTCTTTTACCTATGTAAAAGAACAATATTTTGTGACCTATTGATGTATAATAGTGATTAATTCCCATTCATAGAAATTTACAGCTCAAAACGAGGCCATTTGGCCCATTGTGTCCATGCCAGCCAACAAGAAACCATCCAGCCTAATCCCACTTACCAGCTCCTGATCCATAGCCTTGCAGGTTATGGCACTTTGAGTGCACGTTAACTATTTTTTCTATGTTGTGAGGATTCTGCCTCTACCATCTCTTTCAGGAAGTGGGTTCCTGATCCCCATCGCCTTGTAGTGAAAATCTTTCACCTCCTAAATCCTTACCCTAAATCTATGCTGCCTGGTTATAGGCCCCTCAACCAAGGGGGATAGGATCTTCCTATCAACTGTCTAGACCCATCATAATTTTATACACTTCAATTAGTTTTTCCCCTCAGCCTCCTCAGTTCCGAAGAAAATCATGTCTGTCTTATTGTGCAACGATAGGAACTGCACACCAGCTGTGGCCTAACCAGTGTTTTATGCAGTTCTAGCATAACCTGCCTGCTCTTATACAGTAGTGCCTCAAAACCGGCAACCTTGGGACTGTAGTCTTGTTGGATTTTGGGTTGGGTGGTTCTGGCCAAGCCGAGTTAGGTGGGGTCAAAGGTTGCTTGGAGTGTGGGAATAGACTGGCGCGCAAGCAGCGAAGCTGATTACTAGTCTGGTGCCACACTGCACCAATGCTGAGCCTAGGCAAATTGTCCAAGTAAGTTAGTTTTTTATTTTAGTCAAATAAAATTGATGCATGGCGCATTCTAAAAATGTCTGGTTTTCAGACAACTCCGGATTTTTGGACAACCAGATTTGAGACACTATACCTGCATTCTGTGCGTTGGTTAATAAATGCAAGTATCCTGTATGCCTTGTCATCCATTTTATCCATTTCTCCAATCACCTTCAGGGATCTGCGGACATGCACTCCAAGGTCCCTCTGTTCCTTCATCCTTTTTGGTATCCTACCATTTATTCCCATACCTAGTTGGTCTTCCCAAATACATTACCGTATACTTCCGAATTGAACTCCATTTGCCACTGTTCTGTCCACCTGATTAATTCATTGATATCTTCATGCAGTCCGCACCTTCCTTCATTGTCAACCATATGGCCAATTTTTGTATCATCTGCAACATATCTCGATCATACCCCCCTACATTAAGGTCAAATAATTGATATATATTCCACAAAAAGCAAGGGACCTAACACTGAACCCTGTGGAACCCCACTGGAAACTACCTTACAGCCACAAAAATACCCATTGACCATTACCCTTTCCTTCTTACCTCTTGAGTCAACTTTGGATCCAGCTTGACATTTTGCCTTGGGTTCCCTGGCCTTTTACTTTTGTGACCAGCTTGCCATGTAAAACCTTGTCAAAAGCCTTGCTAAAATCCATATAGACTACATCAAATGCACTATACCCTCATTGAGCCTCCCTGTTACTTCTTTTAAAAACTCAGAGTTGTTAGACGTGACCTTCCCTGAGCAAATCTGTGCAGACTTTCTTTGATTGATCCATGTCTTTCTAAATGAATATTTGTTCTGTCCCTCAGAATTTTTTCCCAATAATTTTCCCACCACTGAAGTTAGGCTGATTGACCTGTTATTACTCAGTCTATCCTTTTCTCTCTCTGTTTAAACAATGATAGAACATTAGCTGTCTTCTGGTCCTCTGGCTCCATGCCAATAGCCAGAGAGGATTGGAAAATGATGGTAAGAGCTTCCTATATTTCTTGTCTTGCCCCCCTTAACAACCTAGGACATGTTTTGTCTGGGCCTGGGGATCTATCCATTTGTAAAGATGCTAAATCTCTTAATACTTCCTCTTTCACTATGTTAATTTCACCTAATATTTCACACTCCTTCCTGATTGCAATGTCTGTATCCGTTAAGCCTCTTCACATCGAGGATTTGTTGGTCCAGCTGCTCGGAACCCTCATTATTAATTTCTTGAATGCCTCCCACTTATCTAGCGCTGATTCATCTTTAGGTAGCTGTTGCTAGTCCACTTTAGCTAAATCACATCCCAATTTAGTAAAATTAGCTTTTCCCCAATTGAGAACTTTTATTCTTGGTCCTTGCCCTCACTGGGGGTGGATAATAGTTAACTATAGTTACTCAATGATAGACAGAACTCTCTGAATGCAAAAATTCTTTCATGAGAGAATGGCGATGAGAATGAGGAACATGCTGCCACAAGAGGTGGTTGATGCAGAGAGAATTGATGTATTTAAGAGGAGATGCATGCATGAGGGAGAAGGGAAGGGAGGGTTCCAGATGCAGGGTGGGAAGATTATAGTGGGAGGAGGTTTGTTTTGGAGTATAAACGCTAACATAGGTCAGTTAGGCTGAAATGCCTGTTCTTGTGTTCCAGATAAGATTGATGAATTTTTGTTGTCCTCTCCCTACAGTATCTGAAACAGAAAGTAATGAAGGGTTGCAGCTTAAAAAGGAACATGCTCTCAAGATATTTAATTACATCAACTCTTGGACACAAAGGTACGTTTACTTTTTATTTATAATGTCTGTATGAATGACTTTGCAGTAATGAACTGCATTTTTCTGTTTATTTGAGACACACAGACAGGCACAACGTAATATGAGAACATAAGAAATAGGAGTAGGAGTAGATCATGCAGCCACGCGAGCCTGCTCCACCATTCATTGCAATCGTGGCTTATCTTGGGCCTCAACTCAGTTTTCTCGCCCGGTCCCCATATCCCTTGATTCCCTGAGAGACCAAAAACCTGTCTGTCCTAGCCTAAAATGCACTCAATGATGGAGCATCCATAATGCTCTGAGGCAGCAAATTCCAAAGATTCACAACTCTTTTTATTGAAGAAATTTCTCCTCATCTCAGTCCTAAATGATCTGTCCCTTTATTGTCTACCCTGTCAAGTCCCTTCAGAAAATTTTATGTCTCGGTGAGATCATCGCTCATTCTTCTAATTTCCAGAGAGTATAGGCCCAATTTTCTTAGCCTCCCTCACAGGGCAACCCTCTCATCCCAGGAACCAATCTAGTGAAGCTTCACTGTACTGCTCAATGCAAGTATAATTTCCTTAGATAGGGAGACCAAAACTGCACACACTACTGCAGATATGGTCTCCCCAAAGCCCTGTACAATTGTAGCAAGAGTTCCTTATTCAATCCCTTTGCAATAAAGGCCAACATGGCATTTACTCCCTTAAGTGCCTTTGCAACTGCACGCTAACTTTCTGTGCTTGTAAGAATACACCCAAGTTCTCTGAACAGCAACATTTATAGGTTTCATGCCTTCCAAAAAATATTCTGCTTTTCTGTTCTTACTACAAAAGTGAATAATCTCGGACTTCCCCGCATTATCCTCTATCTGCCACCTGGTTACCCATTCACTGTCTATATCTCCTTGCAGCCTTGTTATGTCCTCTCCACAGCTGACTTTCCCACCTAGGTTTGTATTGTCAGAAAAATTAGATACATTACTCTCTCTCTCTCTCTCTCTCTTCATCCATGTCATTAATATGGATTGTAAATTGTTAAGGCCAACTTGAAAATGCCTTGTTTAGTCCTACTCTTTGCTTGCTGTTGGTAAACAAATCTTCCATCCATGCTAATATTTTACCCTCAATTCCATGAGTCCTTATCTTGCCTATAAACCTTTTGGGTGGTGCCTTATCCACTGCCCTTCTGAAACCCAAGTATACAATATCTACTAGGTTTCCTATATCTACTCTACTGGTTATATCTTCAAATAGATTTCGCAAATACAATTTCTCTTTCATAAAACCATGTTGACATTGCCTGATCAGACAATGACTTATTAAGTGCATTTTAACTTCCTTAATAATAAATTTCAGCATCTACGTGATGACTGATGTAATGCTAACTGACATGTAGTTCCCTGTTTTCTCTCTCCTTCCTTTCCTGAAAAGCAATATTACATTTGAAATCTTCAAATCTGCTGCAGAATTTAGGGAATTTTGGAAAATAATAACCTTTGCATCTGCTATCTCTGCAGTTACCTCTTTAAGAATCCTAGGCTGTAGGCCATCAGATTCTGGAGGTTTGTCAGATTTTGGTCCCTTAAGTTTCTCAAATATTTCTTTGCTGATATTTTAAGTTTTTCTCTCTCTTATTAGCCCCTTGGTTACCCTCTATTTCTGCTATGTAATTTGTGTCTTCTACTACGAAGATAAAAACAAAATATTCTTTCTTGTCCCTTCCATTTCCCCGTTCACCATGAAAATTTTCTCCTGCCTCTGCCTCTAAGGGACCAACATTTACTTCAGCTACCTTCCGTTACCGGAAAAAACTCTTACAATCTCTTTTTATATTCCTGGCTAGTTTACTGTCATACATTCTACCTGTTCCCTTTTTATCTGTTATTTGGTGGCACTTTGCTGGTTTCTAAAGCACTCCCAATCCACAGGCTTACTACTATTCTTTGCAACATTATAAGCCTCTTCTATGCTATTACTATCCTTAACTTTCTTAGTATGCCATGGATGGATCGATCTTGCTGAGTTTTGTCTCTTATTGAAATGTATTTTTGTTGAACATTTTGAATTGTTTCTTTCATTGCTTCCCACTGTTTATATACTGCTGTACCTTTTAGTTTATTTGCCCAATCAATTTTAGCCGCCTCTCCCCTATGTAATTGGCTTTAAGTTTGCGATTCTTGTTTGGAACTGGATTATGTTGCTTTCAAACTTAATATGGTATTCAATTGTCTAATGGATCACTTTTTCCCAGCGGATCGTTTACTATTAGATTACTAATTAACCCTGCCTCATTGCACAATAGTACTTCTAAAATAGCTTTATCCCTATTTGGTCCACAACATATTGTTCCAGGAAACTGTCACAAAAGCACTCTACAAATGCATATTCCAGACCACCTTTGTCAATTTGATTTAGCCAGTCTACATGAAGATTAAAGCCCCCCCACAATTATTATGTCGCCTTTGTTTAAGCTCCATTGATTTCTTGCTTAATACTCTATCCAATTACGGTTGGGGGACCTAAAAACTACTCCCACTAGCTTTTTCTGACCCTTGTTATTCCTAATCTTTATCCATCCTGATTCTACTACCTGATCTTAGCCAAAATCCTTTCTCACTACTGTCCTTATGTCACCCTTTACTATCAGGGTGATTGTTTCTCCTTTTCCATTCTGTTTATCTTTTTGAAATGTTGTGTACCCTGGAATATTTATTCCCCAACCTTAGTCACCTTTGTAACCATGTCTCTGTAATGATTAGATTTAAACAATTTTTCTCTATCTGTGCCACTAGTTCATCTATCTTAAGTTATAAAGTCTTAGGAGAAAACTTACAACTTTTTTTTTAAACATGTTGTTTGGATTTCCTGAATTTCAATTTTAATGGCCAAGGTTGACACCTTTTATAATATTGATATTTTATCATGAAACTGACTGGTGGATTGCAACATTCCGTTTAAAATGCATTGAAAGTCCTTAGGACAACTGTGTTCAGGGAATTTTACATTAGATCTCACTGTGATGCCTAAGGAGCCCATAGATGGTGTTGTGACTGGAGTTTCCAGTGATAAGTTTTTAGCTAGTGTTACTACAGTTCAGTATTGCTAACATCAGGTGGCTCATACAATAGCTGCTATTTTATACTTTGAATCTGTATGCAGTTACAAGGTTGGCCACCAGGTGTCGCCACGGGCAACCTGTGGGTTTGGTTCTCCACTGGTGTCAGTCCTGTTTGTAAAGGTAAGAAGGAAACCACACATGTGAATCACATTGAAATTTGTAAAAGCAAAAAAATCCCCCATATACCTTATCTAAACATGGGGAAGTTTTCCCATGAGCTCCAGTCACTGAGAGAATTTTGGGCCCCGTGGTTAGATTCTCAGAAAATCATGCCCTTATTCCTTGCATGAACACTGTATGTGTATGTGCTCAACTGGGTTATGGTTGTACAGTATGCTTGTTGTCATTGATTTATGCGATAGATTTAATCTATCAAAATGAAATAAAAGGTCTCCATACTTGAGTCTGCCAAATCCTTTAAATCTGTGCATGATACAGTAGTCCACTCTTGTTGCGTAAAATGCTTTTTAACTAAATGCCATACTGTGATTTACCAAATTTGGCCTGAATTCACAAATGCACTTGTAAGAAATGGCTGCACCATATTTCCTGTGTTGTTTCGAACAAGATGGACAAATACAACAAGGATAAGAAGTCTATCTACATTGAATTGAATGTTGCTGAATGCTTATTGATAGTAATCAGAAGTGACTAGGCCAGGTTAATCAATGATGGAAACAGGCCTGATTTGAATGGCATAGTCTGGCAGTAAGAAAATGTTGGTACCAACTGGCTTGGTGCTGAAAATTAAATTAAAATTATATGTGATCCACCGATAGAAGTAGTTTAGATCTCCCGTTAGAGAAACCTCTGCTTGGAGGTTCTTGAATATTGAGTTTTTGCATCCTGTTTACAGAATGATTAGTATCAAGCAGTCCAACCAAATGTAACAAGTTCTCAATTTGCCTTGCTGGTATATTTGAACTTCCCATGGTAGAGATTGCTTCACATGAACATTTGAACTGCTATTTACATTGCTATTTGACGCTTGAGTTTTGTGTTGTCAATTCTAGTCTTTTGTATTTAAATAAAGTAAGAAATGTAGGTTCTCTAGAATAATATCACTTCTGGCACTTGCATTTTACAATAAAAATGCATCTCTTGAAAATAAACTTAGAGCTTACAACATTTTATTTATTTTCTTAAGTCTCGTTTTGCTGTCATTCTCATCCTTGCATTCTAGTCTGACGTCTGAGTTGCATCGAATGCCCTTGTCACATGATGCAGTAATGCCCTATCTTCAGATACAATTTTGAGATTTTGCTCACTATTACTGTGCTGAAAGTAAACTACTGTTCAGGTTTTTGCAAAAACAGATGTCTACAGTACATTCTATAGATTTTAAAGATCTTTGCAAACTACCTTTAACACTGTCATAATTATATTCACTGTGTCATGATATGTAAGGATTTTTCTTTTTCTCAATCCTCACTCCCTATCTGAAAGTAATAGATGCCTAGATTTTATACAGAATTAACATTGGGCAAAATATTAAGGGAAGTTACCCAAATCTTATGTTTACTGTAAACTATTAATACTATATTTCCTTCTTATAGGCAATGTCTTTGTTGCTTCAAGGAGTACAAGCACCTGGAAATCTTCAACCAGGTGGTTTATGCCCTTATCAATATGGTGACTGCTCAAGTCCAGGCTCTCCAGGACCAGTTATGTAAAATTTGCACTAGTAATGATTCATCGTGGCAGGATCTGAATCAGAAAATCCATGAACAGGCTAATCAGGAAGGCGAGTGTAATAAAGATGAAGAAGATATTGGTCGGAAATCAAAGGATTTTGTGGAGAAGAAAGCAGATAATAGAACATATGGGAGGACTGAGGAGATTTCTGCTCGGAGCACTGATCCATTTAGCACATGGAGTACAGAGGAGAAAGAAAAGTTGCTGTTATGTGTGGCAAAGATTTTTCAGATTCAGTTTCCTTTATATACTGCCTACAAACATAACACTCATGCCACTATAGAGGTATAATGTATTTCTTTGCCGCATCAGTTGATACATGTGATTCAGTAGTTTTAGTTTTTGCAAATTTCCATTGCTTTGAGGGTAAAATAAATTACTTTTAACTTTGTGCATTTTACAATTTGAAATTTTAACTTGCTCAAAATTGGTTAGATGTGGAAAACATCCACTTAAAAAACTTAGTTAAAATATTAGGTGTGTGACTTACAATGTAAGGAAAGAAAAAGGCGGATAAATTATTTCGGACAATTCAGAAAATAGTTCTGGCCGCTTTATAATGCTTGATGTTTCCATGCTAACTTTGTGGTGTTATGGGGTTGTGGGGCTTTTTAAACGGAGTTGTAATGGCAAACTGATGGTGATGGATGTGACTATTAGAGGAAATAGAAATTAATTTTTGTAGTGCAAGCAACTTCACTGGGTGTTTATCCTCAAGACATCATTTCTACACCAAATTAATTTTGTGGGCGGGGATGAGAACAACATTCTGAAGAGTAATGTTTTTGAGATCAGCCTTTGTTTCTCCCTTGGTAGCAGCTTACTACTGCTAGCTAAAATGCGTAAGGAAACTATAAAGACCAACATTTGAGGGTTTCTTTAGGTGATTCCGATTTAAGAAGTGTTTTATTCATGATTGACCAAGAACTCTGCTTTTGTGGTCAACTGAAAGGAAAAAATAATTTCAAATGTTTGTTAGTTAAAGTGCTGGTTAAAGCACTGGTTAGAGGAATTTTCGTTTAACATATGAATGAATTGGTATGCCAGTATCGCACAGCATAATTTGACCTGATAGATCCCTATGTAGTTTCAGCAAGCACTAAGACACTAAAGTCCAGTTACCAAGACTACTAGTGAATTCTCCATGGGTATTAGTGGCTGACCTTAGTAAGTGGGAAAACATCAGTGTACAAACTTATGGATAATGTTTGAAGAATTATTTATTGTTTGGAATTAGATTTGTCACTGTCTTAAGGCCATGTGTTCTCTGTACTATTGAAAGGAAATCTTGGGCCTTAAAGTGAAATAACCAAAGCAAATGCCATTTAAATTTGATTGGAATTTTGGAATCTTGCCTTATTATCTTCATGATACTGAGTGAAGAGCGCACACAGTAATTTTTATATTGTAATTGAATTTGTCATGCACACACTTAAGGTTTCCAAACACAGATTTTCATTAAGGGTCTAGCAAAAATTTTAAAGTAAACCCAACTACAAGAGAGAAAAGAACTTTTGAGAAGAGAAATTTGCATTTAGATAGCACTTTATGACATTCCCAAGCACTTTACACTTCAAAAGTAATTAATTGATTGTAATCGTTATTGTTATATAGGGAAATGCCAATTTGCATGCACCAAGGTCCCACAAACAGCATTGACACAGATAACCAGTTAACACTGCTTGTCTGACATCCAATATTGGATGAGGAAAAATTTCCTCCAACCAAATATTGGAAGGATCAAAACCATTGTCTTTGATCAACACTATCAACTTGATCCCACACCCTGAGTACTGAGGCCGAATCAAACTATTTGCATCCTTGGCATCCTATTTGACCCTACGCTGAGCTTCTGACCCCATATCCGCTCCATCGTCAAGATTGCATTCTTCCACCTTCATAACATGTGCCGTCTCCATCCTGCCTCAGCTCATATACTCATATAGAGCTGAAACCCTCGTTCATGCTTTTGCTCCTCTAGACTTGACTTTTCCATTGCTTATCCAAAACTCTACTGCCTGTATGCTAACTCATGTTCACCCATCGGCCCTATTGACTCTGTCCTCACTGGCAACACCTCTCTTTTAAGATTCTCGTACATGTTTTCAAATCCCTCCATTCCTTACCCCTCCCTATTTCTGTAATCTCCTGCAGCTGCGCAGCCCTCTGAGAACCCCGCGCTCCACTAATTCTGGCCTCCCGTGTCTCCATTTTTCATTGTTGCACCATTGTTAGCTGTGTCTTTAGCCACCTAGGCCTTAAGTTGTGTAATTCACTTCCTTAAACCTCACCAACTGTCTACTTCATTCTTCTCCTTTTAAGACACTGCTTAAAACCTACCTCTTTAACCAAACTTTTAATAACTTGTCCTAATGTCCCCTTCTGTGGCTCTGTGTCATAATTTATTTGATAATGCTCCTTTGGGACACATTGGGATACTTTAACTATGTTAAAGGCACTATATAAATGCAGATGATGTTGGTTGAGGGATAAATATTGCCCAGGGTTCAGGAAGAACTCCTTTGTTCTTTTCATTAATGCAGTAGGACCTCTTTACCTCCGGCTGTGCAGGCAGACTGGGCCTCATTAGAAACATCTTATCGGACTAGGTTATGTGCTCAATTGCTGCAGTTGGGCTTGGGTAAAAATTGCCACCTGACTTGGATAAAAATGCTACCATTGAACTAATGCTGACACTGTAGAAGTTAAATGATTTTCTTATTAGTCAATGTGAAACCATGCTTTTTTAACCTACTAATATGGATAGGGTCAGCTTTGTAGTTTGCCTCTACTATTGCCTGATAGAATGTGTTGTTCTTTCGAAGATATTTTGGAGAATGTTTTTTTTAATTTAAATTGTACTAACTTTTCTTTAAACTAGGATATTTCAGCTCATGAAAGCAACTTATTAGGGGCGTTTTGTGATATGAATGTAAGTAACAGTTTTTTTGAATAATTTTACATTATTTGGGTTTGGCTTTAGAATTTTAAAAGGACAAGTAAATATTCATTTTGTAAAAAAGCATGTTTAAGACTCAAATTCTTAAAAACTTTGACATAAGCCCAAATACAAAAGCTCCGTGTACGTATACATGATTCTAATTTTAGCTTTTTTTTTCCAAATACCATGACTCAACTTCTGTTTCATGGACAGAGAGAAAAGCATATTGAGAGATTAGTTTACCAGTAATAAAGCCTGAGCTGCAGTAGAGTTTTTTTTCCCCCCAAGAAAACTAAACTGATGCAACATGCAACCTATCCATATGTGAAACCCTCATATCCAGTACAACTCTCAAATGATTTTTCTGGCTGTATAACGGGCTGAGTTTGTTGATTACAAGGTATTATTGTGATGGTATGGATCAAGAACTATTTCTTGGAAAGTCTAGTACATCAGAAATTGTCTTTTGGAACTGCAGTTTGTGACACAATTATAATTAATCACATTTGCTTGTTAAATGTAAAATCCGGAAATGTAAGATGAAAATATTCTTAACTAACTTTGGAAGTAGTAATTCTTTACATGAACAAAAATAGGCTAGTTGGTCCATTATTGGCAGCATCATTTTGTTAAGCATTTTAATTCCAATGCCATGCCCCCTCCTTAAAATTCTTAATGCTTTTATTTCTCAAGTAATAATCTATATCTGTTTTAAAACCTCAATTAATTCTGCATCTAACACCTTTGGCAATTCATTCACATTATTTCAACCCCTTGTGCAAATAAGTATTTTTATGGAAGAATCATTCCCAGTGTACCCTGTCAGTTTTCTTAATTTTAAACACTTTAATCAAATCACCCCATAATCTTCTGAACCCTCTGGTATGTAACTCTGGTATATTCCAGTGTCTCATCATAGCCAGATCCCTACATCTTGTCCATCAGCCTGGTGAATTATTGCTGGATTTTTCCAATGGGCCAGCTAATACTCAAAGTGAGCACTCAAATATAATAATCCATAATGAGGTCAGATCAGCGCACTCTATAATATCTGTACAGTAGTGCTCTCTTTTATGTTCTCTACCCCTTATGATAAATGCAACATCTCATTAAACTTGGCAAAAACTAAGAACTGCAGCTGCTAGAAGCTGCCAAATAAAAACAAAATGCTGGAAACAACCAGTGTGTCAGGCAGCATCTGTGATGAGAATGGAGAAGTTGACATTTTTTGATGGATGCTTTGTCCAATTTGAAGTTCAGGTGAATTTGATAATTTGGAAAACAATACCAGCTATTTGAATAAAGGCAAAATACTGCAGATGCTGGAAACATGAAATAAAAACAGAAAATGCTGGAAAAGCTCAGGTCTGACAGAATCTGTGGAGACAGAGAAACAGAGTTAACGTTTTGAGTCCGCACAACTTCTTCAGAGCTAAAGAAGAGTCATGCGTACTCGAAACGTTAACTCTGTTTCTATCTCCACAGATGCTGTCAGACCTGCTGAGTTTCACTAGCATTTCTGTTTTTATACCAGCTATTTGAATGCTTGATCATTGGGATCCAATTGCAATGTTTGCATCTGTACTGAAATTGCAGAGAAAATATTGTAAAGATGCAAATTCTGTGTTGATGAATATAGTTCTATTGCGTTTAAACTTGTGGAATATATGCATTAATTTTAGCTTTCTACATAGCTTGAGAGAAGCTAAGTGGAAAGTGTTAGTCATTGTAAAAGTGTCAAGAAATAGCTCTGGCTCCCTAAAAAGTCCCTATTTTATTTAATCCTACTGCTAGCCAGACGTTTATTTAAAAAAAAACACAATTTCTAACGGGGGGAGGTGAGAGGGGAAAGGAAAACTTCATAATTTTGTTTTGAATATCTTGTGTGAATTATTTTATTTTTATGATTCCTTTGTAGTGACCACAGTCGTAACTATTTGCATTTCTTTTGTCATTTATTTAGGATGTGGAAGTACCTTTGCACTTGCTTCGTTATGTCTGCCTCTTTTGTGGGAAAAATGGGCTATCACTTATGAAAGATTGTTTTGAATATGGAATGCCTGAAACCCTTCCATTTCCAATAGCACATGCTTTTATTACAATAGTATCCAATGTAAGTAGTGAACATCTTTTTACTTTAATTGTATTAAATACCCAGCTAGCTAGCTGACTAATGTATCAAAATTTCATTCCTCCCTATAAATCGATAAGCAAGTAGCTGGGGCTATGTAAAGGCCAGTGACATTTTGGGAAAGGGGCTTGCAGTACAAGAGTAAAGAAGTAGTTATGAATTTGTTTGAAGCATTGGGTAGGCCACAGTGAAGAATATATGTGCACTTTTTGGTTCCTTTTATTAAAAAGGACAGTAATGTCATGGAAAACGTACAGTGTACGTTTAGCAGCATTGTGTTGGGGAATGTAATTGAGGAGAGACTCAACATAATGGGACTCAAACCACTGGAACATGGGTGGTTAAACAAAGATTTAATATCTTTCTAAAATTTATGAAGAGTTTGATAGTCTTCCCCTATTCACTCTTTTTTTATATCTGTTTAGAGAAACGATGAAGAAATCTCAATTTAAAATTATCTCCCAATGGAGTGAATTTAGGAGAGATGTCTTTACACGGAATTGTTGAAGCTTGAATTGCTTTGCCACAGGCAACAGCAACAACTCATATTTGCATAGCACCTGTAACAAAGTAATATGTCTCGGGCATATTTTACACAAGTTGCTCCCATTTTAGCTGACACCATTGAAGACACCCTCTCCATCGGCACTATGCCGCTCTTTCAAATCTGCAGTTATCACCTCTCGCCTTAAAAATACCCTTAACTACATCCTTACAAACCACCACCCCACCTCTAACCTCCCCTCCCTCCCCAAACTCCTTGAACGCATCGTTAACTTTCAAATCCATGCTCATCTTTCCTGGAGCCCCATGTCGAAATCCTTTCAATCAGTTTCCACTCTTGCCACAGTTACTGTGGGTCACTGAATATATTCAATTGCTATCAAACAAAATTTGCCGTGGATCCACATTAGGCGATATCAGAGCTGAAGAGGTAGGTTCTAAGGATTGTCTTAAATGAGGAAAGAGAAGCAGCAAAGCAGAGAGAATTAGGGAGGGCATTCCAGAACTTGGAGCCTTGGCACCTGAAGGCGCAGCCACCAACAGCGGAGTGATTAAAATTAAGGATGCTCAAGGGTCCAGAATTGGAAGAGCACAGAGATCTTGGCGGTTGTGGGGCTGGTAAAGATTAGAGTTAGGGAAGGATGAAGGCATGGAAAAGGTTGAAAACGAGGATGAGAATTTAAAATTTGATGTCTTGATTATCTAGGAGCCAATGTAGGTCAGTGAGCAGTGGAGTGATGGGTGAATGCGACTTAGTGTGAGTATGGATACAGCAGCGGTGTTTTGGGTGACCTCAAATTTACAGAGGGAAGAGCATGGGAGGCTGGCCAAGATGGTGTTAGAATATTCAAGTTTAAAGGTAACAAAGATATGGATGAGGGTTTCAGCAGGAGATCAACTAAGATGTGGGTGAAACCATGCAATGTTAGAGGTGAAATAATCAGTATTTGTGATGGCCACGAATATGTGGTCAAAAGTTCATCTGAGTCAGATATGATACGAACGTTGTGAACTGTCTGATTCTGCTTCAAACAGTGGCCAGGGTGAGGGATGGAATTGCTGTTTAAAGAACGGAGTTTGTGGCAGGTACTAAAGACAATGGCTTTGATTTTCCCAGCACTTAATTGGAGGCTGTTGGACAATTGTTTGATAATTTAGGAACAGTGGAGTGGTTGAGAGAGTTGGGTGTGTCAATGTGCATATGGAAGCTCTAGCTGTTTTCAGATGATGTTGCTGAGGGGTGGCTTGTAGATGAGAAATAGGAACGGCCCAGGGATAGATTCTTGGGGGACACCAGAGGTGACAGTGCGAGAGCAGGAAGAGAAGCCATTGCAAGTGATTCTCTGGCTGTGACTGGATAGATAGGAATGCAACCAGATGTTTGCAATCCCATCCAACTGGACAAAACTGGAGAGGGGTTGGAGGACAATAGTACTGTCAGCTTTGTCAGCGCTTTCAGACAGGTTGAAAAAGATGGGGAGGGGTACTTAGGAAGTCATTTGTGACATTGAGAGAAATTTGGTACATAAGAACACAAGAAATAGGAGCAGGAGTAGGCCATTTGGCCCCTTGAGCCTGCTCTGTTATTCAATAAGATCATGGTTAATCTGATTTTTTTTTTACCTCCACTTTCCTGCATGTTTCCCATAACCTTTGACTCCCTTGTAGATTAAGAATCTGTCTAACTAGACCTTGAATATATTCAGTGACCCACAGTGGCTGTGGCAAGGGTGGAAACTGAAAGGATTCCGATATAGGGCTCCAGGAAAGATGAGCGTGGATTTGAAAGTTGACGACATGTTCAAGGAATTTGGAGAGGAAGAGGAGGTTAGAGATGTGGCGGTGGTTTGTAAGGATGTAGGAGTTAAGGGTATTTTTGAGGTGAGGAGTGATAACTGCAGATTTGAAAGAAAGCGGCACAGTGCCTGTGGAGAGGGAGTCTTCAATGGTGTCAGCTAAAATGGGAGCTAGGAAGGGAAGTTGGGTGGTTAGCAGTTTAATGGGAAGAGTGTCATGGAGTACGAAGTAAGTCTAGTGGACAAGATGAGCTCAGAGGGCAAGAGGGGAGTTGAGTGAGAAACTGGAGAAATTGCAATTTCAGGGCTCGGGCAGGAAGGAATCTTGGAGGAATTTTGGCTTTGTGGACTAGGGGAAGGAAGGAAAACAGATGCAGCTGATCAGATGGTCTTAATCTTGGTGACGAAGAAGTCCATGAGTTCCTTGCACTTGTTGGAGGTGAGGGTTTTGCTGCAGAGAAAAGAAGCTGGGGGTGACCTTTGCATTCTAGGATGATCCTGAAATAGTGAGCAGTTTTAGCAGATGAGAGCAGAGCCCAATGGTGCTTTAAGTAGTCCATTCAGATCTGGCTTGTCAGTGAATGGCTAAACTAGTTGTCTGCTAGATCTATTCAAGTTTGCATCCCTTGCACTTGAGAGCAGAGTTGAGGCAGTACCGAGGAACAGCCAAGGTGAGAGAGAGAGTAATGGTCTAGTCAAACATGGAGGTGAGGGTATGGTTGAACAGATCAGTAGCTGCAGAAATATCATTGTGAATGGAAGGCTGAAGTCTAAACAGTTGAGATTTTGAAAGGTCAATTTTAAGTGAGTTGGGAGAGAGTTTTTTCAAGGGCGGGCACAGAAAGAAGTAGAATTGGGAGGGCAAAGTGAGAGAAGCATGGAGAGTGATGCAAGGAAGTGACCTGAGATGGGCTTATCTGTGATTGACATGATTGGAGTAATATGTGAGATGCAAGGTCAAGGGGTGCCTATGAATATGGGTGGAGAGATTAAGGGAGGTTAGGAGGGTGGGATGTCAGGAGAAAAAGCATGATGAATTGAGGTGGAGGTTGAAATCACTGAGGTTAGGGAAGTCACTTGATGCAGAGGCTGAAGGAGGAAAGCATCTTTTTAAGGGAAAATGGGATAAATATTTGTAGAAAAAGAAGCAAAACTGTTCCCATTAGCTGATGGTACAAGGACTTGGACTCACAGATTTAAGGTTTTGGGCACTTGAGGGAAATAAACTTGGAGGGTTAGGGGGGTAGAATGGGGAAATGGTCTTGACTAGATTTCTCTACAGAGAGCCAGCATGGACTTGATGGCTGAATGGCCTCCTGTGTTGTAATAGCTATGACTCTAAGGTAAATGACAGAAGAGAATGAAGCTGTGGGATTAGCTTTGGATTGCTTTACTAAAGAGCTGCCAAGGTGTGGTAGGTCAAATGGGCTCCTTCTCTGCTTTTAAATTCTATAATTCGAAGTTTAAATCCAAACGCTTTATATTTTTGTAATTTAGGAGCATTATTTCATGATTTGGATAATTGTATTATTGCAAACAGTTTATAAATGGCAGGACTTATTGAGAATAATTAGTAAAACGTATGGGATCATGGGCTTCATTAAGAGAAATATTAAGTATAAAAGTAGTGAAGTTATGGTATGCCTTTATAAAACTCTGGTTAGACTGCAACTAGAGTATTGCGTCTAATCCTCGCCACCACATTTTAGGAAGGATGTGGGAGTCCTTGAGAGGGTGCAGAAGAGATTTCAGGTATGTGGGAATTTAGCTTCAAGGTTTGGTTGGAGCACATGAGTTTGAGGGGAGATCTGATAGAGGTGTACAAGATTATGATGGGTTTAGATAAGGTAGACAAAGCAAAACTGTTCCCATTAACTGATGGTATAAGGACTAGGGGGTCATAGGTTTAAGCTTTTGGGCAAGACATGCAGGGGGGATATAAGAAAGAACTTTTTTATGCAGCAAGTGGTAATGACCTGGAGCTCGCTGCCTATGAGAGTGCTGGAAGGAGAGACGATCAGTAATTTGAAATGGAAATTGGATTGGTACTTAAGGGAAATAAACTTGCAGGGCTACGGGGATAGAGTGGGCCTGACTGAATTGCTCTCGAGAGAGAGAGAGCCGGCATGGACTTGATGGGCTGAATGGCCTCCTGTGCTGTAATAACTATGACTTTATATTAGTTCACTCATTCTTCAGAGTACACAATTCTAAGTAATTAATTGTTCTCTTGTCTTCACTCGCATAGAACATATAAGGTATTACATTTTAGAAACTTGTTGGGGGGGATCATCTTGTACAATCTGTAGAATACAGTTTGTAATCTCCATCTTTGATCATAACTCAATCAGGTGTGCAATGTCAAGTCGGATCTAAATCACAGCTCCCTGCTCTATATCACACACTTGTTTAACCTTTTCTGACTTTACCACTGCAAAGCCCAAGCTATGATGATAGCAAAATTGTCAGTGTTCACTATCATTATGCCACTGAACTTGGCAGCAGCCTTGGAAGTATGCATGTGTGAAGAATCACATGCAAATCTGGACGTTTCAGTCAGTGATTCTATGCTTCTGCAGAGGGAACGCTGTTGTAGTGGACACACCCCATTCCCAAGTGCAATCCTGATGCAGCGAGTGAATTGACGAAAACTTCCACCTTTTACACTTAGTCTTGCTCTTAAAAACCCTTGAAAATGTTGAATAATGTGTAACTGGGATTTTAAAGACATACTAAGTTCACAGTTGCTGCTAAAACCCCCTCAATTGCCCTGAAAAGCAAATTTAAATTTGTGGAATGTCAAATTTCCCCATTATGATAAAAATCCAGGTTTTTAATTTTTTTAAGTTTGTTTACAGTATTTCTGATTCTATCCTAATGCAATCATAATCATTTATTTTGCTATCTGAAATTTGAAATTAAAATTGAAGGGTGCTTTAAGTTTCCTGGTTTGTTTCTGAAAATACTTCAGTGTGATCAACAGCTTGCCATGCTTGCTGCCATCACTGCTGTTGTTCGCCTGGAAATCCCCTTTACTTGGCACCAGATTGAAACCACTGTTGTGAAAGGGGATTCTGCACCATGAGAGAGCTAGATTTCTGTGTACTTTCTTCGAGGCCAGCAGTGAGTGCAATTCCTTCACTGCTATTACAAAACCCATCTCTTTCTCTTTCATTCCCTATCTCTTTGTGCTCTCTAATGATCTTGCATCTTGATAAAGATCTTGCCTGTGTGCATTTTATGCCAACCTTTCACATTTATGAATTCCTGTGCCCAATATTTGAATGGAAACTGCCTGTGTAAGTTTCTTGTCATGCAATTTCACCTGCTTCTCTTTGTGGCACTTGCACAATCACAATTGTGACATCACCACCAATGGTGGGAGGGTGTAATTACAGTATGACAAGTTGGTATAGGCAGTTTCCATTATAAGGATGGATAAAATAATTTATACTCATCCTTACTTTTATATTTCCATTGTGTGATGCTGCTTAGCCTTGACTTGTGGTTGTATAATTCTATTGGAAATCTGTTCGTAATATATTAAATCTTGCATTTCCTGTCTATAAAACCTGACTTCATGTCAACTTCCACATCATAAATTACTACAGGATATTTCAACATTACGAATAGTCATGTCACCTTGACATCTTCCTGGCAGTGGTGACTCTGGAGCTGAGAGTCAGTCTTGTGTCTCTCAGTTCCTCAACCTAAGCAACTAAGCAACTCTACCATCTTGTTCCTAAGTGAGCTTTAATAGCTAACGTTGTGTATGTTATATTTGGTAAGCGGGGTGTACATGTCTTTAAATACTTGTAACCATCTGTTATTCTTGAAGATGGCATTAGATATTTTCATTGTGAAAGGGGGTTGCACTTTTATTTTCAATCATTTGTGAGATGTGGACATCGTTGCAGGGGCCAATATTTATTGCCCAACTCCAGTTGCCCTTGAGAAATTGGTGTAGGTCACCACTGTGAACTACGCTAGTCCATGTGGTGAAGATACTCCTACAGTGCAGTTGGATAGGAAGTTCCAGGATTTTGACCGAACAACGATAAAGGAACAGTGATATATTTCCAAATCAGGATGGTGTGTGACTTGGAGGCGGTGGTGCTCCTATGTGCCTGTTGCCCTTGTCCTTCCAGGTGATAGAGGTCACAGGTTTGGAGGATACTGTCAAAGCAGCCTTGGCAAGTTGTTAGAGTGAACCTTGTATATGGTATGCACTGCAGCCATGTTGCTGTGGTGAGGGTGGGAGTGAATGTTTAAGATGATGATTGGGTATTGTTTGAGCTGTTTGCTTTTCCTGGGTGGTGTCGAACTTTGATGTTGGAGCTGCACTTATCCAGGCAAGTGGAAAGTATTACATCACACTCCTGACTTGTGCCAGTAGGTTGTGGAAAGGCTTTGGGGACGCAGGAGGTGAATCACTCACTACAGAATATCTACCTCTGACCTGTTCTTGTAGCAAAATTATTTATGTGGTTGGTCCACTTAGGTTTCTGGTCAATGGTGACCCCCAGGATGATGATGGTGAGGAAATTTGACATTGGCAATGACATCGAATGTGAGGAGAGGTGGTTAGATTTTCTTGTGTTGAAGATGGTCATTGTCTGGGACTTGTGTGGTGCAGATGTTATTTGCCGCTTATCAGCTCAAGTTTGGATGTTGCCTGGGTCTTGCTGAATGCATACATGGACTGTTTCATTACCTGATATTTCTGAATAGGTTTGAACACTGAAAATCATCAACAAACCTCCCCAATTCTGACCTTGATGGAAGGAAATCAGTGACGGAGTAGCTGAAGGTCATTGGGTCTAGGACATAGTCCTGAGGAACTCCTGCAGTGATGTCCTTGGGCTGAGATGATTGGCTTCCAGTAGCCACAATTATCTACCATTGAGCTGATGTGATTCCAGCCAGAGATGTGTTTTTTTCCCCCCTGATTCTTATTGACTTCAATTTTACTATGATTGCCTAGTGAAAGATAATGAGGGAGTGGTTCAAGACACAGAGCGAGATAGACGCGCACAAAGACGGACCAGATACATGGAGGGAGAGAGAGAGAGAGCTCCTACACATGGACACACGTGCACATATGGGACACACTGGGACAGACAAACAGATATATGCAAAGCATGGACTTGGAGGGACACGTGCAGATCTGGGTAGGCCCAGAGACAGATGGGAGACACTGAAAGAGCAGACCCAGAGACACCTAGGGACAGAAAGGACACAAGGGAGGATCTGCTTGAGGTTAATGGTTCTTTCTGTGGAGGAAAGGAGAATGAGTCATTTCATTTTGTTCCATTCTTTCCTCTCCTCTTTCACCCTCACCATTGTAAAGATTTAAGATCCAAACTGTGACGGGTTTCTACTATCCAGCAGGTGTCTGTCCAGATGTAACCACCTTAAGCAGCATGTTTTAAAAAATTGATTTGTCCTTTATTGACAGTGTCACAAGGCATTTGTCCTTCATTTTTGAAAATATGACTTTTCAGCTTTCAAATGACTGGAAGTTTTGCAATTTGAAATGAGACAGAACAAACTACTTAAAAATACAAGGCCACCTTTCCAAAGTGAAGGTGAAAAAGCAAACAACTCACCTGAGGGAATTGTGAAGAGGAGGACATTTCCCTAAATACAGAGACCCATCAAAACTCATCACTGTCTAAGGATTAAACACTAAAATGCAAAGTGCTGGATATTGAAACAATGGCTGCCATAGACAGACCCACCCAAAATGGGTGAAGTATAACAGGCTATTATTCTGCAGCTACTGCAGAGAGATTGAAAGTGACACAGGGAATGTCAAGAAAATTTTCAGCAGAGGAAACTGGCTGAAAAGCTGCGTTCCCTCCCCCTCCCTCTTTTGGAAAAAGTGTGTCATCCAGTTCGAGAAGTTAACTATCAGAAACCTATCAGCGAACCGGGATCTCTTAATAATTGCAACATCATCTACGTCTGACTGCATCCAAGAAACCAGCTGACCTAAATCAGCCACAATGTTTAAAACCGATGCGTTAGGGAAAATCAAAGGACATTTAACTGTATATTAACTCTTTTTATTGGACTTTAACTTCCCTTATTTCTAATACCTGTGTGTGTGATGTCGCGTTTTTCTTTTCTTTTCTCAGGCTTAGTGCTTAATAAATTTGCTCTTTCATTAACTCAGGAAAACCTTGTTTGGTTGGCTCCTTATTGCTCACAGCATAAATAGTTAAATGCATTTTAATTTAGAAAAGGCATATCCTCATGAAAAATATATTTAAATCTTTGTTGTAACCAACCAAGAAGGTTAAATAGAGGGGAGCCAGTTCACTCCTCACCTGGTCATAACAAAAGATGATGTATTTGAATACATTGCTGTTACTGTGACACCAGGACTATGCAGAAGCAGCTGGAACGGCTTTATTTAACCCAGGCACTGCTTCTAAATTCTGAGAGCCAACTCGCCATGAGAATATTAGACTCTCAACGTAGCTGGGTATAAAGCAGAGAAAAACCATCACAGCACGTTGGTTTTCTCCCCAGACTGCTGTAAATATAAAGCTGGGCATGGCAAAAATTAAGGCAATGAGTATCCCATATACTCAGCATCAGCTCCAAACCTTGTACACTCTGAGCATCTACAACCGCTGGATTGTTGGAAAAATATTTCGGAACAAGTCAAATGAAGAATCCAGTCTCTTGGATCTCCTCGTATAACCTGAAATCCAGATGATTAGTGTACAGGTGGTCAGGAAGCAATTGTACAAAATTAAAGTATGAGTGAATCCAGAATATTTAATTCATTTTAAAGAGAGTTTGACGTCAGTTACATCCGTACCCGATTCTCATTGCTATCACAGGTAATGTGTCTGTGTTTTACAGCAGAGAGTTTGCTACATTACAAAGGCTCCTTACAATGCATTTTTAAAACATTGGGTATTAAACCTCAAAAAGGAACACCCTAGAAATCTGGAGGTTTACATTGCGAAAAGTCCTGCTGTATGGAAATTGTTTGCCTGTTTAGATGTATTTGTAGAAAGGTGCTTCAGGTTAAGTTCATTTATATTGTGGAATCTTCCAAGCAGATTCTGTGCTAGCTAATAGCTTTCAAAAAAATAGTGAAAATCTGTGCAACTTGTTGCCCTCATTGCAAATGTCAATTTACAGGGTCCTGCCACTTTATGGAGCAGATCGGCAGGATTATCAGCGTATTCTCCTCTGGAGCTCGTTGAGGCACATTGCAACCTGGTTTTCAGCACAAGTGCCAGAATTTGTAGTGCCGTTGTGGCCCTCCAATAGCAGCGAATGCCTCCACCCTTATGTCATATAATAATCCAAGAACTACCCACCTAACGACACCCACGCCACACCAACTGGAGTGTTTCAAGAAGGCAGATCAACGCAAGCACCTTGAACAACTAGGGATAGGCAATAAATGGCAGCTTTACCAGTGGTGTCCAATGCTAGAGAATGAACAAAAAATATGAAATCACAGTGACCTAATAAGCTTTTCCATTTAGATGGCTCATTTTCATTTGTATATGGAATTTAAACTACAATCAAAATGCAAGACAGATTACCGAGTATCCCCATCCCCTAAGTGTTAGATGTCATAGCGGGGCTAGTTGTTAGCTTAATATCATGAATCGGTTTTGTAATTGTTCAAATGCAGCTTTCCTGCCCATGCTGACTATTCTGTAGTAAAATTTCTGTGTCACTGGAGTTTTATGAGTACTTGAATTGATGGTCTTAATTTCGTAGTGAAATGAGATCTTCTGAAGTAAACACAGGCTAATCTAATACTCAAAAAGTAGGCTGCAAGTCTGCATTTGAAAGTGAACACAGAATTGATTTTTGAAAGAAAGTACCACAGATTGAACTGTGTAAAGCAATGCTATGATTAAGATATTATCCGCAAAGGTACTATAATAGTCTACAGTACTGGCTTGTTACTTAGCAACTGTTGGTACACCGATTAAGAGAAAGCTAAACATGCAGGACTATAGTTACCAGATTTTGTGAGGAAAATTGTAGTAAAGTTCAGCTGACCTGTAGTTTGCCAGTGAGGGCAAAGGCTTGGTTTTATTTCTGTTTAGATGGTTACTTAAGTTTTGCAGATGGATTACTTATTTCATTTGCTGTCTTTTTGTGTAATGTGTCTTTGGGAGAAAAAAAGTCAGTCAGCGATGCTCTTTTGTTCATGCCCATAACAAGATTGGAATTTAAAGGCAAAGAGTTGGTGTAACAAAATATTCTATAATTTTGTATAAACAGTAGTGTTCTCTTCATCTCTGAAACTCTGTTTTGTATGCGATACGGATAAGAGAATGTTGTTCACTGATATTTATTTAAACTTTTGTTCCTATTCCCCTTAAAATTCTGATGTTTTTTTAACTAGGGTAGAGTTCTACAGATACTGGCAGCCCTCCGGTACTTCACCCATTCTTCGTGTGACTCAAGATAAAGCGATAGGTTATTTGCAATGAAGGGCATTGCAGTTCAGATTTACCATGTACTCACTTGTTGTCTACCTGCATTTTCCAGCAATAGCAGAGGTTATACTACTGGTTATAATACTAGACAAGCAATTGTGAAGAGTTCAAATCCCACTGTAGCAAATTGCATCTGATTCATTTAATGTCCTGCAGGGAAGGAAACCTGTTGTTTTTACAATGTTTGACAAGCACATGACAGTTCCACACTCAATGACTGAGTATCCCTTTGAAGAAAGAAATTGCTCCTCATCTCAGCTCTAAATGTCTGGCCGCTTATTCAGAGACAGTGACCCTGTGATCTAGATTCCTTACGCAGGGCAAACATTTTCTCAGTATCTACCCTATCTAGCCCCTTAATAATTTTATAAGCTTCAATTGGATCACATTTGGTAGAGTAAAAGGGTAAAACTGTAGTTTTAGTGGGAACTAGCAATCTGAATCAGCCTGGGGTAGTGAAAACATGAAAGAGCGGGTTTCCACGAGGAAGAAAACATGGTGCATCAAAGATAAGAAGGGGAGAAAACTGGGGTGTATGCTTTGTCCAGAAATTAATTAATTATTTTACTCATTGAGGATAAGGCAGTACTAGTATTGCTTTGATTGAAAAATTAGTTTTAAAATGGATAAACAACAGGATGTCTTTATTTGAATTGCCTGCATTTTAGGGCACAGTGTCCAAACTCGGCCACCTGAATCCTGGCGTTCAGGTTCCTGAAGCCCGATCGTGTGTCTGTTTTTAATTTTTATTCAGCGGTTTGCCTAAATTAGTTTTGTAGTCCTGTAGGTTTGGAAAGAGTTCTTTGAAACTTTGTGTGGCCTGAGGCTTCATGGTATATACCTATGCAGCCCTTAATGGCTGAAAAACTTGACACTCCTATTTTAGGGCACTTGATCGATGAGTTAGGTTTGAGGTTAATGTGTCAGGAAGATACTTTGAAGATATTTTGAGGTAATGTCAACAAAAGTTTATTTGTGCTTGTGAGATATTTGTTTTGATAGAAGTGGAGTAATTTGGGATGTGTTCATTTTTCCCTTTTTCTGACATATTGGGATTTGTTTGGAATGATAGAATTGGGTTCATGTTGATAAAATCGGGACACATAGTATCTTCTATTGGTACTCAGTGTTTTTAGTAAGGGCTCCCTTTAAGATGGAGGTCCCAATCGGCGCACATTGTGACACAACATGGTGCACATGTTGCCCCTATGCTTGCTGACTTAAATTGACTCCTAATGTGGCACCACATTTTTTTCCCCCTTTGGTTTCAAATCCCTCTATGGCAGGCTTGCCTAACCTTTTCACGTAGAGGGGCCACAATTAAATTTTTTCCTAACTCAAGGGGCCGATGAGCAAGTTTCAGCAAGATAAGGCTTGGCACACCATTAAACATGAATTTTAAAAAAAAAATCAATGTCAAAGCAATAAATTGATAATTTTAAAATATAGTAATTAATAAAAATGACCATTGAAAAGTGCCAAGCAGAAGTTATCCAATAAAATCTTGTTTGCCTTTTCACTTAAGAAGAGTTAGAGAGACAGACTAGGCCCCAGGTTCTGGTCACCAGGGAATGGGTGGGGACCAGGGCTGAGTTAAGGTGTTGGGTTTAACTAACACTGACCATGCATTCGCCTCGGCTGGCACACACTGTTGGCCTCAGTGGAATTCATACAAAAGCGGGGGTCGAAAGTGGGTCGCCTTTCACCCTGGATTTTCCTCTTCTCTTGGCCTACTTTGTGGTAGCTTTTTGGGGAGAGAGGAGGGCAGGATGTGTGTCTCTCCCCGGTCCACTCTCAATCTCAAGGTTCATGCTGTCGCTTGCACCCACGCACACAGTCTCACTCACACAACCAACCGGGAAGTTTGGACATTGTGCCGCCTAAGAGGTATTCAGGAGCCTGTGAAAAGACACTTTTCCTCAATCCTCTCTGCTTGGGACTCCAGCTGCCCTGTGCGGGCAGGGAGCTGGGCTGGCGCTGTTGCTGCAACTGTTGTTCCTCGTGGCCTCTGCTACCTTGACCCCAGTGCTTGCTCCTTTAGGGGACAGGCACCTACACCGGAGCGTGAAAGAGACCACAGCCAAAGGCTGAGAGAACAAAAGAGAAGCCGTTCACCTTCACAATGCTTGCTGGTTCTCCAATCAGAGACTGCTTCTCTCCCAAATTTGCTTCTATTAGGCTCACTGATGAGCCTATCAGCAGCAAATGTGGGAGAGAAACAGCCTGTGATTGGAGGAGCAGCTTCTTGCAGAACCCTTTGTTGAACTTAACTGTAATTTGAACAGTGTCTTCATGGACCAGATACAGAGGCTTGGCTTGGCGGGTCAGGTCGTGGCCTGTGGGCCACGTGTTGGACAAGCCTGCTCTATGGCCACCCTGCATCGTCCGCCCAATTCCCCCCAAATTCTCTGTAACCTCCCATAATCCTCCAAGATCACTGCACTCATACAATTTTGATCTCTTGCACTTCCCTGATTTTCATTGCTCCCCCAATGCAGCTGCCATGGCCCTAATCTCTGGATTCACTTTCTAAAACTCTCTGCCGCCTACTTTTTCTTTTTCTTGAGGATGCTGCTTACAACCTACCTCTTTGACCAAACCTTTGGGCAAGTGACCTTATAGCACCGCCTGTTACTTGGTGTCAAATTTTATTAACCCTCCTGTGAAGCACCGTAACGTTTTGCTAACAGCACTATGTAGATGCAAGTTGTAAGATAGCTTTCTGCTGATATTGCATACCTAATTTGTAAGTTATTGGATGGGCCAATGGAGAACTTAGGTACTCTTTTAACTTGGCACTTTACCACACCTGGTGCAAAATACAATGAGCTTGAAATTCCATACGGGAGGTGATCCAAAACAGGAAATGACAGTTGCCTTGGGAATCATATCGCTGATGACTGCTGCTACTTAAACATTGATGGCCATCTGAAAATGCTTTGCAATACTTGTAGTATGAAAATTACAGTAATATGGTGGCAGATGACTAATGATCATTTATTTTGATGGGGATAAATTTCAATTGATGCGGGGCTTAATAAGAACGCAAGAACACAGGAGTGGATCATATGACCTGTTGAGCCTGCTCTGCCATTCAGCACGATCATGGCTGATCTTGGGCTTCAATCCATTTTCCTGCCGGCTCCCCATATCCCTTAATTCCCTGAGAGACTTAAAAGTCTGTCTATCCCAGGCTTAAGTGTATTCAATGATGGACCATCCACAACCCTCTGGGGTAGAGAATTCCAAAGATTCACAACCGTTTGAATGAAGAAATTTCTCTTCATCTCCGTTCCAAAACATGAGCCACTTATCCTGAGACTGTGCCCTCATGTTTTGGACTCCCCAACCAGTGGAAACAATCTCTCAGTGTTGACTAATTGAACATAAACATAAAGCACTGGTTTTCAAATTTTGTCTCAGGTCTTCCTGTAAATATTGGCACTCTCCCAATGACCCTTTTTGGAAGTGTTTCCAGCTGGTTCCCTTCCCTGACCTCTGGTTTTGTGGTTCCCATATGTGGACAACATTAACCCTTCTGGGTGGCGCTTGGCTTTGGGTTTCTTGCCATTCGTCCTATTTACTGACGACTCAGGGTTACTGATTGGCATTGTGTACTTGGTTGCTTTCTGATTTTTTTTTGGGGAGGTATCCATATTCAGTGTGAAAGCTGAATACAGCATACCTATCCACCCCAACTGCGCCAAACTGCATTTTTGTAATCTCTGAGAAACGTTAAAAGAGGACCTTGAGTCACATTTAACTCTCTCAGGGCCTTGTTAGTGGCCATTGAAGGTATCTACACGCCTCAAATTTTATGCATATTGGTCATTTCTGTTGAGCGGTAGTGCATTTGCAACATCGCCCAGATGCACTGAAAGTTTGTAATCAGCTGGTCACGTTATGTTTCGCAAGACTTCTGACTTTATTACCTGTGATATGTCCCCAGTATGGCAAAAGGCAAAACCTTTGGCATTCCACAGGATTGTTGGATTCTCTAAAGCGTAGGGAACCGTTGACAGAACCCATGTGTCTGAAGCACCATTGCATACATCAACAAGAAAGAGTACCATTTGTTAAGTGAGATGAACATTTGCAATGCCTGATTCTGGATCTCAAATGTCAATGCAGCTCACTAGGGAAATGCAGATGATGCCTTTGGCATCAGCACTCAACTGTGGATGACTCCTTCACCAGAGCATGGCAAGTATCCTGATGGATCTTGGATGGTGAGGCCTAGCCACTGACTTCCTACTGAAGGACAAATAGTATTGCACAGGAAAGGTATAACTGCATACAGTAAGTAGTGGAAAGCGTGGTAGTGGTGCTGAAATCAGGCTTCCAGTGCCTGAACAGATTGTGGGTGGGCTGGTACTCACCTAGCAAAATGGTGAGGATTATAGTCGTTTGCTGTGCATAGCACAACTTTCCCACGCTGAAAGGATTGTCCCTCAAGCAGCAAGATGTGATGACTGTGGAAATTGCAGATCTGGAGGCTCACAATCCAGATGTTTCTGGAGCCATGGTTTGTGCTGCCCCTATGGCTGCAGAGGTTAGGGTGGCTAAAGCGTTGCTGGTGGCTCAGTTATTTGGAAAACAGTGAAAGTGGCAGCATGCCTCATTCCGTCCTCTTCCCCAGGAAAGCAAAATTGATGAACAGTGAACTTTTATTGCAGCATCATAAACAAGTGCGATATTTAGTGGAAAAAGCTAAATAAGAATTGAGATTATCAGGCATATTTTACTCTGGAAACAAAGTTGTGATGTGGCTGATAATTGAAGTTTTCAAACTGCCCCAAATGACTTCTAAATAAATGATTTAAGGGCAGCAGCAACAATAATATAATTAAAATAATCACGAGATACATAAATAATAACATTAATTGAACACTGCTTTTTAAAAACTGCTTATGCACTGCCTTTTTATTAAAAGTTCCATTGCAGTTAAACTAACTTTTTACAGTTATTGTAATTTCAGGACACTTTTTTTTGCCTCTTAGTAACAGTCCTCACTCGCCGTGTTATCAGGTCAGATTTTTTTCTTGGTCAGCTCCTGATGCCCTGCAGAGGGTGCCATTCAGTTTCCATCTCACTTCCCCTGCACAAAATATCACTGAGATTAAATGGGCAAGACCCAGTCTTAACTAACAGCTGACAGTTTGTTGCCTTTCTGCAACAAATTCTGGCCTAAGATTTCTTACACTTTCAAAAATCATCAACTGGTCTTTATTTTATTTGACGTTGAAAATTGCAGTTAATATTTTTAGCATGGTAGAACACCAATGTGCTTGTAAAATAATATTGTACTTTTAGGGAAGGATTTGTTATGAATTGTGACGGTACTTATGTTTTGTTTATGTTACAGATCAGGATATGGTTACACATCCCTGCTGTTATGCAGCATGTTATACCCTTTAGAACTTATGTTATAAGGTGAGTGAAAAGATTCATTACATTTGGGATAGCTTTATATTCATAATTGATCTTTGAACATTTCACTAAAAATACTATAGCAAAAATTTGTATTTTTTATTTGGAAAGAGATTAAAGTTCATATTCAAAAAATAATTCTAGTTTACATTTCTTTTACATGTTCAAATCTAGGTATTTGTGTAAACTTTCAGACCAGGAATTGCGGCAAAGTGCAGCACGCAACATGGCAGATTTGATGTGGAGTACAGTTAAGGAACCCTTGGATACAGCACTGTGTTTTGACAAAGAAAGTTTGGATCTTGCATTCAAGTACTTCATGTCACCAACTCTAACTATGAGGTTGGCTGGACTGAGTCAGATTACAGTAAGTTGTCAGCTTGTAAATATTGATTAGCTAACTGAAAACTGACTTTTTGTGACGTACAATTGGTTTTGGCTAGTTGTTGCATTTTATTATTTGTGCCCAAATTTGCTACTTTTAAAAAATGCTGCTTTTATTTAGAATTACATAGAATCTGTAGCACGGATACAGGCTATTCAGCCTAACTGGTCCATTCAAGTGTTTACGCTCCATTCAAGCCTCCATGCCACCCCACCCCCACCCCATCTAACTTTATCAGCATTATCTAGCCCTTTCTCCATCCATGTTTATTGAAATTCCGCTTAAATGCTTTTCTGTTATTTACCTCGACTACATTTTGTGGTAAAGAGTTCCCCATTCTACCCACTCTCGGTAAAGCTTCTCCTGAATCCCTTATTGGATTTATATCTTTATATTTTGGTTTCTTCCGAAAACATCTTCATCTACCTTATCAAACCCTTTCATAAACTTAAAGACTTCTAACGGCTTACTCCTCAGCCTTTTTTCTGGAGTAAAGATCCCCAGCTCAGCCTTCCCTGATAAGTATATTCTCCCTGTTCTGCTACCATCTTCATGAATCTTTTATGTACTTTCTCCAATGCTTCCATATCTTTTTTACAATATGGTGATCAGAACTGTGCACAGTATTCAGGTGTGGTTTAACTAAAGTTCTATACAGGTTAACAATTTCTCTGCTTTTCAACTACATCCCTCGAGAAATGAATTCCATTTTTTTTGTTGCTTTATTGTTCTGTATTGCTACTTTTACTGGTTTGTGTATTTGTATCTCTAAGTCCCTTTGTTCATCTACACCATTTAGATTCCTTTTTTTCAAGTAGTGTGTGGCCTCCTTATTTTTCCTACCAAATTACACCACCTCACACTTGCCTATTGAAATTCATTTGCCAATACATGCCCATTCTGAAAGTTTATTAATATCTTTGTATTTTGTTAAAAGTCTTGTGCAGTATTAACTAAGCCTTGCAATTTAGTGTTGTCCACAAATTTTGAAATTTTACTTCTGATTTCAGAATCCAAATCACTTATGCCTATTTTCAACGTACAATTATAGTTTATCTTGATTGTTACTGACAAGCTGTACCTACACCTGTTCTAGCTTTCCACATTAAGGTTTCCAAATTATTTCAGTGTCAGGTGAAAATTAAATAAAAGCAGATGAATTGTTTAAAGTTAATGAAGTGAATTACTGTGGGGTTCTTCTGCTCTACCAATGTATTCAGTGAGAGAGGTGGGTAAACCCTGGAATAATGGCTTAAATGGTCCTTACTCTGTTTTTCTAGGGTTTCTTCAATTCTTACGTGGAAGTTATGGCAGATGAACAAAAGGACCTCCTAGAAATTCACTCCTATTAATTTGTCTGCTTAGTATATTCCAGCTTAAGTGCTTCCCAAAATTTAAATTTGTTTACTTGCAAGTTTAAAAATTAAGATGTTAGTAGATTTGTGTAATCCCAAGTTAGTTTCTATTCCACCTGTGAAGTATTAAAGCTAACTATTTCATTTGACAAAACCTGGAAGAGTAGGCATTGGTTCAGTTGGAATACAAGTACCTTTTTAAAATAAGAATATAAGCAGGATCTTGTTTCTCTTGTTTTTTTTGAGTACTGTGTACAGCATTGGTCACCATATTTAAGGAAGGATGTAAATGCGTTGGAAGCAGTTCAGAGAACGTTTACCAGACTAATACCTGGAATGGGTGGGTTGTCTTATGAGGAAAAGTTGGACAGACTAGGCTTGTATCCGCTGGAGTTTAGAAGAGTAAGAGGTGACTTGATTGAAAGATATAAGATCCTGAGGAGCCTTGACAGGGTGGAGGTGGAGAGGATGTTTCCTGTTGTGAAAGAATCTAAAACTAGGGGTCACTGTTTAAAAATAAGGGGCCGCCCATTTGAAACAGAGATGAGGTGAAATGTTTTCACTCAGAGGGTCGAGAGTCTTTGGAACTCTCTTCCTCAAAAGGTGGTGGAAGCAGAGTCTTTGTTTTTAAGAGGTGGATAGATTCTTGGTAAGCAGGGGGTGGCAAGGTTATCGGCGGTAAATGGGTTGCAGATTTCAGGTTACTATCAGATCGACCATGATCTTATTAAATTGCGGTGCAGGCTCGAGGGGCTGAATAGCCTACTCCTGCTCCTTGTTCGTATGTACTTTCAACATGTTCCGTATTTAAATGAAAATTTAAGTAGCGTTTATACAGGAATAGAGAGCTTTTCCATATTCAATCCTAAATTGAGGCTTTTTTCCTTTGCTTATGTTCAATGACATTTTACAATACTACTGTCATGTCATAGATAGAAAATGCATTTGCAGTTTATGATGAATTATGCTTCATGGGGAAAGATCTACTATGGTATTTCTTTTAAAAAATGCTTTGCTTTCTAGTCATGCTGTCCATTAAACTCCTTACTTTATACCCTTTCCCTTTGACTCAGCTGTACTAATCAATGAACTTTGCCTTTTCAATAAACTAATGTTTTTGATTTACAAATCAGTGTAAAGTGGCTGTAAAATAAACTAGAAAAATCAATTTCCATTTTTTTTCCCCCAACAGAATCAACTTCACACATTCAATGATGTTTGTAATAATGAATCTTTGGTGTCAGACACTGAAACGTAAGTAACTTTTATTAGAGAGATGACTCTTAAAATCAAATACAAATTTGAGGAAAAAGAATTATGCTTGTTTTCTAACCAAATGTCCCTGAGAATTCTGAAAGAAAACCAACTATACAGTACTGGGCAGGTTGGAAAACAGGGAGAAGAAAGAAAACTTTTTGTGTAAACTTCTTCCCTTTATCTTCTGTCACACAGGTCAATTGCAAAAGAACTAGCAGACTGGCTAATTCATAATAGTGTTGTTGAACATATCTTTGGACCAAATTTGCACATTGAGGTTTGTGTGGAACGTTCTTTCTTCCCCATCAAAATGAGTTTGCAAAATCTGTTTTTACCTTTCTCAAATCTTGCATTATTGGTTTGCAGATCATCAAACAATGCCAAGTCATCCTTAACTTTCTGGCTGCAGAAGGAAGACTTAGCACACAGCATATAGACTGTATTTGGGCAGCAGCACAGGTACTAATGAGCTAAATTTGTACTGTTGTTTACTTTTGTTGCTTAAACCATAGGGGGTAAAATAGAATGCAAATGCCACAAAATTTTTAAAGAAAAAACTGAGAAAACTATTTTAATGTTTCCTTTGGAGGGTATTTCTGAAGAAAGTAATTTGCACAGGTAATGTTTTAGTTTTAATATCTATGTTGAATGGGATCACTAGACAAACATCAAAACCTACTAAGAGACTAATAAGTTATTTAAATTTTTAGTTTCATTAAAAGTTGGCCTTAATTTGTACATGCTAGTGTAATTTAGGTGAAGGTTTTCCTTTTAATAAAAGATTCCCACCTGCGCACTCATGTATGCGCATATTTATGCAAACACTAAGGAAAAAGTTTTGAAGACCCTTTGGATTACATTCACTGAGTCAAAGCTGACTCTATTTGGTAACACTTATGATTTTATTTGGGCAGATGAGGTTTACATTACGGTATTTGAACAGTTTAAAAAGAATAATTGAGGAATGCATTACCCATTACTGTCCTTTGCATAGGATATCCTATTGCCTATTTCCCATCCCTCCAACTCTCACACGTATCTGCACCTGATTGGATTGGCGCCCTTCTCGACCCTTCTACACTGCAAATGTCACAAACCTACTAGGGTATACCTCAGAAACCAGAACTACAGAAAGATCCTAATCTTTCATAACCCACTTTTTATCCAGCCAGGAGCCTGGCAACGTCTGTGGCCAACTGTTCTTAGCCTTAACTTCTTTATTGAGAGTCCCCACATGCAATCTTTCTCCTTCATGTCATGAAGTAATCTTGGAATGTTAAGGGAATAAATTTTCCTAGGTGGGTGATCTACATGTATTACCTCAAGAATTGTGTACAGTGGGCATCAGGGCCACATTAACCTTTCAGTTGTATATTGACATTTTTCCAGATCCGTTTTTAGTATTGTTTTTCACATTGTTTGTTACCAGTAAAGGACCTGCTTGACAGTAAACACATGAGTCTATATTTTATTATATATGTTCTTATTACAGTTTGGCAGTTTAACACTAAGTCATGTATTGTTTGGGTTAAAAAGAAACTTTTATAATTTTCCCATCATCTTTTCAATTCTAACTTCTTTTGGGCAATACCTTCATGCCACTCTAGGTTTATTTTGGTTTGGTTCTAATGAATGTTTGCTCTCTGATTTCTCAGTTGCTTTTGAGCTTTGGACCTAACTACCAATATTTTTCTGGAACTATTTGCTGTAGTTGTTTGTTTATTTCTAATGTTGCACCAACTCCAGAGGTGCAATGTTTGTCCCAGATTTAGAAAAATGGCTCAATGCTATCACCTGATTGAAGGGCTATTTTTAGTGGTAATTGAAAATTATCCTTCTTATTTGCTTTTTGAAAATAATAATTTGAGGGAATTGAGGAACTCATGTAATATTTAATTGCATGATCATCTCTAATATCTCCACTCACTGATTCTTCTTATTTTATTTGTACTTTTTGACACATTTTCTCTTTCTTCTCCCCCATAGTTGAAGCACTGTAGTCGGTACATCCATGATTTGTTCCCTTCTCTTATTAAGCACCTGGACCCTGTACCACTCCGTCACCTTCTTAATCTAGTATCTGCTCTTCACCCAAGTGTGCACACAGAACAGGTAAGACATCTGCATGGATGTGTCCAACATTTCTATAATAGACATGGATCTTTCACTCTTTCTATATTGCTCACTTTTGCTCTCACTCTCCGGACCACACAGATGAACAGAAAACAGTTTTACTATATGAGCAAGAGCAATGGAGTTCTCTGGGTAGCTTGACCTTCAACCAATCGTGCCGGAAATTTTATTGTCTGGTCATTTATCCTATTGTGGGACCTTGCTGTGCACAAAGCGGTTAGAATATGGAACATGGTACTATGAGGGGTAGTTGAGGCAAGCAATATAAATACATTTAAGGGGAAGCTGGAAAAGCATGTGAGGGAGAAAGGAATAGAAGATAATGCTGATAGGGTTGGATGAAGAGTGGTGGGGAGGAGGCTTTTGGGGCATAAAAGCCTTCATAAACTAGTTGGGCCAAATGATCTCTGTGCTGTCTAGTTGATTTAAGTATGTTAATTTCTTCTACATGCAAGTTGCTGCCTCTAACCACAAGAGTGTTTGGTGCCTGGACATGGGTATGGGATGAAGGCACGACAGGAAGGACAACAAGTTATGGAAGAGTGAACCAGGGTATCATGAAAGGAATGGCCACTTCAGAAAACACAGAAGGGAAGGGACATAATGCTTGGTGATAGGATTATTGAGCTGATGGAAAGGACAGAAGGTAATCTGGAAAGTATGAAAAGTGTGAGGACAAGAGGGAATCCATTATAGTTGTGAAGTGGGAGTGGGGGCATAGGAAAAGGGTGAGAACATAAGCATGGGAAATAGGATAGATCAACTGAAGGTCTTGTCTACTACTGCAAAAAGGAATCCTTTTGAGAAAGGAAGACATCTCAGAAACTCTACAATGGAAAGTGGTATTATCAAAGCAAATGTGATGGAGAAACTGGGGGCAAAATTTTCCCAAATTTGCACTAAGTGCAGTAGCGAGCGGCCAAAATGGCGTGCTACCTGTTGGTGGCGGGTTTTCACGTCATATCATCCAAAACCCGCCTCATTGTTTATGCACTCCTGGGAAACAGGCCATTTCCTCGGTGGGCAGGCTCTCATTCGCCCTCCCGCCATCACCCTGCCGTTGCATCATGCCAGGCGGCATGTTTAAAGGCCAGCTGCCAGTACATCATGCCAGGCGGCATGTTTAAAGGCCAGCTGCCAGTACACTGCTCATCGCTGCCAGCTCACCACCGCTGGCCAGGAGACATGATCAGCAAATTAAAAAAGGACAGTAGCCCCCCGGTTTAATGACGGGTCCTTCGAGCTGGATGCCGTGGAGGCCTGCCGGGATGTCCTGTACCCCCGCTCTGGCTGCAGGATAGACAACAATGTGACCAATCCGCCTTGGGAGGCGGTGGCAGCAGTGGCCAGCGCCAACGCCCTTCAGAAGAAGACAGCTACCTATTGCCACAAGAGGATGCATGATCTCCTCCCTTCCGCCAGGGTGAGTCACTCTTTCCATCACTCTCAACTCTCCCACTCACAAACCCAGCACACATCCACAGGCCCCTCACTCAATGCCAGTTCAAGGGCATTCACAGTCTCACACACACTTTCATTGTCCTCAGCCCATCCATGGGACCACTTACCACCCGCACGGGCGGGGCACATTATCATCTGGCCCGGCAGGTGTCCTGCTTACACTTTCTCCACCTCTATCCATGCAGGACAAGCAGGCACACAACAAGTGAGAGTGGTCGCAGACCAGTGGTGGAATGCCCGAAATCAAGGTCCTCATGGACTTAGAAAACAGAGCCATCCAGCTGGCCGGCGAGGATCTGGACCAGTCCTGTGCTGACGGTGAGGTCGGCGCTGCTCTACCAAATGAGGATCAAGCAGTGCAACATCCATCAGACAACCATGCCGTGAGTGATGTGTCCTCTTGCATAGGCCACTGCCATGCACTAATTATCTCTCCTTGCTTTCGCAGGCACATCTGCCAAACAACTAACAAGAGTCCATGACCCAGGGCCTCCAATCAAGCCCCGAAGAAACCTTCAAAGGGGAATCTGAAGGCACCCTCCTCGAAGTTCCATCACAGTACTTACCCACACTCCCATCAGCGCAGAGACACACACATTGGTGGGACCTAGCTTTGGAATAGACACGAGATCATAATCTGGTGAGCACATCACGCTGTCTGATCCACAGCAGGCGGAGGCAGGGACTTCCCAGGTCCCTGGCATTCGGGGGACTGCTGGAGGCCAGAAATTTGCTGAGTCTGATTCAGTTGACAAGCCTCTGGATTTGGTCATATCACAGTTGCTGGAGCTGCAAAGGAAAGCTCGGGAACACCAGGAAAGGATGTCTGCTGCAAGGGGTCCATCCGCCTTCAGGCTGAGGTGATAGCGCCAGCATGACAATGCACTGAGGTCAACACTGGTAGTTGGCCTCCAACAGTGTGTATGCGAGAGGGGTGCTAGGCAGCTCGGTCTCACTCCATCTACCCCTTCCCCTCAAAGAGTCAGCCATGGGCCTTCAGGCACCCATAGGGAGGAGGATTAGAGGTGCACACTCTGGACCAATCCACCCAGGTGACTCCGGGAGTGACTGGCCCATCTGAATCTCCTCTTCCTGTGACCTCAGCAGCTCCAGCTTCACAGGCCGAGGAGGGTGCCATTGCCACACTGCAGGACCCTGAAAGCAGTTTGGGGCCCTCCAAGACTCAACCCTCCAGAGGACGCCCGCCAAAGTCATCACAGACAGGGCGTTGCAGTCAGCAGGCTGCCTCCACCTCTGCTGTGGGTGTCCGGGGAGCACCAAGACATAGAGGCAGGGTTTGGAAAGTTAAGGAGAATTGGTTGCACAACCTGTGCAATGGTGTTAATCACTTGTACATACTGTTCACTATTGTCAGTAAACTCTCAAGAATGTCTCCCAGCCTATGGTTTGTTGTTCTGATGAGCAGTGTTCTTGTCACTCAGATATGAAACCTTTCTGCACAAGATAAAGGCAGGTGTCTCAGTCCAGGGCCTCTTCCCTGTATTTTGTGCAGCCTTCAGACCAAAATCACGGTCCTGCCGCACACTCCCTGGAAGCATTACTGATACCTGCACTTTGATGGTGCTTGTCATTGCTGCCAGAATGTAATGGAGCGCCAGGTTGTAAAAGGCGCAGCAGACGACGACCGTGCGTGACGTCTCTGCGGACTGTATTGCAGCACTCCACCAGACTGGTCCAGGCACTGGAACCTCACCTTCAGCATCCCGATGGTCTGCTTCACCAAGTAGCGATCTGCAGCATGTGCTTCATTATACCATCGCTCTGTTGCAGTCTGAGGCCGCTGCATGGGTGTCATCAGCCACAGCCTCTGGGGGTAGCCCTTGTCTCCAAGGAGCCATCCCTGTAGCTTCTGTGGACCCTGGAAGACTTCAGGGACCTGTGACCGACTGAGCATGTAGACGTCGTGCACCCTCCCTAGAAACCGTACTCACACCTGCAGGACTTGTTTCTGGTGGTCGCATGCCAGCTGCACATTCAATGAGTGGAATCCCTTATAGTTGATGTAGTTCACCATGTGTAGCGATGGAGACCTGAGCACCAAATGGGTGCAGTCGACTGCACCCTGCAACTGTGGGAATCCTGCAATCCAGGCAAATCCAATTGCCCTTGCATCCTGCCTGTCCCAGTCCCGGGCAAAATGCACAAAGTTATGTGCCCTCGAGAAGGTGGCACCTGTGACCTCATGGATACATTTGTGGATGGTGGCTTGTGATAGCCCACAGAGGTCACCTGTGGAGCCCTGAAAGGAGCCACTGAGATAGAAATTGAGCACCGCGGTCACTTTTACAGCCACTGGCACTGGATGCCCTCCATTTCCCTTTGGCGCCAAGCCCTGCAGTAAGTGGCAGATGTGAGTGACTAGGTCCCTAGACATGCACAGTCGTCGGCGACACTGGTTCTTGGTCATCTGCAGGAATGACAGATGGCTTCTATAGACCTTGGGTGTTGCTAGGTGCTGACAAGCCACGGCTCGCTGTTGCTCCCGGGCAGCGTGTGCGGGAGCCCCAGCAGCCCCTTCTTCCTCAGGTTGCAGCTCCTGCCTTTGCCTGGCCAGGCGCCTCAGTTGCTTTCTCCTCTGTCGTCTTCGCTCTCTGTAGGCCATCAGGCATTCAGCTGGGTCACCAGGCTCCATGCTCGCGATGTGGTCCTCCTGCGACATGAAAGAGAGAGATGTGGTTAGCATGGGCGAACTTAGTACCTTTCCTGGCCCTGTGTGATGATCCCTTAGTGCTTCCCAGAGAGTGCTGGCCACCCCTCGGATGGCTACAGATGAGTGCGCTGCATGGCTGCCCTTTCAGCCTGCCATATAGGGGAGACAGCTCCTATCTGGTTTGCTGAGATTGCAAGGGGCTGTGAGCGCCTCCAGCAGTGACTGCTACATGGCCAGCATTGAGGAGGAGATTGTATAATGTGTGCAGTCCAACTGCTCCGCGATCCAGTAAAGTGGTTGCGGACTCGCAGTTTGTGCTGGGGTGGGGGGGGGGGGGGGGTGTGGTGGTGGGGGCGTAGGGGGCCGCTTTTGGGGTAGAGCGCTTCCGCATTGCATGCGTAGGCGGGCAGGCTAGGAGCCCGACCCCAATCATATCACTGTGGCTGCGCCTGAAGTTTCTCAGTTACAGAGGAATGATCAGTTTATACAGGTGTCCCTACTGTGCAGCCACTTCCCTCTCCTACCCTGCCCCCCACCTTGATTTATTTTGCGCGGGATCCAATGCCAAGGCAGCAGTTGCCCCCACCCCTCCCCCCAACAACAGCAACAGTCAGCTCCAAGGCTGGGCAGCAGTTGCCCCCGGACAACACCCTCCCCCGAAAACAGCCGCCTCCGAGGCAGGGTGGCACTTCACCCAGGCCCGCCTAGCGCCTCTGAAACCTGCAAAGCAACAGGTGACCCTGGTGAGCTACGGCAAACGATGCTATTCACTCACCTGAGTTCCCCCAAAGTGAAGGCCACCAAGTTCATGCCACCTGTGTGCTGTTGTGAAACACGCCGACATGCTTTCCCACTGACGTGGACGGATGATCTGGTAGAGTCCAAGCGCCTGGTGTGATGGCCTTTTAATGATATGCTGATGTATTACAATGAGCTCCCTGACCACCATTGGTGGGAAACGCTGCCCGCCGTTGGTGGGCTGAGCGGAAGATCGCGATCTGCCTCCCTGCCGTCGTGAAACTGATCGCATCATATTGTCCGTGCATGCCACCTATCACGCCCACTGCCAGCAGGCATGGAAAATTCCGCCCTGGGAGACAGAAATTGAGCCCTTTCAGGAATTTGTATTGAATGTAATAAAATGGTTGAGAGTGTTAGTGGGCTTGCGATAGAACACAGATTACTTGCTTTATCCTGAAAATAATCAATTTAAAGAAAAGGACTTGGTAACTTGTGGAATTGGATTTATATTTAACATCTCTTACATGGTTCAGGTTTGGTGCTGTTTTGCCTTCAGCCTGTGGATTAATCGTACAGATGGCTGTCAGGACAACTGTGGAGTGGCAGTGATTCTAACAGCGGGGATGGTCCACTAAGTGCCTGTGTGAGAGGGGCTGACAGCTATAGGGCCAGGCAGCCAAATGTACTTGACACAGTGCTTTTTGTCCTATTATACTTGGGGATGTGGAAGTAACTCATGAATTTTTGAAATCTGAAGTTTTGCATTATGCTGCTAGTCCAAGTTTAGTATTGCTGAAACTAAAGTGTTGCTGTATTTGTTACTTCTGTATTTGTTATTTTGTATCAGACATGTGAATCAAAATCTCAGTGATCATTTTGCTCTTCTGGCTTTCTGCTGCTTTATACTTTCTTTTAACTGAACATGGTTTGTAGTTTATAGCCTAAATTGAGTGGTCTAGTAGTGTTTTATTCCTTTGCTATCTGAAGACTGAGAGGACATGTGAGGGCTCCTGTTAATTTATTAACAAAAAGATTTTTGTGCAATTCCTGGACAATGCTACTTTGAGATATGCATAAAAAGTCACATTTCAAATCATAGAGAATAATAGCTTGCTTACTTGGGGAAGCTGTAAAAAGATAATTGAAGCCCTCCCATTTACTTTCTAATTAATCTAACGATAAGTAACTGGATTACAAAATCTGGTTAACAGTATGCTTATCCATTTAGACAATGGTACTGAGTGAGTATTCCAAACTACCCATGAAAACAAGAGTGGTGCCTTAGCTGTGACCTCCCAACGGCAGCATGACGCACATGAAAAACCAACAATTTGTTCTCTTTGCTGCAGGCTTTGCTGCTGTTGCTGCACTGCCCTCAAACCCATTCATCATTTATTAAGTTCCAAACACTCTGGCCTATTTATGAGCTCTGCCACAGCAAGTTGACTGAGTTACTTTCTGCATTCTCAACCACACTATATAGCAATGCTTACTGTAGATCGTGATGTATAAGTTGACCTGCTGAAGACTACCCCATTTTATTGGCCTCAAAAATCATTTTTACAAATACTTGACATATAAGTTAACTTCCCTTTTCAGCTATGACATGCTATACTCGCATTAGTAGTCGACCTCTTTCTTTTTTTGTTTGGTCAGGTGTTGATGTGCAATTGTGGTTCCTTGGACTGCTTTATTTACCCTCCCCATTATCTGCAGTTCACACTGAAGTCATTGAGTAAAAGTATTCACTCAATACCCCATTTTTGGCCTTGTTCACAGACCTTGTACTTGGCATCAATGCTTATTAAAGCCCTCTGGAATAACGCACTTGCTGCTAAGGCTCAACTGTCCAAGCAGAGCTCCTTTGCTTCTCTCCTTAATACAAACCTCCCAATGGGAAATAAAAAAGGTAAGTGCAATGCTTGGAGAATGGATACATTGTATTATTTTAAGTAAGTGTTTATACATCTAAAATTCCAAATTTTCTAAGTCTGCATTCATATACAAGCTTCTGCTCAAATTAGTAAGAAAATGATAAAAAGACTGTACAACATTTAAGAACATAGAAGCAGGGGAAGACTATTCAGCCCCTCGAGCCTCCTCAATTCAATATGATCATGGCTGATCTTCTGCCTCAACTCCACTTTTCTGCCCACTCCCCATACCCTTTGATTCCCTGAGAGATCAAAATTTGTTGATCTCAGCCTTGAACATACTTGATAGCTAATCCACAACCCTCTGCAGTTGAGAATTCCAAAGATTCACAACCCACTGAGTGAAGAAATGTCTCCTCATTTCAGCCCTAAACGATTGATCCCTTATCCTGAGACTGTGCTCCAATGTTCTAGGTTCCCTAACTGCGGTATCAGCCTCTGTGTCTACCCTGTCAAGACCCTTCAGAATTTTGTATGTCTCATTTTTCCAATTGCCAGAGAGTATAGGCTCAATTTACTCAACCTCTCATCATAGGAAAACCCTCTTATCCCAGGAGTCAATCTAATGAATCTTCTTATGAACCTCCCAGATTCCTCCTTTAGAAATGGAGTCCAGAATTGCACAGAGTATTCCAGGTGTGGCCTCACCAAAACCTCACCAAAAATTGAAGCAAGACTTCCTTATTCTTGTTCTCTGATCTCTTTGCAATAATGGTCAACATGCCAATAGCTTTCCTAATTTGCTGCTGTTCCTGTATGCTGGTTTGGTGTTCCTTATATAAGTACAGCAAAGTCTCTATGAATATAAACATTTAGAAGCTTCATTCTTTAAAAAAAAGTTATACTTTTCTGATCTTACTACAAAGTGAACATCTTCACACTTCCCCACATTATACTCCATACTGTTGCCCATTCACTTAACCTGTCCATATATCTTTGCAGTCTCTTTGTGTCCTTTCCAACTTAGATTTCCACCTAGCTTTGCATCATCAGTAACTTTGGATACATTACTCTTGGCTGCTACATCTAAGTCATTAACATAGATTGTAAACAGCTGAGACCCCAGCACCGATCTCTGTGGCACTCCACTAGTCACAGCCTGCCAGCTTGAAAATGCCCCGCTTATCCCTACTCTCTGCTTCCTGTTTGTTAATCAATCCTCTATCCATGCTCTTATCTTGCCCATTAACCTTTTGTGTGGGACCTTATTGAATGCCTTTTTGAGATCCAAATATACTACACCTACAGGCACCCCATTTTACTGTGCATCCAAGTCTCTCTCAACATCAGCAGTTGTTCCATGCCTATAAAAACATATTCTGCTTTTCTATTCTTACTACCAAAATGAATAACCCTTCACTTCTCCATACTGTACTCTCCTTTATCTACCATACTAGTTACAACTTCAAAAATTCTAATACATTTTGAGCTCTTTATCTTTGCCTATTTTCAGTGATGTCTACTAAGATTCTAGCAGAAGCTAGTAGTATTAAAGTAGCTTAAAAACTCTCAAAATGGCATAACAGATGCTTTTTCAATAAACGAAAAACTGCCAACCTAGTACATTCAAATTAGGAGCAGGAGTAGGTCCCTCGAGCCTGCCCTGCCATTCAATAAGATCATGGCTGGTCTGATTGTAACTTCAACTCCACATTCCCGCCTACCCCCAATAACCTTTCACCCCCTTGCTTATAAAGAATCTATCTACCTCTGCCTTAAAAATAATCGAAGTCTGCTTCCACTGCCTTTGGTGGAAGAGAGCTCCAAAGACGCTCAGCCTCTGAGAGATGGAATTTCTCCTCATTTCTATCTTAATGGGTGACCCCTTATTTTTAAACAGTGACCCCTAGTTCTAGATTCTCCCACAAGAGGAAACATTCTTTCCACATCCACCCTATCAAGACCCCTCAGGACCTTGTATGTTTCAATCAATTTGCTTCTTACCCTTCTAAACTCCAGCGGATACAAGCCTAGTCTGTCCAACCTTTCCTCATAAGCCAACTCTCCCATTCCAGGTATTGGTCTAATAAACCTTCTCTGAACTGTTTCCAACACATTTACATTCTTACTTAAATAAGGAGACCAATATTGTACACAGTACTTCAGATCTGATTTCGCCAATGCCCTGTATAACTGAAAAATAACCTCCCTACTTTTGTATTCAATTCTCCTCGCAATAAACGAATACATTCTATTAGCTTTCCAAATTGCTTGCTGTATCTGCATACTAACCTTTTGTGTTTCATGCACTAGAATACCCAGACCCCTCTATTTAAGAGCTCTGCAATTTCTCACCATTTAAATTATATGCTTTTTCATTGTTCCTGCCAAAATGGACAATTCACATTTCCCCACATCATACTCCATTTGCCAGATCTTTGCCCACTACTTAACCTATCTATATCCCTTCATAGCCACCTGATGTTCTCTTCACAACTTACTTTCCTACTGATCTTTGTGTCATCAAATTTAGTAACTGTTCCTTCATCCAAGTCATTTATATAAACTGCAAAAAGTTGAGGCCCCAGCACTGATCCCTGTGGCATGCCACTTGTTACATCTTGCCAACCTGAAAATGACCCATTTATGCTTGCTCTGTTTCCTGTTAGCTAGCCAATCATCTATCCATGACAATATGCTACCCCCTACAGCTTGAACTTTTATTTTTCACAATAACCTTTGATGTGGCACCTTATCAAATGCCTTCTGGAAATCCAAGAACAATATATCCAGTGGTTTCCCTTTATCCACAGCATGTAATACTTCTTCAAAGAACTCCAATAAATTGGTTGAACATGATTTCCCTTTCATAAAACCATGTTGACTCTGCCTGATTGCCTTGAATTTTTCTAAGTGCTCTGCTGTAACGTCTTTAATAATAATTTCTAACATTTTCCGTATGACAGATGTTAAGCTATTTAACCTGTAGTTTCCTGCTTTCTGCCTCCCTTTTTGAATAAAGGAGCTATATCACTTCTTTCCAATCTAATGGAACCTTCCCTGAATCTAGGGAATTTTGGAAGATCAAAACTAACGCATCAACTATCTCACTAGCCATTTCTTTTAAGACCCTAGGATAAAGTCCATTAGGACCCGGGACTTCAGTCCACGGCTCCAATAATTTGTTCAGTACCACTTCCCCGGTGATTGTCATTTTCTTGAGATCCCCCCCCTCCCTTCCATTTCCTGATTTACAGCTATTTCTGGGATGTTACTTACATCCTCCATACTGAAGACCGATGCAGAATACCTGTTCAATTCATCTGCCATTTCCTTATTTTCCATCATCAATTCCCTAGACTCGCTTTCTATAGGACCAACGCTCACTTCGTTACCTCTTTTTTTTAAAGTATCTATAGAAACTCTTAGCATCTGTTATTATATTTCTAGCTAGCTATCTCTCATACTATAATTTTTCCCTCCTTATTAATCTTTTAATCATTCTTCGTGTTTTTATATTCTGCCAAATCTTCTGACCTGCCACCCATCTTTGCGCAGTTATATGCTTTTTCTTTAGATTTGATACTATCTTTAACTTTTTTACTTAACCACGGATGGTGGGTCCTCCCCTCGGAATTTTTCCTTCTCGTTGCAATATATCTATTCTGTGTATTCTGAAATATCCCCTTAAATGTCTGCCACTGCACCTCTATTCCTTAACCTTTTGCCAGTTCACTTTCACTAGCTCTACTTTCATGCCCTCATAATTGCCCTTTAAAATACCAGTCTTAGACCAACTTTTCTCTCCTTCAAACTGAATGTAAAATTCAGTCATATGATCGCTGCTACCTAGGGGCACCTTCACTGAGGTCATTAATTCATCCTATCTTGTTGCACAATGCCAGGCCTAGTATAGCCTGCTCTCTGGTTGGCTCCAGAACACGCTGTTCTAAGAAACTAACCAAAAAACATTCTATGAATTTGTCATCTATGCTACCTTTGCCCATCTGATTTTTCCAGTCTATATTAGATTAAAATCCCCCATGATTATCGCTGTACCTTTCTGACAAGCTCCCATTATTTCTTCCTTTATATCCCAACCTACCATGTAGTTACTGTTAGGTGGCCTGTACACCACTCCCATAAGTGATTTCTTGCCGTTATCATTTCTCATCTCTACCCAAACTGCTTCTACATCCTGGTTTCCTGAACTTGGGTCATCCCTCTCTATTGTGCTAATACCATCGTTAATTAATGGAGCCACTCCTCCACCCTTTCCTAGCTTCCTGTCCTTCCTAAATGTCATGTACCCTTCAATATTCAGGTCCCTATGTCGTCCTGCAGCCATGCCTCTGTGATGGCCATTAGATTGTACTTATTTATTTCTGTTTACGCTATCAGTTCATCTGTTTTGTTTTGAATGCTACATGCATTCAGGTACAGAGCCATTAGGTTTGTCATTTTATTATTTTTGTAACCTCTTGCCTTATCTGCTGACTTATGCTTAGATTTGTACTCTCTCCCTTTCTGTCATGGTCCATTTATCATTTCCCATGTTAATGGAGCCCAGCATATCAGTACAAAAGATAAGGCTGAAGCATTTGCAACAATCTTCAGCTAGAAGAACCAAGTGGATGATCCCTCTCTGCCTCCTCCTGAGGTCCCCAACATCACAGATGGCAGTCTTCAGCCAATTCGATTCACTCCACGTGATATCAAGACATGGCTGAAGGCACTGGATACTGCAAAGGCTATGGGCTCTGACAATGTTCTGACAATTGTACTGAAGACTTGTGCTCCAGGACATGCCGTGCCCCTAGCCAAGCTGTTCCAGTACAGCTACAACACTGGCATCTATCCAGCAGTGTGGAAAATTGCCCAGGTATGTCCTGTGCACAAAAAGCAGGACAAATCCAACCTGGCCAATTACCGCCCCATCAATCTACTCTCCATCATCGAGGAAGTGATGAAAGGCATTATCAACAGTGCTATCAAGCAGCACTTGCTTAGCGATAACCTGCTTACTGACACTCCGTTTGGGTTCCACCAGGGCTGCTTAGCTCCTGACCTCATTACAACCTTAGTTCAAACATGGACAAAGGAGCTGAACTCTAGAGCTGAGGTGAGAGTGATTGCCCTTGACATCAAGGGAGCAGTTGACTGAGCGTGGCATTAAGAAGCCCCAGCAAAACTGGAGTCAATGGGAATCAGGGGGAAAAGTCTCTGCTGGTTGGAGTCACATGTAGCAGAAAGGGTGGTGGAGGACAATCACCTCAGTTCAAGGACATCACTGCAGCAGTTTCTCAGGACAGTGTCTTCAGCCCAACTGCTTCATTAATGACCTTCCTCCCATCATAAGGTCAGAAGTGGGGATGTTCGCTGATGATTGCATAACGCTCAGCACTATTCGTGACTCCTCAGATAATGAAGCAGTTCATGTCCAAATGCAGCAATATCTAGACAATATCAAGACTGACAAGTGGCAAGTAACATTCATACCACACAAGTGTCAGGCAATGACCACCTCCAACAAGAGAGAATCTAAACATCGTCCCTGGATATTCAATGGAATCACCATCGCTGAATCTCCCAATATCAACAGCTTGGGGGTCGCCATTGGCCAGAAACTGAACTGAACTAGCCATATTAATACCGTGGCTACAAGAGCAGGTCAGAGGCTAGGAATTCTGTGGTGATTAACTCACCACCTGATTCCCCAAAACTTTCCATCATCTACAAGGCACAAGTCAAGAGTATGATGGAATACTCTCCACTTGCCTGGATGAGTGCAGCTCCAACAATACTCAAGAAGCTCGACAGCATCCAGGACAAAGCACTCTGCTTGATTGGCACCTTTTGCACTAATATTCACTCCCTGTACCACCGGCGAACAGTAGCAGCAGTGTGTACCATCTACAAGATGCATTGCAGGAACTCACCCAAGGCTCCTTGGGCAGCGCCTTCCAAACCCACAACAGCTACCACCTAGAAGGGCAAGGAAAGCAGACATATGGGAACACCACCACTTCGGAATTCCCCTCCAAGGCACTCGCCATCAACTATATTGCCATTCTTTCACTGTCACTGGATCAAAATTCTGGAACTCCCTCCCTAACAACACTGTAGGTGCACCTACACCACAGGGACTGCAGCGGTTCAAGAAGGCAGCTCACCACCATCTTCTCAAGAGCAATTAGGGATGGGCAATAAATGCTGGCCTAGCCAGCAATGCTCACATCGCATAAATGGAAAAAAATAACTTTCTCTCTTACCTTGTTTCTACTCTTTGATTTACCACATCTTCCCACATTTGATCCCTTGCCCCCACTACTTAGCTTACAACCCTCTCTACTTCTTGTTATGTGGCTCGCTAGAACATTGGTCCCAAATGTAGACCGCCCCAACCGTACAGCTCCCACTTTCCCCTATCCGGTGCCAATGTTGCACAAATAGGAACCCACTTCTCCCACATTAGTGTTCTTGCCACAGATTCATCTGTCTAATTATATTCATCCTATGCCAATTTACAGGTTGCTCAGGTAATAATCCAGAGGTTATTACCTTTGAGGTTCTGCTTTTTAATTTGGGACCTAGCTCCTCATACTTTCTATGCAGAACCTCTTTCCTAGTCTTACCTGTGTTATTGGTACCTGCCTGGACCAAGACCACTGGGTCCTCCCTCTCCCACTGCAAGTTCCTCTTCAGCCCTGAGCAGATGTCCCACACCCTGGCACTGGGCAGGCATCACATCTGTCTGGACTAACGCTCTTGACTGCAGAGAACAATATTTATCCCTCTGACTATGCTGCCTCCTATCACTACCACATTCCTCTTCACTCCCCCCACTTGAAAGACATTCTTCGCCATGGTGCTATGGCCAGTCCGCTCATCTACCTTGCAGCCCTTCTCATCCACACAGGTAGTAACCACCTTGTACCTGTTGGACAAAGTCGGGGGCTGAAGCTCCTCATTACTACATGCTGGTTCCCCTTAACTGCCTGACTCACAGTCACATCCTCCTGTCTCTGACCAGTGACCACCTTTAAAGTTCCGCCTAACCTAAGGGGAGTGACTCCCTCCTGGAACAAAGTGCCCAAGTAGCTCTCCTCCTCCCTGACGCCCCACAATGTTCGCAACTCAGACTCCAGCTCAGCAACTCAGAGCCAAAGTTGCCTAAGCTGTAGACACTTACTGCAGGTATGGTTCTCTGGGATCACAGCACACTCCACAGATTCCCACACGCTGTAATCACGGCACACCACCAACCCTGCCATTTCTGTCCAACCTTATTAATTTAATCAGTCAATTCGTTAATAATTTACACAATAAAGTAACAGAAAGTTGTAGTCACCCAGCTTGGAGACGAGGAAGGAAACACACCAAACACTGGAGGCTGAAAAAAAAGTAGAAAAAGGAGCACCTCTTTCCCCCTGTGCACTGAATTCCGACCTGAACCAAATTTGCAACTCCGACCTTTCAATTACCTGTTCCTGTTAATATGCTGACATTGTGCTCTGATTTAAACAATATGTTATTGGAACCATCCTATCTTTGTGTGGAAGAAAACTCATTATCCCGCACAAACATCTTATGAATTATTCATACAAAATTAAAATCTGTTTTTTGCACACAGGTAGAAGTAGTAAGCCAACTTTCATGTTAATGAACTCCCTACTTGTTCAACAAGTTTAGTTTCCTTTTACTGTAATGGAGCATTGGTATTTTAATTTTGATAAATCTAGTATTTTATTGTAGAATTTATTTGTCCTCTTTCCTTTAAAAACAGCAATCATCACACCTTGCCAAAAAAATTATCCTTGTATTGAGATATTGACTGTACAATTGTTCCCTCTTTTTAAAAAAAAAGATAATTGGACAACCCAACACAAATTTGATGGAAGCCCTTTATTTTAATTTTTTTTTAACATTACTTGTTCTGATACTTTTGAAAAGAGAAGTGACAGGTTGGACTGAATCTAGTCAGATTCCTTGTTGGAAATAATGGCCTCATTTCATCAAGCAATTTGCCATGTTCATGCTGTACCTAGAAGACCACACTGAAACACGGATGGCATCAAGATTTGCAGCAAAGGAGTTGAATTATATATTTTTTATATTATGATCCTGTAGTATATAAAGAATGACCCTGTGATAAATAAACTATTGTTGACTTCTTATGATTTTTTTCCCCCCTCTTAGCCATTTTCCATCTATCAAATTGCTCAGTTGTTCCTTTGTATACATGTATGAAAAAATTCATAAGGAATTTTTTCTAGGCATTTATTGATTTCCAGTTCATTTACATTAAGCAAAAATAACTGAGGATCAGCCCAGAACCTTTTCATGCAGTGGTTGGCTAATGCTTTTTACAGTGATGAATAAGTGTGGTGCAACTACTGGTTTTGAAAAAATCCATTAACGCTGACTATTGTCTTTAGTAAGCATTCAGTTACCATTCTGAGTATTTGTTAACTGCTTTTCATTAAAATTAAATTATAAAAATTTAACTTAGGATCCCCTGCAGCTAGTCCACAGAGCAGTGACAACAGTGATACTCATCATAGCGGAGGCAGTGACATTGAAATGGATGAACAAATGATCAACAGGGCAAAGCGTGCACAACAGCGATTGTCAGATACAGAGGTAAGAAATCAAGATGCAAGTAAATTAATTGGAAAAGACGAAGTTAATCGTAAGGCTTAGCCGATCATGCTTTGCGTGGTGATGCACTAATTAGATAATTATGTTGTATTTTGGCTCCAGGCTCAATTGTATACATTGTTTGAATAGATGGCAAGTTAAAATGACAAGTTTTGACCATTGATTAATGAAAAATCTTTAATATTGCTGCAGCTAAGTTGCTTTGAAAGTTCAACTGGAGTATTCTTGATGAAGAGTTAATAGATTCAATAATAACTAAAGTTTTTCTTCTAGGAGTCTATGCAAGGAAGTTCTGACGAGACTGCTAATAGTGGTGAAGATGCCAGTAGTGGGCCTGGCAGTAGCAGTGGGCACAGTGATGGCTCTAGTAATGAAGTAAATTCAAGTCATGCCAGCCAGTCAGCTGGAAGTCCAGGAAGTGAAGTCCACTCAGAGGACATGGCTGATAGTGAAGCTCTCAAAGAAGAGGAAGACGATGAAGAGGAAGAGGGAGAACATAGCCCCCAGAACGAGAGCAGGAACCCTGAATTACGAACTCTGAGTGCAGAGTCACAGCCAGGAATTTGTATGTCAGAATCACCAGGTGGAGTAGAACATGACAGGCCTAATAGTGGATCGGGCAGGGACATTTCATATAGCACTGATGCAGTTCCGTCAGGGGAAAATCGAATCCGGCTGCTGGATACTTGCTCACACCCTGAAGACTCTGAACATGACATGTCAGGGGAGATAAATACTGCACACATATCACAAGGTTCTCAGGACTCGTGTATCACGCAAACAGGAGATTTTTTAGGAGAAGCAATTGGGAATGAAATATTTAACTGCAGACGTTTCATTGGTCAGCAGCATCAACATCATCACCACGATGGGTGAGTTTGGCATGCTTTATATTTGTTTTAATCTTGAAATGATAGATTCCAAGTTTAAGGATGATGATGCAAGTTCTGATTTTAAAACTGATAAAACTTGGAATCTATCTATGTTCCTAAAAGCCAAAAGTGAAACGTAATGATTATTCTCTCCTGGGGGTGCACAAATCTGAATTGGGTGGTGACCAGTTCTTGGCTTGAGGTTTTGAACTGATTAATTCATGCAGTATTAGTAATCTGGTTACACCTAATTTACCATAATATTAGTAAATTGTAAAAACTTTCTTTTTCTTGAATTTTAAATGAATTTGTGTTTGAATAAATCCTTTCAGTCCATCATTTATGCAGGTGCTACTGTGCCCATCAATGTATACTACCTAACAACATAAATACTGGGCGTACTATACCCGTTAATACAAAGGATTTGCCACTTGTGAATAAACTATGTTCACACACATGGGTGTTGTGATTATTAGAACTTCCTACTTGATTCAAGAAATTGGAACTGTCTCCTATATAATGCTGCAAAAAATATAGCTCTGTTTGATCTCTGAATTAAATTTTATATATTTGCTTGTAGTCAGTGTAACATTCAAGAAGGTCATATTGCAGCAGAGAAATTCTCTAGGCCTTCTTGCTATTTAAGGTAAATTTCATAGGGTAGATGTGCCCTTTTGCTTTCTGATACTTAGCAATGTGTGCATGTAAGACTTTTGACCTTGTGCAAAGTTCAGAGATGGCTTAATGTAGAAGCAGTTGGAACTTTAGAGATGTAGAAATGCCTTTAACATTCAGATTGTAAAAAATGAAAATTCCGACAAGAAATTGAATCTGGCAGCAATTTAGGATAGCCAGTCAAATATTAGTTACAGTAATAAAAATATTTTGTGTATGATAGTGAATTTAATATCCTATGATTGGTGTGGATAAAGGATGTAAAATGGAGGTATAGTCTAACTTTGGAAAACAATTGTGTTTTGGTAAAACAAAATGGTACAAAATCAAAGCTACAAAGGTACCAACCACAAAAGCGTACACATCACAAATGCGAAAAGATTGACAACCTCAAATGGCAAGTAAACAAGAGGCAAGTAAACTAGAATATAGTCCAAATCATGATAAGCATTGTCTGACTACATGGTTGTTTGGCAGTTGGCATTCCCATCTATTTCATTAGGGAGCAAGGGCACATAAATTTCAAGAGTATGGTAAGTGTGATATCACAGAATCACACAGTGCAGAAGAGGCCCTTCGGCCCATCGAGAAACACCTGACCTACCTACGTAATCCCATTTACCAGCACTTGGCCCATAACCTTGAATGTTATGACGTGGCAAGTGCTCATCCAGGTACTTTTTAAAGGATGTGAGGCAACCCGCCTCCACCACCTTCCCAGGCAGCGCTTTCCAGACCATCACCACTCTCTGGGTAAAAGAAGTTTTTCTTCACATCCCCCTAAACCTCCTGCCCCTCACCTTGAACTTATGTCCCCTCATGACTGACCCTTCAACTAAGGTGACCAGCTGCTCCCTATCCACCCTGTCCATGCCCCTCATAATCTTGTACACCTCGATCAGGTCGCCCCTCAGTCTTCTCTGCTCCAACAAAAACAACCCAAGTCTATCCAACCTTTCTTCATAACTTCAATGTTTCATCCCAGGCAACATCCTGGTGAATCTCCTCTGCACCCCCTCCGGTGCAATCACATCCTTCCTATAATGTGGCGACCAGAACTGCACACAGTACTCCAGCTGTGGCCTCACCAAGGTTCTATACAACTCCAACATAACCTCCCTACTTTTGTAATCTATGCCTCGATTGATAAAGGCAAGTGTCCCATATGCCTTTTTCACCACCCCACTAACATGCCCCTCCGCCTTCAGAGATCTATGGACACACACGCCAAGGTCCCTTTGTTCCTCAGAACTTCCTAATGTCATGCCGTTGATTGAATACTTCTTTGTTAAATTACTCCTTCCAAAGTGTATCACCTCTCACTTTTCAGGGTTAAATTCCATCTGCAACTTATCTGCCCATTTGACCATGCCGTCTATATCTTCCTGTAGCCCAAGACACTCAACCTCACTGTTAACCACTCGGCCAATCTTTGTGTCATCCGCAAACTTACTAATCCTCCACCCCCACGTAGTCATCTGTGTCGCATATATAAATGACGAATAATAGGGCACCCAGCACAGATCCCTGTGGCATGTCAGTGGACGCTGGCTTCCAGTCATTAAAGCATCCTTCTGTCATCTCCCTCTGTCTCCCACAACTAAGCCAATTTTGAATCCACCTCATCAAATTACCCTGTATCCCATGTGCATTTGCCTTCTTTATAAGTCTCCCATGTGGGACCTTGTCGAAAGGTTTGTTGAAATCCATATAAACTGCATCAATTGCACTACCCCCATCTACACACCTGGTCACCTCCTCAAAAAATTCAATCAAATTTGTTAGGCATGACCTGCCTCTGTCAAAGCCATGCTGACTATCCCTGATCAAACCTTGCCTTTCCAAGTGGAGATAGACTCTCCTTCAGAATTTCCTCCAATAGTTTCCCTACCACTGACGTGAGACTCACTGGCCTGTAGTTCCCTGGCTTCTCTCTACAACCCTTCTTAAAAAGCGGAACCACATTAGCTGTTCTCCAGTCCTCTGGCACCTCCCCTGTGGCCAGAAAGGAATTAAAAATTTGGGCCAGAGCCCCTGCAATCTCCTCCCTTGCCCCCCTCAGGAATCTGGGACACAAATCATCCGTACCTGGAGATTTGTCCACTTTTAAGCCTGCCAACACCTCCAGTACCTTGTCACTCCCTATGTCAATTTGCTCAAGAACTTCTCAGTCTCTCTCCCTGAGTTCCATGCCTTCATCCTCATTCCCTTGGGTGAAGACGGATGTGAAGTTTTCGTTCAACACTCTACCGATGTCCTCTGGCTCCACCCATAGATTGCCCCTTTGGTCCCTAATGGGCCCTACTCTTTCCCTGGTTATCATCTTCCCATTGATATACTTGTAGAATATCTTGGGATTTTCCCTACTTTTACCAGCCAGAGCTTTCTCATATCCCCTCTTTGCTCTCCTAATTGCTTTCTTAAGCTCCACCCTACACATTCTGTGCTCCACTAATGCCTCTGTTGATTTGCTCCCCTTGTACCTGCTAAAAGCCTCTCTTTTCCTTCTCATCGTATCCTGAACATCTCTGGTCTTCCATGGTTCTCTGGGCTTGTTACTCCTTCCTATCACCCTAGAGGGAACATGTTGAGCCTGTAACCTCCCCTTTTCCTTTTTGAACTGCTCCTCTCGGTTTCCTCACAAGTAGCTGTTCCCAGTCTACCTTGGCCAGATCCTGCCTTACTTTACTAAAATCCGCCCTCCCCCAATCCAAAACATTTTTTTGCAACTTGTCTATTTCTTTATCCATAAGAAGCTTGTAGATATGTAGTCTTTATTTTCCTGAATGCCGCAAAAGTAGTTCAAATACACTGCTAACCTGATTATCGTAAATGTTAACAAGTTTGAAAATTCATTTAATTACTTTCAATAATTTGACTAAAGCATTGACCTTGGTTCAGTGGTAGACTCTTGTCTCTGAGTCAGGAGGTTGTGCATTCCCTTTTCAGAGACTTGAGTACGTGATCTATGCTGCCACTTCAGTGCAATATCGAGGGAGCGTTGCACTATGTGACATGATATCTTTCAAGTGAGGTATTAAATTGAGGCTGCCCTTGCTTACTCAAGTGGATATAAAGGATATTACAATACTATTGGGGGAAGAAAAACAGTTGAGTTCTCCCAGTGTCCTAGTCAATGTTTATTCCTCAAGTCAACCAACATCATTAAAACAGAAACAGAAAATGCTGGAAAAACTCACCAGGTCTGACATCATCTGTGGAGAGAGATAAACAAAGTTAACGTTTCAAGTCCGTAGGACCCTTCTTCAAACCCTTCTTCATGAAAACAGATTGTCCAGACATTTTTATTGCGGTTGTTTGGTGGATCTTGTGCGCAAAATGGCTACTGCATTTGCCTGCACTTCAAAAATGTTTCATTGATTGTGAAGAATTTTAGGGCATTCCAAGAACCTCAAGGGTGCTATCTGCATTTAAGCTTGTTCATTATACATGTTTCTTAGCTACATTTAAGCTGCAGTTCTTCTACATTTCCAGTCCATGTTTGACCTAGAAAAATGCTCTTGTTTCCATAGATGTGTTGTCTTCATTTTGCTGCATCCATCGAGAGTTTGTAATGCTCTTGCAGAAGGACCATTATGAGGCTGAGGAGGATGCCAAACACTTTGATTGAAGGGGAAGCACCAACATTTACTGGAATCCCTTATAAGACAAGGGCTGTTGCAGAACAGCAATCCTTAAAAATTGGGAATGCTTCATTTTTGCAAATTGAATTTTTCCTGCATTTGGAATACTGGAGCTTTTGCATTATTGTAAATAAGGAATCAGAGGAGTTTCCTTGAAAAAAGGAAAATCAGACCTTGTCCAGTGCTTACTCACGATCTGCATTGGGTTACTTATCTGACCCAGGCACAAGTTACTTGGGCATGTGTGAAGAGGCTCTGTCTCTATCCACTTGGGTGATCATGTCATAGGCCAGTTTCTATGAGAATAGTTTTAATTTCTAGAACAGTAAATGCTTTTACTGAACATTGAATGCTGTTTTGTGCATTTGAAATAACATGCGAGTATTGACCTGTTTCGTGGAAGTTGCCTCCTGTACAGATAGGATTTCCCAAGTAAACTTTATTATCCTATAATTTTGACCTATTTGTTTTACAGACACTTGGGTGATGATATGATGAGTGCAGACGATGTCAGTTGTAGTAGCTCTCAGGTCAGTGCGAAGTCTGAAAAGAATATGGCAGACTTTGATGGAGAAGAGTCTGGTTGCGAGGAAGAACTGGTACAGATCAATTCTCATGCAGAACTTGCATCTCATCTTCAACAACATCTACCCAATCTTGCTTCGATCTACCATGAACACCTTAGTCAAGGTAAGGAAAATGTGCATTCATTTTCAGAATAAATGGAAAAATTTGAAAAACCACATTTTTTTTTATCACTATTGCTTGAGACTTGTGAATGCATTGGCTAGTAATCCAAATTAACTTTCATTTTTTTTAACGTAATTTAATTTTGAATTAGAAGTATTGGCACTAAGCTTATCAGAAAGCTTGGGTGTGGTCATTTACTGTATGCGACAATGCAGTAAGGCTGATTTTAGCCTCCATAACTGAAATTGCTCCCAAAGCATCATGGAGTAATAATATCTCTATTTTTGCTACCGACAGCAACAACAACTTGCATTTATAAAGCAGCTCAAACTGTTGCTGGTAGGGAAGGGATGGAGTCGTATCTAGGGAATGGAGTTTGTATTGGAACCGAGGGCAGTGGCTTCAGTTTTCCAATGTTGTAATTGGAGGAAATTCCTTAATTGGAGGAAATTCCTGCTCATCCAGTACTGGATGTCAGACAAGCAGTGTGATAATTTAGAGACACTGGAACAGTACGGAGATGCGGTGGTGAGGTAAAGATTGGTGTCATCAGTGAATATGTGAAAACTGATGCTGTTTTTTTGGATGATGTTGCTGAGGAGCAGCATGTGAATGAGACAAGAGAGCGGGCCAAGGATAAATCCTTGGAGGACACCTTGCGGGAGCAGGAAGAGAAACCATTGCAGGTGGTTCTGTGGCAGCATTTAGATAGGTAAGAATGTAATCAGGCAAGATCAGCCCCGTCCATCTGGCGGTAGTGAAGAGATGTTGGAAGATCAGTGTCAAAGGCTGCAGACAAGTCGAGAAGGACTAGGAGGGAATAGTTTATCTTTGTCATGGTCACGCAGGATGTCATTGTGACTTTGAGGGCCATGTTATTACTGAGGCAAGGCTGAAACCTGATTTGGAGGAATTCAAACATGGAGCTCAAGGAAAGATGGGTACGGATTTAGGCTGTGACAACTTGTTCAAGGACCTTTTGAAAAGAAAAAGATGTTGGAGATAGTTATTTGCAAGGATGGTCAAGGTTTGTTTTTTGAGGAGAGAGGTGATAATGACAGATTTATAGGAGAGGGGGACAGTGCCTGAGGAAAGAGAACCATTAACAATATTTGTTAACCTGAGAGCCAGGAGGAGAAATTGTGTGGTCAGTAGTTTGGTGGGGATAGGGGCAAGGGAGCAGGAGGTGGATCTCATGGATAAAATTAACTTGTATAAGGGAAAATAGGAGAGAAACTAGAGCAAGATGTGAGTTTAGGGGAGGGGTGGGAGGGCTTTAAGAGAAGTGAGGGAGCAGAGACTGTTAATTGAACCAAAATTTTACTTCCAGGTTTTAGTATGTGGGCTTTTTATTTCTGAGTAAATCTTAACCACCTCGTCACATGTTTTATCTCTTAAGCAGTAGTTCTTATATCTCAGTCTCAAGAGTGATGGTTTTCCGTATGGGCAGGAGAATTTAACAGGCTTGTGGGAGCAGCCTTTTGAGAGAAGGCCAAAATGCCAGGTTTTTTTTGAGCCTCACAGAGCAGCAAGAGCTCCTGATGACCTGGGGACATCAGCTTTATTTGAGATTCGCACAGTTCAGAATGGCCCTGGCCATGGCTGAATTTAGGTTGCATCCCAGTTTTAAATGGCCTGCAGGCTGGTATCTAATTGGACAAAAATTACACTGGGAAAAAATACTGGCAAAAACGGCTGATCGTCCTGCGCGGTTGTGAGAATAAAATAATAAGGCAATTGTATCATGTGACTTCCTTGACAGGAGTGTAGTGGAATGGAACTTGCAGTACTATAGCGGCAGTTCCAAATCGCAAAGAGATTGGCATGAGTGGACGCTATGCATCAGTCCACTGCATTCTCGATGAGAAAATTGGGGAGCACTACATATTTTATTGTCATGACCCGACTGGTGGAATTCAAGCATGTTTTAGTGACTGTTTCATTTTTAAAAAAAGTACGTTCAATACAAACGAGCAGCTACCTGCGACAAAGATACACAAGCAGATTTTGAAGGCCAGGGCAGAATGGCCAAATGGCATGTATAATAATTATTTAGCACTATGGTCAGTTAGTGGGAGATCACTGCTGTAAAGCTTAGAAAGACGTTTGATGAGAACTGTAACCGCAGTCATGCTTGAGTAACTAGTATGATTTTCTTTTATTACTTATATAATATGGTATTTTTGATACTTATATTAATTGAGAGTAAGTGAATCATTATGCCCACTGATCTTGGTTGGATAGTGTAATAGTATTAGCTGATGGCCTTTTTACACACATATTATATAATTTATAGTATATACCTATATATATCCTCATCGTACTATCCAAGCCCCTAATGTTCCAGACAGTAATAAAAGTATAATTTCTTTCTTCTGTGGCAAACAATCCTCAGTTTGGGAGGAGACAAGGGTGGGATCCTTTGTAAGCTGATGAGGAAGGTAGCATAAGGATAAGATTAAGTGTGCTATGAAAGAGGTAGGCATATTGAAAACCACCTATTGAAAGTACAATGAATTTGGATCATTACAAATGTTATGCGAAATTTGGGATGTAGAATGAAAGTTGTTGCATCTTAAGTGAATAATGATCTATTCCAAATATGTATTTTATTTTACTACTTGAATATTGTACCTTCTTTTCTCAGCTCCTAGTGTTCATAAGCATCAATACAACTCCAGTGCAGTCACAGACATCAATTTAGACAATGTTTGCAAGAAGGGTAATACTCTTCTTTGGGACTTGGTGCAAGATGAAGATGCGGTATGTTTACCTTCATAACAACAATTTGGAATGTTTGAATGTTGTGCTGTTGGTTACTTTTTGTTTGTTTGTATAGGTTCATCTCTCAGAGGGATTGATAAATGAAGCTGAGAAGCTGCTCTGCTCTCTCGTGTGCTGGTTCACTGACCGGCAGATTAGAATGAGGTTCATTGAAGGTTGTTTAGAAAATCTAGCAAATGATAGGTAAGGAATAAAGTTGATATGCTCAATGAAGTTGATTTATTGTTAACTGAATATTTATTATGTGCTTGATTCCAATCATAAAAGTGTATTCAAATTAAAACTAGGTAATCAACTATTCATCTGTCACAATCTTAGAATGCAAATTTAAAAATAAGAGCTTCAGAAACTGTTCTTACAAGATGATTTTTTTATATCACAAAGAAAGCTTGCTCATCATGTGATTTTTACCATCCAGAGTCAAATGATTGTTTATTACTAATATTGCCTGGATTCATTCTCTTTATTCAGGTCGGTGGTAGTTTCACTTCGTCTTCTGCCAAAACTGTTTGGCACTTTTCAACAATTTGGGAGCAGTTATGACACGCATTGGATAACTATGTAAGTAACCTAAGATTGTCAAATGCATTGTAATTTTTCAAGTTAAAGGCTGTTGAGTTTACTTATAAATTACTAATGTAAAAGAAGGCAATTTTTCATTTCCGTTACACCTTATTATATTGCACCTCCCAAGAATATCAACACTTCATGTATTCAGAAGCCAAGCAATGGTTTTTAACATAGACAAAAAGAAAATGCAACAGCAATGGAATTTTTTAAAAATTCATTCACGGGATGTGGGCTTCGCTGGCTGGGCCAGTGTTTATTGCTCACCCCTAGTTGCCCTTGAGAAGGTGGTGGTGAGCTGCTGCCTTGAACCGCTGCAGTCCATGTGGTGTAGGTACACCCACAGTGCTGTCAGGAAGGGAGTTCCAGGATTTTGATCCAGCGACAGTGAAGGAATGCCGATATACTTCCAAGTCAGGATGGTGAGTGACTTGGAGGGGAACTTCCAGGTGGTGGTGTTCCCATGTATCTGCTGCCCTTGTCCTTCTAGATGGCAGTGGTCGTGGGTTTGGAAGGTGCTGTTGAAGAAGCCTTTGTGATTTCCTGCAGTGCATCTTGTAGATGGTACACATTGCTGCTACTGTTCGTCGGTGGTGGAAGGAGTGAATGTTTGTGGATGTGGGTGCCTATCAATTGGGCTGCTTTGTCCTGGATGGTGTCAAGCTTCTTGAGTGTTGAGGGAGCTGCACTCATCCAGGCAAGTGGGGAGTATTCCATCACACTCCTGACTTGTGCCTTGTAGATGGTGGACAGGCTTTGGGGTGTCAGGAGGTGGGTTACTTGCTGCAGGATTCCTAGCCCCTGACCTGCTCTTGTAGCCACAATATTTATATGGCTAGTCCAGTTCAGTTTCTGGTCAATGGCAGCCCTAGGATGTTGAAAGTGGGGGATTCAGTGATGGCAATGCCATTGAACATCAAGGGGCGATGGTTGGATTCTCTCTTGTTGGAGATGGTCATTGCCTGACACTAGTATGGTGCGAATGTTACTTACCACTTGTCAGCCCAAGCCTCGATATTGTCCAGGTCATGCTGCATTTAGACATGGACTGCTTCAGTATCTGAGGAGTCATGAATGGCGCTGAACATTGTGCAATCAGCAGTGCACATCCCCACCTCTGACCTTATCATGGAAGGAAGGTCATTGATGAAGCAGCTGAAGATGGTTGGGCCGAGGACACTGCCCTGAGGAACTCCTGCAGTGATGTCCTGAAGCTGAGATGACTGATCTCAAACAACCACAACCATCTTCCTTTGTGCTAGGTATGACTCCAACCAGCGGAGAGTTTTCCCCCTGATTCCCATTGACTCCAGTTTTGCGAGGACTCCTTGATGCCACACTTCGTCACATGCTGCCTTGATGTGAAGGGCAGTCACTCTCACCTTGTCTCGGGAGTTCAGCTGTTTTGTCCATGTTAGAACCAAGGTTGTAATGAGGTCAGGAGCTGAGTGGTCCTAGCAGAACCCAGTGAGCAGGTTACTGCTAAGCAAGTGCCACTTGATAGCACTGTTGATGACCCCTTCCATTACTTTACTGATGATCGAGAGTAGACTGATGGGGCGGTAATTGGCCGGGTTGGATTTGTCCTGCTTTTTGTGTACAGGACATACCTGGGCAATTTTCCACATAGCCAGGTAGATGCCAGTGTTGTAGTTGTACTGGAACAGCTTGGCTATGGGTGCGGCAAGTTCTGGAGCACAAATCTTCAGTACTATTGTCAGGGCCCATAGCCTTTTCAGCATCCAGCCTTCAGCCATTTCTTGATATCACGTGGAGTGAATTGAATTGGCTGAAGACTGGCATCTGTGATGCTGGGGACCTCCGGTGGAAGCCGAGATGGATCATCCACTCGGCACTTCTGGCTGAAGGTTGTTGCGAATGCTTCAACCTTATCTTATGCACTGATGTGCTGGGCGCCTCCATTATTGAGGATGGGGATATTTGTGGAGCCTCCTCCTCCAGTGAGTTATTTAATTGTCCATCACCATTCACAACTGGATATGATAGGACTGCAGAGCTTATCTCTGATCTGTCGATTGTGGGCTCGCTTTGCTCTGTCTATCACTTGCTGCCTATGCTGTTTGGCACACAAGTCGTAATGTGTTTTGACTTCACAAGGTTGACACCTCGATTTTAAGGTATGCCTGGTGCTGCTTCGGCACTCATTATTGAACCAGGGTTGATCCCCTGGCTTGATGGTAATGGTAGATGGGGGATATGCTGGGCCCTGAGGTTACAGATTATGTTTCAGTACAATTCTGTGGCTGCTGATGGCCCACAGCGCCTCATGGATGCCCAGTCTTAAGTTGCTAGATCTGTTCGAAATCTATCCCACTTAGCACGGTGGCAGTGCCACACAACACAATGGAGGGTATCCCCAATGTGACGGCGGGATTTCGCCTTCACAACGACTGTGCAGTGGCCACTTCTACTGTTACTGCCATGGACAGCTGCATCTGCGGCAGGCAGGTTGGTGAGGATGTGCGGTGGTTACTCCTACCAATACTGTCGTGAGGATTTTTTTGAGGATTTAATTTATTTTTACTGGAATTAGTTGAGAGAAGAATGTTGGTTAGGACAGAGTTCCCTGCTAATCTTCAAATAGTGCTCATAAACGTTTCGAACTACTGGAACATATGACTTTTACTGACACATCGAAGGCTACACCACTGAAAATACTCTACTCCTTCTGTATGGCACTAATGTACGGGCACATATGTACTTCCGTTCTGGACTTGAGCTTATAACCTTTTGACTCATGAGAATATTACTGAATGAAGCATTTTCTTAGTCTAAGCAGTGTTCCCTCTAAGCTGTGCAGTAACCTGAAGACTCCAGCACAGGGTGTGCACAAGTCAGTGCCTTTAAGTTACCATGCCTGCGCAGCCATGCAAAGGAATTTAAGGAGGCCATGCTTTAAACAGTTCGTCACACACTCAACAAAAATTAGTGGGTTTGTTGATTTCAAGTGCCCATCTATATAATTAAGCCTCATGTCTACTAGCATGTGTCCATCTCTTCACAACTTCAAAGAACATTGTAGTGGAAAGGGCGACGTCTGAGGTGTCACACCTCCAAAATGTTGCATGTATATTGTACAAAAATTAGCAATTGGCTGAAATAAACATTTATTTGTTACAAACTAAATATTGAGAATATTCTCCCTGCTCCTGTGCAATAACAACATTTTATGTATAATGAAGAATCAGGTAATTAATTCATAAGAAGTGTGAGGTGCAAATTTTGGGAGGGCATGGGAATATATTTCATGTTTGTGTTTTCAACATTATATACTGTTTTGTCATTAAATGAAAAATCTGAGCTGGTATCTATGATGAAATAGCGTTTAGTAAGGTACGATGGATATGTGTGCTGCGGCCAGAAGAGAATGTATGAGATGCTTTGCTGCTGACTTTGTACATAGCAGCTGGAGTCATGACCCAAATAAATGAGCAGAATCAGATGTTGATCACTGTAGTCATGCTCGGAGAGAGGGAGATCTTTTTGGGCACTAGAACGCCAAGAACAGCATCAGCAAGAATAATTCATCCCAGATGAGAAGAAATGCATTTTATAAATGTATAAGTGAGAAAAAGAAAAGTTTAACAAAATGTAAGTAAATGGAAATGAGTGATTTTAGGGACAGAAGAACAAAATTGCTTGTACTTCAGGCAAGTTTTGTCAAGTGTTAAGTGCAGGCATTGTAGATATTTGTAATATGAATTATTGGTATCAGTAGAATATGTAACCATTTTCCCCTCAAATAGTCATGAAATGATTTGCTTCAGTAGTGTAATACAGTAATGGAGCAACTGCTGTCCTGTTTGGACTGCAGCAGAAATATGATAAAATCAAAATTGCAATCCAATTCCGGACTATGGGTGTACAATACCATGAAAGATATACTTGTAAGTTGATGATACCTTTAATTATATATAGGTGGGCTGAAAAGGAGCTAAACATGATGAAACTTTTCTTTGACAATTTGATACACTACATTCAAGCAGTTAGAGAGGGAGTGCACAAACATCTATTGTAAGTATATCACCCTTTAAAACATTTTGAATTTTAACATGGATTTAAGCATCCGGCATTGTAGGCTGTAAATATGTCCAAAATCTTATTCATGTTTTTTGAAAATGGTATAAGTTGTGCATTTCATTTTCTTCAGAGACCAACTTTGCATATTGGTATTGTGAACTTTGTATTTTTTTTATTCATTCATGGGATGTGGGCATTGCTGGCTAGGCCAGAATTTATTGCCCATCCCGAATTGTAAGAGAGCATTTAAGAGTCAACCACATTGCTTTGGGTCTGGAGTCACATGTGGGCCAGACCAAGTAAGGACAGCAGATTTGCTTCCCTATATGACATTGAAAGTTCCAATCATCAAATACAAGATAAATTTGGAACATAAGCTTAAATTAAGGATATACCAAAATGGTCCATAGTTATACGCTGAAGGAATATTGGAGAGAATGGAAATAAGGTTTGTTAAGACTGTTCCACCTTTCTGAATTATTTAACCTAAATTTCATGCATAATTTTGTTTGGCCATTGTGAATAAATTAATTGGAGGGACTTGTACTCTTAAGGGAAATTATATATAATAGCCCCAAGTATCTTTACTTTATGCCATGCTTTCAGGGAATAATAATGAGGTAATCATAATAGGAACACATATTGAAGTGGAATCTGTTTTTCTCTGATTTTTGCCTCATTTGTTGTTGATTTCTGGCTGTGGAAGGGGAATCCTCTCATCCCTTCAGAAACAGAGCATGTTAAATAGGATCAGAATAATAGGATCATGCACCACTGTCCTGCCCCTTACACGAGTCAATAGGCCCAGGTGATCTTATTATTGAGAACCTGTACCTTCATAGCCTTCGAGTCAGAAAGGAAGCACTAGATGACATTTTCCAGCTTCTATGTACAGATCTGTAATCCAGATCAAGTGCTTAATCAATCCTACCAGTGACTGTAAAAATGAGTACAGCTCTCCAATTTTTAGCAGCTGTTTTTTTTTTCAATTTATTCTTTCATGGGATATGGGCTTTGCTGGCAAGGCCATTTGTTGCTCATCCCTAATTGCCCTTGAACTGAGTGGCTTGCTAGGCCATTTGAGAGGGCAATTAAGGGTCAACCAAATAAATGAGCCAAACATCATGGGGAGAATTTCTCTCTGTCGGGGAGGGGATGCAGGTGTGTGCGTAGCCGATCACCACTATTTTATGTCGGCGGGCCAATTAAGGCCTGCCCAGCATGACACATGCCCGAGAGCGCTCAAGCGCTGAGTGCACCCTGTGCGGGGGGAGGGGGGGTTGCCTGAGTCGGGGCCTGCGCTCTTTCGTGCTTGCACACGAAAGAGTGCAGATATCTCCCTGAGGCACAGAGCTACCTCAGGGAGATTAGTTTAAGTTTAAAAAATTTTAATAAAGGGAAAAAAAAAATTTTAGGACATGCCCCCTCATGTGAAACTGTCACATGACCTGGGACATGTCTATGAATTTTATTAAAAGTTTTTTCAAACCTTCAAAATCCTTCATGAAACCTCATCCAGCCCATGAATGAGGTTCCATGAAAAATGTAAAGGCCGCCTGGGCTCTTCGCCTGCCTGCCAACCTTAAGGTTGGACGGGCAGTTCAGTTTATTGTCTTAATTGATAGTTAACTGGCCTAAATAGGCCTTTGACAGTTCGGTGGGCGTGCAGCCGACTCGGGTGCGTGCCTGCCGAACTGAAAACCTGAACAACATGCGGTGACGACGGGATGCACGCCTAACGTCACCGTGCGTCATTTTACGCTTCGGCAAGTGAGTCCTGTCCCCGCTCACCGAGCCAAAGATGCTGCCTCACGTTTAATGCCCCTCTCCCCTCCCCAATTCTCTCAAAACTCATTGAGCAGAATTTTCTGCCTACCGGGCGGGCGGGCCCGACCCAATCTCCGGGTGGCGGGAAGCCGATCCCCGCCGGAGAAGCGGGCCCCACCACCATTTTAAGTGGGTGGGCCAATTAAGGCCTGCGCAGCGTGACACCCAGCGGGAAGCGTTATGCGCTCCCTGTGTGGGGGGTGGGGATTCCCCAAATGTGAGAATGCGCTCTTTCGCGCATGCACACGAAAGAGCGCACATCTCCCTGAGGCTAAGCGCTGCCTCAGGGAGATTGCTGACAGCTGTATACACATTAAAAATCGAGAAAAAAAAATCCGTAACATGTCCCCCTCATGTGACAATGTCACATGAGATGGGACATGTTCATAAATTTCACTAAAACTTTATTAAACTTTTAAAATCCCTACATGAAACCTCATCCCTCTGATGGATGAGGTTTCATGTTTTTTCTATTCCCCGCCGGGGCGCCTGGCTTGCCCGCCAACCTTAAGGTTGGACGGGCAGATCCTTTAATTGTTTTAATGAACCTGTCAATGGCCTCAATTGGCCATTGACAGGTCAGTGGGTGCACAGCTGATTTTGCTGCGGGCCCGCCTTCCTGAAGATTTAAATGGGGCAGGATGACGTCGGGGGTTCCCCCTGACATCATCCCGTGTCATTTTGCATGGCGGTGAGTGGGCCCTGCCCCCTGCTCTCCGACGGCAAAATTCAGCCCGTTATAATTTTAAAGACTGATTTTCCAGCCAGATGAAAGTCCCTTAATCTCAATATAGGTCAAACTGCCCCGTTTTATCACAAGAAGCTAGTGCTTTCCTTAATTATGCATTGTCAACCCCTGGAGCCTGACTGTGGCTGAATAAGTAATAAAATCTTTCTTCATGTTGAAACTTCCACTACTTTTAAGTGTGTATATATAATCCTAAAATAGAATGAGTGCATGCTTTCATTCCTGTTTCTCTGCATGCCCTTAAATATATGAAAGCCTTAAGAATAGGAATGAGGTAAAAGAAACCCCAGCATTTTCTTACTAATTTCCCAACATTAACTCTACATCTGACCATTTTAATATAGGTACAGCCATGGCGCAGAGGTGCAGGTTCGCTTGCAGTTTCTGACATGTGTTTTTTCAACTCTAGGATCTCCAGACCATTTTAGTAAGTGTATTTTTTATTTGCTGCGTTAATAATTGCGATGCTTCTTTGAGAAAAGTTCTTTTTGACTTATTAGCAACATATTATATGGTGTAACACTGAGCCAGAATAGACCAGAAGAGCCTGGAATGCATCACTGAGTAAACTCATCTTAGCCAAGATGATGGGAGCATGGAGCTAAGGTGTTGTGACAAAGAAGTCATGTCAGATAAACAAAGCTTAGCCCTTGAGGAGTTTGGGAACTTGTGGTCTTTAAGGAGCAATTTTACAACAAATTCCAAGAGTCTGGGTGGATGTCAGCATTACAGTGAGATACATAAATAAATGGGGAGTGACAGGTTCCAGATTCATACATGACAAGTATGATACCTGAGTTGTCATAGCCTAACAGTTTTTTCTGTTTAATATTCCACAGAGGTGGGGTAGGTCATAGCAGATTCCTTGAACTGGCTGAGGATCCAACTGCAAAAATAGACCCAGAAGCAAGCCCGATAATTATTCATTGATGAAATTACCCAGTAATTTATTTTATGCTAATTTTCAAGAATAAATAGCTGATAAGGCTTGACTGCATGAGGTCATACATTTGAGTTATAGGATTTCCTATGCTATCCTTTCATAACTTGTGCTAATTTCATGATCGTGAGGAAGTGATGACCATATGTTGGTTGAGCAAAACTTGGTTCTTGGATTTGTTGGAAGTGAGCTTTTGATTAGGAACTAGTTGCAAAATCTGCCCTCCAGGATTAAAGGGCAGATATGAACCAGAACGTTGAATATAGCTGTTTAGGGTTTGAAGATAGAACCATGTGAAAGTTAGGGCACAGAAAGAGGCCATTCAGCCCATTGTGACTGCTCCAGTTGTAAAAGCTAACCGCCCATTCTAATCCCACCTTCCAGCACCGAGTCCGTAGCCTCGCAGGTTACAGCACTTCAGGTGTAGATCCAGGTACCTTTTAAATGAGCTGAGTGTTTCTGCCTCAACCACCAATCCAGGCAGCGAATTCCAGACACCTACTGCCCTCTGGGTTAAAAAGACTTCCTGATATCCCCTCTAATCCTTCTACCAATCAACTTAAATCTGTGCTCCCTAGTAATTGACCTCTCCGCTAGGGGAAACAGACCTTCCCTGTCTACTCCATCTAGGCCCCTCATAATTTTGTACATCTCAGTCAAGTCACCCCTCGGCCTCTGATCTGATCTTTTTATGTATTGAAGCCTTTAACTACTTCGAATCTCATACCCAGTGCTTTTACAGTCTATTGGCCGCCTTCAACAAGAAATACAGGTCCTGAAAATTTAGTTGTGACCATATTCATGAAAGATGCACAGAGTTGAGTAATTAAGTGACCAATAACATGCTTTGCATTTGAATCTCGTTTAGCACAAACATAATGGAGATATTTAAACTCCTGTCTTTTCCAGCATTCTTGAGAGTCAGCCTCATGTAGGGTCAACCCATGCTATAAATTTGGCCTCAGATCACATAGAAGATTAGGCCCCAGGTTGTGCCTCATTTATCTTAGGAAGTAAAACTGCCAGACTTGTATCTAACGTAAATAGTTAATTCCAAAAAGGAACAGTTGCTCACAAAGCTGTACTACTGGACATTAATCTTAATCTTGTAATTGTATTTTTAAGGAACATCTTGTCGCAGCATTAATCTAGCCAGAGTTTGGCACTAATTAGTTTGCATCTTCAGGGACTACAGTATAGGAATAACTGATGTGGGGTATAAAAATTACGTAGTTATGCAATTCAGTATTGTGACACAATTATGAGCAGAGTTGAAGGAACCCTACCTTGCATCTGTATTTGGTCAGAAAGCATGTTTTGTTGCCACTGGTGTAAAAGTTGTAATGTTTCATACCCCCAGCACCTTATTTTTAAAAAGTGCAAATAAATTTTTAAGCAAGTTGACCATCATTAATCTTTTAATCATTTCAAAGTGCTATTTCCTTTTTGCTTTTTAAAGCATGTAATATATAATTTTGTTTATCAATATGTGTATTGAATATTAAGCCCTCCAAAGACACTGATTATTGCTATTATATCAATGCCCTTTTTGGATGGTGGCGTACCACTTTCCAGTAGTTCATTATCTGATTGCATGACAGTCCAAACCCATATTCAACTTGCACTTCCTTTTAAAGTTTGGATTTAAAATCTGTTCCCCAAGTATTTTTCTATTCCTCACCCCTACAGCCCAAACTGTAATATCACTGTATCTCATCTTAGGGCTGAGTCTTGACCAGGTGGATATCTTGTGGCATTGCCTTGTGGAGGACCCTGAATGTTATGATGATGCATTGCACTGGTTCCTAAATCAGGTTCGCAGTAAAGACCAGCATGCTATGGGCATGGAAACATACAAGCATCTTTTTTTAGAAAAGGTTAGTGAAACTCTGCAGTTTACATTCCTGGGTATTGCTGTCATAGATTTTATTTTGCCTGTGAACGACAGTGCTGTAAACTTTTTTGACTCAAATGTCCACCTTTGTGCAATTTGGAAGATAGACAAGTTTTGCAATTGCAAATGCATTTAACAAATTGGGCTAGCTGAATTAACAGTTTAATAAATAAATTAGAAACCTTTAATTTGTAAATTAAAACAACATATGAGCAGATGACTGCAAGCTTTTCTTCATGCCTATAGATTTGTATATATAATGAATGAAGTGCCAATCAAGAGTAAGTAGCTAGACAATGCGCTAGGTATTATGTAACATACATTTGCCTTATCCCATTATAACTTTTAATAGGTGCTAGTTTCAATTGTTTTCTCATTTTGTCAAATTGTGTATTATATACTTTAGATGCCGCAGTTAAAACCAGAAACTATCAGCATGACTGGTTTAAATCTATTCCAGCATTTATGCAATTTGGCCCGGCTTGCAACCAGTGCTTATGATGGTGGTTCCAGTTCCGAGGTGAGAGAAAAATAAAAATTACACTGGAGAGATTTCTGTGCAAAGTTGATGTAAGCCCAGTAAGGATTGGGCAAAGTCATTTAAATTTGAATATTTGTTTCATTTCCTACAATCACCTCTACAGCTCTTTAGTGTGGTTGCTTCAAATAATGCAGTATATATAAATATCATGCTAGAAATTGCAATAGAGCAGCTCCAGCTGGAAGCTGTGGGAAATGTTGACTTGTGATACTTTTGGTTGTGTGAGTTGCTTTTTTAGTTTTCACTGCAAGTGCCAATTGAATTTCTGGCATGTGAGCTAGCCATGGGAAACTTTTTTTCTTTGAAAACCAGACGGACTTTACAGTTGATTTTAAATATCTTGACTAGAATTTGCAACCTTTTTTAGTAGATTTGTTTCTTGATGGTTTGTCAGTGGGAGCTACTTTGCATGATCAAAAAAATCCTGCAGCAAATACAGACTAAGTTTTCACTTCAAGCTGGTGTTTTGTTGGTACATATAACTTCTTAAAAATCATTATACAAAATATCTGCAATACTTGGTAAAATACATGCTAATTGTCAGTAACCATTTTTTAAAACCAAGATCAATTGTTTCTGGTTCTAAATGAGAATGCAGCCACTTGAGAGAGTTGAAGGCGATTTATGTAATGGTTAAGGTGACCAAACCCCAGAAGTGTCATTAGATCCAAGAACTTTAGTTACAAGGATATATTGATGTGATCACTTCCTTCATTCCACATTTTATTACAATTGCTGGGACAAGTTCCCAAATTTTGGCAATTCTTTGACACCTCACCCATGAAATAATATGTTGTCTAAGGGCCCAGAAAATGGGTATTGTCAGGTACCATGGTGGGAATCACAGAACAATTACATCATCGACCTAATGATCTTCTATGATATATGCCTTTGCCAGCAGAGGTCACTGGAAAGAAACAAGAAAAGGGAATTCTAGTCAATTTTCTCCATTAACCTTCATTTCTAACACTGGGGTGCAAGGGTAATTATAGACCTTGAGCCCTGGCCAAAATTGGCAAACCCAGCACTATAAATTAAAGACAAAATCTTCCTCTTCTGCATGGTTCATAATATGGATGGTACCCAACCTGTTAGGCAGGGAATCGAGTTTTTTCTATTTTATATTAAACCTTATGGTGCTATAATTATGATACTGATGCATTTTTTGGTTTGTGGACCTGGTGTACTTTCTGGACCTCTGCCTTAACACAAATGTTTTGAAGGTCCATGTAGCAGTTGTAATATTTTCTTCATTTTCTGCTAATAGAAAGGTGCCATTCTTGCCTCTCGATTCTTGAAGTTTTCCAAAATAAATAAACACATAACCAGTGATTTTGTGTGTGGAATTTGAACCCGATTGATCTCAATTACTGCATCTGTTATTTGAGTACAATATTATTGTGACCTGAAGATTACTTGGAAAGCTGTAATTACAGGGGCTGCATCAAACCAACTTTTAATTAAGTGACGGTAGTACAGACAAAGAGAGTAGTGGTGAACAGTTGCTTTTAAGACTGGAGGGAAATATACAGTGGTGTCCCAGGGGTCTAAATTAGCATCACTACTCTTTTTGATCTGTGTTAATAACCTGAATTTGGGTGTAAAGGGCATATTTTCAAAGTTTGCAGATGACGTGAAACTTGGAAATGTAGCAAGTAATGGGGAGGATAGTAGCAGACTTTAGGAGAATATATTAAAAACAAAACAAGTGTTGGAAATGATCAACAGGTCAGGAAGCATCTTTGGAGAGAAACAGAGTTGATGTTTCAGGTCAAGATGACCTGTCATCAGGAGAATGCAGACAGACTGGTAAGACGGGTGGAGGCATGGCAGATGGCAAATTCAATGTAGAGAAGTGTGAAATGATACATTTGCAAGGAGGGATGGTAGCTATAAACTCATCAAAGAGGCTATTTGCCCAACGTATCCATGTTGGTGCTTTGCAAGAGCAATTCACTAACACCAGTCCCCTGCCTTTCCCCAGAGCCCTGCAAATTTTCCCTTTTTTGATAATGATCCAAGTCTTTCTTTTTATGGGGAACTGGAATGGAAGTAGAGTTGAGGTCAAGAAGACATCAGCCATGATCTTATTGAATCATGGAGCAGGCTTGAGGGGCGTTATGGCTTATGCCTACTCCTATCTTATGTAAGCTGAACTTGTATATATCAGCCTTCCATCTGAGGTTGCTTTTGCTTTCCTGTTGATTGGATGAAGATATAGGCCTATGAACATGTTTCTGCCCCTTTTTCATTGTGTGGGAATGGAAAAGGGTTGTTTCACTATTAAAGCTGTTATATAATTTTTCAACTCCTACAAGATTATTTCATGTGAGCAGTGAAATCACTAAAAATGTTATGAGCACTACTGCTTCTAAACCAGATGAAATTGGATACGAATTAGTACTTTCCTTATATATAAATACATACAAAAATGTGTTCCTTTCTTTAAAAGCAGCTTTGTGGAATGGATCAACTCTGGGGCATTGCATTAAGGGCTCAAACAGCTGATGTTAGCCGAGCAGCTATCCAGTACATCAATTCCTATTATATTAACGGCAAGTAACTTGTTTTTATTTTCCAGTCTTAATAATTTTAAGTAACTGAAACTAGATCATTTTCTACACTGTGAAATGTAGAATTTTTTTTATAAAGAATTTGCTAGGCAGTTACAAAATTTGAAAACTCCATGTTCGTTGTTCATTGGTGTGAGGTAGGGAAAAGAATAGATTGCAATGAAAATGTTGTCATGCTACGTGTAGGCACTATTATTTTTGTTTTATGCTATTTAACTTGCTGTTAATTTTTTTTTGTAGCTTTGACCAGTTTTTCATAAACTCCAATGTCCACATTACAATGAAACATGCCCCTGTAAATGCTTTCACTCTGTTTACATAATTTAATTACTGGATTCTGACAATTCTCTCAGATGATTTCTGATTTATTTTTATCTGCCATCTTCTTATTGCTTATTTATGAAATTTCATCATTTATCTTTTAATGCTTCATGAAACATTGAGGCCAAGTACCAGCTTTAATGAAAACCTGGCTTGGAATTAATATTTTTGCTCAGAGCTCTGAGCTGAATTTAGCTTGTACAATTTAAATGTTTGGTGTGTGCTGAATTTTTTAAGATGTACCAACACCTGTGAAGTCAGTTATGCAGAGGAATTTTTTCCTTAGTTTCTAACAGCTCCCAATTATTTAGAGGAAAGCTAGGGAAAGGATTTCAAAAACTTAGTGAACTTCAGTTTAAAAAATAGATTGCATATGTGAGAGAGGAAAATGACCATTCTAATTCCACACCTCTTGTAGCCTTTCTTTTCTGTTGGGGGAGAGAGACACAGGAGTTGGAGAAAGAGAGGTGGGGTGGGGTGGAAATGAGCTGGAGTGTTTCTTTGTAATGTTCAGTTTTCAAAAAAAACAAGAATTTTGAAGACAGCACATTACCATGCTTGTTTTTTGACCATGAGAAAATGGTCAACATTAATTTCGTATGGCCAGGAGATGGATTATAATTTCTAACACCTGCAAGATGGGAAAGATAGTCATCTGATGTCTTTTTCTCATTCTAGTTTCTTTTTTTAAAAAGTCGAACTTTAAATGCAAAAAACCTCTGAGGGAATATTATAAAATAAGGTAGGATGGGGCAGTAGGAAAGTATCTGTTTGAGGCGGGGTATGTCGAAGGCCCTTCCCATCGGGGGAAGCTGCTGAGTGTGGTGAGATTGAATGGAGAGCTAAGGGCATGCAAGTGGCAATGAAGATCAAGGATGAAAGTTTTGAGCAAGAACTTCAAAGGGGAAGAGTTGTCTTTCACACACACAAGTGAGTGTGCGCTTATGGAAGGTGAAGGGGTAGGGAACAGGATGCAAATGAGGGGATGGGGGAAGCATATATGCCTAAAGGCCACATTACCTGGAAGCCCCACTATGAAAGCAGCCCACATATTGCTGATTCCTTTCTCCATCACATCATGCCAGATCATTCACTAGCTCCTAACTGAAAGGACAGAGGGAACAGCAATATGAGGTCAGAGAGAAAGGTTTAAGGGAGATTAGGAAAAAAGAAGAGACTGAAACAAAGAGCTTGATTTTAATTGTGCAGGTGGATGTGTTTTGAATGAGTTAAGATCTCACCCAGTGACACAAAGACAGATAACAGAGAGGTCATATTCTTCGATTTATTCTGTGAAACGGTATAGGACATAATATATCAAAAATCTTGTGATTGCCCTTTCTGTCCATAACATCTTTCTTCCAGTTGCCATGTTTTTGCCATCCGTGTCAAATTTTCCATTATAAATTCCAATGCCCACATTAGTAATTGAAACGTAGTAATGGAAAATGTCCAAATTACTAATAGAAATGGAGCCTATGGGCAGAAATTTGCGCTGAGCAGGCGAGCATGCGCCTGACCCACTCGAGAATAAAACAGTGCCTGAAAACTTCAGGTGAGCATCCCGACATCATCGCACACTCGAGTGATATTTTGGTTGATGGGCGCATGCAAGAGCCGGAGCCATGTCTGCCATCAGTTATGAGGCCAGTTAAGGCCAGTAAAAAAAGCAATTAAGCTAGATTTTACATTGCCTGTGCGATTTTGCGCTCGTTGCACAGGCGAAATGGGCGGGCAGGCAGCCGACAATTTGCTTAACCTTGCCTGAGGGCAGGATAAAAAGGGTCAGCAGCATTGTCAGTGTGAGCAGTGAGGAGTTTTGGAGATAGTTTGCTGCTGATTGCTTATTGACACTTTGCAGCTTCATCTCTATTCTAGGCTTCATTCTTAGCATTTCCAGGCTTCATTTCAGGACTTATTGGTGTCTCCAGGACCCCTGGAGGATTCAGACCACGTAAACCCTTCCAGGTATCAGACAGCCTTCCGTTACCCTGGTAATGGGTGTTGTGGTCTCTGCTGGTGGCACCCTTTCTGAGGGGAAAGAGAGGGGCAGGTGGGAAAGGAGGCCAGGTGTCCCAATGCAGTTTCCAGGGGAGGGACCTGTGGGAGGAAAGGTGCAGGCACAAAGGGCGCGGGGCCAGCAGAAAGTTCAAGGCAGAAGGTGCCACTATCCTGCTGCCAGGGTTTACAGGCGGCGATGCAGCTACCTCAGTATGTTTGAGGTGCATTGCCGAAGGAGGATCCGTGACCTCCATTTGTCAGGTGATTGGGCCTGAGATCAGCTCCAACTGTGTGGGTGGACACCCAATGCCAGTGACTCTGAAGATCACAGTGGCTCTCAACTCCTTGCCTCCGGCTCTTTCCAGGGGTCAGTGGGGGATCTGTGTGGGATCTCCCAATCAGCTGTCCACAGTTGCGTGAAGCTGGTGACAGAAGCTCTGTTCAGGCGGGTACTAACATATGTTCTTTACCGTATGGATGAGGCCAGCCAGGCTAAGCGAGCCAGAGGCGTTGCAGCAATATCTGGGTTCCCCCTCGTCCAGGGTGCCATCGACTGCGCACGTGGTCACCAAGGCATCAGCGGATCAGCCGGGTGCCTTCATCAACAGGAAGGGATTCTACTCCATATACGTGCAGAGTGTGTGACCACAGGAGGAATCATCTGCAAGTCTGTGCAAGGCACCAAGACAACTCCCATGATGCTTACATCCTGAGACACTCCCAGGTGACGAGGCTCTTCAGTGCTCCAACCCGACTGGATTAATGGCTGCTGGGTGACGAGGGCTATCCATTGAAAAGGTGGCTTGTGATGCTTCTCCATCACTCAAGAACAGAGGCAGAGCAGCGTTACGATAGGAGTCATGCCTCCACAAGGGTGGTGGTAGAGGGGACCATAGGTCTTCTCAAGATGCGCTTCTAATTCCTGGACTGTTCAGAGGGTGCACTAAAATACCCCCCAGAGCGGGTGTCACTGACAGTGGTTACATGCTGCACTCTCCACAATTTGGCACTGGCAAGGGGGGGAAACCGCTAGAGGAAGAGGATCTTGAGGCAGCTGCACAGGCCACAGATGATGAACCCAGTAGTGAGTCAGAAGAGGAGCACGGTGAGGGGAATACTGAGGCCATGGAGGCAGACCTTATTTGCCTCCAGGGAGGCAAGGACACCAGGAACGCCTTGGTCGAATGCTCCTTCAGCTAGGCTGCCAAAGATTTGCTTCCACCTCATGCCAGGGCTGCTGCCTGCATTCCAGATGTCTGAAATGACCCTTTCATTTGCACCCAAAGTCCACTCAGTGCTTGTGCAACAAAGCATCCAGCTACTCACGTCCAGCATTACATACTGGCATACCCTGCACCAGAAATGAAAAAGGTGAAGCATACTCAGACCATCAGAACCAAAGCAAATTTAATGTTATTGTCACATTGAATGCATAATGACATTACCATTACTGGCGTTCATGTCCACTCCAGCAGACATATAAACCAAACATAAATGAACAGAAAATCACCTGTAAACAATCCCTGTTGTGCTCATGGTGCCTTTAACTTACATTTTTGAATGCTAAGTATTGGTGCTCCCCTCTCACTGGGACTGTCATTGGAGGCAGCCAGCTGACTCTGCTGTCTTGTTGGCCTTGATGACCTTGGCGGGCGGTCGTCCTCTGGCCAGTGAAGCCTATGCTGGCCCTGCCAGGGAGGGAGTGGCCAGTGCCATGGTTGGCATCTCCCCAGTCATCGCAGCCTCAGATGCCACGGTCACTAGTGGAGTGGCGAAAGAGCTGCTGCCGTCATCCAGAGTGCCCTGAGATGAGCCCGCAGAGACGACGCAGCTCGTGCGCCAACGTGAGGTTGCTCTGGACCTCCCTGCTCACAATTGATGGACGGGCACCTAGCTGGGATACTGGGAGCCTCATCCAACCCCCTGACTGGCCCTGACCACCTGAGGACATTGCCTGTGTGAGGGCTTGCAGGTTCGAGCGCAACCCGAGGAACCCCTGATTCTGCCCCTGGAGTTGCTTCTCCTTGACAGTCGCCACCCTCTCAATGGAGGAGACAGTGTTCTCGGCCATGAGGGTCAACACAGTGCTCATGCTCCACGTGGACTCCTCCACAGCAGAGACCATGGCGCGCACACACTCGCAGATCTCCACCAGATCCTCCTGCACATCCCGCTGGTCATCCAGCATCTGCCACCTAACGGACGACTCCAGAGGCTCATCATCTGCCTCCCACCCTGCATCGTCCTGGTCTCCAGCAGTCTTCCAACTGCCAGCGCCCTGGGCACTCTCTGCCTCAGCCTGCACCTCGAGCGAATGTGAAGTGCCCTCATCAATTGTGCACCAACATCCTGGCTCTGATCTAATGCCCACTGAGGCACTGGTATCTGCGCTGGTGCCTGGTTCAGAGAACGGGTGTGACACAGGTGCAAATGAAGCTCGGCGGTCTTCCGACATCAGGGGTGACCCTTCGGGATCCAGAGAGCGATTGCTTGCCGGCGATTCTAAGGGAGAACAAGGACATGTCATTAGTTAAAGTCATCACACTAACACTGTGCATGCCAGGCATCCTGGTGAGACAACGGAGATCTGCATCATGGTGCCATCGTCTTTCAATGATCAATGGGGACTCCAGGTTTGAGGCTCCCATCAGTGAAGAGACTACACTAGAATGGTTCCACAATCTGAAACACTCACCCCTGTGCAATGCACTCTTGCCTTCGTCTAGCACCCGGCCTCTCCACGCCCATTGCATGTGGAGCATGCTGGCTCTCCAGCACAAGGGTGTCCTGCTCGAACCTGATCAGCAGCAGGGTAGGCCTCTGCCTGTATGTGGCCTCTCTGATTGATTGGTTATGGCATGTCTTCACCTGAAAGGACAGAGGAGCATTGATTAGTCCACCCTCTCACTGCAGCTCCATTACAGCCTGGCCAACCCCAGCTGAGGGGCACAGGGATTTCCCAAGTCGTGGTTCTTGAGCCGCAAAGCACTCAGTCCAAGCAGCCAGGGCCCACCTCTTTGGTCAGCTCCAGCATCATTGACAGTTGGCACTCTAGACTCCACCACCTGAGGTCCATGGGAGGATGGCCACACCATAACACTTCTGCACATTGACCCATGCCAACACTGTACTTGCCCTTCCTGAGTGCAGCAGGACATTGAGCCTCTTCTGGCACTGCACCCATGTGCGCCGCACCACATCATGGCCTTTAACCAGCGCTGCAACCTCTTCCCATGGCCTCTTTATGAGGTGTGGTGGCCTTCTCCTCCCATCTCTGGGGACAAGGGTGTCCCCCCTGGCAGTCACCTCCTCTAGGAGGACGGTGAGCCACTCATCTGAAAAGCAGAGGGCTGAGTGCTCACCCGACCTGCCCTCCACCTGCTGTGTTGAGCCGCACTCTACTCCATAACATGAATATTGACAACGCAGAGGGAACGTTTTTCCATGGCAGCCTTCAAGGGGCTGTCTGCGCCGTTTTTAAACTGGCCGCTGGGTCGCCATTGGACCCAGCGGCCGACAGGCACTTGCCCCCGCCCCTTCCCAACCATTGGGGAGCTGCGTTTCACATCTTAATTGGTCCACCAGCGTGAAATCACGGTCATGGGCTGATCGTGGGCAGCGGCCCGTTTCCTAGCCAATCCCGGGCCCGCCCGCTGACCTGAAAATTCTGCCCTATTTAAATTTGTCACTGTAATTAAAACCCCATTGCCTCTGGTGACATTACGACACCTCAGTTTTGCGTCTCCTAGCACCTCAGCCTGCAGACCAGAGAAACTCATTTGCTCCAATCAACTTTACTTCTCTGTTACAAAAACAAAATTACCTGGAAAAACTCAGCAGGTCTGGCAGCATCGGCGGAGAAGAAAAGAGTTGACGGTGCCAGACCTGCTGAGTTTTTCCAGGTAATTTTGTTTTTGTTTTGGATTTCCAGCATCCGCAGTGGTTTTTTGTTTTACTTCTCCGTTTCCTAAATTGCAAGAAGTTTTGCCATCTAAACAAAGGATTGTATAAAAATAAGATCCCAATGTTTGAGTTTACAATGGGAGATGAATTATGTCTGGTCTCTGTTTTATTTTAAAACACCAATGTTACAGGTAAAACAGGCTTGGAGAAGGAGCAAGAATTTATCAGTAAATGCATGGAGAGCCTTATGATGGCATCAGAAAATCTTGATAAAGAACCTCAGTCCAGTCTTACCATCATTGAAAGAGGACTCTTGATGCTGAAAACACACTTGGAAGCATTTAGAAGGAGGTAAATAATTGCTTTTTTTATTTAAGAAGAATCATTGTCAAAGACCACGTATGTTCACTATGCTATTTATCTTTAATTAAATTCAAACTATTTATAAATTACTGCAGATTATAACTTAACCAGTCATAATTAGCTCTTATACTTTCAGTGCAAACTGAACAAGGGAGTGCCTCCTTTCAGATTGGTTTATGTAATGCAGTATTGGTTTACACCCTTTATTCTGTATTTTCACCTTTTAGATTCTTTGGTTCAATCAGGTGTGGTTCCAGTTGGGGAAAATAAATATTTAACACATTCAATTTTCAATTAGACACTGTAGCAAATGCCCAGATTAATCACTGTTAACCTTGGAAAGCATTTGTAAAATTGTTTTATTTTATATCATGTAAAATGTTTGTTTGCTTAAAGTATGATTGTGGGACATAGGATTGTTCAATCCCCTTGACTCATCCCATAGGTTGTATGACCATGTATTTTAAAGACATAGAGATATACATCACAGAAACAGGCCCATCGTGTCCGTGCTGGCCATCAAGCACCTATGTATTCTAATCCCACTTTCCAGTACTTGGCCCATAGCCCTGAATGCTATGGCATTTCAAGTGCTCATATAAATACCTCTTAAATGTTGTGAGGGTTCCTGCCTCTACCACCCCCTCAGGCAGTGTTTTCCAAATCCCAACCACCCTCTGGATGAAAAAATGTTTCCCCAAATCCCCTCTAAACCTCCTGCCCCTTACCTTAAATCTATGCCCCCTGGTCATTGACTCCTCCACTAAGGGGAAAAGTTTCTTCCTATCTGTGCCTCTCATACTTTTGTATACCTCTATCAGGTCCCCTCTCAGCCTTCTCTGCTCTAAGGAAAACAACCCTAGCCTATCCAGTCTCTCTCCATAACTGAAATGCTCCAGCCCAGGCAACATCCTGGTGAATCTCCTCTGCACCGTCTCCCGTGCAATCACATCCTTCCTATAGTGTGGTGACCAGAACTGCACACAGTACATCAGCTGTAGCCTAACTAGCATTTTATACAGCTCCAACATAACCTCCCTGCTCTTATATTCTGTGCCTCGGCAAATAAAAGCAAATATCCCATATGCATTCTTAACCACCTTATCTACCTGTGCTGCTGTCTTCAGGGATCTATGGACATGTACACCAAGGTCCTCCTGACCCTCTCTACTTCCTAGGGTCCTACCATTCATTGTATATTCCCTTGCTGTGTTAGTCCTCCCAAAATGCTTCTCAGGATTAAATTCCATTTGCCACTGCTCTGCCCATTTTACCAGCCTATCTATATCGTCCTGTAATTAGTTGATTGTCAACCTTTTCGACATGTTCGTTATTACATTTACAGAATGATCATTTTCAACTTGGCAATTAGAATTAATACAAAGTGCTAGTTTTATGTTCTGAACAAACAAACAAACTAAAGGAAAATCCTTAGCAAAGATTTGTAACACTTTTCTCTATGTTAAAGGCACAATATATGGTACTTGTTGATGGCAGTTTTGGTTTGCATTGTTTCCTTAGGTTTGCATACCATTTGCGGCAATGGCAGATTGAGGGTACAGGTATTAGCAGTCACTTAAAAGCCCTTAGTGATAAGCAGTCTTTACCATTACGAATTGTTTGTCAACCAGCTGGGCTGCCTGATAAGGTAATTAAAATTCTGTGAAATGCTGCTAAGAATAGTTTCATTCTTTCTTTGTCTATCCCCATTTTTACAATATTGCAGTAAATTTGCATTTTTTGTGAATTTGTCATTTTACTATGGAACAAAAACAAATTGCAGATTTCATTAATACTTCAAATGATGAAAATGGGAGCTAAGAACAGAATATGCTGGAAATACAAACAAGTCAGCCAGCATCTGTTAAGAGAAAACAGACAGACAGTACAGTTTCTTAACTGTAAATATAAACAAAAGTTTGAGTTTTTGCTGCTTTAATTATAAGCTTCAATAAATTGATCTTAATCTTGACAACTTGAAACAAACACTTGAGTTCCAACTCAAAATTAAATCATTGTTTTGCATCTCCACTTTCTATAGTATGACAGAATTGGTTTGTGTGAAAAGAATGAGGAGGAAGAATATGAACATATGCACATATGAATTAGGAGCAGGAGTAGGCCACTCAATCCCTCGAGCGTGCTCCACCATTCAGTACGATCACCGCTGATCTGATTGTAACCTCAACTCCAAATTCCCGCCTACCCCTGATAACCTTCCACCCCCTTGCTTATCAAGAATCTATCTACCTCTGCCTTAAAAATATTCATAGACTCTGCTCCCATCGCCTTTTGAAGAAGAGAGTTCCAAAGACTCAGGACCTTCAGAAAAAATTTCTCCTCATCTCTGTCTTAAGTGGGCAGCCCCTTATTTTTAAATATCGACGCCTAGTTCTAGATTCTCCCACAATTGGAAACATCCTTTCGACATCCACCCTGGTGAGCCCCCTCAGGATCTTATATGTTTCAAATCTGTATTATCCTTTAGAAAACTAAAGTATGGTAACAGCACAAGGCCTTGTATGGAGCAGGAGATGGGTCACAATTGCTTAAATAGTTTCTATGCTGAGGCATACTCTTTCAAAGGATAGTGTCCCCATGGTATCTTTCCATTTCGGATATCTGATTTCCATTAAAAGAATGAGGATGACTGCATAAAAGACAGGTTGCTTTTCTTCGTATTTGGATTGTTGGTCTCCATGCATAAAATTTTCCTTTCCTCTCTCCTCTAGCCATTGATTTTGCACAAACTGGCTTGTTTGGATTTGTATAGTAAACAAATATTTGTATTTGTTGGCCTATAAAGAGAATTATTTGTTACAACATTTAGAATTTTGCTGTTAATCTCCTGCACAATAATTTTTTGAGTGACGTTTGGTAGTCTTTCAAAACTTTCATAATGCAACCATCATGATTTTGTAATTAAAATGTGTTAACTTTAGCACAGGTTAGTCTACATTTGATAGGACAGGAAAGATATCACTACTGCAATTTTGAGTTTTGATTATGATACCAAATTCTTAACTCGAAACAGTTGCTTTCTTGACTGAACAGTGAATACTTTGTTCCACTGGCGTCTTAATAGACAGTGGACAGCATTTGATAGTGGTAGCAACCATTGAGTAGGTTCAGCCTTGGCAATGGTCAGTTACTCACAGGCAAATGTCAACACTGGATAATAGGAATCATCAACCGTTCTTATTAAATTACCCTGTCCATCAGAGAAGCAACATTTAATTGCATTTTTTAGTGATCCGTTTCACAGTACACATGACAGAAAATTGTAGTACCAGATCCAGAGTTGACTATTGCTTGGAATAACTAGTAACAGCATTGAAGGGTCACCTGCCTAAGTTATAGTTGTGTTAGCACAATCTCTTTCCATAATTTAAGTATTGCTATTTTTTGCTTCAAAGGTCATGTTTGTACAATTATTGTTTGGATCCAGTTTCATTAAAAAAAAGTAACTTTTTGCTATAGGTCCCAGCTTTAATTGCATTTTAATATTTAACCCTTTTAAAGTGCATTAAGTCAAAGGGCTGTGTGGATTCAAATTTATTTCTTCTTAACCCCATTTGATAGTTTTCTATTCTTGTCAAATAGGTTTAAGATGCAATGAATTGTATATAAAATGTTTAATGCCTGGAAATAAATGCAGTGCTAGATGTTTGGAATATTTATTTCTGAAACCTTTATTAAATTAATTTCCATCTTGACTACTAGATGACCATTGAAATGTATCCCAGTGACCAAGTTGCAGATTTACGGGCTGAAGTTACCCACTGGTATGAGAATCTACAAAAGGAGCAAATGAGCCAGCAAGCTCAACTCCAAGAATTTGGCCAAAGCAGCCGACAAGGAGATTTTCCTGGTAAGCCAATGGATGAAATGTGTGCGTATGTTTTTATATGTAATAAATATTATATATTATATAATGTCAAACTAGCTTAATGTACTAATGCCACTGCTTCCCCTGGACTCCAGTTCTGATCTGGCAGCTCATTCTCTTCTCTTCCTGGCACCTCTAAATCCCTTCTGCCCCCTTACTTGGCTTTATCTCCTATCCTTGCCTTGTGACCCCACCACTCACCCCAACCTTTATTCTGCATATGTCTTTTGGATTGCATTCTCTCTAGATGCCTATTTCCATTCTTGTTTGCCAAAGCCCAGCTGTATCTTCAGCTCCTATGCCATTCTTTTCATTATTGCCTTTTTCTGCATTTCTCAGCTGTAGCCTTCTGATGGTAGTTAATGCATTGATTCTGGTTGAGGGAAAAAATAGGGCAAAGATGATGAATGGAATATGATGTGTGGCAATAATTTCTGCCACTAGTGACTTCCCCAATCATTTCCAGTTGTATGCGATAATTTTTTTTTTTCATGCAGTTTAGTTTGGTTGGTGATTTAGGATCAACTGAATTAAATTACTGTACAAGGATGTCAAAATGGTTGACTTGAATTTTCTGTGCTCTTTTTAGGAGGACTTATGGGGCCTGTTAGAATGATTTCCTCAGGTCATGAGCTTACCACAGATTATGATGAGAAAACACTCCATGAACTTGGATTTAAAGATATGCAGGTACTTAAAATGCTGATTCTTTTTTTCCCAATAGAAAAATAAGGCTGTGTTGTACAATTAGAAGCAATCATATAAAAGTGCAAAGTTAAATATATAGTTCCCCCAAATACTCTCTAAAGTACAATCTGATCGGAGAAAAAAAAGCCTGCTTTTAATATTTTATATTTTTCTACATGATTGTTCAACAGTGCCTAATTTAATTGTGCTGTTTTTTCAGATGGTATTTGTGTCACTGGGAGCCCCACGTAGGGAACGCAAAGGAGATGGTATTCAGTTGCCTGCGTCTTGTCTTCCTCCACCCCAAAAGGAAAATATTCCAATGCTTTTGCTTCTTCAAGAACCACATCTTACTACCTTGTTTGACTTGCTTGAAATGTTGGCATCATTTAAACCACCTTCTGTAGATCAAGCTATGGAAGCTAGTGAGGTAAAGTCTTTGAATGCATTAAGTGTGTTTAGTTCATGATTGATTAGTTCATGGTTAGATCATAGAAGCACAAAAATGGTAAGGTGATTTGACTAAGAAAATTTCTTCATTAAACTATTTAAAGCTATTTTTCCATTCTGTTTTCTGTGTAGAGCCATGTGTACCCTTAATTAGTTTGGACGTCCACTGGCGAGAAATGTTAGGTCCAGAGTTTGCAAATTAATACAAGTGGGTTGAAGTTGCACTTTGCAGTATTAACAGGAAGTATTAAATGGTTTGTGGTCAATAATGCCAGGAATGATTTCAAGTGTCAAAGCTCAGCAGCACAGACTAATTTAGTAGAATCATGCTCAAGGAGGCACTCTTTATTTTTCCCTTGCCCATTTCCCCACCAGCAAGTTCATGGAACTGCATCGTATGTCCTCCCACAACTCCCTCCACCGTTCTTCCCCTGACCCCCACCTGCCAAACCCTAATCTACCCAGTTCACTAAGGCACTTCCTTCCCTAATTGGGATTCAAAAATGCGTTTTAAGTATTCAGTTCTATAGCACCCCTTGGACTTATTACTGTTTTATATCATGGTCATACCTGACATTATGCTTATTGGTTGTGATGACAAGAAAGCATTTACTATTTAGATTTGTCAGTTTGGGTGGGGGAAGAGGGGTGTTGTTCATGAGCTATCATATCTGTTTACACTATAACTCTTGTGGCTGACTGGAAAGGCATTAGGAACAGTTGCACACACACATTTATACCACACTGTGGCCACCAGCACATGCACAACTGTTCCTGATGCCTTTCTGATCAGAGGTAGGAGTTTGGATTGGTATTTATTTCACTGTGGCACATAGAAGAGCATAATTTGCTGGCGACAATTCAGTCCAGTTCCCAATCTGTGATGGGATCTCAATCTCAATGCGATTTTATGTGAGTGCTGCATAATTAAGCTAGATCCAGTGCATTAAGACTTTATGCAGGGAGTTTCTATAAAGCATGGATCGCTCAGTATGTAGATAATTGGACTCATAATCCCAGGGTCATTGTTTCGAGTCCCACACTGAATAATGAATTTTTTCATAGAACCGTAGAATGATTACAGCACAGAAGGAGGTCAATTGGCCTGTCATGTCTGTGCTGGCCCTCTGATGGAGCAATTCACCTAGTGGCACTCACTGTCTTTTCCCTGTAGCCCTGCAAATTTTTCCTTTTCAAATAATGATCCAATTCCTTTTCGAAAGCCTTAATTGACCCTGCCTCCACCATACTCTCAGGCAATGCATTCCGGATTCTAATCACTTGCTGCATGAAATCTTTTTCCTCGTGGTGCCTTTGCTTCTTTGGCCAGTTACATTAAACCTGTGCCCTTGGTTTTCAATCCTTCCACCGATGGGAATAGTTTCTCTCTATCTATCTGTCCAGAACCCTCATGATTTTGAATACCCCTATCAAATCTCCTTTCAACTTTCTCTTCCCCAAGGAGAACAATCCCAACTTCTCCAATCTTTCTACTTAACTGAAGGTCTTCATCTCTGGAACCATTCTTGTGAATCTTTTCTGCACCCTCCCTCTAATGCCTTCACATGCTTCTCAAACTATGGTTCCCAAGCCGGGACACAATACTCCAGTTGAGATTGAACCAGTGTTTTATACAGGTTTAACATAACTTGCTTTCTTTTGTATTCTATGCCTCTATTGATAAAGCCCAGGATGCTGTATGCTTTAACAAAAATAAAAATAGCTGGAAAAACTCAGCAGGCCTGACAGCATCTGTGGAGAGGAATACAGTTAACGTTTCCAGTCCATATGACTCTCCATCAGAACTGAGGAAATATAGAAATGAGGTGAAATATAAGCTGGTTGAGGGGGGTGGGACAGGTAGAGCTGGATAGAGGGCCAGTGATAGGTGGAGGCAAAGAAGAGATTGCCAAAGATGTCATAGACAAAAGGACAAAGGGGTGTTGATGGTGGTGATATTAGCTAAGGAATGTGCTAATGGTGACATTAAGGGTAGAAAGCAGGATGAGCAAGTGACAGCCTTAGTGGGGGTGGGGTGGAGGGAAGGGATCGAAATAGGCTAAAAGGTGGAGATAAAATAATGGATGAAAATACATTTAAAAATAATGGAAATAGGTAGGAAAAGAAAAATATATTAAAAAATATAAATTATTGGAAAAGGGGGGATTGGAAAGGGGGTGGGGACGGAGGAGAGAGTTCATGATCTGAAGTTGTTGAACTCAATGTTAAGTCCGGCAGGCTGTCAAGTGCCTAGTCGGAAGATGAGGTGCTGTTCCTCCAGTTTGCGTTGAGCTTCACTGGAACATTGCAGCAGGCCAAGGATGGACATGTGGGCATGAGAGCAGGGTGGAGTGTTGAAATGGCAAGCGACAGGGAGGTCTGGGTCATGCTTGCGGACACACCGAAGGTGTTCCGCAAAGCGGTCACCCAGTCTGCGTGGCCTCTCCAATGCAGAGGAGACCGCATTGGGAGCAGTGAATGCAGTAGACTAAATTGAGGGAAGTGCAAGTGAAGTGCTGCATCACTTGAAAGGAGTGTTTGGGCCCTTGGACGGTGAGGAGGGGGGAAGTAAAGGGGCAAGTGTTGCACCTTCTGCGGTTGCATGAGAAGGTGCCATGGGAGGGGGTTGAGGTGTAGGGGGTGATGGAGGAGTGGACTAGGGTGTCCTGGAATGCCGCCGGTGGGGGGTGAAGGGAAGGTGTGTTTGGTGGTGGCATCATGCTGGAGTTGGCAAAAATGGCGGAGGATGGCTGAATGCTTTATTAACTGCTCCCTCAACCTGTCCTGCCCTGTCAATAATTTGTATGCATATACCTCAGATCCCTCTGTTCCTGCACCCATTTTAGAATTGTACCCTTTATTTTATATTCTGTGAGTTCTCCCTAACAAAATAAATCACTTCACACTTCTCTGCAATAAATTTCATTTGCCATTTACATGCCCATTCCATCAACCCATCTATGTCATTTTGAAATTCTACACAGTCCTGCTTCTGGTTCACAATACTTCTATATTATCTGCATATTTTGAAATTATGCCCTGTACACCAAGGTCTAGGTCACTAATATATATCAGGAGCATCTTCAGCCAAGTATTTTCAATAGACTTTTGTCCTTAATCTAAATATTACAATCATTGGAAGTTGAAAATCTCATTTGCTGCAATTATATGTATATTTCTTCATCATTTGCTGACTTCTCAGAAGCATGTTTTACAGAGAGAAGTTGATAAATGATAGGTGGACTAAATACAAAAACTTGCAGTTGGTTAAGGATTGCATGGACCTAAAAATAGATAACTTGAACTTTATTGTTGGTCTTTGTCAAAATAAATTGTTTGTTTTAATGCATACAGCTGACACATTGACACTGTAACTGCGCATGTACAGGAAATGCACCTGGTGTTGCAATACAAAATAAGTACAGTCATCCATTTAATGAAGGATAGTGCGTATTTATAGTCATATTCATTATATTTCCTGACACTGAACTGGAACAGGAAGTTGTCACCCACACTATCTGCTGGCGCATGTGCAATTCCTTCTGCTGCTGATGTAGTTGTTGTGTGCCCGTTGTCTGCTTTGCTCGCCACCTACTTAGTGCCTCCCGCTCGCCATCCGGCTACTGATCCCTCGTTGCCTCCCTTGTTGTCCCACTTTCCACCTCATTGGCTACCTTGCTCCTGACCCCTCACTGTCTTCTGCTTGTCGCCCTGATCACTCGCTGCCCCTTGCCACCATGCTCGCCTCCCTCCCTCTGTTCCCCACTCCTGAACTGTCTCACTGTCCCTCTTGCCATTTTGCATGTTACGAGCAATAAAGCAAGGAGAGGAGTCGTAAGCCTGGTGGCCAAGGTTTGGGGGCGGGCCTGTGAGCAAGGCATCGAGAGGGTCAACAAGAGGGACAGAGAAGGGTTGGGAGCAGGGCGGTGATCAAGGGGGCAAGCAGAGCAGCGAGTGAGGCAGCAAGGGTGGTGAGTGAGGTTGAAAGGGGTTTGGAGTAGGGCAGTGATTGAGGGGCTGCCACTAGTGCTCTTTGATGCAGGCAGCTCCCTGCGATGCCTTGGCAGTGATGTCACAGGCACCGCGAATGCATGTATGGTGACTGCATCCTATGCAGTTGCGTTGTCAGCAAATGCAGCCTTATATATTTAATTATGTAGAAGAAATTTAAAGTGATTTTCTTCGGAATACTACTTTGCAATTCTACTAAGTGGTGTATTATTAAATGGATCAGTGACAACTAAATGCAATTTGCTGGTGGAAATATTGCTTATATCTACATCAGCTTGATGAAATTCAAAACTGTATCAAATAAATTTATCGCTAATTTGATGGCCAAATAGTAAAATTCCAATGAAGTGTTTCAATTTAAAAACGAAATTCACAGTTGTTAATTTGTTTGTAATATTTGGCAGTTAATGTATTATATGTAATAATCCAGCTGTTTAGGCCACTGAAGATTAGATTTTTCTAATTTATTCTTTCATGGTATCTCGGCATTACTGGCTGGCCGACATTTGTTGCCCATCCCTACTTGGTCTTGAGAAAGTGGCAGTCAGCCCCCTTGAACCATTGCAGTCCCTGTGGTGTAGACACATCCACAATGCTGTTAGAAAGGGAGTTCCAGGATTATGACCCAGCAACAATGAAGAAACAGTGATATTGTTCCAAGTCAGGATGGTGTGTGGCTTGGAGGGGAACTTGTAGGTGGTGGTGTACCTATGTATCTGCTGCCCTTGTCCTTCTAGGTGGTAGAGGTCAAAGGTTCAGAAGGTGCTGTCTAAGGAGCCTTGGTGAGCTCCTGCAGTGCATCTTGTAGATGATACACACTGCTGCCACTGTATTGGTGGTGGAGGGAGTAAATTTTAACGTGGTGGAAGGGGCGCCAAACAAGCGGGCTGCTTTGTCCTGGACTTTGCTTTAAGATGTCACTTAAAACCCTTGATTTGAATTCTTGCCTCATCACGTGTCCACCTAGAGCCCTCTTCTAATACATTTTGTGGCACAAATAAGAAATTGCAGTATTTTTTAAATAGTTATGAGTGGCGTTATGATTCCACTAGAGACCAATAACTTTTTAAAAGAGATTAATTTCCCAGTGACCGACAAAGGATCATACAACTCAATTCCACATTTTAAGACTTTTAATGTAACAAAAACACTAAAGTCAATATAGACTAAATACTACTTAGTAGACAACTTTTTTTTTTATTTGTTCGTTCATGGGATGTGGGCATCGCTGGCTAGGGCAGCATTTATTGCCCATCCCTAATTGCCCTTGTTCAGAGGGCATTTAAGAATCAAGCACATTGCTGTGGGTCTGGAGTCGCATGTAAGCCAGACCAAGTAAAGGCAGCACATTTCCTTCCCTAAAGGACACCTGTGAACCAGATGGGGTTTTTACAACAATCGGCAATGGTTTCGTGGTCATCATCAGATTTTAATTTTTAATTCCAGATTTTTATTGAATTCAAATTTCACCATCTGCCATGTTGGAATTTGAACCTGGGCCCTCAGAGGGCCCCTGGGATACTCTCTGGAATGCTAGTCCAGTGACAATAGCACTATTCCACCCCCTCCGCCCATGAGACGAGAGCTAATGCACAAAGGGGAATTTCTTAACATGATCGAAAACAGTCATTTGGTACTACAGAACTTGAGTATTGCTGAAAGAAGATTTTTTTTTGTCAAAGCTTTTCATCTTGCACTCATCAGGACAAGTCACAAGAATATACCAATGTCATAGGGAACAACATATTTATACTGTATTAGAAGAGAGTGCTGATTGGTTGGCAAGTGGACTCTGGTAGAGGCGTTGCCATGGAGAGTGCACCAGTTGATGGTGACTAACAGTTAACTGCCGATCATTGTTTGAAATTTAAACCAGGCAGCTTGATTCTGGTTGGTCAAGACATTTCCCTGGGGAATGAACCAGCAAATGGATGTCACTTGTTTTGTTTAGCTGAAACAAGTGCAATGTGTGTACTCGTTCTTTCTATCTGCAAAGAACAGGGCCCTGTATATTAATATGTGTAGCTTCCAGTACACACGCATGCGCCATAGTGAGAGCTCAACTGGCAATCTTAAATTGATTGTCAGCGTAATTCTTAGCACACTGAGGATTATTTAGAAAATGTTGTCCAATTATGGAATCACATCTAACGTTGAGCACTGTTTTGTGTTTTGCAAGCAAGGTTGGTTGGTACCTTGCCTGTAATGAACAGCGGAAGGGACATGCTGTTTGATATGATCCGCCAGTCTCTGGGACGTATGGCCCGTGCACCTAGCATCACCCTGGTACTGAAATTCGTACACCACATTACTCATTTATGTGATAGGTAGAACACCTTTTTGGCTTGATCCAGTTAGTGGCGAATACTATTTGTGTTGCTACTGCATAGTGACAGCCTGAAACGGCAAGCTCATTAGTTGCTCAGACTTTTGAAATACCTTGCCCTTCCAGGGTAATCTGAGGTAGACTGGGCACTTTTCAGGACTGGAACTAACGGCCTTGGGCCCATTCATGAGTTTGCACAATATACAGCGTGAAATGACCTGATTAGGATAGCAGTTAACCCACAGGATGTCTTTGCACCCTATTTCAGCATCAAGCTTGCTTGGTGAGCAAATGGCTCAGGCCCTATTTGCAAGATTGCTGATAAGGCCAAACTTATAATATGTGGAACTGTAAAGAGTCCCAGCGTGTGTATTGTCCAGTGAAGGTAGGCTTGCAGTAGACTGTGGTTGAGAACCCCTGGCAGACTTCTCAATTAGTACGTGAAGGAAAGGGGGTTCATTTGACTGCTCCATTCCAAAGGTGAATTTGAACACAGGATGGAGCCCATTAAGACATGCAAGGAAATTATTACATGCAGCTGCACATTTAAATACAGCAAACGTATCATCCACATGGCAGCAATATGCATGGGTTAGGAGGTTGGGTGTCCTTCCATCGAAGACACGTTTCTCATGGAACCCAACAAAAAGATGTTTGCAAGAGTTGACCCTAGAGGCATCCCATGGCAATCCTGGTGTGCCAAGAATTATGCTGGCAACCAATTTAAGATTGTCAATCGGGCTTGCAATGTGGTGCAATTTAATGTACTGGAAGCTACATATATTAACCACAAGGCCTTTTTCTTTGCAGACAGAAAGAACATGTATACACTTTGTGCTTGTTTCAGCTAAAGAAAATAAGTGACATCTATTCGCTGGTTCATTCCCCAGGGCAATGTCTTGACCAATCGGAGTCTAGCTGCCTGGTTTAAATTTCAAACAATGCTCTGCAGTTAAATGTCAGTCACCATCATCCGGTGCATTCACCATGGCAACGCTTCTACCAAACAGGGTCCACTTGCCAGCCAATCAGCACTCTTCTCATATAGTATAAATATGTTGTTTCCTGTGACATTGGTATTTTCTTGCAAATGGTCCTGATGAGTGTAAGACGAAAAACTTTGCCAAAAGAAGTATTTTTTCAGCAATACAACTGAAAACCCCATGCCACATTTATACATTGCACTGCACCCTTCCTGGACATGCAGTCTTGAATTTAAAGTCCAATGCTTCCCTCAACTCCAACAGGATCACTTCTCCCTGCTTTGCTAGGGTGAATCTTCCAGTGTCCTTTCAAACAAAGGCCCCTTCACTCAACCCTTTGAGCATAATTGAATGTGCTTCCCGTTGCAAGGTAACCTTTGGTGATTCTGTGACCTTTAACTCTTCACAATCCTTGTTTCTTTGAACAGGGGTTCCGTCCTTGATGTTTACCCCAAAAACAGTCCTTTTCTTATGCTTGGCATAGCAGCACCTGTGGTGTGTTTTCTTCCTCAAATTTCTTGGTCTGACTGCCTCTGAGTCAGTGAGTCTGCAAGCAGAAAGAGCAGCTGCCTTTTCCTTCGTGTTCATGTGTTAAAACTTGCATCTTATTTTCAATAAGTTTCGACCTGAGCCCCTGTCCACATGGCAACCAGGTCACATGGGCATGATTCTGGGCAAATTTTGTATAAGGTCACACGCCCCTCTTCACCGCTCCATTTTACCTTGAATTAAAGGCAACAGCTTAAAACAGAACTATCTTATAATCTCGTATTCATCGTGACAGTTGACAGAAGCTGGCTTTACTTAACCAATTGCTAAGCGCACGGGTCCCCACATGCTTTTCAGTTCTCACTCTGTAACATGCTGTTTTTGGCCCTGACAGCTGAGCTTCTGGTTGGGCAAGGAACACTCCAGAGGAGGCAGCAGGACCTGATAGATCTGATCCTTGACCCAGGGTGGGAGGAGAGTTCAGAGAGAGAGAAAAAACAAGAGGGAGGAAAGTACTCTTGCTCCTCCTGACACACAAGGAACACAATGAAAGCACTTGCCTTTTGCGCGGTAGCCCATAGTTAAATCCGCAAAGAAGCTTAAATACACTAACATTTAAAATGCCAACATGCCTCCTGGGGATGGGTTGCTTGCTGTGCCTCAGTAAAACCCAGAAGTCGGCAGGTTGGAATCAACTTCCTGGCACACTTGGAACTTTTGCCCCTCTAACTCCCCGCCATTTGCATCCAATCCCATCTGCTCACCCATGTTGAAATTTCCCCATGTTGCCTAAATGGAATTATTTGAGATTCTATCATCTGAAGGTTAGTCCGGATATGAGGGGTTTAATTTAGGTGTTCCTCAAATGCTGAGTCAAGACATCAGTTGGTTGTTGGATCCCAAATGGTTTAAGCACTTCAGTTTAAACTGTTCACTAGAATACTGTTGTATCTAACCACTGATGATTGACCAATTTGATTTCTGAGGTTTCTGAACTGTTACTGGCATATTTGTCAATTGTTTCAATTCGGATTAGAGATCCAAATTCTGTGAACGAGCGGAGATTCAAATGATTAATATATGTATTACATTCTGAAAATCTGAAATAAATCTTTCATTTAAGAATACTATCACCTTTTTTAAAGGTTCTAAGAGTTGTCTTGAGCTTGTTTGTATATGGGTTTCAAGGTTTTAAGCATTGTGTTATGATGTTCGGCTTTTTGCTGTGTGATTTGACTTTGTTTATAAATTAACTTAAATTTAATCTGGCCAAATCTGGATCTGTTGGTTTGTTATGGTAATTTGTGTTGGTCAGGAGAAAGGCGGAAGTTCCACATGTTGTATGCAATAATTAGGGGTAGTTTTTAATTTGGGGTACACTATATATGGCACATGTAAGGTTTTGAATCAGATTAGTTCTGCTTATAAAAAATGCCTTTATTCCACAAACTGTTACCAGGTATTATTTAATAACTACAACTTGTGGTAGATGGTGTGGAAGAAAAAGTAAGACTTGCATTTATATATCAATTTCTCACATCTCCCAAAAGTGCCTTAAAGAACTTAATTTACAATGAACTATTTTGTTAAGTAGGCAAATATAGCTTTCTTTTTTGTACCATTGAAGACTTTGCTAACATCAGTGAGATGACTAACCAGTTATTGTGTTTCTGGTAGTGTTGGTTAAGAGAGAATGTTGACCAGAACACAAGTAGAAATCTCTGCTCTTTTAAATAGTGTTATGGAATCGTTGACATTCATCAGGGCAGGCATACAGGACCTTGATTTAAATCTCAAAAGATTGCAGCTCGTTACTGCACTGGACTGTCACCCAAATTTATGCTCAAGCTCTTTAATCGGCCTTCTGACAATAACTGTTTGCCCAATTTGAATCCTGTGATGTTCTTCACGTGCAGCAAGAAGCATCCGAGGGCATTTGGAACTAAAAATGGAAATAATTTAGCTGTTAATTTTTTTTTTAAGTCCTTCATGGGATATGGACATCACTGATGCTTATGGGAGTTATTATGAAAAATAATCTGTATATTGCAATTACTTGTACACCTTAGTTTCCTTCCCCAGTCATTCCAATAGTACGTCCTGAAAGATTGAATATAACATTGAGAGTGAAAGAACTTATAAATGAAGTGCCTTACCATCAAATAATAATACTTTTTTAAAAAATTGTAGGGAAGTGCAGCAAACAATTTTGTGCATAGCAAATTTGCATAAACAGCAAATGACCAGTTAAATAACATTATCTTCCTCATGGTAAGTAATATGGGCCAGGACATTCTTTAAACTTGCTTTTGGTGTCAATATCTTTGTCTCAATTTGTACCAGGACTTGCAAAGTCATAATGCAATGAAGCTGCTCTGCAATGAAGAAAAGCTTGTTGTATGATCACAGCTTAAAGCAGTACCAGACCTAATCTATCTATGATGGTAAGGTCCAGCTAATTGGCTATTTCTCCAAAGAAGAGGCAAATTGAATTACCCAGAATATGTCAGCCACTTCCTGTACACCAAATATCTGTCAGTGGATGTGCAAGCAACTTCTTGTAGTTAGAATTTTCTCTTTATGGCTGATTGTTGTATTCCAGTCATGGAGCCGTTATTGGATAACTGGTGCTTGATTCATATAACAAAATCTGGATCATGGGTGCCTGCTTGTAGATGACTCAAATACATATAGGAGAAGTACAATGAATAATGTCAATTAAATGACTTATGCCATAGAAATTAGTTTTCAGAACAAGAAAATAAATACAAGGATATTTATACTTGTGTTGGCTGCTGAAGTATTTTGACATAGCATCATAGAATGTTTAGTTGTGTTGAAGTTATATTTGATTGATATGCATATGATCTTTTCCTTCACTTCAGCTACTTGAAAGTTTATTGTAAATATTTACATTTTGGTTTGTTAGTGCGACTCTGACAATAGCTCGTGGTTATCCCAATCCACGGGATGCATTAGGCTGAAAAAATAAATAAGCTGATTTATTAAAGCTTTGGTATTGAAGTGAGAGGTTTGTGCATATGTTCTACCCACACCATGCCTGCCACCCACCAGTTAGGGTTTTTGAGAAATATTGTACAATTGAAGACAATTTTGGGGTTGCACAGATTTAGTTAAGAGAGAAATTTAATGATTTAGATTCCATGGATTTGTTTTATCTGTTAAATGTTATTGAATTCATAATTTCACTTAACAAAATGCTTTTGTTTCCTGATGCTGCATGCAGACTGCACACTGTGAAGAATTGCATCTTCATGCAGAAAACCTGTCCAGACGTGTTTGGGAACTGCTAATGCTGCTTCCTACATGTCCAAACATGCTACTGGCTTTTCAAAACATCTCTGATGAACCGGTGAGGCAACTATTATAAATTTCTTACTTTAAATTTGACAATGAATTATTCAAGGTAGTGCAGGAAGTCAGTGTTATACTGGACAAGAATTTTAATTCTTATATTATTTTAGAGCTGATGGCTGGAAATTATTATAATTTGAAGCACTTTGTGATGTACGTATTTAATGCTTTCACATTTAATTAGGTGCTAGGAATAGTGGTGTAGAATTAGTAGAATGTACAGCACATAAACGGGCCATTTGACCCAACTAATGCATGCCGTGTTTATGCTTCACGTGGGCAAGTGTAATGTTGTTGCACTAATAATCCAGATGCCTATAGTAATCCAGAGGACATGAGTTTACATCCAAACATGGTACTTTAAGAATTTGATTCTTGTTACGTACAAATACAATCTGGAAATAAAAGCTGTTGGTTTGTCATAAAAACTCATAAATCTCCATTTAGCAAAGGAAAGCTGTCATCCAGATATAGTCTGGGTTTTAAGTGACTCCAGTCCCACACCAATATGGTTTACTATTAACTGCCTAGTAAGCCACTTAGTTGTATCAAACTAATAGAAAACCTAGAATTAAATCATGGACAGCTTGACTGCAATCTAGGCATTGAATTAGGCCATATAAAATGTGTTTCACTTATCCAGCCCACAAAAAGTAAAATAGCATGATGTCATCCCCATGGACGTTTACTTCTGGGGCTGAGGGTGGGATGAGGTGGTGGTGATTCTTCTAACAGTGTTTTTTTTTAAATTGTAACCTTTAGTTTAAGATGGAAATATATAAATAAATTGTTTGAATTGTTAGTTGCATGCCGGTTCAGTACAGCTTATTGAATGCGTAAATTTTCAAACTTCTTTGTTGAATTTTTTTGTTATTCGTGCATGGTTATATGTTTTTCGATATTTGAACATGGCTGTAAACGTTGTTCAAATGTGTTTCTATTCAAGGGTAATGATGGACTTTGTTGGAAAGACTTGCTTCGAATAAAAAGTCCTCATAAGCTCCTGTATGCGCTGGAAATTATTGAGGCCTTGGGAAAACCTAACAGGAGAATAAGAAGAGCATCTACGGTAATTAACATGTTTGTTTGCCTTGTTTAAATCTTTTTATTTTGGAAAGTTGTGACAATGCGAGCACTGTGACTGAGACTGTTTTTAAATACCATTACACCACTGAAAGTGATTTACCTGAAATAAAAACAGAAACAACTTAGGTCATTGATCTGAAACTTTCCATCTTCACAGCTGCTGCCTCACCTGAGTGTTTTCCAATATTTTCTGTTTGTATTTTAGGTTTCCAGCATCTGCTGCAGATTGATTTGCGTATGCTTTTGACTAAATATTTCAACATTTCCTCAGTGTCTTAAAATGTTGTAATAGTGTTTATTAAGGCGAAGGTTTTCAGCTATAGGGAATGAGATAACTCAACAGCCTGCATCAAAACAAATCTGTCAGCGGCCACCGAATCTACCACCACATACTGCACTACAGATCATTTTGTAAGCATTTGGAAAAACCCTGTCCCATATATTGATTACATGGAGCAAAAACAAGAAGTTGTATTTATATAGTGCCTTTAAATCTACAAAGAAAATCCCAAAGAACGATGTATCTTATATGCATCAAATATAAATTGAAAGTGTAGTGTTCTAATCGCACTAATTACCTCCCTCTGAACTTGCAGTGCTCCATTTTCTCAAGTCTTAATTTAATATTGCCATTAAACCTGCTGACAAAGGTGGTGCTGCCGGTATTTCACAAACTGACCTCTACCTTGTGCAGGCTGAATGCCAACTCCCTGACAACTGCTATCTCCCCTAGTCTATGATTCCACTGCTGAACATCAAGCCAGTGTTTCCCAGAGTGTTACTGACCTCATCTCCTCTGGCAATCTTTCCTCCATGGCCTCAAAGTCATAGTCCCTCAACCCTGCATACCTGCTTCTACCTCTTTCCAAGATCCACAAACAGGATTGCCATGGTCGGCCCATTGTTTCAGCCTGCTCTTGTCCCATGGAACTTATTTCTTCCTATCTTGACTTTTTTTTTTCCTTCTCTTGCCTAGTCTCCTCTGATCTGCATCCATACTCTTCGGATATCCTTTATTAATTTAACAGTTTCGGCTTTCGTGGCCCTAACCACCTCTTCACCATGGCAGTGCAGTCCCTCTATCCCTCCATCCCCCAGCAGGATGGCATGCAGGTCCCCCTCTGATTCCTCCTTGAACAATGGTCCAAAAGTTCCCATCCGTGACCACCCTCTGAGCCTGACTGAACATTGAACAACTTTTCCTTTGACTCTGCTCATACCTTCCAGATAAATGGTATCCCTGTGTGAACTGCACACTGTGGGCCCTGCCAAAGGCATCACCTTTGTCTTTTCATGCGATACATAAATAGGAGCAGGAATGAGCCGTACAGCTTGTTGATGCTGCTCCTACATTCAATAAGATTGTGGTTGACCTTCTATCTCAACTCCAATGCCTTGCCCTATCCTGATACCCCTTGATTCCCTTTGTATCCAAAGTGTCTCAGTTTCAGTCTTGAATATACTCAATGATTGAGCATCTCCACAGCCCTCTGGAGTAGAGAATTTGAAAGATCCACAACCTTTGGAACAAAGAAGCTTCTTATCTCAGTCTAGCCCCTTATCCTGATAATATGACCATCATGTTCTAGACTCTCCAGCTGTGGAAACCATCTCTCCACATCTACCTGTCAATCTCTCTAAGGATTCAATACTTCTCAATGAGATCACCTCTCATTCTTCTAACTTCAGAGAATATAAGCCCATTCTACTTTATCTCTCCTCATAAGACAGCCCTCACATCCCAAGAATGAATTTCTTGTTGTAACTCCTCTAAAGCAGGTATATCTTTGCTTGGGTAAGGAGACTAAAATTGCACGTGGGTCCCTTGGTGCAATCTCAGCAAAGCCCTATATAATTTATGTAATTGCAACAAGACTTACTTACTCTTGTACTGCAACACCCTTGCAGCAAAGACTTGCTTATACTATTTTCTTCATAATTGCTTACTGTACCTGCATGTTAACTTTGTGATTCATGTACAAAGACATCCAAATCTCTCTGAATACCAACGTTTACTCGTGTCTCACCTTTAAAATAAAATTGGTTTTCCATTCTTCCGACCATAGTGGATAGTTTCACACCTCTCATATTATACTTCATCTCCCACCCCCTTGTCCAGTCACTTAACCGTGGAATATTTATTTGTTCCAGTGCTACTTAAGTGCCCTCCTTCACCTCTTTTTCTGGTATGCCGATGACTGTATTAGTTCTGCTTTCTGCTGTCGCCCTGAACTGGAAGATTTTGTCAACTTTGCTTACGATTTGCTTCCATCCTTCCCTCAACTTCACATGGCCCATCTGCAATACTTCCCTTCCCTCCTTTGACTTCTCTATCCTTATTTCTGGGGATAAGCTGTCAACCAATGCCTCTGTAAGCTCACTGATTCCTACAGTTACTTCTATTATACTGCCTTCCACCCCACTTCCTGTAACAACTCTATTCCATTCTTTCAGTTTCTCCATCTCCATCATATCTGTTCTGACAATGCTACCTTCCACATTAGTGCTTCTGCCTTTTCTTTCTTCTTCCTCAACCGAGAATTCCCCTTGACTCTGGTTCACAGGGGCCTGTGTCTGACCCATTTCCTGAAATTCTCCCCTTATCCCCTCCCTTCCAAAACCATGGTGTGGTTTCATCTGGTCCTTATCTTCCATCCCGCCAGCAATGTCTCCTCTGAATTTTTGTTTGCTTTGTGTGGCCATTTCATTTGAATGACTGGTACCTTTAAATTGTTTTGCCTGGTATCTCGAATGGGATAATTTGTGAGCAATCTACATGGTACCTTCCGCATTGCTGTGCAACTGCATGAAGCTCAGTAGACTGTTATCCATCAGCGTATTTCTGACAGCTCCAGCAGGATGCCATCACCAAACATATCTTCCCCTCCCCTCCCCTTTCATCATTTGGAAGGGTTGTTCCCTCCACGACACCCTAGTTCATCTATAACCCCCATGCAACCACAGGAGATGCAGCACCTGCCCTTTCACCTGTCCAGGTTCCCAAGCACGCCTTACACGTGAAACAGCGATTTACTTTTAATATATTCACAATACAGAGAGACCAAATGCAAATTGGATGATTGCTTTAAGCGCTTCCATTCAGTCCACAAGCATAATTCTGAGTCTCTGGTCACTTGCCATTTTAGTTCTTCATTCCTTTCCCGCCTGACCACTCTATTCTCAACCTACCCTGTCCTAACAGAATTCAATGTACACTGGAGAAGTAGCACATCATTTTTTGATTAGCTACTTCATAAATTGTTGGTTGAGGGCCCATAATTGGGGACGTAGATTTAGGGTAAGAAGTAGGAGCTTTAGAGAAAATTCGAGGGGAAATCTTTTCACCCAAAAAGTGGTGGGGTCCTGGAACTCACTGCCTGAAAAGCTGCTAGGGGCAGAAACCCTCAACATTTAAAAAAAGTACTTGCAATTTGAAGTGCAGTAACCTACAAGGCTACAGACCAAGAACTGGAAAGTGGGATTGGGCTAGAAGGCTACTTGTCAACCGGTGTGGACTTGATAGGCCAAATGACATCCTTTCGTGCTGTAGATTTCTATGATTCTAATCTTCTAGATTTAACAGCAAGTTCAACAATTTCAGATCGTGACCACTGCTCCCATTTATTTTTGGAAAGCAGGTGCTAGTAATATTCTGTTCATTTAGTCAGTCTGCTTTCAACCTTATCACAGACCTTTCCTATTGTTCTTTTCACCCTCCACCCATGCCATTCCTTTTTCTCTATTCTGGCTTAAAACTTTCGCTACCATTTTCCAGTTCTGATGAAATGTCATTTGAAAAGTTAACTTTGTTTCTCCCTACACAGACATTGTCTAGCTGCTGATTATTTGTAGTATTTTCTGAATGTTTCTAACCACTATTCTATCTAATCCACCTCCATTATTGTTAAGCGCTAGTGCAGTTCATTGTCCCCACCCCACCATTCTAAAAATACATATAATCAAAATAGAGAAAGTATAAAGACATTTTCAACCATAAGAAAATGAATGTATTAAATGCGCCAGTTTTTTTTTTAAAAAAATCTGGTCCTTTTTACTATCTGTTTGATGAAACTGGCAAAATACAATAAGGACAAATTGTCTACAAAATAAAGTTTGAATTTTGGCTATATTTTGTAGTGAAACAAAGTTAATAAAGTATTTAGATTGCCATCTTGAGATTTATTGAATTATTGCAATTAATTTTGAATCCAATTTTATTTCAGGGTAGCTACAGTGACCTATATCCTGACTCCGATGATTCAAGTGAAGATCAGATAGAGAACAGTAAAAATTCCTGGAGTTGCAAGGTTTGCTTCAAATTTTCTTAAAGCTGAGCATGGTGACATCACTGTGTCAGCCCAATGAGTTGGAAGGTGGGGCAGGACTTCAGCAAACAGAGCTTGTGACCAAAATTACACAGGCTCTTGCTAAAAGCAGGATTATTCCAGAAAAATGCAATGAAAAGAAAGGTAGTTACATATTACAAATTATGTGCATGAAATCAGCCCCAGGCACTTACAGAACATAGTGGTAGATTGCCAACAATTTTCTGTACATCATTTCGGACCACCTTAACAGTTTTCTTTATTTAATGGGGAAAAATACTGAAAAGCTAGAAATGTACATTTGGTCTTACATTCATGTGGTAGAGAAAAGGTAGGGTGTTTCAGGCTGAAATCCTTCAACAGAAATTCATAATTTGCATGTAGGGTACTTACCAGAAATGTTCTTGTCATCTTCTGCCATTGGCCTGTTGCATATTTCCAGCATTTTCTATTTTTTTAATCAGGGTGGAATTATATTACAGTGCCTGACAGTTTATCTGATAACACAAAATTATTCCCTCAGTGTTTGAAATTTATGTCCCTTCAAGTACTAAATTATTGTTCATGGCACCCTGACATATGATTTCTTTAGCAAGTTGTTTATATTACAAATAACTTAGATGTTTTACCATCAGGACTTTGCTTTAAAAATATTGAAGATGAGTCGCTATTCTTTAAGTTTTTTTTTAAAAGAAATGTTTATTTTCAATATTATTTCTTTCTTTGTTAATGCCCTTTAACCTAACCTCTAAATCTTTCTACTCCTCTACATGGCTCATGTTTCTGCCATTTGAAGAATAATTATTATTTCACCATTTTAACCAAGTTACCTTACCCAAAGTACACAAATGTTACATTTCATCTGCTGCCTTTTTGCCCAATTCACTTTTTTAGCACTATCCTCCTGCAACTTCCTTCTGTACTCCAATTATTTACTGTCTCCTATTTTAGTGGCATCTGCCAATTTGGACAATTCTTCCTCTAGTCCTGTAGTCTAATCACTGAAATGCACAGTGAATAGAAACCATCTGAGAACAGAAGCTTGTGGGGCTACCATTTTCAGCTAGTCTTGAGAAAGTGTCCTTAAACCCCTGTCCTTCTTTCTAAACCATATTTATCCAAGTTGGTAAGTTGTACTGCTCACCATGGTGCTCATGAGAAGTGTTGCCTCTATTACAGTTGCAATCCTATGCCTGTATTTTGTTTGATGACCAACTAGTTACCATCCTAATTGGGAAGCAGGCAGTAAGTGAGGTGCGAGGTTCAGATGACTTCAAGATGCTACATTTGGTGATAGAATATTAAAACAGCATCAACTCTTTGTTGCAGATTTAGTAATCTGGTGTCTGAGCCAAGCATATCTTTGCTGCTCTAATGGACAAGCCAGTGTCGAGTAGTAAAGCTATAATTGAAAGCTAAGGTGGTTCATCCTTAGTTCCAGATAACTCTTCAAACCTGTACAATAATGGCTAAATTGATCCTGGGCTGTGCAATCAATGGGAAAATAACCTTAGAGTTAAGAAACAATAGAGATACTATTGCACTATTGAGTATATTTCAATGGCCGCCTTCTAGTGGGAAAGATTTGGAGGAGCAAATTTGCAGGGAAATTACAGAGAGACACAAAAATTATAGAGTAATGATAGTTGGGGCTTTAAATTTTCTATTGAAAACTGGATTAATAATAATGTAAAGGACAGGGTGTGGGTGAAGAGCTTCCGAGTGTGTTCAGGAGAATTTTCTAGATCGGTATGTTTTCGGCCAAATGAAGAAAGGCATGTTGCTGGATCTGGTTCAGGGTCAAGTGTTGTTAGGAGAACATTTAGGCAACAGTGACCTTTGTGTCATAAGGTTTCGCTCAGCTATGGAAAAGGACAAGGAGCAATCAAGAGTAAAAATATTTAATTGGAGGAGGGTCAATTTCAGTGGAGTGATAACAGATCTGACCCAGGTAAATTGGAATCAAAGATCGGCATGTAGAACTGTAAAGGAACAATGGATTGTCTGAAAGAGGAGATTGTTTGTTTGGGTACAGTCGAGATACATCCCCATGATGGTCAAAGGTAAGGCAACCAATGCCAGAGCTCCCTGGATGACGAAAGAAATAGAGACTTCCATAAGGCATTTGATGAAGTGCCACATAAAGACTTGGCAGCAAAGTTAAAGGCCTTGGAATAAAAGGGGAAGTGGCAGTATGGATATGAAGTTGTCTGAGTGACGGGCAACAGAGAGTAGTGGTCAACAGATTTTTGGACTGGAGAGAGGTATACATTGGGATTCCCCAAGTTTCAGTACTGGGTCCACTGTTTTTCGTGATATATATTAATGCTCTGGACTTGTGTATACAGGGTACAATTTCAAAATTTGTAGATGATGCAAAACCTGGAAGACTTGTGAACTGTCAGGAGGATAATGATAGATTTCAAGAGGAAATGGACAGGCTGGTAGAATGGGAGCGCACATGGCTGATGAAATTTAATGCAAAAATGTGCAAGGTGATATATTTCCGTTGGAAGGAGAGGCAATGTAAAATAAAGGATACTATTTCAAATCGGGTCCAAGATCCTGAAAGACCTGGGAGCACAAATTGTTGAAGGTGGCAGTGCAGGCTGAAAAAGTGATTTAAAAAGGCATAAGAGATTCTGAGATTTATAAAAAGCGGTATAGAGTATAAATGCAAGGAAGTTATGAAGAACCTTTGTAAAATATGGATTCGGCCTCAACTGGAATAATGTGTCCAATCCTCTAGCACGGATGTGATAGGCCGAATGGCCCACTGTGCTACAGAAAGCTGAGTAATAGAAACTCCACATATGTGGGTTTCTTAATATTTGATTTGGATACTTCTAAGCATACTGACTTTTTCTGCCTGTGTAATATACCTAGTTGACCAAAGATAACCCTAAATCATCACGCATTATGCAAATAACCATAAATTGATCTGACACAGGTTTGCCTAAGTATTGGGAGACTAATTTAGATTCTCTTGTAATCTATTACAAATTTTATTTTTTGTACCTCATGCCAAAAGGAGATTATTTCTCCCTATAGATGTTATGGCACTGAGACATTTTTAATACAACGTAGGAATTTTTAATAAGGAAATCCCCTAAATGTTTGTACTTCTGTTGGGATGGGGAGAAAAGAAGAAATCTGCATGCTTGTATGTAAGTGCATTCCACATGCACATAACTGCTAATGTATTCAAATAGAGAGGATATATTTCTAAATTTTAGTTAATGGATTGAGAAGGAATAAACTCTGGAAAGTAGGATTAGCTGATTGTATGGAGCTTAGCTGCAAGAGATTTATGTCACAATTTTTGTTTATGCTGGCACTCAATAGACTGTATCCAAAATTAACACAGGCATGATACTCTCCTACATCTTCACCATCCTGACATGATTTACATTTTAAGATTTAGAACTTTTAATTTTGCAGAAGCAAATAGGCCATAATTTAAATTTGAGGATATTCCATCCTGTAGAACAGTAGACCATATGGCTCCTCGAGGCTGCTCCATAAGATCATGGCAGATCTGACCTTAGCTTCAATTTCACTTTCTTAGCTGGTCCCCACAACCCTTGGCTTCCCTAAAGTTCAAAAAATTGCTTATCTCAGGCTTGAATATATTCAATTTCACCCTGTGAATGTCCCAACATTGATTTCAGTGTCAGTGACTTGGGCCAGATATGCGGGACTTGCCTGGATACTTACCTAGGAAATGTTACAGTGGTTAATATCTGGTCCAACTCAATAATTAGCCAGTGTAACTGAACTGAGCACCACAACTGACCCTGTACTGACTACCCCCAACTTCCCCGACACAACCAACCACCTGGTGCGACCCACAAAATCCACCATCCCTGACCCAACCACCATACTGACCCAACTGCCACACCCCCGGACTGGCCACCTGGCTCCCTGCCCACTCTATCGGCTGCCCACTCATCCATTCCTTAACTGACACTCATTCATTAAAAGTCTTGAGACCTTTACAAACTTACTTGAATAAGGCAGCTATTGCTGCAAAAAAAGACATGTCTGCTCCTTACTTGGACTCTTTTGCGCTCACTGGACTTACCCCGGAGTGGCTATGCTGGTCAGCTTTTGCTTCAGCAGAGATCAGGAGTCCAGGCTGAAAGTGGGCAGTTCCATTGGGGCACAGAAAACTTTTCTAAATGCCCTGCTGTTACCCTAATAATGGATTCCAGCACTTTTCCCAATGACAGATGTTAGGCTAACTGCCTTATAATTTTCTGCTTTCTGTCTCCCTCCATCCTTGAGTAGAGACTTTACGTTTATGGTTTCCAATCCTTGCAGAATCGAGGGGATTTTGGAAGATTACTGCCAATGCATCCACTTCTTTTAATACCCTGTGATGCAGACCATCAGGGACTGGTCAGCCTTTAGTCTCATTAGTTTTCCTAATACTTTATCTCTAGTGATTGTGATTATTTTTGCCCCTTGATTTTCCACTATTATTATTAGGATACTTTTGCTAACTTTTACATTGAAGACAGATACAAAATATTTGTTACAAGTCTCTGCAATTTCCCTGTTTCCCATTATTAATTCCCTAGTCTCATTCTCTAAGGGACTAACACTTATTTTAGCTACTCTCTTTCATTTTTATGCACTTGTGGAAGCTTTTACTGCCTTTTTATATTTATTGCTGGTTTACTATCATCTATTTTCTCCCTCTATTATTTTCTTGGTTACCTTTTGCTGATTTCTAAAATTTTCTCCAATCTCTGGCCCACCACTAATCTTTGCAGCATTTTGATATTATCCTTAATTTCCTGAGTTAGCCACAGATGGTTCATCCTTCTGGTAGAGTTTATCTCGATGGAATATGTCTTTGAGACTTATGAAATATTACTTCAAATGTCTGCTGCTGCTTAACTACCATCTTACCTTCTAACTTGTTTTCCCAATCCATTGTAGCCAACTCTGTCTTCATAGCTTTGTAATTACCATTATTTAAGTTTTTAAGACACTTGTTTCAGGCCCAAGTTTCTCACCACAAACTGAATATGAAATTCAGCATGCTATGATCACTCTTCTCCAGTGGATCCTATACTGTGAGATCACTAATCAATACTGCCTCATTACACATTATCAGATCCAAAATAGCCGGTTCCCTGTTGGTTCCACAACATATTGTTCTAACAAACTACCCTAAATACACTATGAACTCAAATGTGTTTGCTTTGCACTGTTCTAATGGTAATGGTAAGCTTTGGTTCCTGCACTGCTCTTAATGTTTTCCTTGAATAACTGGTGATCGGAATAAAGATCCTCAAGATTTGGCAATAAACTGTAATGATCCAGAAATGAAAGTATATTAAAGTTCTCTTAAATGAAGGGGCATTATTCGAACTCTGCATTATTGGACATGGAAGCCTGAGGTGAAGTCAATGTACTTCTCCTCTGCACTAAGTACAAGTGCTGAGGAGCCTGTGTTTCAAGGATTTTAAGTGTTTTTAAATTTGAGGTCCTGCTCTGGATTGTGTTGGACTTCCTTGTAGAATGGAAGGATTTGCTGTCCCAGACCAATTGGGCCCCATGGCTTGTCTGCATTGCAAATTCTATGCACATTTATTGATTTCAATTTGCTTTTAAATTTCATATTAAGGGGGCTATTTTCTACCTATCACACTGAAAGGCATTTTAAGTCGATTTCATGCCTTCCAAAGTTCCTGTTCCAACCATAGTGAAAATTCCATCAAAGATATCCATTAAAACAGTGGCACAAATAAGCAGTCAAACACTATGTCAGTAATGGTCTTAAATTCAAAGAACAGTTCAGAAATTCTACCATCAACACTGATCAGAGATTTGTCAGAAAAGCGCAGTGGTGCAATGCATGAACACTGGGAGCTGGAAAGTTTAGCTGAAGGGGTGATGGCCTAAAGGTTTTCAGTACAAGTTTCTGTTTCCTCCCATCCCCCCAACTAAAATAATCACTGTTGCTGAAATGGAACTGTAGGGCAATGCAGTTGGATAATTGAATGTAAGATCAACAACAAAAGGAAAATCATGAATACCAGGAGAAATTGATATTGGCAAGATTACTGAAGACAAACAACTGGCCCCTTGGGTCATTTAAGAACTCCTGTTACACATTGCCCAAACTAAGTTATTGTTGCTAATTGCATCTATCTCCCTTATTTGAAATGTTCTCCATGTTTCAGTTTGTTGCTGCTGGAGGACTTCAGCAATTGCTAGAAATTTTTCTGTCAGGAATTCTGGAGCCCAAAGAGCAGGAATCGTGGACCGTGGTAAGAGTTAATTCTAATATCCTAATATTCAAACATAGGTAACAGAAAATCATGCTTCGTCAAAATGCTGATTTCTTAAAAACTGGTAATGTTTTAGTGCCTCACCTTTTATTCTAAGCTTTATATATTGCCTAATGTATCATATTTTTGGTTGTGTTTCATATATTTAGTACTCAAATTTTGATGCTGTTCTTTTAAAACAAACATTTAAAAATGGAATTTGACTTGTTTACTGTCTTGCCTTTTCTCAGTGGCAGCTGGACTGCCTTGCTTGTCTGCTGAAGCTAATGTGCCAGTTTGCAGTTGATCCAGCTGACTTAGATCTGGCTTATCATGATATTTATGCCTGGTCTGGTGTGTCAGATAGCCATAGGAAAAGGACTTGGCCTGGTAAATCAAGAAAAGGAGCTGGGGATCATGGGAAAGGATTGCACATACCTCGTTTGACTGAGGCTAGTACCTTTTAATTCCTTTGCAATTTATCAGGGTTCACCTGTACATTTAGTTGTCTGTGTGTATTGTACTCATGACAAAATATATGTTTTTTCTTTAGGTATTTCTTGGTCTGGTGCACGGGTCTAGTTTGATTTATCGGTTAATGTCTGTTGCATACACCTATAACAACTTGGCTCATAGGTAAAATAATTTTGAATTATTTAAATATCACTTGTTTGCTTCATGCAATGGTTCAACATTTGAGTACAAAATATTGGGTCAAATCCTCCTGGGAAAACAACGGCATGTTAATGATGCACACAATTAATAATTCGCAAATCAGCCAGCAAGTTCAGGATATGGCGCTAATATTTAGTCTGCAGAAGTTGCTGGTCAATTACGGCAGCTTCCCCTTAACCTCCCGTTATTTTTAAGAACTTCCTGGACTTGTACATAGTTCCTCATTAGACTTGCCCCAGAAAGTTGGAGCTCATGATTAAAAACATAAGTACACTCCTAACAATGTAATAATTGTTAATTAAATGCCAATCTCTCAGGATCAGTTTAAGCTGTCGTTTCCTTCCTACATGGAGTAAATTATTGTTGGGAATTTTAAAATAATTTCAGTTTTTTAAAACATTGTTTTTCCTCACTCTCAAATTCAACCTTTCTTCTCTCTATTTCAATTTGACTCTAATGTATCCTCCTCTGCCATTCCTCTGTTTCCTTCATAATACTTAAATCTCATTGGTGAACTTGACACATCATTGGACTTGTAGTTCACTAACACCCTAGATGCCCTTTTGATGTCATTGTGCTGTTAATCAGCTCATACTTCCAGCAAGCCATGCTGTAAAGAAAAAAATTTGAAGCTGAAGAATGCAGGAAAAGGTCCAAATAACGATGGACACTGAGATGCCCCACTCCAGCAAGATTTGGCCCATTGTATTTGTGACTGATTATATTTTTACAAATAATTTAAGCAGTTTATTTTTCAATTTGTTTTTTTTTAATTAAAATTATAGAGTGCTTAAAGCTCAGTCAGATCACCGATCCAGGCATGAGGGTAGGTTATACATCAGCTTATATAATGCATTGTTAATAAATTTAAATATTTGTGAAATTATACTTTAGAATTTATTCATAGCAGTGTTTGGTCTTGCAGAAACAATTTGTTAGTTATTTTATCCATTAAGAACTTGCTTGTTTTAAGAAAAAAACTATTCAAAATAGAGAATTTTTTAATAGTTTACTGATATAAAGTGACTAGGCATTATAAAGAAAACATTTAAGCTGCTGTCAATTGAAATATATTTGGGCATTGTAATTACTGCAGATAAGACATTTACCAGCTATTTGGGAGAGGAAAATTTCTAAAAACGTTTGGTTGTTGTCTTGATATAACTAACGTGGCTCAAATCCTTTTATATATTTTGAGTGTGCTAGTTTTTCTTTTCTTATTAAACAAGCTCTTGTTTTACCTTCCAGTTACTCATTATGCTATGTGGCTATTAGTGAGTTGGGCTCACTGTTGTTCATTGGTAAAATCCAGCCTGGCAGACAGTGAACATTTGCATGATTGGTTGAAAAAGTTAACTCTGCTTGTACCAGAGGTAAGGCTAAATTTCAAACTTGGATTTACAATAATATATGAATATGACTAGTTATAATTTATTTTTTTCTAGTTAACTGTACAAGCTGGTTGATTCTTTAATATTAATTTCAGACATTTTGTCAGTAATTGACTTCTTTTGTTCTAGACTTCAGTTCGACATGAAGCTTGCAATGGCCTATACAAGTTGTGCCTATCGGGTTTGGATGGTGGAGAATCAATAAATCGATCTTTCCTTTTACTAGCTGCATCAACATTACTTAAGTTTCTTCCTGATGCCCAAGCTTTGAAGCCAGTCAGAGTAAGATTTGATTTGATCATTTGCAGGGTACTGTGGTAGTTGCTGACCAGTAGCAAGATGCTTAGATATACTCTTAATTCTTTTGGTGCTGGGTGTCTTTATGTTTATCGAAGTAATTGGCTGATTTAAAGATATGTAACCAGAAGGGGTGTGGCATTGTAACATGTTGTGGTGCTGCGGAGTGGAGTGATCCAGCTGTAAATCTTCAGTGAGTTCAAACATGGGGGGATTTAATCCCCAAAAACAGGTGGGTTACGCTGGCTGGCTAACTTTCCCTAGGCCTTGGGAAATTTGACAACTAAAGAGCATTGAGGATCCAGCAGACAAGTGAGCATGAAGGTAGCAGCTCATCCTTGAATGCAGCTCGAGACAGTGAGCTTGAGAATTTGGTGACTGAGGGGAATTTTAAGGGTTAATCTCCTTCTAAAATCTAAGTCTCACTTGTGTTGAGCATTTAACTACAATTTGTTGTTAAAGTTATGCTTCTTTCAGCCTTAGTCAGGGATAAACGAGCTCCCTACAGGAGAGCAACTACAGTTGGTTAATTAGGTAACTCGTTAGAACTGGTTTCTCCAGCCAGCAGTGCTGACTCATCTCTGTAGAATTTCAGTTAGTATGTATGCTGCCTTGGTAAGTGCACAAAGTAAACAAGCACAAGTCAACAAGTCACTGAGTGCAGCTCAAGACAGTGTGTGAGCTTGAGAAATTGGTGAATGAGTGAGGCAATTTGGTGTAGTGAGGAAGGAGGTGCTGTTCTGACCTTTTACATAAAAGGAGTGGGCTGGGACAGGGAACAGGAGACTAACAGCAGGATGTAAGAACCAAAGCCCAGAAACAATATTTAGGTGAGCAGATAGGCAAATGTTTGAGTTTTAAGTTTTTTTTCTTCTCCAAATGGGTGCAGAAGTTTAAACTGGTACTGGGGAGATATAAGTATTGCATTATATTTATAGCTTAACTACTTAAGCCACTTGATATTACTACAGATAATTATGAAGTGATATTTCTGAACTTGGTAAAATAAGATCACAAAGAAGGCAGGGCAGGTGATGTCTGCAGCACCTGAGAGCTGGTGGACACCTGTGTGATCCACAGCTACCATATCTGCAATAAGTGTATGTAGTTGAGGAAGTTCAGGGCAGAGTTGATGAGCTGGAGTCTGAGCTTCGGACACTGCAATGCGTCAGGGAGGTGGAAAATTACCTGGACACTTTGTTCCAGGAGGCAGCCACATCCCTTTGGCTAGGTACTTCATGATCATGGACAGGAGAGTGTTACAGCAAGTGAGGCAGCTATGGAAATCGAGAAGGAGCACTGGAGGAGCCTTGGCCTTTGCAGTTGTCCAACAGGTTTAAGGTTCTTGCAGCTTGTGTGGACGAGAGCAGAGACTACAGGGGGGATGAGCAAACTTATTCCAGCATCATGGTGGAGGGTGCCATTCAAGTTGGAGGGAATTAAAAGGAATGTAGTTGTAGGGGATGGTATAGTTAGGGGGATAAATACGGCTGTCTGCGGCTGAGAGTGAGAGTTTCGAATGCTGTGTTGCCTGCCCAATGCCAGGGTTAAGGACTTCCCCTGAGGGCTGGGGAGGAATTTGGAATGGGAGGGGAAGGATCCAATTGCCGTGGTCCGTGTGAGTACCAATAACATAGGTAGGACTAGAAAAGAAATTATGCTAAGAGAGTATGAGCAGCTAGGGGCTAAATTTAATCTCTGGATTATTATCGAAGCCATGAGCAAATTAGGATAGGGTAAATAAAATCAGAGAGTTGAATGAGTGGTTCAAAGATTGGCATGGGAAAAATGTGCTTCGATTCATGGGGCAGTGGCACTAGTAGTGGGGAAAGAGGGAACTGTGCCATTGGGACAGCCTTCATCTGAAGCGCTTGGGACCAGAGTACTGGCAAATCATATAATTTAGGCTTTAAACTAAATAATGAGGAGAGGGGAGATTTGGAAAGTTAAAGAGAAAATTCAAGGCAATAGTACAGGGTAATGACAACCAGAGTGTGACAGCAAGGGTCAGAGTGTACAAACATAAGAGTGCACCAGCAACAAGGCCAGACTAGACAAAAGCAATAAAAAGACAGAATTAGATGTGTTTTATCTGAATGCTCAGAGCATTTGTTGTAAGATGGATGAATTGATAGCATAAATAGAAATAAATGTGTATGATACAATGGCCATTACAGAGAAGTGTTTGCAATGTGGCCAAGGCTGGAACCTGAATATTCAAGGGTATTTGACATTTCGGAAGCACAGAAGGAAATAAAAAAGAGGTGGGGTCGTTTTGTTAATAAAGGATGAGATCAGAACTTGGGTCAGAAGATCAAATTGTAGAATCAGGGTGGAGATAAGAAATAGCAGTTTCCTTTATATTTGGTATTCTTGCAAGTTTTCCTGATGAGCGCAAGACGAAAAGCTTCAATAACATGTCCTTTTTTCCAGCAATACTCAAGCTCTGTACAACCAAATGACTATCTAATAAATTTGTCAAACACAATTTCCCTTCCACAAAACCATGTTGAACCTGCTGGATTGTATTACGATTTTCTAAATGCCCCATTACCTCCTTAATAATGGATTCTAGCAATTTCTCCCTCTATTATCCTTTTACTCATCCTTTGCTGGTCTCTAAAACTTTCCCAATCTTCTCCCCTACCACTAATCTTCGCAGCATTGCTAACAGTAGCTACACAGTAGGACAGAGTATACACCAATAAATAATCAGGGGCTTGTAAGAAAGGTACTGCAATAACCGTGCGTGACTTCAATCTTAAATCAATTAGACAAATCAAATTGGCAACGGTAGCCTGGAGGATAAGTCCATTACTATATTCAGGACAGTTTCTTATAACAATATGTTCTGAAACCTACCAGAGACTGGTCTATTTTGGACCAGGCAATGTGTAGTGAGACAGGATTAATTAAAGACCTCAGTAAAGGATCCTCTAGGCAAGAGTGATCATAACATGTTAGAATTTTACATTCTGTTTGAGAGTGAGAAATGTGGGTCCATAATTAGTGTCTTAAACTTAAATAAGGGCAATTACAAGGGTATGAAGACTGAGTTGGCTGAAGTGGATTGGGAAAATAGGTTAAAAGGTAAGACGGTGGAGATACAGTGGCGGACATTTAAGGAGATATTTCGTAACTCTCTACAAAAATATATCCCATTGAGGAAGAAAGACTACCAGAAGGATGCACTATCTGGCTAACTAAGGAAGTAAAGGGCGGTATCAAGTTGAACACGTGCAATGCTGCGAAGATTAGTGGTAGGGGAGAAGATTGGGAAAGTTTTAGACCGATAGCTCTAGAGTAGGCAATAGATATTAAATGAGGTCAGGGTAAGAGGGAATGTAATAAAGTCTAAATTAACATTAGTATGTATGTGTGTGAAATGCATGGAATGTGGTAAAGGGAGATAGCCACATTGGAAATACGTTTTGATAACAGAAACCTGGCTCAAAGAAGGACAATATTAGGTACTAAATATTTCTTGATACAAGACGTTCAGGAAAGATAGGGAAAGAAAGAAAGGAGCATGGGTAGCAGTATTGATTGAGGAGAAAATTGCAGTGCTGGAGAGAGAGTATGTCCCAGAGGTGTCAAAGGCACAATCCATTTGTCAAGAGCTAAGAAACAGTAGAGGTACCATTACATCATTTGGTGTATTCACTAGGGCACCAACTAGCAGAAAAGATGTAGAACAGGCTTGTTCAAACTTTTTGTGTGGGAGTGGCCAGTTTCCAGTTTTTTTCTCTCGGGGTACTCACCCTGTTGGTTTGTGGGGTGAGGGTTTGTGGGATGAGGGTTTTTTTTGCCAGGCCAGCATTTATTGCATTTAAGAGTCAACCACATTGCTGTATGAGTGCTGTCAGGGTGAGTACCCTGAGACTGGAGTGAGCCAGACATGCACACACACACCCCCTCTCACACTCAAATGGCCATTTATACTTATTACTCATTTTTTAAAATTATCAATTAACCTCAGCAGGCTGTTTTTCATTCCTCAGCCTTTTTTAAAAAAAATTCATATTTAATGCTGTGCCAAACTTTATCTTTCTGAAATTTGCTCACCAGCCCCTTGAGAGAAGGAAATGTAGGCCAGACCAGGTAAGGACAGCAGATTTCTTTTCCTAAAGGACATTGGAGAACCAGATGGGTTTTTACAACAATCGACAATGGTTTCATGGTCATCATTAGACTTTATTGAATTCAAATTCTACAATCTGCCATGGTGGGATGCGAACCCGGGTCCCCGGAGCATTACCCTGGGTCTCTGGATTACTATCGCAAGTGACACTACCACTACACCATCCACTCCCCCAATGAAAACACCGAGACTGGAAGTGAGCCAGACTTAGACTCAGATAAAAGCAAAATACTGTGGGTGCTGGAAATCTGAAACAAAAACAGAAACTGCTGGAAAAACTCAGCAGGTCTGGCAGCATCTGTGAAGAGAGAAACGGAGTTAACATTTCGAGTCTGTATGACTCTTCTTCAGAGTTCTTGCTCTCTCTCGGGCCCTCTTATGCTCATTCTCTTGCCACTTCTTGATCCCGAGCCCCCTCTCGACCCTTCCCACACCTCCCTCGTCCCCTCCTGTGCTCCCTTGACCCCTCCTCAACCCATCCCGCACCCCCTTGCCACCTCCAACGCCCCCTCCCTCACCCCCCTCCCGTGCCCCCCTCCTGCGACAAAATTGACAGTCACTTGGGCAGATGCAGGTTAAAGAAAGCCAGCATGGATTTGTCGAGGGCAAATTGTGTTTATCTAACTTGCTTGAGTTTCTTGCTGAGTTAACATAGAGGATTGATGAGGGTAATGCTGTTGTGGTGTACATGGACATCCAAAAAGCATTTGATAAAGTGCTACAAAAGATCTGTGAGCAAGTCAGAGCTCATGGAATGTTAGGGACAGTAGCAACAAGGATATAAAATTGACTGTGTGAAAGGAAACAGTGGGGGTGAACAGTTGTTTTTCACACCCTTGCTCTTCCTGATATATATTAATGGCCTAGATTTCGGTGTAGAGGGCACAATTTCAAAATTTGCCGGTGGGACAAAGTAGTGATAAAATGCATAAGGGCATAGACAGGTTGTTGAAATGGGCTGACAAGTAGCAGATGAAATTTAATGCAGAGAAAAGTGAAGTGATTCATTTTGGTAGGAAGAATAGGGAGAGACAATATAAAGGGTACAATTCTAAAGGGGGTGCAAGAACATAAGAACCTGGGGGTTATGTGAATAAATCATTGACGGCTGTGGGACAGGTTTAAAGCACGATTAATTAAGCATAGGGGGTCCTGGGCTTTATCAATAGGGGCATAGAGTACAAAAGCAAGGACGTTATGATAGACTTGTATAAAACACTGGTTTGGCCTCAACTGGAGTATTGCGTCCAGTTCTGGATGCTACACTTCAGAAAGGATATGAAGGCATTAGAGAGGCTGCAGAAAAGATTCACAAGAATGGTTGCAGGAATGAGGATTTTCAGTTATGTAGATAAATTAGAGAAGCTGGAGCTATTTTCCTTGAAGAAGAGAAGGTTGCGAGAAGTTTTGATAGAGGTATACAAAATCATGAGGGGTCTGGACAGAGTAGGGAGAAACTATTCCCATTGGTGGAAGGATCGAGAACCAGAGGACACTGGTTTAGAATGATTGGGAAAAGAAGTCAAATCTTTACACTGTGTGCAGTTAGGATCTGGAGTTCATTGCCCGAGCGTGTCGTAGAGGCAGATTAAACCGTGGCTTTCAAAAGATAATTGGATCATTATCTACAAAGGAAAAATTTGAAGGGCAAAGGGGAAAAGACAGAGATGTGACACTGGGTGAATTGCTCTTACAGAGAGCTGGTCCGATGGACCAAATGATCACCACCTGTGCTGTAATCATTCTATGATGCTAACCATCCATAGGGTGCAAGCATATTCCATTATGGTTTAGAGTCCTAGGAGCATCTTGTTTCGCATGTCAACCATAAATTGCTGTTGTGCAAAATAATTTTTGTGTGGGGAGAAAAACTGAGGGAGTTTTATGTCAATTTTTCACTTTTATGGTTACTTTCTAACCAGAATTAGCTTGATGTGCCTCAACTGTCTGGCATAACTTTACAGAAGTATAATGGAATATGATACAAATTGCAGAAAAATTCAACAATTTTTGTTGAAAATTATATGAATTTCTTAATACTTGAATTAAAAACTGGATTAAGTGATAATGTGTTTGAAGTCTACTGTATGTGCTGTAAAATCCTAGAGAAAGAGTTGTAACATTATCTCTTTAGACACAATATTATAAAGTGAACTTTGAGAGAAAACTGCGGAAATAAAAATGCAAGTCTCGAATGTAAACTTTAACAGTCCAGTATTGCTATTAAAACCATTGTTCTATTTTTTTCAGGAGGTGGATTATGAAGAAGAGCCACTATTGCGAGCAGGTTGCAAGGAATATTTCTGGTTACTTTGTAAGCTGATTGATAACATTCATGTAAAAGATGCTAGTCAGGTATGCAGTTGTGACTCCATTTGTTCCCTAATGTTAAAAAAATAATGATATAACAATAGTCTGTTGTTTCAACTAAAGATGGGTCTAGTTGATGGTCAGCTCTGATAATCTGAATAGTGGGTTTCTTCTATATTTTTCTTAGTGTTTCCTCTAAGTTGCGTGCCTGTGTCACACAACAGTTCATCTAGTGTCATGCACTTAGTTATGATAGCTGCACACATCCTGATGGTTAAATGAGGCTTCCTGCCACTCTGATCACAAGCAAGAGCTGGTAGACTCCCCAAGACAGGAAATTTAACGGACTAGAGCCAAGCCTGACGTGATTAATCATGTGCAATTAACAGCTGAAATTCACTCATGTCAGTTCCTAAAGTCCAAAACTGTCAGCACTTGTCTTTCCTGCGGCCCACTTGCTGACCCTCATGCTCGCCACTCCCCTCCCGACTCTCCTGCTTACCTGCTCCCCTCCTGCCTGACCGCCGCCCCCGCCCACCTGTTCAGTTTAAATCCCAAATTTTGAATGCTCCCAGCTGTGTTACAGAAAAAGTTAGAAGAATTAAAAGTGCTTCGGGCTACTGGGTAACTTTTGTAAAGACCCAGACCAACCCCCACGGGACTCCCCCACATTCCCGACCCCCGACCTCCATTCACCTCCCCCCGATCTCTGATTTTCCACCCCCCCCCCCCTCCCCCAACCTCTGGTCTGCCCCAGCCCCCAAATCCTATCCACTTACCTAGACACTTATCTTTTTCTTGGCCTGTCAATTTCACCTGGACCTTTAACTTACCTGCTTTATGGAAGCTATTGCCGTAACAAAGGGGACAAGTCCTTCTTAAATCCAACTCTGCTGGACTGCAACGCTGGACCTCAAGGACAGCTGTGCTGCCTGGATTTCACACGGCCTGAGTCGGAAGGTCAGGCAAGACAGGCATGGAAGAAATTTAGTGTATGTAATTGGGAACGGAGTGGCAATCCGACACTGGTTGCCACTCTGAAGAAGTTACGGCCCAAAGTCTCTTATTTAGTTACAGACCTGCATGTTAATTGGACTTCAGCCAGGACTGTCATCTAGCTAACTTTCTCTCAAAGGAGATGGTTTTCAATAACTTAGATTACTCTTAAAACACTTCATGCATCAAAAATAAACCATCAGTTTTGATTTGTGGTAATTATTATTGCTGTTTACACATTAACATGTCCTGGCTCATGATGAATTTCAGGATACATAGCTTTAAGATGAATATTTGGAACAAAATGTGATGGATAACATACTACAGGATGTAAGTGTGGCACTAAAAGTATAAGATTATGTGCAGTGCTCTTAACATATATGTAACGACCTTTGAAGTCATTTTTTATTTCATTGAGATTGGTCTCACGGTGGCCATGAATGGAATGCATCAGAAGCAGTATGTAAAAGTTGGTGAGAATGGGAATCTGATTCAAACAAGGAAGCAGGCAGTATTTTTTGCCTCCAATACTTAGAGTAGTTTGTGTAAGTTTGAGACAACAAGTATATAACAGTGATTGTGTTTAGTGCAAGCTAGTTTGTAGAAAAAGAAAATAAACTGATAACGAACTTTAAAAAATAGATAATATAAATAATCTAGGTTAAGTTCTGGCATAGCAGGTCATGTATCTGGACTGTGGTACGTGGGACCTTAGAGAACAGAGAGACTGCCCTGAGCGAACATATCTGTAGTCAATATCTGTCTCTTCTCTCTCTAGCTCAAAGTTGTTGAGTTGAAGTATACATAAGGGAAAGGAAGAAGTATCTGGGCAGTTTGCTCCAGACTTTGGTCACACCTTGCAGAGAGGCACAGGTCCAGAACGGGGTTGGAGTGACTAATAGTGTACAGAATAAGTGGAGCCTGGGTGAGATAGAGAAGAATAATCTGCAGAAACTGATTCTATTCAACAGGTGCAATGTACTAGCTACCTGTGAGGATAGGGCTAAAGGCCAAAGTGCTGACTATGGCACCTTGAACAGACACCTGCCAAAATTTGAGTAGGGGAAGTTAATGTGATAGTTGTAGGGAATTCAATAATTTGGGAGGGGAGATAGCATCCTTTTGTAAGTATGATTGAGAGTCCCACATGTCACATTATCTACCTAATGTCAGAGTAAGGAGCATTCCTAGCAAGCTTGAAAGGTTATTGGAGGGAGGAGGGTGTGGGGGAGATCCAGTCATTATGATTTATGTTGGGACAACATGGAGAAGACTAGGCAAGAGGTCCTGTTTGGAGTGTACCAGGAATTAAATTAAGGAATGGACTTGAAGGGTTACGATCTCTGGCTTATTACCTGAACTATGTGCAAATTGCCACAGGAATAAGATGATTAGAAACATAAACATGTGGCTGTAGGAGTGGTGTGGGAAAAAGGATTCCTTTTCATGGGACAAGAATACCAGTACCGGGACAGGAAGGAATTGTATCTTTGAGTTTGGAATGGGCTCTTCAGAACTGGACTAGGATTAGGGGCCTAGTAGAAATAATCAATACTGTGGACATGGGGCAGGAATTTGCTGCAGACATCAGGACCTGGCAGCGAGATCAGTGTGGCGGTATTCCAGGAGGCAGCATTCTAATTGGCTGCCTCCGTGCTCGCCATCCTATTAAGGATGGTAGGTGGGCTTCCGATGCTGCCAGCCCAGCCTGAAGGCCAGCAGCTCCAGAGCCTCGACAGCCCTACCGGGTGAGGCGGGTGCTGCTGAAGCAGCTGGAGGTGTCAACATGGAGGCGCCCTCAGAAGGTTCAAACTAAATTAATAAGTTATAGGGCCAAGCCAGTAGGCCCCTCAGATCAGAGGCGAAACACCTTTGGTGGGGCCTCAGGGGGCTGCCTTATAGGCCCTCAGGGTCTCCTGCCCCTTTGGGGCATGGAGCCCTTGGCTTCAGTGCCGCCTTGGACTGCTGCAGGGAGGCTGCTTTGATTAAGCTGGAGGCCTCCGGATCTGGTAGTTGGCTGCTCTGCCATTGGCAAAATGTCAATGAGCCCACAAATCGTTCCTAATTGGGGTTTTAGATGCGCCGATTGGTTTCCTGCTTCCACGGTGCAGGCAGCCGATCCATTTCCCAGGTTACCCACCATTTTCTCGGATCCCTTGCCTCCAAGCCTGCCACTAGAGGCCAGGAAAATTCAGCCCGAGGACTATTAACTAGTAATTTGGGGCAGGGGTGCTCAGATGGGAAAGGTAGCATAAATAACAGTTTGAAAGCAAACAAAAGGGAAGAAAATAAAGTGACAGTCAGATATTGTGCCTTAGACACTACAGGTAAAAGGAAAACTAAAAGATGTAAAGAAATTAAACCAGGAGAGAGTAATAAGAAATGAGAGGAAAACATTAGAATTGAAGGACACGTTATGGTATGTGGCCCAAGTAAGTGTTTAATGCAAACACAGAGTATAAGGAACAAATGGAATAAACTGCACGCACAAGTTCAACTTGTTGGGGGCTGGTGTGGCAGTATGAGACGGTAACCATTATAGAGATGCCTGCAAGACGGTTAGGACTGGGAACTAAATATACCAGGTTGTAAGGTTGATGGGGAAAATAGAGGAGGGAAAGGAATAGCCTTAGTAATTAAGGATGAAATCACTTCATTGCTAAGGGTGGATTAGCAGAGAGGTAAATAGGCTGAAGACTTTATGAATAGCATTATAAAATAGAAAAGAATTTAAGACTATGGTGGTAGTTGTGTATATAGAGCCCATGGTAGCAGCTGTGATTGTATAAATGCAGGGACTGGCCAAGTAGTAAATACACAGTGGCTTTAATGTGGTATGTTTTAATTTGTGTGTGGATTGGGATAAACTGACCAACTCATGTCAGAAAGATGGTGCATTTCTTGAGTGTGCTCAAGATAGTTTTTTGCAATGATATGTCTAGAGTCAACAAGGTTTGGGGGGGGGTGCTATACTAGATTTAGTAATGAGTAATTAGTAGATTTAGTTAACAGCCTGGTAGTGTTTGAGGAGCCTGTAGTTAGATGCCAGAACATAAGAAATAGCAACAGGTTTCAGACCATATAGTCCCTCGAGCCTGTTCGACCACTCAATATGATCATGAGCAAATCATATGCTGGAGTTCAACATAGAGTTTGAAAGGGAGAAAGGGTAATGGCTACAAAGGTTCTAGATTTATGTCGGGATGAGACAGACTGTCCACAGTGAGTCTGTTACTGGGCAGAATAGCAGAAGATCAGTGGGAGGTGTTCAAAAAAAATTAAGATGGTACAGAACCAGTTTACATCTCGAAGGGGAAAGGGTACTGTTTGCCAGAACAGACAGGTAAGTCAAGATGGTGTGTGATTTGAAGGGGAATTGAAGGTGGTTGTGCCCCCACGTGCCTGCTGCCCGTGTTAATCTGGCTGGTAGAAGTCATGGCTTTGGAAAGTGCTGTAGAAGGTGCCTTGGTAAGCTGCTGCAGTGCATCTTGTAGATGATGCACACTGCAGACATGGTCTGCCAGTGGTGGAGGGAGTGAATATTTAAGTTGGTAGAGTGGGTGCAAATCAAGTGGGCTGCTTTGTCCTGAATGGTGCCGAGCTTCGAATGTTGTTGGATTTACACTCATCCATGCAAGTGGGGAGTATTCCAGCAGACCTCTGACTTGTGACCTTGTAGATGCCGACAGGCTTTGGGGAGTTAGGAGGTAAGGTATTTACTGCAGAATTCCCAGCTGCTGACCTGGCCTTGTAGTCACAGGATTTATGTGGCTGGTCCAGTTAAGCTTCTGGTCAGTGATAATCCCCCAGAATGTTGATGGTGGGGGATTCAGTGATAGTAATACCATTGAATGTCAAGGGATGATGGTTAGGTTCTCTTTTGTTGGAGATGGTCATATTTGTGGCACAAATGTTACTTGGCTCTTATCAGCCCAATCCTGAATGTTCAGGTCTCGCCGCTTGCAGCCATAAGACTGCTTCATCATCATTTGAGGAGTGCAAATCGAACTGAACACTGCAATTATCAGCGAACGTCCCCACTTTTGACTTTTAGATGGAAGTAAGGCCATTGGTGAAGCAGATGAAAATGGCTGGGCCTAAGACAATGCCCCGAGGGACTCCTGCAACAGTGTCCTGAGGGTGAGATGATTAGTCTCCAACAACCAAAACAATCTTTCTTTGTGCTAAGTATGACTTCAGCCAATGCAGAGTTTTTTCCCTTATTCCCATTGACTTTAGGACTACTTGGTGCCATCCTCGGTCAAATGCTACATTAACATCTAGGGTGTCGCTCTCACCTGACCTCTAGAATTGAACTCTTTGGTCCATGTTTGGGCCAAGGCTTTAATGCGGTCTGGAGCTGAGTGATCCTTGCCGAACTCAAACTGAGCATTGGTAATCTGAATAAGTGCCATTTGATAGCAGTGTTGATGATGCCTTCTGTTAATTTGCTGATGATCAAGAGTAGACTGATGGGACAATAATTGACCAACTTGGATTCTGGGCAATGTTTCGCATTGTCAGGTGGATGTCAGTGTTGTAGCTGTACTAGAACAATTTGACTTGGGGTGTGGCTAGTTCTGGAACATGAGTATTCAGCACTCCAGATAGGTGATGCCGGGAACACAGCCTTCGCTGCATCTGGTGTGCTGAGCAGTTTCTTGATATCAGGTGGAGTGAATCAAATTGGCTAAAGACTGGCATCTCTGATGTTGAGGACTTATGGCAGAAGCCAAAATGAATCATTCACTTGGCACTTCTGGCTGACGATGTTTGCAAACACTCCAGCTTTGTCTTTTGCACTGGCATGCTGGGCCCCACCATCATTGAGAATGGGAATGTTCACGGAACCGCCACCTCTGGTTGGTTGTTGAATTGACCATGACCATTCACAACTGGATGTGGCAGACCTGCAGAGCTTTGATCCGAACTGTTGGTTGTGGGATCACGTAGCTGTCTGTGGCATGCTGCTTGTGCTGTTTAGCATGCATGTAGCCTTTGAGTTGTAGCTTCACCAGATTGGCACCTCATTTTTAGGTATGCTTGGCATGCTGTCCTACACTCCTCATTGAACCAGGCTTGGTGGTAATGGTAGAATGAGGGATATGCTGCACAATGAGGTTACAGCTTGTAGAATACAATTCTACTGCTGCTGATGGCCAACTGTGCCTCATTCTGTGCTGCAATAACTATGACTCTATATGTCTAGTTTTGAATTGCTAGATCTGTTCTGAATCTGATGGCAATGCCACACAACTCCATGGAGCATGTCTTCAGTGTGAAAATGGGATTTATCTCCAGAAGAATCAGGTGGCAATCACTCCTATCTGTTCTGTCATGGACAGATGCATCTGCAACAGTTAGATTGGTGAGATGATGTCAGGTAGATTTCTCCCTTGTGTTGGAGTACTCATCACCTGCTGCAGGCCCAGTCTAGTAGATATGTCCTTCAGGACTTAGCACCACTACTGCCCCAGGTGGCAACTGGTAGCCACTCTTGGTGACAGACATTGAAGCCCCCCAGCCAGAGTATATTCTTTGCCCTTGCTACCCTCAGTGATTCTTCCAAGTGCGTGGAGGAGCATTGATTCATCAGTGTGGGAGGGCAATAGGTGGGTGATTTTTTTGTTATTCTTTTGTGGAAAGTGGGTGTAACTGGCAAGGTCAGCACTTGTTGCCTATCCTCAACTGCCTGGCCATTTCAGAGGATATTTAAGAGTCAATCACATTACTGAGGACCTGGAGTCACATGTAGGACCAGACCAATTTAAGGATAGCAGATTTCCTTCCATAAAGGGCATTAGTGAACCAGTGAGTTTCATGATCACCATTATTGAGGTTTATAATTCCAGATTTTAATTTATTAAATTAATTTAAATTCCAGCTGCCGTGGGACTTGAACCCATGTCCCCAGAGCATTAGTCTGGGTATCTGGATTACTAGTCCAGTGACATTACCACTATGCCACTGGCTTCCCTGCGGGAGGAGGATCAACAGGAGGTTTACTTTTCCCATCTTTGATCTAATACCATGAGACCTCTGGAGTCATTGTTGATGACTCCCTCCCAACTGTATACCACTGTGCATCTGTCCTCCTGGTGGGACAGAACATACCCAAAGATGGTGATGGAAGAGTCTGGACATTGTAAAGTACAATTCTATGAATATGACTATGTCAGACTGTTTCTTGATTGGTCTGTGCAACCGCTTTCCCAACTTTCACACAAGTCCCTAGATGTTAGTGAGGACGACCTGGTAGGGTATGTTCGTTATACGTGGTCCCTAGGTATAATTAATTAATTAGTAATGCAAACAGATCAGCCATGATCTTAATCGCGGAGCAGGCTCGACAGGCCGAGTGGTCTACTGCTCCTATTTCGTATGTTCGTATGTACCACTGCAAAGGGCAGTTAAGAGTTCACCACAAAGCCGTGGGTCTGGAGTCCTTTGTAAGGCAGACTGGGTAAGGACAGCTGATTTCTTTCCCCAGAGGACATTAGTGAACCGGATAGGTTTTTATGATCTTTCAAGGTCATTGTTGCTGAGACTAGCTTTTTATTCCAGCTTTATTTTACTTTCATTTAAATTCCCCAAACTGTAGTGGTGGGATTTGAACTCATGTCGCCAGAGCATTATTCCAATCCCTGGATTAATAGTCCAGTAACATTACAACTATGCTTCTATTCCCTTTTATTGAACAATATCATTTCACTTTTAATTAAATTGACATAATTTTTAATTTAAAAAATTGTTAATTTCTTTGTTTGAAAACAACATTTCTTCAGTTCCCAACATCTAAAATGTTCCATTGCAATATTATCATGTGATAGCCATCACAGAGATGTGGTTGAGGGAGGGGTAGGATTGGCAGCTCAACATTCCAGGATATGGAATCTTCAGGCAAGACAGGTTAGGGGGTAAAAGAGGAGGAGGCATTGCATTATTAGTTAAGGAGTCAGTTACTGCGGTAAGGAGAGATGATATCTTGGAGGGGGCATCGAATGAAGCTTTGTGGGTAGAGCTTAGGAATAAAAGAGGGGCAGCCACATTGTTAGGTGTTTATTATAGACCCTCAGATAGTCAGCGGGAAATTGAGGAGCAAATATGTGCACAGTTTGCGGAGGTGTGTAAAAACAATAACAATAGGGTAATTATATTAGGTGATTTCAACTTTCCCAACATTAATTGGGATAGACATAATGTTAAGGGCTTGGATGGATTGGATTTCTTGAAATGTGTACAGGAGAACTTTTTAGGTCAATATGTAGAGGGTCCAACAAGGGACGGCGCAGTGCTCGACCTAATTCTGAGGAATGAAGCCGGACAGGTGGCTGAAGTGGTGGTGGGGGAGCATTTTAGTGATAGCGACGACAACATGGTACAATTTAAGCTTGTTATGGACAAAGAAATAGACAAGTTGCAAAAAAATGTTTTGGATTGGGGGAGAGCGGATTTTAGTAAAATAAGGCAGGATCTGGCCAAGGTAGACTGGGAACAGCTACTTGTGGGGAAGTCTACAGAAGAGCAGTGAGGGGCGTTCAAAAAGGAAATGGGGGAGGATACAGGCTCAACATGTTCCCTCTAGGGTGATAGGAAGGAGTAACAAGCCCAGAGAACCATGGATGACTAGAGATATTCAGGATACGATGAGAAGGAAAAGAGAGGCTTTTAGCAGGTACAAGGGGAGCAAATAAACAGGCATTAGTGGAGCACAGAAAGTGCAGGGTGGAGCTTAAGAAAGCAATTAGGAGAGCAAAGAGGGGATGAGAAAGCTCTGGCTGGTAAAAGTAGGGAAAATCCCAAGATATTCTACAAGTATATCAATGGGAAGAGGATAACCAGGGAAAGAGTAGGGCCCATTAGGGACCAAGGGGGCAATCTATGGTTGAAGCCAGAGGACATCGGTAGAGTGTTGACCGAATACTTCACATCCGTCTTCACCCAAGAGAATGAGGATGAAGGTGTGGAACTCGGGGAGAGAGACTACGAGGTTCTTGAGCAAATTGATATAGGGAGTGACAAGTTTTTGGAGGTGTTGGCAGGCTTAAAAGTGGACAAATCTCCAGATCCGGATGATTTGTGTCCCAGACTGCTGAAGGAGGCAAGGGAGGAGATCGCAGGGGCTCTGACCCAAATTTTTAAATCCTGTCTGGCAACGAGGCCAATCTTTGTGTCATCTGCAAACTTACTAATCCTACCCCCCCACTATGTCGTTTATGTAAATGACGAATAATAGGGGAACAGCTAATGTGGCTCCGCTATTTAAGAAGTGTTGTAGAGATAAGCCAGGGAACTACAGACCAGTGAGTCTCACGTCAGTGGTAGGGAAACTATTGGAGAAAATTCTGAAGGAGAGAATCTACCTCCACTTGGAGAGGCAAGGTTTGATCAGGGGTAGTCAGCATGGCTTTGTTAGAGGGAGGTCATGCCTAACAAATTTGATTGAATTTTTTGAGGAGGTGACCAGGTATGTAGATGAGGGTAGCACAGTTGATGTAGTTTATATGGATTTCAGCAAAGCCTTTGACAAGGTCCCACATGGGAGACTTATAAAGAAGGTAAATGCACATGGGATACAGAGTAATTAGATAAGGTGGATTCAAAATTGGTTTAGTTGTAGGAGACAGAGGGTGATGACAGAAGGCTGCTTTAGTGACTGGAAGCCAGTGTCCAGTGGCGTACCACAGGAATCTGTGCTGGGTCCCCTATTATTCGTCATTTATATAAGCAACATAGATGACTATGTTGGGGGTAGGATTAGTAAGTTTGTGGATGACACTAAAAGATTGGCCGGGTGGTTAACAGTGAGGTTGAGTGTCTTGGGCTACAGGAAGATATATAGACGGGATGGTCAAATGGGCAGATAAGTGGCAGATGGAATTTAACCCTGAAAAGTGAGAGGTGATACACTTTGGAAGGAGTAATTTGACAAGGAAGTATTCAGTGAATGGCATGACACTAGGAAGTATTCAATGAACGGCATGACTCTAGGAAGTTCTGAGGAACAAAGGGTCCTTGGCGTGTGTGTCCATAGATCTCTGAAGGTGGAGGGGCATGTTAGTGAGGTGGTGAAAAAGGCATTTGGGACACTTGCCTTTATCAATCGAGGCATAGATTACAAAAGTAGGGCGGTCATGTTGAAGTTGTATAGAACCTTGGTGAGGCCACAGCTGGAGTTATGTGTGCAGTTCTGGTCGCCAGGATGTGATGGATATGAAGGATGTGATTGTACTGGAGGGGGTGCAGAGGAGATTTTACCAGTATGTTGCCTGGGACGAAACATTTAAGTTGTGAAGAGAGGTTGGATAGACTTGGGTTGTTTTTGTTGGAGCAGAGAAGACTGAGGGGCGATCTGACCGAGGTGTACAAGATTATGAGAGGCATGGACAGGGTGGATAGGGAGCAGATGTTCCCCTTAGTTGAGGGGCCAGTCACGAGGGAACACAAGTTCAAGGTAAGGGGCAGGAGGTTTAGGGGGGATGTGAGGAAAAGCTTTTTACCCAGAGGGTGGTGACGGTCTGGAATGCGCTGCCTGGGAGGGTGGTGGAGGCGGGTTGCCTCACTTCCTTTAAAAAGTATCTGGATGAGCACTTGGCACGTCATAACATTCAAGGCTATGGGCCAAGTGCTGGTAAATGGGATTAGGTAGGTAGGTAGGTCAGGTGTTTCTCACGTGTCGGTGCAGACTCGATGGGTCGAAGGGCCTCTTCTGCGCTATGAGATTCTGTAATCTTCAATATACTTCATCTTCATATCAATGTTTTGTGTGCAATTTTTCAAAGCCATGATCTTTGAACTTGAAATTACCACCTGAACTGCCAGAAAATAATAAATACAAATTCTATTTATTGCGTCAGTATAAATTAGTTGACTTGATAATGTATTATATGTCACTTGGGATAGTGCAGTATACCCTCTGGTTCAGTTTGAACAATGCCAGAGGAGCTTTGATAGTATTTGCATCATTATTAAATTGGAGTTGTCTTCTAATTATTGAGTTACAACAAAAATTATAGATCACTCTTTTGTAGCTCCTCCAATTTTGGCTTTTTGCACATCTCCACCGTTAACAGTCATGTTTTTAAACTCCTGAGCCCTTAAGCACTAGAGTTCCTTTCCTGAACCTTTCCCACTTGACTTTTTTTTCATCCTTCAAGATACTCCTTGAAACCTGCTTCCCTTTTGGTCATCTCTAATGTTTTGTTGTGTGATGTGGTATCTAATTTTTTTTGATAATGCTCCTGTAAAGTTCCTTGGGACATTTTGCTACATTAGAGGCACTATATAAATGTGTGTTGTTCCTGTACATGTGTAAGTGTTGAATTCTCTCTGCAGACAACGCTGCTAGATCTGGATGCCTTGGCAAGACATCTCGCTGACTGCATTCGTAGGTTTGTCAACATAAATTTTGAAGTTTTTCTCAGGACTGTTATTTTATTGCACTGTTGCATATTAACTCCTTTTCCTTCCCCTTTTGTAGCAGGGAAATTCTTGATCAACAGGACAGTAACATTGAAGATGATGGGCTTACAGGACTCCTTCGACTCTGCACTGTGGTCATAAAGCATAAGCCTCCATTTAAATTCTCCCGAGAGGGACAGGTAACCAATTTGTTTTTTAGTGATTATTATAGAAATCTCAGAAGTTTACTGCACAGTGGGAGGCCACTCAGCCTGTTGTTCCTACCCAGACTCTTTGATAGAGTAGTTTTGCTTGGTTCTCCCATTCCTGCTTTTTGTCCATAATCCTCCAAGTTCCTCATCCTTAAATCCTGTGCAACACACTTTTAAAATTATTTATGGAATCAGCTTCCACTACCATTTTTAGGTAGAGGATTCTAGATCTTAACTCTGAATTAAAATATTCCTCCTCATCTCCCATCTAATTCTATTTCTAATGATTATGAACCCATACCCATTAGTTATTGATCCACTTGCCAGAAGGAATATTTTTTCCCCAACTTACTCCTCAAAACCTCTCATCATCTTAAAAATCCTGATTAGGTCACTTCTTAACCCTTCTCTCTTCCACGAAAAGCAGTCCTAACTTTACAACCTTTCATCATAACTGAAGTCCTTCACCCCATGTAACATCTATGTTACACAATCTAATCAAGCAGAGTCGGCACAGCTTCATGAAGGGGAAATCATGCCTGACAAATTTATTAAAATCCTTTGAGGAGGTAACAAGCAGGATAGATAAAGGGGAACCAGTAGATGTAATATATTTGGACTTCCAAAAGGCGATAAGGTACAGCACGTAAGGCTACTTAATAAGATAAGAGCCCATGGTGTTGAGGCAGTATATTAACATGGATAGAGGATTGGCTAGCTAAAAGAAGACAGAGAGTTGGGATAAGGGGGGCATTTTCAGAATGGCAACCTGTAACTAGTGGAGTGCCACAGGGATCAGTGTTGGGGCCACAATTATTTACAATATATATTAATGACTTTGATGAGGGAAGCGAATGTACTATCATCAAATTTGCAGATGACACAAAAATAGGTGGGAAGGCAAGTGGTGAGGATGACACAAAGAGTTTACAGAGGGATATAGATAGGTTAAGTGAGCGGGCAAAAAAGTGGCAGATGGACTATAATGTGGGAAAATGTGAGGTTATGCACTTTGGCAGGAAGAATAGAGGAGCTGAATATTATTTAAATGGGGAAAGACTACAGAAGGCCGCAGCACAGGGATTTGGGAGTCCTCGTGCATGAATCCCAAAATGCTAGCATACAAGTTCAGCAGGTAATAAGGAAGGCAAATGGAATGTTGGCCTTTATTTCAAAGGGAATGGAGTATAAAAATAGGGAAGTCTTGCTAAAACTATACAAGGCACTAGTTAGACCAAACTTAGAATACTGTGAACAGTTTTGGCCCCCTTGTCTAAGGAATGATATACTGGCATTGGAAGCAGTCCAGAGAAGGTTCACTAGGTTGATTCTGGGTATGGAGGGATTTTCTTATGAGGAAATGTTGAGTAGGTTGGGCCTGTACTCTTTGGAGTTTAGAAGAATGAGAGGCAACCTTATTGAAACATATAAGATTCTTAAGGGACTTGACAGCGTAGACGCTGAGAGGCTGTTTCCTCTTGTGGGAGAGTCTAGGACCAGAGGGCATAATCTCAGAGTAAGGGGTCGCCCATTTAAAACAGAGATGAGGAGGAATTTCTTCTCTCAGAGGATAGTTAATCTGTGGAACTCTTTACCACAGAGGCCTGTAGAAGCTGGGTCGTTAAGTATATTCAAGGCAGAGATAGACAGATTTTTAATCAGTAAGGGAATCAAGGGTTCTGGGGAGAAGGCAGGAAAGTGGAGGTGAGGATTATCAGATCAGCCATGACCTCATTGAATGGCGGAGCATACTTGATGGGCCGAATGGCCTACTTCTGCTCCTACGTATTATGGTCTTATTCACATAAACTGTCTCGGTACCCACTTCAAGTCCTTTACATGCTCCCTGAGGTGTGGTGCCCAGAATTGTCCACAATACACCAGCTGAGGCTTAACCAGTAATTTGTCTTTGCTTTTATATTCTATGTCTCTATTTACAAACTGAAGTATTCCCATGAGTTTAAAAGACAATTTGGTGATCTTTGAGGTGTTTAAACTACACTGTGTCTCCTGCGAAGGGAAGATGGCCGCCAATACGTGACTGTGTATGTACACCAGCCTGCGAGAAATTTAAAGCCTGTCGAGCCAGTGGGACAATGTAACAGGGATCCAGAAATTACATCAATTTCGGAGAATTTAATTCCCCCACGTGAATACAAAACCCTCTCTCCATGCCTGAGAAAACTCCCCCAGATGTCTGCACTGTGTGTCGGGTGGGGAAGGCCCCGGGAAATGTTGTAGCCGAGGAGCAGTGATATTAATGTTGCCACTGGAGGGAAGAGTGCAGTCGGGAGGTTGGATTGATGATGGGGAGTTCACAGGAGAAGGGGTTCAGAGGTCTGCTTTAAAGCCATCAGGATCAATCCTTTTTACAATTTTCTGGGCTGCTTTGTGAAGAATGGTTCTAAAAATCTACAACAATGGACTGTGTTAGGGTCATATGCAATTACATTGTTGTAGATCAACATTGCTATAACAGTTAATATTACATTAAATGCCCAATTTATTGTTACCCTTTCCTAATTTTATACAAAAAGAAGTTTCACACTGGCAACAGTTAAAACTCAAAGACTGCCAAAGCAATCTACACTTCCTGGGTTCCGGACCATAACCCTGCCCCACGCTCCTAAACCCTGCCTAGAGTAAAACACTAGAACTGTGTAAGCATGGCGTTGACAGCAAACCCAGCCTTTAAACTAATAAGAGTTTGACAGGGTAGATGCTGTGGTAGGGAAATCCAGAACAAAAGGGACTGATCTTAAAATTAGAGATAGGACATTCTGAAGATAATGTTTTCATAAGGTCATAGAAATCTAGAGCTTGCTTCCCTGAAAGGCTGTGGATGCTACTGAGGGTAAGAGTATCCAAAGGATATGAAAGAAAACTGTGGTACAGGTCAACTATAATCTAATTGTATGCCAGAGTAAACAAGAGGGTCTGACTGCCCTCCTCCTGTTCCAAAGCCCCTGAACCCATGTAGCAAGAGAAAATAGACAGAATGTCTGTGTTACAGATATGATTACTATTATTTTAATTTACTAAATCTCGGCTATATTGCATAAAAAATTGTACTTTTGAGAAAATACCAGTGAGTATTTTTATAATTTAAGAAATGTTCTATTAGTATTGTTTTAAATTGATGAAACTATGACTTGCTAAGAATCATTAAAAAGAAGAAAACATTTTACATTTGAAGCAAGTGAGGTGCTAATTCTGAAGAAATTGCTATGAAACGTTTATGTTCTTTTCAATATTGTGGCTGAATTCCTTGTAATCACAAAGCTCAATATTCTTGTCTCATTGGGGGGAGGACTTGCAGAATACCTATTGTAAAAGTCATAAAAGTTTTCAACTGAACAAGGAACCCTTTGAATTCCTGTAATTTCAAATTGACTTACTTTCACAAACTGATATCTGCAATAATGTTCAACATGAAAATATACTGAAGCCAAAAGTTGCCCATCAAAAGTTACAGAATCCAAACAGTAAAAAAAATTGCGGATAAACTCATTGAAATTCATTTTGAATGTTTCTCTTCCAATTCCAGTTATGCAAATGTTGCATATTGTTAAGGTTGTAAATTTATTAATTCATGAGAGAAATTACAAAAAAAAAGTAAATGCATGTGCAGCCCACTTTGGCTGACTATACAGATGTACAATTTTGCTGGTTGGTCCAAATCTTTTGCCTCAAGTACAAAGCAAGAATCACACCAAAGAAACCTGCACCATCTGGTGCAATGTTGCCAATTTGCTGATATAAATCAGACGCATAATTAATTTTAATAGCAGTGCAAAACATGTTTATTCAAGGTGTGTGCAGTCAGCTCAGTGGATTTTAGTGCTTACTAAATACAGTGTCCAAAACAATATTTGATCTATTTTTATAGTGGAAATTCCTAGATGTGTTCAACCTCCAGTAGCAGTACAAAACATGTCTAGTCAAGGTGTGTTTAGTCAGCTCAATGGATTTTAGTGCTTGCTAAATACAGTGTCCAAAGCAATATTTCATCTGCTTTTATTATAGGAATTCCTAAGGGATGTGTTCAATCTCCTGTTTTTGCTGCCAAGCCTGAAGGACAGACAACAGCCAAAGTGCAAGTCCCATTCCTCCAGAGCAGCAGCCTACGATTTGTTAGTGGAAATGGTGAAGGGCTCAGCAGAAAACTACAGGTTGCTACACAACTGGGTGATGGCACAGCATATGCAGTGTAAGGAAAATTTATAACTATGCATGAAAAAAAATAAATGGGCTAAATTCAAAGAAATGAGGAAACAATTTTTCTATAAACACTAAACGTAATACCTTAAAAGGAATTATACTGAGCATATAGGACAGATACTGCATAGATCAACATGCTCATGGCTAAATAGAAGTGAATTTAAATGGCTAACATGGTTTTAGAAGGGAAAAATCCTGCCTAACTATGCTCTTTGACTTTGAGGAAGTGCAATCCAAGTCAGCTGTGATTAAACCCCGTACCTAGATTTCTAAAAGGCATTTGAAGAAGTTATGCATGATAGGCTAATAGTTAACATCAAAACATTGGGATTAAAGGTAGAATTTGGGAATTGATGAGTTGGAATGTAGAAAACAAGTATTTTTGATAAGTTATACCAAGGTGGATGGAAGTACTAAGTGGGTGTCCCAGGGCTCTAAGTTGAGATCACTGCCATTCTAACTTGCATCAAAACTTGGATCCAGAAGCTCAAGACAAGTTTGTCAAATTTTGGAGATGACCTCAAACTTGTGGGGAGCTGAAGAGAATTATAAAACAATTTGGATAAAATGAGTATGCCAACCAATTGGATTTGAAACTTATTGTAGAAAAGTGTGAAGTACTGCTCATAAGAAGCAAAAATGGATAAAACACACTAGGAAGCAAAAATTGATTAAAAAAAACACACTATAAATGGTATTGAAGTAGCTATGGATAAAACAGAAAGAGACCAAGGAACCTTATTAGAGTTAATGCTCAACATGCCCAATCAATACAAAGTAGCAATCAATAAAGCCGTTTGGATGTTGAACTACATAGTCAAAACAGTGGCATACAAACAAGTGAAAGTCATGATCAATTTGCACAGTGCTCTGGTCAGTACACATTCTGAGCATTGTATCTATTTGTGGTTGCCAGGAAACAAGTGAGATATTCAGTTGCTGGAGGCTCTATACAGAAGAGCTCATCCTCTATGTCAGGGGTCTGAAATATGAGGAAAGACTGGAGAAACTTGGACTTTTCAGCTTGGAAAGGAAGCCTTTGAGTCTTACTTATTTAGAGATATCCAAGATAATTCTTGGCACGTGAAAGCTAAATCTGGAATACTAATTTGAATCATTTGAGTAGAATGAAGAGAGATGAGTTTAACTTGTGAAAGATAAATTTAGGACTGATACCAGGAAGGTTTTCTTGGTACAGTGATTATCAGATTAAATAAACTTCCAAATAGGGTAGCAGGGATGAAAACCCTCCAGTCATTGAAAAACAATTAGATGCAACAGTCGGAGGGTGGGTGGGAGAGGAAGGAATCTTAGGATCTTTTTAGATGCATTCGTTACTACAGACCAAACAGTTTCCCCATCCATAGTCACCTTTTTGATTTTGTAAATATCTTTGCTATTGTAAAAAATTTCTAAGTTTGCTATCATTTTTTAAAAAGACACATTACCATGTTGAATCGAGGAACCTAATCCTACTTATTTGAAATAAAATGCTTAAGGGATCTTTGATATATTTTCCATTTTTAAAGAGAAATTAAACTGTCCAAACCAAGGGCACTACATTGTGGCGGAACAGTAAGGATACCTGACATGAGGCTGAATATAGAAGGTTCAGAGGGGAACTGAAAAAGCAAAGAAGAGAAGCAAAAGGAGTATGAGAAGAGACTGGCAGCTAACATAAAAGGAAATCCCAAAGTATTCTATAAATAGTAAAACGATGATAAAAGGAGCATTGGGGCTGATTAGGGACCAAAAAAGGAATTTATGTGTGGAGGCAAGGGGCATGACTGAGGTATTAAATGAATACTTTGCAGCTGTCTTTACTGAGGAAGAAGGTGCTGTGCAGGTAATTGTGAAAAAAGAGGTACAGACACTTGAAGTGTTTATAATTGATAAGGAGATTGTACTGAACAGGCTGTCCATACTTAAAAGTTGATAAGGGACTAGGACTGGATGAGGTGTATCCAAGGATACTGAGGGAAGTGAAAGTGGAAATTGTGGACTATTGTCATAGTCTTCTAATCCTCCTTAGACTCATGTGGTGCCACAGGACTGGGGAATTGTAAACATTACATCCTTGTACAAAAAAGGCTGTAAAAATAAGCCCATCAACACAGGCCAGTCAGTTTAACTTCGGTGGTGGGGAAGCTTATAAAAATGATACATCGGGATAAAATTAATAGTCACTTGGGCAAAGGTGGATTAACTACGGAAAGCCAGCATGGATTTGTTCAGGGCAAATTGTGTTTAACGAACTTGCTTGAGTTTTTTGATGAGGTAACAGAGAAGATTGATGAGGGTAATACTGTTGATGTGATGTACATGGACTTCCAAAAGGCATTTGATGAAGTGCCGCTCAACAGATTTGTGAGCAAAGTTAGAGCTCATGAAGTAAAAGGGATACGAAATTGGCTGAGTGACAGGAAACAGAGAATAGTAATTTATGAAACAAAAATAAAAATACCTGAAAAAACTCAGCAGGTTTGGCAGCATCTGCGGAGAGGAACACAGTTAACATTTCAAGTCCGTGTGACTCTTCAACAGAACTAAGTAAAAATAGAAAAGAGGTGAAATATAAGCTGGTTTAAGGGGGGGTGGGGGGAACGGACAGCTACCTGTCTGACCCGACCCACCCCCCCACCCCCACCCCAAAACCAGCTTATATTTCACCTCTTTTCTATTTTTACTTAGTTCTGTTGAAGAGTCACACGGACTCGAAACGTTAACTGTGTTCCTCTCCGCAGATGCTGCCAGACCTGCTCAGTTTTTCCAGGTATTTTTATTTTTGTTTTGGATTTCCAGCATCCGCAGTTTTTTGCTTTTATAATAGTAACTTATGGTTTTTTTTTGGACTGGAGGAAGGTTTATGGCAGAGTTTCCCAAAGATCAGTGTTAGATCACCTGCTCTTCCTGATATATGTTAATAACCTAGACCTTGCTGTACGGGGCATAATTACAATATTTGCGGATCATAAAAAACTTGTACTTATTGTGACTTCAAAAGGGCATAGACAGGTTGGTGGTATGGGTGGACAAGTGGCAGATGAAATTTTATGCAGAGAAGTGGGAAGTTATTTATTTTGGTAGGAAGAATGCAGAGAGACAATATAAAATAAAGGATACAACTCTAAAGGGGTGCAGAAGCAGAGGAACCTGGGTGTATATATGCATAAATCATTGAAGGCGGTAGGACAAGTTGAAAGCACAATTAATAAAGCATTGAGGCTATATCAATAGGGGCATAGAGCACAAAAGCAAGGAAGCTGTGATAAAGCTATATAAAGCACAGGTTCCGCTTCAACTGGAGTATTGTGTCTAATTCTGGGCGTCACAGTTTAGGAATAATGTGAAGTGTTACAGAAGGTGCAGAAAAGATTCACAAGAATGGTTCTAGGGTTGAGGACCTTTAGTGACTTAGATAGGAAAAGCTGCATTGTTTTCTTTGGAGAAGAACAGATTTGATAGAGGTATTCAAATTCATGAGAGGCCTAGAGGGAGTAGATAGGGAGAAACTGTTCTGTTGGTGGAAGGATTGAGAACTAGAGGACATTTATTTAAGGTAATTGGCAAAAGAAGCAATGGCGACATGAGGAAAAATGTTTTCACACAGCGAGTGGTTAGGATCTGGAATGTACTACCTGAAAGTGTTGTGGAGGCAGGTTCAGCCAAGGCATTCAAGAGGGAATGGGATTATTATCTGAAAAGGAAGAATGTGCAGAGCTATGGGGAGAAGGCAGGGGAGTGGCACTAGGTGAATTGTTCCTTCAAAGAACCAGCACACAAATGACAGGCTGAATGGCTTTCTGTGCTGTAGCTGTTCTATGATTCTGTGAGTTACTGACCATCACCTTGTTATTGTTAAAAGACGCTGAATGAGACCAAAGATTTCCTTCAGGCAAGGAAGAGGAATTGAAGGTTGCTCTCAAGTAGGCATTGCAATCACAGATGTCAGTTATGATGCTAGAACTTCAAGATTAAACCCTGCTAACCCCATTTGTGGGTTGCTATTTACCATATACTTATGCAAATAATACAACAAAGGGATACGAAACTTTGCGTCCAGAAACCATTAAAACTATCTACCTTTGAGATTACAGCTGTGTGGTGATTTTGTTGTCACTGTGATTTCCCAAACTGTTCTGCTGTGGGTTTAAAATAATTACCGTGGTCCTTCATCATAAAATCTGTAGGTAAAAGGTCTCAAGTATTTTTGCAATGTTTGCATATCTACCATTATATTTGCTCTTTTCATCTTTTAGTAGCCCTACTTTTTTTATAGTTTGCTTGTTTACTGCCATTTTATGTTGCACTTTACCTCTAGCCATTTCTTCTTCCAGATTGCATCCTGAATCACTTAAACTTACCAGCTTTTAAAGTCATTGATGTTTAATAATAAACCCAATGTTAGCCTGCTACCTGTAAAGCACTCTTCTGCAGTTCCAAAAATGAAGCTTTAAATGTAAAATCTAGTTGTTAACACATAAGAATGAAGTTAAGGCAACAAGACCAACCCTACAAGCAAAGTTCACTTAACGGCACCACAATGCATTGATGCATTTAGAGCCTTATAATTGAAGGTTTGCTGCACAGAAGGAGGCCATTCAGCTCATTGTATCCATGCAGGTTCTTGGTTAAAGCAGTCTAAATCCTGTTGTCCTCATAGTCCTGGATCTGGCTGTGCTTCATATATTCATCCACTTTTTCCCTTAAAAAATGAAATGATCTCTTCCTGTGGCAAAGCATTCAATGTTTCAGCAACCCTCTGGGAAAGGAACTTTTTTATGCATTTATATTGTTTGAACAATGCAGAAACCTGTGGATTTAGTGTGATCTAAATTTCCAGGATCAGGTGGTTGCAAATTCCACTCTTGAGTACGTTCTTAAGTGCGTAAGCGGTTTATGATCGCACACCAAGTCTTACTGACCATCAGCCCAGGTTTTCAAACTTGTACTACTCCCTGTTCCCATCTTCAATTCTCTCAATGGCCTCTTCTCAGTCTGTCTCAGCAACCTTCTGGCCGTTTCCCTCCCTATCTCCACTCCACTAATAGTGACTGTCTTTAGCCATCATGCCCTTCTTTGGAACGTCCTCCCTATAGCCCTCTTCCTCTTATTTTCTCCTGTTCTCTAACTCCATCTCTAACCAATCCTCCTCAGTCTCCCACCATGCTTCAGCATCTGTTGCTTTATATATCCTATTTGTTTGCTGTTTTCCCTCCTCTCTGAGAAGTGCCAATATATTTTCTATTTTAAAAATGCAATGCAAATTGTTGTTAATGTTGATGGTGAATATCTATTTTATGTTACAAGGTATTGATTCTTCTCTTTAAAAAACATTTGTTCAGCAAGTAAATTTAGTAATATATATTGGTTGAAGCCCATTAATGGATTTTCTTTCAAGGCAAAACTGCTGTCACAACCTGTAATTCTTGACTTGTATCCTTTGCAGTATTGATTTACATTCCTCAGTTGCCTATAAGCCATAGAATACATTGCACATAAATATCTCTCAACCTTTTTTGGATTGGCCCCACTAAGAAATTAAATGGGGTGAAATTGACCCATGCCAGCAGCATAAGACTGACTTGTAGAGAATCAGCAGCCGTTTTTTCATCCACCAGTGTTTATTTTCCATCAGCATGGAAAATATTGCCAATATTTTAAATTTTAAACCATGTAAAAGTGGCAATGAGCCTAGGAAATGGATCTCCAAAAAGAGTTTGAATTATAGTTCTGTGAACTTCAATGAAAAGAAGATAAGGCATGGTGAAAAATTGACTGCTGATTCTCCACAAGCCAGTTTTGTACTGCTGATGCAGACCAATTTCACCTCTTTTCACACCCCTTTAGCTGTAGATACTGATTACTGAATTTTAAATAAATAATTTTGGTCACTTTTTAAACTAAATATACAGGCTAGAAATTAGCTCATATTCTACTTGATATTTAATAGTGATTGTTATGAATGGATAGTTTCTAACAACAGACAGTTTCTAAGCTTTCATAAGGCTAACACTTTTTTTCTCACAATCTCCATTGTTTTGATAGTGGATTGAAGTTCTCAGACCTCTTCTAATACTAATTCTCATTTCACATTTGATTGCATCCAGCTAGTTAAAAATTTCCATCTCAGAAAATACATTTGTATGCTAAGAAATGAACAGGTAGTTAGTTTAATAAAGGCCCATGTAGTTTAGTTACTCGTGGAAGACTCCTGATCTGCACCATAGCAGCAGAAAATGGTATCTTCTTTCCAGAAAATGGTACCTTTCTTACAGATTGTTTTGCTTTCAGATTGTGGGAAATGCTTGAGTGGTGGCATTCATTGCTAATTCCAAGTATTCCTTGGTGGTGGTGAACCTGCTTGAATCACTTCAGATCTTGTGAAAATGATCTCACAATGTTGTTAGGTAGGGAATTCCTAGAATTTGAACTCTGGAAAGAACAGCAATATGTGTTCAAATTCGATGTTTTGTGACTTTGTTTTTGATGGGGAACTTGGAGTGATGGTGTTTACATGACAACATGACATTGCTGCTCTTGACCTCAGTAATACAAGTAGGTGGAAGAGGGTTGGGCATGCTATCAAAGCCGTATAGATGGTGAAAATACTGAGAGTTCAAGAGGTGAGCCACCCATTGCAGACTGCATAGCCTTTTCCCCACTCTTGTTACCTAGATATTAATATGGATTGGACCAGTTAAGCTTTTGAACAGTGGTCATGACCAAGATAATAGTGGGGGATTCAGCAATGGTGATGTTATTTAAACCGAAGGGAGATGATGGGTTTTCTCTTGTTAGTGAGCACATCAAACTAATATTTAAATACGGCATGAATGTTGCCTTCTATTTGTCGACTCAAGCTGGGATGTTAGCCATGTCCTGCCGTTAAACATGGTCTCTGAAGATTGTCCTTGTGCACACCTTCAGCCGCTTTAAATGTATAATGTATGGTACAAGTTACAGGTTCATGCTCAAAATTATGCCTGGTGATTATTTTCTCTGTGGGGTAAACTTTATCTTGACTGAATTTATCTTATTCTCACTGTGTTTCGCCTATACATGCCTTGCACTTCAGCATTTCACAGTCATTGCTATATGCATGGTTCTGACCACTGCCGATATCTAGATTATTTTTTAATTCTCAGTATATTTAATTTTAATAATGTCTGTGAATTATTTTAGACATAGAAATACACAATGCCACAGAATAAAAGCTTTAAAGACTATAAGTTGGCATTGTTTCCATAAAGCAATCTATTTGATATCTGAAAGAAGTACAAGTAAGATAGTCATTAATTTAGTGATTTGCATTTTTTCATTGGATTGCACAAGTTAATATAATCTCTTATGAAGGGTAGCACAATTATTTTGAACTAAACTCACTTTTTGTATATAGCATCTCATGCACCATACAAGTGGGATTACTGGCCTCATGATGATGTACGAGCTGAGTGCAGGTTTGTTGGTTTGACGAATCTTGGAGCGACCTGTTACTTGGCGTCCACCATTCAACAGCTATACATGATACCAGAAGCCAGGCAGGCCATTTTTACAGCTAAGGTAAGTACTGTTGAAGCATTAGATCAGATTGATGTACATAGCAACCTGAGTATGTTGATTAATCTACTCTCGAATCAACCCAAAGGTTGAAGTGCATTACTTTACATTAAACTAAACATACCAGTAAAAATTAAAAGAATTCAGTTATTGTGATCCAACATAAATATTAAGCTCTTGTATTTTTTTTAGCCTTGATTTTATCTTAGAGAAGGTAGACAACTCAGTTTACACTGTAATAGTGATAGATTTATTGATTTAACCAATGGATATAATCTAATAATAGGAACATTATTTCTAATCGTACGTTGGGGTTATGCATATTTGTCTTACTGTGTTAATTTATTTTTAACTAGAACTAGCAAATCTGCTGTAACTTTGCTCTCAATTAGTTGGAAGACTCCAGAGCAGTTAGTTTAAGATTTGACTCTCGCTCCCATTTGGGTTTCTATTTTAAGGCATCTCTCCCTTCTTCCAGGATACAAGAAAAATCAAGTAAATTAATACCTAGGTAATCCTTTTGTCATCCCTGGTGTCTAATCTTTCCTTGAAGCATGTGCAGCATTTGTCTGTATTTGCTCTGAACCTTCCCTTTTATTCCTTTGCAGCTGAATAGACCATCTAATGCAGTTTTTTAAAAAGGATAAAGCCACTGCAGTCTCCTTCCATAATTTATTCCTTTTCCAGGACCTCAAACCTGTGCAATGCCTTACCCCTGTTGGTCTTTCCTCCTGTAATAATCCAAGCTATTAAAGCCTGAGCTTGCCATCACAAATGGCACTTAGGAGCCTCAACTTTCACCTTAGTTTCTCAATGTGAAACAAACTGCAGGTAACTGATTCAACAGTACAGTATGATAATATTGTAACTTAAATTCGTAATCAGTACTTGTGTGTATGCCAAGGCAGCAGCACATGAACTGCGAAACATAGGCTCCAAATTATCTGATTTTAGGCTTAATAAGCAAATTCAAGCAAGGAGAAGCTATTTAGCCCATCATACCTGTGCCAGCCGAGAAAGAGCTATCCAGCTTAATCCCACCTTACAGTTCTTGGCCTATAGCCCTGTAGGCACCGTACCTGAAGAACAATTGTTTTTTGAAACATGATGAGGGCTTCTACTTCTACTGCCTTTTCAAGTGGCAAGCTCCAGACTCTCACCACCGTCTTGGTGAAAAATGTACTCCTCAACATTTCCCCCACCCACCTTATCCTTCTACCAAGCCTATGGCCCTGGTTATTGACCTCGCTGCTCATGGGAATAGATCTGTCTTCACCACAATATCTAGGCCCCTCAATTTTTACACCTCAATTAAATCTCCCCTGTTCAAAGAAAACAACCCAGCCTATCCTATATTTCCTTATAACTAAAATTTCCCATTCCTAGCTACATCCTTGTAAATCTCTCTAGTATGATTACATCCCTCCTATAACACAGTGATCAGAACTGTATGTGGTACTCTAGCTGCAGCCTGACTAGTATTTTATTCAGTTCTAGCATAATCTCCCTGCTCTTTTACTCTCTGCATTGACCAATAAAGGAAAGTATCCCATATGCTTTCTTGACCATCTTTTTGACCTGCCCTGTCTTCGGGGATTTGTGGATATATATTCTAAGACCCATTTTGTTCCTTTACCTTTCTCAGCATCCTACCATTTGTTGTGTATTCCCTTGCTTTGTTTGTCCTCCCGAAGTGCATTATTCACACTTCTCCGGATAGAATTCCATTTACTGTATTTCTGCCCACCTGACCAGCCCATTGATACATTTCTTCAGTTTCTTCCTCACTATCAACCACATGGCCAATTTTCGTATCATTTGCAAACTTATTAGTCAAACCCACGGCATTTAAGTCTTAAATCATTTTATATATACCACAAATAACAAAGGACCCAGTACTGAGCCTTGTGGAACCCCACCAGAAACAGCCTCCCAGTCACAAGGACACTGTCGACCAGCAACTTTTGTTCCTGCCACTGAACCAATTTTGGATCTAACTTTGCCACTTTTCCTTGGATCTCCTGAGCTTTTAATTTTCTGACTAGTCTGTGATGTGGGGCTTTGTCAAAAGACTTGGTAAAATCTATGTAGACTATATCAAATGTGCTGACCTCATTGGCCCACCTTCAATCAAGTCAGCTAAACATGACCTTCCCTTAACAAATCCATGCTGACTGCTCTTGATTAACTTGTGTTTTTCTAAATGATGAATTTATAATGTGTCAGAATTTCTCCCAATAATTTCCCACCATGTTAATTCCATTATTATCTCACCCGGCTCTTCCTTAACTACAATAGTGGTTCCCAGTCCACTTTCGCCAAATCACAGCTTAGCTTATTAAAATTGGTCTTTCCCTAATTTATATATTTTACTCTGTCTATCCTTTTCCATAACTATTCTAAATCTAACTGCATTATAATTACTATCACTAAAATGCTCTCCTGCTGATGCCCCTCCACGAAACTCATTTCCTAAAATTAAGTCCAAAACTGCCCCTTCTCTTGCCGCCCTTGCTATGTACTGGCTAAAAATGTTTTCTTGAATACATTTTAAGAATTCTTTCCCCTCTGTGCCTGTTGAGATCAATTTACCCAGTTTACGCTTCTCAGCAGTTTGCCTCATATTCACCCTTCTATCTCCTGCTGACTGCCTGGGGGTCTGTAGTATACTCCCAGCAGTGTGACTACCTCTTTTTTGTTCCTCTGTTCAACCTAGCTTCATTTGATTCTCCTTGTAGCATATCATCTCTCCTCACAGCTGTGATTGTTTCTTTGAACAGTCTTGCAACCCCCTCCCCAAACCTTTTTTTTAATCCCCTTCTCTATTCCATGCAACCCCACAGCCATATAACCAGGAATGTTGAGCTGCTATTCCTGCCCTTCCTTCCTTTCAGTAATTGATATGAAAGTATTGTACCTTCAGCATATCTGTCTTATTCACTTGACTCCTTACATTGAAGTATATGGCACTAATAACAGAACAACGCCTTTGTCTATTTTCTAGCCTTTGTGTCCTTGACCTTCCATACTAGCTTACTAATTTATTGCCTTTAATTCCAGCTTTGCTTTTTTTCTTTCTGGCTCTACGCTCAGGTTTCCATTCCACTGCCAAGCTGGTTTAAACTCCCCCCAACAGCACTAGCCAACCTCCTTGCCAAGATATTGACCCCATTCCTGTTGAGTTGCAACCTATCTGGCTTGTATAGGTCCCACCTTGCCCCAAAGTGGGCCTCCTCAGCCATGTATTCAGCTGCATTAACCTCCAATTTCTGTGCCACTGGGAGGCACCTGGAAGTTACTGCTTTTCAGATCCAACTTTTTAATTTTTTTCCTAGCACCTTGAAATCTGCCTGCAGGACCTCATTTCCTTTTTCTACCAATATCATTTCTATTGTGACTTCTAGCGGTTCACCATCCCCATAGAATGTTCTGCAGCCATTCAAGACTTCCTTGACCCTGGCTTCTGACCCAGACAATATACCATCCTTAGCCCAAGCCCTTTGACTGACATCTGTAAATTGAAGTCAGGCTTTAAATAAAGAAGTTTCATGCCTTGTCTCTTTTTTGTTTTTCTCCCTCCACTGATGTAAAAATTCCCTTTTACTAATAAAGTCAGAGGAAGTTGTGTTTAAACTGTACAGTACTCTGGTCAGTCCACACGTCGAGTATTGTGTCCAGTAATGCAACTTGTAAGTGGAAATCTTTCATATAATACAGTAAGAGGAAAAAAAACATCATGGCCAGAATATTGCCGTCGTGGGGGCAGGCCTGACACGCCGACACGTAAAATGACTCAAGATGACGTTGGGCATGCATCCTGACGTCATCGTGTGCCATTTCGATATTGCGTTCGGCGGGCACGCGCCAGAGGTGGCTGCATGCTCGCCGAACTGTCAAAGGCCTATTAAGGCCATTAGGAAAGTAATCTAGCTCATTAACAGCACTAGCTGTTAAGGTTGGTGGGCAGGCGAAGAGCCCAAGCGGCCTTCGCGTTTTTCAGGAAACCTCATCCACAGGCGAGGATGAGGTTTAATAAAATAATTTAATTAAATTTGTGAAATGCACAAACATGTCCCAGCTCATGTGACATTGTCATATGAGGGGACATGTTTAAATAATTTTTTAGATCATTTATTCAAAGTTTTCATTACCAACTTAATCTCCCTGAGGCAACTCCGTGCCTCAGGGAGATTGCTGCACTCTTTTGTGCACACAGGCCCCAACTCTCCCTCCTCCCCGTGCCCGCACAGGTAGCGCTGAGCACTACCAGCCACATATTATGCTGGGCATGCCCACATAAAATGGCAGCACGCAGCTGATCGCGGGCGGCGATCGGCCCTGCACCTGTCCCTGCCCTGCCCGCCCGACATAGGTAAATTGCAGCCCCATGAATGTCATGACACAATTTTTCCTATTTTCATACTTTATTTACTTGTGCACCATGTGGTATTTATTTGTAGACCAGCTGATAGGCTTAGCTGATTTTTGCATCCAGTTAATATGATTACTTCATGAACTATACTAATTGAGGACTGGAATGCAGTTCAAGAGCATTTGATTAGTGGTTATGACAGGTTATTTTATCTCTTTATAATAAATTGTTAACATTATATTAGGAAATTATGTGCATTTGCTGCCGTATCTTCAAATTACTCTGATCCACCTGCCTGTGCCAGAGAAGTAACTGATCTGATCCTTGCTAGCTTGGACAATTGTTCTTTTTCTCCCCCCGCCTTTCGTCAATAAGCATTGATTTGCCCCTGTTTATAAAATAAAATTGTCATCACAACTGAAGTCTTGATCAGGCTAAAGCATCTTGAGCCAGCTTTTTTTCTGCTTGTAATCTCTAAATCTTTAATTAAAGGTGTTAGATGTAATTTATTGAAAAATATCAACTGCTGTCTCTGAAAGCTTTTGCAAAACTTCTCCACCTTCTGCTATACTGCTTTAGTTGCTAATTCTCCTAATGGGAAAGTTGACCTTTTTCCTTTTTAGGCTCACACTTCCACTCCAACTCTAATCTTGATAATCGTGGCAAAAAAAACTGTCTCAATAGTTTCATTCTTATGTGCAGCTATACCCAATCACATCTGTCTGATCCTATGCACTCTGGTGTCCAATAAGACTTAAGTGTTGCTGATATCTCCGAATCTCTCAATCACAATGTTACGGCGCAGAAGGAGGCTATTCGGCCCATTGTGTCTGCACCAGCTCTCTGAATGAGCATTATGACTCAGTGCATTCTCCTGCCTTTTCCCTGTACCCTTGTTTCTATTCAAATAATCATCTAATGCCCTTGTGAATGCCTCGGTTGTACCTGCCTCCACCACACTTCCAGGCAGTGCAGTCCAAACTTGAACCATTCGCTGTGTGAAAAAGTTTCTTCTCGCATCACGTTTGCTTCTTTTGCAAATAACTTTAAATCTGTGCCCTCTGGTTATCGATCCTTTTATGAGCGGGAACAGTTTCTCCCTATCTACTCTATCCAGCCCCCTCATGATTTTGAATACCTCTATCAAATCTCCTCTTGACCTTCTCCTCTCCAAGGAGAACAATCCCAACCTCTCCAATCTTATCTTCATAACTGAACTGTCTCATCCCTGGAACCATTCTTCTGCACTCTTTCCAATGTGTTCACATCCTTCCTATAGTGGGACACCCAGAACTGTACACAGTACTCCAGCTGAGATCTAACTAGTGTCTTATATAAGCTCAGCATTATCTCCCTGCTCTTGTACTCCCTATGCCCCTATTAATAAAGCCCAGATACTGTCTGCTTTATTAACTGCTCTCTCCACCTGCCCTGCCGCCTTCAATGATCTATGCACATATACACCCAGGTCCCTCTACTCCTGCACCCTCTTAAGAGTTGTACCCCTTATTTTTTATTGTTTGTCCATGTTCTTCCTACCAGAATGCATCACCTCACACTTCTCCACATTGAACTTCATCTGCCACCAATCTGCTCACTTCACCAACTTGTCTTTGTCCTTTTGAAGTTCTATACTGTCCTCCTTGCAGTTTACAATACTTCCAAGTTTTGTATCATCCGCAAACTTTGAAATTGTCCCTTGCACACCAAGATCTAGATCATCAATATATATGAGGAAAACCAAGAATCCCAAAACCAACCCCTGGGGAACTCCACTACAAACTGACCATAATGCTTTGTTCCCTATTACTTAGCCAACTTTGTATCCACGTTGTACTGTCCCTTTCTAGTAGTGCTCAAGATGTGTAGATCTGAACTTGGACATACCCTGTGATGTCTGTTCATTCTATTATTCCCAGTCAACTTTTCCTTCTCTTTGCAAATTTGTCTGTGTTTATCTAAATACCTCTCTATTGCCAGTAGATTTTAAAGCTGTGGAAGTTTCTGTTAACCCTCAAATTGTCCATTAATAATCAAAGGTCATTACCTTTTCTTGATTATCAGTGTGGAGTTTGACATTGGTATTCTACTGGTAAATTACTGGCAGTTATTTTTTTGAACTCTGTTCATGAAACTTCGAATTGAATGTAGCTCTTTACACCATTTTCAAAAGTGCCTTTACCTGTACAGCAGTTGATGACTCATCCTTTGACACCTTTTTCATGCATTCAAGGCTTCGTAGTATATTTTTTCTCATTTTCTTTCTCTCTCTCTCTCTCTCTTTCTTTCTTTCTCCTGGCAGGAATTGCAGGATTTTTCCTTTTTTCCCTTGTGGAAAAAAATGAGTTACATAGTTATGTATTACTCTACACTGCTAAATTTTATTTGCTTTACAGTAGTTTACTATACCCACCTCCTGTCCCATCCACAGCCGCTCTTCATTTAAGTTAATTGATTGTGTCCTTTTTTCCTTTCTTCCTTTCTCTTTGTTTCCTCTTTCCTTTTGCTTACTTTACTCCTTCCTTAATACTAATTCCCTCTTCCTTTTTTTTATGCCTCACCATGCTGTTAGTGAATCCATTGTTTCCCATAACCCCATAAAAATGGAATTTGTTGCCCCTCTTCCACCAATAGTCTTAATATGCCAAATTATTATGACTACAAATTTTATCACATGTTTTAGTCTCTTCAAACTTGGTGTTTTTGCCTATGATATTTGGCTCTTCTCCTAGGTGTCTTAATATATATTAAAAAAACTACTGATGCACGCTAGAAATGACTCTGGAACTCATAAGTTCCAAATTAGGAAAATATAGTTATATTTATTTTTTGAAAAAAAGAAAATTAAGTTGAGAATAGATTTTCAAGACCCTTATAACTGCTGAGAAGCATTAGTATCAGTAGATTATGTAAATGCAGAATTAGTGTAATGCTTTTGATTTGTGAGGACCTGAATGAATCTAAGGAATAAAGCCCTTGTATTTATACACCTTTCACAATCTCAGAACATTTCAAAATGTTTCACTGCCAATGAAAACACATAGTTAAGCACAGCTTTCATATTTTAGAGATAAGGTATACACATGGATAATGAAATTCTCTTCAGAATACACATTGTCATCCTAATGAGGGCGTTAGAATGTAGTTGCTGCAATACTCCCTGTCTACAGCCTAAATCCCTGACCTAATGCTGTCTCTCACCTGACTCTCCCTACTTCCTGTCCAACATGTCCTCTGACTGAACAGCACTTTGCCTCAGTACCATTGCTGAGGCAGATTTAACCTTAACAACTGGAGGATGTGCTTGGTGTAAGGCAACAGAGTAGAGCAGGTAGAACATCACATTTGACTGGAGTATAACAGGTGAGTCAGTAAGGATGGGACAATCACTGCCTTAAATTCATAGGAATGATGTGGAAGTTCATTAAAATATGTATCAGGATTGGTGTGATAAATTTAAGCAGGCTGTTTATTTGTCATGTATCTCTTTAAATGTGTAGTTTTGGAGCTGGAAGAATTTCATTTGTCAACTTTGACCCATGTCTGGGAAGTTGAAATGAAGCTCAAGCTTTTATCTATCCATGAAAATTATTATTTTTTATTTCTATATGGAGGTACGAGAAGCAAGTGGCAGCGTCTATTTAAAATACTTTTAAAAATATTTTTCTCCTTTCTTAGTATTCAGAAGACATAAAGCATAAAACAACTCTACTGGAACTGCAAAAGATGTTCACCTATCTCATGGTAAGTATTTAACTGAATTGTAAGAGTTGATACAAAAGCAAAATACTGCAGATGCTACACATCTGAAACGAAAACAGAAATTGATGGAAACATTCAGCATGTCTGGCAGTATCTGTGGAGTGAGAAACCGAGGTAACATTCCAGGCTTGTGACCTATCACCAGAACTTGAAAAAGTGATAGATTTTGAGCAAGTGAAAGCAGGGAGGGTGGGAAAAAGAACAAAAGGGAAGTTCTGTGGGTTGGAGAGCAGGAGAGATTAAATGACAAAAAGGTTCATGGTGCAAAACCAAAGGAATGGTATTGGGACAAGTAATGAAACAAAATCTGTGTCTAGAGGATAATGAAAACAGAAAATGCTGCTAATATTCAGCAGACCAAGTAGCATCTATGGAGAGAAACAGTGTGAATGGTTCAGGTCAGTGAGCCTTAATTCAGTTTCTCCTCAGTTGCTGGCTGACCTGCTGAATATTTCTAGCATTTTCTGTTTTATTTCAGATTTCCAGCATTTCTTGTATTTTGCTTTTGTATATGTGTCATCCGAAGGTGTGAGTGACTGGACCATGAATAGCTGCTGTCCAAAAGCAAAGAAAAAGAAAAAAAAGAGAAGCAAGGGAGAGAAAAAAAACAAAGCTGCAAAGAAAAAGAGACAAAATGGAGGCTGAACCTTAAAATTGTTGAATCCAAAAGGCTGTAAAGTGCCCAATTGAAGGATGAGGTGCTTTTCTTCAAGCTTGCATTGAGATTCGTTGGAATACTGCAAGAGGCTGAGGACAGATAAGTCAGAATGTGAGCTAGGTGGAGAATTAAAATGTCAGGTGTCTGGAAGCTCAAGGTCTTATTTCTAATTTTCAAAGTTCTGCTGAAAGGTCACAGACGTGAAACATTGGCCTGAGGAACCCCCGACGTCATCCCGGTCCCTTTAAATTTTTAGGAAGGCGGGCGGACAGCGAAATCAGCTGTCCGCCCGCCAACCTGTCAATGGCCAATTGAGGCCATTGACAGGCTAATTAAGATAATTAAAGACCTGCCTGTCCAACCTTAAGGCTGGCGGGCAGGCCAGGAGCCCCAGCGTTTTAAAAAAGTGTAATAAAGTTTATGTCCTTTTTATTAACATATCCCATCTCGTGTGACATTGTCACATGAGGGGGACATGTTAATTTTTAAATTTTTCTATTTTTAAAGTTTTTTGCACTGTCAGTAATCTCGTTGAGATGGCACTTTGTCTCAGGGAGCAGTGCGCGCGAAAGAGCGCATTTTGACAGTTGGGGAATCCTCCCTCCCCTCCCCCGCACAGGAAGTGTGTAGCGCTTCCTGCCGGTCAGGCTGCTGGGCGGGCCCACTCAAAATGGCGGCGGGCCCCATTTCAGTGGCGGGGGTCAGCTGTCCGCCTGCTGCTGAGTCAGCGGGGCCCGCACGCCCACCAAGGGCAAAATTCTGCCCATTAACTCTTTTTGCCGCTTCATCCTGTCAGACCTGTTGAATATTTCCATTTTCAATTTCAGTTTCCATTTGTTATAAGCATTAATGTTTGTAGCAGTGATGGATTTAATATTCTAAATGATTAATTTATTTTGAAATATCTGCTTGTTTAGGAAAGTGAGCGCAAAGCATATAACCCAAGACCATTCTGCAAAACCTACACCATGGACAAACAACCATTGAACACTGGGGAACAGAAAGATATGACTGAATTTTTCACTGATCTGATTACAAAAATTGAAGAAATGTCCTCTGACTTGGTAAATTTGAAATACATTTTTCATATTTGTTTAACATCAGAAAACGAAAGCTATAATTTGTCTAAAAGTGTCCTGATTTTTTTCAAATTAGAAAAACACAGTGAAAAGCTTATTTGGAGGAGTTATAACGAATAATGTAGTATCTTTGGTAAGTGTGCCTAATTTTTGAAATGTCAGAAGGTTGAGCATCTTTTCTTATGAAAGTTAATAGTGTCTATGGTAAATGCTAAAATTGCAACTCTTTTTAAATCCAGGATTGTGAACATGTTAGCCAGACAGCTGAGGAGTTCTACACAGTTAGATGCCAAGTGGCTGATATGAAAAACATTTATGTGAGTTATGTCCAATTTTGTAAGCTGAAACAATGGCAAGTGTTAATGTCTGAATTAATAAAGATAAATGATCTTCAAAAAGCCCCTAAAGTGGAAGCATTGCAGGGCATTTAACATGCCCAGCATCACCCCTCATGTCATGTCTGCTTAATATTTTCAGAATAAAATATACATGATGAGGAATAATGTTGGAAAGTCCTGTATTATTTGGAAAAAGTAAACTTTTTAAAAAATCTATGGAAAAATGTTTGTTATCCTTCTTTATTCACTGAATTATTGCCTCCTTTAAAATGTAATTAGTGATGGCTGTTGCAATAGAAAATAAACTTTCTACAATAGAAGGACCAGCATTATTTTTTAAAATTGTTTAATTTGTAATCACATATTTTGCTTTCTCGTGACTGCAAATAATCTTCATGCACCAGAAGGGACATTTTGTCATTATATTAAAATTGCAAAGTTTTGCTTATTAATGTGGATTAGATCAGCATTTTTAAATGTCTTGAAGTCAGTCCAGCATGTCAAACTTATTTTTAATTGTATAATGCAATATTTATTTTGGATATATTTTACTGTCTGGGTCAGACATGGCTCAGTTTAGTAGCACTCTGACCTCTGAGTCACATGGTTCTGGGTTCATTATCTAACTCTAGGGCTTGCGCACAAAAATCTGCGCTGACACTACAGCGCAATACGGAGGGATTGCTGCACTGTCAGAATTTTCTGTCATCTTTCGAATGAGACATTAAACTGAGTCATCACCTGTTTGCTTGAGTAGATGTAAAAGAGTTGATGGCATAATTTCAAAGAAGAGTAGAGGAGTTGTCTTTGGTATCTTGACCAGTATTATCCCTCAATTGGCATCACAAAAAAAACATTATCTGGTCTTTATTATATTATTGTTTGTGGGAGTTTGCTGTGTGTGAATTGACTGCCATGTTTCCTACTTTACAACAGTGATTACATTTCAAAAAGTGCTTCATTGAATGTAAAGCACTTTGAGATTTTCTGGTGGTTGTGAAAGGCATTATATAAATGTGTTTCCCTTTTTAGGAGTCGCTTGATGAAGTTACTATCAAAGATACTCTGGAAGGTGATAACATGTATACTTGTTCCCAATGTGGAAAGAAAGTACGGGCTGAGAAAAGGTTTGACTTAACTGTAAATACATCTGGATGCTTTCATTTAAGTGTTCCACAGTAATATCTTTTACAGTGTAGTATTTTTAAATTAGTAAGCATGATGGTATCTCTTAAACATCCAACAGCATGACTGCTAATATTTTTTGATTAATGGAATGTGCAAATCATTGAAAAAACCTTATATTAAACTTTTTATCTGTGTATTTTGGAATGATTCCAATTGTGCTGCTGTGGAAATATTTCCCTTCTCTCCACCATGGTTCTACATCTGCAACTTGGATGTTACCTGTGTGAAATAGGAAAAAAAAGTAGATCATGAAGGGATGTCTTTGCATGAGATATAATCTGTTTTGTATTTTAAGTCAATCGAAATATTTCTAAATAATTTGACATAGGCATGAACTATTACTGAATTCAGTTCTATTGTACACTTGTAATAATCAGACAGGTAACAATTTCCCTGTGGTTGCTACTTTTCTTGTCTTTCACAGGGCTTGTTTCAAGAAATTACCTCGAATCTTAAGTTTCAATACTATGCGATACACTTTCAATATGGTTACAATGATGAAAGAAAAAGTCAATACTCACTTCTCTTTTCCTCTGCGCCTTGACATGACTCCATACACTGAAGATTATCTTATGGGCAAAAATGACCGCATAGATGGTACTGTAATGATTTTATCCAGTTTAAAAATATAGCTTCACTGCAAAATACTTTTAATTATTCAGTTTTGCTGTGAAATGTACAGTTATTCACCATTCCCTGATTTTTGGTAACTAATTTTGGTACCTGTGCTACTGATAGTAATTCTCAAGATGTAAAATGCAGTTTCCTATAGAGCTTAAATACTTTATATTAATTGATGTTTTCTTTCCATAGTTTTGCATTTTCTGAAATTGAACCTTAGATGCAGACTTCAAAATCATAATAGCTATAGCTGCATTTTCTTATGGTGGGTTACTGCTAGGGAGGTTAATACTGAACCATCTTTAAAAGGAAAAAGAAAGCTAGGTGGGGTAAATCTGTGCAAGGTTCTCTCTCTAACATGTCTTTTTAATTAATTATGAAAAATGTTGTGTTCTTGAGCTGTCCAGCAAATGCATAATACCGTTTGTCATAACTTAGTAGAAAATGTTATGTGGATGATTTTTAGAGAATTTAAGGCTCCCTGTATCTGATTCCCTTGTCCATTTGCTATGGCAGAATAGGTTAAGAGCACTTCTTGCTTTTGCCCTGGGGTTACTGCACCAATTTCCATCAGTTTGATGCTGCTACTTGCTCATTGATAAGGACTTACCAGTGTTTGAGTCACAACCACAGCAGTCTTTATAATTAAGCATAAAAATAACTGCATGCCTGACAATGCTATGCTGAAGTGAACATAGTAACAGAGATGGTTTTAATTGTCATTTTAGGTTTCAAAGAGAATGGTGAAGTTAAACAAAGTGAAAGCTTTGAGTATGATTTAATAGGAGTAACAGTACACACAGGGACAGCAGATGGAGGACATTACTACAGTTTTATCAGAGATATTGTGAATCTTCATGCTTACAAAAATAACAAATGGTAAGTAGGTGTTTATAGTGCCAATTTTCTTTTAAAGTCGGTTGTATAAGCTTGTTATGAAAAAAACATTCTATTTTCTTTCCCCTAATATAGTTCTATATTTATTAACGATTAAAAGTATCTTCATTATTGGCTTCATGCCAACTAAATGAAATGTTCTTTGGTACAAAATTATGTTAAAGTTTCTGGGTAACACTGGGAAAAAGCTAATAGCATTTGCTTTAGGAGCTGCAGTTTTACCTCCTTATTTTTTTAGGTATCTGTTTAATGACGCTGAGGTAAAACCATTTGATTCTACCCAACTTGCCTCTGAATGCTTTGGTGGAGAAATGACAGTAAGTTATTGTTTTTTTTTTCTGTAGCTTAAAGGAAAATTAAATGCAAGTGGTGATGTTACGCCTTTTCTGGCATTCACTTTGCTCTCCACTTAATTACAATCATTGGATGTCAGCATATCCTATTCCCCTGCTCACTTATTTAGAATACTCTATTCAACTAAGAATTGTAAGTAAGTTCCATGATTGAGAATGTTATATTTATGTTCAAACCCTTCCCTTAGTTGGGTGCTCCACAACACTGGCCTTTACAGAAGAAATATACATCCATAGTGATATCATTTACCCATTTTTCCTGGGAAAAAGATGTTGCAGTCTCAAAGTGAAAACAAAACTATTTGTCTCGAAAAATAAGTAATTTAGAGCAAAGATACGCTGAAAAGAATAAATAAATTAAACAAGACAATTTTACAGAAGCATTTCCTTTATTTTCAGTGTACTTTTTGGATAGAAGAGACTAATATTGAAATGCGCATTACTAATTTTTCAGGGTTATTTCTCTTTTCAAAAAAACACTCCTAAGTTTTGAGGGAGGCAGCCTTGTGTAGAGAAGTGATGCCCAGCTTTACAAAAGAATTCACCTGGCCTTTGCCTGATATCACATTTTCTGTTGGGCAGCCACAAGACTTGTGATAATTTATTGTTGATGAGGATAGGTCAGGAAGGTAGTAGTGAAAATGACCATACACTTATTTTTCTAGTTTTGGGAACTCTGATAATTTTTGGCTTCTTCACTTGACTAAAACAACTTGGTTTGGCGATCTGTTTATTTTCAAAACTGGATTGATGGCACCATTGGGAAATATAATGTGTGGCTCAGCCCAAATATCAAAAGGTTCCTGGTCTCAAAGTGTACAATTAAATGGAGAGGGATTGCAGAACGTGATGATACAGAGGGATCTGGGTGTCTTGGTACATGAATCACAAAAGGTTAGTATGTAGATACAGCAAATAATTAGGAAGACAAATGGAATGTTGGTGTTTATTATAAGGGGGAATGGAATATAAAAGTAGGGAAGTTTACTGCAGCTGTACAGGGCATTGGTGAGACTACATCTGGAATACAGTTATCAGTTTTGGTCCCCTTATTTGAAAAAAAAAATTGCATTAGAAGCAGTATAGAAAAGGTTCACTAGACTCATTCCTGGGATGAAGGGCTTAACCTATGAAGAAAGGTTGAACAGATTGGGCCTATACCCATTAGATATAGAAGAATGAGAGGTGATTTTATTGCAACATGTAAGATCCTGAGGAGACTTGATAGGGTAGATACCAGGAGGATGTTTCCACTTGTGGGGGAGACTAGAACTAGGAGACACAGCTTAAAAATAAGGGCCCTTTTAAGACTGAGACGAGGATTTTTTTTATCCCTGAGGGTCGTTAGTATGTGGAATTCTCTTCCCAAGAGAGGAGTGGAGGATGGGTCCTTGAATTTATTCAAGGTAGAGTTAGACAGATTTTTGATGGACAAGGGAGTCAAGAGTTGTGGGGGTCAGATGGGAAAGTGGAGTTGAGACAACAATCAGATCAGCCATGATCTTATTGAATGGTGGAGTAGGCTTGAAGGGGCGAATGGCCTACTCCTGCAACTAAGTCCTATATTCCTATGCCTCCCCTCAGTTAGCTACTTTCATCCGGGTGGAGATGGTGATGCTAACATCAACATTCTGGGCAAGGAGGAGAAGAAGCAGCCATGGTCCCTGCTCCTGATTGATATCTAGTGACCTTTACTAGGACGTTCCTAAGTGAGGATTAATTGTTGTGCCCCCTCCCACCATCCTCGCCAACCCCCACCCCCTAATCAAATAGTATGCCAACACTGACCAGCCAGTCTCTTAGATAAGCATTAGAAAATGCCTGATACCTTGGATGTAAGGAATCAACACCTTCAAGTTAGAAGGGAGAACAATTGACTGAAAATATCCTATTTGCCTGTGTTTTACTGTAAAACTAGATTATCTGCCAGGTGCATTCTCATTTTTGGATAAAAATGCCCAAATATTTAATTAAATGTCAATGCCACATTTGATTCATAACCACTGTATTGAATTTTAGCAGTGCAAAAGATCTTTACTATTTCTCTCAACTCTGACAATGTATCCACAAAATAATTTTGATCCTTTTTGCTTTTCTTTCATCCTGTCCACATAACCGTTTTTCTTCCTTGCAACGTTCTCTACAAGCGACCTACTTGTAGAGTTTAACAGTACCTTTCAGTAATCAGTGCCTTTATTACTTACCCCACTTCCTGGACCCGCCAAACATCATCTACACTATTTGGTTTAATCAAGCTTGTTTGCCACCTTCTATTTAATGTCCAGTTAACATTTTCTGTGCAACAAATAGTTACAAACATTTAATATTACAGGGCTTTACACATGTTACTTGTCAAGTTCCAGATATTGAATAATGCAAAAGTTTAATTTAAATTTTCATTTTGTTTAGACCAAGACTTATGATTCTGTCACAGACAAGTTCATGGATTTTTCCTTTGAAAAGGTAAGTATTTTGGAGGATAATTAGGATTTAATGTTTTTTTTTATTCTTTGGAGATGATGATCATTATCTAGTAGTTGTATATCTCTTGTAATGCTTTTTTTAACCCTCTTCCCCACCACCCCCTTTCAGCATTTTGTCTTGCTTGTCTAGATAAAGCATGAGCGTAGTGGGGAGAGGCCCAACTGAGTGTTAGAATAAATGTTTTCACTGACAAGTTCTTTCTAAAGTGTGGCAGGCATATTTGTTCACTTAAGAGAGATAAATAAAATTAATTTGTATATCTTCAGTTTTAGTGTGAAAAGACATTTCACCCATAATTTAAATTGTAAATTCTGCCTTGGAACCCATGTCCTGAAAATTAGAATGCGATTTTAATTGTGTTAATCAGACTTTTATTGTGCTAATGAGTTTTTTATTATGCCACTTGTGATATTGACTGACATTGCACATGGGGGGATAAAGACGAAGTGCAGTATTGAGATCAAGCAAAGTGTGGGAGGAAGATGGAGCACAAGCAGATGTAGAGAGGGAGGAAGAGAACCATGAGAAAAAGGAGTAAGCAGGGTGAATGGAAAAAAATAAACCAAGTACTTCCCTACAGTGACTGAGGGATAGCTTCCTTGGTTACCCATGCATATTTTCTAATGACCCAGCAGAGGAGGATTGGTGGATGCAGGGTAGTAGCTTTTTGTTTACCGACTTAACAAGAAAACCTGCAGTTTGCAGGGAGCTAAAGTTTCTGCTTGCCACTCCTAATTTGCATGGCTCAAATTGGGATCTCTGAATGTGGAGATAATGGGTGTGAATTTACACCTCAACAGTGTAGACGTTGCTTGTGTTAAATACCTCTATTATATTTATGTACATTGTAGGAATACCGTTGATCGCGGCGTATAAGACGACCCCATTTTCTGGCCCCAAAAAATTATGTCTTTGCACATACTCGACCTACAAGTCGACGTCCCCCCACCCCCCTCCCTTTCAGCCATGACATGCTATACTAGCAATAGTCAGCCTCAATTTTTCACCCCACCAATGGATGTTTAACTTAGCAGTACCTTATAACTGGGCACAAGGGATCGAGCGGGTGATACATGCTGTGTTGCGAAGATGTGTAGGATATTAAGGCACACCAACACAGAGCAGGCCCCGTGTGATAAAGATGGTGACCACCATACTCATGCTTTCGGTTTACTTTTATATTTGGGGTATAAGTCAACTCCTGCTTTTGGAGGGATCTCTAGAGGCTTCAGACGTCCACTTATAAGCTCACATCTACAGTATTGGATGTTACATCAGTTATAGAGGATATCTGTTGTTAAAGGTTTGCTTGTGATAAAATGTGTAATCAGGGAAAATCTAAACCACTAATGGGAATAAACAGAAATGGTTTGTAAATTTAATTTTTTAATTCGGTTGAGGACTCCTGTTATTAGTTACAGGGACAAAAGTTCATGATGCGCAGATTTGTATGCACGGCTATTCATTGGACTGGCTGCATTTCCATTGTTTGCTGCTTAAATATACAGGTCTCCATTAAATGGACTAGTGTTGATGTCAATGGGTAGTAATTACAGATCATGAATTGATCTACATTATTCAAAAGCTGAAAAACTTTTGATTTTTGATTATGAAGCCATGTGCAAGATTAAATTTACATTGCCTGCAACACAATCACCCTTGCCGCCCAGTTGCCTACTACAATGTTGTCTAGGTTCTCCATTCAAGGACTGTCACTTTGGTGAGGTATTGTTACTACTGGCATCTTTGGAACCATTTGCCACATTAGGAGAGATAGTGAGGAAAACTGAGAGGTGTTGCCAATTATTTTATTTAAGGGAGAAATAAACTGATTTGGAGAAAAGTCATTTTACTTGCTTATTCCTAGACCAGAGTGGAGGGTGCTTAACGGTAATCCTGCACAACTATTTAACTATTAGTTGATCTCCTGTGATGGCGGCCGGTGACTAGTGGAGTTCCGCAGGGGTCAGTGTTGGGACCACAACTTTTCACTTTATACATTAATGATCTAGATGAAGGAACTGAGGGCATCCTGGCTAAGTTTGCAGATGATACGAAGATAGGTGGAGGGACAGGTAGTATTGAGGAGGCGGGGAGGCTGCAGAAGGATTTAGACAGGTTAGGAGAAAGGGCAAAGAAGTGGCAGATGGAATACAACGTGGGGAAGTGTGAGGTCATGCACTTTGGTAGGAAGAATAGAGGCATAGACTATTTTCTAAATGGGGAGAGAATTCAGAAATCTGGAGTGCAAAGGGACTTGGGAGTCCTAGTCCAGGATTCTCTAAGGTTAACTTGTAGGTTGAGTCGGTAGTTAGGAAGGCAAATGCAATGTTGGCATTTATTTCGAGAGGACTAGAATATAAAAACAGGGATGCGCTGCTGAGGCTTTATAAGGCTCTGGTCAGACCACATTTAGAATATTGTGAGCAATTTTGGGCCCCGTATCTCAGGAAGGATGTTCTTGCCCTGGAGAGGGTCCAGAGGAGGTTCACAAAAACGATCCCAGGAATGAAAGGCTTAACATATGAGGAACGTTTGAGGACTCTGGGTCTATACTTGATGGAGCTTAGAAGGATGAGGGGGGATCTGATTGAAACTTACAGAATACTGAAAGGCCTGGATAGAGTGGACGTGGGGAAGATGTTTCCATTAGTAGGAGAGACTAGGACCCGAGGGCACAGCCTCAGAGTAAAGGGAAGACCTTTTAGAACAGAGATGAGGAGAAACTTCTTTAGCCAGAGAGTGGTGAATTTATGGAATTCATTGCCACAGAAGGCTGTGGAGGCCAGGTCAGTGAGTGTATTTAAGACCGAAATAGATAGGTTCTTGATTGGTAAGGGGATCAAAGGTTACGGGGAGAAGGCGGGAGAATGGGGTTGAGAAACTTATCAGCCATGATTGAATGGCGGAGCAGACTCGATGAGCCAAATGGCCTAATTTCTGCTCCTATGTCTTATGGTCTTATGGATACAGTACAGACTAAGGCAGGAAATTTGGTAACCCCTACTTGTTGCTTTGTTTTTCCTTTTTGTCCCACCAGTTTCTCTCTTTCTTGGTGCTACTGCTTGTTTTCACATTTTTTTCACACTCCGTATTATATTCCTTCTTTTCACCTTGTATGGGTGTGGTGGGGAGCTACCTTGCCTTTTGTAGTTGCCTTCCCTTTCTCCTCCAGTCACGTATGTTTTCCCACCTACTCCTTTTCCATTGTCCCCAAGCCCTTCACCTTTCAACCATCTTTTCACTCCTACCTCTTCTGCTCTGAACAACCATCCAACCCCATATCATGCCCTCCCCATTGCTTTGTTATCATTCACCTCACCCTTAACCCTTTACCCATTGATCTTTTCTGTCAACAAACCACAAGTGGATAACTAGTTGGCTTCAAAATTCAACCAATGGTCTTTTTAAATATTGAAGTCCCATTAAATGGAGAAAGATTTTGGTGTGTCTCTTTCTCTCCCCACCTCCCTGTTTAATATACTGTTAAAAAATTTTGGAACACAACAAAAGCTGCAACAGATAAATCATCAGAACATTGTCACCATTTTGTGTGTCTCAAACTTAACTTCGGATTCTTTTCAATAAAGATGTTACCTTTAGTAAATATTTTTAATTGGCCCCTTTTTTCCAAAATTATCTGAAGAAAAGTGCTGGGGCTCTAGAAAAATATCCCACAAGTACGACTGATTGCACCTGGGGAAATTTTATTTTGGTTAAATCCTCATTTTGGATAATAGAAATTTCAGTTACTGATAAAAAAGCTAGTGCACGAAGAAATTTCAGAAAACATTTTAGATGATTTTATGGGATCTTGATGGTAGGTATATGCAATCACTGATTGATATACTCTATAAAATAGCTGCAATTGTGTGGCACCTTTAGCAATACATTCATCATCTATAAGAGGAACCGATACTGCACTTATGAGTTTTCAATCAAACCTGTTCCCCGTGTACAAACCTAGCGTCATAATTATATACTTTGCCAAGGGAAGAAATGCCTGAGGTTTTAGTTTGCTGATGCAGTATTTTGATCTTAGACACACAGCGCATACATGCTATTTTACAAGCGTGTGGACACAGAGGAAGAAAATGGGAAGGAGTACAGCTTTGATGTTTCACCAGAACTTTTGGAGGTATTGTGGTATTTTTCTGACTTGTTGACTCTACTTTATTGGAAAAAATGTTGACGGAAAAGATTGGAAGTAATGTTTGATAGGTGTACAAAAAAACAAGAAAAGACCATCAAGTCTGCCCCATTATATTGATGGTGCAACCCCATTTACCTTCCACACACCCCCTAGCAGTGCTATATCCTGGGAAAGCAAAATAACATATGGCTGAAAATTTCTAGGAAATCCTTCTATAACCCCCAAAGGTAAACAGACAATTAAACTATATCCAATTTCCTTATTTGAGAAGCAAATCAGGTCCTCTAAAAGCCTGCATTTTTAAAAATAAATAACTCTTGATTAGAAAGCTGTCTATGTAGAGTAATGGGTTAATGCATATGTTAATGAGACCATGATTATATTGATGATTTAACTGTGATATCAGTAGTCAGATGACCGAGAGGCACCAAGAGAGCTAGGAGTCTGCTTCCTGAATACCATGTGCTTACCCTGAGGTCTTTGTAAATAGTTCTTAATAAAAGGTTTGGAGTTAAATTTTACCGGCTATCTCAAGCCTGTCAAAGGGAAGCAAAGCCTCATTGAGTTTAGGTAAGTGAAGAAAATGATAGTCGTGAAACCTCACTGACGCTCGGCAACAACATCAAAAGACACCAAATTGGTCTGCCCATTTCTGGGTCGAGAATCATCAGGGTAGGCAGCGAGGGCCCTAACTGGAGGACTCGCGTCACCCTGAAATTGGACCTCAAGCCTCAATAACAATTCTGAAAGCTGCTGGTGCCTATTGCATCTTCAAAGGTAGCTAATACATTTCATGAGGATGATTGTCTGGCTGCTTAACCTGTTACCAGTGGTCCCAAGGTGAGTACCAGCATAAGGGTCGTGGTGGATGCTGGAACAGGCAACCAGGGTGGAGAATGATGGTGATGATTGTGGGGTAAGAGAAACACTCTTGCTCCTTCTGAATCCAAAGAAAGGCTTTTGTAAGAACTTGCGTAAGGGGAAAAAAACCTGCCTTTAGCTGGCTACAATGGCCATTGAAGAACCTTGACTGGGGAAGGCTTGACACAAACCCTACTGGTCACGTCTCGCTATTTGTGAGGGTACCTAAAACAGCTGTTAGGTTCCTTGCACATGAAAATGAAGGGCCTAATGCCTTTTTTAGATGGCCACCAGTGATGACTGGTTGCTCACTCACAATTTTAGGATGTTGGCCCCCAAAATTTTGGTCTTACTGCATCAGTTTTATGTCAGTAAAACAGGCACAACGATGTCCAATTTCTAAGCCCTCATCTTTTGTACCTTATCCTTGCAACTAAAAGGTCATAAGCTTTGGTATTGTCCTGGTTGCCTTTCTCTGCAGGCTCAATATTCTTCACCACGTGCACCACGTGTATGTGCGAATATACCAAAGACTTATAAGGCCTATGTTTCATGCACATGTTCAATATCCTAGCAAAACCACCTAAAATTATATTTACATGCCATGTATAACCTCACATTATGCACTTTTGAAGAATAATCAGATACCATCCCTGAGCCTCTACCTTGATTTGTTGTGCTTAATTGGGCTTCTGCGTTATATAAATCTGCCTGGCATTTCTCAACCTTGGGTTAAAAGTCATTTATCATACGTGAGGTCAACTCTCACCTAAGGTAATATAAATCAGTCTATAGCCTATTGATTTATGCTGAATTAGAAAAAATGTGCATATAGATTAGTATTAAACCTGATGTTAGTGGTTGCATTTAAGCACTTTTCTAGATCATTAATGAAAATTATCTTTATTATACCGGGTTCAAGTCATACTTCAGAGCTTGTTCACAAAATTCAAGGCTGATCCTCCAGTGCAGCCCTGAGGGATCACTGCAGTGCTGAATTCTTTTGGATGAGACGTTAAATCGAGACTCCATCTGCCTGCTCAGGTGGATGTAAAACAGGCTTGTCCAACCTTTTCGCGTGGGGGGCAACATTTCAACTTCTTTCTCGCTCAAGGGGCCGATGAGCAAATTTTGGAAAGATAAAGTTTGGCAGAACATTAAACATGAATTTTTTTTAAAAAGCTGTTGTATGATAAGAAAATTTGCTGAGCAAAAAATGTCAAAACAATAAATTGATAATTTTTTTTAAAAAAGAGTAATACATAAAGATGACCAATAGAGAGTGAAAGGGTGTATGCATGTGCATCTGTGTGTCCAGCTCACTCCCAGTCTCAGGTGCTCGCTCACTCACCCTCACCCAATGAGAGTGGGTGAAGTGCGTAATGGTGTGTGGGAGTGAGGGTCAATGCGAACCCCGAGACTGGGAGTGAGCCAAACACACACTCTCGCCTCCCTCTCACCCCTCACACACACATGCACCCCTCCCTCTCACACACACCTTCGCTCACTCGCTCGACCACCCTCCCTCACTCCCACCCACCCTCGTTTTCCGCCCTCCCTCGCTTGCCCACCCACCACCCGCTCTCATTCACTCACTCGCCCGTCCACCCACCCGCCCTCGCTCGCCCGCCCGGCCGCCCACCCACCCACTCTCGCTCGCTCGCCCGGCCACCCTCCCACCCACCCAACCACCCTCGCTTACCTGGCCGCCACCCTTGCTCGCCTAGCCGCCCTCCCAAACACCCACCCTTGCACGACAGCCCTCCCTCTCCACCTGCCTTCGCTCGCCCACCCACCTTCGCTCGACCAACCACCCTCCCTCCCCCACACCCTCCCCCCTCACCCGACGGCCCTCCCTCCCAGCCACCTGCACTTGACCGACGGCCCTCCCTCCCAACCTCACGCCCTCGCCCGATGGCCCTGTCTCCCTCCCTCCCACCCTCACCCAACGGCCCACCCTCCCCCCGCCCCAACCGCCTGCCCTCGCCCAACAGCCCACCCTCCCTCCTCCCCAACCGCCTGACCTCGCCCAACGGCCCACCCTCCCCCCTCCCTTCTAATGCCCGCCATTGCCCGACGGCCCACCCAACTACCCGCCCTCGCCCGACGGCCCCCTCTCCCTACCACACGTCGTCGCCAGACAGCCCTGCCTCCCTTCCAAACACCCGCTCTCCCTCCCAACCACTTGCCCGACGGCCCACCCTCCCCCTCCCCCTCCCTCCCAACCACTTGCCCTCGCCCGACTGCCCACCCTCCCTCCCAACCAACCACCCACCCTCACCCGACATCCTTCCAACCATCCCTCCCTCCCACCCACCCTCGTCTGCCCGCCGGCCCTCCCTCATTCGCCCTCCCGCCCACCTTCCCATCCTCGCCCGCCCACTCCCTCCACTTTGCTCTCAGCCCACCCACCTTCGCTCACTTACCCTCACCCACCCTGCCCCCTGGGGCCCGCCCTACCTCCCAGCACCCTCACACTCTCTGTCACTCACTCTCACTTACTCTCACTCCACAGGTATTGGGGTGCAATGAGAGGGGAAGAGAGATCTGGAGAGTGGCCTGGGGGGCGACCGAACGTTTGTCTACTCTAAGAGCCTTTGGAAAGCAGTGGGAGCTGGGGCAATGTGGGATGGAGCCCGGGGCAGGAGGCAAATGCCTGGCCCAGTACGCCCCACAAAGTCTCTATCTCCAAATATTCGCAGCTACTTATTTTCGCTGCTGTTCCAATCACAACCTGTTACTGTCCCGTGTTTGCATCAGCAGCAAATATGGGAGAGAAAAAGGCTGTTTTTGCAGGAGTAGCCCCTTGCATAAATCTGGTACATCCTGGCCAATATGGCCAAAAAAGCCTTAATCAATATCACAAAAAAACAGATTATGTGGTCGTTATCACATTGCTGTTTGTAGAGTTTGCTATGTGCCAATTGGTTGCATGTTTTCTACATTACAGCAGTGACTGCAGTTCTAAAGTATTTCATTGGCTGAAAAGTGCTTTGAGACATCTGGTAGTTATGAAAAGCACTATATAAATGCAAGTCTTTTTTCCCCTTTCTGCTATTTTGTTGAGGCGTCCAACATGCTGCACACAAACTGTAATGATAAGTATAAAATGGTGTTGAATATATGCGAAATGAATGTTCCTTTTTAAAAGAATATTAAGGAAAATGCAGTGAACATTTGTTCTTGAACAAATCTCAATTTTAGTGCATAAAAATCTTCATTGCTGCTTCACCTTGAGGATTTTTCTCAGTGACTTTTTTATATTGTAGTGGATCTGGCATGACAACATGCAGTTTCTGCAGGACAAGAACATCTTTGAGCATACCTACTTTGGGTAAGTGCTGTTGGATTGAAATCTGACCTTGCATCAATGTAACTTGTCTAGACTATTGGAGAGTCACATTGGGGGAAAAAAAATAATGAAAAAATAAATTCTGTTTTTCCAGTTTTATGTGGCAGTTATGCAGTAGTATCCCTAGCACATTACCAGACCCAAAAGCAGTATCGCTTATGACTGCTAAGGTGAGTGTTTGTTTCATAGTTGACTTTTGCAGATAAAACTTCAGAAACAGATATGTCCTTTTCATTTTTAAAATAAAGGATTGTCGAGTCATATATATGATTGTTAACATTGAATGTTTCTTTGATTGTAGCTAAGCACCTCTTTTGTCCTGGAAACATTTATCCATTCCAAAGAAAAGGCAAGTGCAAGTTATTAAATATATCATACTGCAAATAATGTACATGAATAAAATATGAATAAGAAAGGTGCAAGTATAATAACTACTGCAGCTGCTGGAAACCTGAAATAAAAAGTGCTGGAAAAGCTCATCAGATCTGGCAGCATCTGTGGAGAGAGAAACAGAGTTAACATTTCAAGACCAATATGACTCTTCGTCGGAATGGAGTATTTATCTTGTTTTTAATTGTAACATATGAATTTGTTAATTCAATAGAACAGTATATTGCTTTATGAAATCGCACAATGTCAAAAATGTAGATATGGCCCCTGGTAGCCTGATAGGTATGAGGGTCATGGTTAATTTCTGGTATGTGGCTAATTAACCAACATTGGCTAGGGAACCCGTGTGAGTGAGCAGATGCAGGGTGTGGGGTGGGGGACTGGTGGAAGTAACCATGCTTCATGCTCAGAGTGTTACTTTGTTGCAACTTTGGCATGTGAATAAGTCGGAATGTTAGATAAGGATATTATCGGGATTGGTTGCCAAAATCCCCAGTTCAGATTCATATTTAGAGGCGATTATATATGCCGCTGGAGCCACATTGCATTGTGAGTTGCTTCCATCAACAGAGGAGTGTTTGGCATGAAACGGTTGGATGTATTGATACAGGAGGAAATACATTTTTCTGTTGGTTTCTGTCACTTCTCAGAATCTAGTATTGTGATCTTGACCATTGAAATGTCTGTTCATGCATTTACTAACCACATCATATTTTGAGGGGACGGGGAATTTAGAATTTATGGATCAACTAATTAACCTTTTGATCGATCTTTTTCCTTCCCTCATAAAGCATCAAGTTTATAAATTTTAGATTATGGACGGCATGCCATAACCTGGTATTACAATTCTTTTTTTTCATAGCCCACCATGTTGCAATGGATTGAGCTTTTGACAAAACAATTTAATAACAGCCAGGCAGCTTGTGAGGTGAGGAACCTATCAGATCCATTGGTAACATTCTTTAACTCTGTTTTAAATGACTGCTTTTAAAGTGCTAAAGGAAAAGAGTTTCTAACTAGATATTTAAACTGTCAGCTGTGATGTTGCTGGAGCTTCACTGCCTATTCTTCATTTGTTATATTCCAGAAACCTCAGAATAACCCCAAGCCACAAAAGGCAGGGTGCAACAATTTCAGGATTCTGTCCCTTTAAAACATGGATGTGTGTCTAGTTGACTCTGCTTGTACATAACTCCACCTTTCTTTTACTCATTTTAGGATTGTTCCTATATATCCAGTTCCTTGTAGATCAATTTAAATCATTTAGTAGGTTTAAAACCTATTTACTTTTATGTTGTAGGAAAATCTCTCCAGCATTCATCTTCGTCTTCAAAAAATATCTTTTATTGTCTCCAGCTGAGAACTGAGTCTTTTTTTTTTTCTCTTCAAATCCACACAGCAGCTGACAAACACATGTCATGCAGCACATATACCAAGTAGTACTAAATCATTAAATGTTGTGCACCCAGTAGGTGTCTGTAGCTTCATAGATCCTAAAGGCAATGCATCTTAAGTATTGTGTTTCTACAACGAAAATGTGATTGTTCAAGTGACCACAGTCTATTATGTTAATTATGTTTGTTGATTTACTTGAGCTAATCAAAGCAGCTACATTAACTAGACACATATAAAAAGCAATTAATGAATAGTTTTTTATGCAAAGTTATTATTTATTGACCAACAAGCTCCACAAACTCTCAAGTCACTTAAACAATGTTTTAACAGGACCATTAAGTGAGTATGTTGTTTATTCACACATGGGTAAAGTTCATATAGCATAAATAGTTTGAAAATTACATAGGTTACCTGAAGAACTAAACTTGTCCATAAAATAGACCAGTGAGTCACTCTAATGATGTGTGGTCATGCACAAGTGAACTATAAAATGTTAAATTAAAAATTTTATGCAATTTAAAATATGAAGTAACATTTTCCTGTTTAATAATTCTTAGGAATGCTCTTCTTTCTTCACCTCTGTTCCATATGATACTGTTTTATATCAGAAGAAATTAAAGCATGGAATGAGAAAGGGCCATTCACCAACCAAGCCTCTTACACAAATCATGTACCTTATCAAGGATTCTATTTAATATCCTTAGAGCACACCCTCATAAAATAGTTCTGATTTCCAATAATAATCAAGTAGAGCTACAGAGTAGAAAATGACCAGTATGTACAGGATAAACAAATGCTAATCCTTTTCCCCATTTACGAATGAATAGAACTGATCTGAATTTCCTTGTGGCTTTTCAGTTGTTGCATTTGCTGTGCCTAAAAAGGGTGCACTGAGGTAATTTACATGGAAATGAATATCAGAAACCTATGAAGTCAGATTGCCTGCTCTAGCACTAGGTGCAGTTCAAGGACAAGCTGCTCCCCCAAAAACTGGTTGTGTATTTTTATGAGCCATTATTTACGTCTCGAAACGACAGACCACTCTTTTTCAAAAAGGTCTTTATTTTTGGCCTTATAAATAAGAGATTTTCAATCTCAAATTGCTGCAGACTGTCTCTTTTGCTCAAGTGATTGACACCTTGTCTGGTGAGGTGATTCTTTTTTTTTCTTAACATTACAACAGTGGTTAAACTTCAAGCGCTCTAAGGTGTTTTGGGACGTCCTGTGATCATGAAGGATTCTTTATAAATATGAGTCTTTTTTGCAAGTAGAAGAGGAGCAGCAGTAATAAGCCCCTCTTGTGGCTGCTAAACATATTTATCTGGCCCTCTTCAGGGCCACTTTCAACTGCTTCACTAATAAAGGGCAGCAGGAATCCTCCTTCAGTCTTTCCATACAATTGCTCCATTCTACAATCCATAAAGAGAGAACCCTTGCAGTCAAATCTGCTTCATCCTCCGATCTCCAAATTTTTAGTGTACACAACCACACTTGTTTCCTTTTCATCTACAATAAAGAATGACTTATCACTATCATACTACCCTCTTATCCACTTTTCCCATGGCTACATATCATTGCTCCTAAGTGAATGTCCACTTACGGGAGATTTATAGAGGGACTAAACTGTGTTTCTGGAATATGGTGATGGGAATGATTTGGCCCTCAGACTTCTCGAGCACAGATCCCAAATGGACCTGCTATAGACTGTGAACTCTCCACAGGTGCAGGGACAGCCTGGCTCAGCCTGCCTTCTGGCTCCTGGACAGTCATGGGTAGTGGGCAGAGAACTGTTGTGGGAGTGCTGCTATCCAGAGACAAAGCATCATATTCCATGACCACATTATTCCTGACTTGGAGCCTCTGTGTTACCATGGTAAAGAAATTTCCTTTTCTGAATTATTTAATTTTTTTTGTTAGATTTTTAACGTGTTTGTTCCTACACCTTGGTTTTATTGTGGAACTGAAAATACCTTGTTATTGGGTATCACTTTGACAATAATGCAACCTAATTTGTTGCTGACATGCCCTCTAAAATCTGCTGAAATGCAAGCTGCTGACAAAAAAAACCTGTACCTTAAACAACTACACCTCTTTCCTGACACATCCAGAATACAGATAACTAGTTGCTTTGTGTATGGATTTTTGAGTTGAATAATCAGCAACACTATATGCCTGATAGTGGAAACTTATTGATATAATGATATAGTTGCATGTATATATTAATTCCAGTGTTGAGTGTGAAATAGTGAGAATTGTAACATGGAGCTTTTGTTCAAACGCTCCGGATTATTTTGGTATAATTTCAAAATGCTAATTTAGTCTTTTGTCTATACAGTGGTTTTTGGACCGAATGGCAGATGATGATTGGTGGCCAATGCAAATCCTCATTAAGTGTCCAAATCAGATTGTGAGACAGGTATGAAGTGCTTTAGTTCAGTTGGAGTAATTGCAATTAATGACAGTATTTTTCATCATTAAAGCATATTTCACAGAGACTATTTTCCATGGCCATTCTAATTTGTGATATCTTTGTAGTTAATACTTTCAGTAATAAAATTGTATTGATAAAATTTAAGATGTGATTATAAAATCCTTTCCCTTTACACCTTACTTTGGGCTCTGCAGATGTTCCAGCGTTTATGCATTCATGTGATTCAGAGGCTCCGACCAGTGCACGCACACCTCTACCTGCAACCAGGAATGGAAGATGGGTAATGACAAAATCACTTCTATATTTCTGAATGTATTTTGTAAAGAATAGGCTTTGATTTCCATCTGAAGTAATACCAATTCTCCCTCTCCACAGCCAAATCCTTATTTTGTTCCAGTATTCTGGAGGATGAGCATAATCTCAAACTCCTTGAATGACTCAACTGCTCTGACTATCGCCTCCTACTCCACCCCCACCTCCTCACTCCACCCCCACCTCCTCACTCCACCCCCACCTCCTCACCATCCTCACCTCCAATGCCATGTATGAAAAATGCTCAGTTCTTCTCAAACTACTTGCCCACTCTTTTTAGCCATTGCCACTTCCCAACTCCATCCTTCTCTTGTGCAACCCCAACCTTTCTCTACCTCATTCCTCTCCAGTTCACATCCTGTCCTCTCAAACCCATCTCCTGCTCCTCCTTGCATATACACACTAATGATAGCCAACTCTAGCTCTCCACTGATACAAAAGCAAAATACTGCAGATGCTGAAAATCTCAAATAAAAACAAAAAAGGCTGGAAATGCCCCATTCTGATGAAAAGTCATCAACCTGAAACGTTAACTTTGTTTCTCTCCAACATTTCCAGCAATTTTTGTTTTTAGTCTAGCTTTCTACTAATGTGCTGCCTAACTATTTGTTTCACATCGTTTAAATAGCCAAGATTTTCTTGAGCATAACGAATTGATAAGACCAAAGTCACAACATTGGGCTCCTGCCAGAAAATGCATGCCCTAACTTCTGATTCCTACTCCCTCCCTCATTCTTTATTCAAGCTTCCTGGTGTGTACATAAGTACATAAAATATGAATTTAATGTTCTGTAGTTCGAGCCTGTCCAATTAAAATCCACGCATAATTACAGTATTGGTCCAGCAAGACTGATAGTGTTACGTGTCAAATTTGATTATTTGTATTATAATTATAGAAGGTTCAACATTTTTCTTAATTTTCAAAAGTAAACTTGATAATCTGGTAAATAGCAGTCAACATGTATTCAGGAGAAGACCACCCTGTCTGATCAATCTCCTTGACTTCTTAGATGTTGCAACCTAAGTGTACTGCAAAGCTCTGCATGGTCTACCATGACTTACAAAAGGCCTTTGATAAAGTTCCACACAAGAGGCTATTTGAAATTTACAGTGCAGACGGTGTCCATTTGACACATTGTGCCTATATGGTTTTCAGACCCCCTGGAAACCGCCTCCATGGATTTAAAATAAATTCTATGGAGGTGAAGGAACACCGCCTCCTTAAGCTTTTACTGACCAACCCTTCTCCAGAAAGCAGATTGGTTACACTCCTCCATTGGGGTCAGGTTTGAGACTTAATATTTTTTTTGCTTCCCACCTATCCTTTGGGGCTAAAATTCTCTCTACATGTATGCAGAGCAATAATCAACAAAGCCTATAGCGTAGAACTGTATAGCTGAGATAGTCAAATTATTACATAAAATTCATAGTGCTTTGGTCAGACGGCACCTTGAATACTGATGGTTGAAATGCACATAAGATGTTGATGTGCTGGAGGCAGAGAACATCTGTGAGACTGATCCGCCAAAGACCTGACATATGATGGAAGACTTAAGAAGCTTGGGCTTTTTAACCTTGTAAGTTTTCTGAGAGGTGATGTTGTAATAGAGAGATCAGGAAAGATGGAAAAAAAGATGAAATATTGGTTTAAATTGTAAATGTGGAACAAGGAACCACAGGTTTAAACAATTAAAAGATGAATTTAGGACTGATATGATTACTTTTTGCCTCATACCAAGATTTATGAATGTGTGGGGCAAATTTTCAGTCAGTGGTGGAGATTTAAGAAATAGTTGAATGCTGCAGTGGGCGGGACAGTAGCATTTGTCTGGGTGAATGGATTAAGAATGACCAAATGGCTTTCTTGGTTAATGATCTTGTGAATCAGATCTTCATCTGGTTCCTTTTACACAGCTTTCCCTGCTTTGAGGATCCATGTGTATACAGTGTCAGGGGTAAAATTCAAATTTCTAGACTCGCTTGACATTTGAAAAACAAGTATCTAGGCCCGTATTTTGAGTTTGCACAAATAATTTGTTCCCATTTGCATACCTTTGTTTTTATATAAACCTGAATCTCACGACATCTCCATTTCTCTGGTGAAAAAAAGTTCCTTCTGTGGAATTTCATTTCATAGCTTGCAGTTTCAGGTCTCAGATTACCCTGTTACTGCTGTAATGAATCTCTCCTCTTGGAAGGAGAGTGATCTTGTGATAATTTATTAGAATTCTTTTAGGAGGTAACAAGCAGGATAGATAAAGGAGAATTAGCAGATGTAATATATTTGGATTTCGATAAGGTGCAGCACGTAAGGCTACTTAATAAGATAAGAGCCCATGGTGTTGCGGGTAGTATATTAGCATGGATAGAAGATTGGCTAACTAATAGAAAACAGAGAGTTGGGATAAGGGGGACATTTTCAGGATGGCAACCTGTAACTATTGGAGTGCCACAGGGATCAGTGCTGGGGCCTCAATTGTTTACAATATATATTAATGATTTAGATGAAGGAATTGAATGTACTATCGCCACATTTGTGGATGATACAAAAATAGGTGGAAAGGCAAGTGGTGAGGATGACACAAAGAGCCTACAAAGGGATATAAACAGGTTAAGTGAGTGGGCAAAAAAGTGGCAGATGGAATATAATGTGGGAAAATGTGAGATTATGCACTTTGGCAAGAAGAATAGAGGAGCTGAATATTATTTAAATGGAGAAAGACTGCAGCACAGAGGGATTTGGGAGTCCTCATGCATGAAGTTCAACAGGTAATAAGGAAGGCAAATGGAATGTTGGCCTTTATTTCAAAGGGAATGGAGTATAAAAATAAGGAAGTCTTGCTAAAACTACACAAGGCGCTAGTTAGATCACACCTAGAATACTGTGAACAGTTTTGGTCCCCTTATCTAAGGAAAGATAGACTGGCATTGGAGGCAGTCCAGAGAAGGTTCACTAGGTTTTTTCCGGGTATGGAGGGATTTTCTTATGAGGAGATGTTGAGTAGTTTGAGCCTGTACTCATTGGAGTTGAGAAGAATGAGAGGCGACCTTATTGAAACTATAAGATTCTTAGGGGGCTTGACAGGGTGGATGCTGAGAGGTTGTTTCCCCTTGAGGGAGAGTCTAAGACCAGAGGGCAGAATCTCAGAGTGAGGGGTTGTCCATTTAAAACACAGATGGGTAGGAATTTCTTCTCTCAGAGGGTAGTTAATCTGTGGAATTCTTTACCACAGAGGGCTGTAGAGGCTGGGCTGTTAAGTATATTCAAGGCGGAGATAGACGGATTTTTAATCAGTAAGGGAATCAAGGGTTCTGGGGAGAAGGCAGGAAAGTGGAGTTGAGGATTACCAGATCAGCCAGGATCTCATTGAATGGCGGAGCAGACTCAATGGGCCGAATGGCCTACTTCTGCTCCTACGTCTTATGGTCTTATGATCAAAATTTCACACCCAATCAAATTATGGCCTTTTCCATGTGAATTAAATCAAGTTAATGTAATCTCTTGGTCAAAACCTACGTCCTCAAGTTGCTAACGATGTTGAGAACATCATGTTGATTAACTAAAACAAAAATAAAAATACCTGGAAAAACTCAGCAGGTCTGACAGCATCTGCGGAGAGGAACACAGTTAATGTTTCGAGTCGGTATGACTCTTCAACAGAACTAAGGAAAAATAGAAAAGAGGTGAAATATAAGCTGGTTTAAAGCTGGGTGGGACAGGTAGAGCTGGATAGAGGGCCAGTGATAGGTGGAGATTGTCTTTTTGTCTATGATATCTTTTGGCAAAGAGGTGTTGAAGGTGGTGATATTATCTAAGGAATGTGCTAATAGGTGACATTAAGGGTAGAAAGCAGGACGAGCAAGGTACAGATAGCCCTAGTGGGGGTGAGGTGGGGGGAAGGGATCGAAATAGGCTAAAAGTTAGAGATAAAACAATGGATGGAAATACATTTAAAAATAATGGAAATAGGTGGGAAAAGAAAAATCTATATAAATTATTGGGAAAAAGGGGGATCGGAAAGGGGGTGGGGATGGAGGAGATAGTTCATGATCTAAAATCGTTGAACTCAATATTCAGTCCAGAAGGCTGTAAAGTGCCTAGTCGGAAGATGAGGTGCTGTTCCTCCAGTTTGCGTTGAGCTTCACTGGAACATTGCAGCAGGCCAAGGACGGACATGTGGGCATGAGAGCAGGGTGGAGTGTTGAAATGGCAAGCGACAGGGAGGTCTGGGTCATGCTTGCAGACAGACCGAAGGTGTTCCGCAAAGCAGTCACCCAGTCTGCGTTTGGTCTCTCCAAAGTAGAGGAAACCGCTTGATTAACTATTTTTTCTGATCAATAACCACATCTAAACTCCTTTTTATATTGCTCCAGGATAACTATTCATACACAACTTAGCAAACACATGTGTATTGCTTCAGTTTATGAACATTAAATTCTATCTCCTATTAAATGATCCCCTAATTTACCCAGATGTCTGAGTACTTTTAATCTTATTAGTCCTTTGGGTACCTAGCTAGTTATTAGCCTTGGTTGTTACATGTTAATAGAGCTGATCACTGACTGGCACTCAGCATCAAGAGCAACTCTGTAATGTCATGATTGAAGCCAAAACGTAGATGACCTGGTTGAAATTTTTGGATCAACTGATGGGTGTTCTCACCAAGTCTAGAAAGCAGAAAAAAAATCCTAGAGAGTTATGTTGATCACTGAGAGTGACAACACCAGCTGGGATGCTGCAGGGCGCTGATATAGCACATTAGCTTGAGTATCAGCCAACAGTCCACTCCAACAGGCATTATATATGAGTCAGTACTAACTCCAGCTGTAGTGATAAATGATCTTTGAAATAAAAATCCAAAACTGCCACTTACTGCATTAACATTACATAGTTCAAATCCTACCTGAGACATTGATGCCATCTTCATTGGGTATTTACTTTCATCCGGTTTCGGTTAGCTGCACACTTGTTTATTTGTGGAATACCCACATATGAATCTATTTGTGAGCTTTGCAGTCAAAATATTGCTCAGATTCTGTTCCTCTGATAGGATTATAGATCTGTGTCATGGAGCAAGAGATTTCTCTATGAATTGCATCTTTCTCATTCATTGCTTGTGTCTCTATTAGATTAGAGAGAGCAATACTTATTCTCATTGCCCACTTTTGGCTAATGTTATCAATTGGATCGGCTAAACATACCTTCTGTGATTCAGTGGCATCAGTCTCTCCCATAAGTGTTTTGCTTTTATCAGAGTTGATCCACATTGCCCAACATTGTACAATAGTGTGACCTGGAGGTTGTGACAATGGATTCCCCTTTGTATATTGAACCAGATGCCCATGTCTTTTGTACAGTTACAGCCCAGCAGAGCAATTAACACTGGATGAGGTGAGACTTGGCTGAATCATTAAGTTGCTTTATTGTACAGTAAGGTGATCATAGACAGCAATAATTATTAGATTTACTTAGTTCAGTTGATACACCTTAACTCTCACAACACTGTTTAAACAAAGCAACTGCTATATTATCCCATTTCAGTGGTTTACTTTGCTTGATTTAAACAGACTTGATTTCTATGCATTCTGACTCTTTGGACCAACATTTTCCAGTTCAACACCTTTGCTGCTGCTGTTTTGGTGCCTGTTTCTTCTCTGCCCATGAAATGGGATAAGACCAATGGATCTTCCACCACAAGGGCAAAGTTTACGTTCCCAGCTCCAGGCAAACTAATGAATCATTTATTATTTAGTTTCAGAGGAAAACAACTTTGCTGTATAAACTGCCCCTCGTCAGGGTGTCTTGTTTTAAATTCATGAGAATGTATGCATTGCATTTAAAAATTCAGCATTAAAAGTAATTCTTTCTGAATCAGTTTTGTGGCAAAGTGGCCACAAAATGTTTTTCAAATAAGAAGCATGTTGCAGATATCCTCTAAATAAAATACCCAGTTAGCGCTTGCCTATCATTGTTAAAGTGAAAGTAAACATTTATATCCTCGGCATCTCTTGGCAGCACAAGCTCACCAACTCTGAGGTCCTGGAGCATGCTGATAGCATCAGCATAAACTTATTACTAAGCCAACAACATCTGCGATGGCTCAGCCATGTTCATCGGATGGATGCCAGCCTGATACCCAAAGACCTTAAGTACAGTGAACTGGCCACTGGGTCAGGACCTGCTGGACATCCGTATCTCCGCTGCAAGGACATCTGCAAGTGAGACATGTAGGTGATGGACAGCGGCATGGACAACTGGGAGATGGCCAGGACTTCTGGAGGTTGGCTGTTCAGGGGGTCATTAGAAGAGGCGAGGAGAAATTGAAAGCCCAGCTGGCTGAGAAGAGGGCTCAGAGAAAACAGAGCTTAGTGAATCTTGCACCTTCTCAGCCTGCTGCCTTAATCTGCAGCAGGTGCAGCAGAGACTCCCATTGATTGAGGCTCCTGAGCACACCAGGGGATGTTTAGCACAGAGTTTACCACAAAGCCGCAGACTCATTGTTTCATGAGACAGAAGGCTGCCAGCGACCTTTTATGCTTGCACCTTTATTATTATGGCTACTTGGCTGTGCTGTGGTGTTCAATTTTCCTGGGGGGAAAAAAATGAATGAAATCCAGCAGCAGCGTGTCTTTCACGGTTACTGAAGGAAGCGACTTGGGTTCAGTACCATCATATAATAGCAGCTACACATTAAAGCAGTGTTGCATTTGTGATTCTCCCCATTAGTAATGAAAGCATATTCTAATTGTATGTTGGCATGTTTCAAAAAAGAATGAAAACACTACCAGATTCTGATACAGACAGGGCTATATTTTATTTCTTTTTGAGCAGTGATGGCATATGTTCATTGTTGTAAGGTCAGTGCAAACCTTTTTATTAAGCCTTATCTATTCAGGTAAGGTCCAGCTGCTCATTATTGCTTCCTGAAGTATTTTTAGTTGTGGAATTTGTGGCTAATAGAAATGGCTCCCCTATGGGAATGTTGATTTCTTCTGTCATTTTAGCATGGTTTTGTTTTTTTTTAAAATGTAGTTGGAAATTTCTCCTTTCATAAAAAGTGAAGTTACAGGAATTTGCTAAAGTACTAATTGGTTGTCTAGTGTTAATTGATCTTTCATCTTCAGCTGTACATAATATTGAGGATGTAATGGAATATCATGAAAGCATTGCTGACTTTTGTAGAAGGTCTCTAATCTTGTGTTCTTGCACATAAGCCTATTATGAAATGTAGTTCCTATGCTAGAAAATTATTTTCTTGTGTTGAGAGTGTAATTTTTGGCAATAATTTTACGAGTATTAATTGCATTTGGGATAAGTGGAAGCATCCGCCTAATGACTGTTAGGAAGGGAAAGATCACGCCATGATTAATTATGAGTGTTTATTTCCAGGTTAATAATTATATATGGTTTAAATCTTCAGTTTAAAAATTTAAATGCAACTGTAAAGTCATTACTTATTTAGCATTTTATTGCATTTGAATACTGTTCACTGATCTGGACAATGCAGTTAACATATCTTAATCTGTGCTTTTGTAGCTCTGATGACATGGATGGTCCAGTAGAAGATATTGGAAGTCGTTCATGTGTAACTAGGTTTGTGAAGACACTGTTGTCTATTATGGAGCACGGAGTCAAACCTCACAGCAAACATCTCACCGAGTATTTTGCGTTCTTGTTTGAGTTTGCCAAAATGGGAGAGGAAGAGGTAAATTAAACGGATGCATACAGTCTTTAAACAGCATTGTAGGGAGGAGTAATTAGATGTTTTACACCATTTTTCCATATAACTCTACTAACTGTTGTTTGTTTCAGAGCCAGTTTCTTTTGTCATTGCAAGCTGTATCGACAATGGTACATTTTTACATGGGAACAAAGGGACCAGAAAATGTAAGAATTTTTCAACCATTCACAACAAACATGAGGCTCATAATGTACTATTATGCAACAGTTTTTCTAAGTTCGAGTGTTTCATTCTAATGTCTAGTAGTCATATATTTTAATTTCTTATAATTAACTTACCAAAGCTAGGTTTTTTAGTTCCTTATTGTTGAGTTTCCTTTTAGTGTATGGGACTCAATTTTGCAGTCACTTCTGAAGTTATATTTCATGCTAAATTCTCTCTTTTTGGAAAATACACACAAGAAATATTAGGACACAATTTTTAACATGCAGTATTGTTGACCATAGTGTTTCCATTAAGGGAATGATACAAATATATAACTTAAATGATTAGTTATAGGATTGAATAAGAGACAACTCTCATTCATAATGAAAAAAGTTCTGAACTTTTGTATCACTTACATTTTTATTTGTTTATTAACATTTTTAGCAGTTTCCCCAGCCACAAGTTGAGGTATTATCTGAAGAAGAAGGTGAGGAAGAAGAGGAGGAGGAAGATATTTTATCTTTAACAGAAGAAAAATACCGTCCTGCAGCACTGGAGAAAATGATTGCCTTGATTGCACTCCTAGTAGAACAATCTCGTTCCGAAAGGTAAGGCATATACATAGATTCATCCAGAAAGAGCAATTGCCTGCTCCTTTCTCCTACCAGCTTTTATTGTTAAGCATTTGTTATATATTACAGAATTAAGTTAAAGTATTGCTCTTTGTATTTGTAAATATTTAACCATTTTTTTTAAAAATGAGCTATCTGTGTTAAATTGTTTTGATTCCAGGAGAAATCAAAAATAAATTAACTAGCTGTGTTTTTTTAAATTGCCATGAATATGTCATTTATTTACAAACTGTAAATTCAATGGTGCTTCTGTTTACAAGTGCAATCATTTGAATATGACAGTAAAGTAATAGGTCCGACTTTTAATTTGCACTTTATAAAAGGTTGTAGTATTTGATTTATCAGGAAATGAAGATTTATAATACCAAAGTGTACTATTCTTGTGTTTAAATCCAGTATTAATATCCAGCACTCAACACTAGCAGTTGCCGTTTCTAATTCTTTCTTTTTTAAATAGGCATCTTACATTGTCGCAGAATGACATGGCTGCCTTGACAGGAGGCAAGGTATCGTCAATAGACATAGAACTGGTGATATATATTTCTTTATTTCTTCTAGCAATCCTTGTGTAAGATTTCAGTGACAGCATAGGATTACAGCAAAAACCTGTTCTTCAAATATGTTACAGAATCGAACAGGAAATTGTCAATCCTCTATTATTTAAAACAGAATGAAATTGTTGGGCATATGTTGTCTGTGCACATTGGAATCCTGTAACTATTGCATCACACTTATCCATCTCAAGACCTGGTTGTGCAAGTCAATCTTCTACTTCAAGTTTTGTGGTACTCTGAATTATTCCCATTTTTTGATCTAAATAAATGTTTTAAAGATGCGGCCATTGTTTAACAAACCCTTTGAGAAATACAGTGCAATCACAGTACAACTCTTCTAGTACACAATGCATTAATGCATACTGAAGTATTCCCTCATGTTTTTAAATGCACCTTCCTCTATGCACAGAAGTGAAAATTCATCAATTCCAAATATCCAAAACAACGATACTTCACTGTGACTGTTGCAAAATGTATTCAGAAAAATACATTTTATTCAAGTTTATTATATTCAGAATGCCAGAATTTTTCACGGTTTTTTTAAACTGACCTCTTCCCAGCCCATCAGTGTAACGACAGATCATTTCATTCTGATGATATGCATGAATTTCTTTGGACATAGCAACACTGAATTTCCATGTAATTTCCAAAGCAATTGAAAGCTTTCAGAAAAATCCAGTAATGATGTATACCAGACAATGTAAGGGTGTAGCATATTGTCATGGTTTGTTGCAGGCAAGCCTATAAGAACCAAAGAAATGGGAGCAGCAGTACGCCAGTCGGCTTCTGAAGCCTGCACTGCCATTCAAAAAGATCATGGCTGATCTGACAAAACAAAACAGATGAACTGATAACGCAAATAGAAATAAATAAGTACGATCTGATAGCCATTACAGAGACATGGCTACAGGATGACATAGATTGACCTGAATATTGAAGGGTATGTGACATTTAGGAAAGACAGGAAGTTAGGAAAAGATGGAAGGGTGATTCTGTTAATTAATGATGGTATAGCACATTAGAGAGGGATGACCTAAGTTCAGGAAGCCAGGATGTAGGAGTGGTTTGGGTTGAGATGAGGAACGAGAAAGGCAAAATGTCAATTGTGCGAGTAGTGTACAGGCCCCCTAATTGTAACTGCACAGTAGGACAGAGTATAAAAGAAGAGACAAGGGAAGCTTGTCAGAAAGGTACAGCATTAATTATGGAAGATTTTAATCTACATATAGATTGGAAAAATCAGATGGGCAAAGGTAGCATAGATGAGGAGTTCATAGAATGTTTTCAGGATAGTTTCTTGGAGCAGCACATTCTGGAGCCAACCAGAGAGGAGGCTATACTAGACCTGGTATTGAGCAATGAGATAGGATTAATTGATAACCTCATACTGAAGGCACCCCTAGGTAACAGTGATCATAATATGATTGAATTTTACATTTATTTTGAGGGAGAAACGAGTGCATCCTAGACTGGTATTTTAAACTTAAATAAGGGCAATTATGAGAGCATGAAAGCAGAGCTAGATAAAGTGAACTGGCAAATGAGGTTAAGGGACTTGTCAATAGAAGCTCAGTGGCAGATATTTAAAGGGATATTTCAGAATACACAGAATATATTCATTCCAATGAGAAAGAAAAATCCCAAGGGATTAACCACCACCCGTGGTTAATTTAAAAAGTTAAAGATATTATCAAATCTAAAGAAAAAGCATATAATTGCGCAAAGTTGGGTGGCAGGTCAGAAGATTGGAAAGAATATAAAGAACAGCAAAGAATGACAAAAAGATTAATAAGGAGGGAAAAATTAGAGTATGAGAGAAAGCTAGCTAGTAATATATAGATAGATAAGAGTTTCTATAGATATTTAAATAAGAAAAGAGTTAGCAAAGTCAGCGTTGGTCCTATAGAGAGTACGTCTGGGGAATTGATGATGAAAAGTAGGGAGATGGCGGATGAATTAAACAGGTATTTTGCTTCGGCCTTCGCTATAGAGGACACAAGTAACATCCTAGAAGTAGCTTTAAATCAAGAAATGGAGGGGAGGGAGGAACTCGGGAAAATTACAATCACCAGGAAAGTGGAATTGAGTAAATTGGGGCTTCGGGCTGACAAATCTCCAGGTCCAGATGGACTTCACCTTAAGGCCTTGAAAGAAGTGGCTGGTGAGATAGTTGATGCACTGATTTTAATTTTCCAAAATTCCCTAGATTTGGGGAAGGTTCCATTAGATTGGAAAATAGCAAATATAACTCCTTTGTTCAAAAAGGGAGGGAGATAGAAAACAGGAAGCTAAAGGCCAGTTAGCCTAACATCTGTCATAGGGAAAATGTAAGAAGCTATTATTAAAGACGTTAAAGCAGGGCACTTAGAAAAATTCAAGGCAATCAGATAGAGCCAACATGGTTTTGTAAAAGAGAAATTATGTTTGACCAATTTATTGGAGTTCTTTGAAGGAGTCGCATGTGCTGTAGATAAAGGGGAATTGGTGGATGTACTGTACTTAGATTCCCAGAAGGCATTTAATAAAGTGCCACATCAAAGGTTATTGCAGAAAATAAAAGCTCATGGTGTAGGGGGTAACATATTGGCATGGATACAAGATTGGCTAGCTCACAGGAAGCAGAGAGTTGACATAAATGGGTATTTTTCTGGTTGGCAGGATGTGATGAGTGGTGTGCCACAGGGATCAGTACTGGGGCTTCAACTCTTTACAATTTAGGTAAATGGCTTGGTTGAAGAGACCAAAGGAATGGTTGCTAAATTTGCTGACGACACAAAGATAGGTAGGAAAGTAAATTATGAAGAGGACATGAGGCTACAAAGTGACATAGATAGCTTAAATGAGTGGGCAAAGATCTGGCAAATGGAGCATAATGTGGGCAAATGTGAAATTGTTCATTTTGGCAGGAAGAATAAAAAAGAAGCTTATTATCTAAATGGTGAGAGATTGCAGAGCTCTGAGATTCAGGGATTTGGGTACCCTAGTGCATGAATCACAAAAGGTTAGCAGTTAAAGCAGGTAATTAGGAAAGCTAATAGAATATGTGAGTGGAATTGATGACAGAAGTAGGGAGGCTATGCTTCAGTTGTACAGGGTATTGGTGAGACCACATCTGGAGTACAGTACTGGTCTCCTTATTTAAAGAAAGATGTAAATGCATTAGAAGCAGTTCAGAGAAGGTTTACTAGACCAATACCAGGAATGGGCAGGTTGTCCTATGAGGAAAGGCTGGACAGGTCAGGCTTGTATCCACTGGAATTTAGAAGAGTAAGAGGCGACTTAATTGAAACCTTTAAGATCCTGAGGGGTCTTGACAGGGTGGATGTGGAGAGGATATTTCCTCTTGTGGGAGAATCTAGAACCAAGGGTCGCTATTTAAAAATAAGGGGCTGCTCATTTAAAACAATGAGGAGAAATGTTTTCTCTGAGGGTTGAGAGTCTTTTGAACTCTCTTCCTCAAAAGGCTGCGGAAGCAGCCTTTGAATATTTTAAGGCAGAGCTAGATAGATTCTTAATTAACAAAGGGGTGAAAGATTATTGGGGGCAGGCAGGAATGTGGGGTTGAGGTTACGTTCAGATCAGCCTTGATCTCATTGAATGGCAGAACACGCTCGAGGGGCCGAGTGGCTTACTCCTGCTCCTAATTCATATGATCATAGCCTCAACTCCACATTCCTGCCTGTCCAGCATTACCTTTAACTCCCTTGTAATCAAAAATCTAACAGTCTTGAATATATTCAATGACCCAATCTCTACTGTTCTCTCGGGTAGAGAATCCCAAAGATTAACTATCTTTTGTGAGAAGAAATTTGTCGTCCTCTCCATCTAAAACAGGAAGCCCCTCATTTTGAAACTGTCCCCATTTCCAGATTCCCCCACGAGGGTAGAAGCCTCTCTATCTACCCTGTCAAGTCCCCTCAATCCTGTATGTTTCAATAAGATCATCCCTCATTCTTCTAAACTCCAATGAGTATAGGCCCAAACTGCTCTACCTTCCCTCATGACAATCCCTTCATCCCAGGAATCAACCTAGTGAACCTTCTCTGAACTGCCTCCAATGCAGGACCACCCCTCCTTAAATAAGGAGACCAAAACTGTACTCCAGGTGTGGCCTCACCAATGGCCTGTATAGTTGTAACAAGACTTCCCTATTTTTATACTCCATCCCCCTTGCAATAGAGGCCAATATTCAATTTGCCTTCACAATTACTTGCTGTACCTACATGCTAACTTTTATGTACGAGAACACCAGATCCCATTATGCCACAGCATTCTGCAGTCTCCTTCAGTTTAAATAATATGCTGTTTTTCTATTCTTTCCATCAAAGTGGACAACTTCACACATTCCGACATTGTACTCCATCTGCCAAATTGCTGCCCAGTCACTTGTTTGGCAGCCTTCCGTCTCAGAAGACGTTGGTTTGCATCGTGGCGGTCAACTCTGTGTTAAGCTCTGCAATGAAACCGGAGGGTTCTCTCCAGGGCACAAGCCTGGACAAAATTTGTGAAAACTCTAGGCTGCCCAAACGTCAGGGTCCCCCTCTCGACCTCCCTGATTGATTTCAAAGGAATGCAAAGCACTATGTTTTGGCACTGGGTTGGTTGCAGGAGTTGCCAGGTGACATTTAGACATCAACTTGCCTTTGGGCTCCACTCCAAGTTTTTTGTCAGGGTTTACTCCCTTAGCCTTTAACCCTCCTGAGGTATCCACAAGGCAGTGGAGCTATTTGCTAATAGCTGGGAGTTTGGTTCAAGAGTGCCAGGGCCTGCCCACATATTAGTGGGTCTGCACACTGCATGTATGGGGAGGGGTGGGGGGGGGTGGGTGGAGGGGGGCAAACCTCCCCTGAGTTGTTCTAAACTTTAGTCTGGGACTGCAGGGGATCCAGTTTCCATGTGTTGCCGCAAGAGGGCACACCTGAGGACTTGTCGATAGAAAGAATCATGACTGGCCCGTTGAACCGCTGCACTTACCTGAGGCCCGGGTCTTCAGCTTCGGGCCAACTGCACCTCCAGCATCTAATTGGCCAGCAGCTCTCCTAGGAGGGACATTTGTTCTGCAGGAGAATTTCATGTTGGAAACTCCCCCTACAGGAGTTTTTAACTGCTATGGCAACCAGTAAACTGCCTAATTAGGATTTAATCCTGATGGGGCTCCCAGAAATGACTGTGGCGGGGTGTCACTGGCTCTCCAGCCAAGATGGCGGTCTAGTAAGCCTGCTAAATGAGAGTTTGGCAGTTATACATTTGGGCTTAAAAAAAAGTGAAACAGTATATTAGAGTGCCCTGTATGCTGAAATATGAACTTGATGCCACATTTCAAGATTACACAAGGGGATTTCTTACAGACTGCAGAAGGCAGTTTATGTTTTTGCATTGTGTTGATTTCTGCATTGGAATTGGATCGTCTTTACCGTTTGTTTCAGTCTCAAGATGTACATTTTTGGACATGTGTCATACATGCTTTGTTCATCGGTAGTGATTCAAAATTGTGTCGCTGGTAGTGTTTGGATGCTGTACTATATTTTGACATTTCTGAGGGTTAGTGTGTCTGGTTTTATTTTCTTTTTCAGGGTTTCCCATTTTTGTTCCAACATATCCGAGATGGTATTAACATCAGACAGACATGCAATTTGATCTTCAGCCTTTGTCGTTACAATAATCGACTTGCAGAACATGTACGTAGCTTTTTGTGTTGGTATAATTCGAGACCAGTGCTTTTCATTTTCATTGATGTTCATTGGGGTAATGGGGGAGAAAATCGCAGATGTTCTTAAATAAGATTCTCTCTTTTGTGTGTTTAGATTGTCTCCATGCTATTCACATCAATAGCAAAGCTGACTCCAGAGGTATGTCCATTAAATTGTTGTATTTGTTAACTTTGAGAGAAAATACTAAAGCTTATTCCAGATTTTTCCTGTGAGCTTTAGTACTAAATATAGTACTTCTACGTAGCATCTTACTTTTATGTTCCTCACCTATCTTTTTTCTTCAATTCCTATCCTGAAGGTGTTGACTTCTTGCTGGGATAGGACCTGTGGGTGTCACTCACCATTTGGTGCCTTGCCCAAGTGGACTTTATTTATGTGAGAGCATCAGCAAGCTGTTCTAGCATGGCACGACAGCATAGCTAAACTCGGTCTTGATCTCACCTGACATTTACTTGCGCAATTTCGATAGGAGTCACTGGATAATAAATAAGGACCTTGTCGAATTTTCCACACCTTAATTCAGAGGTTGTTTGAGGTTACCCCACCACCAGTCTGGCTAAAATTAGCTAACTCAGCATAAGCCAGGAATCGAAGTTTCCACATTTGTATGACTCAGTTACTCTGTGTTTCAGAAGGCTGAGAGTGTACCAGTCTCCCTGGTCATTAAAGCATTGAAGCAAAATGATCTGAAGTCAAAAGTTTTACTTGTATATAAAAATGTACACTTCATATTATTTCTAGGCTGCACAGCCTTTCTTTAAACTACTGTCTATGTTGATGGAGTTTGCTGGTGGACCACCTGGAATGCCTCCATTTGCTTCTTGTATTCTTCAGAGAATTTGGGAGGTATGAATAAATATGTCACCTAGTAAAATTTATTGCAGCAATGTAAATTTAAGGGCAGAATTTTTAGGTCGCCAGGCGGGCGCGATCGGTGGAGGAACGGACCGCCGACCGCAATCGGCCCTCGACCACAATTACATGCTGTCTGGCCAATTAACGGCCAGCCAGCGTGAAACGCGCACTGAGAAGCTCAGCACTGCCGGGGTGGGGGCAGGAAGAGGGCGGGCGCTGACGTCAACGCAGGCGAGCACTGGCAGAAAGCTCCTCAGGGAGCTAAAGACCTGAAAAGCATTAAGTAAAGTTTTTAAAATCAGGAAAAAAATGTCCTAGCATCACAATCAGTCATCTGAACATATACATGATAAAAGTGCTGTCCATTGATTTTTATTTTTCTTTCATTTAATAACAGAAATTTCATCCCGCCCTTGGTTTTATGAAAAATGCAAAGTCCACCTGGCCGATTTGCCCTTCCGTCAACCATAAGGTTGGAAGGACCACAAAAAATCAGAGACAATTGCACCTTTAATTACCTTAATTGGCCTCTTCATTGTCGGCGGCGCATTTCCGACTTTTGCGCGTGTCCGCCGATCGAAATATCACGCGAGCGTAGGATGACGTTGGGACACTTGTCCGACGTCCTCTCACGCAATTTTGCGTCCGATCGGGTTGGGCACACGCCCACCGATCGACCTAAAAATTCTGCCCTAAATGTTTAATTTTCACAAAAGATGAAATTTGGAACAATGAGTTTGTTTTATCGGGAAATGTTTTAATAAGTACTAGTTGAATTAATAGCTTTATTGAAGTATAATTTATACATTTATCAATTTATTTCAATTTAGGAATCAGTTGCATACATAATTACAGTGTATCAATCAAAATGAAAGATGCTTTGGTTATTTGAATACTGACAATTGTACTTTCTATTGGGAGATTTTGAATTGTATTTTATACTATTAAAATAATTTACACCTATCCTGTTCCATTTAATTAGGTCATTGAATACAATCCTTCTCAGTGCTTAGATTGGCTGGCAATGCAGACACCTCGCAATAAGCTAGCTCATAGCTGGGTACTTCAAAACATGGAGAACTGGGTGGAGCGTTTTTTGCTGGCACACAACTATCCTAGAGTCAGAACATGTAAGTTCCCTCTAGCTAGAGAGACCAGCATTACAGAAAATTATGGTAGTGCTGGGTACATGTTTTAATGCTCTAGAGTGCAAGTGAGTTGAGTTACTACATTTATATGTTTTCTACATCATTTAAATGTGATAGGGTTGTCACATTAAATCAATTACACTATCAATCATGATCAATTTCCAAAATGTACTCGACTATTTGTCATTTATTTCTATTTCAACCTCAAACCCTTTTTATTCAATTTAGAATTTAATTCTTCTTGACTGAATTAAGTCTGCATTCACTACTAAATAAAAATGAATATGTTGAGCTTACCTTCTGTTTTTTTAGTTTATAATCCCATTCGCTTACCCATATCCCATATAAAATAGCTATAAATCCACTTTGTTGATTTTCCCTAATACTTTTGAAAATTTGCCTTGTTCTCTCCATCCTTAACCACATTTTCTCTGGGCTTTGGTAAAACAACAGCATGAAATACAATGGTTGCGTACATAGTCTGTTTATCATTTATTGTACTAGGTACTATGCATGTTGTATTTGAGTGATCAAACTGAGCTGTGGCTCAGTTTGTAGCACTCTTGCTTATGAGTCAGAAGATTATGTATTCGAGTACCACCCTGGTACTTGAGCACAAAAATCAAGGCTGCTGCTCCCATGCTGCACTGTCAGAGGTATGCCATCTTTTCAGACGAGACATTAAACCGAAGCCCTGTCTGCCCATTCAGGTGGATGTAAAAGATCCCATGGCATTATTTGAAGAAGAGTCATTGGAGTTATCCTTGCATCCTTGGCAATATTTATCCGTCAATCAACATTGCAAAAGCAGTTGATCTGGCCAATATCAAATTCATATTTGTGGAACCTTGCTGTGCGCAAATTGGCTGACACGTTTTCTATATTACAACAGTGACTGCACTTCAACAAGTACTTTGTTGGCTGTAAAGCGCTTTGGGTTGTCCTGTGGTCGTGATAAGTGCTATATAAAAGCAAGGGTTTTTTCCTTTCAAGAGCCAAGAAGTGATAAATGTATTGCAGTCAGTGCGTAGCTAATTATTATGATTCGTTATATTGATTGTAATTTTGTTCATTCCCTACAGCTGCAGCTTACCTTTTGGTTTCTCTCATTCCAAGTAATTCTTTCCGTCAGATGTTCCGATCTACACGTTCTTTGCATAATCCTACACGTGATTTGCCTCTTAGTCCAGACACTACTGTTGTCCTTCATCAGGTGTACAATATTCTCCTGGGTCTACTTTCAAGAGCCAAGCTGTATGTTGATGCTGCTGTCCATGGCACCACAAAATTAGTTCCTTATTTTAGCTTTATGACCTACTGTTTAGTCTCGAAGACTGAGAAGTTGATGTTCTCTAGTTACTTCATGGACCTCTGGAACCTCTTCCAGCCTAAGCTGTCTGAACCTGCTATTGCAACAAACCACAATAAACAGGCACTACTTATCTTCTGGTACAATGTGTGTGTGGATTGCCCAGAAAATGTGCGCTTCATTGTACAGAATCCCATAGTGACAAAAAACATTGCTTTTAATTACATCTTGGCCGATCACGATGACCAAGACGTTGTTCTATTTAATCGAGGGATGCTGCCTGCATATTATGGGATTTTACGCCTGTGTTGTGAACAGTCCCCTGCTTTCACACGGCAATTGGCTTCTCATCAGAATATTCAGTGGGCTTTCAAAAATCTAACACCTCATGCAAGCCAATACCCAGGGGTAAGTGTTGGTATTAATTTACTAGTTCTCAGCCTGGCTGTACTTCCTGTGAGACATTTTAGTAAACAGACTTAGCTGCTGTTAGTGTTGCATAACTTAATCTAGTGGAAAGTAATTTCAAACAGCCAGAAGTGTAGAGCATCAAATTTTTCACTTAATGACATAAAATTCTATTTTGAAGGCGTACATAATTGCTTTTGGATGACAGGTACCTACCTATAGATTGTTGTGTTCTTTTGCTTTTATGCAAAAATATTTCCACCTGTTTCACATGTTACAAATGTAGCACAGATGAAACTAAGATGTTTTTGCAAAAAAGGTCTAAACAAACAAATAGCTTTCCAGCATAATTGCACAGTAAGCTGAACACCCAGTCCTCTATTAATAACATGTTTGTTAAACCAAGGTCCAAAACGACTTGTGCATTACAATGGGCATCTTTGACTTTTGTCTGCACTTGACACTAGTAAATGGGTATGATCTATACATGCATTGTTACAATCCCCGTAGAGACCAATAACTTCTTAAAAAGAAAGGCAATCCCCAAGACATCAATGGAAAGAAACCTGCTGGACAAGAATTTCCTTTTTAAAACTTTTACTATAACAAACCAACTAAAATCAAAAACATAACTCAAACTTTAATTAACAAGTGAAGGATATTTCCAGTAAGAAGGTAAATTTCACTTTAAATAGTCAGTACAACAAAGATGTGCCTCACATAGTTACAAGCACTCACATTACTTTCATAAATGTGGGACCACGTGCAATATCAGTCTTTCCAACTCAGTCTGCATTATGTAGGGTCTCTAACTTCCCACTCAATTGTATCAGCCTTTAAGTCGCATTCATCAGTAGCCGTATTCAACCCAGTGTCCCCCGACATGGTCAACACCATCAAGGTGCACGTCTACCAATTTTGTCTCACTCAGGCCACGACAATCCTGATGGCATGGAATCCCCAGAGACTCCCTTCTTATACCCCTTTAAGCAATCTGGTGGGCTCTGACACCACTCCAATAGCAGCAATGGGTATTGTCCAATCCACAGTCCCTCGCTCTTCCTGTCTTCAGTGTTCTGTTCTTTCCAACTGTATAACAAACACCGTAACACAGTCTCTACTCTATTCTCAGAAACCTGCTTCAATACCAGGATCTGTTTGAACACTGCCAAACAGAAAAATGTTCCAATCAGAGAGAATACAGCTGTTTTCTCCCAGCACAAATTTGCAGCCTGCTGAAATGCCAAACAAAAAACAGGCTGAAATCCAACCCCACTGCAATAAGCTTTCTATTTATGCTTTGCCTCTTAGCTATTCATCCTATGGCAACTGCAGGTCACATAAGCATTTTTTGGAACCTAATGATGTCATAATCAGAAAACCAATTAACCCTCTTTCAAAGTACTCCCCAGTCCACTTTGTTCTTAAAGGGGCATTGCACAAAAGAAAATACAAGCTTTTTCCAGCACATGGGTCGTCACAGTTGGTAAAACAGCATTACATTGTGACATTTTTGCACTTGTCAAGAGGATAGATGCCAGTATTGAGGAATGGGACACTTTCTGGCATCAATTTTCAGCACACCATATGCTCTAGGGTCAGGTTTAACAAAGTTGTAAAGAGTAAAACTTAATTTTCTTCCACAACTAGTATTTATATATTTATTCGTTTTTGGGATCTGAGCATCGCTGGCAAGCCTAGCATTCATTGCTGGTGGTGAACCCCTTTCTTCAACTGCTGCAGTCCACGTGGTGTAGGTACACCCGCAATGCTGTTCAGAAAAGAATTCCAGGATTTTGACCCAGTGACAGTGAAGGAACAGCAATATAGTTCCAAGTCAGGCTGGTATGTGACTTGGAGCAGAACTTGCAAATGATGGTTTGAAAGATGCTGTCAAAGGAGCCTTTTCCGTTTTAAATGTAAAAAAAATGTCCAGTGGTCACTTGGAATAATTGATTTTGTCAGTGACAAAGGTATGGTTCAGGATTCCAGCAACAGAGGCTGAGGTGGGAGCAGAGGCACACAATGTTGTAGAGATAAAAATATGTACTCTTTGTGATACAGAGGTTACAAAGCTCAGTTTGGGGTCCAATAAGATGTCGAGGTTCCAAGCAGTCTGGTTCAACCAAGACTGGTTGGGGAGGGAGATTTTGAAACATTATGAGAGAGTTGTGGACAGTGCACAGGTAACTTGTCAGCTTTAACTCAGTCTGGCAGCTTTAATCCAGTCCTGTTGCTGAATCCATAACTTACAACTCTACATGATTCGGAACTGAAAAATATACTTTGTACAGGAATTGAAAAAGTTGTGGTGATGTCACAGGTATCAGCTGTATTGCTCTCACTCCAAATCCCCTAATGAATAGACAGCTGAGCACTCAAAATTGTTGAAAATATTGGAGTTCATCCTATTAGTCAGGCACCTGATGACATCTAGTTAGTGGCCCCTCAGATGAGTTAATTGGCTAATTAAAATGATATTGAATATTTTATGCAAGTTTTTTATTTTGCTGGACGAAACCCTTTCAGTGAAAAATACCTATAGTTGAACAAAGCTATAGTTGTATTGTTCATACTACAAGTGCAATGGCTGAAGAAGCAAGGCAGATAAGGGAGATTGTATGAAGGATACCAAAGGGAGAGAGAGAAAAAACAATTTCTATATTTTTATATACGCAGTTGTTTTTCTTTAGGCTGATGGGCAGGGTGGCGGGCTAATGTATGCATATTTAGCAGGCTTCTGGCTTTCATTCTACTTAGCAGCCTTTTTGATCCTTAAGTTCAACCTTAAGGTGCCTAAGAATGTTCCAGTCCCAGACACTCCTGATTTAGAGTGAAGTAGATAACGAGAAACAAGCAAAGTTATGGAGCCATTTGCTTCCAAAACCTCATAGCTGAAGTATGCTTTGTGAAGGCACTCCAATCTGTCGTCTTAGTACTTCGGTGGAGTAATTGCAGGGCACATAAGGATGAGCCTTGCAGGATGTGGCTCTCAACCAAACATTAACCAACTAGTTTTTGGAAACAGTTTATAGAATTGTTAAAACTGCTTTATCCAACTTCCAAAAGCATAAGTTACAACACAAAACATGCCTATTTGTCCCATTTAATCTATCTGCAGTAGTATCTCTCTCCATGTGGGCCACCTAGTCTTATTTTGTTATCCTGCTCACCCTTACCTTTTTACCTACAAAAAGAGGACATCATTGGGCCCGTACTATAAGCAAGAAAACAGAACCTAGATTTATTCAGTGCCTTCCATGACACGGGAGGTCCAAAAGTGCTTTGCAGCCAATTAAGTACTTTAGAAGTGTAATCACTGTTGTATTGTGCACAGCAAGATTCCACAAATAGCTGTGAGGTCATGACTAAATAATTTGTTTTAGTGATATTGGTTGGGGAGAGTGATAGATAGACATCAAGAGAACATAGACAAGCTGGTGGAATGGACAAGCAATATAGAATAATGTATGCAAAAAGTATAAACTATAAGATACAATTCGAAAGCGGTTGCAGGAGCAAAGGGTGCTGAAGTTGTTGAAGGTAGCAAGGCAGGTTGAGTAAACTGTTAATAAGGTATACATGATCCTGGGCTTTATAAATAAGGGCATAGAGTAGAAAAGCAAGGAGGTTATGGTGAACCTTTCATAAAATACATGTTCAACCGCAACTGGAGTATGGTATCCAATTCTTGGCACCACACTCTAGGAAGGATGCACTGATTTGGAGTGGGTGTAGAAAGCATTTACAATGATCATTCCAAGCATGGGGGACCTGAGTTATGAGGATAGCTTAAAGATGCTAGGTCTGCTTTCCCTGGAGAAGGTTGAGAGGTGATTTGATAGACATGCTCAAAATTGAGGGACCTGGACAGAGTAGATAGGGAAATAGTGGTCCTATTGACGGAAGGGTCGAAAACTACAGGACAACGATTTAAGGTGAATGGCAAAATAACCAAAGGTGACATGAGGAAAAATTATTACACAGCAAATAGCTATGACCTAGCCTGAGTGTGCTGGAGGCAGATTCAAACCTGGCTTTCAAAAGGGTATTTGATAATTATCTGAAGAGGAAAAAATTGCAGGGCTATGGGGGGCTGTGCCTAACTGAGTTGCTTTTGCAGAGAACCAAGATGAACATCACAGGCTGCTGTAACCATACTGTGATTCTATAAATACCAGCCAGGACACCTTTGAATGCTCTTTGAAATAGTACCATGGAATCTTTTACATACACCAAAGAGTGCAGATGGGGCCTCAGTTTAACCTGTCATCCAAAAGATGGACTTCCTCAGTACTATGCTTCCGAGTGTCAGCCTCCATCACATGCTCCAGCCCCTGCAGTGGGAAATGACCCCATGATCATCTGATTCGGACAGGAGTCTACCACTGTGCCAAGACTGATACCTGCTAAAATTGTGTAACTCCTCCACACCATCATGCACAGTTTTCCTCCAACCATGCAACTATTCAATATTCTAAGAGAAAAGTTTGTGGGCCAATTTAGAGAACAAAACCTGGAAGTCCCTCTGATCCCAAAGATGACTAAATACGTTTCAGGAGACCATAATGACTGGGTGACGCATTCTCCATGGCCCATCAACTCCTCCGGTTCCCCCTTGAATGTTTGTAACAAATCACTCTGTGCTGACTGCTTCTCTCAGAAGTCAAAGACTCTGTGTAAAAATAAGTTATTCATAGCATTCAAAAGTTCTATACTTGCACAATTTACACTTTTGTCCCTGGTCCTCCCTAACTTATTTGGCTCCATTTACATAAAGTGGATCTCATCCTTTCATGATTTTAAAGATCTCAATCAAATCACTTTCTAGAATAAAATGCCTCAGCTTACAAAATGGCCACTGAGGCTGTCAATCTCGTGGCCCTTCTTTGAACCTTTTCCAGGGCCTCTGCATCAATGTTCTCAATATAACATGACCAAGACCTTACAGTGAATTACATTTATTGTTTTACATTTAATTATGCTGGTTCAAACACACTCTTTGCTCTTATGGTAACCTCATGGCTCTGGTTATGAAACTTCTGTGATTCATGCACTATAACATTTCTGTCCATCTCTCACTCAGCAGCCCTAGTGCACACACTGCATGATATACACACATTTGATATTATCCCAACCTACATCTACATTGAAAGACATTTGCCTGATACAGGCCTGTTCCCATATTGCATCTAGATCAGCCTACAATCTGTTCCTTTTCTAACTTCCTTACACCTGATCTTTGTGTCATCTGCGAGTGTGCAGTTTTCCGGACTTCTTTGCCCACATCGTTCATAGAGTTGGTACAAAACAGTGGTCTTCAATACCAATCGTCGTGGAGCTCCACTAGCGACTGGTTTCTACGCACAAACCATGCAATTAGTAATTCCTTTCTGTATATGAAACTACACCCAGCACCTTATCCAACCCAAAATCTACCCACTAAACCATGAGGATTTGATTTTATTAGCAGCTCTTTGTGTGGTACCTTGTCAAAAGCTTTTTGAAAATCAAAATACACAATGTTAAGTAAGCTTCCAAAACCCACCAACTTATTAACATCGGCAGAAAAATCAATCAAGTTGGTGAGATAGGTCCTCCTTTTCCAGAGCTGTATTGATTATTTCTTTAATAGCCCCTCCTTTGTCGAGCTGATCATACAGTGCATTTTTAATGATCCCTTCCTGTATCTTGCCTGTAACTGAAGTCAAGCTAATGGGCTTTTCAGTCCCAAGTTCTGACTTAGTACATTTTTAAACATAAACAACAAATGGATTTTACTCTCGTCCTTGGGAACAATTCCAGACCCTAGCAAGCTGTTAAGCATGTGAATGATTCCTCTTCTACAGAGCATGATTACTATTACAACACATCATCAATAGGGGAAACCTAAACTGTCTCTCAAAAGTCTAATTTAACTCAAATTAGGAATGATCTTAATGGTCATCAACAATCCATGGTAAATTCTGTTTCACAGTGATTGGAAGAACCAACGTCAAAAGATCAACTCTCCAGTGACTCATAGAACAACCTCATGAATGATGCCGGGATCAGCAACGCAATCTATTTTGAGATCACTAATCCTAGCCAGGACTGTCTGTCTACCTCAGCCATGAATATATTCAATAACTCAGGTCAAAGATCAGGCATGACCCTATTGAATGGCAGAACAGGCTTGAGGGGCCATATGGCCTACCCCTGCTATTTCTTATGTTCTTATATGAGCTGCACTCATTAGCTAATACATCTCTGGTCCCAACTAGCTTAATGTCCTCTCAGTAACTATATCAACATTCTCAGTCGATCTCTGATCATCCAACCTATTCAAATGTAGATCATCTCAACTAAAAGATTTAACTTTCCCACAGAATATCTTCCGGTATCCAGTTATCTCAGCCTTTTCTTTTTGGTTAAATCCTCAAGCCATAAACTCAGACTATTTTACATTCCGTTCCTTTCCATGCTGTTCCTCTCTGGTGGGCCAGTAAGCACAGACAGTAGACCTGAGACAATGATTCTGGATCCTTTACACTTAAATGTGCTGATTACCCAACTGTAATTCTCCTGTAGAAGAATAGACATTTTATCCATGATGTTATTTGTACCCATGTTCCCTTTGTAGACCTCAACCTTGTCAGCAGAGACAGATTATTTCAATTGCTGTGAAAAATAGGCTCCCCGTCTGGGCTCCTGGGCATCATTTCTTCTTTCCACAAGAGCATGCACAGTTTCATCACTTACAATGGAGCATCATCGGAGGCTTTCAAGATCAGCAGTGGGGAAAAGCAGGGCTGCATTCTCTTTGGCATATTTTTCTCCATGCTGCTATTGTACATTTTTGTTGACTCAAATGAGGGTGTCTACCTGCACGCAGAGCTGATGGCAAGCTGTTCAACTTGACAAGACTGCGTCCTAAAACTGAAGTGCATAATCTCCTAATCCGTGAGTTGTTTGCTGATGATGCCTTGTTCACATCCCATACTGAAGTTCACTTGCAACAGTTTGTAGATTGGTTTCCCGGGCCTGCAAGGAGTTTGGGCTCACAGTCAGTGTCAGGAAGACCAAAGTTATGGGCCAGGGCGTAAAGACTCCTCCTTCCATCAACATTGACAATCTCACTCTGGAGGTTGTTGATAGCTTCACATACCTTGGATCAACAATTGCCAGCAACCTGTCCCTAGATGCCGAAATCGGCACCAGGATTGCAAAGGCCGCAGCTGCCATATCAAAGTTGAGAAGCTGAATGTGAACAAACAGCAAACTAACTGAAAGCACAAAGCTTCATGTGTGCCAAGCTTGTGTTCTCAGCACCCACCTTTACAGTAGTGAAGCTTAGGCAGCTTCAGCAAGCAAAGCGGCTGAATAGTTTCCACCGCTGCCTCAGGCAAATATTGGGCATCTCCTGGTAAGACTGAGTGCTGAACATGGAAGTACGCCAGCGTGCAGGGATCCTCAAGCATGTTTGCCCTCTTGAGTCAGCAGCGACTCCGTTAGTTGGGTCATGTGAGCTGAATGGATGAAGGCCGCATTCCCAAAGACATGCTCTATGGTGAGCTTGCTATTGGCATGAGACCAGGTCATCCACATCTGCAGTAGAAGGATGTCTTCAAGTGAGACTTCAAGTTGATTGGGATCGGAGTCGATGCATCGGAGGTCCTTGCTGCTGACCAGGGTGCCTGGAGAAGGGTGTGGAAAAAGCAGAGGGCAAACGAAATGATCAGATGGCAGAAAAAAGCATCAGTTGTCCTCAGGCCAATGCTATTCATTTGTGCTAGATATGGAAAGGACTGCCACTCACAAATCGGCCTCTACAGCCACAACAGACAATGTTCTTTACTGAAGTGATGTACGCTCTGGGCACAATCCGTTGTCTGCTGAGATGGAGGAATGGATGGCTAACTATTAGCACCCACTTATAAATCAAACACAGTCCCATGACACTTTGCTCAGCTTTGTTGTGTAGATTCAGGAATTTTGGAAAATACATAACTGCACCGTCACATGTCTTGCCTTTCCACAGAGTGCTACCTGATGGAATTAATTTCAAAACAACTGTAATTCTTTTTGTGATTGTTATAGTCTACCCTTTAGTTACTGTCTCACAGACCCAGTGGAAAGAACCTATCACTATCATGACCCTTCATTCTCTATCAAGTCACCACTTGACCTTCTCAAGTGTATCAAGGTGTTATTTAACTAAGAGCTCGTGTAGGTCAGTGAGCACAGGCCTGATGGATGAACATGACTTTGGGCAAGTTATGATATGGGCAGCAGAGTTTTTGGATGACTTCAAGTTTACAGAGGGTAGCACATAAGACAGCTAGGAGTGTGATGGAATAGTCAAGTCTAAAGGTAACAAAGGAATGGACGAGCGTTTCAGTAGCAGATAAGCTGAGGCAGGAGCAGAATTGGATCATGTTTTGGAGGTGGAAATAGGCATCCTTAGTCATGGTACAGATGTGTGTTTAGAAGTTCATCTTGGGGTCAGATATGACCGTGAACAGCCTGGTTTTGTCTCAGAAAGCTGCAGAGGGAGACACTTATGCATTTTGCTCTCCTTTTTTTGCATTGCTAGCCAACAGTGTAGGCTGAAAGTGAGAAACACACTAGCATGCACAAAGCAAGAAGCATACTAATTCTTCATCCACATGTAGATGCATCCCATTGAACATTAAAACCTATCTGCTCTAATAAATCCTCATATGGCTGGGTGTCATATTTTGCTTCTGTGAAGCACCCTGGGACATTTTATTACATCAAAGGTGCTATACAAATTCCAAACCCATGACCTCTACCACCTAGAAGGGCAAGGGCAGCAGCCACATGGGAACGCCACAACCTGCGTGTTCCCCTCTAACTGTCACACCATCTTGACTTGGAAGTATATCGCATTCCTTCACTGTTACTGTCAAAAAGCTGGAACCTCCTTCCTAACAGCACTGTGGGTGTACCTACACCACATGGGTTGCAGCAGTTCAAATATGCAGCTCACCACCACCGTCTCAAGGGCAATCGGGGTGGCCAATAAATGCTGCCCTTGACAGCAATGCTCATATCCCAAGAATGAATTTTAAAAAAACATGTTGTTGTTGTTGTAATGCTAGCCAGTAATTTTATGTGACTGACTGATCAATGTCATTCAAGCATTAAAGTAAATGTGTTGCTGAGTTGGTTTTAAAATGATTTTCATTGTTTTCTGAATGTCCGATTCCTGTACGAAACTAACTATTTTGTTTCTTCATTATACAGGCTGTTGAAGAACTATTCAACCTTATGCAACTATTTGTAGCTCAGAGGCCAGATATGAGAGAAGAGGAATTGGAAGACATTAAACAATTCAAGAAAACCACCATTAGCTGCTATTTGCGTTGTCTGGATGGGCGCTCATGCTGGACTACGCTTATTAGGTAGAGAAGGCAAACAAAATCGTGAAATACTTATCATTCAGTGTAAAGGGCTAGGATATGAAAAATGCATAATTTAAGGGGTAGCCCTAAAGAGAATAATTTTAGGAAACGATTCGGGTGGAGCCGGAGCAAGGTTGATAACATCTGTGAGAATGGTGGTTTGGAAGCAAAGTTAAAGATTTAAATAGAAGCTAGAAGAATGTTATTTTGGGAGTTTATTCTGGAAAACAAACTGTTGTATATTTTGCATGTTAGTGAATTTTTTTTATTTTTACAAGTCACCTTTTCTGAACACCTTTATTTAGCTGTTGGTGTCCAATAGCAGTATCAAGTCTATAATCCTGGTAGTGTGTCAGTTGGCCTTTAGAATCCTAGAATGGTCACAGCATAGAAATTGGCCATTTGGCCCGTTGTCTATGTTGGCTCCCTGTAAAAGTAGCTCCGCTAGTCCCACTCATCCACCTTTTCTCTGTAGCCCTACAAATATTTTCTCTTCAGATAATTATCCAATTCCCTTTTGACAGACATGATTGAAGCAATACCCTCAGGCATTATATTCCAGATCCCAGTCATTCTCGGGTAAAAAAGGGTTTTTCCTCAAGTTTGGTCCTTTTCCCAATCACCTTAAATTGGCGTTCCCTATTTCTCAACACTTCCGCAAATGGGAACAGTTTCTCCATATCTACACTGTCCAGATCCCTCATGATTTTGAAAATGTATCATATTCAGCGTGAATGAGTTGACCTTTTCTGAGACTAAAAATTCTGCAAAGGTCATATGTTATCATGAGTGCTGGTTTTAGGAAAAAGACTTGTTCGCACAATAATTATAGATCTCAGCAGCCAATCCTACCATCTTAGTTTATTCATTCAAAAAAATCCAGAAGTCCATCCATTATGGTATTCAATTGTCAAATAATTTCTAGGTTTTTCATCTTCACTGTTTAATCTGATTCATATAGTCATATATTGATAAGTTGGATGAACTTCCTGATGTCAATCCTACATTTGCCTTCCATAGTTTGTACCTGTCCCCTTGTTCTGCTCTCAGATTTTAGTTCGTTATCTCAATAAGATCCCCTCTCAGTCATCTTTTTTAATAGTTGAAAAGTTAGTTTCTCCACTCTTTCCTCTAACACTAGGGACCACACTAGTCATGATCTTCCTCCAGTGCTTAAAGCTTTTCCCTGTGCCTCAGTAACTAAGAATGGACATAATACTTAACATGTAGTCTGAGAAGTGTTCTGTGCAGTTTGACTGTGACTTTCTCTGACTTGTACCCTTATTTGTTTCCAATATTTACCTTGATTTTGAACTTAACTAGTTGTTAGAGATCTATAGAATAAATTTCATCATTGGGAAAGAAATGGTTGAATATGCTATGTTTTATTGGAGTAATTTAGTATATGCATGCAAAGGCTAGCAAGATTGACCTACAGAGGCACAATTATGGAAAGGTTGAAAATAAATGACTGATTTTTTAGTAATCTCTGTCATGGACTAACATACTAATATTTTATATTATACCATTAAAAGCAATTAAGCCCCACTTACTATCCAATGTCTTAAAGTTTGACTCCAATCCTGTCATATCTTTGCTTCGGACTTCTCTGTTCTACCCAATGAGCATTTCAGATTCTGTTTCCACCAGCTGCTAGTGGAGAGATGCTGTAGCTATCCCAGCACCTTCAGTTGTGTGAGAAAGGAATAACTTCCTCTGGGTGACAACAAAAGTGCTACAGTATCTCTGGTTCAATAGTACTTATTACTGTGAGGAAATGAAAGTTACTCAGCTGTGAGCAAGTAGCAATCTGGGATCAAGAGAGTCATAAAGCGAGGGGGATTTGGGTCTTGAATTTGATGTGGAAATCTTCTGCGAAAGTTATCAAGCTATTTTGTACAGAAGAGGATGCAACTACGAAGAAAGCATTCCAGTCTGGAATGATTACAAAAGCTGTTTTTATCCAGGTTGTTAGAGGATTACAGCACAGAAGGAGATCCTTCAGTTCATCATGTCTGTGCCAGCCTTTTGCTAGAGATGCAAAACTGCTTGGTTCTCGCCCGATAGCCTTTTATCTTCTCTGCTTCAAATATTTATCCATTAAAAGCTTCAATGTTCTCTGCCTCAATCACTTCCTATAGCAGTACTTTCCACGCTCCACTAAATATCTGTCTAAAGACATTTCCCTTAATTCCCCTTCCTCACCACTCACTAAGCCAGAGAAAATAGTTGCTCCCTATTCACTCAATCAAAGCTCTTTTTAATTCTGAAAAACTTCAGATACATCACCTGTCAGTATTCTACACCAGAAAGCCAATTGGTGAAGGATAGGAGTGTTTACTCACTTCTATAAGAAGTTATTTACAGAGTTACACATTACAAGCATGCATCGTATAACCCAACAACTGTTTTAGTCTGTTTCAATTTATACCTCTTCTGTCCAACCTGATGATGAGGCATTAAGCACCCCTTCTAAAAGAGGCACCACTGATATGCTATAACAAAAAACTGAAACCTTTAGAGGAAACTTAGCTGATCAGATTAAATTGACATTCCAAGAGGTGATGATGCAATCCAGTACCCCCCACCCCCAGCAAGTGCCTACTGGTCTCAGAAGGCCTGAAGTGTACTTGCAAATGCTGTGTGCTCCCATTCCATGGTCACCTGGGTGTGAACATAACTGTGGAAGAGAAACAGGCAAGTCAGGCTGACAATTCCTCGACGGCTCACTCTCTGGACTGTTGATGGCAGGGTTCAAAATACATGGGAGAGGTGAGAAAATTCACCTTCTAAAGCCCCCAAAAAGGCTGGCAAAATTCAATCACGGGGGTGACCAATGAGATGAAAGTTGTCCCCATATGTGGGAGGGACAGAATCTGTGCCTATCAGCAGCAAACGTGGGAAAGAAACAGTCTGTGATTGGAGGAACAGTGGGAAATTGACAGACATATAACAGTCTGCGAAGATGTGGTGAGGGTGCTGATCAGGTCAGCCTGAGCACAAGAGCAGCAGCGATGAGACAGACTCTGATGGAGTTTGAGAGAGACACAGACTCCGAGGGAATGTGTGTGTGAGAGAGAGAGAGAGAAAGACCAGCTCTGAGGGGGTGAGAAAGAGACACTGACTCCAAGGGGGGGAGAGAGAGAATCTTGAGGGGGAGCCAGAGAGAGGGTTGGGAAGTGGGACTGCTGAGTGAGTTAGTCGGGGAGGGGAGGAAGATTGGGAAGTTAGGTAGCTAATGTCCTCGTTCTGCTTCTGACTAAAATCTTTTAGGTTTTTGCCTCTTTTAAAAATAGATGTTATGTTATGCTGGCCCAGTGAATTGACATCCCTTATTAGACTTGATTTGTCTAAGGAATCTTTTTGCATCTCCTCTCTATCTTGATGCACTAAAAAGGCTAATAACTTTCTTGTTAAAATCTTCGAGCTTTGTGCATATGCAATGAAAATGCAGCAGCTGTGACCTCACCAGTCTGCGAAGATGTGGTGAGGGTGATGATTTTTGTATATAGAAGTGCGTTCAGTTATTTTGATAAAATCTTTTGTTGATAGCTTTCGACTTGTTTTTTTGTGCCAATTTAAATACTGCGGTGTCTAGGAAATTAAGACCTTCCTTGTGTGTTGTGACTTTAAGTTTAATAGAGGGGGAAGGATGTGAACACATTGGAGAGAGTGCAGAAAAGGTTTACAAGAATGGTCTCAGGGATGAGAAACTTCAGCTATGAGGATGGGTGGAGAAGTTGGGACTGTTTTCCTTGGAGAGGAGAAGGCTGAGAGGAGACTTGATAGAAGTTTTCAGAATCATGAGGGGGCTGGACAGAGTAGATAGGGAGAAGTTGTTCCCACTCATAAAAGGATCCAGAACAAGAGGGCACAGATTTAAAGTGATTTGCAAATGTGATGTGAGAAAAAACTTTTTCACACAACGAGTGGTTCGGGTTTGGAATTCACTGCCTGGAAGTGTGGTGGAGGCAGGTTCAATTGAGGCGTTCAAGAGGGCATTAGATGGTTATTTGAATAGAAACAATGTGCAGAGTATAGGGAAAAGGCAGGGCAATGGCATTAGGTCATAATGCTTATTTGGAGAGCCAGTGCAGACACAAAGGGCCAAATGGCCTCCTTTTGTGCCGTTAAGATTCTGTGATGCTTATTGAGGACATTGATGAATTCTTCTTCTTCTGCTTCTATGAATCAAAATACCCCATATGCCATCCAAATATCTGTAGTAACACATAGCGAAACTGGGACACTTTTTAAATAGACTCTCTTCCCACTCTGCCATGTATATATTTGCATAGGCTGGGGAAAATTTCTTATCCATTGCTGTGCCTTTGTAGTAACTGGACTATAGCTTCATCTGACCTGTCAGGCTGGGGAAATTTATGAAAGATATTTTGAACAGCCAGCATATTTTTGTCTGTTTCTACATTTGTATACAAACTTTCAATGTCCGATGTAAAAACTTAGGTATTGGGAGGCACAGTTAGTGAGTTAACCATCTCTATAAAGTGGTATGTGTTTTTCATGTAACTAGGGTGTTTCTGTGCTAATGGTTCCAATCTATGTATCATTAAAGCATAGATGATATGAGAAGGTGCATTGACTTGAAAAAAATCACTGAAATGTGAAGTATTTGTGAATTAAACCATTCATTATCTGATGGTTAGTTTGGCATTGCAGAGTTAATTTGTATATATTCCCTTTGCACAGTTGGATCTTTGGAAGTCATGTTTGTCAGCTTTCACTTTGAACAGAAGTATTGAGGAGAAAGAAACTTGAAATTGGCAGAATGAAACCAAAGAATGCTAGAGAATGCTAATTGCTCGCAATTAATTTTTAAAAGGGGCTGCAGATGTGAGGCTCATTCCCAATAAGTTACCTTGTACCAAGTATTCAGAATTTTCATTTTGGAAACAGGAGTATGGGAAATTTGTAATAAACTAACAAAAACATCTTATTTATAGGTTCCAAGTTAAAAGATTGCATTAATATATATATGATGTATATTATATATATATATAATAGTGTCTTTTGTATTTACGCCACTGTATCTATCTAAAGAAGGAAACCTTAAAAATGAAAACAAATACAAAAGATAATGTTACTACTTGACTGCATCACCTAATAAAGGAGTTAGTGAGAATGAAGTAGGAGCCCATAAAAAACCAAAAAGCTGCTCCCGAAAATCAAAAAGTAATCCTCGAGAAATCTCAAGAAGAGAAACTCATTTTGACTCCTGGTTGATAGTCACCTTACCCAGGCCCTGAAGAAGTCCATGAGAAGATCCTCCAATCTTCTCTCTCCCCTTTGCACCAGGTGGCTAAAGATCAGGAGCTTGGGACTGTAGAAATGTGGCCAGAAATTGAGGGGTAGCCCCCTCAGATAATAAGGTAGAGGAGCTGAAAACTCTTACACTCTACATAGATGTGAAACCATTGACTCCTCCAAGCCACAGAAATTACATGCGGCCCAAGAGTCCATGAATCAATTTTACAGTCTATTGCACGGGACTATCGCTTGCAACACTTTCCACAACAAATCCCCAAAGGACAAAGAGGGTACTCGCACTAAAAGAGCCTGCAACTGGGTGCCCACCTACTCCAGACAGCAGGATGGAACATCACAAGTGTGTCCAGATGGCTGACAAGGGCAAAAGAAGTGGAGAGCATGCAAGAGCAGCCAGTATAGAAAAACCCCTCCATGCAGTGTGGAATGCACAGAGGGGCTTTTGAAACTACTGTAACTCCTGCTGACCGGAAAGGAATCAGGAACGGTTATACATGCACAATTCAGCACTGTGGCCGCCGGTTTCTGGCCAACTGTTCCTGAAGCCTTTCCAGTCGGTGTTCAACAGGAGCATCAGTGAAGTTTTAAGAACTCTGAAGACCACAAAGAGCTGTACTGCATCTACCTTGTACAAAAGTTTCTTGCCAGACCAGCAGTGGGGGGGGGAAGTTTTGAAAAGTTTCAGGCAGTGAGTTATGTAGCTGTCGAGGCTTTGTGGAGCAAGCTCCTCCACTGCCTAACTAGCTCAGTTGGTAGTCAGTGGGACTCTTGATCCCAGCATCATGGTCCCTAGACCCACATTGGATGATGATATTTTTTTGATATTTTATTTAAGATAATAAATTGTACTCATTTAACCAAGCAAAAAACTTGTGAAGGGTAGTTTGGGCACAGTTCTTTAGCAGATGTGGTTTGTTCTATTATGAAATGTTGTAGCTGGCAGATTCATTGGAAGGCATCTGAATTTAGTACCTGGGGGACTAGTTATTGTTGCTGGCACAGCTGTTACTGTCTCATTGACATTTTCCCCTTGTACTCTTGTCATGGACTTTACTATCCTGGTCTTCATTTTCAGATACACCTTTAGGTCAGAGCATGCAGTTAATGCAGCAGTAACTCCTATCACTGTAACTGCTCTGCACACGTGCAGCAAATTCTTCCCCTAGTGTTGCGGAACAAACAAATACAACCTTCCAAGTGACAGTTCGGGCTGTGGGGCTGAGGCTACCCAGGAATATTTCAGAGCCTGGCACTGATGATAAATTCCCCCCGAATAGGTATCAGCTCAGACAGGAGTACTTCACATGAATGAGCCACCTTGACACCTCGAGTGCGGTCAGGGCAGAGCAGCACTTTAAGATTTCTTGGCTTAGGCTGCGAGCTAGATGCTACCTGAGGACACATCACGTGAGTTCCTCCGGCAACACCCAGTCCACTCCACCTTCCAGTACATCCCTGACCCTGGTCACCTTAGCACTGAGAGCCCTCTCCTCCACCAGCCATATGAGCTCTTACTGATATAGGTGCAGATTCCTGAGCAGCAGCTCCCAGATGATAGCCTCACTCCTGACAGGGAAGAGTTCCTGCTAGAGACAACCATGTTCCAGGCCCTGATCATTTCCTGGCGCACAGCAACCACCCCCCACCCCACCAGGTTTATAAACAGGAGCTGCATGTCTTAATTGAGGCCGTGCATCACCAACGCACACCATCTAGGAGAAGACTCGACGTATCAGTGTCCCTGCAGCCTCTGAAGGTTGAAAATCATCAGGATCCATCCAGCGAGGACGCTTACAACGTTGTGGGAGGTCCTGTTGTAAATCAGCCTGAAGGGTACTGAGCAGTTCAATGTTCCATTTAGCCTGACAGAAATGACAGGTGCCCTCAACAGACCCTCGTGGGACAAGTCCCCAGGGCTGGATGGGCTACCCGCTGAGTTCCTTAGAGCACCGTAATAGGCTTGGACATGGATGCCCTCCGGATCTAAGACCAGGGATCTATCGTTAGAAAGGAAATAGAATGTTGGCCTTTATTGCAAAGAGAATGGAGTACAAAAGAAGAGAGGTTTTGCTACAGTTGTACAGGGTCTTAGTGAGATCGCACCTGGAGTCCTGTGTACACTTTTGGTCTCTGCTTAAGGGGGGGGATATAATTGCAGTTGAAGCAGTTCAGAGGAGGTTCACTTGTCTGATTCCTGGGATGAAGGGGGTGTCTTGTGAGGAAGGTTGAGCAGGCTAGGCCTATACTTATTGGAGTTTAGAAGAATGAGAGATGATCTTATCGAAACATACAGTATGAGATTCTGAGGGGATTTAACTGTGGGAGAATCTAGAAATAGTGGGTACAGTTTAAAAATAAGGGGCCTCCCACTTAAGACGGAATTGAGGAAGTTTTTCTCTGAGGGTCATTAGACTTAGGAATCCACAGAGAGTAGTGGAGGCTGGGTCATTAAATATATTCAAGGTTGAGTTAGACTGATTTTTGATCAACACGGGAGCACAGGGTTATGGGGGACAGACAGGAAAATTTAATTAAGACCAATCAGATCAGCCGAGATCTTATTGAATGGCAGAGCAGCTCAAGCGGCCAAATGGCCTACTGTTGCTCCGATTTCTTATGAAGTTAGCCAGTAGCCCCACGAACTGATTATGGACCTCCTGCCTTTTTTCTAGTGAGTAAAAGGGGGAGTCACAGTCCAAGTCCCGTAGGAACCAGATCCATGACCTCATGAACGTACCTTGGGACCTAACAAGCTTCAGATCCTTTAACGTGCCCTTCTCTTCATGCACCTTCTGCAGGGCAGGGTCTTCGAGGGCCTGACCGAGGTTGGTTTCTAGGTCGAGTACTTCCTGTTCTCCTGTTCCAACCAGCTGATCCTGAACTGCCTCCTAGTGGACCCCTCACATTCTGCTGACTGAAGATGCAGTCATGAGCCTTGCCCACATTCCATCACCACACCACCTCCCCGCTTCCCCCCTCCAGCCGGCCCAGAAAAAACTGAACAAGGCCCGGAAGCACTTGCCCTCCAGCAGCATGTTGTTAAAATCCCACGCATATGGAGCAGAACCAGCTCCGTTCACACCATCCAGTGGTCCAAGCACAGCACTGGCCACCCTGAAGCTGCTGGAATGCAGGCCAGCTTGGGGAGCGTACACGTTCAACAGGTGAAACAGCATATCTCCCAGCCAGACAGTGAGATGAAGCAAGCGTCCTCACAGAGACTCGTTGATCCCCCAAGATCGCCGGCTGAAAACATGGGGCCATCAGTATAGCCACCCTCTCTGAATTGGAGACATGCTGCCTCATGTAGGCCCTTCCTTGCCACTCCAGGAGCCATGTAGCCTAGTCTCCCTGAATGGTGTGTATTTCCTACTGGAAGCACACCACATACTCTCCCTCCTTAAGGAACAAGAAGTTGGAAAATCTACAGGATGCCTCTCTGCTGCCATTGATGGTGTGGCTGGCTATGATCGTCTTCATGACAAGAGTCTGGAGCAAACATCACTTATACCCTACTGTGGCGAGGGAGCAGAGTTATTTGTGATCTCCACTTCCTCAGCAGCCTAGTGAGGAGCCCCTTGAGCCAGTGCAGCATGAGTTGGTTCACGTCCTTGCTCTTGCTTACCATCTTTACAGCAGAGTGGATGGACCTGATGAGCAGTGCCAGCTCAGACCATTGGCCGAGGGCCAGCTGGAACTCGTTGCGGTGACCAAGCTATTGGCCTGAAATTCCTAGAGTTTCACAAGGTGGGTGAGGAGAGGCTTTTTAGGGGGCACGAGGACATCCACCATATTACTGGTGTTGGATTCCAAATCATCCTTCGTGCCCTCCACCAAACCACTGTCCTCTTCCAGGTCGACACTGCAACACTGTTAGCAACCTCCTGCCCAGCCACACCAGCCAGCTCCACCTCTGACACCATTCCATCCCTCAGGATGGTCGGCAGAGGGGTCTTTCCTCTGCTTCTCAGGGGTGGGGTCTGGGTGAGAGGGCAGAAGTGGTTTGGGGCCCTGCTCCGCTTCAGGCATCAGGCCACACAGCAACTCGGAGAAGCTCAGTACCCTCAGTGTTGAGAGACAATAAAAGGGAGCCTTCCCTTCCCTGCCACTGCCCAGTGACCCAGTGTGTGGGGCCAGTTTATTCAAAGCCTCCACCAAGTTGAGTATCCAGGGCAGTATCAGCACATGGCCAAATAAGCTCAGCCTCATAGACCTTACCCACCTAACCCTCCAGGAAGCCCAACCTGGCAACAAATAACTGGGTTATACCGGATGGATCCTCCACTCCTTCCTCGTGCAGGGATACCATTGCATCATCAGGAGGTACAGGCTGGACACAGGTATCTGCTTCTCCCTCCTGAGGGATGGATGACCTCCGCTGGCGGTGCATGGTGGTGAGACCAGGGTGAAGGATCCAGGAGGGGCACTGACTCCTCTTCCAAGGAGGGACATCCCTTCTACAGACTTTCCCGTGCTTCTAAGAGAACCGCCTCCTTCTCCGACGCATAGAATACGCAGGGAGGGAGGCTGTCATATATGTCAAGGCCTCCGTCTCTCCCCCTTGATCCTGCTCCCAAGTCCAGCCAGGGGATGTGAAAGTTCCACCGAAGCAGGCACACTCTCAGGCTTGGACACTGGCTGGGGAATCTAAATCATGGGGGGCACAGCCTCGCTATAAAGAGACAATCATTTAGGACTGAGCTGAGAAGTTTCTTCACTCAAAAGGATGTGAATCTTTGGAATTCTCCACCCCAGAGGTTGTGGATGCTCCATTATTGAATATATTTAAGGCCGAGATAGAAAGATTTTTGGTGTCTCCCGGAATCAAGGGGTACAGGGAGCAGGTGGCAAAGTGGAGTTTAAGTCCAATGTGATAAACCACCTCTGCCTTAGATTAGGATGGAAGAGTGGCTTCCTCCCTTCTGTGCAGTTCTAAGGTATAATACCCCACCGTCTAGTAATAGTCCTTTATTGAAAAGTGCACCAAGCACTCACCTCTTGCCGTAAAAGTTGGTGTGTCTCCCTCCTCTGAAGTAGATTTTAATTCTTGTTTTCTCTTCTCTCTCCAGCCCAATATGGGGCACCCCCTCCTCTCTCGCTCCCCCTCCTCTCTCACTCTCACTCCTCTCTCTCCTTTCTCTTTCCTCTCACACACCTTTGCTCTCTTTTTCACTGTCATTCACTTTTTTCTCCCTCTCTTCCACTTTTATTTCTCTATCTCTCTCTCTTTCTCTGCCTTTCAGGCATCAGCAGCAATAACTCCTCACCATCCAGCAAGGTCTTCTAATTCAGAAAGGCAGTTAATGAACGATAGAACTGCAGTCAATTTTTACACACTTTCATATGTATTTATAGTTATACATTACAAGCATACACATGCGAACCCAACAATCATTGATTTTGGCAAAAAGCAAAATATTGCAGATGCTGGAAATCTGAAATAAAAACAGAAAATGTAGGAAAAACTCAGCAGGTTTGGCAGCATCTGTGGAGAGAGAAACAGTTAACTTTTCAAGCCCATATGACTCTTCTTCAGAGTTAAAGCCATAGATTTTGTCTATTTATAGGGAACTTAAGCAGATCCTGGCTAATGTCCACTACCTGCATACAATTAAACACAATATATATACAACTGACACTTGACTTTCTCTGCAGTGAAATATCTCAATTCTCTCATAAACTGTTTCTTAGCCCTGATTTCTTCCTATTGAAACTATGCTTTCTGCTCCCTGACTTTGATGTCCTTTCTATATAGTGCTGCATAAAGCTGAAATTGCTATTCCTAGCTATGTACCAATCAATGTTTTGTACAAATGTATCATTGCGATTTTAATCTTGTGCACAATTCCCCCGCTCATAAAATTCAAAATGTTCTTGGCCATTTATATGGACTTATCTACCTGCACACTCACTTTCAAGTAATAATGGGTGAAATTCAACTTTGGCAGGGCCGCAAAATGGGTGGTAGCAGATCAGCCACCCACTTTGTGTTCCTGCCAAAGTTAAATTTCACCATTTATGTATTTGAACCCTGAGAGGTCTCTGCTTATCTACCCCCTTCAACATCTTTTCATTGAGTGTAAACTGTTTATTTATTTCCCCCAAAATCTGTTATCTTACATGTTAAATTGTATCCGCCTATTCCACTAACTTGAAGACTGTTCTCCTCGTCACTCCTGTACTCGAGCAATACCTGATTACCATAACTGTTCCCTAATAATCAGCAACTTCCTATCCATTGACATTTCTTCATATCTTACACCTGATTTTTTTTCTCTAACTCATTTTTTGTGTTGTTGCACGACTTATGAAAATTTCTTGTATGCCACATTGATTGCACTTCCTTTATCTAATCAAAGAAAAGTTTAAATTCGTGAAACATGACTAACCAATCTGTGCTAATTGTCCTTGATAAACTCATGCCTCAAGTGTTTGCTATTTTAACTTCAATGTTGGATTCAAAGAGTTTGTCCATTACTAATGTTACACTGAAGATATGGATGATGATCAAGTGGATACCTGCATATATTTTGTGATCTTATTGGTGATTAACATTATAAGAAATAATAATACTGACAGAAAAGTAAGCCACCAGTTGTGATGTCCACACTTAGTAAATTGAGACATTCCGTTAAAAGTGCCTTCTTTTCTTATTGCAGTGCCTTCAGAATTCTTCTAGAAACTGATGAAGACAGGCTGCTAGTTGTTTTCAATCGGGGACTGATTCTGATGACTGAGGTAAAGTAAATTGTTTGGTTCTTTTTATTCATTGTATTATACTTTTATGCAAGACATTTGCCTTGAGTTCATTATTACTATCAAACTATGGTATACACTTCTTGAAATATCAGAACAAGAAAGATGCTTTTCCTGTGCTAACCTCACCATAAAATTGTTGCATAATTATACAGCTGATTATTTCTAATGTGTTGGAAAATTACCATAGAGCTGTTGATTTAACTCAGTTACTTAGTTGATTTCAGTTTAATTGCAACGAATTCAGGCAGAAATATATTTGAAAATAAACTAAATGTTTATTTAATAAATAAAATATGTTCCTCAAATTGTTTTTGAAGGGAAAAGTAGTATTGATTGACAGTGCTATCAGGTGGCACTTACGCCAATAACCTGGGCACCAATGCTCAGTTTGGTTTTTGCCTGAAGCATCAGCTCCGGACCTTATTACAGTCTTTGTCCAAGCATGGACAAAAGAGCTGAGTTCCAGAAATGAGGCGAGAGTGATTGCCCTTGACATCCAGGAGCCTCACTAATTAATTAATAAATCTGGAATACAAAGCTAGTCTCAGTAATTTTGTATTTATTTATTCATTCATAGGATGTGAGTGTCACTGGTAAGGCCAGCATTCGTAGCCCATCCCTAATTGCCTTTATGAAAGTTGTGGTGAGCCGTCTTCTTGAACCACTGCAATCCACGTGGTGTAGTTACACCTGAAGTTCTGTTAGGAGGGGTGTTCCAGGTTTTTGACACAGAAATAGTGAGGAAGCAGTGATATAGTTCCAAGTCAGAATGATGTGTGGCTTGGAAGAGAACTTGCAGGTGGTAGTGTCCCCATGTGTTTGCTGCCCTTGTCCTTCTGGATGGTAGAGGTTGCGGGTTTGGAAGGTGCTGCTGAAGAAGATTTGGCCAGTTGCTGCAGTGCATCTCGTAAATGGTACACACTACTGCCACTGTGCACTGGTGGTGGATGGAGTGCTGATCAAGCGGGCTGCTTTGCCCTGGACGGTGTTGAACTGCTTTAGTGTTGTTGGAGCTGCACTCATGCAGGCAAATGGAGAATATCACACTACTGACTTGTGCATTGTAGATGATGGACAGGCTTTGGGGAATCAGGAGGTGAGTTACTCGCTACTGAATTCCCAGCCTCTGACCTGCTCTTGTAGATACAGTGTTTATGTGGCTGGTTCAGTTAAGTTTCTGCTCTGTGGTAACCTGCAGGAATTTGATGGTGGGGTATTCAGTGATGATAACACTGTTAACCATCAAGAAAAGATGGTGATTGCCTGACATTTGTGTTGTGCCAATGTTACTTCCATGAATCAGCCCAAGCCTGAAAATTGTCCAGGTCTTGCTGCATGCGAGCATGGGATATGCCAATATCTGAGGAGTTGCACATGGAAGTGAACCCTGCAATCATCAGCAAACATCCCCACTTCTGACTTCATGTTGGAGGGAAGATCATTGATGAAGCAGCTGAAGGTGTTTTGACCTAGGATACTATCCTGGAGAACCTCTGCAGCAATATCCTGGAGCTGAGATGGTTGACATCCCAACAACCAGGACCATCTTCCTTTGTGCTAGTTATGACTCTAACCAATGGAGAGATTTTCCCCTGATTCTCATAAACTTCAATTTTGTTAGGGCTCCTTGATGCCCCACTCGGTCAAATGCTCCCTTGATGTCAAGGGCAGTCACTCTCGCCTCATCGCTGGAATTCAGCTCTTTTGTCCATGTTTGGACCAAAGCTGTAATAAGGCCTGGAGCCATGTGCCCCAGCAAAATCCTAACTGACCATCAGTAAGCAGATTATTGATGTAATTGCTGCCTGATAGCAATGTCAGGGCCCATAGCGTTTGCTGGATTCAACTATTTCCTGATATCCCTTGGAGTGAATCAAATTAGCTGAAGAAGGCATCTGTGATGTTGGGAACCTTCGGAGGAGGCCAAAATGGATCCATTCGGCACTTCTGGCTGAAAATAGTTGCAAATATTTCAGCCTTGCCTGAACTGCAGCACTAGGCTCCTCCATCATTGCGGATAGGGATGTTTGTGGAGCCGCCTCTTCTGGTTAGTTGTTTAATTGTCCACCACCATTATCGGCTGTGTATAGCAGGACTGCAGAGCTTTGATCCAATTGGTTGGATGTGTGATTGCTTTGCTATGTCTACCGTGTACTGCTTCTGCTGTTCAACACGCATGTAGCATCACCAGGTTTGCACTTCATTGTTTAGGTATCCTGGTACTGCACTTCTCGTTGAACTAGAGTTGATCCCTTGGCTTGATGATAATAGTAGAGAGGGGGATATACCAGGCATTGAGATTATGGATTGTGGTTTGATACAATTCTGCTGCTGCAGATGGCCCATGGAGCCTCATGGATGCCCAACATTGAACTGCTAGAGCTGTTTTGAATTTTCCCATTTAGCATGGTGGTAGTGGTGCTTAACTAAACAACCAACAGAGGAGGAGGCTCCACAAACACCCCCATTCTCACTAATGGCAGAACCCAGCAGGTCAATGCAAAAGACGAGGCTTGTAGCATTTGCAACCATGTTCAGCCAGATGTTTCAAATGGATGACCCATCTCTGCCTTCTCCTGAGCTGCCAGCATCACAAATGCCCACCTTCAACCATTTTGATTCGCTGCACGTGATATCAAGAAATGGATGAAGGCACTGGATATAGCAAAAGCTAGGAGCATGAGATTTGACAACCTCCCAGCTATCATACTGAGGATCTGTGCTCCAGCCAGGCTGAGCCCCTAATCAAGTTGTTCCAGTGAAGCTACAACACTGGCACCTACCTGACAATGTAGAAATTTGTCCAGATATATTTCTATTCCACAAAAAGCAGGAAATCCAACCTGCCCAGTTACTGCCCCCAGAGGTCTACTCTGAATCAAGTCAAGTAATGGAAGGTGTCATTGACAATGCTACTAAGCAGCATTTACTCAAGAATAGCCTGCTCATTGCTCAGTTTGTGTTCTGCCAGGGCCATTCAGCACCAGACCTCATTATAACCTTGGTCTAAATATGAATTCCAGAGAACAGCAGAGAATAACTGCCTTTGACATCAAGCCAGCTTTTGATTGTGTGTGCCACCAATGAGCCCTAGCAAATTTGAAGCCAGTGGGAATCAAGAGGAAAACTTTCCACTGGTTGGATTCATACAAAGGAAGATGGTTTTGCTTGTTGGAGGCCAATCATTTCACTCTGGGATATTGCTGTAGGTGTTCCCCAGGGTGGTGCCCTAAACCTAACCATCTTCAGCTGCTTCAGCAATGACCTTCCCTCCACCATAAGGTCAGAAGTGAGGATATTAGTTGATGATTGCACAGTATTTAGTTCCACTCACAACTCCTCAGATACTGAAGCAGCCCATATCCACATGGAGCAAAACCTGAACAACATTCAACCTTGAACTGATAAGTGACAAGTAACATTTGTGCCCCATAAGTGCAGGCAGTGACCATCTCCAACAAGAGAGAGTCTAACCATCTACCCATGACATTCAACGATATTACAATTTCTGAATCCCCCACCATCAAGATCCTGAGTTCACCATTGACCAGAAACTGAACTGGATCCTGTATAAATGCTGTGACTACAAGAGCAGATCAGAGGCTGGGAATTCTGCAGAGAGCATCTCAACTCCTGACTTCCCAAAGTCTGTCCACTTTCTATAAGGCACAAGTGATGGAATACTCTCCATTTGCCTGGAAGAGTGCAGGAGGAGACTGTGGCTTAGTGGTATTCTCACTGGACTAGTAATCTAGAGGCCCAGGCCAATGTTCTGAGAACATGGGCTCAAATCCCATCATAGCAGCTGGTGAATTGAAATTTAATTAATAAATCTGGAAAGTAAAGCTGGTGTCAGTACTGGTGACCATGGCAACTATCAGAGATTGTTGTAGAAGCCTTTCTGGTTCACTAACGTCCTATAGGGAAGGAAGTCTGCTATCCTTACCTGCTCTGGCCTACACGTGACTCCAATGCCACAATACAGTTAACTTTTAACTGCCCTCTGAAATGGCCTAGCAAGCCACTCAGTTCAAAGACAATTAGGGCTGGGCAACAAATGCTGGCCTTGCCAGCAATGCCCACATCCCATGAAAGAATTTTTTAAAAGTATAACATCGCACCCCATCCACTACCTTAAACATTCATTCCCTCCATGGCCAGCGCACAGTGGCAGCATTATGTACCACCTCGAAGAAGTACTACAGCAACTCAGCAAGGTTCCTTTGACAACACCTTCCAAATCTACAGTCCCTAATAAATCCTACAAGCCTTTGACAATGTGGTTTTTTTTGGCGTCACTGTATTTAGATGTGGACCTGTCTAATAAAAATCACAATTTTAGGGAGTTTTTTTATTGGAAAATGCAGCAAAAATATTGTGCTACCTGTGTTTGTAGAATCCTACTGCTTTGTATTATGTTGGCCTTAATTCTTTTGATACCAGGAAATCAAAAAAAAACATAGTTCTCAAATTTTTTTAATTTTTCAGTCTTTTAATACCTTGCACATGATGTACCATGAGGCTACAGCTTGCCACGTGACTGGGGACTTGGTGGAACTTCTCTCTATTTTCCTGTCTGTTCTGAAATCAACTCGTCCATATCTGCAGCGGAAAGGTTTGTTCAATTTTGTTGGGCTTTTTTGGAATGACATTGATTTCCTCTGGAAGCGTTTTTTTTTAATGAATCTCAGCAGGCTAGCTAATGCAGGATTAACGTTTTTAATGGTTTATTTTGGATGTAGTCTCTTATGCCCTTTTTACTGGGTAGGGGTGGGGGGTGGTGGCGCTGAAGGTGCCAAGAACCAAACTTATTAGTGATATCCTCAGACACTTGTTGAAAAACAATATTTGGAATGTAAAGAGTTCCTAATTACAAATGCCTTTAAGAACCTATTAAATTTTTACCTTTACAACATTTGCAGCTAACATAAAATGCCTGTACTAACACAATGGAATATTATTTTGTGTAAGGTCACACATCCAAATCCTTCATTTTGTATCTGTGTATACTTTATCATTTTTTGTTTTGTTTTGGGGTTTTAAGGCGTGTTAAGCATTTCTAGTTTACTTTGTTGGTAGAATTTCTTAAAGTTTGTTTGCTCTGATATACGATATAGTATATTTAGTGTTGGCTTCTTTATTGTTTTCAATTTCAGATTCATTATGTTTTAACCTTACGTTTACAGATGTTAAGCAAGCCTTGATCCAGTGGCAAGAAAGAATTGAATTTGCTCACAAGCTTCTCACATTATTGAATTCCTATAGCCCCCCAGAACTTCGAAATGCCTGTATAGGTAATAGTACCATTGGATTATACTTCAGCTGCAACTAAATAAGTTGACATTGGAATCTGATTCATCCGGATGGACTAGTTTCATACATAATGTTATGCTGTGTTTGATTGACGGTTGGTGTAGGGGTTAACTATCTGTGATGTGGGTTTTGAGTCCTCTCTACTGGTTAGTGTGTCCTGCATGAAATGGCTTTGACCGATTTCACTCCAATTTTTGCTCCACATCATAAAAGCAGAATTTATTGCAATTTAGCACTTATCACTCAGACACAGGTCCTTTGGTTGTGCGGGAAATGGGTGGGGGTGGGGAGGAAATAAAGCTTTTGAATGTCCTTCTGAAATTATGGTTAAAGCATTTGTTGTCCACTTCGAAGAAATTTATCTTTATATATGAAGACCATAAGACCTAGGAGCAGAAGTAGGTCATTCGACCCATCGAGTCTGCTCTGCCATTCAATGAGATCATGGCTGATCTAATAATCCTCAACTCCACTTTCCTGCCTTTTCCCCATAGCCCATGATTCCCTTACTGATTAAAAGTCTGTCTATCTCAACCTTGAATATACTTAACGACCTAGCCTCTACAGCCCTCTGTGGTAAAGAATTCCACAGATTGACTACCCCCTGAGATTATACCCTCTGGTACTAGACTCTCCCACAAGGGGAAACAACCTCTCAGCATCCACCCTGTCAAGCCCCCTAAGAATCTTATATATTTCAATAACATTGCCTCTCATTCTTCTAAACTCCAATGATAACAAGCCCAACCGACTCAACTTCTCCTCATAAAAAATCCCTCCATACCTGGGAACAACCTAGTGAATCTTCTCTGGACTGCCTCCAAAACCAGTATATATTTCCTTAGATAAGGGGACCAAAACTGTTCACAGTATTCTAGTTGTGGCCTAACTAGTGCCTTGTATAGTTTTAGCAAGACTTCCCTATTTTTATACTCCATTCCCTTTGAAATAAAGGCCAACATTCCATTTACCTTCTTTTTTACCTGTTGAACTTGTATGTTAGCTTTTTGGAATTTATGCATGAGGGCACCCAAATCCCTCTGTGCTGCAGCTTTCTGCAGTCGTTCTCCATTTAAATAATATTCAGCTCCTCTATTCTTTCTTCCAAAGTGTATAACCTCACATTTTCCCACATTATATTCTATCTCCAAAGTTTTTTCCCATTAACTTAACCTGCCTATACCCCTCTGTAGACTCTTTGTATCATCCTCACCGCTTGCCTTCCCACCTATTTTTGTGTCGTCCGCAAACTTAGCGATAGTACATTCACTTCCCTCATCTAAGTCGTTAATATATATTGTAAATAATTGAGGCCCCAGAACTGATCCCTGTGGCACTCCACTAGTTGCAGGTTGCCATCCTGAAAATGCCCCCCTTATCCCAACTCTCTGTCTTCTATTAGTTATCCAACCCTCTTTCCATGCTAATATACTACCCCAACATCAGGGGCTTTTATCTTATTAAGTAGCCTTACGTGCAGTACCTTATTGAACACCTTTTTTGAAATCCAAATATATTACATCTCCTGTTTCCCCTTTAATCTATCCTGCTTGTTACCTCCTCAGAGAATTCTAATAAATTTGGCAGGCATGATTTCCCCTTCATGAAGCCATGCTGATTCTGCTTGATTATATTGTGCATTTCTAAATGCTCTGCTATTACATCCTTTATAATAGACTCTACCATTTTCCCAATGACAGATGTTAAGCCAACTGGCCTATGGTTGCCTGTTTTTTGTCTCCCTCCCTTTTTGAATAAGGGTGTTGGCAGTTTTCCAATCTTCTGGGACTTTCCCAGAATCTAAGGATCCTTGGAAAATTACCACCAGTGCATCCACTATCTGTGTAGCTACTTACTTTAATATCCTAGGTTGCAACTCATCAAGTCCAGGGGACCTATCGGCCTTTAGCCCCAACAGTTTCTCTAGTACTTTTTCCCTAGTGATAGTCATTGCATCTTTTTGTGTCTTTTGACCTGGAAGCAGTAAGGAAAATTGTACTTTCTTTAACGTGTCTAGGGAATCTGTAATTATTTTTAAGAGTGCTTGAAAAGGACTTTTAAGAGTTTGGATCAATTGTAAAGGGATCACTTGCAATTTCACGGATAATAAAAAATTGTAGTCCATGTGACCTGGTGGCCCTTGAACTGGAAGCAGTACCAACAGGCAGGAAGTCAAGCCAGAAGCTGTGTGGCCAGACACACAGGAGAGCTGCAAGCAGGAGAGCTGGTGGGCGAAGGCGATCAGCACACCGATGCAGGAGCTCTTGGCAGTAAATTTTGTTATTTTGGTATACGTTTCCCCATGGAGATGGTAACACTTTTTAAAAGAGTGTTCCTAACCCCTTTAAGCTTGACCAGTAGGTTATTTCTGATTCAGATTTGTTCACATTTTCAATGGCCCTGACAAAAGCAGAGAAAGGGAATGTGCGATTTAGGTGTTAACCTGATGAATAGCCGAGTAACCCTAGTATTAATTATGAAACTGTCCACAGTCTAGTTTGTGAAGCCCTCCAGCTCTCAGGCAGTTAGTAAATCTGCCCAGTGCTGCATTGCATTGGCACCAAAATGTTGCAGCACATTGGCTTGTACCCACACTTCACCATCCAGTGAGCTCCTGATCTCAGCTTAGTTGTCAATAGAGAAGCTGAGTCACTTTCTCACAAAAAGGCAGTACAAAAAGGAAAAAGGGAGGTGAGCCCATCTGGGTCATACTCACTTGCCTCCTAATAGAAGGCCTCTGCAGCAGCATCGAAAACTGCAAAGAGTTGGTGTGTTTCACATGACTATACTGTAGAGATGTAGAAGGACAAAATATAAATTATAAATGCCATTTTTCTGTTTTATTTAGTATACTTTTTAAAACAGTTTCCATTGTACGCATTGAAAAGTCTTAATATTTTAATGACGTCAGTTGCTCTATCCATCTTCCAAAAGGTTTACTAACATATTTATACTGACTATAATGTTGATAGGAAACTAAATGTAAGGTAGTTAGCATGTGAGATTGATCTGATGTGAAATTGACTGAGAATATCAGAACTTTATTTTTTTCATAAAATTGATGAACATGAGAGAGGAGTGCACACTTGGATTATAACCTGAACCTTGAGGTAGAGGCTCACTGCTTTAGTCAAGTAGTTATCTATTTTTGGCTGGCCACTTTATTGCATTCAGTTATCAAAAGAATTACAATTTGAATCAACATACAATTCAAGAAGGTGCTTTTGTACTTAAATTTTGTTGAGATGCAGATGTTATGACTACAGCACTCCATACTTTCAAATCAACCCATTCAGTAAATTAATCATTTTTAAAACAGTTCAAACTTGTCTATGGCGGGATTTGATAAAAATATTGTCTATAAAATGTTTCTTTCTCAGCAAATTAAAGAAGATTGTCATTGCTTTCTAGATGTTTTAAAAGAACTTGTACTTCTGAGTCCTCATGATTTCCTTCATACTTTGGTGCCGTTCCTTCAGCACAATCATTGCACTTGCCACCATAGTAGTATACCAAGTAAGTGCAAACTTTATTCAATTAACTGGCAGATAGTAAAAGAATTGGATCTCTTCTTTGGTATTGAAGATTCTGTTTCACTCTTCATCTTTTAAACTCATTTTGCAGTGTCTTTAGGGCCCTATTTCCCCTGTCGTGAGAACATAAAGTTAATGGGTGGAAAAAACAATATCCGTCCTCCTCGTCCAGAACTGAATATGTGCCTCTTGCCCACAATGGTGGAAACTAGTAAGGTATGTAGAGACCTATATGAGTGTTCTGTGCAGCACAGGATTTATATTTGTACATTTTTTAAAGGTCAGAGTTTTGAAAAATGAACGCTTTCTGTTGAGGTGGAGTCAGGGTTAAATTTCATGAGCTTCTACTTTCCAAGTTGCTGCTCCCAGTGGGAGTTCTAAAATGAGATAATAGAGGTGCCCCAACCTGCAGAGCAATTTTTGGTAGCAATCCCAAGGCAAATTTAAATCCAGCCAATGAGGAAAAGACTGCCAACATGCTGGCAGGCTGAACATTCAGTCCACGAGTTTACTATATAGATGTCATTCAGTCATGAGCAGAAAGTATATCTGGTAATCATTATAGAAGTTGCAAATTTAACAGTACTTTGTAAAGAGGTCAGTTGTAGTAAGATGGTTTGAGCTAATTTTAAGCTTTTTTCCTCCAACACGTTGCATTTGTATGATCACGTTTTTATAGCAGAGCACAGCATGATCCATTTCCTAACCTTTAATGACTATATTTTGTTTACAACCTATCTAATTGCTGCCATCAACATCTTAAACAATTTCCTTCACTTACTATAACCTAAGCATTAATGTGTCTGTCACTCTTAGGCTTTTTTCTTGTACCAAAACATGCAGTTTGTTTTTCCAATCCTCAAAATCCTTTGTTCTTAATGTTCCACCTAGCAGCTTATGAAGAGATGTCTTTTTTATTTGTTCATGGGATATGGGCGTCACTGGCAAAGCCAGCATATATTGCATTACACAAATTGCCTTCGAGAATTGGTGGTGTGACACCGCCTTGAACTGGTGCAGTCTATGTAGTATAGGAACACCCACAGTGTTGTTAGGGAGGAACTTCCAGGATATTGAACCAGCGGCAACAAAGCTGGCGCCACCTGTACCGTAGTATCAGTAATTTCTGTCTTTTTGTGAAAATTGAGCTTGAGGTACTAGCCATAATTGTATTGCTAATGTCATTTTTATCGTTCATTGATAAAAACCAGCTAGTAAGGTTAAAATATGTTTTAAATACAATCTGTGCTTCCAAGTGTTAAGTAAATTGGTTCTAGGTTTCTCACCGCAAACAAACATTGGCACAGCCAAAGACTTCATAAAGGCCCTCTGATTTTATACCCACTTAGTGATTAAATATTCTTTCTGTTTGACAAAAGTGTATAAATATTTAAAATATTTATAGTGTTTATTTGCTATCATTAAACTGGTCTAAGAGGGTAGCATTTATGTGTTGAGTAAAATCTAAGATGTAAAGTTTGCAAAGGCCATTATCTTTTTTGAATAATGCAAGTTTGTTTTGCAGGGAAAGGATGATGTTTATGACCGTGTTCTGCTGGATTACTTCTTTTCTTATCATCAATTCATCCATCTCTTATGCCGAGTAGCAGTGAACTGTGAAAAATTTACAGAAACCCTAGTGAAATTAAGTATGTACCAAACTGACTTTTAAATAGAAAACACTAATGAATATAGTGGACACATTTTTGAGTGTTCTGGTCTGTGTACCAAGGTACTTTGAAAAACCCACCATTTTTCCCAATAAAAATTATATTCTTTTACTGACTCACTGGTAAGTAGTAATCACTGGTAACCTGTTATCCAGAAGAATGCCTTGGCAAATGGAATTCCAAATGATGATGTTTACAGTGATGTTTTTGACTTATAAGACAGCATTTTGAACAGGCTTTTATGTTACAAAACAATTTTATTCATCCGAACAAAGGAAATAGGAGCAGGAGCAGGTCATTTGGCCCCTTAAACATATACTGCCATTGAAGCAGATCATGGCTCACCTGATAGTGGCTTCAACTCCATTTGCCTGCCTGCCCCCAATAACCCTTGACTCCCTTGTAGATCAAAAATCTGTCTAACTCAGTCTTGAATATATTCAATGACCCAGCCCCACTGTTCTCAAAGATTAACGACCCCCAGAGAAATTCCCCCCCATCTCCATCTTAAGTGGAGGGACCATTATTCTGAAACTGTATCCTAGTTCTAAATTTCCCCCATGAGAAAAAACATCCTCTCAGCATCCACCTTGTCAAGCCCCCTCAGAATCATATGTTTCAGTAAAATCACTTCTCATTTTTCTAAATCAGAATAGGTCCAACCTGCTCGATATTTCCTCATAAGACAACCCTTTCAACCCAGGAATGAACCTAGTGAACCTTCTTTGAACTACCTCCAATGCAAGTATGTCCCTACTTAAATAAGGAGACAAAAACTGTCTCACCAATGCCCTGTAAAGTTGTAACAAGGCATCCCTACTTTTTTACTGCATCCTTTTTGCATTAAAGACCAATATTCTATTTGCCTTTCTAATTACTTGCTGTATCTGCATGCTAACTTTTTGTGATTCATGGAATCATAGAATGGTTACGGTAGAGAAGGCCATTCGGCACATTGCGTCTGTGCTCACTGCCTGAAGAAGCAATTCATCTTGTGCCACTCCCACAAAAGAATCACCACACTTCTCTGTATTAAACTTCATTTGCCATTTGTCCACCCATTCCACCAACCTATGTCCTTTTGAAGTTTATCGCTATCGTAATAGTTCACAACACTTCCAAGTTTTGTATTGAATGAAAATTTTGAAATTGTGCTCTGTATACAAAGGTCTAGGTCATTAATATATATGAGGAAGAGCAGGGGTCCTAACACTGATCCATGGTGAATCCACTATAAACCCTCCTCTAGTCTGAAAAACAACTATTAACCACCACTCTCTCTTTCCTGGCATTCAATCAGTTCTGTACCCCTTTTGCCACTGTCCCTTGCTCACAAATCTGTTGTGCAGCACTTTATCAAATTTTGGAAGTCCTTGTACACACATTAACAGCATTACCTTCATCAGCCCTCTCTGTTACCTCATGAACCCTCTCTGTTGTCGTATCAAAAAGCTCAAGTAAATTAGTTAAACATGATTTACCCTTAACATGTGTGCTGGCTTTCCTTAATTAAGCCACATTTGCCCAAGTGACTATTAATATTGACCCGAATTATCACTGCTTCCCTCACCACCAAGGTTAAACTGACTGGCCTGTAGTTGCTCACCTTATCTTTACATCCTTTCTTGAACAAGGGTGTAACATTTGCAATTCTCCAGTCCTCTGGCACCATTCCTGAATCTAAGGAAGATTGGAAAATTACAGCCAGTAGCTCTGCAATTTTACTATTGCTTCGCTCAGTATCCTTGGATATATCTCATCCAGTCCTGGTGTCTTTATCAACTTTAAGTACAGACAGCCCATCTAGTACCCCCTTGTTATCAATTTTAACCTTTCAAGTGTCTGAACTACCTCCTCTTTCACCATGACCTGCACAGTATCATCTTCCTTTGTAAAGATAGATGCAAAATATTCATTTATTACCTTAATCCTGTCCCTGCCTCCATGCGTAAATTCCCTTTTTGGTCATGAACATGGATACCCAGATCTCTCTCTAGTACATCATTCTGTAGAGTCTCTGCGTTTAAATAATATTATGTTTTTCTAATCTTCCCATCAAAGTGGATAACCTCACATTTTCTCACATTATACTCCATCTGCCAAGTTTTTACCCACTCCCTTAACCTATTTTTATACCTTTGCAGATTCTGTGTCCTCCTCACAATTTGTTTTCCCACCCTTGCATCATCAAATTTGCCTACAATGCACTCTGTCCCTTCAACTAGGTGATTAATATAGTTTATAAATAGTTGAGGCCTCAGCAGTGATCCCTCTGGAATCACCCTAGTTACAGTTTGCCAACCTTAAAGTAACTAATTTAATCTGATTCTCTCCTGTTAGTATGGATAGAGAATTGGCTAACTAATATATTACCCTGAACACCATAAACTCTTATCCTGTATAGCAACTTTTTATGTGACACCTTATCAAATGCCTTTTGGAAATGCAAATACACTACATCTAATGGTTCCCTTTATCCACCTGTTTGTTACATGCACAAAGAACTCTAATAAAATTGTCAAACACAACTTCCCTTTCACAAAGCCATGTTAACTCTGCTTGATTGTATTATGATTCTCTAAATGTCCTGCTACTACGTCCTTAAATAATGGATTCCAGCAATGGCAGATGTTAGGCCAACTAGCCTGTGGTTTCCTGCTTTTTGACACCCTCCTTTCTTGCATAGGGGTGTTTAATTTGTGGTTTTCAAATTGGGTACGATCTTTCTTCAGTCTAGGGAATTTTGGAAGATTGCAACCAATGCATCCACCATCTGTGTAGCCAGTCCTTTCAAGATCATAGAATGCAGGTTGTCAGGTCGAACAGACTTGTTAAGCCTTTACTCCCATCAGTTTGCCTAGTACTTTTATCTCTAGTGGTAGTGATTGTTTTGAATTCCTCCCTCCCTTTTGTCCCTTGATTTTCTACTATTCTTGGGATGCTTTTTGTGTCTTCTACTGTGAAGACAGAAAATATTTGTTCAGAATCTCTGCCAATTCCTTGTTTCCCATTATTAATTCCCCACTCTCATCCTCTAAGAGACCAACATTTAGCTACTCTCTTCCTTTTTATATACTTGTAGAAGCTTTTACTGTTTGTTTTTCTATTTTTTGCTAGCTTACTCTCATGTTTAAATTTCTCCCACTTTATTTTTTTAGTCATCTTTTGCTGGTTTCTAAAAAATTTCCCAATCTCCTGGGCTGCCACTAATCTTTGCAGCATTGTACGCTTTTTTTCCATTTGATACCATTGTTACAGACAGAGTGAGGAAGAACTGATGAAATCCCTGTCCCCTGCCCAACTGTCTGTAATCAGTGAATTTTTGAAAGGAAGATGTGTGTGTGTGTGTGTGTGTGTGTGTGCTTTTTAACCCCTGAATGTGCGGACAATTTGAATAGCCAGGAGCAAGCTTTTCATGGGCCTAAATAAAGAAAGAGGGTTGTTTATTTACATGCTCACTCTGAAACCGAACGCCATAGCACTCGCTCATACAAGCACAAACAAACACACACACTCAAGGAAAGTACAGCTGAAGAGAATAGTGCACACTTTTCCAGGTTATGAACAAGAAGAATAGTTCAGAATTCAAGTGATTGTCTTGTTCTGAAAAACGTGCGTTGCAGGCCCAATGAAAAGACATCTTCACTCCTGAAGGATAGCTTAGGTGAATTCAACAGCTGAAATTGTTTTCAGGATTTCTTCAGAGATGGATTTTCTGCAGGTCACAAAGTTAGTTGCTTGTAATCTCATTACCGGCAGGTCAGTTTTCTGTATTGCTGGACCCAAAAAGGAATTGGCTTAGAACCTTATATTGTTACAGCCTCTGGTTCTTAAGTATAGATGTGATTCCCTTTCTGCTGCTGCTGTTTCTTTCTTTCTGCAGTCAGCATTTAAAGATTGCTAAGGGACAAAGTTGCCTTACTGTGTGATTCCTCACAATTGCTGTTCCGTTTCCAAATGTGGTGATCTCGTGTTGTTTAACCACATCCTGTTTTATTTTTTTAAGACTCTCACCCTGAGGTGGGTTAAGACAATCACCTTCTTTGTTTGAAAAAAAATCCATTCAATTCAGGAATGTCTTTTGATGGTCTCAGGATATGTGTAGTTCCTTTTTGCCTGGGATGTGCCCTTTTGTCTCTGTTAGACAGTGAGTTAGTTTTTGAATACACGGCAGGTCACCTGATCTTCGGTGGCCATCTTTGCAGCAGCACATTGTTGATTTTAAAAAGAAAAGATTCATTTTAGAGTCCACGTTGAATATAGTTCATATCTTGAAAGTTACGAATATGACATGCCATTACTGGGGATAAAAACACCCTTAACTTCCTTGGTTAACCATGGATGTTTCATCCTTCTTGTAGAGTCAGTTTTTCTCAAAGGAATATACCTTTGAGAGTTATGAAATATCTTAAATGTCTGTCACGGCTTCTCTACCATCTTACCTTTTAATCAATTTTCCCAGGCCACTTTAGCTAACTTTGTCTTCACACCTTTGTAATTGTCTTTATTTATGTTTAAGATACTAGTTTCAGGCTCAAGCTTCTTGCACTCAAACTGAATGCAAAATTCATCATGTTACGATTGCTCTTCCACAGAGGATCTTTTACTATGAGATCATTAATTAATCCTGACTCTTCACACATTATCAAGTCTAAAATACCCTGTTCCCTGGCTGGTTCCATGACATATTGTTCTAAGAAACTGTCCCGAATACACTCTATGAACTCATCCTCAAGGCTACCCTTGCCAACTTGATTTGTCCAATCTATATGAAGATATAAATCGCCCATGGTTATTGCAGAATCCTTCTTACAAGCCCCCTTATTTCTTGATTTATGCTCTGTCATACAGTGTAGATACTGTTAGGGGCTCTGTAAATTACCCCCACCAGTAGCTTCTTTCCCTTGCTATTTGATCTTACATTTTGAGCTTCCAAGCCAAGCTCATTTCTCACTACTGTGCTGGTCTCATCCTTTATGAACAAAGGTACCTCACCTCCTTTTCCTTTTCTATTCAGGCCCTGGAATTCTCTCCCTACACCTCTCTGCCTCTCTATCTTGCTTCCTCCTTTAAAGATACCTCTTTGACCAAGCTTTTGGTCATCTGACCTCACATCTGCTTTGTGGCTCATTGTCATACCAGTGAGGCACCTTGGGTGTTTCATTAACTAAAGGCGCTAAATAAATATAGGTTGTTGTTCCTATCCTTTCAAAACGTCCAATACTCTTGCATATTCAGTTCCCAGCCTTCGCCACCTTGCAATTATAGCTTTATAATGGCTATCATATCATATCCATTTATTTCTATTAATGCCAGCAGTTCATCTATCTTATAAGTTCTGCATACATTCAGATAAAGTTCTTTTAATTTTAACTTTTTGACCATTTTTCCTTATTCTGACCCTGTTGGCTGGTGCACTCTCATTTTAGTATGCTCTGTCCCTTGCTGTCACACTCTGTCCCTTCCTGTCACATTGTAGTTATCATTGCATGTATCAGTAACCTAAGTTTCCCTCTCATCTGAACCCTTCTTTGTTTTACCACCCCCTCCCCATTATTTAGTTTAAAGCCTCCTCTACAGCCATGGTTATTCGACTCACCAGGCTACTGATCTCAGTGCAGTTCGTGTGAAGACCACCCCAACAGAGCAGCCCCATCTATCCCCAGTATGGTGCCAGGGCACCATGAATTTTTTTATTCTTTCACAGGATGTGGGTGTCACTGGCTAGGCCAGCATTTATTGTCCATCCCTTATTGCCCTGGAGAAAGTGGTGATGAGCTACCTTCTCGAACTGCCACAGTCCATATGGTGTAGGTACACCCACAGTAATGTTACAAAGCGAGTTCCAGGATTTTGACCCAGTGACAATGAAGGAGCAGTGATATAGTTCCAAGTCAGAATGTTGTGTGGCTTGGAGGGGAACTTGCAGGTGGTGGTGTTCCCATATATCTGCTGCCCTTGTCCTTCTAGGTGGGAGAGGTCGCAGGTTTGGAAGGTGCTGTCGAAGGAGCCAAGGTGAGTTGCTGCGGTACATCTTGTACATGGTACACCCTGCTTCCATCATGCATTGGTGGTGGAGGGAGTGAAAGTTGAAGGTGGTGGATGGGGTGCAAATCAAGCAGGCTGCTTTTTCCTGGATGGTGTCAAGCTGCTTGAGTGTTGTTGGCGCTGCACTCATCCAGGCAAGTGGAGAATATTCTATCACACTCCTGACTTGTGCCTTGTAGATAGTGGGCAAGGCTCTGGGGAGTCAGGAGGTGAGTTACTCACCACAGAATTCCCAGTCTCTGACCTGCTCTTGTAGCCACAGTATTTATATGGCTGGTCCAGTTCAGTTTTTGGTCAGTGGTGACCCCCAGGATGTTAGTGGGGGATTCAGCAATGGTAATACCATTGAATGTCATGAGGAGATGGCTGGATTCTCTCTTTTTGGAGATGGTCATTACCTGGCACGTGTGGCACGAATGTTACTTTCCACTTAATAAGCCTGAATGTTGTCATGGTTTTGCTGCATATGGACACGGACTGCTTCAGTATCTGAGGAGTTGCGAATGGTGCTGAACAATGTTCAGCAGTGATCATCCCCACTTCTGATCTTATGATGGAGGGAAGGTCATTTTTGAAGCAGCTGAAAATGGTTGGGCCTAGGGTACTGCCATCTTCAAAATCAAAAGCCATATCTTCCACACCAGTGTTTGAGTCACGCATTCAAATCTGATCTTATTTAGTCTATGCCAATTTACTCGTGGCTCAGGTAGTAATCCTTTGTGATTCTGCTTTTTAATTTAGCCCCGAGCTACTCATAGCACCTTAGCAGAACCTTCTCCATCATCCTACCTCTGTCATCGGTAACTACATGGACCACAACACTGGATCCTTCCGCTCCCACTCCCACTCCCAAGTCCCTCTCCGGCTCTGAGGAGATGCCCTTTACCCTGGCACCAGGCAGACAAGACAACCTTTTGAAAGAGCAGCATCGGGCATTGAAGGGAAGCTATTGACTGTAGCAAGAGGAAGGGAGATGTCGTGATCGACGGGCGGCCGAAGGCTTCCTTGAGGGTCTGGGGTGGCTCTGCATTTCAGAGCTTGAGCTGTGGCTGGAGTCACTGAGGTGCATCCGTGAGGCAGAGAACTACATGGATAGCACGTTCAGAGATGTGGTCACACTGCAAGTTGGGGGAAAGCAGGCAGATAGGGAATGGAATGCCAGGCAGTCCAGGAGAAACAAGCAGGTAGTGCAGGAGTCCCCAGGGGTCCTGCTCACTAACCGGTTTTTCATTCTGGAGGAGTGCAGCATGAACCAAGCCCGTGGCACCATGGGTGGCCCAGCTGTACAGGAGGTGGGGAAGAAGAGCGGAAGGGCAGTACTGATAGGGGGTTCTTTAGTTAGGGGAGCAGACAGGCGCTTCTGCGGCCGTCAATGTGACTCCAGGATGGTTTATTGCCTTCCTGATTCAAGGGTCAAGGATGTCATAGAACGGCTGAAGGACATCCTTGTGGAGGAGGGCGAACAGCCAGAGGCCATGGTCCACATTGGTACTAATGACATAGGTAGGAAGGGGGATGTGGTCCTGCTAGGTAGAAAATTAGCAAGCTGAACCTCTAAAGTAGTAATCTCCGGATTACTCCCAATGCCATGTGCAAGTGAGTGCAGAAATAGCAAGTTAAGGCAGATGAATGCGTGGCTGGAAAGATGGTGAGGGAGGGAGGGCATTGGATGACTGGGACTAGCTCTGGCAGAGATGGAACCTTTACAAGCTGGATGGTTTGCATCAGAACAAAGCTGGGACTGAATTCCTTGCAGGCCGTTTTGCTGGTGCTGTTGGGAAGGCTTTAAACTAACTCAGCAGGAGTATGGGAACCAGGAGAGAATATTAGAAAGTAACACCAGGTGTACGGAATGTTGGGAGAGGCAGATAGCACTAAAATAGAGAATAGTAAGTTAATAGATGGAGTCGGAGTAAGGGAGCAAGAAATGAAGTCTAATTTGGGGTTACATTACATGTATGTGAATGCACGGAGTACGGTTAATAAAATTAGGGAATTACAGGCATAGGTTGCCTTGTGGGATTATGATGTGGCGATAATGGAGACCTGGATTAAGGAAGGGCAAACCTGGGTGCTAAATATCCCTGGTTACAAAGTGTTCAGAAAAGCTAGGAAAGAGAAAGAAAGAGGGAGGGTGTGGCGTTTTTGGTTAAGGAGAGTATTGCAGTACTGGAGAAAGAGGATGTGCCAGAGGATTCAAGGACAGAATCAATTTGGCTCGAGCTAAGGAATAAGAAGGGTGCAATTACTTTGCTCGGTGTAATGTATAGACCACCAGCTAGTGGGAAGGACATGGAGGAACAAACCTGCAAGGAAATTACAGAGAGGTGTAAACATCGTAGAGTAGTTATAATGGGGGACTTTAATTACCCGTATATAGACTGGGATAGTGGTAGTGGATGGAGTTTAGAAGGATGAGGGGGGGGATGTGATTGAAACTTACAGAATACTGAAAGGCCTGGATAGAGTGGACGTGGGGAAGATGTTTCCATTAGTAGGAGAGACTAGGACCCGAGGGCAAAGCCTCAGAGTAAAGGGAAGACCTTTTAAAACAGAGATGAGAAACTTCTTTAGCCAGAGAGTGGTGAATCTATGGAATTCATTGCCACAGAAGGCTGTGGAGGCCAGGTCATTGAGTGTATTTAAGACCGAGATAGATAGGTTCTTGATTGGTAAGGGGATCAAAGGTTACGGGGAGAAGGCGGGAGAATGGGGTTGAGAAACTTATCAGCCATGATTGAATGGCGGAGCAGACTCGATGGGCCGAATGGCCTAATTTCTGCTCCTATGTCTTATGGTTTTATGGTCTTATAGTGTAAGGGGCAGTGAGGGACAAGCGTTCCTAGATTATGTTTGGGAGAATTTCCTACAGCAGTATGTGTCCAGTCCAACAAGAAAGGAGGCACTGCTGGTTCTTGGGAATAAGGTGGGCCAAGTAGATCAAGTGACAGTAGGGGAACATTTAGGGGACAATGATCATTGTATCATAAGGTTTAGGATTACGGTGGAAAAGGATATTGGTCAATCCAGAGTAAGAATAATCAACTGGCACAGAGTGGACTTCAATGGGGCAAGAACAGAGCTGGGCCGGATAGACTGGAACCAAAGGTTGGTGGGGAAAACAGTAGCTGAACAATGGGCTACCTTCAAAGAGGAGATGGTTTAGTCCCAGTCAAGGTATGTTCCCTGAAAAGGGAAGTGTAGGACAAACAAATCCAGAGCTCCCTGGATGACATAGAAATTAAGTTAAAGAAGAAAACATGTGCTTACGACAGGTGTCAGGTAGCAAATACAATTAAGACCCAAGCTGAATACAGAAGGTTCAGAAGGGATGTGAAAAAGCAAATAAGAGAAGCAAAGAGAGATGAAAAAAAAAACCGGCAGCTAATATAAAAGGAAATCCCAAAGCATTCTATAAGCACACCCATAGTAAAAGGGTGGTAAAAGGAGTAGGGCCGATTAGGGACCAAAAAGGGGATTTACACAGAGGCAAGAGGCATGGCTAAGATATTAAATGAATACTTTGCATCTGTCTTTACCTACGAGGTAGATGCTGCCCAAGCCATGGCGACAGAATTTAACATTGATAAGGAGGAGATATTGGATAAGCTGTCAGTACTCAAAGTTCACAAGGCACCGGGACCGGATGAGATGCATCCAAGAATATTGAAGGAAGTGAGAGTGGAAGTTGCAGAGGCAATTGCAATAATCTTTCAATGTTCCCTGGATCCTGAGGAAGTGCCAGAGGACTGGAGAATTGCAAACATTACACCCTTGTTCAAAAAGGTTGTAAAGATCTGCCCTGCAATTACAGACCAGTCAGTTTAACTTTGATGATGGGGAAACTTCTAGAAACAATTATTTGGAATAGAATTAATAGTCACATGGAAAAATTTGTATTGATTTGGAAGAGCCAGCGTAGATTTGTTAAAGGAAAATCATGTTTAACTAATTTGCTGGAGTTTTTTGAAGAGGTAACAGAGATGGTTGATGGGGGCAAGGTCATTGATGTGGCGTATATGAACTTCCAAAAGGCTTTCAATATAGTGCCACACAACAGACTTGTGAGGAAAGTTATAGGCCATGGAATAAAAGGGACAGTAGCAACATGGATACAAAATTGGCTGAGGGATAGGAAGCAGAGTAATGGGTACTTTTGGGGCTGGAAGAAGGTTTGTAGTGGAGTTCCCCAGGGGTGGGTTTTGGGACCCTTGCTCTTCCTGATATATATAAATGATCTAGATCTTGGTGTGCAGGGGACAATTTCAAAATTTGCAGACAACACAAAACGTGGGAGAATTGTAAACTTTGAGGAGGACAGTGTAAAACTTCAAAAGGACATTGACACATTGGTGGAGTGGACAGATAGGTGGCAGATGAAGTTCAATGTGGAGAAGTGTGAGGTGATACACTTTGATACAAAAAACATGGAGAGACAGTATAAAATAAAGAAAACTATTCTAAAGGGCGTGCAGGAGCAGAGAGACCTGGGTGCATATGTGCTTAAGTTATTAAAGGTGACAGGACATGTAGAGAGAGCTGTTTCTAAAGCATATAATATTCTAAGCTTCATTAATAGGGACATAGAGTACAAGAGCAGAGAGGTTATGATGAACTTATACAAGACATGGGTTAGACCACAGCTGGAGTATTGTGTACATTTCTGGACGCCACACTATCGGAAGGATGTGAATGTATTAGAGAGAGTGCAGAAGAGGTTTATGAGAATGGTTCCAGTGATGAGACATTTCAGTTGAGGAAAGATTGGGGAAGTTGAGACTGTTTTCCTTGGAGAGGAGAAGGCTGAGAGGAGACTTCATGGAAGTTTTCAAAAAAATAAGGGGCCTGGACAGTGTAGATAGGGAGAAACTGTTCCCACTCGTAAACGGATCGAGAACCAGAGGGCACAGTTTTAAAGTGTTTTGCAAAAGAAGCAAATGTGAGGTGAGAAATAACTTTTTCACACAGCGAGTAGTTAGGGTTCGGAATGCACTACCTGGAAGTGCGGCAGAGGTAGGTTCAATTGAGGCATTCAAGAGGGCATTGGATGATCTAAATAGAAACAATGGGGATAATTTTCCCCCTGTCAGGCGGGCCGGTCGGGAGCGGGCGTGGGCAGGCGCAGAACCAATCGCCACCCGTGATCAACTGCACGCTGCCATTTTACGTGGGTGAGCAAATTGAGGCCCGCCCAGTGTGACCCATGCCTGGTAGCGCACAGCGCTACCTGTACGGGTGGGGGGAGGAAGGAGAGCGCAGAAATCACCCTGAGGCACAGAGCTGCCTCAGGGAGATTAAGTTCAGTTTCAACGTTCAAAATAAAGAAAGTGAAAAATTATTTACACATGTCCCCTTGTGACAGCATCACATGAGCTGGGACATGTTTATCAAATGTTTGAAAAATATTTATTAATTTAATAAACCCTTCATGAAACCTCACCCTGCCCGTGGATGAGGTTTCACGAAAAATGTGAAGGCCGTCTGGGCTCTTCGCCTGCCCGCCAACCTTAAGGTTGGACAGGCAGCCCTGTCAGTTGGGTAAATTAGTTAATTAATGGCCTTAACAGGCCTTTGACAGTTCGGTGGGCGCACAGCTGACTTCTGTGCACGCCTGCCGAATGGAAGATCGGAATGACGCCCGGTGATGTCAGGACGCACGCCGCCCCTGCACGCTGAACAGAAAATTCAGCGCAATGTGCAGCATTACGGAGAAAAGGCAGGAGATTGGTACTAAGTTAAAATACTTAGAGAGCCGGTGCAGACACAATGGGCTGAATGGCCTTCTATACCTTAACAACTCTGTGTTCATATTGAGGCCCAAGAGATTTAGTACAACCAAACAGAACATACCAATTGAGAGGGAATGGATTGTGGGAGTCCTGTTTGGGAATGTTTCTGGGAATTGTATTCCTAATACAGGAAGCAGTTCAACAAACTCTGGCTGGTGCATACGAAATCGGAGCAGAAGTAGGCCATTCTGCCCCTTGAGCGTGCTCCACCATTCAATAAGATCATGGCTGATCTGTTTGTGTTTCAAACTCCACAATCTCATCTACCTCTGATGACCTTTGGTTCCCTTGCCTAACAAGAATCTATCTACCTCTGCCTTAAAAATATTCAATGACCCCATCTCCACTGCCTTCGGAGGCAGAGAGTTCCAAAGTTGCACAACCCTCGGAGAGAAAAAAATTCTCCTCATCTCTGTCCTGAAAGGGCGACCCCTAATTTTAAAACAGTGCCCCCTAGTTCTGGACTCACCCACAAGAGGAAACATCCTTTCCACATCCACCTTGTCAATACCATTCAGGATCTTATATACTTCAATCAAGTTATCCCTCACTCTTCTAAACTCTAGTGGAAACAAGCCCAGCCTGTCTAACCTTTCCTCATTAGACAACCCGCTCATTCCACATATCAATCTAGTAAACCTCCTCTGAACCGCCTCCAACTTGTTTACATCCTCCCTTAAATAAGGAGACCAAAACTGCACACAATATAGGAGATGTGGTCTAACCAATACCCTGTGTAACTGAAGCATAACATCCTTATTTTTACATTCAATTTCTCTTGTAATAAAGGATAGCATTCCATGAGCTATCTTAATTACTTGCAGTACCTGCTTACTAACTTTTTGGGACTCATATACTAGAGCACTTAGATCCCTCTGCACTTTGGAATTCTGCAGCCGTTCCCCATTTAATTAATACTCTGCTTTTTTATTCTTCCTGCCAAAGTGAACAACTTCACATATTCCTACATTAGATTTTTGCTCACTCACTCAACCTATCTATATCCATCTGCAACTTCCTTATGTCCTTTTCACAACATACTTACCTACCCATCTGTGTGTCATCTGCAAATTTAGCCACCATGCCTTCACTCCCCTCATCTAAGCCATTGATATAAATTGTAAAAAGTTGAGGCATAGACCCTTGCAGAACTCCACTCGTCACATCCTGCCTTTCAGAAAAATACCCATTTATGCATTCTTTCTGTTTTCTGCCAGCCAGCCAGCCTTCTAGCCATGCTATTATGTTACCCACTACACCATGACCTTTTATTTTCTGCAATAACCTTTGATGTGGCACCTTATCAAATGTTTTCTGGAACTCCAAGTACAGCATGTCTACAGGCTCCCCCTTATCCACAACTCATGTTACTCCTTCAAAGAATTCCAATAAATTGGTTAAGCATAATTTCCCCTTCACAAAACCATGTTGTCTCTCCCTGATTACCTAGAGTTTCTCTAAATGCCCGGCTATAACCTCCTTAATGATCAATTCTAACACCTTCCCCACGACAGACCTCAAGCTAACCGGCCAATAGTTTCCTGTTTTCTGCCTCCCTACCGTCTTGAATAGAGGGGTTATGTTTGCTACTTTCCAGTCTGATGGAACCTTTCCAGAATCTAGCGAATTTTGGAAAACCAACGCATCTACTACCTCATTAGCCACCTCTTTTAAGACTCTAGGATTATCAGGACCCGGAGTCTTGTCAGCCCACAGCTTCATCAGTTTTCTCAGTACTGCTTCCCTAGTGATTGTAATTTTACCAAGTTGCCCTTTCCCTTCCACCTCCTGATGTACTGCTATTACTGGAATGTTTTTTGTATCCTCTGTAATGAAGACAGAAACAAAATATTTGTTCATTTCATCCGCCATTTCTTTATTATCTACTATTAACTCCCCACTGTCACACTCTAGAGGAACAACACTCATCCGTTTTTACTGCTGCACATGCTTTGGGGAGTGGTTACAAAGTGGTTGCTGAGTTTTTCTGCTAAGGAGGCACATGGACTTTAATTCCTGCTGTAGGGGGATGTTAATTGCATCTTTGCTCCTGGGAGGTTCCCTGCTAAAGAAAATGGGAATTTTCTGGGAATGCCAGTAGATAAAGTGTAACATGGTTAGTGTGTAATAAAAGTAGATAATATAAAACAAATATAAATACCTAACCAATGAAGAGGAAGATGCTGCAGATAAATTCAACTCATACATTTTTATAATAAAGGTATTAAGCCTTTAATTGTCCTGTGCAACTGTAAAATAACATATATTTCTATCAACCATATTATAATCTGCAGTAACAAAATCTAAATGTTTGTCTTCAGTTAGTGTAATTTTTACTAAACTAAATTGTTAACAATTTTGTTGGCTGTAATTTATTCTTAATTTCATTTGAACCCATGTAAATTACAGTTTGATTACTTGCTCTACCATTTAGTATATGTTAACCCAAATCATTTGTAAATTGCTAATTTTTAAAGTTATTTTTAAAAATTGAACAGGCCACACAATGCAATCCTTTTCACTTGAAAATTTATCTGGGCATGTATTTTTTTGCCCTTCACAATGCCAAACTTCAAAGTATGTGGAGGATTGTGTGGTATGCTTTGTGCACAATGTTACCGACACGCAGGTTGTCTCTTTATTCCCCCAGTAACCCTGCAATTTATTTTGTTGATATGCAGGTGTTCTGATAGCATACGAAGGCTTACCTCTTCACTTAGCATTATTCCCTAAGCTGTGGACAGAAATTTACCAGTCTCAGGTATTTTAAGCTTTTGTTACTGTAATGACTTTCTAATGTGTTTTTAAGGTGTTTTTCTTTAATTTTGAGAATAAAATAATTGTGATGTTTAGTTGGCACACTGTACTAGTTCAAAAACAAAAGGATTGCAATAATAAATTCTTTCTTAGAATTTTGTGTGTCTTTGATAATATTAATAATTTGCTGACATCACCACCTCCTCCTTCAATTTTCTAAAATATCCAGTTAGGTTACCCACAGCTGACTCGTTACCAGATTAAAACCTCATTCTATAACAGTAATTAACTATAATTGGGATTGATGACTTTTGAGGTCACATGATATTTGATAATGAAGAAGGCCTAGTATGTACTTGGTAAGGTTAAGAAAAGGTGCCTTTAGTTGTGACTGTTTTCTCAACAATTACTGTAAACTTACACTTCATGACAAAACAAACTAAATTTATAAAATGATGTAAATAATGCAATGTAATTTTAAACCGAAGTATTCATTACAGTTGATATTACAGTGATGTCATAAAGTCTGTACATGAGAAATGTACATTTAACAGCTGACACAACATGTCAGAACTGCTATACCCTGCCCCAAAATCATTTTAAATGTTTTAGCATAAAATGTTTCCAATAGTAAGCTCAGTTGTGCTATTGAGAAGTTCTGTGCATTATACAGGATGATCTTCACATGGGAGCTGCATTAATCATGTTTGGCTGGTGGGAGACCAACAGGCACGGGCCTGAAAGTCAGTCACTCACCAGCCCTCATGGCTGGGAATGATGCTTGACCTGAAGTAATAAGAGTGAGGAAGGGAAGTAAGGGAGAGAAATTGTACACTTAACTGTGCACAGATAAAGTTCATTTAAGTTATTTTGCTGCACTATTATTCTCATTCACATCATTTTTTTTTCAGTCGCCCATGGCAAAGAATTGTGTTAAGCTGCTGTGTGATGAACCAGTATTTGCTGAATATATTAAATGCATTTTAATGGACGAGAGGATCTGCCTGAATAACAATGCAGTTTATACCTTTCTTGCTTGCTTCCTTCCTAAGGTATGATGTACCGTTTGTCCCTATACCGTAACATGTGTTCATTAATAATATTTTATCCAGTTAATATGCAATAGAACTATGGGATTTCATTGTTGTACAGAATTAAGGAAATTTACTTCTGCTGTTGCAGTGCATTGGTACTGAACTCTGATCTTAAAAAAAGATGCTGATAGCTTCCCAGATGATTTGGTGAGTTTCTCCATTGGGTAACTGAGCCATAGAGACCAAGAGGCTCTAGGTTTGATGTTTGGTGCTAAGTTAGGTGGTCTCATTTAGAGTGGTGATCCAAATGATAACACATGACCTCAATGAACCAAGTTTGGGGAGGAAGAGGTTCCCATGCATAATTGCTGCAAACTGGGAGTGTGCATGGCTGTCAAAAGAGCAGAATTGGACTTTGATCCCCGCCCCCCCCCTGCAATCAAATGAATCAAAGCAGACACATGAATAATAAACAGTTGGGTGAGGTACTTCAACGAATCTGTACAACTGTAAAGGAAAAGAGAAGAGAAAAAAGGGATAAAATCGGCAAGAAAGAATAGATACAGATACAAGTAACCCAAGATTCACAATTTCTTGTGACTTCAAGAAACACTTGGTTAGCCTGACTTTCTTATTAAGTATATTCAAGCCACTCAGAGAAAAACAGTGTCTCTTAAATTTTAGGCTAATTCTATTGATTAAACTCGACATTATTATTCCAGGAAATTTAAAATGTCGTACATTAGAAGTCACATTTCTAATGTACGGCACTGTAATCTCGTGATATGTTGATTTACAGACATTTTTATTTTGCTGGTTTTGAAGTTGAGTATAGAATTTTTTTCTGAGGATTTTCTTGGCTATTCCTTCATTTGACATTCTATTTTGTATCAGTAAATTATGATCTGCAATTATGATAAAATTTTAAATGAACATCATGAAATTCAACTTCCATATTAATTACATGTTTCATAGTTTGTTTTTTTATCTTCCAGACCTTGGATCTCTCTTTATTTCTGATGCCTGATGTTCATTTTTATTTTGTTTGGGCATCTTTATTAGGCTTGCTGTTCCTGACTGCCATGCTCCAATTTTTGTGCTAGTTCTTCTTTTCATCTGGTTACCCTTCAAAACTTTTGCTTTTAACTTTATCCTGTTTTTGCTAGCTTTCCAATTTTCATGTTTCTGCTACTCCATGCATCTGCTCTTTTTCAAAAAAAGTATTAGCTTGTGGTCCTATTTCCTGAGCAGGTCTCTTGCTGAGGGCTCTGATAGCCTTAATTTAAAATCAAATTAAAATGATCAATGCCTGGTAAATGAATTGTAGGTATCCTTGCACAAATTGCTAGACTTCAGCACTCTGAAGTAGTAGGATACACACCTTAGTGTGGAGGGGACAAAACCAATCATCTTGGTGATTACAACTGTCCAAAAATCGATAACTTGAATGCCTACGTCCTTTTTAGTTAAAAGAGTAAGCATGGAAGCAGGCTTCAACATAGTAGCCTAATGATCAAAAATCAAGGAGTAATAACTTATAGTACATTACTTACAGAAACAGCGAAGGCATTATAGGAAAATAGGACTCAGGAGTAGGCTATTCAGCCCTTCGAGCCTGCTCCGCCATTCGATAAGATCATGGCTGATCTGGCAGTGGTCCGAACTCCACTCTCCTGTCTGCCCCCCATAACCCCTGATTCCCTTGTTTATCAAAAATCTATCTAACTCAGCCTTGATTAGATTTAATAAAATTATGGAGCCTGAAGTGAAACATTGGCATCAGGCAGCCTACACTATAAGGGAATAGAATGAACAAGGCAGTCTTGTATAAATTCTTTACAGAGGAGGATGAGGGAACAGTTCCAGAAGAAGATGCAGAAGAGCAACTAATAGCTATGAATATTAAATAGGAAACTGGGGCTGAAAAATAAATGAGATTTAAAAGTTAATAGGTTAGCAAACCCATAATGATACGTTCCAAAATACTGAGGAAGGTAAGGGAAGAAATAGCAGAATCGTGAAGTGAAATATTTTCAAATAAAAATTGCAGAGAGGCAATATAAATTGAATGGTACAATTTTAAAGGAGCACAAGAACAGATAGACTTGGGATTCACATACATAAACCTTTAAGAGTGGCAGGACAAGTTGACATGGCTGGATGTCAAGAACTTAGAGAGAGCACACAGGAAATTTACTAGAATGGTACAAGGGATGAAGGACTTGATGTGGAAAGACTAGAGAAGCTGGCATTGTTCTCCTTAGAACAGAGTATGTTATGGGGAGATTTAGTAGAGTTCCTGAAAATTATGAGGGGCTTTGATCAAGTAGGTAGGGAGAATGTGTTCCCGTTGATAGGAGCATCGGTAACCAGAGCAGAGATTTAAGATAATTGGCAAAAATCCAGAGGGGGAAATGAGAATTTAATCTGGAACGTTGTGTAGGAGAGGTGATAGCAGATTCAACCATAGCTTTCTAAAGTGAACTGGATGTATAATTGAATAAGAGATATTCGCAAAGCTCTGGAGAAAGCACAGGAGAATAGGACAAACTGAACAGTTCTTTCAAGGGAGCAGCACAGACGTGATGGGCCAATGGTCCTTTCTGAGTTGTATGATTCTATAACACTTAAGAAGTTTCAAAAATTCTTTGGAGTAGGCATTTATATTAAAAGACTGCCAGAAATATTAATTTTTCTTTTAAACCTCTTGTGTACCAAAATACATTTGTAACTGAATAATCCATCAACTTGTTTGTTTTATTTGAAACTGTGCCACCTTCATTATTGACATTGTTTTTTCAGGTCCAGAATCAGGTATTTTCCAGTTCAAACTGTTCTAGTTTGATCAATAATTTAATCTCAAATCTAATAAATGAGTACCATAGCCTTGAGCCGGAGCTTCTGGGACAGCGTGTTGAAATCTCTAAAGTTGGTGCTATTCTAAACGGGGTAAGATTACATATGATGCTCCTCTATGAAATTAAAACTTTGTTTTTCTAGCTTTCCACTTGATATCATTATTATAAGTGTTATACCAACTACAGTATCTTAACTATTTTCTATATCAACTAAGCACTTTGTGCTTTCACTTCTCAGGCATTAGTCTGAGTATAACCAAACCAATACATACCAAATCTTGTCCCTGTTTCTGAGCCTCCTTCGTAAAATGTGTTTGGGGCATTCTCAAACCAGTTCCTAAACAACTAATTACACTCTATTTTTTTTTTAAAAAAAGATTGCTAGTCAAGTTGTGATTTATTTTCTTATTTACAGGATCTTCGAGCTCTTGCTTTGCTGCTTTCCATACACACCCCCAAACTATTGGACTCAGCACTAATCCAGACATTACAGGACTTGTTGAACAAGTGCAGAACTTGTCAACAACAGAGAAGTGCACTACAGGAACAGGAAGCAAAGGAAAGAAAGACAAAAGGTATGTATCATGGATTATTTAGATCATTTATTTAAATTCTGTGAAATAATTTTGACATTTTGCCTCTAAGCTAATATCACAAGAGTTACTAATATTCCCATCAGTGCAGTACTATCATACTTTACATAGATTTATAATCTTTACCATTTATGTGTGTATTACCTATATTGACATGATTATCTTTGCAGGCCTTTTTTACTCACTGGAAATAATGGCCGCTTTAGTACAGAGGGTAACCCAGCCCTTGCAGCTTTCTGCAAGAAGATGCACTTCTTTGTACTGCTGTGCATCCTCTCCAAAATAAATAGGTGGCTTTAGTACTAGAGAGAGACTCCAATTTCAGAAATGCTAAAAAGTCTGGGATCTATATTTCAGGGACCTATTCAACAAAGCTCTCCTCCAAAAGCACCCAAGCCACCCGTAGGAGGATAAAGTTGGAGGAGCACAAGAAAGAAACCAACAACAGTTTAGCCATAGTTAGACAAGGACAGCTACCTAGTGCAGCCAAAAGAAATCTTAATGTATCAATGTGCTTCTCCTGCAACCACTGTGAAATCAAAATATACACTTCCTTCATAAAATGTGTAAGTAAAGGTAAACCAAAATTCTATCTAAAAGAATCCATATTATGAGTGAAGTAACTTGGAACTCATAAGTCAATATCTATTGTGTTGGATATATTTAGTGTGCTTACCAAAGTTAATGTGGCAGAAAAACAGGAACAGGAGTAAGATATTTAGTCCCTCAAGCTTGTTCCTCCATTCAGTGAGATCATGACAGATCAGCAACCTAACTCCATGTACCTGCCTTTGCCCTTTGTCCCTCAGTACTTTTGGATAACAAAAATCTAGTAATCTCAAATTTAAAATTATCGGTTGATCTAGCATCAATTGCCATTTGCAGAAAGAGTTCCAAACTTATTCCACCCTTTCAGTGTATAAGTGTTCCTTAATTTCACTTCTGGAAGTTCTGGCTGTAATTTTTAGACTATGCCTCCTTGCCCAAGACTTCCCAGCCAGAGGAAACATTGTCTTCTACCAATTATGTGTTCCCTTTAATATCTTGAAGATTCTATCAAATCACCCCTTAACTCTTTAAATTCCAGGGAAAACAACCCTGGCTTGCCTAATCCCCTCTTGTAACTTAATACTTGGAGTCTGGGTATCATTTTGGTAAATCTAGGTTGCATTCCTTCCAAGGCCAATTATTCTTCCTAAACTGCACCTCAAGCTGTTCACAGTACTCCAGGTGTGGTCTAGCCAGGGCTTTGTGTAGCTGTAGCATAACTTCAATCCCCTAAAGCTTTGTTGTTTGAACTTTCATGATGTACCAATGACCTAATGACTTAATGAGTTACTTCCATTAACAGGGTACTCCTTTTCCAGCAGATGTTTCTGCTAGTGGCTGTACATGTAAATTTGAGAGTATATCTAACAACAAACATACTTTTTCTATGTAGAAGGTTGTAGATGTTAAAAATGCTAGCACCTAATATCTGTTGATGTATAAAATGAAGCTTGAAAATAACATAACTGCATGGGAAAGCAGCACTTTGGCATTAAATGCAGCATTTTTGTTCTTGGCCTGAAGCATGATTAAATGGAAAGTAGCAGACATAACCACCCCCCCACCCCATTAACAAAAGCTCCCTGAATCCACCTCATGCAAGGCAAGATTCCTGTGAAGGAATCCAAGAACTTAGATCAATCTTGCTAAAGCTAAGTTTAGGACAGGGTGGACTTCCTGTGCCTCAATCAATATATTTTAAAAACAACAGCTCTTGCCACAAAAATATTGTTCTGAATGTTTTAAGATTCTGAGAGCTGTGAATAAGTATCTTGACTTCTTTCCAGTCCTCAAATAGACATTTCATCACTGTAATTGTACCTGAGGCACTTATCAATTATTGTTGGCAGAGACTATGGCTCACAGTTTCTTAAGACTTTGGCTCTTTGCTAAACCAGAGTCTATTATATCAGCTTCTGTAAGTAAAATAATATGTCTGCATCAGAAGAGTTTTATAATTCAGTATGTAGCCCTATCAACCACTATCATTATTTTTCTCCCCTTTCCCAACATTTCCTCATGAAATACAGGCAACATTTTAACAACTTTTTTCTCCTTTTGCAGATGATGAAGGAGCCACTCCTGTGAAAAGGAGGCGTGTTAGCAGCGATGAAGAACATCCTCTGGACAACAGCACTGGACATAGTACACCCAGTGACACTAGGACAGAACCTAGAGAGGCATTAACCCCAGCCAGTACCTCAGACACTGAGACTAGAGACTCAGCAGTTATTGATCCAGGCACTGAACATGACCCACCAACCCCTGATCCAATTTCTGTGAAAGAAGATAAAACGGAACTTTCTTCAAGTGCACATGAGACATTAATCAGCAATAGGCCCCAGGACTCTTTAGAGCAGATGCAAGGGGAGGATACAGTGGAGGATTGCAAAGTGGTGAAAGAACTACTAAGTTCCGAAAAGGAAACTAGTGTGAATGATGACGACTCTGACTCTCCCTCTACACCACCGCCTGTTGCCACAGTTTTATCTGATCTAACTGACCTTAGGAACTGTGAGGCTCAAAATCTGCCTTTCGACCCAGAGACCAGTTTATCCAACAGCTGTACCCATTCCAGAGGACTCTTTAATGTGCAGCAGCAGGATCTTTTAGATAATTTGTGCAGGACCATTGAATCCACGATTAGTGCGGTCACAAGAATATTGAGCAGAGGGAATCAACCCACTTCTTGATGAGACTACTAGCATGACTAGTTCTGTCTTTTTTAAATACAGTTTGAGTTTTCGTTTAATTCTGTTCTGCCTGTTGGATCTGATGCTTTGTGCTTCACTGTCAAGTGACATTTTTCTGCTTGAATGCCTGTTAGTTGTTTGTATGAAGAAGCATCTCAGCCATGAGAGAAATCCAGTGTGTTAGGGTTATGCGCTTGAAGATGTGATAAGTGGAAATCTAAACACAAATTTCTAGGTAACTTAAAACAAAGGCATTTACAGCACATTTCTCAAGGGCAATCATATTAATGGTCAGCTTTTACATAGAAGTAATTTGTTGTGGCTTTTCATCCAGATTTGAGGTGTATCTTCGGGTGAAGGGTTACAGAGATTTTTGTTCTTCATATTGTATGATGTAATTTAAAGATATTGCATTTTTACTGTGTATAATATTGTGTCTTTTGTTGCCGGTTTTTGTACTCTATTAAGGAGGCAATTTTGCCTCAAATCTCCGTGGTTCTATTATCCAAATTAAGTTGTTTACTTGTATACTAAACCAACCACGATTAATTTGATTCTGTTAAGAATCCTCTGTAGACATCGACTGGCATAAGTAAGGTGCTTTATCTGACAGGTTTCCCATGGCGGAAATAAAGCACACAAAATAAAAATTAGAACTTTATTTTGTTCTCAAGAATGTTTTATTATATACACAAAGTTAACTGCCAGCTATTCTGCACAAAGGAATAAAGTAGGTATTAGATTCGTATCTTAATAATCACAAGTTGTTTTTCTCACTGACGTCTCATTGTCTATGTTAAATTGTAATGAACTCACTGAAGACCATAGAGTTTGCCATTTGATGTGTAATTTTACACTGAAATTCAAACAAAAGGTAGACATGATGGGTTTTTAAAAGTGCTATTGTGGATTTAACCTAACACTAAAGGTTCATTGCTACTGCGCTAAAAGCAGTAAGCTAGTTATTAGAGACAGATCATTCACTCTGCCACTTCCTGATACTACTGTAAGTCTTTCCAAGAACTGTATTTTAAGTCAAACTTGGACAGGCATTGAAAGTGCTTTTGGCCTTAATGCATTTAATGTTGAGGGGTTTTTTTTGGTAATCAGAAAGCAGTACCTATACATAAGTATTTAGACCATACTGATGCTTGATACATTGTGAAAAAAAGCCTTATCCACATTCCTGAGTTGTTTAATATGTCTGACAAATGTATCAAATTTTCACATTATGCACAAGGAGAGTTTGCATCTGCATCGTTTCTGAATAAGAAGTAAGAAGCAAAGTTAATTAAACTTTTGATGTGACAAATATATGCAGAAGGATAACCCAGAAGATAAAGGGATTACACATGGTGCAATATTCCAGAATTGATGAGACCTCCTTCCTGAAGAGTGAGAAGGCAATATGCTATATTATCTGATCTGCATATAAAATAAATCAGAATGTAGTGTTGAAATGAAGGCAAAAAGGCAAGTCTGGATAAAGAGTTATTTTTTATCAAACATGCAGTTACAATTTATAAATAAATGTGTTCTCCACCAAAATAAACAAGATGCAACCTTGATGATAAAGGAATTTAAAGATATTTGAATCCTGAAAAAACAAGGATGTAATTTAAATTTTATTTATATAGCAAGACTGAAAAAAATGTAATGAAATTGTGTGTCAGTTGTATTGACCATATTTTATTGCATAATAAAAGCTATTTATATTTGTCCTGTTACAGAAAACCCTCAAGTGTTAACTACCAAACTTTGAGAGGACCTGTTACTGAAAGGATCCTCCACATGGTGGTAACCTGGAGAGGGACAAGGTAGGGAGTAAGCCACAAGGCCACACACACATTCTGAGCTGGACCCGCAACTGTAAAGGTTTGTATCCTTCTTTGAACAAAAGATCTCAAACTGTGCAGCACGTCTGAAATGTTAAGTCTCTGATCATGTGATCTTTATATACCAATCCCATGTTCTATCTCTGTTCACAGGATGATTTTATACAACTTTAATATGTCATTTCATCTCACTTTCCTTCAAGCGATGTTACATTCAGAAAAACTAAATCATACTTGGGAGTTATTATATTATGATTATCACACTATAAATATAATTCTTTGGTGGATTTCAAACTCTGGTTGAGTTAACTCCACTCTGGTGCACTCCTGGATGGGTTTCATTTGTCGTTTTGGTTCACACTAATCTTTTTTTTCCTGTTAAATCTTCCTAATCATTGTATTTAATTTGATATTGTTGTTATCTCATGTTAATCTCAAGCTTAGCTTTCTAGTTTAGTTGGTGTAATATTGGGTACTCCATTACAGAAAGGATATTAAAACCATGAGAATATCCAGTGTAGATTCATCAGAATAATACCATGGGTTGCGGAAGCTACAGTTATGAAGATGGTACATGGGAGCAAAATAGTTGAGCGTTTTTTAAAAATTATCATTGATTTGATAGGGTGAATAGGGAAAGACTTTTTTTTGGTTAATACACAAAGGGTAATTAGAAACATGGAATCCCTTGCCAAAGGAAGTGTTTGAGGCAAAAGCAATTTCATCTTTAAAGGGCATAGTGAGTAAATATTTGAAGAAGAGGCAGGTACAAAATTATTTGGAGGAAATACAGCAGAGGATTTAATTTTGGATAACTATTTGGAAAGAGATGACATAGGCATAATGGGCCAAATGGCCACCTCCTGTAGATTTTTTCTTCAATTGGCTCTTTTTGTACTGGCTCTGATATTTCAAATGTTGCATGAGCTATTATATATTGTTTCTTAGCTGTTGATCACCTGTTAACAAGAACATTAATAGGAACAGGAGTAGGCTATACGGTCCCTTGAGCCTATTCTGCCATTCAATACAATTATGGTTGCTCCATCTCAACTCCACTTTCTGTTCCCCATAACCCTTGCCTCCCATATAGTTCAAAAATCTGTCTATCTCAGCCTTGAATATGTTCAATGATTCAGCCTCCACAATTTGGTCTTACCAACATCCTATACAGTTGTAGCAAGACTTCCCTAATTTTATACTCCATCCCCCTTGCAATAAGGACCAACATTCTATTTGTTCTGATGAAGGGTCATAAGGACTCGAAACGTCAACTGCATTCCTCTCCGCAAATGCTGTCAGACCTGTTGAGTTTTTCCAGGTATTTTTGTTTTTGTTCTATTTGTTTTAATTACTTGCTGTACCTGCATGCTAACTTTTTGTGTTTCATGTACAAAGACAGACAGATCTTTCTGTACCACAGCATTCTGTGGTCTCTCTGCATTCAAATCATATTTTGCTTTCCTATCCTTCCTACCAAAGTGGATAACCTGATAGAGGTGTATAAGATTATGAGGGACATGGATAGGGTGGATAGGAAGGCACTTTTTCCATTAGTAGAGGGGTCAATAACCAGGGGGCATAGATTGAAGGTAAGAGGTAGAAGGCTAAGAGGGGAGTTGAGGGGAAATTTTTTCACCCAGAGGGTGGTGGGAGCCTGGAACTCACTGCCTGAAAGGGTGATTGAGTCAGAAACTCTCGTAGCATTTAAATATTTACTTACATTGCCATAGCTTCCAGGGCTATGGGCTAAGTGCTAGAAAATGTGATTAATGTAGTCAGATCTTTGTTGACCGGCGCAGACATGCAGGCCGAATAGCCTCCTTCTGTGCTGTAAATGTCTGAGTCTCACATTTTTCCACATTATATTCCTGCCAATTTTTTGCCCATTCAGATGCCTGAATGGCAGTGTCACTGAAGACTGCAGCTCTCCAGAGAGGCTATCACAGAACTCTGTGCTGTGATGGCAGATGAGCTGACTCCCAAAGGTGGAGGTGGCCACCCAATGCCAGTGGCACTAAAGGTCACCATGGCGCTAAACTTCTATGCCTCCGGTTCTTTCCGGGGACCGACCTATGATGAATGGATCCCAAACCAGATAAAGTATGAAACTAGGCACAAATCCTTTTCATGATAGTTGGTTTATTTACAGAATGCAACAATACATAGGTCTACCTCATACCTACTAACCCAGTGTCCCAGCAATCTCTCTTTATAAATCTTCATCTCCTGAATGGGAATCAAATCCTGGCCGCAGCAGTGAGAGCGCTGAATCCTAACCACTAGACCATCAGTGAAGGTCAATTTCTCTTTATACTCTTTTGAGTAAGGCTTTAAACAAATGGTCAGATTAAAGTGATAGCCCCTTAAAGGAGCACTCTAACAAAAGGCAAAATATTAAAGGAAACTTATCTAATCAAAGTTAAATGTCATTTTGGGTGCTGAGGATACACTTGAGCCCCCACAGTGCCCACTGGTCGCAGAAGGTCTCGAGCATACCAGTGGACATCATGTGTTCCCTGTCCAAGGGCACCCAGTTGCAAATGTAGCTGTGGAAGAGGGGCAGACAGTCAGGCTGGACGACCCCCTCGACTGCTGCTGCCTGGACCTGTTGATGACTACCTTGGCCAGGCCCAGGAGTAGACTTACAAGGAGGCCCTCCTCCCAGCCTACCCTCTTCTGCACTGGGTGGCTAAAGATTAGGAACATGGGGCTGAAGTGCCTCCAGAATTTGAGGACCAGCCGCTTCAAATAACTAAAAAGGGTCTCAACCTCGTGCACTCTGTGGTATACATGGAACACGGGGTCCTCAAGGCCGCATATATACAGGTGGCCTGGAAGTCTGTAAACCATCTCAACCTATGTTTGCACAGGACTACTTCGTGCAACATCCTCCAAGCCAAATCCCCAATGGAAAAGAAGAGGACTCCCATGTAGAGAGACCTCCACTAGGGACCACCACCGGACGGCAGGACGGACAATCTCTCTTTATACTCTTTTGAGTAATGGTGAAAACAAAAACTAATTAACCAATAAATTAAAGCCAAACCAATTGATAATCCTTTAAAGGGCACTAACTAAAAGAAAATTTAAAGGAACCTCCAGAATTAAATGAGAATGTCGTTTTGGGAGCTGATAATGCACTTCAGCCCCTGCGAGGCCCACCGTTCACAGAGGGTCTCAATTGCGCCATTGGACAACGTGTGCTCCCTCCCCAAGGACACCCAGCCACGAACGTAACCACGAAAGAGGGGCAGACAGTCAGGCTGGACGACCCCCTCAACCGCCCACTGCCTGGACCTGTTAATGGCCAACTTGGCCAGGCCCAGGAGCAAGCTTCAATCTCTCTTTGTACTGTTGCACAACAGCCATTTTGAGCAAAATAAAATTCTGCAAACAGCAATCAGACGAGTGACCGATTACTCCACTAACACTTATTTGGTGGTGTTAGTAAAAGCATGAATGTTGGTCCCACTGCACCAGGAGAATGCTGCAAGTACTTATTTAAACAATGCTGTTTAACTATTTGAACAATTAGCATCCGTTAGCATCCTAGTCTGTGACACATCGATCCATCAAGGTAGATTAAAGGATTCTGCATGCCTCACCACATCCTTCCAACGACCACTAGTGTGGAGATCGATGTGTCCAGAATAGAACACTGGAGCACCATGCCTCATACTCGCCAAAGGCTACCTTGTGCTGATCTATGAGGTTACTCACTTACCCTATTGTGACTGCAATCCAGCATCATCTGCAATGGAGCAGTTGGAATACTGCATTGGTGTCAGGATAAGAAGGGTATTGCTGGTCTGGGCCTTAGCAATATGAGCTTTCTTTTCCTGCAGGCACAAAGATGAGAAATGTTAGTTGCCTGACTAAAACAAGCACAGTGTTTAAACTAGTGACAGCCTAGCTATCCATAAGGGGAGCACACAAGTGCTTCCTGCATGAAGCTACTCTGGAGCGACCTTGCCACAGTCAATCCTGACAGATGAGCGCTTGTTGCCGGAGTGCAGCCTTACTTCTGATGGCATATTTTGCTGCCTTGCGCCTTTTCCACAGATTGGGTGAAGATTCCCGCTCCACCAAACTTACCCTCAGTCGTTGTCACGTGTAAGCTCCTAAGGAAGGTGAGGTGTGAAGTTCTCACGTTGGCTCAGTGAACAAGTTCATTCACCCATTTTCAACACTACAGCCAGGATCTGCAGCTAGGGCCGACAGATGACTCCGTGGCAACCGATTTCCTCTGTTAGCTCCATCCAACCCCGACTGGCCTCCTCCTGCAGTCCATGGTAAGAGGGCCTCCCACCTTTCCCAAGCAGCCCGGAAGGGAGCCTGCAGGGAGGCATCACTGAACCATGGGGCCACTCGGGATCTCCCTTCCGCCATGCCTTCAGACGCATTTCCTTCCTCAGGCATTTAGTGGAGTTCATTTTGATGGGAACAGGGCTCTTTAATGCAGCAGGCTCTTTTGAAGGCAGCAGGAGAACTCAAAACAGCAGTGGCACTCAGTCTGCTGGCAGCTATTTAAATAACATGTCAGCACCTCTGTTCAATGACTAGTCACCTGCTGGCAATTAATTGGCCAGCCACTTCCTGGTTGCTTCTGTTAAATGAAGTGATGTGGTGGTCTGAGTAGGTATTCTGAACTGTTGTGTGCATTCTGTGGCCCATCAACAATTGCTTTAACCTGAATATCATCTCCATGCATGTTATGAATATAGAGTAGCGCTAGAATTTTAACAGTTTTATTTGCATTTTTATTAGAATGTAGGTACGATAGTATGTTTGAATTGGTAGACTTTTCTAAATTTTCTAAATCTACACATGCCAACTGGGGCTCATTTGGGATATCATATCTGTCAAAATGCTGTCACATTCTTTGTTCACATTTGAACTTTTGATATTGGTTAACTTCCTCTGTTATATTTTGTGAGCCACAGATGAGCAAACAGCTATACAACCTTCTCAACTGATATGCAGGGCTCAGTTCTGTTGAAGGGTCATGTGGACCCGAAACGTCAGCTCTTTTCTTCTCCACCGATGCTGCCAGACCTGCTGAGTTTTTCCAGGTAATTCTGTTTTTGATATGCAGGGCAACTGGTTTTCCAGATGTTTTTAGGGATGAGTAATTAAGCCATGCTAATGGCTTGCAAAGCCTCATTGAAATATTAAAACATGTCTAATGTTGGAAACACTTAATTTCTCATTGTGGGGTGAGGTTCTGCCTGCAGCATGACCAGTGCCCATTTAAAAACAAGATGTACTGGAGCCCCACGATCCAGCTAGCTAAAGTCAGTTCCATAAACATTTGCGTTGGAGTTTTGGAGGTATTTTTATTTTCATCTTCACAAAACAGGCTGCCACAGAGTTGAACTGCGTGTTCTACAGTGACCTGCACACACCTGGATCAGAAGTGACCTTGCCCATAGAACAGAAGGAAGACATCATGCTGTATGTTCCAAACCACTCTGGGAGAGCTATACCACATTGGGCTAATTAAAATGCTGCGTACAAACCTATCAGGAAAATTGCGCCCATGGGTTTTTAAGGGAGCAACTCTATCACATCATGTGGAAAGTAGGCATCAGCTGGACATGAGAAACAGTTTTTACCAGTTGCCCAGGTTCCCTCACCTGTAAAAGAGTCACTGTTATGACATGGCAGATGATGTGTGCCAGGCAGACCAAATCCACAAGGGAAACCTGGTCGTGCTATCGCAACAGCTTTGCAATTTGTATTTATTACGAGATGCGTGCACTGAATTCAGAAGTAATGAGTCCACCAAGACCTTTAGACATTATTTAAAATTAGAATACTTATTAATAAAATAATAGATGTCAAGCACATGCATAAGACTACAATTACTACTATAATAACTCCTAAAATTCCTAATTGACCTGACCCCCAGTTACACACCCGTTAAGGCAACGGTCCAAAATAGATTTTAGATTTAAAACAAACTCAGCAAGTTAACTCAACCCTGGACAGTGGAATTCCAAATGGCTTTTCTCCAACTTCTGTTTTGGTAGACAGCAGACTTATGCATAAATGTTGAATGCTTCATTAAGGCTATTTCACACACTCCTGTTAGATCTTACATGGCCTTCTCATTTCACATAGCCCTTCATTCTCCTTAATATATGTTTCTCTCTTAATATGTAAATTCTATTGTTTCATATGTCTTTGAAACTGTATCTTTCTCTATATAAAAAACATTCATGTTGCCACTATTCCCAGCAACCTTTGGGAAAAATAAACATTCCTTAGCCTTGCTTATCTGGTTAGTTGTAAACAGACTAAGATCTCTTTGAAATCCAAATCTCCCTTCATTTATCTAAAAATGCAAATTCCCTTCCACCTTACATGCTAAGCCAGCATCCATGTTTACTCATTACCATGTCAAGCACCTCGCTTCTTTTTGTTAGGGGGAAATTAAAAATGCTAAAAGAGAACACTGTAAGAATTTACTGAAAAACACTTAAGCTCTCCAGGCAGACCTGGCTGTTAAACATATTAAGAGTTGAAGATTACCAGATGAACATTGCACAGCCTTGAGAGTCAGACTAGAGACACAAGCAGGACATAAATTAGATTAGGTGTACTCCCCTCTCACATAGGGAAGGGGCAGATAGTTTTATCTTAAATATGGGAAGACATACAATAGACAAAGAGGGAGCTTTGATGAAACACAAACAGTCTTGAGCTGTGAGAACCAAGGTCTTTGCGTACGTGTTTTAATTTTGGTTGGATAACATAATTATGTATACATCCTTTAGAATAATTGGTTAATAAAATCACATGTTTATGTACTCAATAGGATAGTGTTAGCATGGGACCGGTCTGTTGGTTACCGATTGGATGTGTTCAAATGTACTCAAATGTACTATGATAAGAAAAAGTACAAAAGTAATGAAATGTAATCAGCCTGGGAGTTGGGTTTTCATTCTTAGGAATGATTGTGGCTCTCTTGCATATGCTTGAATAAAACCGGTTAAAGGAAGCCTGAGTCTCTGTGGTCGCTGTGTGATCGGGGATTGTAACTTCTTCTCTTCAACTGATCTATGTGGTAGTTGCTGGATTAGAGGAAGTGCCTTCTTCAGTGGCGTAGTCGGCAGGATTCGCCCGGACCTCTGTGAAGGCGGAACAATGATCTGGTGAGTATTTTCATTTTGAAAGATACTCTCCAGTTGTTCGCATCAGATTAGAACAGGGGTCTAATAGGGCGAATCCGAACGTTTCAGTCAGGGAGACTCAGGTGGGGGAACTGTGTGTCCCTGTTTTATTGTGGGGTGGTTGAGTCCTGTTTTATTGTGAGGCAGTTGAGTCCCAGGAGACTCAGATCTCGGGGGATCTGTGGGTCCCTGTTCTAGTGTGTGTGTGTGTGACCATTTAGTGTGTGTAGATATGGCCGAGAAGACCAAACTCGAGTTTGTTGTGGAATGGGGAGGTGAAGGAACCATGTCCCTTCACCTTGCCAGGAAGCATAGAGAGCTGGTCAGCAAAATGAAACAAGGGTGGCAGCCAAGCGACCCACCGTCACACTCCAATGAGTGATGGAAGCTCAGACTAACAATAAAACTGACAAAGCTACAGTACTCATTTTGAGCCTGTATCTGCAACAGACTAAACTAATATAGAAATATCTCTGTCAAGTTGCGCCGGTCGCAGCAGCAGGGGACCTGAAAGGTCCCCTACTGAATTTTTGTAACTTAAAAGAAATGAATTGATCCAAGTTTCAAGAGCTGTTTGTGCTGAGGAGAGAGAGAGAGAAAGGGGGTACCCCTAGGGGATTAGTGAGCAGTGACAGGCAGCAACAGAGAAAGTGTGAGCTTCAGTCAGTTTGATTGTCCCTATCGGTGGAGCTTATTCCCCTCACAGCTACTTGAAGCTTCGTATAGAGTTAAGTTCAATATTATAGGAATATAAATACATACCTTTATATATGTGTTTGTTTGTGTGCAAGGAAGTATTTGTATGTGAGCTTTAATGTGTTTTTGTCCCTAAATTATCATTTGTGTGTGTAGTTCAGCACTTTAGAGTCAAAAACCCCATAATAGATTAAATGAAAAGTATACTCAAACATTCCAAAGTTTTGAGTATAAGGTTTGAGTTGAGATTTCTGGCAAAAATCACAATTTGAAGGCATTGTAAAGATAAAACAGGGCTTGCCTTTGTTTGAGATGAACCAACCCTTGTACCACCCCCTTGCAGACTAGTAGGGAATAACCCTCATCACCAGCTTCCAAGATGATTGGGATTAATACATACGAGTTAGTATTCTAAAATTCTGAGGAGAAAAAAAACAACTACCTGAAATTCAGAAGGATTCTAGGAAAACCAAAAGACATAAATACACGGTCTAGGTGGTTCCAATGGATAAATGGGGGTTTCTTTTGAAGAGATTCATTAAATATTAAAGGAAATCTGCATTCCAAAAGCACTGTAATTTGAATTTGGGACAATCTTGAGGTGTAACGTGCAGTGAAATTTAACAGGTTACTTTTGAATAATGAGGATGCTATCCAAAGATAAAGAATGTGTCAATAAACATATGGGACTTCTAATCTGGATACAAATCAAAGCAATGAGAAAGAGTTTTAGTTTTGATAGTGTAAATTACAGTTCTTATAAAGTTTAAAATTTTGAGGTTTGGTTCTTGATAAAGTTCTCAAAAGGGAATTTTTATTTTAAAAGGTTTTTGACAACAATTGGCACTAATTCAAATGCTGCAAGCTTTTGTATTTGTAAGTCTGTTCCCAAAATGTGAAGTTAAGCTCAAGACCTTGACAGAGTTTGGCAGAAATCAAATTTTTGGCCGAGTTAATGAATCTGGGATAATGCTTAAAAAAAAGTCAGACATAATTTAGTGGGTTACTTTTGAGACAATAAGATGTTGTTTGAGAAGAAGATAAAGAAGCAAAACATGTCAGTGCTTGATTTCTGTTTTAAAACTGTTATGAGAATACTTTATTAGACTGTAAAGTCTCTCCAGACAACCTGAACAAGATAAGATGGTAGCTATTGCATGTGTAAAATGGTATGAGGAAAGAGTTAGGGAAAGAGGACACCATAATGTACAAACTGTTTTAAAGGAACTGAATTTGATAATCTGGCCATCAACTCAGACCATTGGAAGCACACAGGGAAAGATAAGCAAAGATCTAGAGACAGAGATCCCCGCTGACATGGAATAGTTAATATGGCCTAAAGAGTAAGGAAACATTTTAAACGATCAAGACAATAGAAAAACTGACCTCAAGAGAATCTTAGGATGATCGTGGTCAGAAAAAAAACCCCCAGAAGTAAAACTATTTGGAATCTGTAGTTGAGGCAATTGAAGGATAAGGAGAAATAATACTTAACAACAATTTACCACAAGATGGATACAGGTAAAGGGAAAGCTGAGAAAAGGCTAAATAGATGTATTACTGACTATATTAATGTGCCTGCGAGCTACAAAGAGTAAGACCACAGGATTAACACCTTGATGACAGACAGAGTTAAACAGCTCCCAGAGAGAACTGCCACTGGAAGTGAAGATAGTGAGCCATTGAAAGATAGGAAAGAAGGTGCATTATAGAGTTGTGTAGACAGCTTAAGGAATCGAGGTCCGACATGAGACAGCAGCAGGAGATAGTAAACTGGAAGGAGTGGGATGCCTACCCAGATGGATTCAGATCAGGGAACTCATTTCACAGGGAGAGTCATTAAAGAAATGTGTAAACTTATGGAGATTAAACAGAAATTCCATATTCCTTGCCATCCCCAGAGTTCAGGGATGGTGGAAAGGATGATCTGAACTTTAAAAAGCCAAAGCAATTCAGGAGGCAAGGAACAGTTGGGCCACTGTATTGCCCAGTATTCTGATGTGCCTTAGGGGCTACACCAAATAAGACTACCAGGTTCACCGCATTGAATTGATAACAGGAAGGGCCATGCAGTAACCTGAAGGCATTATAATAGGAGGAGGAGTTGTAGGGCCACTAAAAGGAAAAATACGGGACTATGTAAGGGAATTAAGTAAACAATTACATGTGTTGAGCGAGGAAGTTAGGGACTGACCGATGATTAAGGATATGGAAACAGGCAAATCCAAAGAGCAACAACAGACCCCCCAAGTGGGGAATAAGGTGATGGTCAGGGTGAACCCTGAACGAACAGGGTTTGGCCCAGGTGGCATGGACCATACGAGTTAATTATGACAGGTGATACATGCGCACTTGTAGATATGAAAATGGGAAATAAATGGAGGCATTCCACAGTTAAAGATATATGGTGAATCACCAAGCGGTAACCCGGACAACAAGAGCCAATGTTAATGTTTCCACAGGTCCGTGACCCTGGCTATGGGCGTGTCAGCGCTGGCATGGGAAGCACCAACGGTCAACGTCAATAATGACACCTGCCTTCACCCTGGGCAGTACGCACTACTTCCTCAAGAAGGAAGTGGGAAATGGATAAGAAAGCCCAACACCTGGATTACGGATCAAGTCACTACACGGACACATCAAAGGAACAATTGGGAACAGGACCCCCACACGTGATCACACAAAGAGTTGCAAGAGTACTTTACATTTAACAGCACCAGGGCAGCCAATCCAGCTAACACCACTCGAGTGTAACAGCGGGAACTTCACGGGAAGGACAATGATGAACTGACGAATGCACTTTTGAGGATACACCCCAGCAGGAAATACACACCCAGTAACACCTCACTAAGCATAAACATAGACACGAGTGGTGGGGTAACAATAATTAGGATTTTTGACAATAGAACTGGACTGGATTGGTGCTATGGGGGATGTAGAATGTACGCGCCCCCTACCAGCTTTTCATCAACAAGCATTTGGATGTATACGAGATTAATGTGACCGCCAGATGGACAGACCTACCTCCCTTTGTTTGGGAACCGGGTCTTGAGGGACAATATTGTCAAGAAACATGTAAATATGTAATAGATAGGCATGATTGTTATGATACACGATGTTTCACTTTGACGACATGTGGACATCAAAGACCCACTCAATGTCCAGATGTTGTAAATCCCCCCACAGATGGGATAGGCAGGATAGAAAAGTTAGAACCATTATTGCATGATGTAACTATGGTCTCCCTGAAAGTGACATATAATATCTCGGGACTACTGTCAGTGTTACATACCACTTGTCACAGCCACCAGAATTCCATAAAATGGGCTAGAAGCCAACTGGAGAAGGTAGTTAAAGACTATAAATTTTGAATCGCCCTGGGAAATTAGGGCAAAAGCACAGGCCAGGTTAAGAAGTATACTAGGCGATATCGGAGGGCTATTTGGGAGTGCCAATTCCATGCTTAATTCAGGTCAGATCTATGACTTAAATGATTATCCCTCCTGGGTGGCCGCTGAGACTGCCCAAGGGTTGCACTACAGTGCGCATGGGACAGGATATGCCCTGACAGCCGTGGAGCTACAAGGAGAAGGTCTGCTAAGGATTCTTAGGCAGACGGCAGACGGGATAATAGACACAGCTGAATCACAAGCCACAGGGAAGGCATGCGATATGCTTGCACGAGATCTAATTGATGGGGTAAAATCCAACATTGAAGATGTTAGGTTCAGGACAATTCCTGAACACATGTTCGAGTCAGTTTACCAATTAAACCTCATAAATTTACGCAGGAAGCGGCAGGAATTGGTAATTACGCAACCTCAAGGTGGAGGAGAGGATGGAGTTATAAAATTTATCATGGCCATTCCCTAAGAACATCATCCAAATGGGGCTTTCCTGAACAGCTATAGGTTTGAGTCCCTAGGAGTAGACAAAGGGGCGATGGTATTCCGCTTAGGGCCACGTGGATATATATCCTGTGTAAAAGACATGGTACTGATGAGTACTAGAGACTGCTGTTCAGAATCAAAAAATTACATTGTCTGCTCTTGCCAAATGCTGGAGATATTTATAAACACAAGCAAAGTTACATTCACCGCTTTACCAATTCAGGAAGCATTTAAGGCAATTCAGGTATCCTCAACTCAATGGTTCTTCATGACCAGCGAGGCTGAGTTCCTTTATGGGGACTTACTTTGTGCTAGCAACTCGAGTTTCTGCCTACAGGTGACCGATCCATTTACCATAGGAGACTTCCATTTGCCAGGCAGAACCACAGGATACTTGTTTAGCCCTTGGTGGGATGACACATTGTTCACTGATCAAACTCCTGTCCGAATAGCACGCCTGGCCATGCAGGAAGCCACAAGAATAGCTCAATCATTTGTAGAAGCTTCTAGAGAGCAAATCGAGAGGGGGCGCGTGCAAGTGGATTTAGCCACCCAATCAGCCAGGAGGTTAGCCCAATCAGCTACTTCCTATGCTACAGCCGGAAGATTGATGAATTGGTGGGAAATTGTTAGAATGGGTATGACGATAGTCACAGGAATTATGCTCTTATGGGCTATCGGACTCTGCTGCTACCAACGTAAAACCTGGAAAGGGACTCTCCAGGCACAAACAGTAACAAACCAAAGGCGCGCATCAGTTCCCCAACCTATGCATACTTCAAGGGGGAGGACAGGAAATGGAAAAGTTATGTTATACTACCAGGTGGTTTAGGATTCCTCTGGCGGCCTGGACGACTGGCCATCCGAAGGACCAGAAGAGGAATTCTCAACTTAAGGTGTGGCCAGCTTGGGCTTTGCCAAGGGCCAAAAGGGGGGACTGTTAGGGGAAATTAAAAATGCTAAAAAAGAACACTAAGAATTTACTGAAAAACTCTTAAACTCTCCAGGCAGACCTGGCTGTTAAACATATTAATAGTCGAAGATTACCAGATGAACATTGCACAGCCTTGAGAGTCAGACTAGAGACACAAGCAGGACATAAATTAGATTAGGTGTACTCCCCTCTCACATAGGGAAGGGGCAGATGGTTTTAGCTTAAATATGGGAAGACATACAATAGACAAAGAGGAAGCTTTGATGAAGCACAGTCTTGAGCTGTGAGAACCAAGGTCTTTGCGTACGTCTTTTAATTTTGATTGGATAACATAATTATGTATACATCCTTTAGAATAATTGGTTAACAAAATCACATGTTTATGTACTCAATAGGTTAGAGTTAGCATGGGACCGGTATGTCGGTTACCGATTGGATGTATTCAAATGTACTCAAATGAATTATGATAAGAAGTACAAAAGTAATGAAATGTAATCAGCCTGGGAGTTGGGTCTTCATTCTTAGGAATGATTGCCACTCCCTTGCATATGCTTGAATAAAACCGGTTAAAGGAAGCCTGAGTCTCTGTGGCCGCTGTGTGATCGGGGATTGTAACTTCTCCTCTTCAACTGGCCTATGTGGTAGTTGCTGGATTGGAGGGAGTACCTTCTTCGTTTTGATAATTTAAACATGCTGTCTACTTGACTCCAAATATAATTAAATCACACACAGACAACTATACTTACCCCATAAACCTACTTCACAATAAACCAGAAAAATATTATGAAAATTATTATACATTCATGACAGTCACTTCTGGTAACCATGGAAATTAAGGGTGGAAAATACGCATGCAATGGCCATAATCTTCCAATCCTCCTCAGATTCAGGACTGGAGAATTGCAAATGTTTTACACTTGTTCAAGAAAGGGTGTAAGGATAAATCCAGTACTTACAGACCAGTCAGTTTAACCTTGATGGTTGGAAAAATTTTAGAAATGATAATCCTGGACAAAACCAACAGTCACTTGGACAAGTGTGATTAATTAAGGAAAGCCAGCCTTGATTTGTTAACAGCAAATCGTGTGTAACTAGTTTGACTTGAGTTTTTTGATGAGGTAACAGAAAGGGTTGATGAGGATAATGCATTTTAAGGCTCATGTAGACTTCCAAAAGGCATTTGATAAAGCGCCGCATAGACGGCTTGTCAGCAAAGTTGAAGGTCGTGGCATAAAAGGGGCACTTGCAACATGGATATGAAGCTCGCTGAGTAATGAGAAACAGAGTAGTGGTGAACAGTTGTTTCTCAGACCGGAGGCCAGTAATATAGTAGGTTTCCCAAGGACCAGTAATGGGACCACTGCTTTCCTTTATCTATATTAGTGATCTGGACTTGGATGTGTAGGGCCCAATTTCAAACTTTGCAGATGACACATAACTTGTAAGTATTGTGAACAGTGAGAAGAATAGGCTGGTGGAATGAACGGACACATGGCAGATGAAATTTAATGCAGAAAAGTGTGAATTGATACATTTTGGTAGGAAGAATGAGGATAAACTAAGGATATAATTCTAAAGGTGGTGCAGGAACAGAGGGACCTGTGGATATATGTATATACAATCATTGAAGGTGGCAGTGTAGGTTGAAAAAACAGTTAATAAGACACACAGGATCCTGGGCTTTATAAGTAGAGGTGTAGAGTTCAAAAACAAGGAAGTTATAGTGAACGAGTAGCTAATGTAACCCCACTATTTAAAAAGGGAAGTAGAGAGAAAACACGGAATTATAGACCAGTCAGCCTGACGTCAGTAGTGGGGAAAATTCTAGAGCCCATTATAAGGATTTAATAGCTGAGCACGTGAAAAACAGTGGCAGAATCGGACAGAGTCAGCATGGATTTACGAAAGGGAAATCATGCTTGACAAATCTACTGGAATTTTTCAAGGATGTAACTAGTAGAGTTGATGAGGGGGAGCCAGTGGATGTGGTTTATTTGAACTTTCAGAAGGCTTTCAACAAAGTTCCACAAGAGATTAACGTGTAAAATTAAAGCGCATGGGATTGGGGTTAATGTATTGAGATGGATAGAAAACTGGTTGGCAGATAGGAAACAAAGAGTAGGAATAAGCAGGTCTTTTTCCGAATGGCAGGCAGTGACTAGTGGGGTACCGCAGGGATCGGTGCTGGGACCTCAGCTATTCACAATATATATTAATGATTTAGATGAGGGAACTAAATGTAATATCTCCAAATTTGCAGATGAGACAAAGCTGGGTGGGAGGGTGAGCTGTGAGGGGGATGCAGAGATGCTTCAATGTGATTTGGACAAGCTGAGTGAGTGGGCAAATGCAAAGCAGATGCAGTATAATGTGGATAAATGTGAGGTTATCCACTTTGGTAGCAAAAACAGGAAGGCAGATTATTATCTGAATGGCTATAAATTGAGAGAGGGGAATGTGCAACGAGACCTAGGTGTCCTCGTAAGCATGCAGGTATAGCAGGTGGTAAAGAGGGCAAATGGTATGTTGGTCTTCATAGCAAGAGGATTCGAGTACAGGAGCAGGGATGTCTTGCTGCAATTATGCAGGGCCTTGGTGAGACCACACCTGGAATATTGTGTGCAGTTTTGGTCTCCTTATCTGAGGAAGGATGTACTTGCTATAGAGGGAATGCAGCGAAGGTTTACCAGACTGATTCCTGGGATGGCAGGACTGACATATGAGGAGAGATTGAGTCGGTTAGGCTTATATTCGTTGGAGTTCAGAAGAATGAGGGGGGAACTCATAGAAACCTATAAAATTCTAACAGGACTAGACAGGGTAGATGCAGGAAGGATGTTACCAGTGGTGGGGGATTTTCAGAAGTTGTGAATGGCACTGAACATTGTGCAATCTTCAAGCAAACATCCTCACTTCTGACCTTATGTTGGAGGGAAGGTCACTGAAGCAGCTGAATTTGTTTGAGCCAAGGACACCACCTCAGAATTCCTGAAGCGATATCCTGGGGCTGAGATGATGGCCCTCTAGCAACTTCCTTTGTGCGAAGTATGACTCCAACCAGTGGAGAGTTTCCCCCTGATTTCTACTGACATCAATTTGTTAAGGCTCCTTGACACTACACTCGGTCAAATGATGCCTTGATATCAAGGGCAGTCACTCTCACCTCAGGAATTCAGCTCGTTTGAGCATGTTTGCACTAAGGATGTCTGGAACTGTAGATTTAATAAATGGATCCAAATGCTATGCTGACTTATATTAGTGTGTCATGTAATGGACGTTTCATGGTTTATTCCAATACAATTAAAATATTGGAGGTTTCTTCCAAAGCCTAAAGCAACTGTATGCTACAAACACAACAGGAATTTCAGGTTCTGAACAGCATTTATGAGGTAAACAAGCACCTTGGGACAACTTAATTAAAGGTTCTATGTAAGTACAAGTTGTTGTAACAGTCAGATAATTTGAGCATAGAAACAAGACAAAGGAGGACTTTTTGGAAACTGAATGTCAGGACCTAAAAGGTGCCGCTTCCTAAATCTCTAACTCAGTCCGGGATCAAGAGGAAAATAACAGAAAGACAGCCAAGGTTTTTCACACCATTTGGAGGGGTTCTCTTGTGTCCATAACCCCTACAAAACTGGAAAATATCAGTTTTCCAATAGTCTCGAGAATTTTTGTCATTTCCCAGGGAAGCAAGCTCCAGACACCTCACATTTTGGAACTATGCCAACAACTTTGTGCCTTCAACTTTTGTCCAGGTAACTCTTCCCCCTTCCCGCTGCCTGTTATGATGCCGCAGATGATGTGTGCAAGGCAGATCAAATCCATGAGGGAAACTCGATCCTACTATCACAACAGTTTCGCAATTTGTATTTATTTCAAGATGCGTACACTGAATTCAGAAGCAATAAGTCCACCAAGACTTTAGAGATTTTTTAATAACTAAAATTAAAATATTTATTAACAAAAGAAAAGATTTCTAGCACATACATAGGTCTTCAAATTATCACTATAAGAACTCCTAAAATCCCTAATTAACCAGGCTCCCAGTTACACCCCCTTTAAGCAATGGTCCAAAAATAGATTTTAGAGTTTAAACAGATCCAGCAAATTAACACAATACCCTGGACAGTGGAATTCAAAATGACTCCAGCTTCAGTTTCTGTAGACAGCAGGCATATGCACAAATACGGGAGGCTTTACACACTTCTGTTAGGTCTTACAATGTCTTCTCCTGACAGCCTCGTTCTCCCTTATATATGTTTCACCTTTTTTAATATGTAAATTCCATAGTTTCCATGTGTCTTTGGAACTTTTACCTTTCTTATAATAACATCTTTTCATGTTGCTACTATTCTCATTAACCTCTTTGAAATTCAAATCCCTCTTCATCTATCTATAAATGCAAATTCCCTTTACACCTCATATGCTAAGACTCCAACCATGTTTACTCATTAGCATATTAAAGACACTTCTACACCTTATTTTGATAACTTCAACTTGCAGTCTGCTTGGCTACAAAATGTAATTAAATCACACACAAAGACAGAACAATGCAATCCCCCATAAACCTACTTTACAATAAACCAGAAAAAATTATGAAATTTATTATACCTTCATTACAATGCCCCATAATGTCTGCAGCTCAGCTTCCAGCCCAGCAATTCTGAAGTTCCTCGGGCTTGAGAGCAGATCTCCAGGAAAGTGAGAGCAGGAGAATGAGGGGAGCAGAGAGTTTGGAGCCAAGCTTCAAAATCAACAAAAGAAATCAAGGAGTGACATCCCAGGACAGCAGGTAGATAATTGATTGATGAGTATTGCAGTTTTATTTTTGTACTTTAAGCTCAGGAGATGTGTCAATCTCAGAGCTAGGAATCTGAAACTTTATTAATATAATAATTTATAGAACTAAAATAATCAATTGAAGAATAATTTTAACTAAGTTTCATAAGTAAATGGTTTAGCGAGATATGGCAAGGCAGTTGTGCCATAGTTGTTGTTTCTGGACAGCATTTCAGTGTAGCTCTAATTTCAGCTCTGAGCTGTTAGGCTGGAGGCTGAGCTGCAGACATTGTGGGCATTAGGCTGGAAGAGAGTTACATGGGCACCTTTTTCTGGGAGACTGCCACACCCCTTAGGTTAAATGGAACAGTAGAGTTGGTCAATGGTCAGGGACAGGGTGCTGTGATTGGGAATCAGGAAGGTACTGTAGTGAGGGAGAAGCCTCGACTCTTGACTTTGACCAACATGTATGAGGAACTTGCTGCCTTTGTGGATAAGAAGGACTGCAGGGTGAATTGGAAAACTGACCCTAACACCACGGTGCAGCAGCCCATTCAAGTAGGGGGACTGAAAATGAATGTGATAGTGATAGGGGACAGCAGATTAAAGGGAATAAATACTGTTCTCTGCAACCGAAACTGGGAATTCAGAAGGTTGTGTTGCCTTCCCGGTGCCAGGATTCGAGCTATCTCTTCATGGCTGGTGATGGAGAATTTGGAGTAGGAGGGGGTGATCCAGTTGCCATGGCCCATGTAGGGACAAACATTGCGTTTTCCCTTTGAATGAGGTTCTGCAGAGGAAGTTTGGATGGGACTGGAGGGCTCATCAGTCTCTGTCCCCCAGCAATCCCCACAGAGTGGAGCTAGGTGCTGAACTGTGGGTGGTGCTGGAGAATTGGTGCTGATTCTGGGGCCATCTCCTGCTCACTGCCCACAATTCACAACACATCAGCCTTTTGGGCTGGTGCTCTGAGTTAATCCAGGTAATCCCAGGATGGAAGTTGATCCTAGTGGGGTTTTTTTTGGGTTGAGGGAAAGATGGGATTTTGGGGAAGAAACCCATTCAACTGGAGCTGCAGCTTTACATCAATTCCCCAGCAGCGTTGTGGGCGTCTTCAATGGTTTCAATGAGCATCTGTCCCTGGGGAGTCGATATAAATCTGCAGCACCAGTAAAACAAGTTTCTCCTTCTTTATCTTTTGAGTGAAAGCTGATCCTAAAGGGATTTTATTTCGTGGGGAGGAAAATATCAATCTTCATGGGATTTTAACCCAGGGAGGAATTGGAAGCAATTACTTATTTTTCAATTTTCCACTTTAGGACAAGATGAACCTCAGGGCAGTTCACTGGGAATCCTGTATTATTGCTAGTTTACACAAAGCTGCAGTGATTGGACAATGTTGAATTCTCAAGTCTGCCCTGTACAAACAGGGACGTTCACAATAGGAAACTTTCTCTCGGGATTTGTATTCCTCTCTCGTGCTCCCTTAGATCCTACTCATTCCATGCCACCGGCTTTCCATGATGTCACTTCTGCCGACATCTCCCCGAATATGTCCAGCCAGAGTTGGCAACCCTAAGCCAGCAGAAATTGGCATTGGGCCAAGCATATTGCAGAATTAAGCATGTAGCTCAGAGTGGTGTGGGAGGAAGGAATTTCAATTCATGGGGCACTGACACCTGTGCTGAGAAAAGGTGGCAATGCTCCTTTGGAATGGGCTGCAACTAATGAAGTGCCACAAGGTTCAGTGCAGGGGTGTCAGTTATTTACAATATAAATGATTTAGACAAAGAGACTGAGAATAATGTATCCAATTTTGCTGACGAAATAAAGCTGAGGACCACATATAGAGGCTGCAAAGTGATAAACTGGTTAAGTGTGTGTGCAACAAGTTGGCAGATGGCGTACAATGTTATTCATTTTAGTAGTAAGAATAGAAAAGCAGATTTTTTAAAAAGGTATGAAACTTCTAAATGTGGTATTATGGAGAGAGGCGAACTGAACTCTTCTATTTTTCTTGCTGTCTGTCCGTAAGCAGAGGTGACTCTCAGCAAACTCTCTAAGGTTAAATCAGAAGTATTGTTTATTCATACATTCAAACCCAGGGGATTGTCATCCCAACACAGACAGTTCAAGAAAACAGCTCACCACCACCTTCGCAAGGGCCATTCAGGATGGTCAATAAATGCTGGCTGAGCCAGCGATGCCCACATCCCATAAATGAATATTAAAAAAACTACATACACACACACGCGCAAGAAGGAGATGGGAAAGAAAATATTTCTACAACTAGGAATAACTTAAAACAAAAAAAAACAGAGATATGGATATCAATTCACATGAATGTCAGAGTCCAGAATGTCAGAGTCCAGTGAGGGTTCCTTTACATAGCAGTTAAAGTTCAGATGGGTTCAGCTAGCTAAAAGCAGGAGTTGTCGAATTCCTTCAAAGTTGGTGATGATGGAGCAAGATGAGGTTGGTATACTGAGACTTGGTCCGCTCTACAGGCGATGGCAGGAATCTTCCAGAGAACCAAGCTTCAAGGAGGTTTAGACTTGAGGCAGGCTTTGTTGCCAGCCTAGAGTCCAGGTCTGATGTTGACAGGCTGGATGTTAACGGGAATCCAGCAATGTAACGTTAAAACTTTCCAAAGGCCAAAAGAGCTTAGGTCATGTGGTGTTGCCCATTGATGGGTCAGTTTCAGGTTAACAATCAGTTTCTATGTCTCTGGTCAAAATCCATTGTTCACCTTAAGAGGTAGATGGTGGATATTAGGTATATGGAGGTTCAATTGCTCTCTCTTTGTTATAAGTCCAGGCTGGGGACACAGACCGTCTGCTGCTCCCTTGCTTCATTGATTGTAATGGGTCCACACAATGATGGTGTAAGATTGAGGATGAGGGTTGAGCTTCAACCTGTAATTACTGTTGGAGGTTTCCAGAGCAGTAGCCATTTTGCAAATCATGTGACCTGTAGCAGCTATGTTTTTGGTCCAGTAAAGTCCCTTTTTTAAAAAAGCAGAAAGTAAGGTTGGATTTAAATAGTATTTGATCTCTTCCACATCTTATGAACATGACAATTGATATTCAGAGATGCTTGGGTGTACTCATACAAGAAGCAGAGAAAGTGAGTATGCAGGTACAGCAAGCAATTAGGAAGGCATGTTTGCCTTTATTGCCAGGGGATTGGAGTACAAGAATAAAGAAGTCTTGATATAATTTTAAAGGGCTATGATGAGCCCACACTTAGAGCCCGTGCAGTTTTGGTCTCCATATCTTCAGAAGGCTATATCTGCATTGGAGGCAGTACAGTGAAGATTCACTTGATTGGTTCCTGGGATGAGAGGTTGTTCTGTGATGAAAAACTAAGTGAATTGGACCTATACTCTCTGGAATTTAGAAGAATAAGAGGTGATTTCATTGAAACATACAAGATTCTGACAGGGTAGATACAGAGGTTGTTTTCCCTGACTGGAAAATCTAGGGCACTGTCTCTGGATAAGGGGTTGATCATTTAGGACTGAAATGAGAAGAAGTTTCTTCACTCAGAGATGTGAATCATCAGAATTCTCTACACCCGAGGGTTGATTCTCCATTGTTGAATATATTCAAGGCTGAGAAGGAAGATATTTGGTTTCTGAGGGAAGCAAGTGATATGGGGAGTGGGCAGGAAAGTGAAGTTGAGGCAGAAGAGGCTGATCAGTCCAGTAACATAACCACCACACTACTGTACCCAACCTTGGATACTGCACAAATAAATGCACACTCCAGGCTATGAAACAAAAACTCATCTAGGGGGTAATCTGAAACACTAAACTCAAGAAAACTGTCTTGTATATAAAAACCCAAAAATGTAACGTCTCAGTAACTTGAAGTGTAGTTTTTTCTTTTAATGTGTGTCTTAGAATTATATTTAGGATTGTTGTCAAGCTATCAACTCTTTTGTTGATAAGTGTTGCTTAGTTTTTGTTCATTTACTCATGGGGCATTAATATAAATGTTGAAATCTCCTCTCTGTTTACACTTTGATTGTCAAACACTTACTGAACATCAAGAAACAGCTTCCTTAATGAAAGGGATGGATTTATTGTTCAGTGGACTTACTGTTAATAGGTATCCTTTTTGCCTTTCGTAGGCTGAGAACATTTTTAATTTTAATAATTCCAGTCCTCACCAACCTCCAACTTGCATTGGCATTTAAACAAATAATTTTACCTAATTTTTTATTAGGCCTTTACCACTAGGGTCAATGGTCTCCTGTGCTGTAAATTTTCTGTTTCTATTTCATAATTATGTATTAACATAAATCTATGAGAATATGTTTTAATTTAGCATCATAACCCAAGGACACTTATTGTATTCTTGTCAAAATAAATACAATCGAAAAAATGTCAGTAAATCAGGAAACATGATATATTGGGATTGTTGGTTCTTTTATTAAGTTTAATCAATGTAGGCTTCAGTTTCTTGTAAAAAGATATGCATAACTAAAATGTTCATCTCTCTACTTTCTGAAATTATATTTCCTTCTTGCTCTCTAGCTGATGCATCTGTCAGCCTTGACTTAGTGGTAGCAGAGATTTAAAAACAGCTGGAGCTCAGAGTCAGCGGAGATTTAAAAAGCTCGGGAATTGAAAGTCAAAAGTTCCTAATTTTTCAGGAAATTAAAATCTAAGGTATTTAGATAATAAGAATTAAATAAAATATTTCCGTTAACCTACCAATAAGATAAAGTGACATCAAACATGGACAAAAGAGCTGAACTCCTGAGGTGAGGTGAGAGTGACTGCACTTGACATCAAGGCAGCATTTGACTGAGTGTGGCATCAAGGAGCCCTCACAAAACTGGAGTCAATGCGAATCAGGGGGGAAACTCTCCGCTGGTTGGAGTCATACCTAGCACAAAGGAAGATGGTTGTGGTTTTTGGAGGTCAGCCATCTCGGCTCCAGGACATCCCTGCAGGAGTTCCTCAGAGTAGTGTCTTCGGCCTAACCATCTTCAGCTGCTTCATCAATGACCTTCCTTCCATCATAAAGTCAGAAGTGGGGATGTTCACTGATGATTGCACAATGTTCAGCACCATTCACGACTCCTCAGATACTGAAGCAGTCCATGTCCAAATGCAGCAAGACCTGGACAATATCCTTGCTGGTGCTGACAAGTGGCAAGTAACATTTGTGCCACACAAATGCCAGGCAATGACTATCTCCAACAACAGAGAATCTAACCATCACCCCTTGACTTTCAATGGCATTGCCATCACTGAATCCCCCACTATCAACATCCTGGGGGTTACTACTGACCAGAAATTGACCTGGACTAGCCATAAGCCATATAAATACTGTGGCTACAAGAGCAGGTCAAAGGCTAGGAATCCTACGACGAGTAACTCACCTCCTGATTCCCCAAAGCCTTCCACCATCTACAAGGCGCAAGTCAGGAGTGTGATGGAATACTCCCCACTTGCCTAGATGAGTGCAGTTCCCACAATACTCAAGAAGCTTGACACCATTCAGGACAAAGCAGCCAGCTTGATTGTCACCACACCCACAAACATTCACTCCCTCCACTACCGGTGCACAGTAGCAGTAGTATGTACCATCTACAAGACTACAAGAGTCCAAGGCTCCTTAGACAGCACCTTCCAAACCCATGACCACTACCATCTAGAAGGACATGGGCAGCAGATATATGGGGACACCACCACCAAGAAGTTCCTCTCCAAGTCATTCATCATCCTGACTTGGAAATATATTGCCATTCCTTCACTGTTGCTGGGTTAAAATCCTGGAACTCCCTTCCTAACAGCACATGGACTGCAGCGGTTCAAGAAGGCACCACCTTCAACACCACCTTCTCAAGGGCAACTAGCGATGGGTAATAAATGCTGGCCCAGACAGCGAAGCCCACATCCCCTGAATTAATTTTTAAAAAGCACAAGAGAAGCAGCTGATTTGTGAGTAACTGGTAAGTCTATTTATTTAAGTTGCAAGTTTTATTGTTTAATAAATACAGACTTAGCAGGGCAGCTCAGACCATGGAGTGTGCGTCCTGTTCATGTGGGAACTCCAGGATTCTCCTGCCTTGAATAGCCACATGTGCAGGAAGCATCGTCAGCTGCAACAGCTTGAACTCTGGGTTTTGGAATTCGAGCAGCAGTTGGTGCCGCTGTGGCCCACCCACAAAGCTGAGAGTTTTGTGGCGAGCAAATTAACAGATGTGGTCGCCCCAAAGCTTAAGCGTACAGAAGGCAGAGGGGGAATGGGTGACCGCCAGGCAGGCAAGGAGGATCAGGCAGAAAGTTGCAGATAACCCCTGAGTGCACCTTACTTTTCAACCAGTATTCCATTCTGAATACTGGTGAGAGTGACACTTTCTCTGGTGTGTGCAGCCAGAGCCAAGTCCACGGCACCACGGGTTGCCCAGCTGTACAAGGAGCATGAGGAAGTTTGGGAAAACAATTGTGATAGTGGATTTGATTGTTAGGGGAACAAGACGTGAATACAGGATGATATGTTGCCTTCCTGGTGCCAAGAATGTCACTGATTGGCTGCAGAGCATTCTGAGGAGGGTGGGTGAACTGCCAGAAGTCGTGATCCATATTTGTACCAATGACATAGGTAGAAAGAGAGTTGAGGTCCTTCAGGCAGAGTTTAGGGAGCTAGGAAAGGAACTAGCAGTAGGACCTTGAAGATAGTAATCTCCAGGTTTCTCCCAGTACCACATGGTAGTATGTATAGATATAGGAAGATAAAACAGTTGAATGCGTTGTTGTGGAGATTGCTATGATTCCAGCTATGAGAATACTGGACAAGCCTGATATTTGTTAGGATCTGGCTTAATAGACGATAACCATTTAAATAATGTAATGTGTGGAAGGACCAAGGGTAAGGAAATAACTGGCAGGACACCAAGATTAAATTGAAACACCAGGAGAATATTTACTATACAAACTTGAACAAAACAAACATGAGCAATAATGACTAAATAAGTACACTGAGCAAATAAATTAATGATTCTAAACAATATAAGCTATTTTAACTCAATCCAACAGACTTAGCTCAGCTTACAGCTCAGGCCTATGGTAAATTCCTATCAATACTACCTTCTGATCCAAGTATAGGCGTTGCTGACAGTCACACAGCACAACCCACCAGACACACGTAGATGCTCCCTTGGCATCTATTCCATAGCTGGACTTATCTCTTTACAGAGCTACTTGTACCAAGCCAATTCTCGAGAGCTCTTTCTTTTCCTCTCTAAGCATACAGAACTGAGTTGTCTGGTTAAACACAACAGAGTGGATATCTACAGCCTCAAGGTCAGCTTCTCTTATACACTCACTTGTCCCGAAAAAAAAACCAAAACCAACCAGTTTTCCTTATAGAGCATAACCCCTCCCTCAGCAATTTTCTTCCATAGCAACCTCAGGGCTTTCTTGCTCAAAAAGCCTCTGATGTGGTCAAAAGTTCAAGCATGGTTTGTAAACATACTAAACTGAGCCAAAAGTAAACAACCTCCAATTCATCTTAAACTGAAACCAACACTCTACATTCTTAACCCTAAATATAACCCGCAATAGAGTTATAACATGTCTCTCCCCCACCAAAAAAATGAAAATGCGTCCGAAATAGAAAGCTTTTTCATTCACAAACCAAATAATGTATCTTATCATGCTATCTCTCTTAATTCTTATCTTTACAAATATCTTATAACTAATATTCTCTTCATAGTACATTGAAATACAGGTATAGTAAAAGATTCTTTCAAATCTGTGGTACACAAATGAATTCTCCAAGGTCTCCATCACTGTCCCCACAGAAAATTATTTGAACAGTTACACTCTTGATAGAGCATCATGATGATGTTTTTTCCCCACAACCTGAACAATCTTTAAGTTGTAGGGTTGTAACATCAGACTCCAAAGAAATAACTGAAGGTTCTTAGTTTGTAACTTCTCCAAAAACACTAAAAGATTATGATCCGTGTAAACCACCGTCTTTCCTTGATTACATTTTCATATATTCATTCATGGAATGTGGGCGTTGCTGGCTAGGCCAGCATTTATTGCCCATCCCTAATTGCCTTTGTTCAGAGGGCATTTTTTTTTTAAAGAGTCAACCACATTGCTATGGGTCTGGAGTCACATGTAGGGCAGACCAGGTAAGGACAGCAGATTTCCTTCCCTAAAGGACATTAGTGAACCAGATGGGCTTTTACAACAATCAACAATGGTTTCATGGTCATCATTAGACTTTTAATTCCAGATATTTATTGAAATCAAATTCCACACGAAACATATATTTCAAATCGTTGAAGAGCCACGACCAGACTTAGTGTTTCCTTTTCAATTGTGGAATATTTCCATTGGTATGAGTTGAGTTTTTTCAAAAAATATCTGATTGGACGCTCGATTCTACCATCACCCTCTTGTAACACCACTTCTACGCCCATATCACCGGTGTCAAGATCCATTTTGAATGGCTTATTGTAGTTTGGCGCTACCAAGACAGGTTCATTCATTAATATTTGTTTCCAACCCTTCAAAAGCAGTTAGACAAGACTCTGCCCAGTTGAACGTCCTGTCTTTCTTCAACAAGATTGTTAGGGGAGCAACTGTAGTGCTGAAATTTGGAACAAATTTCCACTAAAATCCACTCATTCCTCGAAACCGTAGAGTTTCCCCTTTCCTGGGAACAGGAAAGTCTAGAATCACTTGTGCTTTAGCTTCTTTGGGTAATACTTGGCCTTGTTCCCACAATGTGCCCCAAATAAGTGACTTTAGCTTTGGCAAATGCACTTTTCACCAGATTTATCACTAAATTAAATTTTTGCACCTGGTCAAACAGTGCACTCAGGTTCTCCACATGTTCCTCCCACATTTTACTATAGATCACCAAATCATCAATATATACAACACAGGTCTTTCAATCTTTCAATGGCTTTGTTCATTAGTCTTTGAATTGTAGCTAGTGCATTCCTCATTCTAAATGGCATAACTTTACATGGTACAGTCCATCAGAGGTTGCAAATGCAGATATTTCCTTAGCTTGATGTGTTAATGAAACCTGCCAATAACCCTTCAGTAAGTCAATCTTACTCACAAAATCTGCATTTCTAATTTTATCAATGCGATCTTCTAATCATGAAATTGGATATGATTCTCCTTTCATCACAGCATTGACTTTCCTATAATCAATACAAAATCATTGTGATCCATCCGGTTTTGGCACCATCATCACTGGTGAACTCCAGCTACTTTGACTTGGTTGAATAATAACATTGTCCAACATAAATTTAACCTCTTATCTGACATGAGCCAATTTCTTAGGGTTAAGTGTGTAAGGATGTTGATTAATAGGTAGAGCACTTCCTACATCAATGTCATGCGTAGCTAAAGAAGTTTTCCCTGACTTGTCTATACATCTTGATTCATTTGCTTTCAACAGCTTGGATACGTCACCCCGAGACTTCTCCTGAAGGCAATGTAGTATCTTATCCAAATTTTTCAGCACCTTCATATTATTCAATCTGACCAGTGGAGGGTTAACTTTAGAATTTTCAACTTCTGATTCCTCATCGGAATTCTCTGATACATTCATCTCACTCTTTACCTCCCCTACTACTGAATATATTCTTCTCCTCACTATCCTCTCTATCATAAAATTGTTTCAGCATACTAACATGATACACTTGTTGATTTTTCCTTCTATCTGGTGTGCTGATCACATAATTTAACTCGTTAAGTCTCTTTTTAACACGATGAGGTTCACTGAGTATCATCTTTAATGGTTCGCCTGGCACAGGCAACGACACTAATACTTTATGCTCAGGTTTAAAACTTGAGTTTCAGCTGCTATGTCTGCTCCCTTGTTGCATAAGAACCTTTAGGGATGAGTAACCATCATATGATAGAATTTTACATTATGTTTGAAAGTGAGGTAGTTCAATCTGAAGCCAGGGTGTTAAATTTGAATACAAGAAATTATGAAGGTATGAGGGGAAAATTGATCGAGATGGGTTGGGGAAAATACATTAAAAGGTATGACAGTACATAGGCAATAGACAGCCTTTAAAGAATTACTACATGGTTTACAGCAATTATACATTCCTTTAAGGCACAGCACAAAAGCCCAAAAAGAAACGTCGGTCAACTGTGGCTAACAAAGGAGGTTAAGGATTGTATAAGATTAAAAGAAAAGGCCTATAAAGTTGCCAGAAATAGTAGTAAAGCTGAGGATTTGGAGCATTTTAGAATACAGCAAAGGAGGACCAAAAAACTGTTAAAGAAAGGGAGAATAGAACATGAATGTAAACTAGCAAAAATCTCAAAAACAGACTGTAGGGCTAAAACAAATGTGGGCCCATTACAGGCAGAGTCAGTAGAATTTATAATGGGGAATAGAGAAATGGTAGATAAGCTAAATGATTACTTTGTGTCTGTCGTCACCAAGAGATATACAAGAAATCTCCCAGAATTAGAGATCCATGGGACTGGAAGATTGAGGAATTGAAGGAAATTAGTATTAGCAAGAAGGTTGTATTGGAGAAATTAATGGGACTGAAGGCTGATAAGTCCCCAGGACCTGATGATCCACATCCCTGAGTGTTGAAAGAGGTAGCTATGGAGATAATGGATACATTGGTGGTCATCTTCCAAAATTCTATAGTTTTTGGAATGGATCCTACAGATTGGAAGGTAGCAAATGTCACTCCACTATTTAAGAAGGAAGGGAGAGAGAAAACCGGGAACTACAAACCTGTTAGCCTTACATCAGTAGTAGGGAAAATGCTGGAATCTGTTATAAAGGATGTGATAAATGGACACTTGGAAGATAATCTAATTCGGCTTCATCAAAATGGATTTATGAACGGGAAATCATGTTTGACAAACCTGTTGGGAGTTTTTTGAGGATGTACGAACAGAATTGATAAAGAGAGTCGATGGATTTTCAGAAGGCTTTTGATAAAGTTCCCCACAGGAGGTTGGTTAGCAAAATTAAAGTACATGGGATAGGAGGTAAAATACTAGCATAAATTAAGGATTGGTTAACAGGCAGAAAACAGAGAGTAGGAATAAGCAGGTCATTCTCCAATTGGCAGGCTGCGACTAGTGGGGTCCCACAAGGATCAGTACTCGGGGCGCCAGCTGTTCACAATATATATCAATGATTTGGATGTGGAGACCAAATGTAATATTTCCAAATTTGCAGATGACACAAAGCTAGCTGAGAATGTGAGAATGAGGAAGATGCAAAGTGGCCTCAAGAGGATTTGGATAGTGAGTGGGCAAGTGCATGGCAGGTGAGACGTAATGTGGAAAAATGTGAGGTTATCCACTTTGGTAGGAGGAGCAGACATGCAGAGTATTTCTTAAATGCTAAGAGATTAGAAGGTGTAGATGCACAAAAGGACCTGGGTGCCCTCATCAATAAGTCACTGAAGGCTAACATACAGGTGCATCAGGCAATTGGGAAGGCTAATGGTATGTTGGACTTTACCGCAAGAGGATTTGAGTACAAGAGTGGGGAAGTCTTGTTTCAATTGTATAGAACCTTGGTTAGACTGCACCTGGAGTACTATGGAGTTTTGGTCCCCTCGCTGTAGGAAGGGTATTATTTTCATTGAGGGAGTGCAATGCAGGTTCACCAGACTTGTTCCCAGGATGGCAGGACAGTCCTGTGAAGAGAGATTGGGTAAACTGGGCCTGTATTCTCTAGAGTTTCGAAGATTGAGAGATAAACTCATTGAAATCTACCAAATACTTAAAGGGATAGACAGGGTAAATGCGGGTAAGATGTTTCCCCTGGCTGGGGAGTCTAGAACCAGGGGACACAATTTCAAAATAAGAGGAAAGCCACTTAGGACCAAGATGAGGAGAAATTTCTTTATTCAGGGTTGTGAATCTTTGGAATTCTCTACCCCAGAGGCTGTGGAAGCTCAGTCATTGAGTATGTTTAAAGTGGAGGCTGGCATTTAGAAATCTGTCAATGATGTAAAGGGATATGGGGATAGTGTGGGAAAAAGGCATTGAAGCGTACGATCAGCCATAAACATATTGAATGATGGAGCAGGCTGGATGGGCTAAATGGCCTACTTCTGTTCCTATTTTCCTGAGAAACCTTTAAATGCTCTTTAGCCACTTCACATGTTTTAATTACGCTGAAATTTAGTCATGTAGGCTAAAAGAGTAGCTTCTGATCCTTGATTTATAAATTTCTCCTTAATAAATTTGTGGTCCTCTCACTTCATGTCCACATACTAACTCAAAAGGACTGAACCCTGTTGATTAATTGGGTGTATCTTGGATGGCAAATAATGAAAATGGAATTCCCTTATCCCAAACTTCAGGACGTTCCCATCAATAGGCCCTAATCATGGTCTTCGAGGTTTGATACCACCTTTCTGATAGTCCTTGTGATTGTGGACGGTATGCCGAAGACTTAACCTGTTTTATCCTCAAGTTTTATCCCATTGTTTCTTTAAATATCTGTGCCATGAAGTTTGACTCTTGATCCGATTGTACTTCTTTGCGTAATCTATACCTCAAGAAGAAGTAAACTAATGCTTCAGCTATTACCTTTGCCATGATCTTCAAAGGCACCACCTCAGAGAACTGTGTAGACAAATCCATGACATTGAAGCCCACTTTTGGTTTTGGGTAGGGGTCCCACACAATCTACTAAGACCCTACTAAACAGTTCTACAAAAGCTGGTACAGGAATCAAAGGTGCTGGTTTAATTGATGGTTGGGGTTTTCCAACTGTTTGACACATATGACATGTCTGACAAAATTTAACCACATCTTTGTGTAACCCTGGCCAATAAAAATGTTTCATTATTTTAGCTTGGGTTTTCTTGATTCCCAAATGACCTGCCATCGAAATTTCTTAAGCAACTTATAAAATTCCCTACAATAACCTGGAGGGACTACAATCTAATGGACTCTGTTCACCCCTCATCTGCTAGCATCTGAGGTGGTATCCACTCCCTCATCAATATAACATCCTTTATGTAAGAGCACTCAGGAACCTTTTCTGATTCCACCTCAGAATATGCTGTCTGATGCAACTCCCACAAACCAGGATCTGTCTGTTGGGCTTCAGTTAAAAAAGGACAAAAAATGTCACCCCCGTCACTTTCAATGCGTTCCTCTTACCTAACTTCTCAAGAATAATCCCCAGATAACTGAACCTCTAAACCATCCTCCATCTCCAAGGATTCCTCTTCCTCTTATATAAAAACAAAAAGCTAAAAGCTACTGCGGATGCTGGAAATCCAAAACAAAATAAAAACAGAATTACCTGGAAAAACTCAGCAAGTCTGGCAGCATCGGCGGAGAAGAAATCAGTCAACGTTTCGAGCCCTCATGGCCCTTCAGCAGAACTGAAGCATAGTTTCAACAAGGGAGAAATATAAATTGGTTTAAGCTGGGTGGGGGGGAAGAGACACATTGAGGGTGTGGTGTGAGCAGATAATCAAAAGATGTCAGAGACAAAAGGGTCAAAGAGGTGTTGAAGGTGGTGGTCTTTGTCTGAGAAAAGTGCTAATTAAGAATGCAAGACAGGATATTCAAAGTACAGCTCTAGTGGGGGTGGGGTGGAAAGACTAAAGGTTTTAGTTTTAGATTTAAAAATAATGGAAATAGGTGGGGAAAGAAGAATCTATATAAATTATTGAAAAAAAAGGCGGGTGGGGGGGGGGAAAGAAACGGGGTGGGGATGGGGGGAGGGGGAGTTTAAGATCTAAAGTTGTTGAATTCAATATTCAGCCCAGAAGGCTGTAAAGTGCCTAGTCGGAAGATGAGGTGCTGTTCCTCCAGTTTGCGTTGGGCTTCACTGGAACAATGCAGCAAGCCAAGGACAGACATGTGGGCAAGAGAACAGGGTGGAGTGTTAAAATGGCAAGCGACAGGGAGGTTTGGGTCTTTCTTGCGGACAGACCGCAGGTGTTCCGCAAAACGGTCGCCCAGTTTGCGTTTGGTCTCTCCAATGTAGAGGAGACCGCATTGGGAGCAACGAATGCAGTAGACTAAGTTAGGGGAAATGCAAGTGAAATGCTGCTTCACTTGAAAGGAGTGTTTGGGCCCTTGGACGGTGAGGAGAGAGGAAGTGAAGGGGCAGGTGTTGCATCTTCTGCGTGGGCATGGGGAGGTGCCATAAGTGGGGGTTGAGGAGTAGGGGGTGATGGAGGAGTGGACCAGGGTGTCCCGGAGGGAACGATCCCTACGGAATGCTGTCAAGGGGGGTGAAGGGAAGATGTGTTTGGTGGTGGCATCATGCTGGAGTTGGCGGAAATGGCGGAGGATGATCCTTTGAATGCGGAGGCTGGTGGGGTGATAAGTGAGGACAAGGGGGACCCTATCATGTTTCTGGGAAGGAGGAGAAGGCGTGAGGGAGGATGCGCGGGATATGGGCCGGACACGGTTGAGGGCCCTGTCAACGACCGTGGATGGAAAACCTCGGTTAAGGAAGAAGGAGGACATGTCCGAGGAGCTGTTTTTGAAGGTAGCGTCATCAGAACAGATGCGACGGAGGCGAAGGAACTGAGAGAATGGGATGGAGTCTTTACAGGAAGCGGGGTGTGAGGAGCTGTAGTCGAGGTAGCTGTGGGAGTCGGTAGGCTTGTAATGGATATTGGTGGACAGTCTATCATCAGAAATTGAGACAGAGAGGTCAAGGAAGGGAAGAGAAGTGTCAGAGATGGACCATGTGAAGATGATGGAGGGGTGGAGATTGGAAGCAAAATTAATAAATTTTTCCAGGTCCCGACGAGAGCATGAAGCAGCACCGAAGTAATCATCGATGTACCGGAGAAAGAGTTGTGGGAGGGGGCCGGAGTAGGACTGGAACAAGGAATGTTCCACATACCCCATAAAGAGACAGGCATAGCTGGGGCCCATGCGGGTACCCATAGCCACACCTTTTATTTGGAGGAAGTGAGAGGAGTTAAAGGAGAAATTGTTCAGTGTGAGAACAAGTTCAGCCAGACGGAGGAGAGTAGTGGTGGATGGGGATTGTTGGGGCCTCTGTTCAAGGAAGAAGCTAAGGGCCCTCAGACCATCCTGGTGGGGGATGGAGGTGTAGAGGGATTGGACATCCATGGTGAAGAGGAAGCGGTTGGGGCCAGGGAACTGGAAATTGTTGATGTGACGTAAGGTGTCAGAGGAATCACGGATGTAGGTGGGAAGGGACTGGACAAGGGGAGAGAGAAGGGAGTCAAGATAACGAGAAATGAGTTCCGTGGGGCAGGAACAGGCTGACACGATCGGTCTGCCAGGACAGTTCTGTTTGTGGATTTTGGGTAGGAGGTAGAAGCGGGCCGTCCGAGGTTGGGCGACTATCAAGTTGGAAGCTGTGGGAGGAAGATCTCCAGAGGAGATGAGGTCAGTGACAGTCCTGGAAACAATGGCTTGATGTTCTGTGGTGGGGTCATGGTCCAGGGAGAGGTAGGAGGAAACGTCTGCGAGTTGACGCTCAGCCTCCGCGAGGTAGAGGTCAATGCGCCAGACAACAACAGTACCACCCTTGTCAGCGGGTTTGATGACAATGTTGGGGTTGGACCTGAGAGAACGGAGTGCAGTGAGTTCAGAGAGAGACAGATTAGAATGGGTGAGAGGAGCAGAGAAATTGAGAACTCGAAATTGAACTCACTGCACTCCGTTCTCTCAGGTCCAACCCCAACATTGTCATCAAACCCGCTGACAAGGGTGGTACTGTTGTTGTCTGGCGCATTGACCTCTACCTCGCGGAGGCTGAGCGTCAACTCGCAGACGTTTCCTCCTACCTCTCCCTGGACCATGACCCCACCACAGAACATCAAGCCATTGTTTCCAGGACTGTCACTGACCTCATCTCCTCTGGAGATCTTCCTCCCACAGCTTCCAACTTGATAGTCGCCCAACCTCGGACGGCCCGCTTCTACCTCCTACCCAAAATCCACAAACAGAACTGTCCTGGCAGACCGATCGTGTCAGCCTGTTCCTGCCCCACGGAACTCATTTCTCGTTATCTTGACTCCCTTCTCTCTCCCCTTGTCCAGTCCCTTCCCACCTACATCCGTGATTCCTCTGACACCTTACGTCACATCAACAATTTCCAGTTCCCTGGCCCCAACCGCTTCCTCTTCACCATGGATGTCCAATCCCTCTACACCTCCATCCCCCACCAGGATGGTCTGAGGGCCCTTAGCTTCTTCCTTGAACAGAGGCCCCAACAATCCCCATCCACCACTACTCTCCTCCGTCTGGCTGAACTTGTTCTCACACTGAACAATTTCTCCTTTAACTCCTCTCACTTCCTCCAAATAAAAGGTGTGGCTATGGGTACCCGCATGGGCCCCAGCTATGCCTGTCTCTTTATGGGGTATGTGGAACATTCCTTGTTCCAGTCCTACTCCGGCCCCCTCCCACAACTCTTTCTCCGGTACATCGATGATTACTTCGGTGCTGCTTCATGCTCTCGTCGGGACCTGGAAAAATTTATTAATTTTGCTTCCAATCTCCACCCCTCCATCATCTTCACATGGTCCATCTCTGACACTTCTCTTCCCTTCCTTGACCTCTCTGTCTCAATTTCTGATGATAGGCTGTCCACCAATATCCATTACAAGCCTACCGACTCCCACAGCTACCTCGACTACAGCTCCTCACACCCCGCTTCCTGTAAAGACTCCATCCCATTCTCTCAGTTCCTTCGCCTCCGTCGCATCTGTTCTGATGACGCTACCTTCAAAAACAGCTCCTCGGACATGTCCTCCTTCTTCCTTAACCGAGGTTTTCCATCCACGGTCGTTGACAGGGCCCTCAACCGTGTCCGGCCCATATCCCGCGCATCCTCCCTCACGCCTTCTCCTCCTTCCCAGAAACATGATAGGGTCCCCCTTGTCCTCACTTATCACCCCACCAGCCTCCGCATTCAAAGGATCATCCTCCGCCATTTCCGCCAACTCCAGCATGATGCCACCACCAAACACATCTTCCCTTCACCCCCCTTGACAGCATTCCGTAGGGATCGTTCCCTCCGGGACACCCTGGTCCACTCCTCCATCACCCCCTACTCCTCAACCCCCACTTATGGCACCTCCCCATGCCCACGCAGAAGATGCAACACCTGCCCCTTCACTTCCTCTCTCCTCACCGTCCAAGGGCCCAAACACTCCTTTCAAGTGAAGCAGCATTTCACTTGCATTTCCCCTAACTTAGTCTACTGCATTCGTTGCTCCCAATGCGGTCTCCTCTACATTGGAGAGACCAAACGCAAACTGGGCGACCGTTTTGCGGAACACCTGCGGTCTGTCCGCAAGAAAGACCCAAACCTCCCTGTCGCTTGCCATTTTAACACTCCACCCTGTTCTCTTGCCCACATGTCTGTCCTTGGCTTGCTGCATTGTTCCAGTGAAGCCCAACGCAAACTGGAGGAACAGCACCTCATCTTCCGACTAGGCACTTTACAGCCTTCTGGGCTGAATATTGAATTCAACAACTTTAGATCTTAAACTCCCCCTCCCCCCATCCCCACCCCGTTTCTTTCCCCCCCCCACCCGCCTTTTTTTTCAATAATTTATATAGATTCTTCTTTCCCCACCTATTTCCATTATTTTTAAATCTAAAACTAAAACCTTTAGTCTTTCCACCCCACCCCCACTAGAGCTGTACTTTGAATATCCTGTCTTGCATTCTTAATTAGCACTTTTCTCAGACAAAGACCACCACCTTCAACACCTCTTTGACCCTTTTGTCTCTGACATCTTTTGATTATCTGCTCACACCACACCCTCAATGTGTCTCTTCCCCCCCACCCAGCTTAAACCAATTTATATTTCTCCCTTGTTGAAACTATGCTTCAGTTCTGCTGAAGGGCCATGAGGGCTCGAAACGTTGACTGATTTCTTCTCCGCCGATGCTGCCAGACTTGCTGAGTTTTTCCAGGTAATTCTGTTTTTATTTTGTTCCTCTTCCTCTTGCCTAACCTTATGAGCCTGAGACCTGGTTATCTCACAGTCTGGAAACAATCCAGGATGTTCCTCCTGCAACATTTCAGTTTCTCTCACCTCCAACGATGAGAGAACCACAGAAACCACAGTTTTTGAACAGACCAGATCATTTCCCAGTACAAAATCTTTCCCTTTAAAAGCAAGCTAGGAACCACTCCAACAGTAACATCCCCATTCACTAAATCACTCTTTAGCTTAACTCCTTACAACAGAACTGATTTGTAACTCCCATGAATGCCCCCAATTAATATTTTCTCTTTCATCAACCCATCTCGAAATCAAATTGCATCATCAGCCATCATCAATGACTGAATTGCTCCAGTATCCCTTAATATATTAATTTTGCTTATCTACTTTATTGGAAGAATAAGGGAATACCTCTACCCTAGAAACAAACCCTTTGTAACTTCTGTAACTTGTTTCCCAGCATCTGTACCCTGTGAAGAATCCACCTGACTATCTTGAGGAGTCACCCCCACTGCTTTGATAGGCTCTGGGAACTCACTTTTCACTTGTTCTATTGCAACTATTTTATCACTCAATCCCTTTGCTAAACCAGTCTTTTCTGAAGACTCCTCAGGCATCCCTACTACTGCAACCTTTGAGCTTACAACAAGTTGTTCTGACATGTCCAGGTTTATTACAATGGGGACATGCTGCCTTCTTTACTTCACTTCTAGGTTCTAAGTTATCGCTTTTGCAAACTTGACCCATATCTATCTTTTCTCTAAAGCCAACACTTTCCCCATTACCAGATTTTCTATTTCTCCAGTTTCCCTGTTGGTTTCTATGTGACAACTTAGTAACACACAGCTGTCGGTGAGAAATATCATATGCATCTATCAGAGCTGCCACCTCTTTGACTTTAGATCCCTGACGCTCATCCAGGTAGGATTTAATTGCTATCAGAATGCCATTCCTGAATTCCCCCATAATCATGATTTTCCTCACATTATCAAAAGTTTGTTCTAACTTCAATCAGCAAAACCATTGATCCTATGCCATTTATTTTTCCCTGGCAAATTCAACAAATGTCCGACTGTGTTGCTTCTGCACTGTTCTAAATTTTAATTGATAAATCACAGAATCACAGAATTGTTACAATGTAGATGGAAGCCATTCGGCCTATCATGTCTGCACAGGCTCTCTGAATGAGCATTATAACTCAGTGCCATTCTCCTGCCTTTTCCCTGTCACCCTGCACATTGTTTCTATTTAAATAATCATCCAATGCCCTCTTGAATGCCTCAATTGAACCTGCCTCCACTACACTTCCAGGCAGTGCATTCCAGACCTGAACCACTTATTGTGTGAAAAAGTTGTTCTTCACATTGCATTTGCTTTTTTTGCAAATCACTTTAAATCTGTGCCCTCTCGTTCTCAATCCTTTTACAAACAGGAACAGTTTCTCCCTTTCTACTCTGTCCAGCCCCCTCATGATTTTGAACACCCCTCTAAAAACTCCTCTTAGCTTTCCCTCCAAGGAGAACAGTCCCAACTTCTCCAATCTATCATCATAACTGAAGCTTCTCATCCCTGGAACCATTTTTGTGAACCTCTTCTGCATTCTCTCCAATGCATTCACGTCCTTCCTAAAGTGTGGTGCCCAGACTGTACACAATACTCCAGCTGAGATCTAATTAGTGTCCCATACAAGTTCAGCATAACCTCCCTGCTCTTGTACTCTAGGCGGTGGCGTATTGTCACTGGACTGGTAATCCAAAGACCCAGAGTAATGCTCTGGGGATTTGGGTTTGAATCCCACCAGGCAGATGGTGGAATTTGAATTCAATAAAAACCTGGAATTAACAAGTCTAATGACCATGAAACCATTGTCGATTGTTGTAAAAAACCCACCTGGTTCACTAATGCCCTTTAGGGAAGGAAATCTGCCATCCTTACCTGGTCTGGACTACATGTGACTCCAAACCCACAGCAATGTGGTTAACTCTTAAATGCCCTCTGAACAAGGGCAATTGGGGGTGGGCAATAAATGCTGGCTTAGCCAGTGATGGCCACATCCCATGAACAATTTTTTTAAAAAGTCTAGGATATGCTTTATTAACTGCTCTCTACCTGTCCTGCCAGCTTTAATGACTACTGCACATATACACCCAGGTCCCTCTGCTCCTGCACATCCTTTAGAGTTGTACCCTTTATTTTATATTGTCTCCCCATGTTCTTCCTACCAAAATAAATCACCTCACACTTCTCTGCATTGAACTTCCATCTACCACTTATCTGTCCACCCAACCAACTTGTCTATGTCCTTTTGATGTTCTACACTGTCCTCCTCACAGTTGATAATGCTTCTAAGTTTTATACCATCCGCAAACTTTGAAATTGTCTCCTGCACACCAAGATCTAGATCATTAATATATATCAGGAAAAGCAAGCGTCCCAATGCTGACCCTTGGGGAACTCCACTACAAACCTTCCTCCAGCCCAAAAAATATTCATTAACTATTAAACATTAAACTCGCTGTTTCCTATTACTCAGCCAATTTTGTATCCACAATGCTACTGTCCATTTTATTCCATGAGCTATATCTTCTCTCACAAGTCTGTTGTGTCGCACTGCATTGAATGCCTTTTGGAAGTCCATGTACACCACATCAACAGCATTACCCTCATCAACCCTCCCTGATACCTCTTTGAAAAACTCCAGCAAGTTAGTTAAACACGATTTTCCCTTAAGAAATCTATGCTGGCTGTTTCTAATCAACCCACATTTTTCCATGTGACTATTAATTCTATCCCGAATAATTGTTTCAAGAAGCTTCCCCACCACCAAAGTTAAACTACCTGGTCTGCCATTGCTGGGCTTATCCTTACAACCTTTTTTGAACAAGGGTGTAATGTTTGCAATTCTCCAGTCCTTTGGCACCTCCCCTGAATCTAGGGAAGAATGAAAGATTATGGCCAGTGCCCCTGAAATTTGTACTCTCACTTCCTTCAATATCCTTGGATGCATCTCAGCTGGCCCCAGAGCCTTGTCAACTTTAAGTACTAACAGTTTATCCAACACCACCTCCTTATCAATTTCGAACCCTTCTCGTGACAGTTTCCTCCTCTGCCACCATGGCCTGGATAGCATCTGCTTCCTTGGTAAAGACAGATGCAAAGTATTCATTTAACACCTCAGCCATGCCCCCTGCCTCCATGTGTAAATCCCCTTTTTGGTCCCTAATCGGCCCTACTCCTCCTTTTACCACCCTTTTACTATTAATGTTCCTATAGAAGACTTTGGGATTCCCTTTTATGTTGGCTGCCAGTCTTTTCTCAGGAACAAGCTCATAAGCATTAAGTAATAGAGCCATAGAGTCATAGAGGTCTACAGCACAGAAAAAGATCCTTCAGCCCATCGAATCTGCGCCGGTCAAACAAGCACCTAACTATTCCAATCCCACTTTCCTGCACTAGGCCCATAGCCCTGCATGCCATGGCACCACAAGTGCACATCTAAATACTTCTCAAATGTTATGAGGGTCTCCACCTCCACCACCCTTACAGGCAGTGAGCTCCAGACTCCCAATGCCCTCTGGGCGAAAAATCTTTCCTCACATCCCCTCCTAACATCCTGCCCCTTACCTTAAATCTAAGCCCCCTGGTTATTGATCCCTCCACCAAGGGGAAAGGTTCCTTCCTGTCTACCCTATCTATGCCCCTTGTCATTTTATACATCTCAATCATGTTCCCCCTCAATCTCCTCTGCTCCAGGGAAAATAACCCCAGTCTATCCAATCTCTCCTCATAACTAAAACTCTCCAGCCCAGGCAACATCCTGGTAAATCTCCTCTACACTCTCTCTAGTGCAATAACATCCTTCCTATAATGCAGATTCCAGAACTGCACACAATACTCTAGCTGTGGCCTAACCAGCGTTTTATACAGTTCCAGCATAACCTCCCTGCTCTTATATTCTATGCCTCAGCTAATAAAGGCAAGTATCCCATGTGCCTTCTTAACCACCTTATCTACCTGTCCCACTACCTTAAGTATGGTGGACATGTACACCAAGGTCCCTCTGATCCTCGGTACTTCCTAGGGTCCTACCATTCATTGTGTATTCCCGTGCCTTGTTTGTCCTGCCCAAGTGCATCACCTCACGCTTTTCCGGATTAAATTCCATTTGCCACTGATCAGCCCATCTGACCAGCCCGTCTAAATCCTCCTGTAATCTGAGGCTATCCTCCTCACTATTTATCACCCCACCAATTTTCGTATCATCCGCGAACTTACTGATCAACCCTCCTACATTCAAGTCTAAATCATTTATATATACCACAAAACAGCCTTTTTAACTGTTTCAGAATCTGAAAACTTCTCCTGAAAGACTCAAGGAAACATCCATAGCTTTACCCTACAGGGCACTTTGTAGCATGAGTCCATGAATCCTTTGGCCACTTCAATTTTATAGCAACTTTCTCAAACAATATAAAATATCGCTCAACTCTGTCCTCTGTAAATTTAGGCACTAGGCAAAGATCCCGTCAAAATATATGGACTTTTTTTTAGTTCCCGTCAGAGCCCCCACTTTTTTACGATCCCAGCTATGAGAATACTGGACAAACCTGATACTACTTAAGATCTGGCTTGATAGACCATAACCATTTAAAAAGTGTAATGTGTGCAAGAGCCAAGGGTAAGGAAATAAGCGACAGTACTCCAAGATTAAATTGAAACACCAAAAGCATCTTTACTATACAAACTTAAACAAAACAAACACAGGCAATAATGACTAAATATGTACTCTAAGCAAATAATATGATTCTAAACAATATGAGCTTCTACCTTAAACTCAATCCAATAGACTTGGCCCAGCTTAACTTTTTTTGTGGCTTTCACTCTGATAGGCTTTTGAACATACTCATACCCTGGAAGGCAGTTCCTTTTTCTCTGGGTCTGGCTGTACAGGTCACAGCTCAGGTCTGTTTCTACCAATATGACCTCCTGGTCCAAGTATAGGCATCGCTGATGGTCACTCACCATGACCCGCCAGATACACGTAGACACTCCCTTGGCATCTATTCCATGGCTGGACTTCTCTCTTTGCGGAGTTACTTGGTCTTACCCAATTCTCTAGAACTCCCTCTTTTCCTCCCCAAACATACAGAACTAAGTTTTCTGGTTAAACACAGCTGGATGTCTGCAGCTTCCAGGTCAGCTTCTCTCACACTTTTTCCTAAAAAAAAACAAACCCACCAGTTTTCCTTTTAGAGCATAACTCCACCCTCAGCAATTTTCTCCATAGCAACCTCAGGGCTTCTTGCTTCAAAAACCCTCTTAGCTGGGTCAAAAGTTCAAGCATGGTTTGCAAATGCACACAGGCACACTAAACCAAACCAAAAGTAAGTCCCAATTCACCTTAAACTGAAACCAAAGCTTTACATTCTTAACCTTTAATATAACCCACAATAAAGACAGTTATAACAAGATGGTGCGGGGGAAGGGCTTTCGATTCCTGGGACATTGGGACCTGTTCTGGAGGAGATGTGACAGGGCAGAAAGATTGCATCTGAACATAGCTACAACTGATACTCATGTGGAGCAATTTGCTCATGTCAGTGGGGAGGGTTTAAACTAATTTGGCAGGAGTGTAGGAACCAGGAGATATTAGCAAGGAAAAGCAAAGTGCACAGAGAATTGGAAGAGACAGATAGCATCAGAGTAGGAAATAGCGTGGTATTCACTGGGGTCAGAATAAGAGGAAATGTAATATGGTCTAAAAGCAAAAAATGCTGGAAATACTCGGCAGGTCAGGCAACATCTGTGGAGAGAAACCAAGCTACTGTTTCAGGTCAAAATGATATACCGGGATTGTCAGTTCTTTTGTTAGATTTAATTAGTGTAGGCTATAGTTTCTTGTGAAAAGATTTGCACAACTAAATGTCATGATATCTCTCTCTGCTTTCTGAAATCATATTTTCTTCTCCCTCTCTAGCTGATGTATCTGTCAGCCTTGACTCAGTGGCAGCAGAGATTTAAAAAAGCCTAGAACCAGAGTAGAGATTTATCAGGTTTGGTATCAGGTCATCTCGACCTGAAACTTAACTCTGTTTCTCTCCACAGATGCTGCCTGACCTGCTGAGTATTTCCAGCATTTTTTGTTTTTATTTCAGATTTCTAGCATCTGCAGTATTTTGCTTTTCCAATATTGTCTAAATTAAGTTTACTGTGAATGTACAGTGTGCTATATAAGGTTGGTTAGCTGCAAGTAAACACATAGCTATAGTGGAATACAGGGCAGGATTTTTCAGATGGTGAAGTTTTCAACCCTGCCACTCCAAGAGTCAGCGGGGAAGGAATTCCCCACTGATAACGACTGCCACACAGCCATTTAACATTCGGTGGGGTGTTAATTTGCTAAGGGCAAGACTTCTGCCCTCATCTGGGGTGGAAAGCTTGGGAAAGCTGCTAGCCAATCGGATGGCTAACAGCTTTGTACTTCCAGCAGCGCCAGGTTCAAGCGGTGGCCACTACTGGGACTACAAGCAGTCCCCAAAGAAGAGGTGGTTATGGAGGCCAGACTGAAGTTAAGTCTGGGGAATCAGCGTGGCCTGGCTGGCAGATCCCAGTGGAGAGAGCTGCTGGGGTTGAGAAGTTAGGGGGGTGGGGTGGGGTGGAGGGGGTGGTGGTTAAAGGAGAGATGTCTCTGATGGGCAGAGGGTACCTCCAAAGGAAGTGTCCTCCTTGCCCATCATCAGCTCATGCAGCTAAAGCTGTCAGGCTACCCGCATTGCATGGGCCTTCCTCTGTTGTGGCTAAAATAGGCCAGAGGGGTGGCAATATTGATTAAGCAAAACATGGCAGTGCTGGAGAAAGAAGAGGATGGATAAGGTTGATCAAGTGCCAATCAGGGAACGTTTAGGGGACAGTGATCATTGTATCATAAGGTTTAGGTTAGCTATAGAAAAATGCTGGGAGTAATTCAAAGTGAAAATAATTAATTTGGGAAAGGACAAAGTTCAGGTGTACGCGTGGCCGCACGTTAAATATGCCACCTGACATGAGGAAGTGGCCAGGTGACAGTGTGGCGGGTGAATCAGAGGCCAAACAGCATGTTTGCTGGAAATGCATGATTAATGAGGCATGATTGGAACAATATGTCTTAACCTGATCACTCATGTGAAGTTATTAAACATTTTATGGCAATGCATCTAGATCTTTGGGGCTAAACCACTGCCATTGACCTCTGTGGCTATCTACTCATTGGGTGGGATTTTCCACCTCTGCCCACTGCCAGGATTGTCCGGGCCCACTGAAAGTCAATGGACTTTTGGCTGGGCCGCTGAACCTCCCACGGTGGGTCCCACCGCGATGGGGCCGGAGAATCCCGGCCATTGTTTTTACACAGTGTGACTAGAGGGTCTCTTGGGCCCCTGCAGATAAAGGACATCTCTTTATTTCCATCTTTTTCACTAAGAATTCCAGAGCAGCTTCAGAAAGCCTGGGTGTGCGCTTTTTCCCACGATCAGTCATTCTTCTCGCTTTCCCGGGCCACAAAGGGCAGCCAGCACCTGCTCCAGCCAGAAACTGCTTTTAGAGATGCAGGCTAGCTTTAAATAATGCTAGCAAGTATCTATTTTGGATCCTCTGCTGATGTGGGCAAGATGAACAAAAATGCCATGCTGCCTACATTACAGCGAGTGTGGGTAATTGCACATCATGATTCCCATGCCCTTGACCAGGGGCTATCCAGTTTAGCACCTATCTTGCCATTGTTTTCCCTAGTCCACTTTCGAATTCACATTCACAAAAATGTCAAAGATATTGGCCAAATAGGATCTTCTCTTCCAGAAACTACGACTACTATTTAGTAAGGAGGCATCAGTTTGTTCCAGCATAGCACTCTTGCCTCAGAATCAGAAAGTTGTGGAGTCAAGGTTCTCTCCAAGGACCTAAATACACAATCAGTACTGAAGGAGTGTGGTATTGTTGGAGGATCCATCTCTTAGATGGGATGTTAACCCAAGGTCCCACCTGCCTGTACTGGTATACGTAATAGATCTCATGGTTATTGGAAGAAGAACAAGGGAGTTCTCCTAGTTCACCCATCACCCCTGTTCCTGCTGACCTACACTGGCTCTCATCCTTGTTTTCAAATTCCTCCATGGCCTTGCCCCTCCCTTTCTCTGTAATCTCCTCCAGGCCCACAACCATCCGAGACATCTGTGCCCCTCTAACTTGGGTGTCTTGAGCATCTCCGATTTTAATCACTCAATCTTTGGTGGCTGCATCTTCAGCTGCCTGGACCCGAATGCTGTCCAAACTAGAACCTGGGATCTCCTGGTCTGTATAACTAACCAGCACAGCATTTGGAGAATTTACCACCATGTCATCAAGGCAGATCTCTGTTTTGTAAAAACTCCACATAATTTAAAAAAAGAAGAAACTCCCAACTGTTCTGAAAATTCTCGTCATTTTTTTTTCCCTCTGAAGTGGGAAGAGATGGTGTACAGAACAAATCTGGCCCGGGTAAATTGGAATCAAAGATTGGCAGACAAAACAATAATAGAACAATGGGCAGCCCTCAAAAAGGAAATAGTTCGGATACAATTGAGCTACATTCCCACAAGGGAGAAGGGTAGGGACAAAACAAATCCAGAGCCCTCTGGATGACGAAAACGATAATAAGATAAAACAGAAAAAGGATACATATGACAGATGTCAGTCGGATAATAATATTCAGAACCAGGCTGAATATAGAAGGTTCAGTGTGGAAGTGAAAAAATAAATAAACAAAGAAATTGTATGACGAAAGACTGGCAGCTAATTTAAAAGGGAACCCAGAAGTCTTCAGTAGGTATATAAATAATAAAAGGGTGGTAAAAGGTGAAGTGGGGGCGATTAGGGATCTAAAAGGGGATTTACACCTGGAGTCAGGATGCATGGCTGAGATACTAAATCATAGAATCACAGAATTGTTACAGTGCAGAAGGAGGCCATTCGGCCCATCATGTCTGCATTGGCTCTCTGAATGAACATCATGAATTAGTGCCACTCTCCTGTGTTTTCCCCGTACCCCTGCATATTGTTTCTATTCAAATAATCATCTAATGTCCTTTTGAATGCCTCGATTTGAATCTGCTCCACCACACTTGCAGGTATTGCATTCCAGACCCGAACCACTCACTGTGTGAAAAAGTTTTTTCTCACATTGCATTTGCTTCTTTTGCAAATCACTTTAAATCTGTGCCCTCTTGTTCTCAATCCTTTTACGAGCGGGAACAGTTTCTCCCTTTCTACTCTATCCTGCCCCCTCATGATTTTGGACCCCTCCATCAAATCTCCCCTTAGCCTTCTCCTCTCCAAGGAGAACAGTCCCAACTTCTCTATCTTCATAACTGAAGTTTCTCATCCTGGAACCATTCTTGTAAACCTCTTCTGCACTCTCTACAATGCATTCACATCCTTCCTAAAGTGTGGCACCCAGAACTGTAATGAATACTCCAGCTGAGGTCTAACCATTGTCTTATACAAGTTCAGCATAACCCCCTTGCTCTTGTACTCTATGCCACTATTAATAAAGCCTAGGATACTGTATGCTTTGTTAACTGCTCTCTCCACCTGACTTATGTACATATACACCCAGGTCCCTCTGCTCCTACACACCCTTTAGCTTTGTACCCCTTATTTTACATTGTCTCTCCATGGTCTTCCTACCAAAATGGACCACACCACACTTCTCCATATTGAACTTCATCTATCGCCTACCTGCCCGCTCCACCAACTTGTCTATGTCATTTTGACATACTACACCGTCCTCCTCACAATGCTTCCAAGTTTTGTATCATCCGCAAACTTTGAAATTGACCACTGCATACCAAGATCTAGACCATTAATCTACATCAAGCATCCCAATACTGACCCCTGGGGAACTCCACTACAAATCTTCTTCCAGCCTGAAAAATATCTATTAATCATTCCTCGCTGTTTCCTATTACTCAGCCAATTTTGTATCCACATTGCTGCTGCCTCTTATATTCCATGAGCTTTAACATTTCTCACAAGTCTGTTGTGTGGAACTATATTGAATGCTTTTTGGAAGTCCATGTACAACAGCATTACTCTCATCAACCATCGCTCCTTGATGTTCAATGGCATTACCATCATCGCATCTCCCACTGTCAACATCCTGGGGGTTACCATTGAACAGAAACTGAACTTGACAAGCCATATCAATACTGTGGCTACAAGAGCAGGTCAAAGGCTAGGAACCCTGTGATGAGTAACTCACCTCCTGACCCCCAAAGCCTGTCCACCATCTACAAGGCACAAATCAGGATTGTGATGGAATACTCCCCATTTGCCTGGACAAAGGCAGCTCCCACAACACTCAAGAGGTTGACATTGTCCAGGACAAAGCAGCCCGCCTGATTAGCACCACATCCACAAACATTCACTCCCTCAACTACCAACGCACAGTAGCAGCAGTGTGTACCACCTACAAGATGCACTGCAGGAATTCACCAAGGCTCCTTTGACAGCACCTTCCAAACCCACGACCACTGCCATCTAGAAGGACAAGGGCAGCAGATACATGGGAACACCACCACCAGGAAGTTCCCCTCCAAGTCATTCACCATCGTGACTTAGAAATATATCGTCGTTCCTCCACTGTTGCTGGCTCAAAATCCTGGAACTCCCTTCCTAACAGCACTGTAGGAGTACCTACACCAAATGGACTACAGCGGTACAAAAAGGCAGCTCACCACCACCTCAAGGGCAACTAGGAATGGGCAATAAATGCTGGCCCAGCCAGCGAAGCCCACATCCCGTGAATTGAATTTTAAAAAATTATTTGTTGTAATATTTCTCAAAGGTATTGTTTCAGGAAGCCTTGTAGACACACCCATTATTGTCAGAAAGTACTGATTTCCACTTTTAGTCTTAGGGAGGGGTCCTACACAACCAATCATGACCCTAGTAAAAGGTTCTTCAAATGCTGGAATTGGAATTAAAGGTGCCAGCTTAGTCACTGCTTGTGGTTTCCCTATCAACTGACATGCGTGACACGTTCTACAGAATTTGACTACATCCCTATGCAATCCAGGCCAATAAAAATGTTTTTTTATATTTTTACCTGAGTCTTTCTAATTCCTGAATGTCCGCCCATTGAAATTTGATGAGCTACTCTCAGTATCTCATTTCTGAATGGTGCCACAATCTGCACCTCCCTCCAGCTTTCATTTGCTGAAACATTATATGATTGCCATTTTCTCATTAAAACATTATCCTTAAGGTAATAACATTCTGGAATACATTTTGCCTCTGTTCTGAGTAAGCTGTCTAATATAACTATTTTATTTACAAATCCTTTTTCTGTAACTCTACCAACTACCTTGAGTTAAACACTTCAGCTGCATTGTCTTCCAGTCTTTCTTCCTGAACAATGTTATCAAAAACAGTGCCAGCTAATTGGACTTTCACACCTTCTCCCTGCCTTTGAACTTCTGTTCTTTTTGTTTCAACCTGAGCCTGTGATCCTGTTATCTCACAATCTGGAAACAATCCAGGATGCTCTCTCTGCAACACTTCTGTTGAAAACACCTCTAAGGTTGCTCAACTACCATAGGCATCTCACACATCTTGGACCCAGCTATATCATTACCCAGAATAAATTGAACCCCTGCAATGAGCAACTTTTCCACTAATCCAACAATCACCTCACCTGTTTTTCATTTACTCTTTAAATTCACCTTCCACAATGGAATAGGTATACCATCTCCGTGAACCCCACTTATTATCATCTGCTCCTGTAATACTCCCTCTGAACAACATATATCACTACCCCACACATACATCATTAAGGATTGACTAGCCCCTGTGTCTCTTAAAATTTTTGGTCTTTACCTACTCCACCCTGTACACATGAAAAGACTTTCCCTTCACACACAAAATCTTTAAACATTTCTGCAACATGCTCCTCAGAACTCCCTTGGGTAAATTGTGAACATATTCCCACTTCTGTGCCTTTCATTGATTCTTCCTGTTTTACCTATACACAAACCATTGGTTTTTCTTGTGTCTGAACCTGGAACCCATAGTACTTTTACTTCCAGAACTTTTCTGTACCCCAATAATCCCAACAGATTTTCCCTGCAATTTCCAGCACACAGATTTTGTGTGTCTAACTTTATTACAATGAAAACACCTCAATTTCTGAGTGTTACTTCTACTTTCAGCCCCCTCCTTTTCATTAAGACCATAAGATATAGGAGCAGAAGTAGGCCATTTGGCCCATCGAGTCTGCTCCCAAACTTCCTGGGAATTTCCAGCCACTCCTTCTCTTCCCTAACTCCCCACCTCCCTTTCACATTCCCACTTTCAATCTTTTCTGATTAAAAGGGAGAGAAAAAAGAGGTTTAGATATATGAACTAACTCATAATCATTAGATAGCTCTGCTGCTTTTCTAACCATTTGAACCCTCTGTTCCCCCACATGAGTTCTCACTACCAAAGGAATTGAATCTTTAATTTCTTCCAAAAGAATTACCTCTCTAAGAGCTGCATATGTCACATCTATCTTTAATGCTGGTATCCATCAGTCAAAATTATTATGTTTTACTCTTTCAACCTCAGTATAAGTTTGGGCAAAATACTGCAGATGCTGGAAATCTGAAACAAAAACAAAAAATGCTGGAAAAACTCAGCAGGGGTTTGACAGCATCTGTGGAGAGAAAGATAGAGTTAATGTTTCTAATCCGTATGACTCTTCTTCAAAGCTAAAGGGAAGTAGAAATGTGGTGAAATATGTAGTTTGGGGTGGGGGGTGGAACAGGTGAAGCTGGATAGAAGGCCAGCGATAGGTGGAGGCAAAGGAAAGATTGCAAAAGATGTCATGAACAAAAGGTCAAAGGGCTGTTAAGGGTGGCACTGGCTAAAGGAGGTGCTAATGGTGACATTAAGGGTGGAAAGCAGAATGTGATTAATGGCAGGACCAGGGTAACCACACTGGAAAGTGACAGATGGCCCTTGTGGGGGTGGGGTGGGGGGAGGGGATGGTGGTGGGAAAAAAGATCAAAATGGCTAAAAGCTGGGGATAAAACAATGAATAAAAATATTTCAACTACAAACTAGGCATGTTCCTTTGTAGGAAAATAGCAGAACATCCAAAGCTAATCACCCTGGATGATGAAGTAAATAAAAGTTAAAATAAAACAGAAAAAGGTGTTGGATCCAGTGCCCTGGTTTGTTGGGGCTAAAGAATCCAGGTTGCATGCTTGTTTTGGAGTGACCGAGTTGGTACCAAGACAGGGAAGATCAGTAGACCATTCTTAGAAGAAACACATTCTGTTTATTTACAAAAGGAACTTAGCAGCTACACTTGTGTACTTACTACTCAAAACTGTCTTTATTCTTCAGATTCTAACTCAAGACTACTGACTACAGAGGTAGCCTGCACTACTCTGCTATTGGTGTTATGACAAGCAGTTGGTAGAGGCTGAGTTATTTAAAATCCCAGAAGGAAATTTTAAACAACTGCCATAACCTATATTTTCAATTGGTATGTTTGAGATGCAGCTCTGAATTCAGGAATAAAACCACCAAGCCTCCAGAGGTTTTTATATAAATTAAATTAAACATTTATTAATTTTAATAAGAAATTAAACACATACGTCTACAAATTACTACCATAATAACTTTTAAACAAATCCCCAAATTAATCACTCCCAAGTAATCTTCCCCAAGACGACAGTAACCCATTGACTTAAACAGACACCAGGCAAAGCACATTTTATCTTACGAATTCAAAATGAGGTTCCTTGTAATTTGGTTCCTTTGCAGACAGCTGTAGGCTTACAGATGGCTTAGATCTTCCATGCTTCTGACTTCCACACACAAAACTCTTCTGTATTTACCTAACCTTCTCTTTGGATGCAAATTCTCATTGTATCACCAGGTCCTTTGAACTCCACCTCTTCTAACAATAAAACCCCTTTCATAGCACCAATTTTATAAGTAATATAAACATATTGCTCGGTGTTTCCTAGTTAGGTGCAAGATTTCACCCCAGTCTTTGAATAGTTTATTCAACAAAATGCAAATGTCTCCTTTACCTTACTGTTTAACATCTTAAAACTACTATACATCAAAGCACCCGGACAATCTGGCTTTAATCCACACACACACACAGTCAAACCCACAGACATAGACCCTACTACAAGTCCAATTTAAAATAATTTCCAATAACATTATATACACTAATATCCCTTCATGACAATTGGGTATCAAGATCACGTGATCTTACATTACAACATTTGTCTTAAAGGTATATTACACATCAGATTACTATATCCCTCTCCCTTTACTCAGAAATACATTTTACAAAATATCAAATTATTCTCACGGATCAATAATTTACAAAGTCAGTCTCTCTGAAGGTTTCCTTATGCGTGTAGAACATCTCAGCTCTACAGCTTCTGATGTTTGATCCGGAACCTCCACTATAGTCGTCTGAGCATCTGGTTCTTCACTAGGCACCTGTAAATCTGTTTCTTCGATTCTTTCAGGTACAGTTGGCCCTTCAGACACATCTGTACTTAGTTGAGTTCTTTCAACAGGAGATGTTGTTTCAGTCACGAACACCAGTGGAATCACTTCTGGGTATTTTGTTTCTCCTATGATCCACATGTCTCCAGATGACTTGATCTTCCACTTTCATGTGGTAGGAAAGTTACTGTACTTATTTCACCAAACAACCATGCTGGTCCTTCTCTAAAATTTTTCACAAATACTTTCTCTCCTATGTTAAATGTCCTGTCACGACTGACAATCATGTCCAATTTTCTGATTTCCCTGACTCCTTTCCACGTCCCCCCCAAGTTTGGCGTAATTAGGCTCAAACTTGATTGGAGATGGCGCTTCATCAACAATTCCGCAGGTGTAACACCTGTTGTTCTATGAGGGGTGGTTCTATAATGGAAAAGAAAATATGCTAATTTAGTTGCTATAGAATTCCAGCCAATTTCTTCATACCAGATTTGAACGTCTGAACTGTTCTCTCAGCCAGTCCATTTGAAGAAGGGTGGCGTGGTGAAGTTCTCACATGAGTAATACCATTGAAGCTGATAAATCAATGAAATTCAGCACTGGTGAATACGGTTCCATTGTCTGAAATGATCACTTCAGGTAGTCCGTTGATTGTGAAACATTTTGGTAGCTTGTCTATTGTAGAAGATGTCGGCGACCTCAATTCATATATGTCCATCCATTTTGAATGTGCGTTGACGATAAGTAGAAATATTGTCCCCATAAAAGGTCCCAAGTAGTCGATGTGTAATCGCACCCATGACCTTCCTGGCCACTCCCATGTGCGTAATGGAGCTGTTGCAGGTAATTTTTGTACTTGCTGACACTGCATACAACCTCTCACTAAGTTTTCTATTTCTCCATCCATCCCAGGTCACCATAGATAGCTGTGTGCTATGGCCTTTATTCTGGAAATTCCAGGATGTGCACTATGAAGTTCAGATAACAATGACTTTTATCCTTTTGGAGGAGCAATCACCCAAGCTCCCCACAATAAGATACTTTCCCAACTGGTTATTTTATATCTTCTCTGGAAATACGGTTTCATTTCATCAGATTCTTGTTTTTGTGACCAACCATGAAGAACTTGATCTCACACTTTGGATAAGACTGGGTCTCGATTTGTCCAATCTTTAATCTGTCCAACACATATCGATGATGAGCCCAGGAAGTTCAAAAATAAAATGAACTCTTGAGGAATTGAAACATCCTCATCTTTTACTTGCATGGGCAAGCGACTCAGTGCATCTGCGTTTGCAATTTGAGTTCTGGGTCTATGAATGAAAGTATACTCATACGCTGCCAAGATCAATGCCCATCTTTGTACTCTTGCTGAGACTATATAGGGGATATAGCCTTGTCTTTGCTGAATAATCCCAATAATGGCCTGTGGTCCGATATGATAGTAAAATGATGGCCGTGTACGTATTGGTGAAACTTCTTAACACCGAAAATGATTGACAGGCCTTCTTTTTCTATTTGAGAGTACCCTTTTTCTGCTGTATTGCGTGTTCTCAATATATATCCTATATGTTGTTCTGATCCATCATCCATTCGATGGAAAAGTATTGCTCCGACTCCATTGGGAAATGCATCACACATTAATATCAACTCTTTTTGGGTCAAAATGTACTAGAAGTGTAGACAATTGTAACCACTGCTTCACTTTTGTGAAAGCTTCTTCCTGTGGTGTTTGCCATGATCATCTCTGGTTTTTCTTGAGCAAGTTATATAATGGTGCCAGTTCTATCGACAAATTAGGCAAGAAGCGTCCATAGTAATTGATCATCCCCAAGAATAATTTCAGTTCGGATGTATTCTTTGGTGCTGGTGTTTCCCTAATGGCTTTCACTTTTTCTTCAACTGGATGTAGGTCTTGTGAATCTACCTTGTGACCTAGGCGAGCTACCTCTTTCGTGTGGAATGTGCACTTTGCTTTTTTCAACTGCACTCCAACCTGCAAAAAGCATTTCAAAACTTCTTCCAAGTTCATCAAATGATCCTTTTCAGTGAGTCCAATCATGAGAACATCATCCAAATAAACTACAACATGGGACAGTCCCTGTAGTAAACGTTCCATGGTTCTTTGGAATATGGCACAAGCTGAAGATACGACAAATGGTAAACGGGTGTATTGGTGCACTCTGTGTGTATTAATGGTGACAAACTTCTGGGATGCCTTCTCTAATTCCAATTGTTCATAAGCATGACTCATATCAAGCTTCGTGAGGGCAGCTCCACCTGTCAGTTTAGCATACAAGTCTTCGATTTTTGGTGTGGGGTGTCTGTCCAACTTAGCTACTTTATTGACTGTTAATTTGTAGTTCCTACAAATTTGAATGCTTCAGTCAGGTGTGAGAACAGGTACAATTGGAGCTGCCCAATCTGAAAACTGCATTGGTTGTATCGCTCCCAGTTTCTCTAATCTGTCCAGTTCAGTATCTATCTTTTCCCGCATTGCAGAAGGTACTGGTCCTGTCATCATGAATCTTGGTGTTGCCTTTGATCTACATGAATTTTTGCTTGTAGACCCTCAATCTTGAAAACTGAGGCATATTTTTGTAGTAGCTCTGTAGTGGTTCTCAGTTGGAAGATTTCAATCCATTCCAATTTAATCTCTTTCAGCCAGTTTCGACCAAGGAGACAAGGTCCCTCGCATGCTACTACCATTAAGGGGAATTTCACTGTTTGACCTCAGTAGTGCACTGTGACTTTACACATGCCCTTGACTTATATGTCTTCTCTCATGTAAGTTTTCAATTTAGCATCAGCTTCTTCCGATTTTAGGTTATATTCTCCATCATTCAAAATCAAATTTAAAAGTATGCTCACCTATCACTGTAGTGGCTGCACCAGTATCCACCTCCATTCTGATGGACCTTTCATTCATTCTCATGGTTACATAGATAGGCTCTGTTCTAACTACCTTTAAATTATATAACGAATAAATATCTGAATCTATTACTTCAGGCTTTTTAACACTGTTAATCTCATTTTTTGTTTTTGTCTGAAAGGCTGCCTGATTTTACCTTTACAATGTCTCAGGAAGTGTCCATTTTCAATGACAAAAAAATATTTGATCTTTTTATACTGTGTTTCATTACAAGGTTGTCTGCTTCCACCTCTGTCACCATTATGCCATGTTTTTGCTGCTAAGTTATCTCTTTTAATTGGTCTGTTAGCGGTGGCTTCTTCCCGCTTCTGAGTAAAGCTTTGCACTTTCGCGCTCTTTTTGGCTGAGACTCCCTGCCCAACATGGAAGGCACTCCCTGTATGGCTTTCGAGTCTCACAATGCATCTTCCATTGCCAGAGTGATTTCCAATGCCTTCTGAAAACATAGATTTGTTCCAGACAGTAATCTTGTCTGAATCCAATCTTCATTTATACCACTCACCAAACGATCTCTAAGCTTATCACTGATATATGTACCAAACTTGCAATATTCAGTTAATTGTTTCAGACTTGCCACATAACAAGCAATTGTCTCCCCTGTCTCTATTCCTTGAGTTAAGCTTGAACCGTTGCATCATCACCTACGGCTTGGGCTGGTAATGATTCTTTACGAGGTTCACTAAGTCATCAACATTTTTTGAATCTGAAGCACTGGGTGTCAACAAATTCCGAATTAATCCATATGTCTTACTCCTATGTGTGGATAAGAGGATCGTGCGCTTATTCTCCTCCTCCACAATGTCTTTCGCTTGGAAGAAGAACTTGAGGCGTTCAACATAGTGAGACCAGTCATCCGAGGTTGGATTGAAAGGCTCCACTCTTCCAAATTGCAGCATGCTCTGAGGGGATTGCTTCGATGGTCAGGAAGGAAAGTTTTCTTTACTTACAACTATCATGTGAGGTATGGCCCAATTTCAGTTCTTTTGATTGCCTTCGTTCTTCCTTGTTTTTTACCTCATCCTTTCGTGTCTTTTCTTGTTTTTTACTCTCGTCGCCAGTTTGTTGAATCCAGTTCCCTAGTTTGTTGGGGCTAAAGGAATCGAATTGCACGCTTGTTTCAGGGTGACCAAGTTGGTACCAAGACAGAGGAGATCAGTAGACTATTCTTAGAAGAAACACATTCTGTTTATTTACAAAAGGAACTTAGCAGCTACACTTGTGTGCTTACAACTCAAAACTCTGTCATTAATCTTCAGACTCTAACTCAAGACTACTGACTACAGAGGTAGCCCACGCTACTCTGCTATTGGATATCAAGATCATGGGAAGAATTTTCCCACCGTTGGGGGGGGGGGGAATTCAGGAGCGGGCATGTGCAGGCGCGCCTCCGATCAGCGCCCCTGATTGGAGGTGCACCACCATTTTAAGTGGGCGGACCTTTAATTGGCCCACCCAGTGTTACGTCCGCCAGGAAGCGCTATGTACTCTGTGTGGGTGGGGGTGGGGGGGGGTGGGGGGGGGGGGGGGGGGGGGGCGGATTCCCTAAGCCGAGAGTGCACTCTTCCGCACATGCACCAAATGTAAAAGTGTGAAATATAGATAAAATAAAATTTCCCTGACATGTCCTCTCATGTGACACTGTCACATGAGTTGGGACGTGTCCATCATACGTGTCCATAATTCAACTTTTATTAAATTTCAGAAAACCTACATGAAATCACATCCCGCCCGTGGATGAGGTTTCATGCTTTTTCTGAAGCCCCCCAGGGCTCTCGGCCTGCCCACCAACCTTAAGGTTGGACGGGCAGGTCCTTTAATTGCTTCAATTAATTTTTAAGTGGCCTCAATAGGCTGTTGACAGGTTGGCAGGCGCACAGTTGATTTGGCTGCATCCCCGCCGACCTGAAAATCGAAATGACGCAGGGTGATATCGGGAGTTCCGCCCAACGTCACCCCGCGTCACTTTACGTGTCAGCGAGCGAGCGGCCCCCCCCACCGCACTCGCCAAACTCAATATCCTGCCCCACGTGATCTTACATTACAACATTTGTCTTAAAGGTATATTACACATCAGATTACTACAGGAGATAAATCGCAAGATCCATTTAATAACCAAGATGATTATGGAAAGTACAGATAGGAATTGAAAAAATTGATACATGAGACAAAGAGAGGTTTCAAGAAAATAGTACTTAGCATCAAATTGATGCTCAAACATTTTGTAAACATTTTGAGGGAGAAATGTTATGCAGCCTTATGTTGATTCTCCAGCAGTAGATAGCAGCAGGCATATCACTGTGCAGGTCATGGCCCAGGGTACTGTCTTCCTTCAGGGAATCGATGCCTAGTTGTGCAACTATTTTCTCCTCAAAAAGGTGCGAGCTGTTAGCTGTGAAAAAATCTGGGCCTATTACTGACTCCAAAGGGAAATCTTTGGAGGCAGAGGACAGGGCTGAAGTATTAAATGAATATTTTGCATCGGTCTTCACAAATGAAGTGAATAATGTGAAGGTTACACTAAGAGGAAAGGGAAGTTATGGACAGGCCAGTAATAGATGGAGAAGATGTATTAAAAAGATTAGAATTACTGGAACTTAGTAAGGCACCTTGTCCGGTTGAAATGCATCTTAGGTTGCTGAACAAAGCAAAGGGAAAAATATAAGAGGCAGTGATCGCAATCTTTCAACCTTCATTGGAAACAAGAGTAATGTTGGAGGACTAGCGGGATGCTAATGTTATACTACCATTTAAGAAAGAGGAGAGAAAAAGAACCAGATATCTACAGGCCAGTTGGCCTAATACTGGGTATTATTAGAACCATTATCAGGGACAAAATAAACTTTCATTAGGAAAGTGTTGTGTCAATATGAAATGAAAAGAAATCCAAAACTGCATGAATCAAAAGTTTATTGTTTTTGCTATCTTTAAAATGGACTTTCTGCTAAACCAAAAAATAGATGGCTGCTACAAGTCACATGACTACATGGTTGGCTTTGTCCTGGAAGCTACCAACAGGAGTTACTAGAGCAAATGAATCCTCCTCTCATCATCGTGGAATCTCATACCCAATTGTAAGGACATTGTAACACAAAACCAGGGGACTCACATATAGAAACTCATAGTGTCTGCAGAACTGTTAACAGACCAATCTCACCCCTGGGACTGTCCAGGTCAATTTCAAAAGGGGACTATTGAGGGGAAAATGGGCATCATTTGCACCTTGATAAGCTTACCCCTCTCACGGAGTCAGAGGATCTGCCTAGACAATGGCTTCCCAGTGCAAGACTCTCAATATGGATGGTAACTTTTTCAAAAGCTAATGGCTGAGACATTATCAGTCCTGAAATCAAAGCCAGTTCCAGACACTGGATAAACATCCCTTTTGAAATCATTGTGGAGAAAGGTCACATGGCTTGACCATTTTGAAATCTATATATTCTTTTGAGAACTGAGAAATCCTTAGTCTGCTGTTTAGTATCCAACTGGTAAACCACCAAGAAGCAGAACTCCAGATTAAACAACAGCCTGCTCCTCGAAGCCTTTCTCTGCTGTAAGATTTCCTACCATCAACTGCAGTCTCTGTGAACCAACTTCATCTTGCAGTACCAGCACCAACTATAAAGAGAACTCTACAACCCCGGTCTTCAGCCAACTGAACTTGAGCTCCTATGTGAAAAAATTTTCATTGGACTCTGACTCTGACAATCACATGAACTAATATGCATTCCTATGGTTCTTTTGCTGTTACTATTACTAAAGTTGTAAAACTTTATTTTTTCCTATTCCCCCCCCCAGCCCTTACTACATATGTGTGTGTGTATATAGTGGGATGTTGTGAACACTCCTCCCCCAGGTTTTTGAATGTGAATAAACTAACCTTCTGACTTATATAACATGAGTTTGCTGTGAGTTATTAGTATATTGGATCACACAAACTGAGGGTTTGGGAAAATACGCCACCCCATACTTTAAAAATAATTCAAAACACCTTCTGCTTATGGATAGTTGGAGAGAGGAAAGAAGTACAGTTTGCCTGTCTCTCCTGTCCATAACAAAAGACATAGGTTAATCATCAAGAAGAACCAGTATTAATTTGTTAAAGGAAAATTGTGTCTGTCAAAGTTGATTGAATTCTTTGATGAGGTAACAGAGAAGGTCAATCAAGGTGGTGCAGTAGATTTTGTATATATGGACTCTCAGAAAGCATTCAACAAAGTCATAGACTCATAATGGCACAGAAGGCGGCTATTTGACATGTCAAGGTCATACTAGCTCTCTGCAGAGAAATCCTGTCAGTCCCATTCTCCTGCTCTATCCCAATAGCCCTGCAAGTTTATTTCCTTCAAATGTCCAACCAGTTTACCTTTTGAAATTATTGATTGTGTCCGCTTCACCACCATTGTAGGCAGCGAGTTCCTGGTCAGTAACGCACACTGCATAAAAGGCTCTTCCTCACAGCCCTGTTGGCGACCATGGATTTCCATTGGATTAGTCCAAGATTATGCTTGCCAAAGTACTGCAGTGGTTTGCCATTGCCTTCTGCAGTATGGCTGACCAGGAAACTACTGTTCTTGTGAGTTGGACTTGCAGAGAGCTGACACAGACACGACAGTCTGAATGTCTCCAGTGCTGTAACTATTGTACGCCGCTCTTATTGATATGTCAAGCTGAAGATTCACTGTTGGAGTTTGATACTTTCCTCTGGGAGTGGAAAATTTGTCTTCCTCGTGTCCAGTACAGCATGCCAACTGATTTTTGAAAATTTTTAAATGTTATTTCTGTCTCAGAAATTTCCTGGAGTAAAATGTCCTATTTTCAAATGAATAGTTGCCGTACCAGATTTCTGAGATCTGATAATTGATTCTCACATATCGTTAGGTGGAGTACTACTAAGTAAATGAGACATAGTGTAAAACAGAAACAAAAATACCTGGAAAAACTCAGCAGGTCTGACAGCATCTGCGGAGAGGAATACAGTTGACATTTTGAGTCCATATGACCCTTCATCAGAACTAAGGAAATAGAGAAATAAGAAATAAGCTGGTTGAGGGGAGTGGGACAGGTAGAGCTCGATAAGGGGCCAGTGATAGGTGAAGGCAAAGAAGAGATTGCCAAAGATGTCATAGACAAAAGGACAAAGGGGAGTTGACGGTGGTGATATTTTCTAAGGAATGTGCTAATGGGGACATTAAGAGTAGCAAGCAGGACAAGCTAGTGGCAGATGGCTCTAGTGGGGGTGGGGTGGGGGATGCGGGGAAGGGATCAAAATGGGCTAAAAGGTGGAGATAAAACAATAGATCGAAATAAATTTAAAAATAGGTGGGAAAAGAAAAATATATTTGTAAAAAAATTATAAATTATTGGAAAAAGGGGGATCGGAAAGGGGGTGGGGATGGAGGAGATAGTTCATGATCTGAAATTGTTGAACCCAATATTAAGTCCGGAAGGTTGTAAAGTGCCTAGTCGGAAGATGAGGTGCTGTTCCTCCAGTTTGCGTTGAGCTTCACTGGAACATTGCAGCAGGCCAAGGATGGACATGTGGGCATGAGAGCAGGGTGGAGTGTTGAAATGGCAAGCGACAGGGAGGTCTGGGTCATGCTTGCGGACAGACCGAAGGTGTTCTGCAAAGTGGTCACCCAGTCTGCGTTTGGTCTCTCTAATGTAGAGACCACCGCATTTGGAGCAGACATAGTGTAACCCTGACAGTGACTACTATGGGTGCAATGCCATTAGAATGTTGCAACCACACACCAATTCCAGTATTTTAATAACTGTGTAACAGATACATCAACACACAACAGGTAATGTTCTGTGGCCCACTGAGCCCTTTGAAACTCAGCAATTTTTAAATAACTAAGACAAAATTATTTTAAATTTTGTAAATTACTATAAAGACCTTAAAGTTAAAAGCTTTACTTAATATTTACCTTATGGAAACTCAGCAAGAAAGGCAACAGGTCAGCAAGAGAAAATTCATTGGCTTGCTCCATAGCACTACCTGGTGTCCAAAATTTGCAAATAGAGATTGCCAAGTTTATATAGGTAATTTATATTATGGATATGTTTCTAGAAATTTATCATGGAAAATTTGACACGTGTTAAAATAATGTGCCAAAAGGAAATAAAATTTAATTCCCACAGATGACTGAAAACCAGCTTCACCGAAGACTGCAAATCTGCCAGTTACTATAGGATTTGGCACCATGGGGACATGGAGGGCATCCAGTGCCAGTGGCTGTGAAAGCTCAATTTATATGCCAGTGGCTCCTTTCAGGGCTCCACAGGGGACCCCTGTGGGACATCACAAGCCTCCACCCACAAATGCATCCATGAGGTCACGGATGCCATCTTTGTGAGGGCACACAACTTTGTGCATTTTTTCCAGGACCAGGACAGCCAGGATGCAAGAGCAATTGGATTCGCCCAGATCTCGCATTTCCCACACGTGCAGGGTATGATTCTCATTCTAGGGTTTCCCACGGGTGCACTCATGTGGCACTCAGATCTCCGTCGCAACACACAGTGGGCTACATCAACCGCAAGGGCTTCCATTCGCTGAATGTGCGCCACCAGAAACGCACCCTGCAGGTGTACACACGGTTTCCAGGGAGTATGTACAACACCTACATCCTCTGTTGGTCACAGATCCCTGCAGTCTTCCAGGGTCTATAGAAGCTGCAGGGATGACACCTCGGGGATAAGGGCTACCCGCAGAGGCCGTGGCTGATGACAACCGTGCAGTGGCCTCAGGCTGCAGCAGAGCAACGGTATAATGAGATTCATGCTGCAGCTCACAACTTGGTGGAGCAGACCATCGGGACGCTGAAGATGCGGTTCCGGTGCCTGGGTCAGTCTGGTGGAATTCTGCAATACAGTCCACAGAGGGTGTTATGGATCGTTGTTGTCTACTGCACCCTTTACAACCAGGTACTCCAACGGGGAGATGAGTTGGCTGAGGAGGAGATGGAGGAGCTGGAGGTTATCCCCGATGAGGAGGACGTCAACGGGGATGAGACCCTCGCACTGGCTAGATGAGGCAGGCGTGTTCAGGAGGTCCTCTTAGCTGTTAGATTTGTGGAGGACGATGACAACATGCAGTGAGGTGACCCTATAGTTCTCACATCGTATTTATGAACATTTGACTCCAGTCTGGCTTATGGTAGCGTGAATACCCTCTGTGAGAATGCTCCTGCCATGGAAATCTGGTGGAGGCCCTCATAGTCGCTCGATTGCAGGAGGATGATGATGACATGTAATGAGGACACTCCATAGATCTTCACATTGCCTCTGTGAATGTCTGACTCCTGTCTGGCCGAGGGTAGCTTGCTTGCGCTCTGTGATCAGGGTCATATCATAGAGTTGCAGCCATGAAGCTTTAGAAGCATCACATCTTTTGTCTGCCTTCAGCACCTGAGCGCTTCAGGACCTGGAGCACAGCATCAGTGGTCACAGATGCTGAAGAGATGGGGGCCAGCCCCTCCTTAAAAAGGTGCTGAGAGCACAGAGAGAATGAGAGAACTCAGCGGTACCTGCCCACGACATTCTGGCAACAATGACAAGCACCACCGAGGTGCAGGCATCAGTAATGTGTCCAGTGAGTGAGAGGCCGGACCATAACTTTGGTCTGAAGGCTGCACAAAGTACAGGGAAGAGGCCCTGGTCTGAGACACCTGCCTTATCTTGTGCAGAAAGGTTTCACATCTGAGTGACAAGAACGCTGCTCATCAGAACAAGGAGCCAGAAGCAGGGAGGTATCCTTGGGAGTTTACTGACAATGGTGAACTGCATGTTCAAGTAATTAACACCCATGCCCAGGCTGTGCAACTAATTCTCCTTAACTTTCCTAACCCTGCCGTTAAGTCTTGGTGCTCCCTAGATATCCACAGTGGAGGTGGAGGCAGCCTGCTGACTGCGATGCCCAGTCTGTGATGACTTTGGTGGGCATCCTCTGGCTGAGACTTGGAGGGCCCAGCCTGCTTTCAGGGTCCTGCTGTGTGGCAGTGGCACCCTTCTCGGCTTGTGGAGCTTGAGCTGCTGAGGTCACAGGAAGAAGGGAGTCAGATGGACCGGATGCTCTCTGAGTCACCTGGAATGTGCACCTGCAGATCCTCTTCCCTATGGGTGCCCGGGGTGCCAGGCTATCTCCATGAGGAGCAGGGGTAGCTGAAGTGAGATCGAGCTGCCTGGCACGCCACTTGCGTACACACTGTTGGAGGCCAACTATGGCATCAGCGATGAAGTTGAGCCTGTGCAGCAATGCAGGAGTGAAGTCCTAGACCAAGGTCTCCGTGGCGGCCGCCATCCTACCAGTGTTGACCTCGGTGCGTTGGCATGTCAGCGCTACCACCTCAGATTGAAGGCAGGTGAACTCCTCCATTGTGCCTTGCAATCTGAGGAGTGCAGCGGACATCCCTTCTTGATGTTCCCAAGCTTGCCTTTGCAGCTTCAGCAACTGTGACATGACCGAGTCCAGAGGTTCGTCATCTGACTTGGATTCAGCAAATTTCTGGCTTACTGCAGTCCTTCGAGTGCTGGACGCCTGGGAAGTCCCTGCCTCCACCTGCTGTGGATCAGGCAGTATGATGTGCTCACCAGATTCTGACCTCGAGGCTACTCTAAAGCTAGGTCCCACTGAGGTGTCTGTCTCTGCGCTGTGACGGGACTTCAGGGAGGGTGCCTTCAGATTCCTCCCGAGAGGTTTCTTCGGGGCTTGATTGGAAACCCTGGGCCATGGACTCTGTCGGCTGTTTGGCAGATGTGCCTGCAAAAGCAAGGAGAGATAATTAGTGCATGGCAGTGGCCTGTGAAAGAGGACACATCACTCACGGCATGGTTGTCTGATGGATGTTGCACTGCTGGACCCTCACTTGGTAGAGCAGCACCGACCTCATCATCAGCACAGGAACAGTCCCAATCATCGCCGGCCAGCTGGATGGCTCTGTTTTAAAAGTCTGTGAGGACCTTGACTTCAGGCATTCCGCCACAGGTCTACAACCTCTCTCTCTTGTTGTGTGCCAGCTTGTCCTGCATGGATGGAGAAAGTGTAAGCAGGACGCCTGCCAGGCCAATGATAAATATGCCTGGCCTATGCAGGTGGCGAGTGGACCCATGAATGGGATGAAGACAATGATGGACAGTGTGAGAGTGTGAATGGTGATATCCCTTGAACTGGCAGTGAGGGAGGGCCCTGTAGATGTGTGCTGGGTTTGTGAATATGTGTTGAGAGTGAAGAAGAGTGACTTACCTTGGCAGAACGGAGAGCATCATTCATTCTCTTGCAGCACTGGGTGGCTGCCCTCTTCTGTAAGGCTCCCAAGCCGGATTGGTCACATTGTTGCCCATCCTGCAGCCAGAGCAGGGGTACAGGACATTCCGGTAGGCCTCCACGGCATCCAGCAGTCGCTCAAGTGACCCTTCATAAATGGTGGGGGCGGGGAGGTGGGCAGTGGAGGCTGCAATCGTCTTGCCTTTGAGGGCCATGTCTCATGGGCAGCAGTGGTGAGCTGGAAGCAATGAGCGCTGTGCTTGTGCTGGCCTTTAAACATGGCGCCCGGTGTAATGCAACGATGGGGTGATGGCGGGTGGGCAAATCAGAGCCCGGCTGCTGCGGAAGCGACGTGTTTCCCAGGAGTGCATAAATAACGAGGCGCTTTCAAGATGATATGGCATGAAAACCCACTATCGCGGCCGGCAGGTAAAACATTGTTTCACTTGCCCTCTACTGCACTTAGTGCGAATTTGGGAAAATTCCACGTTTGTTTTTCTCAAAGATTACTGGTAAAACTTAGTATTATGAGAGATTTTTATTGTCAGAAAGGTAAAGTCTAATGACATAGTGAAACAATAGGAATTTACATTCAAAGGGGGAAAATGTGTATAAAGGAGCGAAGGCAAGGGAAGGTATTTTAAGATCTAGCAAGTGTGAAAAGCCTTTAGCATCTTTGCCTCAAGCTGCTGTCTTCAAAGAACTGAAGTTAAAAAAAAAACTCACTTTGGATTCGACTGGTTCAGGGTATTGAATGTCAATTTGCCTGGGTCTTTTAAAATCTATAGGCAAAATTTTGCCCTCGTCGGGTGGGCGAGTCCAGGAGCGATCAGGCCCCAACATGGATATCACACTGGCTGACCAATTAACCGCCTGCCAGCATGAAACACATGCTGCAGTGGTCAGTGCTGCCGGAGTGGGGGTGGGAGGAGCACGAGTGCGGAAGTGAGCGCATGCACAGGGATGAGTACAATATAAGCTCCTTGAGGCACAGAGCTGCCTTACGGAACTGAAGGTTTTTAAACAATAAAAATAATGAAAACATGTCTCATGTGACTCTGTCACATGAGCAGGGACATGTTAAATATGAATGTTAAAAGTTTTTAATTTAAAAAAAAATCACTGGTCGAAAGCTCATCCTGTCCATGGATGAGATTTCGCCAAAAATGCAAAGGCCGCTTGGTCTTTTTGCCTGCCTGCCAACCAAATGGTTGGCCGGGCAATGAAAAATTCGAGACAATTAACTAATTAAGGGCCTTAATAGGCCGCTTAATCATCAGCAGGCATACTGCCGACTCCCGCGTGCATGCGCCCGCCAACTGAAATACCACACGAGTGCACAATGACGCCGGGACCCTCGCCTGATGTCATTGCGTGTCATTTTACACTCATTTGGGTCTGGTGTATGCCCGCCCAAGAGAATAATTCTGCCCTGTGTGTCTTACTGTTGCCTTAACGAAAGTGTAACTGGGAGTTAGATTGATTAGGGGATTTAGAAGTTATCATAGTAGTAATTTGTTTGACATATGTATGTGCTTAAAATCATTTTTCTTGTTAATGAATGTTTAATCTAGTTTTGTAAAAACCTATAAGACTTGGTGGTCTTATTACCACTGAATTCAAGGCATGTGTCTCGAAATTCATACAAATTGCCAAACCAGTTGTGGCAGTTGTTTCAAGTTTCCCTTTGGGATCTAAACTACTCTGTGTTTACCATCGACTGTGCCATAACAGTGTATAAAATTCTGCCTATGATTCTTGTGACTCATTTAGAACTGGCGGCTTAGACCATAGGAACTGGAGTAGGTCATTCAATCCCTTGTGCCACTTCTGTCGTTCAGTTAGATTATGGCTGATCTGCAACTTAAATTCATCTACCCACCTTGGTTGGGTAACTTTTATTAACCTAACAAAAATCTCTCAATCTCAATTTTGAAATTGACCTAGCCCAAACAGCTGTGGGGGAGTGGGGGGTGGGGGTGAAGGAAAAAACTAAAAAGTTCCAGGTTTCCACCATACTGAGAGAGAAAAAGTGCTCCCTGATATCATCTCTGACCAGGCTAACTCTAATCTTAAGGTGACGCCACCTTGTTCTGCACTCTCCCAGCAAAGCAAAGTTTCTATCTACTGTAGCAAATCCTTTAATTATCTTAAACATCTCAATTAGGTCACCCTTTAATTTTTCATATTCAAGGGAATACAAGCCTAGTCTCAGCAACCTGTCCTCATAATCTAACGCTTTTAGTCCCAGTATCATACTAGTGAAGCTGTGCTGCAGCTCCTCCAAGGCCAATAGATCCTTCCTGAGGTCTGATGCCCAGAATGGAATGCAGTACATGATGGGTCTAATCAGAGCTCTGTACAGCTATAATATAACTTCCACCCAAGTGTACTTCTGCCCTTTTGAGATAAAGCCCAGTATTCGATTAGCGTTTCTGATTATATTTTGTGCCAGCCACTAGCTTTTAGTGATTACTGTATTTGGACCCCTAAACCATGCAATTTCTAGCTTTGCACCATATAGAAATTAACCTGATCTATCTTTCTTAGGTCCAAAGTCTATGATTTCACACTTCCCCACACTGAATTCCATCTGCCAGCTTTGCCCACTTATTTGATCTATTAACGTCCCTTTGCAACTTGTTGCTCCCAAAACTTGACTCAAGTCCTCCAATACTGTGATTCCTCCGACACTGAAGCAGTCTATGTCCAAATGCAGCAAAACCTGGACAACAGTAGTTGCCCGTTATCCCTACTTTCTGCCTTTTACCTCCTATCACATTCCCTACCCAAGCCAATCTTCCTTAAGGATGACTTGCTTCTACTCCAGCTCAATGGGTTCCGAGATGACTGCTAAGTTCAATGTGCGATCTGCAGACTTTGCCTCATGTGAGGCAGATGGTGCTTGAAGGGTTGGGCAGATGGTTTGTTTGGAGGCCTGTTTGCGCCCTCCAACAACATCTCTGCATGTTCCTGATGAAGCCTCTCAACGTGTTTGGTACCTTCCCAAATGAACCTTCTCCATTCTGGTTGGTCACAAGCCAAGGATTCCCATGAGTCAGCAGGGATGTTTGATCTCTTCAGGGATGCTTTGAGGACATCCCTAAAGCATTTCTGTTGTCAACCCAAGCTAACAGGTTGCTTCCAATTCCAGAAGCTCTTGATTTTCTTAATCTTACATGGAACCTTGTCAAATTGCTTCTAGAAGTCCATATAAAATAATGTCCATAGATACACCCTTGTCTACATTAATGATCACTTCAAAAAATTCAGCTAGGCTCTCAGACTTGACCGACACTTTGCAAATCTATGGTGGCTCTCTCTGATCAGTTCTTATTTGTTTAAATGCTCAGCCACCCTGTTCCTAATAAGATTCTAGTAATTTTCCCAAAACTGACATTAGACCAATAGGCCTTTAATTTCCTAGGTTATTCCTCTTACCCTTAAATAGTGCCGTGACCCTGACAATTTTCCATTCCTAGGCCCAACCATCTTCAGCTGCTTCATCGATAATTTTCCTTCCATCATAAGTGGCGATGTATGCTGATGATTGCACAATGTTCAGCACCATTCGCAACTCAGATACTGAAGCAGTCCATGTCCAAATACCGCAAGGCCTGGACAATGTCCAGGCTTGGGCTGGCAAGTGGCAATTAACATTCACACCACACAAGTCCCAGGCAATGACCATCTCCAACAAGAGAGAATCTAACCATCACCCCCTGACATTCAATGGCATTACCATCACTGAACCCCCATCATCATCCTGGGGGTTCCCATTAACCAGAAACTGAACTGGACTAGCCATATAAACAATGTGGCTACAAGAGCAGGTCAGAGGCTAGGAATCCTGCGGCAAGTAACTCACCTGCTGGCTCTCCAAAGCCTGACACAAGACACAAGTCAGGAATGTGATGGGATACTCTCCACTTGTCTGGATGAGCACAGCTCCAACAACACTCAAGAAGCTTGACACGATCCAGGACAAAGCAGCCCACTTGATTGGCGCCACATCCACAAACATTCACCCCTTCCACCACCGATGCACAGTGGCAGCACTGTGTACCATCTACAAGATGCACTGCAAGAACCAAGGCTCCTTGGACAGCATCTTCCAAACCCACAACTGCTACCATATAGGACAATGACAGACACATAGGAACACCATCACCTAGAAGTTCCCCTCCAAGCCACTCATTATCCTGACTTGGAAATATATCACTGCTCCTTCACTGGGTCAAAATCCTGGAACTCCCTCCTTAACAGCTCTGTGCGTGTACTTACGCCACTTGGACTGCAGTGGTTCAAGACTCACCACCACTTTCTCAAGGGCGATTAGGGGTGGGAAATAAATTGCACAATTCACAAGTGGTTCTGATTGCCAAAATTATATTAGTGATGATTATTTGTGCACATGTGCAACTACTCTAGGATTTCCTTAGAGAATTCTCTTGCAAGTCACACCATTTCACACAGAACTATGACAGCCAAAGTTTAATTTTGCTTCAGTAGTTAAAATTTATAAGGAAAAATTGGTCAACTTTAACAAAGCAATTCAGATATTTCCAAGAAATACCTTGAGATTTGGCTACTGTTACAAGATCAGATGTCGTGTAGGGAGCAACTGAAGCCAAGAATATATCTAATGAGTCTTAATTTTTTGGAAATTGACTTGCACTGCTCTATATCTACTTGTAAGACAGCATAACCCAGGGATGTATCAATTGTGATCTAGACTGGATGGTCACATTTTCACAGTGAGTCAACACTTGGTGAGATGAGGTTTGAGACAAATCATTTCCCATTAAGCAGATATAAAGAACACCATTTATGATTCATCTATGCACCATCAATACAACTTGACTTTCCATATTAAAATAATGAACATCTTTTGCCACCCCATATAAGTGGATCATATCGGTGACTTAAAGCTAACTTCCCAATTTCCCCTCTTCCGTATTTTATCCTTCTTGTAACCTTTTGCTGTCCTGCTGCCAAAAGCTTTCACAGTTGTATCCATTTAAAATCCTGACTGCAGTGCCAGCTTTCAGCCAAACTGACTGCCTTCCTCAGAGCAGCATTCATGTCTAATTTAGTAATACGTTGTGCTGAGTTCAGATGAATAGACTTGTGGGGCAGCAATAAACATGAATAGTCTTTGGAGTGTCAAATTCTGTTAGATTGTTTCAGCACGCTGATTTAGATGCCCCTTTCGAAATTTAAGTTTATATTACATCAAGGCAGTATAATCTGACATCCTGGGATATGGCAGTTATTTATAATTTGCATTGATATTTTTTGCTTTCACTACCTGTAATAATAAACTCAGTTATATATTTTAATGTGAAAAACTAAGTTCTTAGGATTATAAGATTTAAAATGCATCTTCTGGAATTTCTGTGATTTGATCAATTGCCTTTTGTGGAGAAATAGAACAAGTGCATATACAGTAAATTGTTGTAAGGTGTACAATCAACTTCACACAGCACTCTATTTATGTTCTGTAAAAGAACTCAAACTAATTTTGCATGGGATTCCTAGGTCTATTCTTTTAACTGTCTCTAGTGTGGGTTATATTAAGAGTTAAGAATGTAGAATTTTGGTTTCAGTTTAAGGTGAATTGGGGGTTGTTTACTTTTGGTTTGATTTCGTATGCCTGTGATAACAAATCTTGCTCAAACCTTTGACCCAGATGAGAGGCTTTTAGAAGTAAGAAAGTCCTGAGGTAGCTGAGGGTGGAGCTATGCTCTGAAAGGAAAACTGGTAGGTTTTGTTTTTTTTAGGAAAAAGTGTAAGAGAAGCTGACCTGGAGGTTGCAGACATCTAGTCTGTTGTGTTTAGTCAGCGAGCTCAGTTCTGTATGTTGAGAGAGAAAAAGAGGAAGTTCTATAGAATTAAGTAGGACCAAGTAACTCTGTAAAGAGAGAAGACCAGCTACTGAATAGATCCCAAGGGAGTGTCCACATGTGTCTGTTGGGTCATGGCGTGTGACCATCAGTGACACCTATACTTGGAGCAGGAGGTCGTATTGCTAGGAATATACCATAGACCTGATTTCTCCCCCTTTTTTCCTTACCCTGGGTTCTTCCACGAATTATATTCTTCAAATGTAAATGGTCGATCAAGCCAGATCCTAACAAGTATCCAGCTTGTCCCATATTCTCATAACTGGGATCATTACACCATTAACTAGAGGAGACTCTTCTTTTCATTAACTGAGGCTCAATTTGAGTCCATGCTTTGAGAAAGCACTTTATAAACTGTATTGCTACATACTTTCAGTCCTCCTGAAAATGATCTTAGCTGTTGCTATTCCAAAAGGGGACTTTAGGGCAGCAGATATTGATTTTATAAACAAACTGAAAATTTCCAAATGCTGATGTTCATTGGAGAATCCTCTCCTTCCTAAATCTGCTGCTACTTCATTAATATATGGTTCTACAACTTTAATGGAGGAAGGAGAGAAGCAAGAGGTTTACCAAAAGCAGAATTCTAAGGGAGTAGAATGACTGTACACTATATAACTGCTGCAGCTCAAAAATGAATTTATTTTTCAGGAAATTCATATATGAAGTTTGCATATATAACTAGTCTGTGGGACATTTAAAGATTTCTTAAGTTTATAGAAATTTTGATGCATTGACTGTAGATAATTTGATTGGCAACCTGGGATGTGCGAGATCAATCATGTAGCAGCTGTGCAATATATTTAAACATCCTGACATCAGGAATGAACTGAGCCCTCATGACAATTAAGAATTGTCCTTCTTGACTGGATAATGCATAGATGCACCACATGCTATGGTATTTAATCCAATTGATCTGAAAAGTCTTAGGTGCAATATCAATTCTGTTTTGAGTTAGTTCATGCAGTTGGAGCACAGGTAGTCCCATCATCTATTGACATTTCTGGAAAAGTGTGTATGTGTATGTTTAGGATAGAATCAGCTCTGCTATGATAGTCCCCCACTCAAATAGCTCAACATGTGCAGATGGCCTAGTTTGGTAAAGCCAACAGATGCAAATTGCTTGAGTAAGTGTGATTTACCACCAGTGTGGTAATTTCAGTGTGATTTCTTTTCAGAGTCAGAAAGTGAAGTTGATAAAAAGGAAAACAGCTTCAATTAATGGAAATCCATTTGCTTATATCATGGAACTTCCAATCTATCAAGCATAGCATAGTATTCATCATGACTTGTACTAGTTCCCCAAAGAACTCTGGGGATTCGTTCAGAGAAATATTGTCAACAGTATAGTTTGGTGAGCATAGAATATTTGAATGTTAGCACACCTTCTATGCTTGCAGTGCAAAGGATGCTATGATGATATACTAACACTTCAAATGCCTTTTAAAACCTGTTGCATTATTTTGAGACAAATACAAAGGGCAGAATTTTCTGCCTGTCAGGCGGACGGGCCCGACCCAATCTCCAGCAGGCAGGGGGCTGATCCCCGCCGGAGAAGCGGGCCGCACCGCCAATTAAGGCTATGCACTTCCTGTGCGGGCTGGGGGGATTCCCCAAAAGCGAGTGCGCGCTCTTTCGCGCTTGTGCATGAAAGAGCGTACATCTCCCTGAGGCTAAGTGCAGCCTCAGGGAGATCGCTTCCACTTGGAAAAAGATTAAAATTAGAAAAAAAAAATTCCTTATCATGTACCCCTTATGTGACAATGTCACATGAGATGGGACACGTTTATAATTTACACAATAACTTTATTAAACTTTTTAAAACCCTGCATGAAACCTCATCCCGCCAGTGGATGAGGTTTCATGTTTTTTCTATTTGCTGCCGGGGCTCCTGGCCTGCCCGCCAACCTTAAGGTTGGACGGGCAGGTCCTTTAATTGTTTAAATGATCCTGTCAATGGCCTCAATTGGCCATTGACAGGTCGGCGGGCCCGCAGCTGATTTTGCTGCGCTCCCGCCTTCCTGAAAATTTAAATGGGGCGGGATGATGTCGGGGGTTCCGCCTGATGTCATCTCACGTCGGCGAGCAGGCCCAACTCCCTGCTCACCGACGGCAAAATTCTGCCCAAAGACAACAACCTGTTCGTGCTGGAAACTACAAAGACAAAACAAAAATCGCATGAACAGTGCTGTATTAAATGCCCATTATATATGGTGCAGGATAAGTCACATAAACCTCAATGTTAGAAACATCTTAAAGAACTTTTTAAACTCATGGAAAGCCTAACTTTAAAAACTGAGCCACACTGAACAATAACAGTAATCTGAGAAACAGCATAAACAAATTAATCCAATATTCCATTGGAATACAACAAATCTTGTTCAATATTAGATAGTTTGATAACATTCACTAAAATAATGCTGGTTTAAAAATAGATTACATGACAACTGGGAATCAAAATAAGCTTTAATGTCAGTCCAAATTTTCATGTCACTTTGGATGTCTATTAGGCTGTACAGCAGTCGCATTTATAATCAGCCTTACAATGATGGTGTGATGTATCGCTATTTGGGTGAACGTCTCCCAAATAGTTCACCTTTAGAAATTACTAAACAAATTAATTGTTGTTGACTCAGTTGAGAGAATGGAGAAAACATACAGCTTAGCAAAACTGACATCTAAATGAGATATTCGACATAAGCAAACAAGGTAATTTTGGATGAGTATCAAGGCAAATATAGCTATTCAAATTGAACAGTTAAGTGGTCTAAAGCAATGAAAGGTTGTTGGTTTCTGATAGTTTAATGACATTGATTCCCTGAAACATCATATTTCTGAAAACTCAAGTACTGTACTGCTTATTAGGCATTTAATTGAGGAAGTCGTTCTTCACTGTTAATCGTTTCGATAGTGTGAAAAGCAAATATGTACACTAAAGTTGAATGGAAGTTTCACATGTTGAGAGCACAATAGATGTGAGAGATGAACCCCTTTCTTTGGCAAGAGAGTAGACCATAGCTCAAAACCAGCTCTTAAATCTGTTCAATATACATCTCCATTATTCTCAGACCCCCTCAGCCATCATCTCTCAATTTCATAATTACAGTAGTATAAATGAAGACAGTAAGTTTTCCTCAATGTATTTATTTTGCAAACTTCTGAAAAATGGGAATAAACAAAGAATGTTTAGGATTTCTTTTCCTAAATAGCTAATCTACAAGGATCTTTTAAAAGGGATGTAATCCCTATTACATTGTATAAACTATTTCACTATTCTAATCATTGTAGAATGCTAGAAATGGCTTTTAAAATCCCCATAAACTTATTTCAGAAATTACAGTACAAAATTTAATTCCAAAGAATTTTAAAAGTACCAATATTTAGATTTCAGAAACTAAAATGGAAGGTAAAAACAAAATGTAGGATATGTAAACAATTTATCTATAAATAAGGGGTTGCACCACATTATTTCAAAGACCATCTGGAACAATACTACAAAGCAACAAGAACTTCAGGTAGCTATAAACATACAGAACACCTACTTCCCCAAATACAAGATGGCTGCCAACCAGTTTTTTTAAATAAAAGTTTTTCATTTCAGGATCAGTTGCCCAGCAACTTAAACTTCAAAATTTTGCAAGTTAAAGCTTTTTACATTGAATATTATTTGGAGAATTGCTTGCAGTTCAGAGTCTAATATTGAATCCACTGTAGTTTTGGAGAACCAGAAAAGACACACTGAAAAGTTAAGTGGGAAAGGGTTCAAATGCTTAGCATAAGTGCAATTAACTAATTTGAATACCGACAGGTTAATACAGAACAGTTAACAGCTTAAATTGAATTTCATGGTGTCATCTTTTACCTGATATAGTTCAAGTATATACTACTGTAAAATCATGAAAACCATTAGCTAATTGTACGTGATTAGATATTTCGTGATGCAATTAAACATGCAGATTTAAGTTATGGTGCAGTTTGGTATTTATCGAGCAATCATCCCAAAAAAGCAAAAGATCATCCTTCTTAGTCCTCGGAATCCACTATGTTGGGCGCATCTGTGAAAAGCGGGCCTTGGACCTAGGTTCAAGAGAGTAAAACAAATTCAGTCTGTTATATAGTTATGATTTTTCAAAGCACTCTACTGCACTTTTTAGATCTAATCAGGATTGTACTTCATCTTTGTTATTTATATGCGGTTTTACAAAGGACAGACAGCACTGTAAAGCAGAAAGTATGCAGCCAACAAAGGGATGATTTCCAAAGTAGTTTGAAAATGGGTGCATATAAAATGATAAGTTCTCCATTGGCACAAACAGATTTCTCAATTGATGAGAAACACACAAAACAGAGCATCTGTTGATCACTTGTTCAGCCATCTCTAAATGGGCATTTTGATGAGCACAGCTGGCCTATAACCAATAAGTGTTTCATGAGTCCATTGGTAGGAAATCCAAGACTGAAAGGAGACAGCTGTAATGGTGAATATTTACTCAAGGATATGAAAACTTGAGAATTTTGATTAGCAGGAATTTGCTGTGAAAATATGCATCTTTGAGAGAAATATTCACCAGCCAAGTCTGAATCTGTCAATCAGTAACCACCAGCAATAACATAATGACATAACATAAGAAAATTCAGGCTCCAGGGCATACTGCTTGAATATGATGCAGTGACAACCTTGAACTTCCCCTTCTTTAAAAAAATGTCAATCTGGATATCTAGCATGACTTTTTCTATATTAAAAAAATCAGAACTAAAAGCTCTTGTTCTTCTGATCTTGAAGAATCTTCTCTGCTTCAAGGATAAAAAGGTTGCATATCTCCTTCCTTAGGATATCAATGAATTTAAGATTTCTAGCTATTCAAGACACATTAATCCAATAAAAGTCTAGAATTCTGACACAGAATGCAAGAGATAAAAGTTGCATTTATATATTGCTTTTAACATGTCACAAGGAGCTTCCAAATGTGTTATCAGACAAAAATTGACAATAAGCCAAAGGGAAGACACTAGAACAGGTGATCATAAGCTTGGTTAAAGAAGTAGGTTTTAAGGAGGATTCTAAAAGGAGAGATTCAGAGAGGGCACTGCAGAGCTTAGGGCCTAGTCAGCTGAAGGCACTGCTGCCAATGAGGTGATGAAGGAAATGGGGATACATAAGAAGCCAGAGTGTGAGGACCCTTTTTCTTTTCTTTAATCCCTGCATCTGATATAATGCTTGCCTATTCTCCCGTCCTTGCAAGTGATCCTGTATTTGTAGCATTATGGGAAAGGAAAGAAACACTGTTGACTGGTCAGGAAGGAGTCAACAGCTTTTGAGGGTGTAGCCAAGTTATCTAAAACATTGGCACCAACAGTGATGAGGTCCAACTTAGTTCCACCTAACCAGCAAAAACAGTCTTCAGGGAAGGTGCGTCAGCAATGTAACTGACATTAGCCTTACCAGGAGGGAGGCAAGGCAGAAAGAACACATTTATATTACAGTTTGAATACAGGCAGCAACCTCCCAGTCACTATAATAAAAAGAATCTTTGTAAGTTTGGTGCTGACTTAAAGCCTAACAATTTGCCGCCATCATGATTGCCTGTTCACATTACCTCTTTGGTAAAAAGAAAGTTTTCGCCTTAAAAGAAATACAACAGATTTACTAAAAAATATTAAATTCAAACCATACAGGAAATATATGAACAATTTCATGGCAGGAACATAAAAAATAGCATTGTTTTAAAGGCTGACAACCAGGTAATTTACTTTCCCAACAATTTATTCTTGCAGTATATGGAACATGCTTGAAAGAAAAATAAAGACATTTTCTAAGTGTACTGAAGATGTCATGTTATACAAAGAAAATAAAATTAAAATTTCAGGACAAGTAGTTGTTAATAACAAAGAAAGATTGAAACTTCTTAAATTGGAATGCCATGCCTTCCTCTCCCACTACTGCTGCATCTCCTTTGGTTGGAAGGACAAGAATCCTGTCTAAGTACTACTTCAATGCTCCTCTATGCATGGTTGGCATGCAAATTTCTGTGAGGCAAGACTGGGCTAGACAGTATTTCTTACTTATCATACAATTTGATTCTAATGGCTGGGTTTTTAAGCATCAAATGTATTTTCAATGGTTTCCAATGAAACATGGAGAATTGCATCAGTAACTGCATGCTTCTACTATTGACTCCAATCAAAGAACGTTCTACAGAACTAGTACACCGATTTGGACACACACTATGCCGTTATTCTGTTCACTGTATTGGGCTTCATCAAATCGCAGAATGATTCGAGGTGCACTTTGTACATTAAGCTACTGAATTCTCTTACATTGTTGAAACTTTCCTCAAGAATACCAATGGACAGATTTGACCATTAAGTTAGGCTCTAAAGTAATCTGTGATCAAGGATTGGTGAAGATAGACTCATTTAAGCCACTTCACACAGACAATGACGTGTGTTTTTTTTTCACTGATCGCTTACTCTTACATTCATGTATAGTGCCCTTGCACAACAATAAAGCCTCCTGCTTCTCTTTGTTTCCTGTCCCTACTCAATACTGACAGATGGTTCAATGGGGAGACTTCTGTTGCAAGTGTTAAGTGAATTCATGTAGGCTTTTCACTTCACTGTCTCTAACAGAATTTAACAAGAGTTAGGTTCTTGAGAAATAATAACTTCAGCGAAGTGCAGAAGTTAATGTCTATAGAAGTTACAGAAAGTGGGGGGGGGGGGGTCAGGAAAGCTTGGTTTTAATCCTAATCGTCCCAAAGTCCAGAGGGGTGGAGGCTGGTCCATCACCACTTCCACCATAAAAGGTCAACTCAAGATGGCAAAACTTCCACAGATAATCTACATGGAAGCTTTCACCACAGCTGTCAATGTCAAGGATGAGAATGAACTGAAGTTCAGTTCACAGCTGGTGCAGGATCTGTGCTCTACAGGATTCTATTTTCATGGATTTGAGGTCCATTTCAAACCTACCATTAATTAATCTAGACAACTAAATAAGTAATGTGTATCATTTCCTTTTTAAAAAAATTACGAACCACAAAAGATTCAAACAAGCAAGTAGTAAAATACAAGTAGAAAACACCGAATATAATCTGAATGATAACTTCTTTCAAGTATTCACCAGGGTAGACCTGAGCAACATGCCTGCCCTAAACAGAGTTAACCAAGATCGAATTATTGACTTCGATATAAATAAGATGAAAGTCCAAGGCAGGCTTAAAGGAATTAAAGCAAAGAAAATTCCCCACAGATGATACCTAGAATACTGGAGGAGTTTTAGACACTGGAACTAAATCAGTAGATTGGGAAAGAGGGAAATGCACTCTTTTTCAAAAGACAACACAGACATGAGCAACCACAAAAAAGTCTTCCTTCAGTTTCATGTAAAATAATGGAATTTGTTATCAAAAGTAAACTTGAAGATCATCTATATAAAATCTTAAGAAACAAATGACAGGAAAGACTGACCAGGTGAATGAAGGCAGGAAATGTCTTGATGGAGGTCTAAAAAAATTATGAAGGGGTTCGATAGGGTTGTTGGGTCAAATGGCCCACTTCTGTGTTTTAAAATCTGGGTAAATGACCTTGCTGTTTATTACTGAGACAATGATAGAAAGGTAAATGTATACACACACACAGAAAATCTAAAATAGCCATAGACAAAAGCCCCTTTCCCAAGTTAGATAGCATGGGAGATGGAGCCTTATAGTCAGCAGAAAAATAAGCTATTCTGTAGTCAAGACTGTATTTAAACCTATATTTTAGGTAGGAAGGACACAGTGCTAATCCACCCATTTCCTATATATATGAAAGACAGAGTGTAGATAATATAAAATAGAATTAATGTATGTCATGATATCACCTGAAACTGAATGTAGAAATTTAACATGCAAAACATTTACTTTTAAACATGAACAGTATTCAAACCAGCGAATAGTGTTCCTCAATTTCAAAAATTGGGTCATTAGAAGGCTACATCAAAAGTGTTTTTCAACAATAACTGCAGTATGCACATTCTTTATTTAAACCACATAACTAGAAATCAGCTTTACCTTGTGTTTTGTGATGAATTATTCTGACGAGAAGTTGGTGGTGGACAGGCTTTAAGCTGGGATTCCAATCTGCAATAAATGCCACCAGCAAACTGAAAATGAAGTATATTTTAAATTAATGAATATTGTGGGCTTATCTAGATGTGGCATTTTCATTACATAACATTTACAAACCAGGAGCAGGCCAATTGGTCCAAAGATCCATATATGTGTTTATGCTCCATATGAGGCACCTCTCACCTTTGTTCATCCGGCACCATCAACATATCCTTCTGTTCCTTTTTTCTTAGTGTGTTTATGTAGCTTCCCCTTAAATGCTATTGGCCTCAGCTAATCCTCGTGGTAGCAGGTTTCACATTCTAACCACTCTCTGGGCAAAGAAGTTTTTCCTAAATTTCCTATTGGCTTTATTGGTGACTGTTATATTATGGCCCCCAGTTCTGGTCTCCCCTGCAAGTGAAAACATCATCTTTACATATACCTATGAAACCCTTTCATAATCTTAAATACCTTGATCAGGACACCCCCTCAGTCTTCTCTTTTCTAGAGTAAGTAGTACCAGACTGTTCAATCCTTCCTGATAGGAATAGCTTCTCAGTTTTGGTGGCATCCAAGTAAATCCTTTTTGTATCTTCTGCAGTCTCTCTATATCCTTTCCATAATATGGAGACCAGGACTCCAGGTCTGGCCTATCCAGGGTTCCATACAAGTTTAACACTTCTGCATTTCAACTCTGTTTGCTTCTGTCAGCTCCCTGTCTCAATAGATGATGAATGAGAAGCCAAAGTATTTTGTTACTTTGCCATTCTGCAATGTGAATGGCTTAAGAATACAATTCTTGAACAACAGTTTGTGCCATAAGTGGTGCCATCAAGGTGTCAGGCAACAAAGCCCATGTAAGTATTGATCCTTGAAACTCTTTTGTTTCTCTCTCTCTTCAAACTCTTTAGTTCTCTGTTGCAATGTAGTCCTTCAACATGGCACACTTTCCCAGCTTGCAGTATAGAATTAAAGGTTTATAAGTCCTCTTGCAAACATTTTTTTTAAACTTGAGCAGGGATGGTCTCAGTGGCCTTGAAGCATCTGCAAGCCATTCACACAAGATATTCATTGGAATATGTCACCCTACACCAGAAATAGATGACCAAGCCACTGGAGATATCCTTGTGAGAAGCGTTAGTTGACTTGGCAATTAGCATCAAGTATTTCAATGTCAGGAATTTTACCTTCCCACTTGGCACTCAAAATGCAGTGAAGACAATGGGAATTAAAAGCATTTAACCTTCCGTCATGTCTGCTTTAGGCATACATAGGATATATGTATCCTAATAATTGCAACCAGGCCTATGCAATTTAAGCTTATGTCCATTTGCAAGTGGAATTTGATTACTACTCCTGACCCAAGCCTATTACTTTAATTTCCATCCTGTTCCACTTTTCTCTTTACCGTGCAACCCCCGTCCCTCAAGACCCATTTCTCCTCTTGTCATGCCATCATCCTCTCTTTGGTACACTGTCCTTTAAAATTCCTACCCCAAACCTTCAGTACTCCTTGACCTTCCTACTCCAGCTGCCTGCCCAAGGCTTGACTGCCTCTTAAACAAGTCCATGGTTTCTTTCTTGGCATCCTCTGAAGGGTGCATTACAGCACTCATCATTGCTTCCTTACAAACGGCAACCTCAATTGTTCCATTCTACTCTCTTGCTAAACTTTCTGCCGAGTGCACCTCCTGGGAACTAATCTCACTAATCTGCTCTATGTCCAACTCACCCAGCCCAGTGTTCACCCTGTGAACTCTGCCAGTGATCAGCTATGACCACCCCTCTCAGCATCACTCCAGAATATCTGTTCCCTTGTGAACAAGACCATTACCATCCAGTGGATAGTTGCATTAATATCATGGCCTTGACAGAAACCTGGCTTAGAGATGATGACACCTTCCCACCTGGGTATAACTACCAACACTTGCCCTTCCCAGACTGTCACATTGGTGTGTGGTTGTTATTACCAAATCACACCTTGGTCTGCCTCCTTGCTTTTTTAGCACTTTCTTCTCCTTTGAGCATCTTGTTCCATCACTCTCGCCTGTTTAAAATCCTTGTTCTCCAATACCCACATAAGTATCAAGTCAATTGTTTCACTGAGATATCTTCACTGCTTTCCTCCCACAGCCTCTGCACCAAACGACGACTCAGTGATTTCAAGCACCATCTCAATTAATCATATTTTCTCTCCTCTATATTCATTACTCTCCTGCCTGCCTTTAATTCTCTTTCCATGTAAACTCCCTGCCTCATTGATCCTGCCATTCCACCTGGCTTCACTGCTCCCATTGTATCAATCACAGACAAAGCCATCTCTGGTCACTTCATTGCACGTTCACCCACATCCACCTATGTCCAAACCCTACTCACTTCTGTGTCTGCAAAAAAACCTTCAAATCTCACAACCTCACTCAACTGTCTAGCCTTTAGCTGTCCATTCACCATGACATTTCTGCAGCTACTGATCTGCTCAACTGCACACTCCCTTCCACCTTCAGTGCTCTAGTTCCCATTAAAATCATTACACACACACAGCCTAGCCATTTCCTCATCCCCACTCCCTTAAGTCTAAGGAATGCAGAATTGAATGGAAATGGTGGTCAACTGGTTTAGCCAATCAACACCAGGTCAAGCTGGACCACAAAGCACCATCAGGTCCCATTCATGTCTACCAAAACTGCTCATGAATTCCAGGATAATCCTGGGATTAAGATAGCCACTGGTTTCTCCTTGACTGCAAACTATCTTCTTAAATCTTATTCCCTGTCTCCTCCATCCTCATCTCCAACATGTGTAGGAAGTCCATGAACTTCTTTATCACCCAGATTGAGATCATCCATCTATCTGCCTTTACTGCTTTTTTCCTCTTTCCCTTGGCCTTCAAGCCAAACTTCTTTCAAAGGTTCCCTTCTGCTCTAGCCTGAACTTGTATCTTTTTCTAGTTTCTTTCCCATCTCCCATCATGCCCTCTTCGAATTCACCTTGCCTACAAGATTCACCTCCTGCTCTTTTGATCTTATTCCTACTAAACTGCTAGCTGCCCAGTTTCCCTTCCTGGCTCTCATGTTAGCTGATATTGTTAACAGTTATTTCTTCTCAGGTACTGCCCCCTCTCATTCAAGTCTGCTGTCATCATCGCTTTTCTCAAAAAAGCAAACTTTGTTCCCCCTCTTCTTGCAAACTACTGCCCCATTTCTAACTTCCCTTTCTTCTCCAAAGTCCTTGTGGATGTATTATTGCCTCCCAAATCCATGCCAATCTTTCCTGGAACTCCATGTTTGAATCTCTCTGTCATAGTATCGAGAAAGCCATATCAAAGTCACAAATTATATCCTACATGACTGTGACAAAGATAACCTACCTCTTCTTGTCCTTCTTCACCTTTCTGTGGCCTTTGACCCTTGTGACCATACCATCCTCCTCCAATACCTCTCTCCACCTCCCCCTTGTCTAGCTGGGTGGGACTTTACTCACTTGATCCTATTCTTATCTATCTACTCGTAGTCTGAGAGTCACCCTGCAATGGCTTCTCTTCCCACACCTTGGTGTCATATTTGACTTCAAATTGATCTTACAACCTCATATCTGCACCATCACTAAGACTGCCATAACATTGCCTAACTCTGCCCTGCCTCAGCTCATCCGCTGCTGAAACCCTCATCCATACCTTTGTTACCGCTAGACTTAGATTATTTCTAGCCAGCTTCCCATGTTCCACCCTCCATAAACTTGAGATCATCCAAAACTCTGCTGCCCACGTCCTGACTTGCACCAAGTGCCACTCACACATCACACTTGTGCTCCCGGTTAAGCAACAACTCTATTTCAAAATTTCACTGTTTTCAAGTCCTTCTAATCCTTACCTTCTAATTGAAACATAAGATTCTGAGGGGGCTTGACAGGGCAGATGCTGAGAGAATATTTCCCCTCGTGAGGCAATCCAGAACCAGGGGCGCAGTTTAAAAATAAGGGGTCTCAAACCATTTAACTGAGATCAGGAGAAATTTCTTCTCTCGGAAGGTCATTAGACTTTGGAATTCTCTTCCCCAGAGAGTAGTGGAGGCTAGGTCATTGATTATACTGAAGTCTGAGTTAGAAAAAATTTTGATCTACAAGGGAGTCAAGGGTTATGGGGACAGGCAAGAAAGTGGAGTTAAGGCCACAATCAGGTTAACCATGATCTTACTGAATGGTGGAACAGACTTGATGGGCCAGATGGCCTACTCCTGCTCCTATTTCTTCTGATCTCCCTATCTGTGTAACCTCCTCCTGGCCCACAACCTTCAGATATCTGCATTCAATCATCCAAAAACAGTGCCAGTTTTCTTGAAGAAAAGATAGAGGGATGACCTTATAGAATAAATAGATAAATAAAATTATGAAAGGTTTTGATAAAGTAGATAGAGGCAGAATGTTTCCACTTGTGGGAAGAGCATAACTAGAGGCCATCAATATAAGATAGTCACTAAGAAATACAGTAGGGAACTCAGAAGAAACTTCTTTACCCAAAAAGTGGTGAGAACATGGAACTTGCTACTACAGGCAGTTTCTGAAGCAAATAGTCTAGATGCATTTAAGGGCAAGCTAGATAAGCATATGAGGGAGAAGGGAATAGAGTGTTATGATGATAGATTTAGTTTAGGAAAGATGGGAGAAGGTCTAGTGAAGCATAAATGCCGGCATGGACTGGTTGGGTCAAATAGACTGCTTAGGTGTCTTAGATCCTATGCAATTCTCTAATTCTGGCCTCCTGAGCATTTTAAATTGCACCATTGGTGGCTGTGCCTTTAGGTGTCTGGGCCCAATATTCAAGAATTCCCTCCCTAAACCTCATCACCTCTCTCCCTTGCTTCTTTCCTTTAAGACACCCTTTAAACCTTTTGGTTTTGAAACTTGTCATCTTCCCTAATATCTCTTCCTGTGGCTGGGTGTCATGTTTTGTTTTATATTTCCCCTGTGAAAGGCCATAGGGTGTTTAATTCCATTAAAGCTGCTACATAAATACAAGTCGTTGCTGCTCCAGGTTTCAATGCCATTTGGCAGCATAGCCAGGACACATGTTTGGTAGACCCTTTATTCATTTCCTATTATTATACACATGCTCAGTTAATTGACTGAAGGTGGCTTCTCATTTCTGAAATGAGAATTTAGTTTATCATTTAGAGATGTGTTAACAGATAAGTGTTGATCGTAGGTAGCAGAACTTCTAGGTGGTGTTAGCTATTGAAAAGATTAGTGCTGTGAACATACCATGTGCCATCATCACTGTCCTCTTATACTGACTGTTAGTCCAAATTCATTTGCAAACTATTGAAATGCTATTGCAAAGCTGTTTAAACTCCATTTCACATTGCTGATGATGCACTGCTTGTGGCACAAAGAGGCTCTATTAATCAGCATTTGTACAGTTTTATTCCGAAGATAACCTTACCTGCATGCATTCTAACATGGTGGGATTCCTCTGATTACCAGTTACTCATTTCTTACACCGGGTAATCATAACTTTTGCTTTGGAATATAATTCAAAGTTATCAAGAATATAAAGGAACTAGCAGAAAGATTTGTGGTAGAACATAAAGATATGATTTTTTAATGTAAGAAATATTGGGCCAAATCTTTTGTGGAGTGGCAATCACAGTCAGATTTTTACTTATCTTAGATTGGTTAGTTTTTAATCCAATGAATAGTTAAGCTAGACAGAACTAGCAATTCCCATGTTTGGGGGCAGCGGTTAGGGCAATACAGTTGGCCTCAGCAGACCTGGATTAGAATGGGGAAAATCAACCAGGTTTGCTGTTCTCAATTACTATCCTCTCCTGTAAGCTATATGGATTACTGTCAGTTGATGACAGGATTGGTATTGGCTCAGATGTCTCCTGTAGTCCTTCCAGGACAACTGAATAATGTAGACAATTAGCAGAGGTAATAAAGGACAATTGACAAACAGTCGATGCTTTCGTGAGAAGGGATAAAAACTGGCAAGAGAAAAATTGATCACCCACTCTGCAGATTCATTGCAATTCTGCTTATGCTATCTGGGAAATACAGATGTGGACAGTGGATTAATTTGACATTGAGAAAACGTTTACACGCTTAGAAATTGCGGAAACAGGTTGTTACGTGGGACCTGACAGCAGTGGCCTTCTCACTTACAAAAGCAGTGCAGAATGATTTAAATGTAAATTTATGGCATTTAATGCAATGTAATTTAACAAGATGAGGTAATAATAAGAGGTATCCATTAGATATGATAATCAGCATCATATGGGTGGTTAAACCTATTAATATGCTTAAGTTATTATAGTTACTGATAAGAAAGGAAAGTGAAAGTTCAGTTAATCTTCAAAAGCTCTTTTTTTTGTTGCTAATCTTAAAGGTATGCTTAACCTATCTTAAACCAACTCAGGTTGTCATTCCATAAATGGAAAACAAATGTTGAAGCTTATCTCAGGTGACTTAAACTTCATAGATGATTTTCTTGGATAACACGAGAAGCTGAGTACACCATGAAAGTGTTTTCTTGCTTCAGAATTTACTTGTTAGTCAGGAAGACGATCTAGGTGAAAACCCCTTTGAACTTATCTAGTCATTAATCTCCATCAGTCACTTGAAAACATTTCTTATCAAGTGTCTAAACAATAGGTTGCAACAATGTGGTCCTTTACTCCCACTCCTCCAACCCAAAATGCATTTTTCTATTAAAATAAGCCCATGTACAGAGAGCCTCAAGTCAAATTAATAGGAAATTTTACTGTTACAAGAGAAAATGATTAAGTCACACTCCTCAAGAGGTTTTTTTGCATCTAATTTCATAATTTGATTAACAGATAGCCATTTAAGATCAGACACAATGAGTAGTTTATTGGAAAATGCTATTAGAAAAACAGCTCACCTCTTTTCCTTCTTTTGCCTTGGTGCGATCAATTTTTTCTCCAAACCTTATTTTTGTCAGATGTCCAACTATTTCAACCATTCTTCGTTGATCTGAAATTTAAAACTTGCATTACCTTAAAATAAATTGATAGTGTCACATTCTATAAATGCAACTACAAATGATTACAGTTAAATAGAAAACATAAGGAACATTTCCAACTTTGATGCTGAGAATATCATAAAATTGTGCAACAGACTAAAAAATTATGAGCTGGGGATACATAATTTTCTGATATGTGCTTCTGGTACATGCTGTGATAGTCACAAGTAAAATTTCCATGTACATTTTAAAACCATTACTGATTATCTGAGGCTTCCACTGCCAAAGACAACAAATTTGTTATTTATATAGCCCAGATTTCGCAGTAGTAACAGCAATGAGGCTCAGCGCTTGTCATAATCATTGGTTAAACAGGACAACAATGTTTAGTGGCCACACGGTACAGTTAAACGCAAAAATCTGGAAGTTGCTGTCAGAGATACCCAACTCCTCTACAGGAAATCTGTTTTAGTCCTCTGTGATAGATCTGACAATGAAATGACTGCCCACTAAATGACGACTGCACTAAAGATGCTGAAAGAGTTAGAGCTGTTGGATTCAGGAGCAAGTTTTTAATGGCATGATAAATGATAATTATTGAGAAACAACCTTATTGGTCCTGAAAACTACAAGCATGGAGTCTCATTCACCCAGAAGAAAATTACACTGAATATGCAGTACAGAAACAGGCTAATTGGGCCAATTGGTTTATGCTGGCATTTATATTTCACTTGAACCTCCACCAACCCCCTCATCAACTAAACCTAACATATCAATAATCACACAAGAGGAAAGGAATAGCAAGATATCAGTGTTAAGAGCTTTTTAAAAAGAAGTTTTTACTTTTTCTTCCTGCCTCCTTTATCTCTCCCTTAATCTCATCTGTATTTCCCAATTTTTTTGTTTTCTTTACATCATTTAAACTGCTTTATACTTCCTGGTTGGAACTCGGCATGTCTCAATGAGAATTTTTCTATCTGAAGACAAGAACAAAAGAAAATTGAGTGGGAATAGGTAATTCTGTCCTTCAAGCTTGCTCCGCTCTTCAATAATATCATGGCTAACATCTACCTCAGCTCCACCTTCCTGCATGATCCCCATGTCCCTCAATTCTTTTACTATCCAAAAATCCACTGATCTCTGCTTTGAATGTGCTCAACGACTAAGTGTCTGCAGCCCTTTGGGGTAGAGAATTTCAAAGATTCACAGTACAGAGTGAAAACATGGCAGATCTAAATTCCCGACCCATATTCTGAAACTGTATACGGACTCCACAGCTAGGGAAAACATTCTCCCACTATCAGCTCTATCAAAACCTTTAGAATTTTATACTCTTCAATGAGATCACCTCTCATTCTCTCACATCCAGGGAATATATGGAATATATTTCTTATCCCAGGAATCAGTCTACTGAACCTTCATTGCACTCCCTCTAAGCCAAGCATTCATCCTTCCTTAAGGGGGCCAAAACTGTACAGTGCAATGGGTGTGGTCGCACAAAGGCCCTAAATAACTGTAGTAAGACTTCTTTCCTCTTATACTCCAGTCCCTTTGCAATAAAGCTAGCATACCATTTGCTTGCTGTCCTTGCACATTAACTTTGTGATTTGTGTACAAGGACACAGAGTTCCTCTGAATGCCAACAATTCCCAGTCTCTCACTATTTGAAAAAATTCTGATTTTCTATTTCTCCTCTCTAAATGAATAACTTCAAAATTCTTAATATTTTATTCCATTTGCCATATTCTTGCCAACTCACCTAAGCAGCCTCCATGTCTCCTCCACATAGCTTATTTGTCCATTTAACTTTGTATCATTAGCAAACATGGATACATTATACATGTTCCTTTCAGTTAAGTCAGTTAATAAAGGCTGTAGACAGCTGAGGCCCCACTGATCCTTATGTACTCCACTTATTACAGCCTGCCAACATGAAAATGACCTGCTCAATCCTACTGTTAGGAACAATGTATGGTTTTAAGTTTAATTTATATTTTGTATTTGGGTGTTAAGAAAGGTTAAACCTGGTTTTAGCTTCATTTAGAGGTTTTTGTGAGCTGGGTGCCAGGAAGTCTGATGTGCTGTTTGTATACATGCATTTTTATTGAGGTTTGTCAACTCTTGAAGTGAAGATATGGGTTACCAAAGGGTTAGTAGTTTTCCACGTTAACTATGCCCAGTCACATTATGATTAAGTGCTCTATTACTGTGCCCCTAATAACAGATTCTGGCCTTTCCCTATAACTGATGTCAGGCTAACTGACCTATAGTTCTCGGTTTTCTCTTTCCCTTCTTTCTTGAATAGCAGGGTTGCGTTCTCTATCCTCCAATCCATTGGGATTGTTCTAGATTCTAGGGACTTCTAAAAGATAAAAACCTATGCATCCACTCACTGTAGCCGCCATTTTTAAAGTCCCAGGTGTGGGTCAACAGGTCCAGGAGATTTGTTGACTTTGTCTCATTAACTTCTCCAGTACTTTCTTTAACACCTCATTCTCAACAGACCCTTAGTCCCCCACTATTTCCAAAAAATTTTTTTGTGTCTTCTATCATGAAGACAAATACTAAAGCAGTTGTTAATGTCTCTGCCATCTCTTTATTTCTGTTTTTAATTTCTCCTGTCTCTGGCTCACAGAAACCCACCCTTACTTTTGCTAATCTCTTCAATTTTACATGCCTATAGAAACTTTTACAATTTGTTTTTAATGTGTCTTGCTAGTTTACTCTCATTCTCTTTCTTTATCAATTTCTTGGTCAGCCTTTTCTGAAATATATAATCGTTCCAATACTGTTTTTTGGCAACATTATAAACCTTTTCCTTTAACCTAATACTATCCTTAATTTTTCATTAGCTATGCTTGGACTACTTTTCCCATGGATCTTTACTCTTTAAGGGAATGCATATTTGTGATGATTTATTAATTATTTAAATTTTGCTATTGTTTATCTAGTGTCATATTTTAAAATCTAGTTTCCCAATCTACCTCAGCCAACTCGTTTCTCATACCTACGTGGTTTGCTTTGTTCAGATTTAAGACCCTAATTTCGGGTTTAGCTAAATCACTCAAACTCAAATCTGAATTGTTGAAGAACTTTGCTGTTTCTTACCCTGCTCACAGGCACCACATATCTCCTGTAAGGATGCCATGCTGGGAAACACACCAGAGTAGAGGAAATCCACACTAAGAAGTTTGCCAAAAGTCTGTGGCTGCTGTCAGTGAGATGAATGGCAAAAGCCATTTTTATTTTGTCACTGACAGCAGAATCCAGGCCATTATAAATTCTTATCTAGCAATTTATAGATCTTAACTATTTACTATATATCAGTTGATGTACCTTCCTCTCTTTGAGCATCCTGGTTAAATCGCATTGAGCGACTGCTGTCCCACTTGCTTTTCTGAAAACATACACTAACATAAGAAGATATTGCGTTACATGTTATAGATATGTTAAAGTACCTCCTCTATTATTTCATCATAAAGATAATAAAGTGCCAATTCTTCCTAAAATGCTCAAAATCACAGTAACGTATCTTTAACATCTTAATTGAAAACTGTTCTTTAAAGACTTTTTTTGCAGTAACCTTGTCAACAAACTGATTTTCCCACATAATGTGATATATGGAAGACTTTTCCCAAAGGACCGAGGTGAAAACATCAACCAATTTAAATGATGCAGGCACCAAACTGCAGGCACTTGAATTCAGAATGAGAAATTGATGTGGGAGAAGTTTTGTTTTTGAACAATGAAATTACGTTTTAAAATAATCACAGTGCAGGTATGTAATTCAATATTCTTTTTCATTTGTTCATCCTGCACATAGGAATTATTTTCAAAGTCTTATAATAGACAAGTTGGGTAATATGGATTTAAATCAGTACAGTTTAAAGAACAAAAGTGGTGCTTCGTATCTAGTTTTTTCAAGTACCTGCTTTGCATTCAAGGGGTAGTTTTATGAATGCGCACAATTGACAAGGTGTCTTTCTCATTGCCTGTGCACACCAGAAAATTGTAGGCCATGATTTCCTAGTGTGTGCAGCCAGCAGATAAGCCTTCCCACAAGTAGCTTGCATTTGCAAAATTTTTGTCAAATTAAAACTGAAATCCCAGTAATTTACTGAAAGAATGAAGCTTCAAGATTCCACGGTTTCACAGAAACGTTACAACACAGGAGGCCATTCGGCCCATTGTGTCTGCACCAGCTCTCAAATGAGCACCATAACTTAGAACAAAAACAGAATTACCTGGAAAAACTCAGCAGGTCTGGCAGCATCGGCGGAGAAGAAATCAGTTAACGTTTCGAGCCTTCATGGCCCTTCGGCAGAACCATAACTTAGTGCTATTCTCCTGCTTTATCCCGTACCCTTGCACATTGTTTCTGTTCAAATAATCATCTATTGCCCCCTTCAATGCCTCAAATGAACCGACCTCCACCACACTTCCAGGCATTCCAGACCTGAACCAGTCGCTGTGTGAAAGTTTTCTCTTGCATCACATTTGCTTCTTTTGCAAATCACTTTAAACCTGTGGCCTCTCATTCTCGATCCCTTGACGAGTGGGAACAGTTTCTTCCTACCTACTCTGTCCAGCCCCCTCATGATTTTGAGCACCTCTATGTAATCTTGTCTTAGCCTTCTCCTCTCCAAGGAGAGCAGTCCCAACCTCACCAGTCTATCTTCATAACTGAAGTTTTTCATCCCTGGAACCAGTCTTGTAAACCTCTTCTGCACTCTCTCCAAAGCAATCACATTCTTCCTATAGTGTGGCACCCAGAACTGTACACAATACTCCAGCTGAGCTCTAACTAGTGTCTCATATAAGCTCAGCATACTACTCTGTGCCCCCATTAATAAAGCCCAGGATACTGTATGCTTTATCAATTGCTCTCTCCACCTGTCCACCTTCAATGATCTTTGCATATATACGCCCAGGTCTCTCTGCTCCTGCACACCCTTAAGAATTGTGCCCCTTATTTTATATTGTCTCTAAAACACAAGAATTTTTACTATACAAGAGTCCAACAAAGCAAACACTAAATACTATCTTGGGTGACCATTTATACTCCAAAACCCAGAATCAACGTAAGTTAAACATGAATTAGAAGGTAAATTGCGATCGATTATAAATTGTAAATTACACTTCAAAATGGCAGATACAACTAAGACAGATCTTACAAATTGGCTTAGCAGTCCACTCAGCATATAGGTCATCAAACTCAGTCACTAAGACCTTCAAAATTCTGTCTTCCTTATGAAGGATTTCAGCTCCCCTCCTTTTCGGAGCTGGCCTGATCCTGAGCTAACAGCAGCACACAACCCAACCAGAGTTCCACGAAAATGGCACACAGCTGCAGAACCTCCTTAACTTGATTGGGATGGCATAGAGCAGCCAATGTCATCATCAAACAACAGAAAAAGTAGCAGAAACTGTGTATTTGCTTTTTCTCAACTTCTGGATCTAGCCTCTGTCTTCTTCAGCTTGCCTGTACTGCACCACTGGCCTCATCAACTTCTACTGGGCCAGGATTTTACAGTCGATGTGCGGGGGCAGGCCCGACATGCCGTAAAATAACGTGCGATGGTGTTGGGCGTGCGTCCCGACGTCACCGCGTGCCATCATGATATTTTGGAAGGCGTACACTATGAGGATGGAGGCGTGCCCGCCAGTAATTAACAGGCCAGTTAAGACCCTTGAGGCAGCAACTGAATTTGATTTTACGCAGCCCGTGCGATTTTCAGGGCGTCGCACAGGCACAATGGGCAGGCGGATGGACAACATTTTCAAAAACCTCATCCACAGGCAGGATAAGAGGGGTGAGTGCGCTCGCTAATGCGAGTTGTTAGAACTTTAGATTATTACTTATTGCTACTTGCTTGTGTGAACAGGACAACTTCATTTTGCTTCAGAGCTGCTTTAACAGAAATAACAGGCTTCAGTTCAGGACTGTGGAGCAGTCATAACACTTGGGGCTTTGCAGGTATCAGACAGCCTTCCCTTACCCTGGGAATGGGGATTATGGTCTCCACTGGAGTCTGAGGAGGAAGAGAGGGCCAGAAAGGGAAGGAGGCCAGGTGTCCCTATTCAGCCTCCAGGGGAGCCACCTGTGGGAGGACAGGCGCAGGCACAAGGGGTGCAGGGCCAACAGGAAATGCAAGGCGGAAGGGGCCGCAGAAGACGCCACTATCCTGCTGCCAGGATTTACAGGCAGCGATGCAGCTACCTCAATATGTCTGAGGTGCAATGCCGAAGGAGGCTCCGCCTCTCAAGGGAAACAATGACCTCCATCTGTCAGATGATTGGCCCTGAGATCAGCTCCAACTGTGTGGGTGGATACCCCATGCCAGTGGCACTGAAGGTCACAGTAGCCCTCGACTTCTATGACTCCAGCTATTTCCAGGGGTCGGTGGGTGATCTTTGTGGAGTCTCCCGATCAGCTGTCCACAGTTGTGTCAAGCTGGTGACAGATGCTCTGTTCAAGCGTGCACTGACTTTCATTCGGACAAGGCCAGCCAGGCAGAGTGAGCCAGAGGCTTTGCTGTGATTGCTGGTTTCCCCCACATCCAGGGTGCATAGATTGCACATGTGCCTATCAAGGTGCCAGCAGGTGAGCCGGAACCATCGTCAACAGGAAGGGCTTCCACTTTATGAACGTGCAGATAGTCTGTGACCATAGGATGCAGATTCTGCAAGTCTGTGCAAGGTACCCAGGCAGCTCTCATGACGCTTACATCCTGAGACACTCCCAGGTGCCGAGGCTCTTCAGTACTCCAGCCCGGCTGGATGGATGGCTGCTGGGCGACAAGGGCTATCCCCTCAAAAGGTGGCTCATGACGCCTCTCCACCATCCAAGAACAGAGGCCGAGCAGCGGTACAATAGGGGCCATGCCTCCACAAGGCGGTTGTGGAGAGAACCATTGGTCTTCTCAAGATGCACTTCCGATACCTGGACCGTTCAGGGGCGCACTGAAATACCCTCCAGATTGTGTGCTGGCCCCGCCTGGGAGGGAGCGGCCAGTGCCATGGCTGGCATCTCCCCAGTTGCCGCAGCTTCATCGGATGTCATGGTCACTAGCAGAGGGGCGGAGTTGCTGCTGCCCTCATCCGGAGTGCCTTGAGAGGAGCCTACAGAGACAACAAGCAGCTCGTGCACCAACGCCAGGTCGCTTTGGACTTCCCTGCTCACCATTGATGGATGGGCACCTAGCTGGGATACTGGGTGCCGAATCCATCTCCCACACTGACAGTGACCACCTGAGGTCATTGGCGGTGTGAGGGCTTGCAGGTCCGAGCGCATCCCCGGGAAGCCCTGATTGAGCTCCTGGAGGAGCCTCGACATGAGAGTCGCCACTCTCTCCATGGAGGAGACTGTGCGCTCGACCATGAGGGTCATTGCATTGCTCATGCTCTGCATGGACTCCTCCATCATGGACAACATGGCACGCATTTCCTCATGGATCTCCACCAGATCCTCCCCTACACCCTGCTGGACTTTCAACATCTGCTGCCTCAGGGACGACTCCAGAGGCACATCATCAGCCACCGACTCCTCCGGCTGCTGGCGCCCTGGGCATTCTCTGCCTTTGCATGCACCTCAAGCCAGTGTGAAGTGGCCTCACTGCTGTGCGCTAAGACACTAGCCGACGATCTTATTCCCAACGAGGTGCTGGTATCTGCGCTGGTGCCTGCCTGGCTGAGAGGGTGTGATGCTGGTGCGTTTAGATCCTCCGTGTCCTCAGGGGTGAGCAGCAGTCCTTCAGGCTCCTGACCCCGACGGTCTTCTGGTGATCCTGAAAGGAAGAACAAGGACATGTGATTAGTTGAAGTCATTACACTGTTACCATGCATGCCTGGCACCAGGATCAGGGTGCCCTCGTCTCTCCATTATCAATGGGGATTCTATGTTGGAGGCTCAAATCAATATACAGACAATAGTGGAATGGTTGCAATGACAGACATTCTGACCTCTGTGCTCTGCACGCTTACCTCCTGGTGGCACCTCAACCTCACTGCAGCCAGTTGATCTAAGCACATGGCGCCTCTCCAGTTCCAGTGCCTCCTGCTCTATCTGGTCAAGATTGGAAGGTGGGGCGGTCCTCCGCCAGTCCGCAGCCTCTCTGAGTTATTGTGAGCTGTCTTCTCCTGAAAGGAGAGGGGAGCATTGATTAGTCCACCCTGTACCTACATTGCCATTGCAGCCTTACCAACCCTACCTGAGGGAAACCTTGCAGGGCTCAGCCGATTCGTGACCCTGGAGCTGCAAGACATTCATTCCAAGCAGCCAGGGCTCACTCCCTTGCCCAGATGCTGCCTCATTGACATGTATCATTCACACTCATAAGAACTTTGAGGTCTGGGTGGGTGGGAACCTAACTGCTGTGCTAAGTGACCCAATCCAACACAGTACTCACCCTTCCCAATCGCAGGAGGTCATTAAAGCGCTTGCGGTACTGCACCCATGTGCACATCATGGGAGCTGACCCTGGTTGCCACCTCCTCCCAGGCATTTTTGGTTAGGTGGGGGGGGGCCCTCCTCTCGTCCCTTGGGACGGGGATATTCCCAGCGTGCTGCCACTTCCTCCAGGAGGGCAGTGAGGCCCTCGTCTGAAAAACTCGGGGCTGATTGCCCGCTGACCTGCCTGCCCTGTTCTCCAACGACGTTCTGCATCCGTACGGCTCTGCAAATTCAATGGCAGCCTTTGCACGGCTGCCTGCACCATTTTTGAATAGGCCACCAGGTCGCCATTGGACCCAGCGGACATTGAGCCCCCGTCCCCTGATCCCGGAGACGTGCATTACGCTGGGCGGGCCTTAATTGGCTGGGCCTTAATTGGCCAGCCGGGTAAAATGACGGTGTGCACCCAATCGCCCCATCCTGCTCCTGCCGAGCTCACCCGATGTGGGAAAAATTCATGCTCTGAGTTCTGAGAGCTCTCTGTATATTTTTATGTGATTTCAACCAGGTTAAGTCCCTCCAGAAGTTTTGGTTTCCAATCTCAGTTCTCAAACTTCTGGGAGGGTCAGTTTCCTTCCCAATTAGGGTCTGCCTCAAAAATACAAACTTTGAAACTATTTGAAAGGTTACACTGTTTTGTCCCAACACAAACTCTATACCCTCACCACCGACTCCATCTTCCTCCCCAATTAGTGTCTCAGGCTGAAACAGACTATTTTCACCACAAGCATCTTATTCAACACCATATTCTGTGCTTCACAAGGATGGTCTACTCCACCTCTTTACCGTCATCCACTTTGTCCCTGCCCCAGGACATTTAGTGCTGAATTGCTCGTCCTTGCCGTTACCAACTCTGGACTCAATTGTACCAATGCTCTGTTCACTGTCCACTTATTCTCCATAAACCTCAGCTCTTCCAAAACTCTGCTCCTGTATTCCTGCCCCACACAAAATCCCACTCGCCTATTATCCCAGTTCTTGCTGATCTATATTGGTTCCTAGTCTCTACTTCAGATTTAAAATTCTCATTCTTGTATATAAAACCCTTCCATGACCTGGCATTTCTCATCTCTGTAATATTCCCCATCTTTCAGCCCATCAATGATGTCCCTGCACCCTCCCCAAATCTTTTAGTCTGTTCATCTCTCCCTCTCTTTTCCTTTGATCCTTCTTAAAATCCAACTCTTCAACCACGCATTTGGTCATTCCTCCTAATAACTCCTCCTTTAGTTCAACATTTATTTTTTTCCTCACGTCAGCGTGCAACACTTTGGGGCGCTTTTTCTATATTCAGGGTGCTATATAAATGCAATTTGTGGCTTCCAATTGGCAGGAGTTAATACATTCCACTGATGAACTAACTCTTCAAGATTACACAAAAGTTGGGTATTTTTATGTACAAGGAAGAATTGGATGTGTAGATCAAACCTTCTGGATCTGGAGGATTAGAAAATAGCTGCTTCCTAATTGCTTATACTTATAGTATATGAAAACCAGTGTGTCTAATGCAATAGCTCTATGGTAGGATTGTTCCTCCTTTCTAAAAGGCTTGGATATCCTGCCATAAAACGTCATCCCACTGAGAACCCAACTAAGTAGGAGCAATTTTTTTAAAAATGTGTGAATTTATTGATTTAAAATCATTCCTCATAACCTATGGAGGAGAGTGAATATGCTAAGCTGACAACTTAATAGAATTTTATGGAATTTAAAACAGAAGCTTTTTTTCTAATTATTGAAGTTAGAGTACAGAAAAATGTTAAATAGTAAGTTGAAAAGAAATCAAAAATATGAACGTATAACACTTACGTGAAAGGAGATACATCTCGAAGAGATCCCTGAAATGACAAAAAAAGATTTAGATATGAGAAAAAGCTGGAAAAACAAGACTCATTTCAGCATATCTATTTCTTAAGGTATTTAGGAGCTTAGTCAACATTTGATCCTATTCAGGCCCTCAAACCTGTTCCGCCATGTGATTAGATCACAGCTAACTCTATTTACCCCTATTTTTCATCCCTTGATATATTTATCCAACAAAATAACTATTAATCTCAAATCTTGAAAACTTCAATTTATTCAGCATAAGGGAGTGGGTAGCAGATTTACATAGCCCTGAGAGAAAAAATGCTTCCTGTTTACACTCCCAAATCCCCGAGCTTGAATTTTAACATTACATCATCTTGTTCTGGACTCCCTTATCAGAGGTACTTAGTATGTTTACCATCTGTGTTAAACAGGAAAGAAAAATCTGAACAATAAATGTTCTGCGATTAAAATATACTTTGCAAATGGAGTAGCACTTGTGGTCATTTTCTTTTATTTTTAAGAGGCTACTTTTTATATTTCCCTATTCCTTACGAGTCCTTTATTCTTTTATACCTTCTCTTTTTTCTGTGTGGTAGGAGATGCCGCTGACTTCTTTGCCTGGTTGGCAATTTTCTTAATCTTTTTTGTACCTGAGAGGGAGGGGAAAAAAAATCAGTAAAGTTACAAGGTTTTGAAGTCTGTGATGTTCTCCTTTGCTAGAAACATGCAAATCTTAATGCAGAAGGCTAAAACCGTATAGGTCGCACACACCGATTTATTTTTATATATTTGTTGCGGGAATAACCAGTTGGCTTATTTTGCTTATATTGCCTTCAGCTATGAAAAACCTAAAGTTAGTTCTAAATTATGAGTAAGAGAGATAACTGGAAAGCATAGAAAAATAGAACAAAGAGGTTTTTAGGAAGCAAGATTTAGCCTGTGGATGTAAAGTGTGAACGCAACGTTGCAAGCTTTTGATACATGGCCATACAGAAAGATCCTTATACAGGTACTGGACCCCTCATCCGGTGTCACAACATCCGGAAGAATCTGAAAACCAGCTACGCTCGACGATGGTGCCTGGGGTAGCAATTTGGAATTGACATGCAGAGTACTTCAAGCATGAAGCTTTATAATAAAGCTTTATTTGGTGGCACCACCGGTTCCCACGTCAACTACAGGCCAGTAGTCTCATGTCAGTGGTAGGGAAACTATTGGAGAAAATTCTGAAGGAGAGAATCTATCTCCACTTGGAGAGGCAAGGTTTGATCAGGGATAGTCAGCATGGCTTTGTCAGAGGGATGTCATACCTAACAAATTTGATTGAATTTTTTGAGGTGGTGACCAGGTGTGTAGATGAGGGTAGTGCAGTTGATGTAGTTTATATGGATTTCAGCAAAGCCTTTGACAAGGTCCCACATGGGAGACTTATAAAGAAGGCAAATGCACATGGGATACAGGGTAATTTGATAAGGTGGATTCAAAATTGGCTTAGTTGTAGGAGGCAAAGGGTGATGACAGAAGGATGCTTTAGTGACTGGAAGCCAGTGTCCAGTGGCATACCACAGGGATCTGTGCTGGGTCCCCTATTATTCGTCATTTATATAAACAACATAGAAGACAATGTGGGGATAGGATTAGTAAGTTTGCGGATGGTTAAGCTTGGCCGGGTGGTTAACAGTGAGGTTGAGTGTCTTGGGCTACAGGAAAATATAGACGGGATGGTCAAATGGGCAGATAAGTGGCAGATGGAATTTAACCCTGAAAAGTGTGAGGTGATACACTTTGGAAGGAGTAATTTGACAAGGAAGTATTCAATGAACGGCATAACACTAGGAAGTTCTGAGGAACAAGGGAACTTGGCGTGTGTGTCCATAGATCTCTGAAGGCGGAAGGGCATGTTAGTGGGGTGGTGAAAAAGGCATATGGGACACTTGCCTTTATCAATTGAGGCATAGATTACAAAAGTAGGGAGATCATGTTGGAGTTGTATAGAACCTTGGTGAGGCCACAGCTGGAGTACTGTGTGCAGTTCTGTTCGCCACATTATAGGAAGGCTGTGATTGCACTGGACGGGGTGCAGAGGAGATTCACCAGGATGTTGTCTGGGATGAAACATTTAAGTTATGAAGAGAGGTTGGATAGACTTGGGTTGTTTTCGTTGGAGCAGAGAAGACTGAGGGGCGACCTGATCAAGGTGTACAAGATTATGAGAGGCTTGGACAGGGTGGATAGGGAGCAGCTGTTCCCCTTGGTTGAAGGGTCAGTCACGAGGGGACATAAGTTCAAGGTGGGGGACAGAGGTTTGGGGGGGATGAGAGGAAAAACTTTTTTACTCAGAGGGTGGTGATGGTCTGGAATGCACTGCCTGGGAAGGTGGTGGAGGCGGATTGCCTCACATCCTTTAAAAAGTACCTGGATGAGCACTTGGCACGTCATAACGTTCAAGGCTATGGGCCAAGTGCTGGTAAATGGGATTAGGTAGGTAGGTCAGGTGTTTCTCATGTGTTGGTGCAGACTTGATGGGCCAAAGGGCCTCTTCTGCACTGTGAGATTCTGTGAATTATATACCGTATTCAAACAAGCGTCTTTCTGCAATTCTAGTCTTTATTAGACCTGGTTTCTTGTTGAAAAGGCCACCAGGAAGTCCTGTGGCTGGCGGGAGTGCCAAGAATAAGCATTTGTCGCTGAGTATTAAGCAGAAAGTGGAGTTACCAACGCATCTAGAAAAGGGCGCCTCAGTGAAAAGATTAAATGAAGAATATGGTGTTGGAACATTGACCATTTATGATTTGAAGAAGCAAAAGGAGAAGTTGCTTAAATTTTATGCTGACAGCGATGTGCCCAAATTAATGGATAATAAGAAAACACTTCATCAGTCAAAGGCTGTCCATGTAGTCAAAGTGTTATTAAAGTGGATCAGGCAGTGTCGGAGCAAAAATTGGATCACTTTATAATCATGGCCCAAGCAAAAATGTTCCATGAAGAGTTAGGTCTAACAACACCATAGTCAACAGGATGGTATAACATGTTTCAAAGACACCATGGTGTACTTCTGCTGAAAGTATGTGGTGAAAAAGCTTCAGCTGACCATGAAGCTGCAGAGACATACTTGGATGAATTTTCCATGATAATATCGGAAGATGATCTAACAGCAGAGTAAGTGTACAATGCTGATGAGATCTCATTATATTGGAGGTATGTCCCAGTAAAACCTATAAAACGGCAGATGAGACATCACCAACGGGATTCAAAGATTCTAAGGAACGGCTGACTGTATTCGGATTTTCAAATGCAGCAAATATGTACAGGTATAAATTGCTTGTTATTGGCAAAAGCCAGAATCCTAGGTCTTACAAGGGGGTCGGGGTTTTTCCTGTTGTTTATAAGGCCAATAAGCACGTATGGATGACTAGGCAAATTTTCCTTGATTGGCACGAGAACCATTTTGTCCCTGAAGCCAGGGCTCATTGTCGGTCTGTGGGTCGTCCTGGGGGCTGCAAAATTATGTTACTCCTTGATAATTGTACTGCACATCCCGACGCAGAACTCATCAGAGACAATGTTTTCGGAGTTTATTTGCCCCCCCAACTGTATGTCCTTCCTCCAGCCCTTAGTCGAAGGCATTCTGCAAGCAGTCAAGACTAGGTACAAAGCTGAATTCATGCACAAAATGCTCACTGCATGCAACAGAGACTTGGAATTTAAGAAATTCCAAAAATAATTCAATGTAAAAGGTGTACCCTGGAGTGCTTCCTGGGTCAATGTACCCCAAGGTATTTAGATAAACAGATGGCACAACTTATGGCCAATTACCATGTTCCTAAATGGTGAAGGCAAAATGGAAGCTGATTTTAGTGGTTTCCATGTGTCTGAGGAGAAAAAAGTTGAAGATTTATTGGCATATGTGAAAGGTTTGTCATGTACTGAAGCCAAGTTGTTGGATGAAGGAGCTGTTGAGTATTGTCTGATATTGACAATGATGCTCCAGTTAACCTCCAACTCTCAGACAGTGAAATAGGCGACATGGTCAGAGTCATAATTATTACAGCACAGAGGAGGCTATTCAGCCCATCAAGTCCATGCTGGATCTCTGTGGAGCAATCAGAAACATTCTCCCACTCTACATTTGTAGCCCTCCAAGTTTATTTCCCTTAACTGCCCATCCAATTTCCATTTCAAATTATTGATTGTCTCTCTTTCCAGCACCCTTGTAGGCAGAGTGTTCCAGATCAATATCACTTGCTGCACAAAAAAGTTCTCCCTTACATTCCCCTTCCATGCCTTGCTCAAAACCTTAAATCTGTGACCCCAAGTGTTTGTACCATCAGCTAATGGGGACAGTTTTGCTTCTCTTACTACAAATATTTATCCCATTTTTCCTTAAAAAGATGCTTTCCCCCCTCAGCCTCTGCATCAAGTGACTTCCCATCCTCAGTGAATTCACCTCAATTCATCATGCTCTTTCTCCTGCTATCTCACCCTCCTATCCTCCCTTAATCTCTCCATCCATGAACTCTCAAACCCATTTCACAGACACCCTTTGACCTTGCACCTCACACATTACTCCCATCATGTCAATCACAGATAAGGCCATCTCAGATCACTTCCTTGCATCACTCTCCATGCTTATTCCAATTTTCTCTCCCAATTCTACTTCTTTGTCATGAAGAGAATGAGCAATAATGATGATGATGAAAACGGTGCGTTGGATGAACAGAAAAAAGTATCTCTTGACAAGTGTATAAGCATTATGGAGGAATTGATTCATGAAATGGAGCAGAAGAGCTTCATCACAGAGCAGCATGTTATGTGGGTCTACAAAATACAAGAGGTGTTACTGAAAGAAAGGCTCATATTTGAAACAACTTAAGCTTCAGGACATGTTTAAAGGAAGTACAATGGAGCCTCAACCTTCAACTTCCCCAGCCTGTGTTTGTACACCAGCTACCGCCCCAGATATTCCTTCTGATGCTGACCCTTCTTTGGTTGAGATGTAATTTAAGAAAATGAAGTAGTAAAATAATAAAAGTAAATAAAAACCCTTTTATTCTTTATTTCTCATACTTTATTTTATGCATTATAAGTGTATTGTACATTCTAAGACTGGGACCATAAATCCATAAATTGCCCAAATTGGACACATGTCTAGTCCTGAGCTTTCTGGATACGAGGTCCGGTACCTGTGGTTTTATAGACTGCAAAGGGTAACATATGGGTACTTAAGAGGCAAAGAAACCATGTGAAGGATGCTCAAAATAAAGAGGAAAATCTAGGGGCAGGATTTTCCCTGCGCTTTTCTGAACCCAGCCATCAAGCTCAAATGGTGGTGGAGGTGGGGGTGGTGGTGGTCAGAAGCCCACATCACGTGGGACACAGCCGCTTATTGTAATTTTCCCTGGAACTGGAAATTAATGGCCAGAGGGCAACCACGCCATCCATCCAATTAAAGGCAGCTGGCGGGCTCTTGAAGCTGAGGGCCAGGGGCCTTTCAGCTTCATAGCAGCTCATATATTTGGTGTTGTGGCAGGTAAGTGAGGGAGACGGCACTTCAAATTGGAGGCATGGGAGCATTGGACCCCCCAGCCTGATTGGCTACCTGCCGCAGGCAGGTGGTTAGCCCTGCTACCCCCAAAAACATCCAGCCTTCATGAAAATTGCCTGAAAGTGGGATGGAGTGGGTAACCAGCTAACTGACGGTGGCACTATTTTTTTAGCTCATGCCTGCCTCAGCTCCTGGCAGGAGTTAAAACTCAAGTCTCTATACTGTGAGTACATAATCAAGAGGGTAGGTAAGCAGCTAGGCAAGTTGAGAGAAAGACCATGAGAGTTGAATAACTGGACAGAAATTTCAAATTAGTAGTACAGAAGGAGGAACATTGGCATAGCATTGTGAGCATGGTGCATTCATTTCAGACAATGGGGGCCAGCCCGAAAAGTTATGCCGCATAGTTATGTTGTATACTTTTAATTGTAGCAGCAAACCTCATTACATACAAATTGTTTTCCACTTTTAACTTACTAAGATTTGGTGTATTGTAGCGAGGCGGAGTGCAGACAGATAAAAAATTTACAAAATGTGGTAATGTAAACTGCAGTTTTAATAAAACGGGAAGAGGTATTCGCTGAGTTCGAACTCCTCTACTCCCAACTAGTCTGTCACAAACCAGTATCCACTGGAGATGGTGAATCCTTGAAAGTGTGCCTAGCTGATCTGGGGCACACAAATTGCAGGATTCCAAATGAACTGATTTTCACATGCAATGCGAGTCTCTTACAGCGTTGCAAGGTCTTAAAACCAACCCAGATGTACACATCAGTAGACCTGACAAAGCAATGGGTATAGTCATCCTTAACAAGTGCGACTATATGAACAAAATGCACGGCATTCTTAATGACGTGTCTAAATTCAAATCCGTTGGACCTGCCACGCAACATAACCAGACAGCCTTACTCAAAAGTAAGCTTAAAAATACACTTGCTGGACTTGTAAGAGCGAGGAGCAGCTGCGTCATATATATATTTATACGACAGAGTTCGCCCTCATGGCTCGCTGCAGCTGCGTATATATGAGCTGCACAAGACTGAAAAAGTGATCTCTTATGCCCTATCTTATCTATGACAGTTCTGCACATGAATTAGCCAAATGGTTGAGTGAATTGTTACAACCAGTTTTGACCAAGTTTTCCAGATATGTGGTGAAGGACTCCTTCACGTTTGTGAAGACCATACAGGACTTGCATATCGATAGTAATGCTGTATCCATGTGCTCATTTGACATTGCTAGCTTATTCACCAATGTTCTACTTAAGGAAGCCAGAGATTTGCGCTGCAGCATTGTATCATGGCGATCTAAACCCAACACCATTGCATGAATCAGTATTCATTCAGCTTATGAACTCAACAACTCATGCAGTTGAGTTCAGTTTTAACAACACCACGTATGTCTAATTGGATGGTGTTGCCATGGGATCTAGGCCCAGCTCTCGCAAACATCTTTGTTGGGTTCCATGAGAAACGGGTCTCCAATGGAATGGCAGCTAACCTCCTACCCCTTGCATATTTCTGCTATGTGGATGATACATTTGCTATAATTAAATCTGTAGTAGCATGTAATCATTTTCTTGCATGTCTTAATAGGCTCCATCCTGCACTCAAATTCACCTTTGAAATGGAGCAGTCAAATGAACTCCCCTTCCTTGATGTATTAGTTGAGAAATCTGCCAGGGGGTTCTCTACCACGGTCTAACGTAAGCCTACCTTCAATGGTCAATACACGCGTTGGGATTCTTACCATTCCGCACACTATAAAATTGGCCTCATCTGCAACCTCGTAAATAGGGCCCAAGTCATTTGCTCACCATGCAAGTTTGATGCTGAAATAGAGTGCATCAAAGACACCCTGCGAGATAATGGCTACCTTGATCAGATCATTTCACACTGTACATTGCACAAACTCATGAACAGGCCTAAGGCTGTCACTTTCAGCCCTGAAAAGTGCCTAGTCTATCTCAGATTACCCTGGAAGCACAAGGCATCTCAAAAATTTGAGCAACAGGTGAAGCTAGCTGTTTTATGCTGCTACTATGCAGTAGCAACACTAACAGGATGCTGCCGCCAAGCCAAAAAGATGTTCCGCCTATCACACAAATGAGTAATGTGGTATATGAATTTTAGTGCCAGTGTGATGCTAGGTATGTAGGTCGTACGTCCCAAAGATTGGCAGATCGTATCAAACAGCAAGTCCCTTCCACTCGCTGTTTGCAATGGGCAAGGTACAGAACCAGACTCAACCAGCCTGTGCTTACAAAACTCAAAACAGCGTCCAACGTTAGATATCATTCCACGATTGGACAACATTTACTAAATAATCCTCAGCATGCTAACAATTACACTGACAACCAATTTAAGATAGTCAGTCAGGCACGCAACATGGCATATTTGCATGTACTGGAAGCTACATATATTAATACACAGGGCGCTGTTCTTTGCAGACAGAAAGAACATGTACACACATTGCACCTGTTTCAGCTAAACAAAATAAGCGATAGCCATTTCGCTGGTTCATTCCTCAGGGCAATGCCTTGACCAATCAGGGTCAAGCTGCCTGGTTTAAATTTCAAACAATGCTTGGCACTTAACTGTCAGTCACCATTAACTGGTACATTCTCCGATGCAATGCCTCTACCAGAGTTCACTTGCCAACCAATCAACACTCTCTTCTCACACAGTATAAAGTTGTTGCTTCTCCTGACATTGGTATTCTTGCGATTGATGAGTGCAGGACGAAAAGCTTCAACAAAATGTCTTTTTTCAGCAATTCTCAAGTTCTGCACTACCAAACGACTACTAGTTTTAATATTGCTGTCCCAATACTTCAGTGCATTCTGAACTAATAACAGCACCTCTGTTGGACAATTGCTGAATTGAACTCCATCAATGACTTTGCAAAGCACAACTTTGGTTTTAAAAATTGGCCAGAATTCAAGATAGCCTCCAGTTATAATTCTTTAAGGAAGGAAACCTAGCGGTCTGGCCTCCATGTGACTTTAGGCCCAAAGAAATGTGGTTGACCCTTAAGTGTCCTCTGAAGTGACCTAGCAAACCACTCAATTGTATTAATCCAGTAAGGCAAAGTCAATTCAGGATGAACTAGATGGACCATCTGGCATCAATCTAGGCACCAGATACAACAAAGGCACTGCCTGATCTTTCAACCCTGCAAAGTCCTCTTCACTGACATCTGAATATTGATGGGGGAAAGAGGGTTCCTCTGGGGAGTATAGCCAAAGCCTAGACCATACCACCATGGGCGGTTCGTCTGAAGAAGAGGGAGGGAGAAGGTCAAGAGAGCAATTGTTATAGGAGATTCAATAGTTATGGAAGCAGTCAGGCATTTCTATGGTAGCAGACGTGATTCTAGGATGGGATGTTGCCTCCCTGGTGCCAAGGTCAAGCATGACTACGAGTTCAACATGTGGTTCAGGACTCCCCTCTGCCACCCAACCACTCATGGACAGGGTGTGCCCTATGAGAGCCATGCTGTCACCAGGAACATCGTGGAGCAAACTAACAGCATTCTAAAATTACAGTTCCATTGTCTGGACTGCCGGCAGGGGTGGGGGGTGGGTGGGGGGGGCCTCTAATACTCACTGGAGTAAGGGCCTTCATGACAGCAAGTTTGCAGAGGACGCAGCAGACTACTATGCATTTGGAGGCAATTTCCAATTTTGCAATTGGGGCGGGCACAGGGGGACGGAGGAGGAGGAGGAAGGGCCAGGGGAGAAGCAGGTATCTCGCAGCCATGATGGCAGCAATCTGAACCTGCTTTTCACTAAGCTGGACTTGCAAGGCATCAAGCATGGATTTCATTAGATCATTTTGGGCTTCCACAGCAGCACTTCAAAACTGGGTTGCTTCAGTCTGTCCTGAAACGGAAGTTGAGACATAGTCCAGCAACCACTGTATCACAATTGGTTTGACAAATGCTGTCATGGAATTGGCCACTATTTCCACTGGAAGGACTGACTTCAAATTCTGCATGAAGCCCCCTGCCAAGTTCGAGCCAGATTCCTCCATGCTCCTCAACAGTGCTGACAGGCTCTGTGTCACCCAACCAATGCATCAAACATCTCTGCGTGCATGACCATTAGTAATCTCCTGTATACCAACCCATTGAGCTTCCCTTCTGAACCCCTGCAGCAGAACTAATCAGCAATGTTGCCTTCCAAGGAGCTGGCATACATGCTATCCTTTCCCTCTACCCTGTCTACAGGCCACTTGTGCCTGGTGACTCACTAAGTGCTGATCTCACCTCTATATTACCCTCTAAAGTATGCACAGTGTCAGTATTGAGCTGGTGCTTGCGGGTGCAAGATCATGTGATGGTACTTCATCAGACATTTGCTCTTGCTCATACCTTTCATAATGAAACTGCATTATCCGGCCAGGGAGCACATCTTGGGTATCTGAAGCAAAGTGTGGGAGAGGGCTGAGGTGAAGGAAGGGAGATGGGGTGGAAAGCAAGAAGTTCATGGTTACACTATTCGCAGCTTGCACTTCAGATGAGATAGGAGGATGGGAGTGAAGTGCAATTTCAGAGAGTGCATAAGGCAGGAACATACCATCATCCTGAATGCTCATGGTAACACCAGATTCAACAGCCTCATTCACTGTTGGCCCGACAATGCCAAGCACCATGTCCTCCCAAGAGGCTCAGGGAGATGCAGGTTTTCTTGTCCTCCACCCCCTTCTGTTATGTGAGATCCTGTCCTGCAAGAGAGAAGGGTGTCAACGAGTGTGTTGCATTATGTTTGGGTATATCACATATCGTCTGTCATAGCTGAATAGTTGGAAGTATGTGGAAGCTGAGAGATGTGGGTGAGAGGCTTGGTAAGTGTGTGAAGGTGAGGTAGAGCATCTGATGTTAAGCAGCAGTCCTGATTGCTGAGTGATGGGGCTGTGGTGTACCAAGTAGGAGAAGATTCATTTGCTGACCTTGACCACTTGTGTAAAATTCCTGAACTTTTTGTGGTTCTGCAGCCAGGTCCTTGGGGCCAGACTCCTGGAATTCACCTCCCTGGACATCTGCTCTCATTCCCTTTGCAGTGGATGCTTTGAGGACGTCTTAGGCATTTGCAGAAACATGATCGCTCTCTTTCTTTCAATCTCCTAGACTAAGGCAGCCACCTTTTCATCAGAAAACCTGGGAGCCCTTTCTCTGGACTGCTGCTCCATTGGTAGACTTCTTCCTTTCTTCCTTTCCCAAAAGCCTTTCACAAACAGTTCCACTAGCTGTGCAGCCTCAATGCATCTTCCCTTTAAGGTTGGGCATAGAGATCACCCCATCCATTAACAGGCTTAACTGAATTTTTAGACCATGGGATCAAGATGATCAGTTTGGGGTCAAATAGTAGACTAAGATTACAAAGGTTGCATCAGTTCTCTTCACTCTGAGTGTTGCCAGGTTGAAGTTAGAGACTGGGGTACAGAGTTTGTGGCTTTAATCTTCCCATTGTTTAACAGGAAGAAATTGTGGCTCATTCAGAGCTGGATTCAGAACTGAGCAAGAAGCCTAGCAACACAGAGGAATGGAGTGGTAGAATTAGATTTCACCAGCATACACATGGAACATGATGCCATGTCATTGGATAATGATGTCAAGAGATGGTATGTAGATGAGGAAAATAAGGAAAGCAAGGATAGATCATTGGAGAACTTCAGGAGTAAAGGTGCAGGGATGGGAAGAAAAGCCATTGCTGGAGATGCTCTGGTTGTTACGGCTAGGTAAAAGTGGAATCAAGAGACCACAGTCCTGCTAAGCTGGCAAGAAAGAAGTTCACGGAAATGTTGTGGTTGGCCATATCAGAGGCTGCATAAAGCCCCCTCTGATCCCTCCATGGCCTGGTCCTCTGCAGAAGGAAGTGGTGAAGAGAGAAGGGACATACAAGGAAGAGATTACAGATGGCGTGGTCTGTGAACAAGCAGATGGAAAACGGCCGCATTAGATGGTTGAGGCAAGTGGCCATAGGTATGAGAGTTTATATGGAGAGAGAACTGAAAAGCAATGCAATCATAGGAGAGGGAGCAAGGTGAATTGAGATAAGATTGAAATGACTAAGAATGAAAATGAACCCAGATTGTGGCATAGAAAGCTAGCAGAGAACAAGAATTTTAAGATAAAAGGTGAGAAGGATGGAGCAAGAGTTGTTCAAAGGAGGAGCACTGCCAGATGAGAAAGGGGAAAAGAGGCCAAAATGTGATTTGGGCCATTATTATTATAGGTGAGGCAGGTGATTGAAAGTATAGCCAGATGGGGAGACTTCGGTAAGGGGCAATTTGTCGCCATGTGAGAGCGAAGTTTCTATCAAAGCCATAATGTAAATTTAATTATCCAGAATGAGGTTATGGATAGCAAGGGCTTTGCTTCTGAATGACGGACATTCTTGAGAGGGATAGTGATCTGCTGACAGAGTCCAAAGGCTGAGACACGGGCGGATGAGTAGAACCGGAGCAAATGGGAAGCATAGCCCCCACTGGTTGTGTTGACTCAAGAGGCAATCGAAGTTGCTACTTTTAAAGGAGTTGATGGTTGCCTTGATAGGCACTGCAGAGAATGCCGCGAGGCACATCAACTGGCTATCGACTTATCCAAGGGGGTTTCAAGCCTGGGACAACAGCAGGAGAGTGGGAAGGAAGAGGAATTTTGAAGGATTGGGATAGGGATATGCGGGGACAAAGGTAGCATGAGTGGGTGACAGGAAGAGAGGAGACAGAAGAGAGGTGAAGAGGGTTCAAAAGAAGAGAAAAAAGGATAGAAGTGATGGGCTTGGGTCTGGAACTTGCTACTTAGGACCAATATATGACCCTCTATGCACAACAATACCGAGCAACACAATATTACTACAATTGAACGGAAACCTGAGTTACTGTCAACTGCTCAACTAAAATGGCAAGCTGTCATTTAATTTTCTCCTTTTTTTTTTAAACAGTGAAAGAAATATCATAATCTGATAATGCAACTTAGGACGTAAATTAAATCAACAAATTAGGTTCATTAAAGGCAGAAATTAGCCAGTAGCAAAAGATCAACATAACATATTTCATTAACTACACCTCCTCAATTCATAAAGTACCAAAATGTCAATGCTTCACTAATTCTCCCAAAAACATTAACTTGGATGGGTGTCTACATCAATAGTGCCATCACGTATTCCTTCTAAATCAATGGAAGGAGAACTGAATCCAGGCAGCTGAATATATTTTCCTAACTAGGCAAACGGCTGCTATTAACCCCTCCAGTAGAAGCACCCTGTGTATCACGCCTGCTGAGAGAAATTCTGGAACTTCACCTAGGTTCTCACAGGCAGCCAATCCAAATGCTAGCCAGCCCTGATCTAAACCACAGAATAGATGTAGAACACAAAATCCATTTTTCACACAGCTACAAAACTGCTTTGACACAAATAATGATTACTGGATTAGCAGGTTTCGACTTGCGCTGTGCTAGTCTTCAATAATTATCAAAATGTATTTTTGCAACAGGAATGTTCTGTCTCTGTAAATTGGATCTCAAACAGTGGAAGTTTTCCCATCCAAGTAAGCTTGAAAGATCATGGATGTTGCTCAGTGATGCTTGTATATTTTAGCTATTCTGCTGCAGTAATCAATTTGAAATTACCACATGAAAAATTCCATAAACTGCTATAAATAGGAAGTTTTTTAAAACTGAAAATATCACAGACCCTGTTTGCATGACATGTTATAAAGTAAAATCAGCTACTTGTCCAAAATATTCAAGAATATAGAACACACGAGTCCAAGAAATGAAACTGGAGTGTTTGCAAAGTGTTTTCAGTTTAGGATGTTCAATGGATGATAGTACTGGTCACCACCACCATAGATTATCAGTGTCCAGATAATTTGGTTCACTCCATGTGAAATTAAGAGGCTAGGAAGAGTGCACTAGATGCTAACTTGGATGTTGACACTATCCTAGCGGAAGTGCTAAAGATCCCAGCATGAAACCCAGCTGTTCTGCTAGCCAAACAGTTTCAGTGCTGCTAAGACACTAGCATCTATCTCACCACGTGGAAGGTTTCCCAGTTATGTCCTATCCACAAAAGAAACAGGACAAATCTAACCTGACCAGTTACTGTCCTATCGGTCTCCATTCAATCATCTGTAAAGAATGAACTTGCATTTATTTAGCACTTTTCTCAACTTCAGGATGGTCCAAAGCACTTTGCAGCCAAATAAGTACATTTGATGTTAAGTCACTGTTGTAACATAGGAAACAAGGCAGCCAATTTGCAGGCAAGGTACGCCAAACAGCAAGATGATAATGACAGGATAATCTGTTTTTAAGTGATGTTGTGAAAAATTCCGCTCCCTAGCACCAACACCCTTCAGCTTAATAAAGGTGATTTTTTTTTTTTAAAAAAGGCTTGAATTTCTTCATGGATGTTACTGAATGTATAAGTTTTTTACTCATACACATACGACAGTTTAAATAGTTCACAAGTGATAGAAAATACATTAGAGCAGTTAAGAACCCAAGCATCCAAAAAAAACACATTTAAATGCGATCTTTATGATGAATTTTTTTTCACCTCTTTTCTTTGTCAGTTCTTCTTCATCTCCCACTTCATCCTCAGTTACCTCTGAACCTGTGGTATATTCTTCATCTTCAGAATACATTACTTGCTGCTTCTAAAGGAAATCACATTTTAATGTTTTTGGTTGCGCAACAAAGAGGTTCTATTTAGAAATAAAGCCAAAGTTTTAATACTATATTTAATATTTTAATTTCTAGTACATTTTTGCACATTTTTTTTAAAGAAATGAGGACCATTTGTTCCAACTTGACTGGAAAAGGGATCAATATTATTCATTTTAAAAAGGGAGAATAATGGAAACAGTCGTTTGGTAATACAGAACTTGAGTATTGCTGAAAAAGACATGTCTAAGCTTTTTGTCTTGCACTCATCAGAACACTTCGCAAGAATACCACTGCCATGGAGAATGCACCAGTGATAGTGACTGACAGTTAATTGCCAAGCGTTGTTTAAAATTTCATGGAATCACATCTAACATTCTGCGATTAGACAACATTTGCTAAATAATCCTCAGTGTGCTAAGAATTACACTGATAACAAATTTAAGATTGTCAGTTGGGCTCACAATGTGGCACATTTTCCTGTACTGGAAGCTACATATATTAGTACACTGCGCCCTATTCCTGGCAGACAGAAAGAACATGTACACACATTGCACCTGTTTCAGCTAAACGTAATAAGTAACTGCCATTGACGGATTCATTTTTCAGAGCAATGCCTTGACCAATCAGGAGCAAGCTGTCTGGTTTAAATTTCAAACAATGCTTGGCAGATAACTGTCAGTCACTATCAGTGGTGCATTCTCCATGGCAATGCCACTTGCCAACCAATCAGCACTCTCTTCGCATACAGTATAAATTGTTGTTTCCCCTTATATTGATATTCTTGCGAAGAGTCCTAATAAGGGCAAGACAAAAAGCTTAGACGTGTCTCTTTTTTCAGGAATAATGGAAATATTATAAACAGAATGACAACTGCCAATACACTATACTCTACTTTATGCTAGTGGGAAGTTAATGAGAACTGGCCATAATTGGAAGGAATTGACAGTTATGAGATGTGGACATTGGATTGGCAAAGACTATGAAAAAAATCCGTCAAAATAGTATCCTTATTGCAACAGTACTTCTTTAAGTTATTCTTTCACCAAAGACTTGAATAGAATTAAAACTTCTCACTCTGGAAAAAGCTACATAAAACAGTCGTGTGAGAAAACAGGTTGAGGAATATAAATACAAAGTTTGTCAAAGGTCTGGCCTTATGACTTCTTTATAGCCACAGAGTATGAAAGTTTAATTTTTTAAAAATTCATTTACAGGATGTGGGCGTCACTGGCTAGACCAGCATTAAATGCCCATCCCTAACTGCCCTTGACAAGGTGGGTGGTGAGCTGCCTTCATGAACCGCTGCAGTCCACGAGGTGTAGGTGCACCCACAGTGCTGTTCGGGAGAGAGTTCCAGGATTTTGACCCAGCAACAGTGAAGGAATGGTGATATATTTCCAAGTCAGGGTGGTGTGTGGCTTGGAGGGGAACTACCAGGTGGTGGTGTTCCTGTGTATCTGCTGCCCTTGTCCCTCTACATGGTAGCGGTTGTGGGTTTGTAAGGTGCTGCCTAAGGAATCTTGGTAAGTTTCTGCAGTGCATCTTGTAGATGGTACACATTGCTGCCATTGTTTGTCGATGGTGGAGGGAATGAATGTTTGTGGTTGGGGTGCAAATCAAGCAGGCTGCTTTGTCCTGGATGGTATCAAGCTTCTTGAGTGTTGTTGGAGCTGCACTCATCCAGGCAAGTGGAGAGTATTCCATCACATTCCTGACTTCAGCATTGTGGATGGTGGACAGGCTTTGGGGAGTCAGATGGTGAGTTACTCTCCGCAGGATTCCTAGCCTCTTGCCTGCTTTTGTAGCTACAGTATTTATGCGGCTAGTCCAGTTCAGTTTCTGGTCAATGGTAACCCCAGGATGTTGACTGGGAACTGTTTTCTCCTGAGTTGAAAAGGCGGATTTACATCTTGTTATGAGTTCATCATGTCTGCGTGTGCTGTGTAAGTTCACAGTCTATGGACATTGTAACTTTTAAGAGACAGGATATTCCAATGCTGTTACAGTGGTTCCTGCATACTAACAAGGGTGGGACCCGCTGTGTGTGTTGATAGGTTCCCCACATCAGTTCAAGGGTCAATGAAGAGCAGTTCAAAGACCAGTCAGTTTTAGTCAGTTAGTCAGGAGTAGGTGACCAGCTCCACACAGCTAGGTGTTGCTGTTAGCCTTGGGAGCCATTTGGTAACTCCATGCAGCTGGGGGTCAGATGAAGCTCCAGTAGCATTTGCTTGTTCCATGCTGCTGAGAGAGTTCAGCTTTGAAACAGCTTTGGGAGCCACTGATAGCTCGGTGCAGCCAAGCTCAAGAAATCCTGTGTGACTGGTGTGTTCAGAAGCCGAGAGAAGAGGCTCCAGGCAACAGAGGTGCTGCGGTGAGCAGTCTCCAGGCAGTCAGGGCTAGGGAGAAGTCCTGAGGAGCAAACTCTAGAAGGGAGCAGTTAATAAGGCAGCCTGAATCAGAGCGTTTTTTGGAGGGAATTCAGAGGCTAGATCTTGAAAGTTGAAGACTGGAAATTCCTCAAAAGGAAGATAGAGTTTTAAAGATACTGTGTAACTCAATGAATACTAATGCCTGGGTAGGTTGCTGAGAAACCCTTGGGATCTGACACATACACACACACATACACACACATACATACACATATATACATACATATATATACCTACATATATACATATATAAAACCTGTGGAATCTTGTGGCTTTATTCCAAAAGCAGCTGTCTTCAATCTTAACCTTTAACAACTTTAAAAAAAACGTTACTGGTCCCCAACTGGACCTCCCCCCACGTCCTGGGGTCTTACCAAGGATTGTAACAATCTGATGGGATCAATACTATGTGAGGAATGAACATTCTACTTCCTTGAAATCTGCCCATTAAAATTTCAGCATTGATCATCGAAGAAAACAAACAATCTTGTTCCACAGCAAAATCCTTGTTTAGGATTCAAGTTTCATAGCAACATTATAACTCCTCCTTCCAAGTCTAGGTTTGTGTAGGAGCATGCCCATTAGAATTAGGCTGTGTAAAAACTCTGAAGGATATAGACTGTTATCATCTTCTTTGTCTATAGACTCAACACTGGTGTATTCTTTTAATTTACCTGAAAGCTTTTCTAAAACTCTTTCATTCAAATCTAGTGGATTGTCATTTTCAGCACAAAGAATAGCCTTTGAATAATAAGTTGAATCAAATAATTGTCTCCGCGATTTTGCTACACTCAACCAATTCCATCATCCCATCCATCCCTTCCTCTCATGCCATGACCATCAATCCCAACAATCCCATCCCATACCTCATGGAAACAATCTCGCCGGCAGAGTAACTTAGTGATTGGACTCACCTTCCCGTGTTTTTATTCTCCACAAACCCCTTTCGCCCCACCCCTCTCAAGTCCCACACCACCGCTGTCATCTACTGGCAGCTACACATGCAATACATGCTCCAGTACTCTGCTGCTCACCAAATAAACCCACCAGTCACACCCCTTAAACTGGCCAATCAAAACAGCCCAGACAGACAAGAACTGGGTATTATTGTTAGAGTACGGCCTTCCTCATTCTTCTAATGATCAGTGCAGAGGAACCATGAAGAGTTCAGTGAGACTGAACCATTCCCAGTACCATATGATACAGGAGATGCTGCTGAAAACATCACTGATTTTGGCAAAAAATTCAGTTTTCATATTTATTTTTTAAAAAAAACGAACTCTCCATATCATAGAATCAGAAAATCTACTTAGCATTTAACATTCTCATTAACAAAATATATCATTTACATTTTACATAAATGTGCAAAATGGTACCAACATTCAAAGGGGATATTGCCTTGATGAAAAAAAAATTAGAGTTACGTATGTGTAGATGCAATACAATAACTTCAATAGCAAAATAAAACAAAAGCTTGCATCCATACAGTGCCTTTAACATAAAGAAAAAGGTTCCAAGGGACTTCACAAAAGGCAGTTGGCAGGAAAAGGAATGGGAGCCATGGAGGGAGACATTAGTAATGAATGACCGAAACCCATGGGTTTTGAGAAGACTTTGAAAGGAACAGGCAGTGGATATGCAGAGGTTATGAAGAGAGCAGAGCCAATCTGTAGAAAACAACTTACAGTTCAAATAAGCATTTTTGAAATTGGAACTAAAGGAGAAAAACTTAGAAAATGGCTCTCATGAGGCTGGTTTTTAATTAAATTTACTAATAACTTGATAAGATAAACTTCATGGGATCATTTACTGGCTCCCAATCCAGAATTGCCTCAATTTAAAAATCATCTTCTCACCTGGCTATGTAACCTCCATGGCTCTATAACCTCCTTAAGCCTTACAAATCTTCATGAATTGTCTTCATCCAACTCTGGCCTCTCATTCATCTCCAATTTTCTTTGTCACTCTGTTGGCAGCTGTGTCTTCAGCTGTATATGTTCCCTTTCAAAATCTCTTAATTCCTTTAAGACATTCCTCAAAAGCTACCTCTTTGACCAAACTTTTCATCATCTGACCTAAGGAATCCTTTTTCGGTATCAATTTTTTCCCCAATAACACTCATGTGAAGCCCCTTAGGACATTTCACTTCATTAAAGGTCCCATATAAATGCAAGTTGTTATTGATGGTTTTTTGATTGACATAACTTAAAATGCTCATGCCTGATATAGGAAATTTAAGTGTTTAAATTTCCTTTGTGAAGGAGCAAGATTTGATCACAAGTCTTAAGAGTAATTCACAATTGATGTCAATGTTTACCCTTGCAGACAAACTAACATATCTTGTTGTAAACCAGATGTTCACATATTATTTGAACATTTAAATATTAACATACAGAACAATTTTATAATACTAAACATTAACAACTATTTAACATACCAGCTGCAAACTCCAGTTTTTCAAAAGTGAAAACTGTAAAAAGTAGTCAGAAAAAATGTGTGAAACAAGCAAAAATATCAAACAAGGAAATATTACAGCGAGGCACCCAAAACAGGCATACAGTCAGCAAGAAAACAGTCAGAACTTATCTGCATTATAACTTATTTTACTGGCTTTGTAATCAATCCATTTAAAAGGTTTGTAAATAAACCTTAATGAACCTTTTTAAACAACAATTAAATTAGGGCTGAAAACATTCAAGAATGCAATATAGAAACATGATAATCAGTTTCATTTTCTGCCAAATGTTTTTTAAGAAGTTATTTAGAAAAGTCGTTTTGCATGAACAAATTAACAGCTATAAAAATGACCTTCTGTAGAGTGATTACTCACATCTAGTATCCTGAAAGCTTAATCACTTTGGAAAGTTAAGTCATGCCATTGCCCATTACTATCTTCTGGTTTACATTTAAACAATCAAAGCCACAGCTAAATAAGAATTGAGGTCAAAGGCTTATTGCACAAATAGGAAAACTTAATGCTTAAGTTTCAAAAAATGAGTCATATTGTTCCTTCTGGTAAACTTCATTGAACGAAAACTGTAGCTCACACACTAGAACAAGGTAAGCTGGTAATTCCATAATTCAAACTGCAGTAATCACATCTCAAGGGATCATGAGTTTGAAGCACACTTGCAAAAACACTGAATGGTTTTTATAGGAAAAAGTTTTAGTAATTCACAGCTGGCCACTAAATGGAATATTAAGTAATGAACAGTTTGCATCTAGGGGAAGGAAAAATGATAAGAACCAACTAAACACTAGAGATTAAAATACTTTTATTGGTCCATTGCTAATAGAAAACCAAAAAATACTTTTTATAAAGCACAGTCTACCACTCCCATTTATGCCATCATATTAAAGACAAGTTCCATACAAAATGTTTGAGAATATCTCATTATTAGTTCCAATATCATGTACTGGAGGAAATGTTGGCCAGGCATTTCAATTAGTAGGAATAGGTCAACAGTGTGCCCTCAGCTAACATCACTGAAACACTATGTGGTCATTAATTTGCTGTTTGTTGCAACTTGCTGTACACAAATGGTGTTTTACTTCGTAACAGCCACTGCATTTCAAAAGTAATCAATTAACTATAAAGTATTTCGGGAAAGTCTGAGAACAGGCTATGTAAATACAAGTTTCATTTTGAAGCAAAAAACACTAACAAAGTAAGCGTCTGCAGTTTGAGAAACTTCGGCTCCAAGCTGATGAGCTGGAGTCCGAGCTTTGGATGCTGTGATGCAGAGGAGGAGAGTTATCGGAACTTTTTTTTCCAGAAGGCAGTGACACTCCTTAGGCTAGGTCCTTCAGATTTGGTCCATGGTCAGGGCCAGGAGGAAGTGACTACGAGTGAGGCAGGTATGGGGATCCAAAAGGTAGCTCCGGCGGAGTTGCAGTGCTTGCATTTGTCCAACACGTTTGAGGCTCCTCAAGCCTCTGTAGACAAGGGTAGGGAGTGCAGGGAGGATGAGCACATTGACCACAGCACATGGTACAGGAGGCCATTCATGCAGAGGGAATAAAAAGGAATGTAGTGGTAGGTGATAGATTAGGATGATAGATGCTGCTCTCTGCAGCTGAGTACATGAGTCCCGAAGACTGTCTGGTACCAGGGTCAAGAAGATCTCTTCAGAGTTGGAAAGGAACTTGGAGTGGGAGAGGAAGAATCCAATTGCCTTAATCTAAGTGGGTATCAATGGTTGAGGGAATATGAGCAGCTAGGAGCCAAATTAAAAAGTAGAGCCACCAAAGTGATAATCTCTGGATTACTATCTGGGCCACGAACAAATTGGCATAGTGTAAATAAGATCAGAGAGTTGAATGTGTGGTTCAAAGATTGGTCTGGAAGAAATGGGTTTTGATTCAGGGACCACTAGCACCAGTACTGGGGAAAGTGGAAGCTGTAATGTGGGGATGGCCTTCACCTGAACAGCACTGGGACCAGGGACCTGGCAAATCATATAACTAGGACTGTAGAGTGAGTGGGAGGGTTCCGGTCAGGGGAAATTTAGAAAGCTAGTGAGAAAGGACAAGGCAATAGTGCATGGTAGCAATAAGGGGAATGATAACCAGAGTGTGTCAAGAAGGGACAGAGCTTACAAACAAAGGAGTGAACCAGCAAATAGGGTTAGAGTAGGGAAAAATGGTAAAAAGACAAAATTAAAGGTTCTTTATCTGCATACATGCAGCATTTGCAACAAGGTGGATAAATTGATAACTGTTAGGAAAGAGAGATAGTTTAAGTAAGTTGTATTTGTGGGTGTTAGGGATAAGCTATAGCTTTAAGTTTAGGTTTGAGCACTCTTCATGTATCTAAACAAAAAATAAAAGTTAGGATCTATCAAGACGGGTTCCACCCTGATATCTGGTTTGTCCAGTAGTAACACCAGCTGGGATCATAACAATAACACAAATTGAAATAAATAGGTATGATATGACAGCCATTACAAAGATGTGGTTGTAAGGTGACCAAGGCTGGGAACTGAATATTCAAGGTATTTGACATTTCGGAAAGATAGAAAGTAAGAAAAAGGAGATGGATAGCTTTGTTAATAAAGGATGAGATCAGTACAGTAGTAAGAAATTATCCTGACTCGTAAGATCAAGATTTAGAATCAATTTGGGTGGAACTAAGAAATAGCAAGGGGAATAAGTCACTGGTGGGATTAGTTTATAGGCCCCTAATAGTATCTACGCTGGGACAGGGTATAAATGAAGAAATAATGGGAGCTTGTGATAAAGGTACTACCATAATTGTGGGCGATTTTAATCTTCATATACAGTAAACATTGTGTTATACAGCACTCTACCAATCAGAATTTCTGATGTTCTTCTAATATGAATCGTCACTTTACTAATGGAAGCAATTACAAAGTTATCCAATACTTGTACACTGTATAATTTTTATACTTTAATCATGTTTTAATGTATTGTTGGAGATTTAGAAGTAAAAATAATACTGTTCTTTACTTCCTGAGTACTTGCATATTAGTTCATTCAACAAGTATTGTGCTGTATTCTATTGGTAAATGGAACTCTCCATTAACTGGCATTATTGATTAACCAGCACCACCCATTCGTGGGGAATTGCCAGTTAATGAAGATTTTACTGTAGATTGGACAAATCAAATTGGCAAAGTTAGCCTCAAGGATGAGCTCTCAGAATGTATTTGAGGCAGTTTCTTAAAACAACATGTTGTTGAACCAACCAGTGAATAGACTATTTTAGACCTGTTAATGTGTAATGAGACAAGATTAATGATTTCATAGTAAAGGATCCTCTAGGCAAGAGTGATCAGGAAATGATTAGTTTAATATTCAGTTTGAGGGTGAGAAACTTGGGTCAGAACCAGTGTCTTAAACTTAAAAGCAATTACAAAGGTATGAAGACAGAGTTGGCTACACCAGAATGGGAAAATAGGTTTAGAGCTAAGATAGTAGAAAAGCAGTGACAGACATTTAAGGAGATATTTCATAACTCAGAAAATATACATTGTATTGAGAAAGAAAGTTTCTGAGAAGAATGCACCATCCATGGCTAATTAAGGATGGTACCAAATTGAAAGAAAAGGTAGACAATCCTGTGAAGATTAGTGGTAGGCCAGAAGATTGGAAAAATTTTACAAACCAGCAAAGGATGACTTAAAAAAAAGATAAATTAGGAGAATAAACAAGAAATATAAAAACAGACAGTAAGAGTAGCTATAGTGAGCGTTGGTCTCAGAGGATGTGGCTGGGGAATTAATAATGGAAAACAGAGGAAAAGCTTTGAACAAGCATCTTGTATCTGTCGTCATAGTAGATGACACAAAAACCATCCCAATAATAAAAGTAGTAGAAAATCAAGGGGCAAAAGGGAATGAGGAACTTAAAACAATCACTATCACTAGAGAAAAAGTACTAGGAAAACTAATGGGACAAAAGGCTGACAAGTCCCCTGGATCGGATGCCCTTCATCCCAGGGTCTTAAAAGAAATGGCTGCAGAGATGTATTGATTGTAATCTTCCAAAATTCCTTAGATTCTGGAAAGGTCCCAGCGGATTGGAAAAATGCAAACATAACACCACTATTCACAAAAGGAGAGAAACAGAAAGCAGGAAGCTATAGGCCAGTTATCCTGACATCTGTCATTAAGAAAATGCTAGAATCCATTATTAGGAAGTAGTAGCAAGACATCTAGAAAATCATCATAAAACCACGTTGACTCTACCTAATTGTATGAAGGGGAAGTGGTGTTTAGCAAATTTATTATTTCTTTGAGGATTTAACAAGCAGCGTGGATAAAGGGGAACCAGTAGATGCAGTGTATTTGAATTTCCAAAAGGCATTCAATAAAGTGACACGTAAAAAGTTACTGCACAAGTTAATAGCTCATGGTGTTAAGGGGTTATATATTAGCATGGATAGAGGATTGGCTAACAAACATGAAACAGAGTCAGGATAAATGGGTCATTTTCAGGTCAGCAAACTTTAACTAGTAGAGTGCCACAGGGATTGGTGTTGGGGCCTCAACTATTTACAATCTATATTAGTGACTTGGATGAAGGAACCGAGTGCATCATAACCAAGTTTGCCGACAATACAAATATAGGTAGGAAAGCAAGTTGCAATGAGGATACAAAGAGTATGCAAAGGGATTATGGATATGTTAAGTGAGTGGGCAAAAATTTGGAAGATGGGGTATAACGTGGGAAAATTGTGGTCGTCTACTTTGGCGGGAAGAATAGAAAAGCAGAATATTATTTAAACGGAGAGAGACTGTGCAATGCTGTGGTATAGAGGGATCTGGGTGCCCTCGTACATGAATCATAAAAAGTTAGCATGCAGGTGCAGCAAGTAATTAGGGAGACAAAAGGAATTTTAGCCTTTGTTGCGAGACGGATGGAATATAAAAGTAGGGAAGTCTTGCTACAGCTGTACAGGGCATTAGTGAGAAGACAAAGAATATTGTGTACAGTTTTGACCTCCTTATTTGAGGGGGGATAGATTTGCATTGAAGGCAGTTCAGAGAAGGTTCACTAGGTTGTTTCCTGGGTTGAAGGGGTTGTATAATGAGGAAAAGTTGAATAGGTTGGATCTGTCTTCATTGGAGTTTAGAAGAATGAGATGTGGCCTTACTGAAACATATAAGATTCTGAGGGGGCTTGACAGGGTAGATGCTGGGCAGATGTTTCCTCTTCTGGGGGAACCTAGAACTAGGGGGCACCGTTTATAAATAAACTGATCCCATTTCAGACAGAGATAAGGAGGAATTTCTGTTTTCAGAAGTGGTTAATCTTTGAAACTCTCCACCCCAGAGACAGTGGAAGCTTGGTCATTGAATATACTCAAGGTTGAGTGAGACAGATTTTTGATCTACAAGAATATGGGGGTATGTGGGAAAGTGGAGTTAAGGCCACAATGAGATCAGCCATGATCTTACTTAATGGCGGAGCAGGCACAAGGAGCCAAATGGCCTACTGCTCCTATTTCTTGTGCTATGTTGGAAAATGCCTGAAACACACAAGTAAGAGTACAATATTTTCCATTAAAAAAACATTCAGAAGAATATAACTCAACGTTTGAAACATCATTTCCCATCAGGGAAGCAACTATTGAAAAGTGTAAGTACTTACAGTTGTGACATCTCCGATTTTCTGTCCTTTCCATGAATTAGGTTCAGCTAAGATATCAAAATCAAGGTCCTGCTCGGCAGAAATGTGTGCATTTGCATTACTGTAACAAGATTTGAATTAAAACTTTATGAAAAGCGAACCACTATTTTAACTACTAATCAAATATTTTATTCCAAGAAAATAATTTGACCTTTACATGGCAGCCAGGGTGGGGGGGGGGGCAGAAAGTTTACTCCTTTGTGTAGCAAATTTTACCTCTACCATACTACCAGTTTTACAGTTTGGCCTGTAACTTCCAAGCTTCGGGATAGTGTATCTGGGTGGTACCCAAAGATGCGCTGGGGAACCATGCCCCACCCCCGAAGTTCCCAGATAAGGATTGCACTGCAATTGTCCGGGAAGTTCAAACTTCCGACAGGCAACTGCCCTGCACTGGGAAACATCCAAAAATGCGATTCAAATTGCAAACTTCGAATCATTGAACTGCTATAGTAATAGTTACCCAGGAAAAGTTAGAAGCATTAAACCGCTTCTAGCTTCTGGGTAACTATTGTACTGACCTCTAACGACCCCTGATTACATCCCAGCCCCCCTAACTGCACCCCTCTGACCCGCCACAAGACACACCCACCCCCCACGGGGCACACCCACAACACCCCAAGCCCCACCGGAAAACAGCCACAACACTTCCCAACCACCCAGTGGACATCCCCCACAATCCCCCGCGGGACACTCCTAACCTCCCGCAACCTGCACAGGACCACCCACTGCACCTACCCCCAAATGCACATCACCTGATTGCATACCGGTCCCCCTGCACACCCCACTGCTGACCACATACCCCTACCCCTCGACCGCACACCCTCCCCCACACTAACTGCACCTCCCATACCAACCGACCCCACCCCCTCCACTGACCACCCAAACGCCCCCCACCCCCCAATCCTACTAACTTACCTTACAAACCTCCTCCCCAGTCTGAAAGTGGCTGGACCTTTAAACTTAGCTGCTTTACAGCAGCTAGTGCCACAAATAAGGGGGGGGGGGGGGGCGCGTGCGTGTCCTCATGTCCAACTGTGCAGTCCTCTACTGAAGGCCTCAGGAACCCACTGACCTACACAGTTCTTGCCCTGCCTGAGTCAGAAATCACCTGGATTTCGAGGTAGGAAACAAGGAGCAAAAGGGCAATGCGACTCCGACTGCCACTCTGTGGAAGTTCAGACCCTTTAACACACTTGAATGGTGCTCCACAGTGATGATCAAAGTTACATGCTGGCAAGTATATTTGTGTGTGGGGTGTAGGCTGCTGGTCAGGTGGTCACGGAAGCGTGTCATGAAACTACTATATTTTTCATAATATTATTGTGGGCTATGGTAAAGTAGGCTTATGTTTGTCTGCGCGTGTGGATGGTTCTGTCTGTGTGGCTGATTTAATTAAATTAGAGCTGGATAGACTACAAGGTTGAAATTATCAAAAGAGTTAGGTGTAAAAAGGGTATTTGAAATGCTGATGAGTGAGCTAGGGTAAAAGTCTCAGCAGATAGGGTGTGAATAAAATTTGCATGTTAAGATAAGTGGGGAGTTATTTGGCTTTTGAAGAGACAAAGTAGGATGTTTACAACTAATAAGATAAATAGGGCAAGGTTATTATGTTTATTTTTCCCAAAAGGAAAAGGCCATATTGACAACATAAAAGATTTTTATAGCATGAGAAAAGTAAATTCCAAAGGCATGTGGGAACAATGGGATTTACAGATTAAAGAAGAAGAAATATTATTTAAAGAAGGATGGAAGGTTGTATCAGACTTGGAGAAAATGCTTCGAGCCACTTTGCAGAAGTCTGCTGTTCCAGGAACCAAAGTTGTGTTAAAAGCCTTTGGAATTCCACTGTTGAGTAGCTGCCTGATAGGATTGCCTATCTAAATTTAAAGTCTACTTTTGGACTGTTGCCTTAAAGGGGGTGTGTAGCTGGATGTCTAGTTAATTAGGAGTTTTGGGATTAATCATAATACTAAGTAGCTGTGTAACTGTAATCTTGTGTATGTGTTTTAATTCTTTTCTTAATAAATGTTTTAATTTAATTTTAAAAATCTTGAAAGGTGTCTGTGGACTTGTTACTTCTAAATTCAGTGCACAAACATTCTTGTAATAAATACAAATTGCAAAACTATTGTGATAGCGTGGCCTAGTTTTCCTTGTGGATTTGGTCAGCCTGGCAAATACCACCTGCTATATCATAACAGACAGAACAGAGACGAATACGAAGAACAATTTATACAATGCTGAGGAAGAAAGAGAAGCCATTGTTAGAGATGCACTGGCTGCCTTTAGAAAAGTATGAAGTGGAACAATGTATGGGGCTGACGAACCAGATTCTGTCGAATGCTAAGCACCCCATTTTAGGTTGGACGTGAAGGTTTTGGTCTCTCCTCCACCTGTTATGATATATATATATATATATGTGATTTACTGAAATTGTTCTGGCAATGAAGGTTACAGATATGTGGATAGACTGGAAAAGCTAGGGCTATTTGCCTTGAGTACTGAAAGCTTAGAGGAGATTTGATAGAGGTGTTGAAGATCTCTGATGAAGGGTTTAGATAGAGTAAATAAAGAGAAGCTGTTTCATAGGCTGAAAGGTTGATAATTGGATGGTAAAATTTTAAGGTGATTGACAAATGAACCAGAGGTGATATAAGGAAAAACTCTTTTACCCAATAAGTGGTTAGTATTCAGAATGCACTGGTTGATAGGGTGATGGATACAGATTCAATAGGAGCCTTCAAAAAGGAACTGGACAAAGACTCGAAGGAGGAAAATTGCAGGGATATGGGGAAAGAGTGGCAGAGTGGGATTAACTGGATTTCTCAAAGAAAGAACCAGTACAGACTCAATGGGGCCGAATAGCCACCTTCTGAGCTGTACCATTCTACGAGCAGCAGAAAACAGGCAATGGGGACTGCAAGATCAACTATTAAGGAAAATAAACAAGGGATAGTGCGCCTGAGTCAATATCACAAAGTGTTTGGAACACTTTCATCAAACTTTAAATGTTCCTAATTAGAATAACAAAAATGCTTTTGAAACATAACTTATCCTAATACTAATTTTGTAAACATCTCTACTTATCTGCATTTACTGTCTCTTTTTTGCAAAAATCCTACACTTGCCCACAATTTCTGACTAAACACGACTTCCTGTTCCTTCCTGCTTTTGCATCAACCTTTTTTGCCTATATAGGTAAATTCCGATGCCCACATTTATAATACTGTTACAGACAGAAGAGAGATAGGCAAACTGCACTGATTTCCTCTCACCACCTATCCATAAGCAGAAGGTGTTTTGAATTATTTTTAAAGTATGGGGTGGCATATTTTCCCAAACCCTCAATTTGAGATCTCTAATTTACTAATAACCCACTGTGTTATGATTAATTCAGAAGGTTAGTTTATTTCACATTCAAAACCCAGGGGAGGAGCGTTCGCAATCACAGACAGACAGACAGAGAGGGGGGCGGAGGGGAGGCAGGGAACAGAAAAAGGAATTTTACAACTATAGATATTAATAGTAAAAAGGGCCATAGAAATGAATATTAGTTCACGTGATTTCCAGAGTCCAGAGTCAGAGTCCGATGAGGAATTCTTTCAATTAGGAGTTCAAGTTCAGCTGGCTGAAGACAGGAGCGGTAGGGTTCACTTTGTAGTTGGTGTGGATACTGCCGATGAAGTAGGTGCACAGAGACTGGGTTGATTCTGCATGCGGTGGTAGGAAATCTTTCAGCAGAAACAGGCAGGGAAAAGCTGAAAGATGATAACCGACTGCTTGCTCAGCCAGACAGCTGAGTCCTTTTCAGTTGATGTTAAGACAGCAGACTAAGGATTTCTCAGTTCTCATAGGCATATAGAGATTGCAAAGTGGTCACTCAAGCTACATGACCTTCTTTCTCCAATGACTTCCAAAAGGATGTTTACCCAGTGTCTGGAACTGGCTTTGATTCTAGGACTGATAATGTCCCAGTTGTTAGTTGTTGAAAGAGTTACCCTCTATATTGAGGGTGTGGTCTCGGGAAGCACTGGCTAGGCTGATCCACTGACTCCGCTAGCAAGGTGAGCTTATGAAATGCAAATGACGTCCCTTTGGCTCCCTTTTGAAATGTGCCTGGACAGTCCCAGGTGTGATAAGAGTTGGTTAGCAGCTCTGAAAGCATAGCGAGTTTTGATGCATGAGTCTCCTGGTTTTCATGATTACAAGGGATCTGTGCAATGAGGTGAGAGATACCACTGGATGAGAAAATAACTATTTTGTTCTTGTAACTCCTGGTGGTAGCTCCCAAAGCGCCAACCCTGTGGTCATGTGCCTTGTAGCAGCCATCTTTTGGTTCAGCGCGAAATCCATTTTTTAAAAATAGCAATAGGAATAAAGTTCTGGGTTTCTTTTCATGTCCCAGGGATCCAACAGTCCTTTTGCCCTCTGAGAAAATAATGAATTATATTCCATTTTTAAAAAATTTGGCCTTGCGAAAGGAAACAAAGAGGCACCCACTCAATCTCTCATTCATTAGTTAAATACACAGCTAGCAGGGGTAATGCCAGTTCTCTGCTGCATTTCTGAAGTTTGAACCCAGGATAGGGCAACAGCAAACCATTGTCCTTTCCTTCAAATGTGGGTAATGTTTAAATTACATGGTTACCTTCCAAAATCTATCTTTTTTGGGGAAAGACTATTCGGGGATTAGAGTTCCGAATTTTTTTCTTTTGGGGTCAGGCATAAGCAAGGATCTTGATTTCAGAACTTGGCGCCTGTTCAAATCATGATTATGTATTGTCTAAAAGGCCTCAGGGTTTTACATGGTGATTAGCACCCAGGTTCTTGGTAGCAGTCAAGCTGCTCTGGGTTACTTAGAGTGAGAAACCCAGATTACCCCCACGAATGCAAATTCTTTTGACTGTAGGGCTGAGCTGCTCTTGTCAAGCTTAACTCTTCCCTGTCCATCTTTGTAACCTATGAATTCAGTTGCTCAAACCCAGGCACTGTTGTCAAGCTGATTGCCAGGAGATTGGGGGCTGTAATGTGATTTTGGCCTCCTTCATGGATTCTGGTTTAGCATCTGGCTTGTGAGCTAGCACAACTGGGATATTGCTGCTAGGCTTTATTGCTTTGTTCTGCTAATGTGGTTAGTCTTCTCCCAAACCTGGATCAGCTTTTTTTGGACCAGGTGAGAGGGATGTTGCCTTATGGAAGGGGTCTCTTCCACATCCATATCAGGTAGAACTATAGTAGTGGAGCCTGGTTTGCCTTTACAGGTTGTTTTAAATGCAGCGAGCAGCCTTGTCAGGTTGTCTCGTGAATTTGCATTATGGTGGGAAAATATGGGGTCTAAACTCGTCAGAATCTCTCTGTTAATCGGATAGTGGGGGGTCAATGTGGGCATCACCTATGTCTTCCTGCAATTCATCCTTACTGTTCCACTCTTTCTCTATGGTTTAAGGAATGGGTTTTCCCCTAGCTGTTCCATGTCTTCTGGAACACTATTGCCCTCAGGCAGAGGTTCGGCTCCTGTTGTACTCCCCTGTTGCTCTTCAACTAAGTGAGGAATCATCCTCACACATTCTTGGTCTATTTGGGAACTTCCCTGGTCCCCACTTAAATCTGCCATAAAGCTGTCAGCTAAACTAATCACTGGCTCCTTAGTTCATGTCTTTGGCTTGGGAATGGACATTCTCCTAATTTGTTCCATGTCCTTTGGAACACTCCTGCCCCCAAGTGGATGTTCAGCTCCTGTGTACTCTCTTGTGGCTCTTCAACTGAGTGAGGTGTCTCACTCACTACCTGCTCATCTGTTTGGGTACTCTCTTTGTCCCTATTCAAATCTGGAAAGAAGCAAGCCATACTTCAGGCAATTCTTCAACCTTTAACTTTCCTGTATTAACATTTTGCCTTTTCTCAGGCTCTTCAACTATGTGGGGCATTTCCCTTACTGTCTCTTGTCCTGCTCTGGGACTTCTCTGGTCCCTGTTGAATTCTAGGAAGAAGGTATTTGCCAACCCCTTTCAGTGTTATTCTTTGGTTCTGCTTTAAATTTTAATGGCCCTTCCTGGACCTCTTAACTCTAGTGGCCTAATTTCAGCCTGGTTAAATTCAAACAGCTCTCTCTTAGCTATCTTGATTGTTACAGGTTCTATTTCACCTTTTAGAGCCCTATGAGCATTCTCCAGCTCCCTGCACTCCTGAAGATTCCTGCTGGCTGTCGTCAGCCTCTTTTCTTTCGCTAGCTAACATTTTACTGCCAGCTAAGCAGTTTCCGAGGAGGAAATTGATCCCTGCTACTGGTAGTTCGGGAACAATTCCTACTGCTATGGGGCCTAAGACGAGTACACACTGTAGGTGGACCCAATGGAAGGGGACAGACATGTATCCTCCTCCCATTCCACTGATCAGTGCCTTGGCTTTCAGGGAGGAATCGGGGGGGCTGTGTGTGTGTGTGTGTGTGTGTGTGGTTGGTTTATGTTTCCCTCCAGCATTAAGGGTTGAGCGTCCTGTGTCCCGGAGCAGTAAAACGGACTTAATCACATCCTGGAACAGGTACAGGGACACTGTTCCTGAAAGGACATAACTCAAAAGTTCTCTGGGAGTTTGTCCGCTTGGCCACACATAGGGACAAGTTTCTCCAGCAAGAGTCTCTGCCTGCTCTGTTGCACTACCCGTTGGCACGTCCTTCTGGGGACTAATCTTATGGAACCCTATCAGACCCACAGGCTTCCCTTTCAACCTCCAGCATTCAAGATTAGAGTGCCCTATTTTATTAGAATGGGAACATACCAGTCGCCGAGTGTTCTCTTTTCAGGCTTGAGGAAGACTCCTCGCACCCTCATTTGTACTTTCCTTTTTGGGTGGAGGGCAGTTACTTTCTTTGTCACCCTTATCTTTCCAATGGTCGTGGGAATGAGTTGGAAAGGGTCTGCCTGAGTTTTCAAACCTATGGGTGAGGTCGTAACTGTCTGCTATGACAGCTGCATCCCTAACTGAGAGGATTCTCTGCTCCTCCAAGTGCATCCATAGGTTGGATAAACAGTTTTAAAATTCCTCCAAGACTATTAAGTCGCGCAATGCCTCGTAGGTGCACTAGATTTTTAAAGAGTGGGCCTACCGGTCGAACATGATTTGCTTCAGCCATTCGAATTCTAAGTAGGCCTGCTTGGGTTTCTTACGAGCATTCCGGAATTGCTGGCGACATGACTCCGGGACCAACTCATATGCAGTAAGGATGGTAGCCTTGGTCTGTTCATAATTAGTGGACACATCAGGAGTCAGCATGGAGTAGTCCTCTCAGCTGCCAGATATCCGAAGGCCAACATAGCTGTCTTGATACTCTCAAAAGTTGCAAAAGTAGGATTCCACATCAATCTCTTCAAATTTGGGAATGAATCTAGTGTACTTAAGGGCCTCAAAGATGGGTTCCAGGGCAGGGGAATAGGGGCTGTTACCAGGTAGAAAGGTTTTCCCTCACAGCTTCCAGCTGTCTGGTCTCTCTATCTCTTTGAGCTGCTAACTCCATTTCCAATTTTCGGACCTGGGATTCTTCTCCATCCCTTTCTCTCTCTTTTCCTTTCCTGAGCTTCTCTTTCTCTCTCCTGAAACTATAGCTGTATTCTGAGCTTTTCCAGCTTGAGTTTGACTAGGTGAAGGGGTTCAGAGTTGAACTCCTCATCTACCTGCTCTGGTTGATAATGGAGGTCCAAATGCTGGACCAGCAACTGGATCAATTCACTTCTTTTCACCTTACTGGGTAGTTTCAACTGTACCTCCCTAGCTACAGCTTTCAGTTGTTCTGTGCTTAGGGATGCTAATGTTTTGCCATTTAAGTTTCTTTGCTTTACCCACATCTCTGCATTAAAAGTTGCCATTTTCTTAGTGTTAGGGGAAGTGAGTTTGCTGTGATAATTGTGTGTTTTAAAAATCATTCCAGCCACTGAATTTTTCCCTCTTGGCTTCCAATTGGCTCCTTTTATATCAGATCTGGCTCATGTCTTAGATTTGGACTCTGCTCAAATTTCTTTGGTCAGATTCTCCTTTTTGATTTGAATGGGTCTATCCCAGACCCAAACTCTCAATTTCTTTTATGGACAGGAGAGAGATAGGCAAACTACACTGATTTCCTCTCACCACCTGTCCATAAGCAGAAGGTGTTTTGAATTATTTTTAAAGTATGCGGTGGCACATTTTCTCAAACCCTCAGTTTGTGAGGTCCAACTTACTAATAACTTGCATCAAACTTGTGTTATGATTAACTCAGAAGGTTATGGAGGAGTTTGCAACTTCCTACTCCATTCATACACGCGCACACAGGAAATGAGGGGGAGTGGGGCGATAGAAAAAGGAGTTTGACAGCTATAGATATTACCAGCACAAGGGCCACAGAAATGAATATTAGTTCACGTGATTTCCAGAGTCAGAGTTTGATGAGGAATTATTTCAATTAACAGTTCAACTTCAGCTGGCTGAAGACAGGAATTGTAGGGTTCACTTTGCAGTTGGTGGGGATACTGTGGATAAAGTAGGTACACAGAGACTGGGTCAGTTCTGCAGGTGATGGTAGGAAATCTTCCAGCAGAGAGGGGCTGGGAAGAGCTGAGAGATGGTAACCGACTGCTTGCTCAGTCGGGCGGCTGGAGTCCTTTTCAGCTGGTATTAAAACAGTAGACTGAGGATTTGTTTGTTCTCAAAGAGATTTCAAAATGGTCACTCGAGGCATGTGACCTTCTTTCGCCACAATGACTTTCAAAAAGGATGTTTATCCAGTGCCTGGAGCTGGCTTTGATTCTGGGACTGATAATGTCTAGTAATTAGTTGTTGAAAGAGTTACCATCCATATTGAGGGTCTGGTGTCAGGAAGCCATTATTTAAGCAGGCCCACTGACTCCACTAGCAAAGTGAAGTGAGCTTATCAGATGTAAATGACCACTCTTTGGTTCCCTATTGAAATGGGCTTGGACAGTCCCAGGTGTGATAAGGGTCAGTTAGCAGCTCTGCAAGCATAACGAGTTTTAATGCGCAAGTCTCCTGGTTTTTGTGATTACAGGGAGTCTGTACAATGAAGTGTGAGATACCACCACTGAGAAAATAATTATTTTGTTTTTATAACTCCTGGCGGTAGCTCCCACAACAATGGGCCAACCCTGTGGTCACATGACTTGTAGCAACCACCTTTTGGTTCAGCAGGAAATCCATTTTTAAGAAAAAATAGCGATAAGAATCAAGTTCTGGATTTCTTTTCATGTTCCAGGGACCCAACAATAAGTTCTACCAAATTAAACTTGTCACAAATATTAAGTCATTAATATTTACCTTGAGGAAATTTCCAAGCTGTCTGTGCCAGTTATGTCACCAATTTGATTTACTGTTTGTAGTTAAATCAAGTGCAGCTAGCAAGCTTTCAAATAATATACAAACGCACATTAACAAACTGTTCATATGTACACTTTTAACCTTCTTTAAAAAGGAGTATTCTCTTAATTTTAAATTATTTTGAAGTTGTCATCATGTTGTTCTACTTTCTTTCCTCCAAGGTTTCTTTTTGTTAAAAAAAAACTGTGTTTAAAGAGAAAATCTTTTTCTGAACTTTTAACTTATTCAGCTGTCTGACCTCCCAACTCCATTTACTAATAACCACTTCTCTAGGCTTGTATTTGACATTTAAAAAAAGAGAAATTTTACTTGCAGGTTGCTGCCATCCCACATTCACTCACCAGGTTTGTTGATTACATAGGCCCAGACTTTGAGGTAGTAATGACAGTGAATCTGTCAACATTCGTCATCATTACTCCTCTGAAATTGGCAGCAACTTCTGGAATCTGAAAATGTGCAGAATAATGTAGAAATCCAGAAGTTGCTGTCAGTAATTCTTCACTTCTCCAGAGAGTGCACTATTTGGGCACCACCAACTGAAATCAACAGAAAATCAGTTGAACGAACGAGAACGTCCAATCTTATACTCAGTCTCACTGTTAAAATCCTTGAACAAGTTACACCTTGTTGAATGAGGCAAAACTGGGTTTGCATAATTATTCATAAAAAGTTCATAATTATTGCTAAACAACCTCTAGCCCTGAAAAGCTAATTTTATACTTGTGAAATACTAATTTTCTCCATTATGATAAAAAAAAATCCACATTTTAACTTTTTTTAAAAAAAAAGGTTTGTTTACAATATTTTAGCTTCTACTTTTAAACTCATAAGAACATAAGAACTAGGAGCAGGAGTAGGCAATTCCGCCCCTCGAGCCTGCCCCGCCATTCATTACGGTCATGGCTGATCTAATTTCGGCCTCAACTCCAGTTTCCTGCCCTTTCCCCATAACCTTTCAACCCATTACTAATTAAAAATCTGTCTATCTCCTCCTTAAATTTATTCAGCATCCCGGCATCCACTGCACTCTGAGGTAGTGAATTCCACAGATTCACGACCCTTTGAGAAAAGTAATTCCTCCTCATTTCTGATTTAAATCTACCACCCCTTAACCTAAAACTATGGCCTCTCGTTCTAGAATGCCCCAGAAGGGGAAACATCTGCTCCACGTCTACTTTGTCTATCCCCTTTAGCATCTTATATACCTCAATTAGATCTCCTCTCATCCTTCTAAACTCTAGCAAGTATAGGCCTAAACTGTTCAATCTCTCCTCTTAAGACATGCTCCGCATCTCTGGAATCAATCTAGTGAACCTCCTCTGAATCACCTCCAGTGCAACTACATCCTTCCTCAAGGGGACCAAAACTGTGCACAGTACTCCAGGTGCATTTTGCTCTCTGTAAAATGATAAAAAGTGAAGCATCAGTGTTTTTAATTTCCTGGTGCCCTGTTTTTGAGAATGTTTCAATGTGATTGGTGCTTACCCTACTTGACGATATCACTGTCGACAAATTGAGATATTCCTTTGATCTGGTACAGATTCAAACTAACATTGGGAAAAGTGAAATCCAAGCACAAAAATTGCTAGATCTTTGTGGGTAGCTTCCTTTGAGATCAGCAGTGAGTGTCTTGACTTTGCTGCTGACCATATGATCTAGGCTTCCTATTTAAAGCACATAGCATAAAAAGAGGCCATTCAACCCAACATGTTGGTCATGTTCCATGCTGCTTTGTATTATATGTAAACTTTAAATTTTGGACCCTCTGGCCTCCAGCTATTTAAAAGGGTTTATTCTTTTGAAATATTAATATTAGCCACCAAGCCACTCTGGCTCTGAGGAATAATTTCAATTTTTTAATCCTTTTAAATATTAAAACTATTTATTTTCTTCTATTGGTTCAAAAAATTCATTCGCTTTGCTCTAATTCTTAAAACCTTTCACATTTACTTACTTAATCTACTCCATTTTTCCTTGCACTCTATATCTAATGCAATACTTCCAGATATTACAATCTAAATAAACTGTTCATTCACTGACATTTTATTTGTAATATATTAAACATCTAGCATCTCTGTGCACTTCCTGTCGACTCACCAGCCACTATCCCAATCATCATAAATTCCTACATCATATTGTTGTTATCATACAGCACACGGCCACCTTTTGGCCCATTGTGTATATGCTGGCTCTTTGAAAGAGCTATCCAATCAGTTCAATTCCCCTGCCCTTTCTATGTAGCCCTATAAGTTTCTCTCCTTCAAGTATTTAGTCAATTTCCTTTTCCAAGTTATCATTGAATCTGCTTCCATCACCTTTTTGGGGCAGTGCATTCCACATCACAACTGACTATGTAAAAAATATTCTTCTCAGCTTGCCACCAATTGTTTTGTTAATCATCTTAAATCTGAGTCCTCTGGTTACTGACCCTCTGCCACTGGAAACAGTTCATCCATAACGTCTCCACCATAAACCTTCATGATTTTGAGCTCCTCTATCAAATTTCCTCTTAACCTTCTCTGCTGATACCTGTCACAGCTTCTCTAGTCTCTCCACATAACTGAAGTCCCACATCCCTGCTACCATGCTAATAAATGTCATCCGTGGGTAACATTCTCACCTCTGAGTCAGAAGGTGCCCTGGCCAATATTTATCTTTCAATCAACATTGCTAAAACAGAATATCTGGTCATAATCACGTTATTGTTTGCAGGAGCTTGCTGTGTGAAAATTGGCTGGCACTTTTTCTACATTACAATAGTGACTACACTCCAAAAGTACTTCATCGTCTGTAAAGTGCTTTGGAACATGCTGAAGTTATAAAAGGCATTATATACTTGCAAGTCTGTTTTTTTGAAATTACTTCTCTAAGGTTTCGACAGCCCTGCTAAAGTCTGGTGCCCAGAACTGGACATAATAGTCCATCTGTGGCCAAATCAGTGATTTATAAAAGTTTAGCAATAACTTCCTTGCTTTTGCACTCTATTCCTTTATCATTGAAGCCAAGGATCCCATTGACTTTTAAAAACAGGCTTATAACTTGCCCTGTCACCTTGAAGGATTAATGTACATACACCCCCAGGTGTCTGCAGTTTAAATTGCCTCTACTAATTCTTCCTACCAAAATGCAGCGCTTCATACTTTTCTGCATTAAACTGCATCTGCCTTATATCCTGTCACCACTACCAGGAAGGTGTACTTACAGTATGACAAGCTTATGTAGGCAAGTTCCAACATAAACGTAGACAGAGAAATTAGGGATTGAATTAAGTCTATGTGCCCTGGACCAATTATATTCCACCCTCTAACTTAGTTTCACCTGTAAGATATTCTTGGCTTTGATGCCCCAAGATAATCAAAGAGTTATTTATTGGTCTGGATTTTGCAGTCCCAATAGTGACACCACAACTTCCAGTGTGTGCACTTCGCCAAAAACCAGAGGTTGCAGTGTGCCTCAATGGGCTTCAAAGGAGCGTACGATGATGGTCCCACCAAGCTGCTCTGTAAAGCGGCAGGGACCTGTAATTCAACAATTTTTTTGCCCATAGTTATGCTGATTTTAACACCTATTTTTTGAAAGTTGACATTAGCAGGAATAGAGCCTCAAATTAATAAGCCCCTTAACCTAAAGCAGCTCTCCACAAATATATCTAATCATGCAAAATATTTCCAAACAGTGGGATCTTTGCAAAACTCCTATTTGTAAGACTTTTAAATCTAATACCCATTTTTAAAAAAATTGTATTAAAAGAAGCTTTTGCAATGCAGCAAACTCACTGCTATAAAACAGAGACGTTACTGGATGATAGGAGTGGGAATCAGGTGAGGATGTAATGGATGAAAAATTCTCTTTAAAATGAATTAAATATTCTGGATGTGCTCATACAATTTTGTGCAACTGCCTCCTGACCACCTGTACACTAGTCATCTGGATTTCAGGTTAATACCAGAAGAATGCCTGAACCAGAATGGCTGGATTCTTCATCTGACTTCTTCCAAAATATTTTCAACATTCTAGCAGTTGTAAATGCTTTTAATATACAGGACACAGAACTGGCACTGATTGTGTGGGTTAACAGAGGAGATACTCGCTATCTTTAATTATTTAGATTTCCAGGGGTCTGCAGAGAACAGTGAATGTATTTCCCAGCCGTTTGTCTCTGGTTTATAACCAGCCACTTTGAGAGTCCAATACTCTCATGACAAGCTGGTCCTCAGAGTTTAGAAGCGGTGTCTGGTTTAAATAAATCCATTGCAGTTGCCTCTGCATAGTCCCAGTGTCACAGTAACAGCAACGTACAAATATAGCAACTGTCAATAAAAGAAATTTAATAAAAAAGGCTGCCTAAGTTGGTCACATCTGGACTGACATCTGTCAGATAGTAGAAACCCATCACAGTTTGTATTCAAATAGCTGTTTAGGAGTACAAAACTTGAGTATTGCTGAAAAAGGATATTTTGTCAAAGCTTCTCATCTTGCACTCATCAGGACAATCGTATTGGTATACATTGGTAGCCTTGCGATTGTCCTGATGAGCGCAAGATGAAAACCTTCGACAAAATGTCTTTTTTCAGCAACACAGTTTGTATTTGGAAAACTTCACAATGGCGAGGGTCGTGAAGGAGAGGAAGGGATTGAAGAAATGATTGCTCTCTCTCCGGGTCTCCCTCTCTCGTGTCCAGGGTCTCTTTGCTTCAACTCACTTTCTCATTTTGTTTCTCTCTCTGGGTCCAGTGTCTGTCTCCAGGTTTCTCTCTATCACTTTCTCTCAACGTCTACGGTCTCTGTCCAGTTTTTCCTCCTCTCTTATCTGTCTGTCTCTCCACTCTCTCTGTGTCTCCGTTTCTACCCTCTCTCCTTCTCCCAGTTGCTCTTCCCTTCCCTCTCTGTCTCAGTATTAAAGTGTTTAAAAATATTTAAAACCATAACAAAACACCGACCTGCCTTTGACTGACCTAAAGGGGCATGTTTTTAGCAGGTGACATTATTAGGGGCGTGCCTTTGCCGAGAATGCACCTTGTTGCAAGGCCATGCAGAAAATTTCCTGTGGGTCATGCTACAGCAAGAAGTGGAAGCTCCCTCTGCAGTCAACGAACCAGGCAAGTTCGTATTTTTCGGTACAGTCAGCAGCAAATACCACCACTTTGTCACTGATCACAAAATCAAGGCCATTATATACTAAGGGCTGTGTATGGTGTCAACATCCCAATGGTATTGCATGCATTGGTGGCACTGTGAGCATAAAGTTACACGACTATGCAACGTGTAAGCCCACATTGCAAAAAGTAAGCAAGCCTTTGGAATCGCACCAATAGGGGGAAAAATTTGAAAAAATATCCTTCTAAAATAATGCGCAATTAAGGACTTGAGAAAAAACAATTAAAAGTTAGTTTAAGGCCCTATATGGATTGCAAAAAGATGGTACTGTGATCGCATTTTACAACAGAAATGGCAACTGAACTTGCAGTAAAAAATCTGTGGTAAGCAAGATCTCCCTCAACAACATTATCTAGATATTCGGGGCACCCATCGGACCAGGCCGAAAACATTAAAAATTCCACTCCCATGCAAAGAAAAGACACAACTGCTGCTGGCCTAATACCGAACCTATAACCCCTCCACATCCCACAACCCCATAGGCCATAATGAAACTCAAGACACACACCAATCTACTGAGGAGAAAATATTTTTCTTGCCCATGTCGAAACAAAAATTGCATACTGACCTTCAAATATGTTTCATATTACTGAAAATTATAATCTTGAAGAAAGATTTTGAACTTTGAATCACAAGTTTTAATGCTTTATCAGCTGACTTCAAGTCAGAGTAACACAGACTAGGTAGATAGGTTTGCAATTTCACATTTGTGGTTGATCATATCTGCACTATGTATGCCTGGTATGCCACTGTTGGCAGGTGTGTCATCCACTGTTTGCCAGCAATGTCAATCTAGACACTTTGTTCATTCATTGCTGATATCATGTAATAGATAACATTCAGGCGATTACAGCACTTTGGGGAAACAAGAATGGATAGGTATTATTTCAAAGAAAATAAAACGATGGTGAAGCAACATGCTACATGATGTATTGATGGAGAATAAATTGGAATTGTACATGGAGTTTTTTGACGAGGTAACAGAGATGGTTGATGAGGGCATATGGGCTTCCAAAAGGCGTTCGATACAGTGCCACACAACAGACTTGTAAGGAAATTATAGGTCGTGGAATAAAAGGACAGTAGCAGCGTGGATACAAAATTGGCTGAGGGATAGGAAACAGAGTAATGGTTAATGGGGTATTTTTCAGGCTGGAAGAAGGTTTGTTGGGAGTTCCCCAGGTGTCAATATTGGGACCCTTGGCTTTCCTGATATATATAAATAATCTAGATCTTGGTGTGCAGGGGACAATTTCAAAGTTTGTGGACGGCACAAAACTTGGGAGAATTGTAAACTATGAGGAGGACAGTGTAGAACTTCAAAAGGACACTGACACATTAGTGGAGAGGGCAGATAGGAGGCAGATGAAGTTAATGCGGAGAAGTGGGAGGTGATGCACTTTGGCACAAAGAACATGGAGAGGTAATAAAGATTACTATTCTTAAGGGTGTGCAGGAGCAGAGAATCCTGGGTGCATATGTACATAAGTCATTAAAACTGGCAGGCCAGGTAGGGAAAGCTGTTTCTAAAGTTTACAGTATTCTAGGCTTCATTAATAGGGGCATAGAGTACAAGAGCAGGGAGGTTTGAAGAACTTATATAAGACACTGGTTAAACCTCAGCTGGAGTATGGTGTACCGTTCTGGGCGTGATACTATAGGAAGGATGTGAATGCATTGGACAGAGTACAGAAGAGATTTACGAGAATGGTTCCAAGGATCAGACATTTCAGTTATGAAGAAAGATTGGAGAAGTTGGGACTGTTTTCCTTGAAGAGGAGAAGGCTAAGAGGAGACTTGGTAATTTTCAAATCATGAGGGGTCTGGACAGAGTAGATAGGGAGAAACTGCTCCCACTCGTAAACGGATCAAGAACCAGAGGGCACAGTTTTAAAGTGGTTTGCAAAGGAAGCAAATGTGCCACCTTTCATTCCTGCAGATGACTGAGAACCAGTGTTGCCGAAGACTGCGCATGTCTAGGCAAATGCGAGGTGAAAAAAAACTTTTTCACACAGCGAATATTTAGGGTTTGGAATGCAGTGCCTGGAAGTGTGGCGGAGGCAAGTTCAATTGAGGTATTCAAGAGGGCATTGGATGATTATTTAAATAGAAACAACGTGCAGGGAGCTCAGAGAGCCAGTGCAGACATGATGGGCTGAATGACCTCCTTCTGCACCGTAACAATTCTGAGATTCTTAAATGAAAGAATTTTCCTCATCCTCGAATTTCAATTTACTGTGCGCAGCTGATTGTTGCACTGTACAATCCCTTTAAGATTGACACACAGTGGTCATTTAAAGGGAACGTTGCTTGTGTGCAGCCTGTTTGTTCCCTATATGGCACATTTCTAATTGCTGCATGGCTGCACACCCAGCAGCTTAGAGGGAATATTGCTCACTAGCCTGCCTGCTAGACAACATTCCAGACCAGAAGTCATCCTACCATAATTGAAGTGAAATAATCACCCAGCAGAACCTTTGAAGCTTACCACCGCTAATTGAGGAAAACCCAATGACCCCACCTCCATGAGCTTCCCCTTGGCACCCCATACTTTGTTTTCTTCCTTCTGCTACCTCTTTCTCTTCCCTCATTTCCTACCCCCATTTCCCACCTCATCTTTTGTCCCTTCCTCTCTCTCTTTTCTTGGTTCAACAACTACTTTCAATTCAACTCAATAGAATTCAATTCAACCTACTTTCTAACTCTGCTTGTCCTGAAACATGCCCTTGGTCTCGATAACCCAGGTGCAACACTACCAAGATGGACTAGTTATATATTAAAAACAGAGAGCAGTCTCAGGACTGACCATGCCACCTAAAGGGCGTAGTAAGATTTGATGATTAATTGATTACAATCAGAAACTCCTGATGTTATGTAACATCTCAAATGCCTACCTCCAGGTAGCAATCTCGACAAAGAATCTTAATTCCACACTCCCAGTTGTTTTAGAAGTACGTCAGCTGTTTTGGAATCATGTAAAAGAATTGATGAAAATAGTGGAACAGAACTCGAATAACCATACAATGAATGACTAAGAAGCTGAGAGATTTGCTGAAAAGGAATACTCCAGAGTTGTGGATGTGAGCATATAACTCCCAGGTTGACACTGCTCAATCAGTCAGCGTGTCAATGATATAAAATTACAGCCCCTCCCCTCCCCCCTGACAGTAGCAATAGCCCCCACCACCTATATGGAGCAACGATAGCAGGGCATTCCAATTGAAAAGATTATGGCTACTTTCCCCCATTCCGGTGAGTAAAGATTGCAACAACCCCCCTCAGCTCTCATAAGCAGAGTTCAGGGAGACCTCTGCTTTCCCACCACCCCACATAAACTGATTAGTATTTGCGATCAAAAGACAAAAGTAAATGCTGAATTCAGACACAAAATAACATACCAGTGCAAAACAGATTAGCCATTCAAGGGCCATTTACCTAAATCCAGGTTTAAAAAACCCAAAAAGGAAAGGTGACAGAACCAGAACAAAATACCTCCCCAGTCCTGCATGGAGTGGAAAATATGGTTAAATCTGCATCCCCCACCCTCTCCACCACCCCAATGACATATCTTAGTACCAAACTTCCTCTCTCCCAGTACTGAGCAGAAATCACCACATAAACCATCCTCCCACTGAACAGAACAGCACTATTTTAAGAGCAGCACTGGCATTTGCCCTGTGCCCAGGCCAACATTTGCCTCTCAAACATACTTAATTATGGATGATCGGGATTATTTCATTGCTGTTTGTGGGGTCCTGCTGTCCACAGATTGGCTGTTGCAGTTCCGACATTACAATGACCGTCCTTCTTCATCTGTGACAGGTGCTATATTAATGCAAATTCATTATTTTCTTTATTTCTCTATTTGAACTGTGATGACAGTTCCCAGCCAATACCATCAGATGGTGCTGCACCAGAGATTAGTACAGGGAAAGAAAGGTAATTTCACTGCTCCTTCACCCCCAACGTTGTTGACCAACCAGCCTACAAAATAAGTTTATCAACCATTATCTTACTTTTTCTGTGTGCTGCAGCTGAATAAAGGCTCTCCTAACCCCCATTGTTTAGTAGATGGGACCGAGCATACTTCAACCTGACAGCCACCAATACTGCATTGTGTGGCTATGTTCCAACTATTTTAGCTGAATTTTGTGAATGGAATCTCCCAACAGAGCAGCATTATTAACTATATTTCCCACCCCCCTCAATGGAGTAATGTACATTTCTGACGGAAGCCTCTCCATCCCCCTTCCCTCCTCGCATCCTTCTTGTTCTCTTACAACACAGCACAATATTGCAATATACCAACAGTGACTGCGCTTCAGAAGTACTTAATCAGCTGTAAAGTGCTTTGGGGCATCCTGAGGTTGTGAAAGGTGCTATATAAATGCAAGTTTTTCTTTCTTTTGCATTTCCCAGCTGCTCAGCTACAGTCACGTGCCTGCTTGATTAAACTTTAACTCTGATCTTGCATACTGGTTGCCAATAAAAGTTGAACACTCGCAATGCTCTCTGCTCTTTTCAAAACCACAGTACTCATTCAACAGCTAACTTACCATTTTACATTGAAGTATAAGCTTCTGGCGAGGTTAAATTTTTACTATTTTTATAACTATGGGGAGAATTTTCTCCCCGTCGGGTGGGCCAATCAGGAGCGAGCACAGAGCCAATTGCCGCCCGCCATTTTACGTGGGTGGGCCAATTAAGGTCGGCCCAGCGTGATGCGCACCCAGGAGCGCTCAGCGCTACCTGTGCGGGCGGGGGGAGGAGGCACATGTGCACAAAGAGCACAGAAATCTCCCTGAGGCACTTAAGTTTTAAACGTGGAGAAAATGAAAATATAAAATTATTCAAACACGTCCCCTCATGTGACAGTGTCACATGAGCTGGGACATGTTTATGAATTTTCATAAAAATTTATATTTAATTAATGAAACTTTCATGAAACTTAATCCCGCCCGTGGACGAGGTTTCATGAAAAATGCGAAGGCCGCCTGGGCTCTTCGCCTGCCTGCCAACCTTAAAGTTAGATGGGCAGCTTTCTCAATAGGCTTAATTAGTTCATTAATGGCCTTAACAGGCCTTTGACAGTTCGGCGGGCGCGCAGCTGACTTCTCTGCACGCCCGTTGAACAGAAGATCAGAATGACGCGCGGTGATGTTGGGACGTACGCCCAACGTCACCGCACGTCCTTTTACGCGTCGTCGTGCGGGGCCGAACAGAAGATTCTACCCTGTGTGTCTGACTGCAAGTATGAACAAGTCAATAAAAACAAAACCAGCAAGAACCTTATTTCCCAAGCACAGAATTTGGGAACACTCAGAAGCGTATGGATAAATTATTAAGAATATAGTATCTGGAAGTTACCAATGATTTTTGCTGTTTTATGCTGGTTTTCAGACTATTTGAAATATGTGGACGTTTTGATTTCCATCCAAATGGTAGCAAATTCATGCAAGGATATGCCATATTTATTAACAGTCTTGACATTTAGGAAGATATAGAAACTTCATATATGTACACTCTTTACATATTTATATATAGATCATATAAAAAATTATGACTATATTTGAATAATTGTAAATCTACATCTGACATATAAATACACATACAACAAGCATAAATTTTAAAAATTATGTTAACATATAAGTAAAATGCACCTTTGACTTGTTGGTCAGGAATCTTATGAACCTCCTGTTTGCCCCCACGCCTCCCCGCAAACCAATTTAAAAAAATTGTACATAAAAGAACATAATAATTAGTATGCAAAAATTCAATACATGCCAAAAATATGCGAGAATAACAAAAATTCATAAGTTCTATATAAATTTGCAGTAAGTTTAAGTGCTCAAATTGGGGATTAGCTTTTTTAGAAATTACCTTTCCTCTGTTTTGCAGAATGGCACACAGACAATATCCTTATGTTGCAGGACATCACAATACACTTGACTGACTGGTACTGAAGTAAGTTTACCATTTTGAAGTTGACTGGCTAATTTGACAACATGATCACGCACTTTACAACCCTAGGGAAAAAAAAAAAAATCACAATTTGTTAAATTAACTACCATAGGCATCACCTTTCTCAGTTTTAGAAAGTTCAAACTCCACTTATAAATACGATTTACTGTTATGTGCAGAATGAAGAAAAAAGACCCAAGGGGAATTTATCCTTTAAGCAATTTGTCCCAGCACACACTCATTTTGTTCAGATGATCAAGAATATGTGCTGAAAGCATGCATACTGATGCAGATGGTTGCCTAAGTTTCTCCATGGGGGATGTAATATAAGAAAATAACATTTGGTTATCTAATTTATGCACATCAACGTAGTAATCTCATCAAACTCCTAACAAATTACTATTGATTTTTCTTTTGCAAGTATAGGCCCTACAAAAAAATTAAGTGTGGTGACAGTGGCTGGTACAAGAGATGCAAAACTTGCTGTCACAACCCAAAATACACCCAAGGTGTATTTTACCAGAAAGGAGGAAACTCACAGGCAGTTCACAAAAGACTGTGCCTTGCCAAATAAATTTGTCCATTACGTACTGTGAATTAAAATTATTAATTTCATTACCAAGTATTTTTCCAATAGAACCATAAATAGAATTATTTGTTGCTACTTCAGCACTTTCTATGAATTACTGTTTTGAGTTATCTAAAACAGAGTAAGTGGCAGATCATTCATTTATTTGTTCATGGAATGTGAGCATTGTTATTTGTTGCCTATCCTAACTGCCCTTCAGAAATCACGGCTTCAATTCAAGTATGTTAAGAGTCGGGGAATATCTAGGTTTGAGACTAGAAGAGAATTAACAAAGCCATCAGAATGGGTGCAGAAGGCTTAGCTGAAGTAGACTGTGAGAGAATTTCATAAGAAAATAAAAATCAGACTATGGGTAGTGAGTTAAAAACACTGTTGCAGAAGGGCCAAGGGAATCCAAAAAATGAGAAAACTGGGAAAAAGAATAAGGGTCAATGTTAAATAAGGAGTCATGACTGAGTGGTACATAAACGAAGGCACAAAGCATTCAAAATAAAATTGGAGTTAGAAGCTTAATAACTACCGAGGGATATAACATAATAGCTAAAACAGAGATGAGGCACAAGTTTGAACAGATCTGGGAATTTAATATTCCTGGTTAAAACACTTTCAGAAAATGGGGAAGGACAAAAAATGTTGAGTGGCAGTGTTACTGAAGGAGACCAGCACACCGTGATCATGTAAGTGTGACTTTGAACAAGAGTGCTGAGAGATGGGTGTGAATGAGTGAGGTGAATAGGGGAAGGAGATGCTCCTTTGCTTTTCAAACTTTTTCAGCCTATAGGAAAATGGTTCTTACCCTACTACAGAGATAGGTGAATAGGTGTTTGGTGAAACAAAAACAAAAATACCTGGAGAAACTCAGGTCTGGCAGCATCTGCGGAGAGGAACACAGTTAATGTGCTAATTAAGGGTAGAAAGCAAGACAAGCAAGGTACAGACAGCCCCTAGTGGGGGTGGGGTGGGGTGAAGGAATCAAAAAAGGCTAAAAGGTAGAGATAAAACAATGGATGGAAATACATTTAAAAATAATGGAAATAGATGGGAAAAGAAAAATCTATATAAATTATTGGAAAAAAAGGGGGGGGATCGGAAAGGAGGTGGGGATGGAGGATAGAGTTCATGATCTAAAATTGTTGAACTCAATATTCAGTACAGAAGGCTGTAAAGTGCCTAGTCGGAAGATGAAGTGCTGTTCCTCCAGTTTGCGTTGAGCTTCACTGGAACAATGCAGCAGGCCAAGGACGGACATGTGGGCATGAGAGCAGGGTGGAGTGTTGAAATGGCAAGCGACAGGGAGGTCTGGGTAATGCTTGCGGACAGACCGAAGGTGTTATAGATTTTTCTTTTCCCACCTATTTCCATTATTTTTAAATGTATTTCCATCCATTGTTTTATCTCTACCTTTTAACCTTTTTTGATTCCTTCACCCCACTCCACTCCCATTAGGGCTATCTGTACCTTGTCCTGCTTTCTACCCTTAATTAGCACATTCCTTAGATAATATCACCACCTTCAACACCTCTTTGTCCTTTTGTCTGTGACATCTTTTGGTTATCTCCACCTATCACTGGCCCTCTATCCAGCTCTACTTGTTCCCCACCCCACCCCACCCAACCTCTTAAACCAGCTTATATTTCATCTCTCTTCTATTTTTACTTAATTCTGTTGAAGGGTGATTCGGATTCGAAACATTAACTGTGTTCCTCTCCGCAGATGCTGCCAGACCTGCTGAGTTTTTCCAGGTATTGTTGTTTTTGTTTTGGATTTCCAGCATCTGCAGTTTTTTGCTTTGATCTTAGGTGTTTGGTGAATATCTAGTAAGTATCTGGTAAGGTCTATTCTATTCCTAAGGTTTAAAATTGCAAATGAGCTGGTGGTAAGGTTAATAAAATATATAAAAAAGGAAAATAACTAATTGAATAAAATAGTTAAGTGGTTAATTAAAAAATATTAAAGTTGGCAGAACAGATGATGTGTCAAGACTGCCGCATGTGGGAGCTCCTGGATGCATTGTGATCCGGACAAACATGTCTGCAGTAAGTGTTTGTGGCTTGAGGAGCTTCTGCTCCATTGAGTTGGAGGCCAAGCAGCGGACATTGCGATGCATTGGAGAAAAGGAAAGTTACATGGGCACTTTGTATCAGGAGGCAGTCACATTCCTTAGGATATGGTCTTCTGATTTGGTTAGTGATCCAGGACAGGGGTGCGCGACTGCAAGTGAGGCAGGTAAGGGGACCCAGAGGGCAGGGGTGCAAAAGCAACAGCCTTTGCCATTGTCCAATACGTTTGAGATTTTTTTCAGCTTTTTTGTGTGAAAGTGGGGGGCTGCAAGGTAGATGAACTGACTGGCCATGATACAGGAAGCCATTCAAGTGGGGGGAGCAAAAAGGAATGTAGTGGCTGTATGGGACAGTATAGTGAGGGGAATTGACACTGTTCTCTGCACCAAATAGCGAGAGTCCCAAATGCTGTATTGCCTGCCTGGTGCCAGGGTTCAGGACATATGCTCAGGTCTGGGAAGGAACTTGGAGCAGGGGGGGGGGTGGGATCCAGTTGTCATGGTCCACGTAGGTACCAACAACATAGGCAGGGCAGTTAAAGAGGTTCTGCATAGTCAGTAGTTTTTGTTTTTTGTTTATTATTCATTCACAGGATGTGCGCTTCGCTGGTCAGCAGTTATTGCCCATCCCTAGCTGCCCTTGAGAAGGTGGTAGTGAGCTGTCTTCTTGAACTGCTACAGTCCAGGTAATGTGGGTATACCCACAGTGCTGTTAGGAAGGGCGTTCCAGGATTTTGACTCAGCAAATGTGAAAGAACGGTGATATATTTTCAAGTTAGGATGGTGAGTGATTTGGAGGGGAACTTCCAGGTGGTGGTGTTCCCATGTATTTACTGCCCTTGTCCTTCTAGATGATAGTGGTCGTGGTTTTGGAAGGTGCTGTCAAAGGAGTCTTGGTGAATTCCTGCAATGCACCTTGTAGATGGTACACACTGCTGCTACTGTGCGTCGGTGGAGAAAATGAATGTTTGTGGATGTGGTGCCAATCAAATGGGCTGCTTTGTCCTGGACGTTGTTAAGCTTCCTGGGTGTTGTGGGAGCTGCACTCATCCAGGAAAGTGGGCAGTATTCCATCACACTGCTGACTTGTACCTTGTAGATGGTGGACAGGCTTTGGGGAGTCAGGAAGTGGGTTACTCATCACATGATTCCTAGCCTTTGATCTGCTCTTGTAGCCACGTATTTATATGACTAGTCCAGTTCAGTTTCTGATCAATGGTAACCCCCAGGATGTTGATAGTGGGAGATTCTGTGATGGTAATGCCATTGAACATCAAGGGCAATGGTTGGATTCACTCTTGTTGGAGATGGTCATTGACTGGAACTTGTGTGGTGCGAATGTTACTTGCCATTTGTCAGCCCAAGCCTGGGTATTGTCCAGGTCTTGCTGCATTTGGGCATGGATTGCTTCAGTATCTGAGTCGTCATGAACGGTGAACACTGTGCAATATTAGCGAACATCCCCACTTCTGACCTTATGATGGAAGGTCATTGATGAAGCAGCTGAAGATGGTTGGGCCGAGGACACTACCCTGAGGAACTCCTGTGGTGATGTCCTGGAGCTGAGATGACTGCCCCCCCAGCAACCACAACCATTTTCCCTTGTGCTAAGTATGACTCCAACCAGTGCAGAGTTTTCCTCCGATTCCCATTGACTCCAGTTTTGCTAGGGCTCCTTGATGCCACATTCAGTCAAACGTGGCCTTGTATGTCAAGGGCAGTCACTCTTACCTCACCTTGGGCGTTCAGCTCTTTTGTCCATGTTTGAACCAAGGCTGTAATGAGGTCAGTAGCTGAGTGGCCCTGGTGGAACCCAAACTGGGCATCAGCAGGTTATTGCTAAGCAAGTGCTGCTTGATAGCACTGTTGATGAACCCTTCCATTACTTTACTGATGATGGAGAGTAGACTGATGGGGCGGTAATTGGCTGGGTGGGATTTGTCCTGCTTTTTGTGTACAGGACATACCTGGGCAATTTTCCAGAGCTGGGTAGATGCCAGTGTTGTAGCTGTCGTGGAACAGTTTGGCTAGGGGGCGTGGCAAGTTCTGGAGCACAAGTCTTCAGTATTATTGCCGGAATATTGTCAGAGCCCATAGCCTTTGCAGTATCCAATGCCCTCAGCTGTTTCTTGATATTATATGGAGTGAATCAAATTGGCTGAGGACTGGCATCTGTGATGCTGGGGACCTCCTGAGGAGGCCGAGATTGATTATCCACTTGGCACTTCTGGCTGAAGATTGTGACAAATGCTTCAGCCTTATCTTATGCACTGATGTGCTGGGTTCCTCCATCATTGAGGATGGGCATATTTGTGGAGCCTCCTCCAGTGAGTTGTTTAATTGTCCATCACCATTCACGGATGGATGTGGCAGGACTGCAGAGCTTATTAATGATCCGCTGGTTGAGGGATCGCTTAGCTCTGTTTATCACTTGTTGCTTATGCTGTTTGGCATGCAAGTAGTAGTAGAAGTTAAAACTTCACCAAGTTGACACCTCATTTTTAGATATGCCTGATGCTGCTCCTGGCATACCTTCCTGTACTCTTCATTGAACCGGGGCTGATGCCCTGGCTTAATGGTAATGGTAGGGTGGGGAAATGCCGGGCCATGTGGTTACGGATTATGTTTGAGTACAATTCTGCTGCTGCTGACGGCCCACAGCGCCTCATGGATGCCCAGTCTTGAGTTGCTAGATCTGTTCTAAATCTATTCCATTTAGCACGGTGGTAGTGTCACACAACACGATGGCGGGTATCCTCAATGTGAAGGAAGAACTTCGTCTCCACAACGATACAGTCATGGGCAGATGCATCTGCAGCAGGCAGGTTGGTGAGAATGAGGACAAGTATGTTTTTCCCTTGTTGGTTCCCCACCACCTGCCACAGAGCCAGGCTAGCAGCTATGTCATTTAGGACTCGGCCAACTTGGTCAGTAGTGGTGCTACCGAACCACTCGGTGATGTACATTGAAGGCCTCCACCCAGAGTACATTCTGCGTCAAAGGAGGACTTTGCAGGGTCATCTTTGTGTTTTCCGGTGCCTAGGTTGATGGTGATACATCCAGTTTCATTCATTATTTGTAACAGCTTGATACAACTGAGTGGCTTGCTAAGCCAAATGCCTTAAGAGGCACTTAAGAGTCAACCACATTGCTATAGGACGACAGATTTCCTTCTCTAAGGGACGTTAGTTTTTTACAACTATTGACAATGGTTTCATAGACTTTAATTCCACATTTTTATTGAATTCAAATTCCACCATCTGCTGTGTCGGGATTTGAACCCGGGTCCTCAGAGCATTACGCTAAGTCTCTGGATTACTAGTCCAGCAACAATACCGCTACGCCATCACTTCCCTGTGAGGAAGGTAGGCACCAAATTAAGAAGCAGAACCTCAAAGGTGATAGCCACGTGCAAATTGGCATTGAGCATAGATGATTAAAGAAATGAATACGTGGCTCAAAGACTGGTGTTGAAGAAGTGGTTCTAGTTCTTGGGGACTGACAGCAGTACTGAGGAAAGTGGGGACTGTAACGTTGGGTTGGTTTACACCTAATTTGTGCTGAGACCAGTGTTCTAGAAAGTTGCATAACCAGGGAAGTAGAGAGGATTTTAAACTAAATAGTGGGGGCAAGGGATCAAATTTGGGAAGATGTGGTAAATCAAAGAGTAAAGACAAAGCAAGAGAGAAAGGTAATAATATGCAAATTGATAAACAGACCATGACAGGAAGGGACGGAGAGTACAAATCTAAGAGTAAATCAGATAAGACTAGAGGTTACAAAATAATAAAAGGACAAAACTAAAGGCTGTGTATCTGAATGCACGTAGCATTCGAAACAAAACAGATGAATTGATAGTTCAAATAGAAATTAATAAGTGCGATCTGATAGCCATCACAGAGACATAGCTGCAGGATGACATAGATTGGGACCTGAATATTGAAGGGTATATGACATTTAGGAAGGATAGGAAGCTAGGAAAAGGTGTAAGGGTGGCTCTGTTAATTAATGATAGTATTAGCACAATAGAGAGGGATGACCTAAGTTCAGGAAACCGAGATGTAGAAGTGGTTTGGGTAGAGATGAGAAATGAAGGCGGCAAGAAGTCACTTGTGGGAGTGGTGTACAGGCCCCGTAACAGCACCCACATGGTAGGACGGATTATAGAGGAAGAAATAATGGGAGCTTGTCAGAAAGGTACGGCGATAATCATTGGTGATTTTAATCTACACGTAGACTCAAAAAATCAGATGGGCAAAGGTAGCCTAGATGAGGAGTTCATAGAATGTTTTCAGCATAGTTTGTTGGAACAGCACATTCTGGAGCCAACCAGACAACAGGCTATAGTAGACCCAGTATTGTGGAACGAGATAGGATTAATTTATGATCTCATAGTGAAGGCACCCCAAGGCAGCAGTGATGATAATATGATTGAATTTTACATTCAGTTTGACAGAGAGAAGAATGGGTCCAAGACTAATGTTTTAAACTTAAATGAGGGCAATTATCAGGGCATGAAAGCAGAGCTAGCTAAAGTGAACTGGCAAATTAGGTTCAGGGACAGGTCAATAGAGACGCAGTGGCAAACATTTAAAGGGGTACTTTAGAATATACAGAGTATATACATTCCAATGAGAAAGAAAAATTCTAAGGGGAGAACCCACAAGCGGAGGTTAACTAAAAAAAATTAAAGATGGTATCAAACTTAAAGAAAAAGCATATAATTGCGCAAGGATGTGCGGCAGAATATAAAAGACAGCAAAGAATGAATAAAAGATTAATAAGGAGGGAAAAAATATAGTACGAGAGAAAGCTAGCTAGAAATATAAAGACAGATAGTAAGAGTTTCTAAAGATATTTAAAAATTATAAGAATTAACAAAGTGAGCATTGGTTCTATAGAGAGCAAATCTAGTGAATTAATAATGGAAAATAAAGAGATGGCCGATGAATTGAACAGGTATTTTACATTGGTTTTCACTATAGAGGATACACATATAGCTACTTCTGGGATGTTACATCAGGAAATGGAAGAAAGGGAGGAACACAAGAAAATTACAATCACCAGGGAAAGTTCGACTGAGCAAATTATTGGAGCTGCAGGGTGACAAGTCTCCGGGCCCTGATGGACTTCATCCTAGGGTCTTAAAAGAAGTGGCTAGTGAGATAATTGGTTTTAATTTTTCAAAATTCCCTAGATTCGGGGAAGGTTCCATTAGATTGGAAAATAGCGAATATAACTCCTTTATTCAAAAAAGGAGACAGAAAGCAGGAAACTACAGGCCAGTTAGCTTAACATCTGTCATAGGGAAAATGTTAGAACCTATTATTAAAGAAGTTATAGGAGGGCACTTAGATAAATTCAAGGTGATCAGGCAGGTCAAAAAAGTGAGAAGCAAGATACCTTCAAAGAAGAGATATATTAAAGTACAAATAATATTTATAAGGTTAAAAAGGGTGGCATTGATGTATAACTGTTTAAAAGTACAGTGGATAAATAGAGATAAAAGCCAAACTAAATCTTAAAAGGCAGCCATAAAGTTTGTATTAATAATATTCACGAGAAAGTTAATGGGGAGGTGAAAAGGGAAAGTAGAATGGAAACAAGAAAATATTAAAACTATCTGATAATATAAAAGTAAATAATAAGAGCTTTTGCAAGCATATAAAAAGTAAACGATTGCCAGGGCATGGAACCATTTCAGGAGTAAGTCTAATTGCAGAGGATCAAGGCACGGAAAAGATATTTGTTTTGTTTTTAGCAAATGGTGATATTGAGAATTTAGGTACATCACAGGAGGATATGGAACATCCATTAGAGGCAATAATAGCAAACAAATTAGTTCAACAAGAAACAAGAATATAGAGACCAGAGGAAAAATGCAATGAAAAATGTATACAAAATACCATTATAGAAATATCAGGTCATATTTGTTAAAATAACTGAAAGGCTAATGGCATTCATTGTTATTTACACGTAAATGGTGCAAAATTTCAAGTGTAAAACAGATGCATCATTAAAAGCCAATGTCCAAAAATCGCTGTCAGAGTTTCATTGTTCTACCCTTAATATTGCAAAATAGTATTTTGCTGCTTACCTCACTGCTAATATGAAGTTTGTAAGATTGTTATATTTGGGGCTGTCACTTTAATTTAAGGTGAAATGGAGGAATGAAGGGGGTCATGTGACATGTTCTAAATTCTGCCTCACAAGAAGCTTTGGATAATAAAAACTGAAAATGCTGGAAATACTCAATAGGTCTGGCAGCATTTGTAGAGATAGAAACAGAGTAAACATAGAGTTGAATATGACTCTCCTTTGGAAATAAAGGTAGGTCGAACTTAGTTGGCTTGATTGTTAAAGGGGGGACCCAGGTTGACTTACTGAGAAGGTGGTGCAAGATATTTATACCTGTAAACAAGCAGCAGAGCAGCTGTGCTGACTTTTACCCCCAGATTTTCATGTCTCCGACTGTGTTGTAATGAAGGCGCGTGGGGGGAGAATTAAAAATGGCAGGGATCCGGCCCCCATTCCCAGCACCCCCAATTTTCAGTGGCATGGGATAAGGATGCGGACTTGCTACCCGCAGCCAGCTTCATTGTAGGGGAAGGCATCTCCTAGCCCTCCTCAAGTTGAGGAGTTTGGCCAGTTTCTCCTTGACTTGTGGTTCACACTGCCTCAGAGGAGTTGTGAACCATAGTCTGGATTCTGGAAATTTTTGAAAGGTAAGGTCAAAAGGCTTTACCCATACCCCCTTCCTGCCAATTCATGCACTCCCCCGCCACCCCAATGGCCCTTCATCCCCTCCATGTCAACTCATGCAACTTCCATGTCCATTCAACTATTATACACTCTACGCAGAACCAATTAACCCTATAATAACAATAGCATGTGTGTAACTCCTTTAAAAAAAACATCCATTCATAATTTTCTCAGGAAAAAACTCACTGTTGCTCCAACCCTATAAAAGAGTCAATCAACCATATTAAAGTATTAATCACAGGAGCTATAAGCACTTCACACCTCTACCTTGTGCAAATAAACACTGAGCATTTGACAATACAGATCACAGAAAAAATAAATATCATAAAGCTGTCAATCAGACAAAGTTTTCCCTTCTCCCTAGCTGTGGCAACAAAGTAAAACCTCTTATGGGAGTCAGGGCTGTCGGCCAAACTACATTTTCCATACTGCACCTACTCCCACTGCAACCCGCCCAATCCCCAACCCTCAGAGCAAAAATTGGATCTGAGGGACATTTTCTTTGAGGTGGGTCTGCCAGTCAGGAAATTTCCTGACTGTAGCTACCCATCACAAAGAAAAAAATTTAGGCCTTAGTCTCCAAGTCTCAAAGGGTCGTGTTAGGAATGTCCAGTTTTGTAAATGGTTATACTTTAAACTATCTGTTTAATTCCATGAGAGAATGGACTTGGGGTCTAGCTAATCAGCATTTCTACCTGGGTATGAGGCCCATTTAATTCACATGGAAGTGGCCTTTGAGAGAGGAAAAGACCATAGTAAAGTTATCACTGAACCCGCCAGAGACAGGTCAGTTGGTGAGGGTGAGTGAGAAACGAGGCAGAGGCAGCCAGTCTCTCTGGTTCAACTTGCAGAATGCAGGTGGGAGCTCTCACTCTGATTGAAGAGACTAAGTTGAGTATTTAAATGAGGCTGGAAGAGCTGCCTAGCTTTGGCTAGAGGAAGGATTCTCCAGGGTAAGTTATCCGGCTGGAACAGGAGAAAGGAAGCAAGCCATCGGGGGCTGAGAATAGCTTTGGACTGGTTCCTGGAGAATGGAGTCTCCATTTATGGGATGAAGTATAACCATGGAGGGGAGTTTTTGCTCTTTTAAAAAGTTAAAAGGGGGTATCTGTAGTTTAAATCATAAGTTGCCTAGTGTTTAGACAATGTTGCTTTTAGCTTGTTTATTACAGTAAAGTCTTAAAACTTCAAATCTTGTCATATGATCCTTCCAATCAGTCAGTGGAATTTCAAATATCTTTTTAATAGTTATAGGTCTCTACGGGGATTGTAATAAATTGTGGGGGTTGGGGGCTTTTGCAGGATTGTGAATCAACAGGCTGAGATGAGTGCTGGGACATGCCAGAGTTTAAACGAACAAGATTTCACAATGACTTTTGCTATATTCACTGAAAAAGTAACATGGCTATGTATAAAAGGAAAAATGTGGATGCTGGAAATCCAAAACAAAAATAAAAATAAAAATACCTGGAAAAACTCAGCAGGTCTGGCAGCATCTGCGGAGAGGAACACTGTTAACGTTTCGAGTCCGTATGACTCTTCAACAGAACTAAGTAAAAATAGAAGAGAGGTGAAATATAAGCTGGGTTAAGGGAAGGTGGGACAAGTAGAGCTGGATAGAGGGCCAGTGATAGGTAGAGATAGCCAAAAGATGTCATAGACAAAAGGACAAAGAGGTGTTGAAGGGTGGTGATATTATCTAAGGAATGTCCTAATTAAGAGTAGAAAGCAAGACAAGCAAGGTACAGACAGCCCCTAGTGGGGGTGGGGTGGGGTGAAGGAATCAAAAAAGGCTAAAAGGTAGAGATAAAACAATGGATGGAAATACATTTAAAAATAATAGAAATATATGGGAAAAGAAAAATCTATATAAATTATTGGGAAAAAAAGGGGGGGGGGATCGGAAAGTGGGTGGGGATGGAGGATAGAGTTCATGATCTAAAATTGTTGAACTCAATATTCAGTCTGGAAGGCTGTAAAGTGCCTAGACGGAAGGTGAGGTGCTGTTCCTCCAGTTTGCGTTGAGCTTCACTGGAACAATGCAGCAGGCCAAGGACAGACACGTGGGCATGAGAGCAGGGTGGAGTGTTGAAATGGCAAGCGACAGGGAGGTCTGGGTAATGCTTGCGGACAGACCGAAGGTGTTCTGCTATGTATATGGCTATGTATATTGTGGAAGCGTTCCTCGAAAGAGACGACCTGTCTTTGAATGTCTTACAACAATTAACAGTAATTTGAAGGCGATAGCAGAGAAGCTGGAAATAGATTTAAAACTAGACTCTAAGGTGGCAGAAATTGTTGAGGTGCTGGCTCAACATCTAAACCTTGAGGCAGAAAAGACTAATCCACATAGCATTCCAGTTGAGTTGGCTAGAATTCAGTTACAAATGGAGCAACTGGAATTGGAAAGAGATAGAGAAAAGCAAAAATTTCTGTTAGAGAAAGAGAAATTTTAAAAACAACTTAAACTCAAAAGAGGCAAAAGAGAAAGGGAAATGCGAAAACTTGAATTAGAGTTCCCCAGGGAAGTGGACAGAAAGTTGCAAGGAGTAAAAGTAAAGGAAAACCTTGAATTGCAAAGAGAGGGTGGGGGAAAGCTAGAAAATTTGAACTGGACAGAGAAAGGATTCAATTACGCAAACAGGGAAAAGCAGGAGACTTCACGATGAGTCAGCTTTAACTCTTGGTTTTGATTAAATAAGGAATATTTGCCTAGTGCTTAAAGTCAGCAAAGAAGGAGTTGAAATGCATTTGGTTTCATTTGAGAAAACTGCCACAAAGTTTCAATGGCCTCGTGAAATTCGGACAAGTGTTTTGGTAGGGAAAGCATTGAAGGATTATTTGACACTTTGGATGAACAGTCTGTAGATTATGAATCATAGGAAAATAGGAGGAGTCGGCATTCAGCCCTTCGAGCCTGCTCTGCCATTCAATAAGATCATGGCTGGTCTGGTTGTCGTCTAAACTCTAGTTTGCCATCTGTACTCCATAACCCTCAACTCCCTTGAGAAGGTGGTGGTGAGCCACTTTCTTGAACTGCTGCAGTCCATATGATGTAGGTACACTCAGTGCTCTTAGAAAGGGATTTCCAGGGTTTTAATACAAGTGAAGGAACAGTGATATAGTTCCAATTTAGGATGGTGTTTTTTTGGAGGGGAACTTGCAAGGTTGTGATGTTCTCATGCATCTAATCTTCCCTAGTCCTTCTAGGTGGACTAACTGGAGTACTGGGCACCATGCTTTAGAAATGATGTAAAGGCATTAGAGAGGGCGCAGAAAGGATTTATGAGAATGGTTCTAGGAATGAGGATTTTCAATTAAGTAGACAGACTGGAGAAGTTGGGACTGTTCTACTTGGAAAAAAGGTTAAGAGGCTTGTTAGAGGTATTCAAAGTCATGAGGGGTCTGGACAGAGTAGATAAGGAGAAAACATTACCATTGGTGGAAGGATCGAGAACCAGAGGGCACAGGTTTAAGGTAATTGGCAAAAGAAGCAATGGCGACATGAGGAAAAACATTTTCACGCAGTGAATGATTAAGATCTGGAATGTACTGCCTGAGGGTGGGATGGAGGCCAGGTCAATTGAGGCTTTCAAAAGGGAATTGGTCACTATCTGAAAAGGAAAAAAATTGCAGGGCTACAGGGAAAAGGCAGGGGTGTGGCACTTGGCGAATTGCTCCTTCAGAGGGTCAGCATAGACACAATGGGCTGAATGGCACTTTTTGTACTGTAACCATTCTATGATGATTGTGGAGTCTCATCCCTTCAGGTATTGTCATAGGAGATTTAATTTTTTTTAAAAATTTACTATTTCTTTGTTTCTCTTATTCAAACTTTTATACCCTTTCTATACCTGATTTGGCATTGAACTCACCTACTCAACTTCACACTTTCTTTTCAGTCTTTTCATTGCTTGTTTCGCAATCCTTCAATCTAATTGGTTAAGGAGATGCACAATTGGCTGTCTAGTTCACTAAGGTCCGATATGCCCTTTTTCTCATACTGCGCTGTCTTCACCTCACATTTTCAGCAAGGGCAGGTATAACTAATGGCAGATGCTTTTAGACACCTTAAAATTATGAATTGTTCTGATTGACTTCCAAAAGTAAAAATTGTCTGAGTTGAGGGGTCAGCAATTTAAAATTACCAGTGTGTGAGGAAAAGGGGGAGGATAAATGCCTTCAGACAACTTGTGAGAATGGAATCCTTTGCTGCAGCAAGTAGCTGAAGCAGAAACTGTGCAATACAAAATTCAGATCTGTAGCACCATTTCCAGAGACACTACAGAAGCTGGAGGTCTTCCAAGTGGGGCTTGCAGCAATATCCATCCACTTCCAATCTATCAGCACCCCATGCACAGAAGGACACTCCCCTGCGAGCACTGAAAGAATACAGATTTGTGCAGTCCTGACATCACCCAGTCCCACTGATTGAGTTGATGCTTTATTTGCAAACTTGGACTACGCAGGTCCATTCAACGTATTCACTTGTCACTCAACGAAGAATATGCGTACAGCTGCAAGAGAGGCCCAGTACTAGCCTTATTTTTAGGGCCAGGCATGCAACATACAGATAAGATAATGTAGAATAACTTCTACTTTTGTAAAAATTTATGAAGTTGTGTGGTTTTTTTGCCCCATTCATTTTTTGGCATGTGAGTGTCGCTGGCAAGCCTATCTTTTGTTGCTCATCCCTAATTCCCCTTGAGAAAGTGGTGGTGAGCCATCTTTTTGTACTGCTACAATCCATTTGGTGTAAATACACCCATGGGATGTAAATACACCCATGGGAGTGAGTTCCAGGGTTTTGACACAGGGACAAGAGAACAGTGATATAGTTCCAAGTCAGGATGGTGCACAGCTTGGAGGGGAACTTGCAACTGTTGGTGTTCCTGCTGCCCTTGTCCTTCTAGGTGGGACAGGCCACAGATTTGGAAGATACTGTCAAAAGCACCTTGGCAAGCTGAAGTGCATCCTGTAGTTGGCACACACTGCTGCCAGTGCTACAATGGTCAAGGGAGCGAATGTTTAAGATACTGGATGGGATGCCAAGAGGGCTGCTTTGTCCCAGATGATATTGGGCTTCACAAGTGCTGCTGGAGCTGCAAGTGGGAAATTTTCCATTACATTCCTGACTTGTGCCTTTTAGATAGTGAACAGGCTTTGGGGGGCCAAGAGGTGAGTTATTTGCTGCCGAAATCCCAGCCTCTGAGCTGCTCTTGTGGCCATAGTACTTATATGGCAGATCCAGTTAAGTTTCTGATCAATGGTGACATGCAGGATATCGATGTTGGAGGAATTCTGCAATTGTAACACCATTGAATGTCAAGGGAAGATGGTCAGATTCCCTCATGGAGATGGTCATTGCCTTGATCTTGTTTGATGTGAATTTTATTTGCTAGTTATCAGCCAAACCGATGTTGCTGCGACCTCACAGGGGGGACAGAGGATTTGGCAATCCGCCATGGGAGCTGCAGTGCCTCTGGATCAGCAGTATGACAGGGAGATGGAGCAGAGGCTACGGAGAGGGCAAGCTCTCCGCGATGCCCTGTAACAGATTGGAGATTGACTCCTCCATGCTCACCTACAGTGGCAGGAGGCTGTCTGGCAGCCCAACCAATGCACCTAGTACCTTGGCATGCATCTGCATCAGCATTGTACCTCACCCGATCATGGTCCTCATCTGAGTCCCCTGCAGCAGAACTTGTATGCAACCACGCCTTTGGTGAGCTGGAACACAAACTATCCTTTCCCCTTGGCCTGGCTGCAGCCCACTCAGCTTACTGACTCACCATATGCCCCAATTCTACACTTGCCTCCAAGGTACATGGGGCACCAGTATCTGAGCTAGTGACTGCGAGCGTCAGGTCAAAATACAGGGCCTCTTCATAAGCACTGTGCTGTTGCTCTCTTTTCTCCTCCAGGGTGTGCTGTGGTTAGGAGTTGGCAGTTCTTGGATGCCTGAAAGCAGGAAATCAGAAACAGAAGGTTGGGGTGAGAGGAGAAGTAGTTCCATGGTCACACCGCCTGCAGGCTTGCTCATCATGCCAGATGGCAGGGTGAGGGTGAGCTGCGAGTTCAGAAGTGGCATAAAGCATGAACATACTGTCATCCTCAATGTTTTCTGCAATGTCAGATGCCATGAGCTCTATTACAGTCGGACCCATGATGCAGAGAACCATCTCCTCTGTAGGTCTCAGGAAATGCAGACATCCTTAGCGCCTTCTGGTTCTGCTATGCTTCCTTCTATTGTGTGCCACCTTATCTTGCAAGAGAGGACAAAAGGTCAATGATTGTGGTGCATTGTGTTTAGGTGACGGGCTATCACAGTTGAATAGTTGAAGGCATGTGGAAGCAGGGGGAGCTGGGTTTGAGGCTGTCATTATTGAAATGTGCAAGGGTGAGATGGAGTATCTGGATGTTAGGCATGAATCTGGAGTGCCAGGACTGCTAATGGAGGTGTTGGCATTGAGCAGCATGAGGTATTGGTAGTGTGGTGGGTATCATGTGTAGATGTATTTGTGACGTTGACCACCCATGAGGTCATCAGATTTCTTGTGGCTCTGCTGCCAGGTTCTTGGGACCAGAATCTGAGAATTGCTGGCCACCTGTTCCCAAGCTCAGAGTGGTCCTTGAGGGTCTCCTGCCCCTCAAGGAACGATGGTGTCTGTTCTTGTCTCTTTTAGTTACTAGGGCCTCCAGTGCCACATCCATGAATGCAAGAGCCCTCTCTCTGCCCACATGTCCTATTTTCATTCTTCAGAATTACAGCAATAGCATTCAGCAACAGCCCTCTCTGACTCAATGCAGTTCCCTTTTAAGAAAGACAGATTACCCTTAAAAAGGGCAGGCTAGCTGCACCATATGCTATCACCACAATCTGCTCAGTCTCCTGCTGAGCACTCAGGCAGCCAGCAGCGTAGGCCCTGTTCAGACCAACACTATAATCAAATGAATGAGGTCCTACCTCCATGGCAACGACCCCAGGCAGGTCATGAATTGCGACCACGAAAAATAGCACAGACCAATTTCTGGTCATGCATTTTAAGGAGAAGCAGGATACAGTACATATTGAAAGTAGACTTAGATACGAGATAACACAGCTGGCATGAATAACTGGGCTCCTCCTGTGCTGTAAACTTCTATGGCTTCATATAGTTCTAGTGTTATATTACATATTACTTGCATTTTTTGTCTAGTCTTCATACTTACTGTATTTGTTTGAAGAGGATCAAACCGTAGTATTTTCTGCTTACAGCAAGGGTAGAACCCAATGCCAGGAGTGGATAACTGGCTACTTATCGAAGGATACATCACTTGTTCTGGGTGATACTGGCAGTGGGAGAGTTCCGTGCATTGGAAAACCTGAAACAAATTGAAATGTTAGCAGTAACAATATTAAATAACCATTTTTGTAATAAAGATTTGGGAAAAAAAATTGCTAATTATTTTGACTTTACAAAATAGTAACTCATCTTTTCAATTTACTTCAATTGGAACGCTGCAGTGAATTTAAAGTGCTGTAAGCTGCAGGGCTAAGGGCCGGGTGCAGGAAGGTGGGATTAGAAAGGGCACCTGGATGTCCTCGTGCTGGCCAAGATGGGCCAAATGGCCTCCTTCTGTGCTGTAACTTTTCTATGGTTCTATGGTTCTAATTCATTAGCATATAAAACAGAAAAGTCAGAGTAAACTAAGCAATTTAAAAAAGTCAGCAAATGTACAGCAAGCTATGAGAGGCCGAGTAAATTGGTTCTATACTTTTTGAAGTTTAAAAGAATGAGGGGTATCTTATTGAAACATTCAAGATTATGAAGGGGCACCATGGTGAAGGATGCCATTCAAGTGGGTACAGCAAAGAGGAATGTGGTAGTGATAGGGGACAGTATAGTCAGGGGATAGATACTGTTTTCTGCAGCCGCAAAAGGGAACTCCGAAGGTTGTGTTGCCTGCCCAGTGCCAGGGTTAAGGACATCTCCTAAGAGCTAGAGAGGAACTTGAAGTAGGAGAGGGGGTTCCAGTTGTCATGGTCCATGTGGGAACCAACGACACAGCAGAACATCATTCCTGGATCTACTCAAGAGAATTTGAGGAGTTAGGGTCCGATTTAAAATGCAAAACATCAAAAGGTAATCATCTCTGGATTGTTACCTGAGCCACACACCGATTGGCATAGGGTTAAACAGATTATAGAAATAAATGCATGTTTCAAAGAGTGTTGTGAGAGGAAGAGGTTTCGATTCATGGGGTACTGGCATCAATACACAGGGAAGAGTGAGCTATTCCGTTGAGATGGGCTCTACTTGAACTGGGCCAGGACCAGTGTCCTGGCCAATCGTATAACTAGGGCTGTGGATAGGGCTTTAAACTAACAGTGGGGGTGTGGGGGCAGGGTTGGGGTGAGGAAAGACTTAGAAGTTCAAAGAGAAAGGTCGAGGTATTGGAACAGTATAGTGGTGCAAGCAGAGTGGGACAGGACGGGACAGAGAATTTAACAAAAAATGTACGTCAGCAAATAAGGTCATTGCAGGGGATAAAAGTAAAGAAAAGGAAATTAAAAGTTCTTTGTCTGAATGCACAAAGCATCTGCAGTTAAGATAGATGAATTAGTAGCACAAATAGAGGTAAATAATTTAGATGTAATCGCCATTACAGAAACATGGTTACAAGGTGATCATGGTTGGGAAATAAATATTCCAGGGTGCACAATATTTTGGAAAGACAGACAGATTGGCAAAGGAGGTGGGGTAGCCCTTATAGTACGTGATGGCATCAGGACATTAGAAAGGATCTGGCCTCTGAAGATCATGAAGTAGAATCAGTATGGGCGGAAATTAGGAATAGCAAGAGTCAGAAAACACTGGTGGGAGTAGTTTATCGGCCCCCTAACAGTAGTTATACTGTTGGGCAGAGCATTATACAAGAAATTATTGGAACTTGTAAAAAAGGAAATGTAATAACTGTGGGGGACTTTAATCTTCATATAGATTGGGACAATCAAATTGGCAAGAATGGTCCAGAAGATGAGTTTGTAGAATGTATTTGTGACAGTTTCTTGAAACAGTATGTGGTGGAACCGACTAGGGATAAAGCCATCTTAGATCTAGTATTGTGTAATGAAGCAGGATTAATAAGTAATGTCATAATAAAAGATCCACTGGAAAAGAGTGACCATAATACCACTCAATTACATTTTAAGTTTGAAAGTGACGCATTCCAATCGCAAATAAAAATCAAACAAAGCCAATTACATAGGTATGAAGGGAGAACTGACTACGATTAATTGGGTAAATCAACTAAAAGGTATGGAGGTAAGTGAACAGTGGGAAATATTTAAAGGAACAATTCAAAACGTTCAACAAAAATACATTTCACTGAAGAACAAAAACTCAGCAAGAAGGACTCGTCTGTGGCTTACTCAGGAAGTGAAGGATAGTATTCGATTAAAAGAGGAGGCTTAAAATGTTGCAAAAAACAGTAGCCAGCCTGAGGACTGGGAGTGTTTTAGAAACCAGCCAAGAGCCACCTGAAAAGTTGATAAAAAGGGAAAAAATAGAATGAGGGTAAACTAGCCAGGAATATGAAAACAGATTGTAAGAGCTTTTATAAGTATATAAAAAATGAGTAGCTAAAGTAAACGTTGGTCCCTTAGAAGCAGAGGCAGGAGAAATTATCATGGGGAATGAGAAATGACAGAGGCATTGAATAAATATTCTGTGTCCATCTTCATAGAAGAAGACACAAGTCCCATACTAGAAATAGGCAATACCCTAGGAGCTAGAGTGGGGAAATTAATATCAGCAGAGAAAGCATTGGAGAAACTTAAGGGACTAAAATCCAATAAATCCCCGTGACCTGATAGCCTACACCCTAAGGTTCTAAAAGAGATAGCTGCAGAGATGGTGAAGTTGCTAGCTATGATTTTCCAAAATTCCTTAGATTTGGGAATGGTTGGCAAATGTTACACCGCTTTTCAAGAAAGGAGGGAGAGAAAGCAGTGGACTACAGGCCTGCTAGTCTAACATCAGTTGTTCGGAAAATGCTGGAATCTATTATTAAGGAAGTCTTAACAATGCACTTAGGAAAGCATAATATGATTAGAGCTAGTCAACATGGTTTTACTAAAGGGAAACCCTGTTTGACAAATTTATTAGTGTTTTTTGAGAAAGTAACTAGTATACTTGGATTTCAAAAGGCATTCGATAAGGTGCCGCACAAAAGGTTAATAGATAAGGGCTCGTGGATTTGGGGATAATATATTAGCATGGATAGAGGATTGATTAATGGATAGAAAACAGATTGGGCATAATCGGGGCTTTTTCAGGTTGGCAGGTAGTGAATATTGGAGTGCTGCAAGGATCAATGCTGGGGCCTTTGCTATTTACAATCTATATTAATGGCTTAAATGAAGAAACAGAGTAATGTATCTAAGTTTGCTCATGATACCAAGCTAGGTGGAAAGGTAAGCTGTGGGAAGGGCACAGAGGCTGCAAAGTGATATAGACAGGTTATGTGAGTGGGCAACAAGATGGCAGATGGAGTATAATATAGGGAAGTGTGAAGTTATTCACTTTGTTCGTAAGAGTAAAAAGGCAGAATATTTTTAAAAAGGTGATAAATTTCTAAGTGTTAATATTCAAAAAGAGACCTGGGTGTGCTTGTAGAAGGAACGCTTGCACAAAGAACACAAGGTTAGCATGCAGATGCAGCAAGCAATTAGGAAGGCAAATGGAATGTTGGCCTTTATTACCAGGGGATTGGAGTACAAGAAGAAAGAAGTCTTGCTACAGTTGTACAGGGCTTTGGGTGAAACCGCATATGGGGTACTGTATGTAGTTTTGATCTCCACATTTAAGAAAGGATATTCTTGCATTGGAGGAGGTGCAGTGAAGGTTCACTAAATTGATACCTGGGATGAAAGGGTTGTCCTACGATGAGGGGCTGAGTAAATTGGGCTTGTATTCTCTGGAGTTTAGAAGAAAGGATATTCTTGCATTGGAGGAGGTGCAGTGAAGGTTCACTAAATTGATACCTGGGATGAAAGGGTTGTCCTATGATGAGGGGCTGAGTAAATTGGGCTTGTATTCTCTGGAGTTTAGAAGAATGAGGAGCAATCTCATTGAAACCTACAAAATTCTGAAGGGGCTTAATAGGATAGACGCTGAGAGATTGTTTCCTTTGGTCAGGGAATCTAAAGCACAAGGGTATAGTCTCAGGCTAAGGGATCAATCATTTAGGTCAATCGTGCAGAGAAATTACTTCACTCAAAGGGTTGTGAACCTTTGGAATTCTCTACTGCATAAGGTTGTGGATGCTCCATTGTTGGATACATTTAAGGGTGGGATAGACTGATTTTTGGTCTCTCAGAATTACAGGATATGGAGAGTGGGTGGGAAAATGGAGTTGAAGCCCAAGATCAGCCATGATCCTATTGCATGGCAGAGCATGCTTAATGGGCTGTGTGGTCTATTCCTGCTCCTATGTCTTATGTTTTTATGTAGATGCATGGGAACACCACCGCCTGCAAGTACCCCTCCAAGCCACGCAACATCTTGACTTAGACCTATATAACCGTTCTTTCACTGTTACTGGGTCAAAATCTTGGAACTCCCTTCCTAACACTGTGGGTACACCTACAGCACATGGATTGCAGTGGTTCAAGAAGACAGCTCACCACCACCTTCTCAAGGGCAATTAATGACCAGACAACAACAAGCCAGTGACGCCCACATCCCGTGAAAGAATGAACTAAAAAAAATGTAATTAAACATCAAAAAGCTTTTCATAGAGGCATTATAAAGCAAAATATGACACCAAGCCACATAAGGAGATGTTAAAGCAGTTGACCAAAGGTTTGGTCAAAGAGGAAGCTTTTAAGGAAGTTCTTAAAGGAGGAGAGCAAGGTTCAGAAACAAAGCTTACAGAGAATTCCAGAGCCTAGGCAAGCTGAAGGCACAGCCACCAATGGTGGAGTGATGAAAATCGGGGATGCTCAGAGGTCAGGTGGAGTAGACAGGTCGTGGAAACAATTGTAAACAAAGATGAGAATTTCAAAATTGAGGCGTTGCTTAACTGGGAGCAAGTATAGCACAGGGGTGAAAGATGAATGGGATTTGCTGCAAGTTAGGACACAGGCAGAATTTTAGGTGGTCTCAAATTTTCAGAGGATATGCTGTTATTGAGGTCTTAGTGATGGCACAAATATGTGGTTGAAAGCCATGTCAGGGTCAAATATGGCTCAAAACTTGCGAAAAGCCTGGTTCAGCTTCAGACAGTTGCCAGGGAGAGGGATGGAGTCTGTGGCAAAGGAGCAGATTAGTTACAGGGGTGGAAAGCAATGGCTTCAGTCTTCCCAATATTTAACTTGAGGAAATTTGTGACAATTTAGAGCAGGCTTGTCAAACTGGTAACCCACGGGCCAGATGTGGTCCACTAAGCCTCTCAATCCTGATCCGCGGACCTGGTGTTCGAAATGCCAGCAAGTAGAGCGGAAGATTCTGCAAACAGCTGCTCCCGCTCTTCCAATCACAGGCCGTTTCATTCCCGCATTTGCTGCTGACAGGCTCACTAATGAGCAGCAGCGAGCAAGGTGCTGCTTTCAGCCTGAGACCGCAACACCAGTGGTAGTGCATCTGCTGGGGAGGTAGAAAGTTTTGCAGAGATGGGAAAGAGACAGAGAAAGAGACTGACTGCCAGGGGAAGAAGCTGAACCTGGCTGCGCGTCTGTGTCACCCCACCCGCGTGCCTACGTCACCCCCTCCATTTGTGTCTGTGTCAGAGAGAGGGAGAGGGGGGAGAAGGGAGCGGGCGTGCTGTGCACGCGAGTGCAAGTGTGAAAGTGTGTGCGAGTGTGTGCACGCAAGGGAGCATGTGAGAGCAAGTGAACACACCCGCAAACACAAGAGCGTGTGTGTGTATGTATGTGTGTGGGGTGGGGGCAGGGGGAGGAGGGGGGAGAGGGGCAGAATGAGTGAGTGAATGTGTGAGAATGAGAGAGTTTGGGGGGGGTGTGTGTGTGTGTGTGTCTGGCTCACTCACACAGTGGGTGTGGTTATGGGTGAGTGAGGAAGCACTGAGACTAGGAGTGAGCTGGATACACACACAACCCCCCTCTCATGGTCATCTTTATTAATTACTATTTTTTTAATTCTCGATTTATTGCTTTGACATTATTTTTGTTCAGCAGGTTCTCTTTTCTTCATACCTCAACATTTTTGAAATTCATGGTTAATGTTGTGCCAAACCTTATTTTTCCAAAATTTGCTCATTGGTCCATTGAGTGAGAAAAAAATTGAAATGTGGTCCATCGTGCGAAATGGTTGCACAAACCTGATTTAGAGATAGTGGTGAGGGCAAGAGAGATGGTTGCGAGGCAAAACTGGCTGCCATCAGCACACATGTGGAAACTGACATGTTTTTGGATGATGTCACCAAGGGAAGATATAGGAAGGGGGCTAAGGATAGATCCTTGGGTGATACTAGTCCATGTCATAACTTAGTTAAAATTCAGTTTGTACAAATAGGTTAAAAATAAATCACATTTGGCAAATTATTTATAAAAATCAGTTTTCTGAAGTACTTTTTCTAAATCTGCATCTATCAACATTCAAGTGAAAGTGAAAACTTACTTTTTTACATCTTGTGCAGGGCAACCAATTTATAGTCCCCCATAAACGCCAGTATACATCTTGCCAAGACTTCAAGTCTTCATAAAGACTATTAAGATACTCGTGCACATCCCAGCTTTTATCTCTAAAGGAGTTAAAAAAAAACAGCATACTGCTCAGAACTCAGCCAAGGTGCTTTTTCAACAATAACTTGCATTTATATACCACCTTTAATATAAACAGTGGCTAGATGATTCACAAATAGAGGTAAGAAACAGATTCAGAGCCAGAGGAGATATATTAGAAGGGCTGACTAAAGCTTGGTCAAATACATGGAGAGAGAGAGGGGTGGGGGGGGGGTGGTGGTTTCAGGAGTGGGTTGGAGAGGTTAGAGAAAGAGATTTGCGAAGTATTGGATCAAGGTGGCTGAAACAATTGTGAATGTGACGATTGGAGAACAGGTGATAGCGGAACAGTTGTTCAAATGCTCACATTGAACAGGGCTATGGCATAATAAAAAAATTTGTTACATTTCATTATTTCCACTAAGCTAGTTGGTTCAAAACTTGGGTTGCATTTATGATGTATGTTAGGAAAGAACATGGAATTTAGAAATTAACTGCAATAAAGGTGAAGATTTTACCAGAATAGACTGTATTCCTATTGTAATTTGTACTAGATATATCATTTTACAAAGGAGGTTACTCTTTAAAAAAACGTATATTTCAAGCATCCAAAGTAGAATAAATCTCAACCACATCTCTGACCGTTTCACCTATCTGCATGCCTTGTACCAGTATCTGGTGAAGGCTTATTCAGTAAAATAATGGACGCTAGTTAAAAACTAATTGGAATGACTTCCTGCAAACCGGGATTAAGATATCACCAACACTAAAAAGCTTCAGCGGTTTTAGATTGAGGGTATGGAAATGATCAGGTATAACATTTAATGTCAGAGTAAGCTTTCATGAGACCATCACCATAGATTCATAACCCATATGTAATGCTAGTTAACTATTGTAAAAAGCAAATACAGCATTGTGCTAACATAGCAAAGCGAGATTTTAAAGCATCTGTAGAATAAATTGGGTAATCATGTGCATTGTTCCGCCAATTTATTCGGACCTCAAAGAGGACATGAATGCTTTTCAGCTGTTATTGGCCACCATAGGGAAGTGCTCATTTTTACCCATGCTTATTAGAAGCAAACCTCAAAGAAATACAGAAGTGGATATTCAGTTGGATCCTATTTTGCTCACCTAAAGCTTTTGAGTCTCTTTCATACCCATTAGTGAGGTCAGGGGAAATGGGAAAATTCCATTAATTTTTAATCAATCTCAGTGCTACAAGTCCTTTATCTTTACAATAAATTAGGTAAATTCAGCTTTAAGAATAACTAACCAAGGAGAAAATAGGAGTTAAGACCAGGGAGGTTTGGACTTAATGCCTCACGCAGATTTTTCAAGCGTGTTGTAGAGATCCATGGGAATGAATGTTGTGTCCCGCACTAAATTGTAAAACTGAGTATACTGTGACAAATATATATTTTTTAAATTCCACTTTTAGATGGTGCAAATGACAAATATTGACACAGATAATGAGTGGAATGTGAAAGCAACAGAAAGAATCAATGACCAGGGAGTAGAATCATTGAAACATAGAATGGTTATGGCACAGAAGGAAGCCATTTGGCCCACGAGTTCATGCTGGCTCCCTGCAACAGCAATTCAGGTAGTCCCACTCCCCTGCCTATTCCCCATAACCCTGCAATTTTCTTTTCCTTTCAAGTATAAATGTAATTCCCTTTTGAAAACTGTGACTGAATCTGTCTCCATCACCGATTCAGGCATTGCCATTCCTGATCATAACCACTCAGTGCATAAAAAACTTTTCCATCATGTTACCTTTGGTTCTTTTGCTAACACCTTAAATCTTTTGACCTCTGGTTTCTAGACCCTTCCACCAATGAGAACAGATCTCTTTATGTAATGTGTCTAGACCTCTTATGGTTATGAACACCTTAATCAAATCCTCTCTCTCTTTTCTAAAGAGAGCAACCCCAGCTTCCCCAATCTATCCATGTAATTGAAGTTCATCACTGGAGCCATTCTAGTAAATCTATTCTGCAATTGATCTAAGGCCTTTTACATTCTTCCTGAAGCACGCTACCCAGAATTCGACACAATACTCCAGTTGATGCCAAACCCTGTTTTATAGAAGATTCACTATAACTTCCTTGCTTTTGCACTCTATGCCCCTATTTATAATTCACAGGATTCACTATGCTTTTTAAACTGTTTTCTCAACCCACTCTGCCACCTTTAAAAATTTAAGCGTATATATCTCCAAGGCTCTGTATCCCCTTTTGAATTGTACCTTTGATCTTATATTGCCTCATTTTACTTCCTATCAAAATGCATCGCTTCACACTTCTCTGTTTAAATTTCATCTGCCATGTGTCCACCCATTCCATCAGCCTATGTTATCCTGAAGTCTATCAACATCCTCCTCATTGTTCAGTACACTGCCAAGTTTGTGTCATCTGCAAATTTTGAAACTGTTCCCTGTACACCCATGTTCAAGTCATTAATATATCAATAAAAGGGAAAACCGTTTATTGGGGAACCCCTCTGTGCACCTTCCTCCAGTCCATAAAATAATAATTCACCACTACTCTTGGTTTCCTGTCCTTTAGCCAATTTCGGATCCACGCTGTCACTGCTCCTTTTATTCTATGGGCTTCAACTTAACTGACAAGCCTATTATGTGGCACTTTATCAAATGCCTTTTAGAAGTCTATATACACATAATCAAATGCACTGCCCTTACCAAATCTCTGTTACCTAATCAAAACAACTCAATCAAGTTAGTTGAACAAGTATTGCCTTTAACAAATCCGTGCTGGCATTCCTTAATTCGTTCACACTTGTCCAAGTGACTGTAGTTTTGATTATCATTTCGAAAAGTTTCCCCACCACTGAGGTTAAACTGACTGGTCTGTAGTTCCTTACACTCTTTTGAACAAGGGTGTAACATTTGCAATTCTCCTTTGGCACCACTCCCATATCTAAAGAGCATTGGAAGATTATGGTCAGTGCCTCCACAATTTCCATCCTTACTTCACTCAACAACCTAGGGTGCATGCCATCTGGACCTGGTGATTTACCAACTTTAAGTAAAGCCTGCCTTTCCAGGGCCTTTAACAATTTTTAGCTCATCCAGTGTCTCAACTACCTTCTCCTTCACAATGGCTTTGGCAGTGTCTTCTTCCTCGGTAAAAACAGATGCAAAAGTCCTCATTTAGTACCTCAGCCATGCGCTCTGCCTCCATGGGTCCTTTTTGGTCCCTAACTGGCCATGGCTAACTTGCTACCTGTCAACTATTCATATGCTATAGGAGACTTTGGATTCCTTTAATATTAGCTGCTAGTCCCTTCTCATACTCTTTCTTTACCCATATTATTTGTTATGAAACTATAATAATTTTCATAATATTATTGTAGGTAAAGTGGTTTATAGAAGTATGGATGATTGTGTGTGTGATTTAATGAAGCTGGAATCAGATAAACTACAAACTTGAAATTATCAAAAGGAGTTAAGTGTAGAAGGGTACTTGAAATGCTAATAAGTAAATGTGGATGATGTCTTAGCATATAAAGTGTGAAGGAAATTTGCATTTTTCTATAAGTGAAGAAGTTGTTTGGATTTCAAAGGGATGATAGGATGTTTACAACTGGTAAGATAAGCATGGCCAAGCAGTGTATTTTTTTTTCACAAAAGGAAAGAGGTCATATTGGCAACATGAAAGATCTTTATATTATGGGAAAAGTAAATTTGCACAGGCATATGGAATAATGGAATTTACAGATTAAAGAGAGAGAAACATATATAAAAGGGGAATGAAATACCATGTTGGGGCCATGTAAAATCTAACAGGAGTGTGTGAAACAGCTTTGAAGAAGCCTCCAGCCATTTTTGCAAAAGTCTGCTGTGTCCAGTAACTAAAGCTGGAGAAAAGCCTTTGGAATTCCACTGTCAAGTGGGTGCTGTGGTAACTTGCTGGCTTGCTTTTTAAATTTAAAAATCTATTTTAGATTGTGGTCTTAAAGGGAGTGTGTAGTTGGAAGTTAGGTTAATTAAGAATTTTAAGATTTGTTATAGTATTAAGTAGCTGTAATCTTTTGTATGTGCTTAAAATCTTTCCTTTTGCTAATAAATATTTTCATTTTTAAAATCTCTAAAGGTCTTAGTGGACTCATTACTTCTGAATTCAATGTACACATCCTCTCGTAATAAATACAAATTGCAAAATCATTGTGATTTCCCTAGTGGATTTTATCCACCTGGCACACATCACCTGCCAAGCCATAACATTTCCTTTTTTAATTTCCCCTCTGAGCTTGCTACATTCAGCTTGGCTCTCATTTGCATCATCAGCCTGATATTTTCCAAACCCTCCCTTTTCCTGCCTCATCTTATTCTCTTATCTCTTTCATCATCGAGGCATCTTTCTCTTTGGTTGTCCCATCTTTCCCCCACGTGCAAATGTACCTAGACATTAACCAAATCATCTCCTCTTTAAAGGCTGCACATTGTTCAAATACATTTTTGGCTGCTAATCTTTGATAATTTATCTGGGCCAGATGCATTCCCAAACAACTGCACCACACCAACCCTCCTCCAATTAAGCGTGTTTTACTTTAGATTGCTCCTTGTCCTTTTCCACAGATAATCTAAAGTTTATGATAGTATAATCACTGTTGCCCCAAATGTTTCCTACTGACACTTGCTTGAGCTTGACTTGATCCACCTCAATGTGCAGGACCAGATCCAAAGCCTCCTTCCTTGTTGGGCTGGAAGCACACTGACCAAGAAAGTTCCCTGAACACACTTCAGAAATACTTCCCCCCGCCTCTGCCAATAAGGGATGGTTCTTATACCAATATATATTCGGATCAAGTCTCCAATTATCACCACTCTATAGTTCTTGCACCTCTCTGCAATTTCCCTGCAAAAATTCTTTCCACCAGTTAGTAGTCTATAGAATGTACCCAAGTAGCGTAATGGCATCTCAATGGCATAATTTCTTACTCCTAATTGAATTAACTCTTCCTTGACACTCCAGGACTTCCTCTCTCTCCAGCACTAAAATATTCTCCTTAATTAATATTGGCATACCTTTCCTTCCTTTATTTCCTTCCTTATCCTTCCTAAACACTTTGTATCCAGGAATATCACATACCCAATGATGTCCTTTTTGGAGCCAGGACTCTGTTATTGCCACATCATATTCCCATGCAGTTATATGCACTTGCAAGCTCTACAACTTTATTTACCATGCTTTGCGCATTTATATACATGTACCATAAACATATATATTATGTTCTCTCTTAGCCTAGTCCAACGTAATACCGTACAATTCCTTATGCTAGAGATTCAAGAAACGACCAGAAGTCTGCATCTGAACTGCACTGAAATTGAGTATTGCTGAAAAAAACTGTCCACTTGCCAACCAATCAGCACTCTCTTCGCACATAGTATAAAGTTGTTGCTTCCCCTGACATTGATATTCTCGCAATTGTCCTGATGAGTGCAAAGCTTCAACAAAATGTTTTTTTTTCCAGCAATACTCAAGTCTATACTAAAGTCTATACCAAATGACTATTTGCATTGAAATTGTTAAGACTCTGATTCAAAAATGTGTAAAATAATTCAAAAGATACCTAATGTGCAAGTATATTATATTTCCTCGAAGATCGATATTTATTTTCAGAGGAGTACAAGGAATCATTTTCTCAGTTTCTTTGGTAAGAAGTTTCTTACACATGCTACATCTGAAATAGAGCATGAAACACAGTATGAAGCTCTCAGTAGACTAGATTAATAGTTAAATACATTTTTTCAAATCAATTGGAATTTTTTTATAGAATACCTGTACAACGTATCAGCACTCGCTGGGGAGTCTGGGTCCCTGTACTCTGGATCAAACAGCCTCTCAATCTTCTTGCAAAATATTTTACTGTTTCATAAAAGATTATTAATTAGCATATGAAAAAATGTTTAATCAATAATACAATTTTAAAGAGAGTATTATTAGTTTCTCTTGAATTCTCATTATAGTTTTAAAAATAACACAATTTTGAGGCTTTTGTGCTGATCCTGCGAGGAGTGCTGGGGAATGCAATATTTTTTGCATTGACATCAATATAAGCATCAAGCACTCCGAGGTCAAGTAACACAAAGTGAGAGGTACAGTCAAATCCTCTCTACCTATACCCAAAGATATGCATTGTGCCCAACCTCACAACTGGATGAATGAATGTGAGAAATAAAAATCAATCTCCAAGGTAGACAAATTAACATTAATCATAGAATGGTTACAACCCTGGGGGGGGGGGGGGGGGGGGGGGGGGGCATTCAGCCCACCGTGACCGTGCCAGCTCTCTGCAAGAGCAACTCACCTAGTCCCACCCTCCTGTCTTTCTGCTGTAGCCTGCAATTTTTTTTCAGATAATTATCCAATTCTATTTTGAAAGCCTCAATTGAAGCTGCTCCATTACATTTTCAGGCAGTGTATTCCAAATAGTTTTGTTTACAAAGGTTCATCATAACCACCTTGCCTTTGTACTCAATGCTTCTATTTATAAAGCCCAGGATCGCATATGCTTTATTAACCACTTTCTCAACCTGCCCTGCCATCTTTAATTATTTATATATTCCCAGGTCCCTCTGTACCTGCAACCCCTTTAGAATTGTATCCCTTATTTCATATTGCCTCTTCTCGTTCTTCCTACCAAAATGAATCACCTTTCACTTCGCAGCATTAAATTTCATCTGACATGTACCTGTTCATTCCGCCAGCGTGTCTATATCCTCTTGAAGTCTATCACTATCTGCCTCAGTTCACAATACTTCCAAGTTTTGTGTCATCCACAAATTTTGAAATTATGCCCTGCACACCTGTCTAGTCTTTACAGAAACAATATAGTTATACAATACAAGGTGCTAATTTTCAGTGCAAATTAAGTCAACACTCAAACTTTCTCACATGTAACTCAAGGATCTTTACACAAAGAAATCCAACTCCTCTAATACCCAGTTATAAACTGAACTCCCTTAAGGATCAAGCTCCAGCATCATTCAGATTTAATGGCAAGTCCAGCTGCGAAATTCTCCTAGTTTTCTCGATCAAATGTATAATACTATAACAACCTGTTTTCTTAAATATCCTAGACAATTCTTATTTCTTCTCTCCTGAGAACGATTTATTAGAGTATAGGTTTGTAGGTGTAGGTCCTTTACCCAAGTGTTTTTTCTCACACAGTGCCACAGTGTTAATTGGCTATTTGATCATGTGGTAACATTACAGTAAAGCCTGATTTTCTGTGGGCTCAACAACCCCACAGAAACACAAATTCCCAGAGTCAAAACTGGGTAGTAATCAGGGACCCTAGCCAATGTTTCTCATCTCAAGTCGAGGGATACATCAGCCAACTCTCTCATCTACCACTGTCTCAGATGGAATCAACACAATCAAGGTTAAAGAACTAATCTAGAACTAAGGCTTGGATAGCCACCAAGTTAACCTGCTTAAAAGTCACTTCAAATCAAGCTGGAGTCCAAGCTGGAGGCACTCTGACACATAAGCAGCAGCAATATTTGGACAGTTGGCCCCAGACTTCAGTAACACCTCAGAGATGCAAGTTAGAACAGGGTTAGAGTGGCTGACTGACTAATAGTGTACATTGTATCAGGAACCAAGGTAAGATAGAGAATGAGGATCTGCTGAAGCTGATCTTATTCGACAGGTACAATGCACTTGCTAACTGAGAATAAGGATAAAAACCACTGTAAGAAATGCCAAAATGCAGATCATGGCAACTTGGAGCAGGAGACTGTCCAAAGAGGGAGTTGGGACGGGGGGTGCAGTGGGAGAGTAATCTGGTAGTTGTAGGGATTCAACAATTTACGTGAACAAATAGCATCCAGTCCCATGTGGTGGGTTGCCTGCCTGGTGTCAGGTGAAGGACATCACAAACTGGCTTGAAAGGATTTTAGAGTGAGGGGCAGGATCCAATTGATATGATCCATATTTGAACCAAACACGTAGGGAGATTACGTATAGGGTCCTGTTTGGAGAGCACCAAGAACTAGGATCTAATTTAAAGCACAAGACCTCAAGGGTTATAATCTCTGGATTAATCAAGTCACATAAAAATTGACATTGGGGTAAGGTTAGAGAGGTGACTAGAGAAGTGGTTTGGGAAAGAGGCATTTAATTTCATGGGACATTGGCACTAGTATTAGGACAGGAAGAAACTGTACTGTTGGGACGGGTACCATCTGAGCTGGAGGCCAGGGTCCTTGTAAAAAGGATAAATTAGGCTTTCACAAGGGGTTTAAACTATTATTATTGGCTATCCCCTGCCAACGAGGATGATTGTCTTTCATGAGTCTGAAGATGGAAAATTTGCCGATGACACAAAGACAGATGGCATTGTAAACAGTGCAGATAGAAGCATAAAATTACAAAGAGATATTGATAGATAAGGCTGAACATAGAAAGTTCAGAGGGAAAGTAAAAAAAAAGTAAGAGAAGCAAAGAGAAAGTATGAGGAGAAACTGGCAGCTAACATAAAATGGAATCCAAATGTCTTCTATAGCCATATAAATTGTAAGAGGGTAGTCAGCAGAGGAATGAGGTTGTTTAGTGACAAAAAAGGAGACCCATGGAGGAATGGGGCTTGGCTGAGATACTTAATGAAAACTTTGCATCTATCTTTACCAAGGAAGAAGGTGCAGCCAAGTCGTAGTGAAAGAGGAGGTAGCTGAGACCTTAAATCAGTGTCCTCCAGTTCTTGACCCTTCTGGAGCTGGTAAAAATTGATAAAGAAGTGGTATTGGATAGGCTGGTTGTAGTTGAAGATAAGTCACCAGGCCTGGATGAGATGTATCCAACAATACTGAGGGAAGTAAGGGAAATTGCAGAGACACTGGCCATAATCTTCCAATCCTTCATAGGAGAGGGACTGGAGGACTGGGGAATTGCAAATGATAAGCCCAGCAACTACCGGCCAGTTAGTTTAACCACAGTGGTAGAAAAGCTTTTAGAAACTATCATCCTGGGCAAAATTAGTAGTCACCTGTACACATGTGGATGAATTAAGGAAAGCCAGTGCAGACTTGTTAAGAGCAAATCTTATTTAACTAACTTGCTTGAGTGTCTTAGTAAGGTGACAGCAAGGGTTGAGAGTCATGCAGTTGATGTGGTGTACATGGCCTTCCAAAGGGCATTCGATAAAGTGCCACATAATTGGGTTGTCAGCAAAGTTGAAGCCCATTAAAAAAAAAGAGGGACAGAGGCAGGCAGAATGGATACGTGTAACAGAAAACACTACAGGTGAATGGTTGTTTTTCAGACTGGAGGAAGATATATAGTTGGATACCCAAGCTGTCAGTATTCAGACCAGTGCTTTTCTTGACCTATATCAATTATCTAAATTTGGGTGTACAGCGCACAATTTTAAAATTTGTGGATGACATAAAACTTGGAAGTATTGTGAACTGTGAGAAGGATGGTGAAAGATTTCAAATGACATAGGCAGGCTGGTGGAATGGGAGGACAAGTGGCAGGTGAAATTTAATGCAAAGCATTGTCAAGTAGGAAGAACGGGGAGAGGCAATATAAAATAAAGGGTACAATCTTAAAAGGGGTGCAGATACAGCGGGACCTGGTGGGGGGCGGAGGGCGGGTATATGTGCAGAAATCATTAAAGCTGACAGGGCAGGTTGAGAAAGTAATTAAAAAAACACATGGGATCCTCTATTGCCTGAAGTACAGATGCAAAGACATTATAATGAACCTGTATAAAACCCTGGTTGGGCCTCAACTAGAGTACTGCGTCCAGTTCTGAGCAGCAGATGTTAGAAAGGCAAGAAAGAGAGGGTGCAGCAAAGATTCATGAGAATGGTTCTAGGGATAAGGATTTTCAGCTATATGGATAGATTTGAGAATCTGGGGCCGATGCCCTTGGAGAAGAGAGGATTAAGAGGAAATTTGATAGAGTTTTTCAAAATCAAGGGGAGTCTGGATAGAGTAGATAGGGAGAAACCGTTCCAGTTGACAGAAGGGTCAAGAACCGGTGGACACTAATTTAAGGTGATAGGCAAAAGAAATAATGACGACACGAGGAAAAACTTTTTTTTAAATGCAGGGAGGAGGAGAAAGCACAGTGGGAGAAGCAAGCAGTTAGGGGCACCGATGTTTGGCAGAAATAGGGAAGCGTGGTGGCACCGAACTGCATCCAACATAACCTTATGAAAATATACCATGGGAACTCACATCAGGGGAAGAATGAGCAGGTGTTGGTCTTGGTAAGGTATGGGAAGGGGAGTGGCCGAACATTGCCAGCAATGCATAGTATGCGCCAGCACAACGCAGGGAGGCCTATTTAAATCCACGTCACACCAATCCCAACCAAAGGGACCATGGGAGCAAGTGCAGTTAGATTTTATGGGACTCCTGCCTCCTAGTTGAGGGAAGGCCTACTGTTTGGTCATCATCAATCAGTTTACGAGGTGGATAGAAGCCTAGCTCACTCAGGACTGTCAGCTATGATGGTCAACCAAATAATGGCAGAGGAGGTAATTCCTAGGTGGGGCATGCCATTACAGATAGATTCGAACCAAGGGATGCATTTTACTGGGAGGATAGTAAAGGAAGTATGCAGGTTACTGGGAATAAAACAGAAATTCCACATACCGTATTACCCACAAAGCTCAGGATTGGCTGGGCGAATGAAAAGGACGCTGAAGAGAGCTTTAGCCAAAGACATTCAAGAGATAGGGAAATGATGGGCCAATTTGTTACCCAGCATCCTCATGGGACTTAGTGCAACACCTAATTGTTTAACCTCATATAAGTCAATGACAGGAAGGGCTATGTGATTGCCAGGGGACATTGTAACTGGGAGTGAGGAGGTTGGATCTGCGAGGGAAAGGGTCAAGCAATTTGTGAGGGAACTCTGCAAGAAATTGCAGGGGTTGAGGCAGGAGACCAAAGATCAACAGATCATATGAGAAATGGGGATGGAAGCAGGCAGAGAGAGGGCGAAAGTGGCCAATGTAGGGAACAGAGTAATGGTAAAGGTAATGCCCAAAAATCCAGGCGGCCATGAGATAGTAATGATGAGTGACACCTGTGCTTGTGTGGATATGAAAGGAAAGAGGCACTGGAAGCACTGGTCTTGGGTAAAGCCGTTCATTAACTGAATCTGTTTGTCTTACAGGAATAGGGATGTGACAATTAACACAATCTTGTACCCTACGGATAAGGCCAATCATATGCTTGTGCTTTCTTACAGATAAGAAATGAAGGCCCTGTTGGTCATTGGTCCAGTGATCATTATAGCCTCCGCCACAGGGGCCAAGACCATCACTCACATGCAGCCGAAGGGGCTATGGTACAGCAGCACCAATTCTGAGCTGCAGCCAGGAATAAGGCATACCGAATCTCACTCTGGAAAAAGAAATGTGCCTCTGTTGCAGCCAAGGGATCCTGCGTATCGACAGGATACAAACAGTAGGAGTGGCAGGTAGGGTACACTGACTGAACTTCATCAGCCAGACCACATTATGCACTGAACCAGCATGCGGGACACAACTAACTGAGACTTGCCTAAGGGTGCAATGCATTAGGAACCCTGAACCCACTTTCTCCCATGTGTCAACCAACAAAACTGGGAAATGTGTACAAGCGCAGGACTGCAGGGTCAGGCTGAAGGGATGTGGCGGATTTGCCCACGGGATCACCAGATGACAAGACCGTCCACCACCACTACCACCGTTCCAATTACATTTGCGACTACTGAGTTCAAGGCTGAACAAACTGTATTACCTTGTCTAGAATTAAGTCCTGGACCAGGGGATGGACTTGTGCTAACTAAAGATGACAAGGTATTGAATGATAATGTACACCATGAGCTTGTACCCGTGGTCCTAAATATATTAGACATAGGCTTACTCATATGGTGTTGGACTAAAACCCGGGCATTGTATAGGACACTAGTAAAGCGAGTATTAAAGCAGGCAGCCCAATATAATGGCAGGGATGCAAAGGCTCTTTCTCCTAGGAAAGGACGGAGTAAGCGTAGCCCAGTGAACGATGCCACCACAATATTTAATACAAGGACCTCATTTGTAAGCTCAATTGATTTGGCCTCAGTGGACCATAAGATCCGCAAATTAAGCGCCCAACTCAAGAAATACTCGAGAAGGAACAGGGAGTCCAAGACAGACAACTCGATACGGACCAAGACCTGACCCAGACGGTGCATGCCTCAGCAGCTGTATTGGAAGGTCCCGTGCAGATTATTAATGAATTAATTAATGAAGGGCATAATGTCTCTCAGACAGCAGCCCAAAATTATGTCTGCAGTACCTATGGATCATGGGTGCTCGAGCAGACTCGAGAAAATCTAACGCAAATACATAAGGGGGAGATACCCCTGTGGATCATCAATGACCAACCTGTCCAGAAAGACAGGTGCAAGAGTGACCAGTTGCCAACTCAGAGGTTAGGTACGTGTGCATCCAATCAATGCGGAATGTGTCGTGAAAAATAGTATGTTGCTTGATATGGTCCTGGCATTCCCTGTGCTAACAGAACTGACACCAGGTAGAACATTATACAGGGTGGGGCATATGGGGTAGAGGGGATCATTATGTAAGATATAATAACATACTACCATAAGCAGTAGAAATAGATGAGAACATGATAGGTATTACCTGAGGCAGATGCAGTGTAGGATCCTTCTCAGTAGTGTGCCCCCATCCAATATATGAAACGGAAGAGGCCAGGTGTGGGTTTAATGAAATAGTTTCCATTGTACAATTGGCTATCTAGGCTACAATGGAATCAACTCATGTTGCATACTTAGGAAAAGGGAGATATTGTATTACTACACCACAGCGGAAATATCTCCATGGGAACTGCCTATGCCCACTGACCAGTCACATTGTGTGTTTGCATCCACAAGTGCCATCCTGGGTGGGGTGGAGCTGGTGGACATACACAAGCAGGAGATGGTTTGCGTGCAGATCCGAGAGGATATGAAGGATAACCTAACACAATATACTGACCAGTTCTTCTACCCAATTCCACCTCTGCCCAAACACCTTACTGCAATACGGGAGGCAGTTCTGAGGATGCACAGGGCCTACTGCACCGCAACAAAGGAGCAAGGGCATAAATAATGATACAGACCAAATAAACGATACCACTTGGTGGGAGGACCTCTGGGACTGGGGCCTTAACATAAGAGATCCATCTAAGGATTAGGATTATCTCCCACACCTTGGTAATAGCCCAGTTAGTGCTGCTGCTGCACTTGACATGCCTCATGTAGTCTGAGGAAACAGCGAAAGGCCTACTCTGTAGCTAAGATGCCAAAATGTATGCAGGAGGAAGTAATTCTGAGAAGGGGGGCCATAGCCCAAGAGGGAAGAATGTAGCCCTCAGCCAAGGGTAGTCAACCACTGGGCGGAGTGGGGAGGTGGGGGGGGGGGGGGTGGGGGGGTGCAACAGCGGGGTGGAAGTACATATATAGCCAGCCCTCTGCAAATCCAAGTCATCTGCCTGGCCAGCACAAGGATGGTGAAGAGCAGGGGTGGGGAGATATCATTGGCCAATTTGGGCTTGGAAGGCCAAAAGGGGAGACTGATCAGAACGTACAAGGTGTTTTTCATTTGTTAGCAAGGGTAGCCTAAGTGTTTGGTAGCGCAGCATGACAGCCGTAGTAGTTTTAGCCATGAAAGAGTATTAGGTATGAGCCTGTAATGTGGAGGCTGCTGGGATACTTGACATATGTTACTCTGGACAAAGGACACAGCAAAAACTAGTCCAGATTAGCTCACAGATGGTGTGAAATCAGTGATTAGAGGTAGATAGGTGTCAGTCATTAGAATGTTAAGTAAGATGAGAAAGGAGATTTACAACATTTAGCACTTATTGTGACAGCAATTGTAGGTAACGAGGTGTCCGTAACCAGAATGCAAAGGTACACAGCAGGACGGGACAGTTGATCTGAAACACTTTATACCTATTTTGTGATAGATTGTAAGCCTATGTGACCAAGAACACACCCACAGTCACGAAAGGACAAGGACTAACTGTATAAAAGACAACGTAACAACTCAGTGGGAAGAGTATTGACTTGGATTGGATTGACTAAGACAGGCTCTCCCTGCATTCGTTTGAATAAACGATCAAAATCCGTACCCGAGTCTTCGAGGTGTTTGATTTCACCGCAACAGTCTCATCCTCTAAAGGATCAACATTCACTTCAGCTACACTCTTCATTTTTATATATACTTGTAGAAGCTCTTCTTGTCTTTCTAGTTTACTCTCATATTGTAATTTCTCCCTTTAAGTCATCCTTTGATGGTTTCTAAAATTTTCCTAATTTTCTGGCCTACCTCTAATCTTCACAGCATTCTAAACTCTTTCAATTTGACACCATCCTTAATAAACCACAGATGCTTCATCTTTCTCATTGATGCTTTCTTTCTCAATGGAAATACCTTTGTTGAGAATTATGTAATATCTCCTTAAATATCTGTTAATGATCACCATCATATGCTTTAACTCATTTCCCAGTCTATTCCAGCCAATTCTGTCTTCATACCTTTGTAATTGCCTTTAAGTTTACGACACTAGCTTCAGACCCAAGTTTCGCACAAACTGAATACGAAATTCTATGATGTTATGATCACTTCACCATTGAGGAACCTTTACTATAAGATCATTAGTTAATCCTGTCTCGTTACACATTACTAGATCTAAAACAGTCTATTCCCTGGTTGGTTCCACAACATATTGTTCTAGGAAACCGTCCCAAATACGTTCTACAAATTCACACTCAAGGGTACCTTCGCCAATTTGATTTTTCCAATTCTTATAAAGATTAAAATTGCTCATGATTATGGGGTACATTTCTCACAAATCCCCATTATTTATTGATTTATACTCTTTCCCACAGTGTAGCTATTGTTCGGGGCCCATAATTTACTCATACCAGTGAAGTCTTTGCCTTGCTATTTCTTATTTCCATCCAAATTGATTCTGCATCTTGATCTTCTGTAACAAGATCATTTCTCACTACTGTATTGATCTCATGCTTTATTAACGGAGCTAACCAACTTCTCCTTTCTCTCTATTCTTCCAAAATATCAAATACCCTTGAATATTCAGTTCCAAGGCCTTAGCCATCAGAGATATGGTTGCAAGGTGACAATCATTTCATACTTATTTATTTCTATTTGTGCTATCAATTCATCTATCTTGTTACAAATATTGTGTGCATTCAGATAAAGAGCCTTTAGTTCTGCATTTTAACAATTTTTCCCTACTCTGATTCTATTTTCTGGTGCATTCTTTTGTTTGTATGCTCTGTCCTTTCCTGTCACACTCTGGTTATCATTACCTGCATTGCTAACCTGCACTACTGCCTTGTCCTTTCTCGTTAACTTTCTAAATCTCCCCTTACATGTCTGGCATCATCTGTTGGGTTAGAAATATACTAATGCAAGAAGCATCCAGGGCACATTCTTTAAAAGCATTCTTCATTTTTACTACATATATTACTTTTATTTCAGACTATCATGGCAATGTTAAAAAAAAAAATCACCCAATATTATACCCTGTTGTTCTTGCAGATCTTCAAGGGCTGAATTTTGCTGTCAGCAGTGAAGCAACATTGCTTGCTGCTGACCTCAAAGAAAGCTACCCACAAAGATCCAGCAACCTCTATCGCATCGCTTTCCCTTTCCCAACGGCAGTTTAAATCTGGCATTAAGTCAAGGGGAAATCTCAGTGTGCAGGGGAATTAAAACAGCAAGCAGATAAGCAGCCAATCACATTGAAGTATTCATGCACAGCAAACCAGCAAGTTAAAAGCACTTGACATCTTTCACTTGGCTTCTACGTTAATCTATTTATTTTGCTAAAATAAACTAATTTTAAAAATCTTTAATATAAATTGGCATTTATCATTCTAAAGAGACTTTACATTCCACAAATTTATACCTCATTCAACAAGATGTAATATTTTCAAGAGTCTTTACAGGCAGGCTGACAGCACAAGGGTGGTGTTCTTATCAATTCAATCGATTTTCCATTGATTACAGCCCAAGTGAATCCCCTAGAGAAGCACAGACTCAATGAAAGCAATATCTGGATGTAGAAGTGCAGACTCCCGAAGTTGCTCTCAGTTTCCGTAAAATAGTTATTGCAAATGCTGTCAGTTTAATTGTCATTCCTACCGCATACATCTGGGCCACAATGTCTGCTCCTAACATTCACCCTTGCCATTCAGAGCATTGTAAATATATGACTCTTACTTTCCTTTCTCATATATTACCCTGGGCTGCAATGTGTTAGTTATAGTCTACTTAACAGAACAAATTGAGTACTGAATAAATCCTCTCTCTTTCAGCTTTTCCCATGTTACTTGGGGTTGCCACAATACAGTTGATTACCATTCATATCAACCATAATTTTTTTTGGATTTGCAAACCAGCAAAGGATGACTTAAAGGGAGAAATTACAATATGAGAGTAAGCTAGTAAGAAATATAAAAACAGACAGCAAGAGCTTCTGGATTTGGCAGGTGGTTTTATGCCAGATGCCCACCCTGCCACTAACTGCTCCTATTTATCCAAGCTGGGGACCAGCACCAATACACACTGGCTTGACTGCACCAGTGGTTGGGTTTGAGCACTGAATGAGTGTCAAGCAAAAAAAAAAAGCAACAGAAAATCATAAGTCTGAGAAGACAGCTTCCCTATTTTGATAATCTGTGTATGCCTAAACTATAGCGCAACAGTTAAAGAAAACCTCCATAGACCATCCCAATACAGCATTAACCCTGACCTGAAAGAGCAAGAACTAATGTGACATTTTGTTTCCAACAGCTATTCTAATTCTGTTTAATGCCCATCTGTACCAAATCATGTTTAAAAAATACATAATTTTGCTTTTATCACAAATCATCCACTGAAAATAAAACTCATTAGTTATCATCGGTAATAATCAAAGAATATCCTACCCTTTAATCCAGCTAATAGTTATATGATGAGGATGTAGAGCTATAATAAAGTTTTATTAATAGGCATTGAAACACACCTGAAAACGCTTATGGAGAAAAACTGCTAAAAACAACAATGGGAAGAACTAGGACAAAGATGAGTAAGTTGATTAGTGTGTAACATCCTCTTCTCAGTGGCCAAGATTTGAATACAGACCAAACTATTGGAATGCATTATTTAACAAGCAAATGTTGCATTTGTGATAAATTTTTATTTCAAACATATCCTATTCATGAATGCTTTGGGATGGATATGAAAAAAGGATATTTAACTCTTCTGTACTGCAGTTACACAGACCTATGAAGAGTGTCGCCATGTTGGTATGTCTTATTTAAGAACGTGACAAAAATGCAAAAAATGTTCTATCCACAGCACGGGCGTTGTACAAGGAGAAAAAGACAAAATCCATCACAAACCTATGATTCTCACTATTCAGCTCTCAGATTTTACTAAGAAAAACTCTAATGGTGCTCCAGGGTCTACGTGTTTCAGCAGCTTATAATATTATTAAGACAAAATCAATCAGTGCATGTTTACCTTTTAAATTTATCTTTTCTGTCTCTTACTTCATCAGCTTCGTTATGTGTGAAAAGGTCAACAATACGCGAGGCCAGAGTCCCATTAATACAGTTCATATTGCAAGGAGTAGCTACAATGGCACTCATATTTTTATGACAGTAACGCATACATTCTTCAACCTAAAACAATGAAGAACAAACATAACAAAGGCACTCAATGCAAACATTCATTCACAGGAATCGTGCAGTTGCTACACAATTCCTTTGTTCATTACCATACTTACAAAATTTTGAGAGGTAGAAAATGTAGATTTCAGCACATTTACTGCTACAGATGGCTGACAGGCCGTAAACATTTCAATCAGAAAAAAATCTTCAAAGCAACACACATCAGCTTTACACCAATTACATTTTTATTTTCACATTAAGTCATAAATTCTCCTCTTTATTGGCCAAAAGGAACCACATGTTGTAATGGTTTCCAGTATGATATTTGCTCATAAAAGTAAACTATGTCAGGCACAATAGGAATCAAACATAACCAGAGTGAAATGGAGATGCAATTCACTTAACTCGTGAATGATACAATTTGCTTAATTATTGAATGACACAATGAACAAACCATTGCAACAGAATTTTGCACAAAGTAGCTTGACCTCCATATTATTCTATTGCTATTAATACAGCTAACAATTCGAAGAAAATGTTGCATATGTGCTACATTTTTATTTCATAAATATATCCTATTCTATGAAAATGAATATTTAAGTTGGCATGCAATGGAATTATCTGTTGCAAGTCAGGACAGGCATAAACATTTTTTAAGAAACTACTTTCATATAGAATGATATTCATGGCAATCTTGTAAGTCAACTGAAAATTGAGGCCTCAGAATACTATTAGGCATGTTTGTGAACTATGTTAGAATATTGTTGTACATATCTGACACACACATACACACTGCATTCAAAAGAACAGTGGTGGTGTTTTCTCTTTACTGCACCTCCTTGATCAAAAAAAGCTGACTGGCTATTGTAGGGATTGAGGAAGTCAGCTGAATCATTCCCTTGCCCTCAACTCCCCCCCAGATAAGAATTAATAATTAATATAAATTACATGGTTATAGTTAATGCACATGCAATTGCAACTTTATATTTACATAAAGTACACACATTATAAAGTTGCACTGACCATTCATTAACAGCTTTTTTAAAACAAATATGTTATCTTTTTTATTGCTCTGCATCTTAAATAAATGGCTGATTCCATTTAAAATAGACACACATTGTACAACTAAGATTAATCAGTATCAGATTAAAAGGCAAACAAATCACAGCAAAACAGACAAGCTGGCAAATTAAGTAATACTTTATCCTAATTAAAGTTAGAAAGTTAATGCACTCACCAACGAATCCATTTTCAAAAATTCAGATGAAATGAGGATTGAAATAACATTATTGGGCTCTAAAATAAAGAAAAAAGCAAAAAATGCCACTCAGCTGCTAACTGTAACTACAAGCTTCCTAAACACAAAAAAGGTCATTTATGAAAGTCATTATGAAATTGCACATTTTACACACATTCAGAATAGGCAAAATTAATTCCAGTATTAACAGATGCTATCAATTTTGTTTAAAACAATGTCATATTGGAATTTTCCAAAAATCTTAACCTCCACAGAATATTTTATGTATCCGGTAGGAAATATTCTGCCAAAAACCTGCATGTTGGTGGTACAATTATTGCAATTCCACTATTGCTGAAAAAAAGACATTTTGTCAAAGCTTTTCAAAGCTGCCTGGTTTAAAATTTCAAATAATACTTGGCAGTTAACTGTCAGTCACCATTGCATTCTCCATGGCAATGCCTCTACCAGTGTCCACTTGCCAACCAATCAGCACGCTCTTCTCATACAGTATAAAGTTGTTGCCTCCCCTGACATCGACATTCTTGTGATTGTCCTGATGAGTGTAAGACAAAAAACTTCGACAAAATGCCTTTTTTCAGCAACACTCAAATTCAGTACTATCAAACGACTATCTATTAGAATAATCAAACACAAATTTGATGAAGATGTACAGTTTGGTCTTCATAATAGGAAAGAAAAATTATTGAATAGGTTTTAGGGAATTACATAAACACAGAAACAGAGACTCAATTTTAATTTTCTCCATGAATACCACCAACTACTAACGATCTATAAAGTCACAAGGTGAGCATGGACCAAATCAATTCAGTCAGGTTGACAGCTCCCTGTTTTTCCCTGTTGACACCAGAAATTAAACAGAGAAGCAGCAGAATTAAAGTTCTGAAAATCGAATGGCCTTTTTTAAATTCTTCAACGGGGTGTGGGCATTGCTGGTTAGACCAGTATTTATTGCCCATCCATAATTGCCCTTGAGAAGGTGGTGGTGAGCTGCTTTCTTGAACTGCTGCAGTCCATGTGGTGTAGGTACACCCACAGTGCTGTTAGGGAAAGAGTTCCAGGATTTTGACCCAGCGACAGTGAAGGAACGGCAATATATTTACAAGTCAGGATAGTGAGCGGCTTGGAGGGGGACTTCCAGGTGGTGGTGTTCCCATCTCTCTGCTGCCCTTGTACTTCTGGATGGTAGTGGTCATGGGTTTGGAAGATGCTGTCCAAGGAGGCTTGGTGAGTTCCTGTAGTGCATCTTTTAGATAGTACACACTACTCCCACTGTGTGTCAGTGGTGGAGGGAGTGAATGTTTGTGGATGGAGCGCCAATCAAGCAGGCTGCTTTGTCCTGGGTGGTGTCAAGCTTATTGAGTGGTGTCGGAGCTACACTCACCCAGGCAAGTGGAGAGTGTTCCAGCATATTCCTGACTTGTGCCTTGCAGTCGCTGGACAGGCTTTGAGGAGTCAGGTGGTGAGCTACTTGCCGCAGGATTCCTAGCCTCTGACCTGCTCTTGTAGCCACAGTAATTATATGGTTAGTTCAGTTCAGTTTCTGGTCAATGATGTGTCCCAGGATGTTGATAGTGGAGTATTCAGTGATGGTAATGCCATTGAATGTCAAGGGTTGATGGTTAGATTCTCTCTTGTTGGAGATGGTCATTGCCTGGCACTTATGTGGCACGAATGTTACTTGCCACTTATCAACCCAAGCATGTCTAGTCCTGACTGAACTTGTGACTTCACAAACCGTATGCTGCTAGGCTACATCTGGACCCCATTGACTTAAGCGTCAATATTCTCACCCGAAGAAAAGATTCCATTCTTTCCCCTCTCCAGCTTTTGGTCCTGGTGCACTCCCTCCTTGCTCCAGATTTGAGTTTCATCCTACTCTGCATTCCCTCCCTGATCCAACTTCAGATCTCATTACTTTTATTCAGACCCAATTCCCCGAGTTTCAATGACACCCGTGTGCATTATAGGTGTTTGTGGATGTGTTAGTATCATTCATGGTTGCTACTTTGAATCTATCTGCATATGGACAGGAAGGCTATTTGGCCCAGGATACAAGCTCTAGATTGTGTACTCCTTCCCAGAAAGACACCAGCCCTTCCTCCACCCGACCCCTTAGCCTAAACTATGCTGCTTCTCATGCCAAATTCTGTTCTCTCCCAGGTTAGTCTCTGGCCATTTCCCTTGCATCTTGGCAAAAATCCAGCTTTTCTTCACATCCATGCATATTACAATACTGCAAAAATTGCCTCCTCCCACTCAACCCCAGCTTTCCTCTACCTGATCCAGATCACCACCTTTCGTCTCATCTTACTGAATTCTCTATGTATTAAGTATATAAAAGATATAAATTCAATAAAGGAGCATATAGGCACAGTTGGAAACAGAAAGACAGATTCATAGAAAGACCAAAGACAAAGAATGAGATTTGAAGGCAAGCCATTCATGAACACTTCAGAGAGCAACAGTTTCTTTCCTCCAGAGAAATAAAGTGGCACTTGGAGAAAGAGAATTTTAATTTTCCTTGTGAGCAACATGGACAACCAGTTAGTAATAATTCTTTTGTTTAAGAATTTACAACAAATTTAATTTTTTGAATCTCTGGGATGACAGCTAATGATGGTGGTTATGATTATAGAGATTTGCAGATTTCTCCTATGGTGGCAGATCATAATGTTGTCCCTATGGCAGATGCTAATTCAAGAGATTCTTAAGCCACTTACTAGGGAAGAGTACCTGTGATGATTTGCCATTGCCTTCCTCAAGGTTATTTCACTCTGGGGTGCATTCTACTAGATGAGTTCAATCAAGACTAAAGAGCCCACTTAATCTTTATGATGGCAGGCTTCCATCTGCACCCAGCAGACTCAAGTAATTCCATGAATATCAACCCAGTATTCACGATGGTGCTCTGGTTTCCTCTCACTAGGACTGTCTGGAGTGGGGCTGAACTGAACCCTTCTGACCTCAAAGGCAGGAATACTACCAGTGTGGCAAGTGTTAACTCATCAGACGCAAGGATGTCAACCCAGCATTCAGAGACTATATTTTAGCCACCATTCCCAAGGGCTGGCTGGAGTGGGACTCAAACTCTTCAAAGGTTCGTTTCCTTTTAGGTGTCAGCAGCATGAAACAGTGAAGAAGGCAGCCTTTTTGACTAACTTTCTCATATGAGAAAAGGAAGCCTTTCTTAGATATTTTGGAAATATTACTTTATTTACTCATGTTCATGATCTTAACATACCTGTTATGCCTTTATGGTAACCAAATACTCTCATTTAAATAAATTTCACTGACTAGAATCTCAAAATTACAATGTTGTAATTTATTTATATGTATTAACTATAATTATTCTATTGTGCATCACTGAGAAATTGAGCATTCTATTGTATACTGGGTATAAGGGAAGGGTAGCACCTCTCATCAGCAGGCTCGCTACACTCCCTGGAGTGGCTCATCCTGTATTAGTCCTCACCTTCACCCAGCTCTCACGTGACTTCAAATAGCTATTAGCATGCCTCAGCGGCCTCCCCCCAGTAATCCAGTTCAATAAGTGGGCCAATCCAGGTGAGGGTAACCATCTGGTCTCCTACCCTTAGCGACTTACGGATTTGTCTACCTTGGCATTTTTTTTCTTTATCCTTTTATGGGATGTGAGTATTGCTGGCAAGGCCAGCATTTGTTGTCTATCTCTAGTTGCCCTTGCACTGAGTGGATTGCTAGGCCATTTCAGAGGGCAGTTAAGAGTAAACCACATTGCTGTGGGTCTCATGTAGGCCAGTGGGGCAAGGATGTCAGATTTCCTTCCCTAAAGGACATTAGTAAACCAGATAGGTTTTTACAACAGTCGGTGACAGCTGGTATGGTCACCGTTACTGAAGCTAGCTTTATATTCCAGATTTATTAATTGAATTTAAATTCCATCAGCTGCTGTGGTGGGATTTGAACCCATGTCCCCAGAGTATTAGGGTGGACCTTTAGATTACTTGTCCAACGGCCACTACGCCACCACCTCCTTATGCTAAGACTAATTCCGGAGGATTGGGCAGATGAGACAATTCTAGGTCTAATGATCTTGATAGCAGTTCAGCATCTTGTTGTAGAATGCATAGCGCATAAGACACAGGTGATGTCCTGGTCACCCCCTGCATCCAGATCCATCTCCAGCCATTTAGACTCATCTTGTCTCTGGACCAAGATAGGTCAGGATAAGAGAGTGAGACCGATGATGCACAAATCTCCCTCACTATAATCTAATTCATGTGCAAGTCATGTTCATCATCTTTCTATCACCTGTAATCTATCAGTCTGTCACAAGTCCTGTGGCAATGGGGAAGTGACGTAGCAGCAGATGCGGATTCACTGGGAGCTGTAGCCACAAACCGGTACACAGGCGGCTCAGGCCACAGGGTTGTTTTTCACTGGAAAGGAGTAAAAGTAGAACTCAGCAGCCCACTGGGCAACTGAACGGCCCTTTTCAGGACCAAACCGTTCACCTCCCTAGTATGAGGGAGGGACTAGAAAAGGTGCCCTAAACATTGCTCACCTATCCTGGCCAGCAGGCCACAGCTGTCGGGGCTTCCACCAACTCGATCCAAAGTCAATCTCAAAAGCATAAAAGGTGACACTGGTCACCATTGGCATATGGAACGTATACAACCTCATGGAAAATGCCACAGCCAACAGACTGGAGAGAAGAGTTGCTCTTGTCAGTAGAGAACTGGCTAGGTACAATGTCCAGATTGCCTCTCTCAGCAAGACTTGTCTACCTGAGTAGGGTCAGTTCAAGGTAATCAATGCAGGTTACACATTCTTTTGAGTGGCCTTGGTAAAAAAAAAAGAAAGGCGTGATACTTGTGTGAGCATTCCTGTCATGAGCTATCTCATCAGCAAGTTGACTTGCCTTCCCAAGGGAGTTAATGATTGTCTGATGGTGGTTAAATTTCCCCTGCACAACAATACGCAAGCAACTTTCATCAGTATGAATGCCCTACCATAATCAACTCTGATGAAGTCATAGATAAATTCTATGATGACCTCCAATCTTTGATTGTTAGTGTGGCAAAGTCAGACAAGCTTACTATTCTTAGCAACTTCAACACAAGAGTTGGTACAGATCACCAGGCATGGGAAGGGGTCATTGGAAAAAACAGGGTTGGCAGTTGCTACAGCAACAGCCTCCTCTTGCTGAAGATGTGTTCTGAGCATGAGCTCTTAATCACCACAGTTTTCACCTCTCTAATTGAAATCTGACATCTTGGATGCATCCCCATTCTATGCTTTGGCATCTAATCAGCAGGAAAAAGGCCACACATGATGTGCATGTAACAAAAGCCATGTGCGGTGCTGACTGCTGAATTGGACACCATCTCATCATTTTAAAGCTAAACCTCAATCTATTCCTTTAGATGCCTCTAGGGCATGAAGATCCAGAAGCATCTCAATGTCTCAAGGTTCAAAACAGGCAATCATGAAGGAGCCTTTCTCAGAAAAACTTGAGAGTCACCTGTGTACAGCAAAAATGGACACACACTGCATGGAGGATGAAGGGTGACCTTCAGGGATACAGTGTACTTTATGGCTCTAAAGGACCTTGGCCATCCTTTAAGCAAGACTGGTTCAACGAAAACAATTATGTGATCAAGAAACTACAGGAGGAGAAACATCACCTCTACAGGGTTTACCTCAATGAAAAGTCATTGCATTCCAAGCACAATGCCTACCAAAACATCCATAGGATTGTCCAATGCAAGCTTCAGAGAGATACAAGACACTTGGCTGAATCAGAAAGCAAACAAACTTCAGTTACATTCAGGCCGCAAAGTCTGGATGAGATTCTACAATGCTCTGACATCTTTTTATGGGCTCCAGTCTAATGGTTAATCACAAATCCTCAGTGCCAACAATGCTCACAGAAAAAGCCCAAATTCTAGAAAAATGGGCAAAGCATTTTAATGGCATCCTTAATCATCCTTCACCTATGAATGAAGACGGCCACAGGTTGCCTTCAACTATTCTCTTGATGACCTTCCCATACTGTTAGTTAGGACGAAAACTATCAAACTGCTGTCCAGCACCAAAGCTCTAGGTGCTGATGCTATCCCAGCTGATTTCTACATGTCCAGAGCTCAAAGCCTGGTTAAGAAGCTTACTGAACTCGATCAACATGGGAAGCAAGGAACCATCCCACATGAAAACAGATGCCTCCATTCTCCACCTGTACAAGTGGAAAGGAACTCACCAATCTTGTGATCAGCACAGAGGAACCTCACTCCTCTCCATCGCTAGAAAATCGCTAGAATCCTGTTTAACCTCTTAGTGTAACGTCTCGACTTACTACCAGAGAATCAGTGCGGTTTCAGAAAAGGTCGAGGGACCACTGACATGGTGTTCACAGTTAGATAGCTCCAGGAGAAATGCCAAGAACAGAACATGGACCTCTACACCATGTTTGTTGACCTGACCAAGGCCTTCAACACAGTCAGCTGTGAGGGCCTTTGGAAAGTAATGGAGAAATTCGGTTGCCCTGAGAAATTCATCACAATGGTTTGACAGTTCCATGAAAGCATGCTCACGCATGTCCTGGATGACGGTGAATCTTCTGACCCATTCCCAGTCACTAATTAAGTTAAGCAGGGCTGCATGCTAGCACTAAGCCTCTTCAGCATGTTTTCCTCCACCATGGTCTCAGGTGCCTTCCATGATTGGAATCAAAAATCGCATGGATAGGAAGGTGCTCAATCTGAGACGACCCAGGGCAAAGATTAAGGTCTCCAAGGACATACTTTGCAATTTCCTGTTTAACAATGACTGTGCGCTAGCTGCCAGATCAGAGCTGGACACGTAATGTAGCATGGACTTGATTTCCAATGCATGTGGCAACTTCAGCCTTATGATCAGCATGAAGAAAATTGAAGTAATGTGCCAGCCGGCTCCAGGAAAGCCTTATCTCAAGCCCAAGATTTCAGTCCATGACCAGAACCTGTCAGAAGCAGATAAGTTTACTTATCTCGGCAGCATGCCCTCTCGAACTGTCTATATCGATGATGAGACTATTACCATCCCAATAGAGACAAATAATTTCTTTAAAAATAAAATCAAATTACCAGTGACCAACTTAAAGAATTGCACAACAAGATTTAAGGTTAAGACATTTACTGTAACAAACCAACTTATTTTCTTATTCATTCATGGGATGTGGGTTAGGCCAGCATTTATTGCCCATCCCTAATTGCCCTTGAAGGTGGTAGAGAGCTGCCTTCTTGAACTGCTGCAGTTCATGTGGTGTAGATGCACCCACAGTGCTGGGTGGACAGGGGGTGCGGGGGGGAGAGAGAGTTCCAGGATTTTGACTAAGCGACAGTGAAGGAACAGCAATATATTTCCAATTCAGGATGGTGAGAGGCTTGGAGGGGAACTTTCAGGTGGTGGCATTCCCATGTATCTGCTGCCCTTGTCCTTCTAGATGGTAACAGTCATGGGTCTGGAATGTGCTGACTAAAGAGCCTTGATGAGTTCCTGCAATGCATCTTTTAGATAGTACACATTACGACCACTGTGTGTCAGTGGTGGAGGGAATGAATGTTTGTGGATAGGCTGCTTTGTCCTAGATGGTGTCAAGCTTATTGAGTGTTATTGGAGCTGCACTCATCCAGGCAAGTGAAGAATATTCCATCACACTCTAGACTTATGCCTTGTAGATGGTGGACAGGGTTTGGGGACTCAGGAGATTAGTTACTCGCCACAGGGTTCCTAGCCTCTGACCTGCTCTTGTAGCCACAGTGTTTGTATGGCTAGTCCAGTTCAGTTTCCGGTCAATGGTAACCCCAGGATATTGATAGTAGGGGATTCAGCAATGGTAATGGTGATGGTTAGATTCTCTCTTGTTGGAAATGGTCATTGCCTGGCGCATCTATGGTATGAATGTTACTTGCCACTTGTCAGCCCAAGCCTGGATATTGTCCAGGTCTTGCTGCATTTGGACAGGGACTGCTTCAGTATCTAAGTGGTCGCGAATGGTGCTGAACATTATGCAATCATCAGCGAACATCCCCACTTCTGCCCTTATGATGGAAGGAAGGTAATTGATGAAGTAGCTGAAGATGGTTGGACCTAGGACACTACCTTGAAGAACTCCTGCAGTGATGTCCTGGAATTGAGATGATTGACCTCCACCAATCACAACCATCTTGCTTTGTGCTAGGTATGACTCCGACCAGCGGAGAGTTTTCCCTCCAATTCCCATTGACTCCAGTTTTGCTCGGGCTCCTTGATTCCATACTCAGCCAAATGCTGCCTTGATGTCAAGGGCAGTCACTCTCACCTCATCTCTGGAGTTCAGCTCTTATGTCCATATTTGAACTAGGGCTGTAATGAGGTCAAACTAAAATCAACATGGACTAAATATTACTTAGTAGGCAACTAATATTCTGCTAGTCACTTTGAATAGGCTCGCTTATCCCCATTTTGCTCAGTTGTAATCCTGTGACCAAAGGTTTATTTTCAGCAAAAAGGCCCACTCTGGTTATTCCTTCTCCCGCCTCACCAGGGCAAATCCTTACATCGCTGCAGATTCCTTCTCTACAACCAGTGGATCAGTTTACCCCAGCACTCTGTCCGGTAGCTAGCACAGAAAACAGCCTTTTCTCCTGCAGGTCACAGCAGCTGCTGTTTCTTCTCTCTCTCTGTTGCTGTTCAAAGTTTCTGAGACAAAAAGTCTGCAATAACAATAACATCTACTCTACCTTTGTTTTCACCACAAGGCCTGAGCTCCCTGGTCCCCATGGGATCCAAGCCATGCAGGCCTGTTTGCAGCAGAGCCTTCTGGGTGCAGATCGGCCTTGGCAGTCACCTACAAACCCACAGAAACCCTGACAAACACCCCAGATGATGGACATGGTCATCTTCGCCTTGAAGGACGAACTTCACTGAGTGTTTTGGCCTGCAGTGGTTTAAAAACTGCCTCAGACTTCAAAAGGTATTTAGCATCTGATGAGTTACCAAATTTTCTCTTAATCACATTAATTCTGAACAAATAACACACTATATGGATAACTATTTTTAATTAACTTTTCTTTACCTAACAGAACACTTTCAATTGTGCAATGTGTTTGAGTGAGTTTAACTTTTTTTTATTAAGTTAATAAATTCTAATAAAGATTGTACTGCCCCTTAATTTGAGCAAAACATATATAATTGGGGTTTCACTTCAATGTGATTTTTTTCAAAGATTTGAGATAATGTAATTACAGTCCATCCTTAATTCATGTCGCTTAATGAATTATCTGGTAGCTTGACTTTTAAAAAATTAAATTTCAGTTTTGTTACTTAATTTATTGCTTAATTCAAATTATTTAATAATTTGACTCTTAGTAAAAATCATCCGAGTAGCCTGAACTACAAAATAATCATGCAAATAGTCTTTTTGGCTTCTTTGGAATGACTCAATAGTTGTACCCAACTGGCTGGCCATGAGAGAACTGAATTTAAAAATGCAGATGAACAAATTAATATACCGCCCAAAACTGTGGGACTGGAATGATAAACAGAATGTAAAGAAAAATCTAAAATTTGCTGATTTAAAAAAAAGAGTTAAAGTGTGACTACCTACAAACAAGCAATAGTTACTATAAACTGAAAACATTTAAAACACAAATAGGTGGATGCTTAATTAAAAAGGACAAGGCAAAAACGTTGCATATCTAGCTCTAGTAATCAGGACAAATATGCATTCTAACGTTTCTTTCTAGCTTTTTAATTTGATAATTGCCTATCCTATTAAAAACTACTGGCAGGAAATGGATCTTACACATGACAGTAATTATTGTAAGGTCTGATATACAAATTGCAGCTTCACATGTTCCTATGCTTTTTTTATATGGGGTGGAACTTGTATTCCAAGTTTTATTGTTCCCCTCCCCGCAATTTATAAATGATTCTTCACTGCTCTACCACCCTGCACCTGCCCTTCATGTACTTCTGCATCAAATATAAATACCTCATTATGATGCTGGGCATGCAAACTGTGCCAATCTGAATTAATCACTTGAAGACAAATATGGGTGATTAGTACCATTTGGCGATTCCTTCAAGTGCCACTGCTAAGACAGAAAACTCACCGACATAGGGAGTAGCACTATAAACGTCTTAGCATCATGTTACAGTTGGGTGTACATTTTTTTCCAAGCAAAGCCTTTGTCCAATATCTGGAAGCTAAAATATGACTAATGCTCTATTCATGTTTTTAAAAGGAAGTTTGTATATAGGCAGCAAATGTATTATTAAATTACTAAAATCTATTACAACTTTTTTCATTTTCCCTTTACTGTCACCTTGCTCACGATTAATAAGTACTAGTAAATGAAATTCAAGATAGTCAAATCTGGTTGAAAGGTAGTCATGCTTATGTACACGTACATACGACATAACACAACAAGCAAAAACAAATGAACTAGCAAGACCATGAGATACAAACACAACTGTAGATTACAAAGCAAATAAGAGTATTAAGTCCTAATTAATGCACAAGATGAAGGCATTTGGTTTTTGCTAAAATGTCTCAATGTGAGAACACAACGATGGCAAAAAAGTGCAATTGTGGATGTAAAAGTGGCTAAGCCAGTGCTACTTATCAGTACAAATGTGTAACTTCTTGAAAAAAGATTTGTAACTTGGCGGGGGGAGGGTGGAGGGAGTATAAAGTAATGACACTATAGGAAAAGTTAAACAAATGTATAAATATATTGTCACTGGGGAAAATTTAGTTCAGTAACGAATTATGACTAATTCTTTGCTGTACAAATATCTGCTAATTAATATGTAACCCTAAAACATACCTAGTTCTGGTTGTTCAGTTTGTCCTTGATGTTTTAGTTTCCTCTTCACATAGCTCATCAACCAGGCAAAGATATGGACATCACAGTGCACCGATATGTCTACTTCCTGCCAGCGTTGTGCATCAACAGACAGATACTCAGCAAAGTACTTCATTTCACTGACTAGTAGATTCCGAGGACAAACAAAATCACGCTTCAGGTTTTTGGCTTCATCACAAACATGGATTACCATGTTGGGCCTTTTATGAAAATAAAAGCATCTTGAAACAATGGGTATAACAAAGACATGGTTCCCATTTTCAATTGCTTACAACTATAATTAAAACCTGTTTAGGAACCAAGATTTGCATTAGCGTATGCATTAAAGCTGAACTGCCTAGTGGACTACATTTTGTCTGCTATGTCATTTTTGTCAGCCTGCAACATCAATTCCATGTCCACCACTTTCCCACTCACCTGCGCAGACTTATTTTCTTACATCATTGGATAGTGTTTTTCTATAACTAACTGTGGTGTTTGGGGGGTGGGGTGGGGTGAGGGTGCAGCACGCAGGGAGGTTGTGCAGATTACAGCCATATTGTATGTTAAGCTTGTAGTTCTAGCAATCTGACGAATGAAGCCCAAGAAAATCAGTTGTATTTGTGTAGACTTTTTTTAAAAATTAGCTAAATTGTCCTGTTTCAACACCATGGACTTGAAGCTTTGGAAATTACTGTATTTACCCTTGCTGCCACATTGGTATATACATTCTAATATTTCTGTTTGTATACACAGCTAAAGATATATACAAACAAATAGGAACATAGGTTTAAATTTTAGACATAGCCCCCAAGGAGCCTTGTGATATGCACCTAAGTAGCTCACATAAAAAGGCATGGATAGTCATGTAAGCAAAGTTCTGATGAAACTAGTACATTATCAAGCTATCACAGGTAATCCACACTGTTTGTCTCTTTGATATAACACTTTCTCATTTGGACTGCACTTTTTGCATAGCTTCAGATGCTTTAGTCCTCACCAATTCACTGAAATATATGCTGAGTCTTCACCTTTTTAAGAAATTAAACATGGCAACATGTGTATGAAAAACACAGGCATAGAAAAATGCTGCATCTTAAATTACTTTTAACATAATTTCTATATACATATTTTGTGTCCTAATTACTTTCATTAAAGGTATTATTGAAGACTTCAGATTCTTCAAAGATTCTGGTCCATGATTTATATTTTTGCTCGTAGCATGGCTATTATCTCAAGGTAGATCCTGCACCTGTGCACGTATAATGTGCACAATTTTCCAAATGCATCAACACTATTTAGCTAGCAAACTGAAAAAAATGCCTTTTCTTTTAACCTAACAATATCTATTTGGCAATTTTCTAAGATTATTTGACAAAATACTAGAGGACACAACTCAAAAGTTACATTCAAGTAATTTTTCTTTTTATTTTAAGAAAGTAGTAGTGACTGAGAGAATAGGGGAAAAATGATCAACTTAACCAATTACTGTTGGAACTTAAGTTGGTTCTGAATCTTATTGCAAAGTTGAAAAAGTAATATGCAGAGAGACACACTAATTAGTTACTTTAAAGTTCCTCCAATTATCACTTGCTTTGCTCATAGTTAGAGGATATTAACCTTCTTACTGATGAGAGGGAAAGCACGAGCGAGAATGTGAAAAAAGATAGACTTTCAAAAGTCAGACACAAAACATTCAATTAAAAAAATAGAAATCAGGGAAGTCCTCATCCTCACACATCCAGTGTTGTCAAGCCTAAATGTTCCCATTCCCACCCCCAGACTCTGACTGTAGACGACATCAGGAGTGCCATCAATGGCATTTCGCCTCAGTTGTGCTAAACTCAGGTTTCCCCTCCATAGTTCCACCAAACTTCAGGCCCAAGATGATGCCTTCATTAGGTAGTCCACCATTTAGACATTTTCTGGGGATCTTGACATGCTTTCCTTCATTCTTGGTTGCAGCTGTCATTTAAATTGTGAAGTGGTAACATTGAGTATTCCTTTTGGGTTCTAAGTCATGCACCGTGTTCATGAGGAAGAGCAGTTCATATATAACCAACAAATGCAGTAGCAAAAACAAAAATAGCTGGAAAAACTGAACAGGTCTGACAGCATCTGTGGAGAGGAACACAGTTTACGTTTTGAGTCCGTATGACTCTTCATCATAGCAATATCAGAGATATTTTGTCTGCACCACCCCTTGCCTCAAGGCCCACATTTATAGATCCCTCCACACCTCCTACACAAGTCAGAGATACACCTTCACCATCTCTGCTACACAAAATAGGCCATCATAGCTATACTATCTGCTACAGGATAATCTACAAACAATTGCTGGAATAGGATAGCTCTGTCCCATAGCAACAAAGATAACCATAGCATGAAGCTTTCATACTACTTTTTCCTTTTAAGCCAACATATTTAATGCATGTGTGACAACAATTATATTTGGAAACGGCAATTACTTTACTACCTTGTGTGGAAAGGAGGCACCAGCTGCATACGTATAAAGCTTTCAACATGGCAGGGGCCCCTTTATTGCAAGACATCACAGGTAGCACCTAAGTGAACAAACAGGTCTCCTCATATCAACCCTATGCTTATGTAAAGCAGGGATCTTTTGCACTCCGCACAAACATCATCATGGATATTATTTCTCCAACATTCTCCTTGCCAGCCTCCTCGATTCTATGCGAACTCTAAACCAATTCAGGACCCTAGAGTCCGTAAACTACCTGGTACATAAATCTCACTCCTATTCTCACCTCCACCATTGGCTCCATGTCTCCCAGCATAGCAACTTCAATATCTGCTTCACAAAATCCCTCTATGCCATTGCTCCAACATGCCTCTGGAACTTTCAGCAGCCCAATGTCAAAGTACACATTCTTCAGATATAGAAAATGGGCCCACCTTCACAATTGTTGTCACTTCCTTGAGCCACCATGCTTTTACACTGAAATTCTCTACATGAACAGCTTTACTGCACTAGATTTCTCCCAAGATTTTCTGCTGCACCTCAGTTAATACCACTAATTTCTCTATTTCCATTTTTCCTGCAAAATATCATTGGATATTGCTACACCAAATGCACTAAAATGTACTTGCATAAATGTAAGCCATTGTAATTCTAAGATTAAATTTAAACTACTCAATGCCTCTTAACTTTAATCCTTTCAAAATGTTGTCAGAAGATTAACACTTGTTTTTCTAACCTTTGTAACACTTTTACACATACATGTTTACCTACACTTGGATTTGGCCCATCTAAATCTATCTACTTAGTTCAAAGATAGGATTTTGTATGCTCCAGTTAAGAACTTTTTAAAAACAAGTAATACTCATCAGGATGACTCAATAAGATCTGATTATATCCCTTTACAGATAATGATGTATTTTATTGTTACCCACCCTTGGCTTTCATCCAGTTTGTCTTCATCTTTATCACTTGAACCATTTTCTTTTAGAGTGCAATTTCTTCCCGAAGATACTCCAGCCCGTCCTTAAATATTTAATGATATTAAAGCTACACATTACATAGTCACAATAAACCAAATTACATTGCTTTAATCAAAAAGTCATATGTATGATTGAATCAATTTTTCTTTCATTAGTTAATATAAAGTTCGAGACATAAAATGCAATGCAAGCCATCTGAATGTCCTTCCACCTCATTAATGGCTACTCAACACTAACTTGAACTTTGACTACACAAAATAAAGTACAGGTGTATACAAGATAGAAAAGTGAGAAGATTGAAATAAAAGTCCTGAAATTTTGTATTCTGGGAGGGTGTAAAGAAAGATTCCCACACCCACCACTTCTCCCACCCACTACCAACCTGTACTCTGACCCCCTGGAACGTGGCAGCAGTATATTAGGATGGACCTGTTTATTTCAGAATTTCTACCCAATTTACAACAATCCTTGAAATTGCAGTGGAAGTGAAAAGGAATATTCTGTCTGCCTTGCCTTCTCCAAATAAAGGGCCCATATCTGGTGTAGTTCCTGTGAAATGACGCCCAGCATGACCATACAAGGCCTTAATGGCTCACTTGCCGGTTGAGATCTCACGAGTCCTGTTGAAGGCCTCAAGGTCTCAAATCTTTAATCAGAAAATGTAATTTATCCTGGAAGGGACTCATTACCTTCCTGAAGAGGTCCACTTTCTCCATTCAGAGGAGATGCACCAAAAAATTCTGGGGGGAGCACTTGGCATGCCTCACTTCTTCTGTCAGAGTAGCAAATAGTGATTGCAGTAACCCTTTAAACATGTGCAGCTCCTCTGGCCATTTCAATGGCTTTGTTCCCACAAAACGGGACAGGCTCAGTGCTTGTGTGCATGGGCAGGTGAGGATTTTACTCCACTGCACTTGAACCTACAGAGCAAAATTCAGGAATTTTAGGGGCTCTGAGTGCTTATATTGAAGGGTAATTTAGCATAACGAAGACACGGTCTCCAAATATATATCTTATCCATGCGCTTAATTGTTAGATTTCTGTATTTGTTAACATTTTAGGACGTTATTTCTGTTGCTGTATAGTAATGAGTTCTCTTTAATGCTGCCACTCTTTCTTTTAGGTAGCTTACGTTGTCTTTCAATAGATAGGACACAAGGGTGTGACAACACTTGCACAAAGTCTTCTAAACGGGAAAGTTTAAACACTACTAGTTTAGGTGCATTCAGTTGCCTGAGCAACTGTCAAGTTATCTCGTAACTCTTTCATTGCTACTTCCAAGAATTCAAAACTGATGCATTAACCAGCTAGATGGCAGTAGTTATTAGTGAATACCAGCAACAAACATGTTGGAGCAGAGAAGGTTAAGGGGAGATTTAATGGATGCATTCAAAATTATATGGGGTTTTGATAGAGTAGATGGGGAGAAATTGGAGAACAGGGAGTTCGGTAACCAGGAGGCACAGATTTAAGAAAATCGGCAAAAGATCCAAGGGAGAATGAGATTTTTTTTGCCCAATGAGTTGGAATGCACTGCCTGAAAGGATACTGGAAGCGGATTTGAAAGTAACTTCCAAAAAAGGAATTGGATATGTACTTGAATAAGAGAAATTTGCAGGGTAATAGGGGAAGAACAAGGGAGTGGAAATAATTGGATCGCTCTTTCAAAGAGTCGAAAGAGACCTGATGGACCAAATAGACTCCCTTTGCACTATGTGACTTCAAACAGCATGTTGAGCATTACTCAGCATGCACAACTATACAGGTAAATAAGTGTTATGTGATAATTTTCAGCAAGACAGTTCATAGAAGTAAATTTATACCTCAGAATTCCCAAATAATGTTCTAAGTAGTTGTAACCTGTTGAACATATGTAATTCCCCGTAGTCACTACGACACCTTTGAAGAATCATTTAATGAAAAAATCATGTTTTAAAGATTTAAACGCTGAGCAGACAAACTGACCTGATGTGGAAATGCTATTCGGCACCACAGATAACCTAGATTTTTCATCTTCTTCATGGTCCAGTAACGTTGATTTAATATATGTAGCTAATGATTTAGATGGACTCCCTTCACACTTGTTTTCATCACAAATATGGGGCATGGTTCCATTGTTTCTCATCTCTTCAAATCTCTTGGCACACTGCAAATAATTTAAAGCTTGGCTTTAATAATAAACTGCAACATTTAAATCCCTTTCAATCGTACCTCAATTCCCTTTTTCATCAAATTGAAAGCTATTGGATATTTTTAAAGAGAAGATAAATTACAATAAGAAATGGACCACTTGTCCAACCAGTCTGTGTTGGTGTTTATGCTTCACATAAGCAATAATTCTCATCCTATCTGATCACCCTTTTTCAATTTCCCTTTATTCCCCATCATTTCAACCACCTAACCTATTCTTAAAAGCTGCCATGGTCTTTGCTTCAAATCATTTTCAGTTTTCCACAGCATCATAAAACTTTGGCTAAAAACATGTTTCTCTTGCTCTCTGCCCTAAATCTCCTACATTTAATCTTATACCTACACCACCCTCAATCTAGGCATCTCAACTACTGGAAACAATTTATCTACACTGTCCCATGCCTTCTTAATTTTAAAACACTTGTTTCAAATCGTTCCTCCTCCCATCTCTTCTCAAATGCTTTAATACATCACTTTGTTTTTAAACAATTCAAGCATTCTCTTAATGCAAAATAACCTTTCACCCCCTTGCTTATTAAGAATTTATCTATCTCTGCCTTAAAATTATTCAAAGACTGCTTCCACCACCTTTTGAAGAAGAGAGTTCCAAAGACTCACGACCCTCAGAAAAAAATTCTCTTCATCTCTGTTATAAATGGACAACTCCTTATTTTTAAACAGTGACTCCTAGTTCTAGATTTTCCCACAAGAGGAAACACCCTTTCCACATCCATCAGGATCCCTCTGGGTCTTACATGTTCAGTCAAGTTGCCTCTTACACTTCCAAACTCCAGCGGATACAGGCCTAGCCTGTCCAACCTTTCTTCATAAGACACTGCCCATTTCAGGTATTAGTCTAGCAAACCTTCTCTGAACTGCTTCCAATGCATTTACATCCTTCCTTAAATAAGGAGACCAATACTGCACACAGTACCCCATATGTGGTCTCACCTGTGCCCTGTATAACTGAAGCATAACCTCTCTACTTATGTTTTCAATTCCCTTCATGATGAACAATAACATTCTATTAACTTGCCTAATTACTTGCTGTATCTGCATACTAACCTTTTGCGATTTTCGTGCACTAGGACACAGAGTCCTCTGCATCTCAGAGCTCTGAAATCTCTCACCATTTAGATAAGCTTTTTTATTCTTCCTGCAAAAATTGACAATTTCATTTTCCCAAATCATAATTTGCCAGATCTTTGCCCACTCACTTAATCTATCCATATCCCTCTGTAGCGTCCTTATGTCCTCTCCACAACTTAACTTTCCTACCTATCTTTGTATCATCAGCAAATTTAGCAAACCTACCTTCGATCCCTTCATCGAAGTCATTCATATAAAAAGTTGAGGCCCCAGCACTGATCCCTGTGGCACATCACTCGTTACATCATGCCAACCAGAAAATGATCCATTTATGCCTACTGTTTCTTGTTAGCTAGCCAATCTTCTATCCATGCCAAAATATTACCCCTTGTACCATGAGCTTTTATTTTTCCACCAAAAGAAAAGGTGAATGATGCATGTCAGGTGAGTTCTTCAAGCGAGAATCTAGTCAAATACAATAGATTGAGAGGGTAGTGAAGAGGAAAATAAGACTGGCAAAGAAAGAATATGAGAATAGAATCGCAGTTCACATGAAAGGGAACCCAAAAATCTTCTCCTGGCATGTAAATATTAAGCAGGTAATAAGAGGTAGAGGGGATCCTATTAGGGACAAACAGGTGGATATATACTAGAAGGCACAGGGCAAAGATAGAATACTTAACAAGCATTTTGTATTGATATTTACTAAGGACGATGAAGCTGACAAAATATTGATAGAAACAGTGATGGTAGAGGTAATGGATGGGGTGAAAATTGAGAAGCAGGCGGTACTGGAGAGGTTGGCTATGCTTAAGAGTGGATAAGACCAGATGGTTTGTATCCAGGTTGCTAAAGCAAGTGGGGGTGGAGATAGTGGAAGGGATGGCCATGATCTCCCAATCTTCCTTAGGTACAGGAGGTGCAGAGTGTTGGAGAGTAGCAAATATGACACCCATATCCTAGAAGGGATGTAAGGACAGTGCTCATAGCTACAGGCCAGATTTATAAAAGGCAGATCATGCTTGACTAATCTAATTAAATTTTTTGATAAGGTAATTATAATACAGAGTAAAATTTCAAACTTTGCTGATGATACCAAACTTGGAGGGGTGGCAAACAGTGAGGATGATATAAATCAATTGCAACAGGGCATTGGTAGGCTTGCAGAATTGTCAGACAAGTGGAAGATGGAATTTAATACAGGAAAGTGCGAAATGATGTATTTTGGTAGAAGGGATAGGGAGAGGTGATAATGGCACAGTTCTAAAGAATGTGCAGGGACAGAGGGACCTGGTGTGCATGTCGGGATGGCAGGACATAATGAGAGAGCATTTGCAAAGCATTTGGGATCTTGGGCTTCATAAATAGAGGTATTGAGTACAAAAGCAGGGAATTTATGCTTCCTTGCTCTGGTTAGGACACAACTTGAGTATTGCATCCAGTTCTGGCCACCACACTTTAGGAAGGACATGAGGCTCCTTGAAAGGGTGCAAAGGAGATTTGCCAGAATGGTTCCAGGATGGGAGACTTTAGCTACATGGTTAAGTTCCAGAAGCTGGGGATATTCTCGATGGAGCAAAGGAGATTGAGGAGAGATTTGACAGGTTTGGATGAGGTAGATAAGGAAAAACCGCTCCCCATTAACTGACGGTACAAGACCAGTGAACACATATTTAAAGCTTTGGGCAAGAGGTGAAGGGGGGAATTGAGGAAGAACTTGTTTACGCAAAAAGTGATAATGACCTGAAACTCTTGCCAAGGGTGGTGGAAGCAAAGACGATCAATAACTTCATAAGAAAATTGGATGGGCCATTGAAGGAAATAACCTTGCAGGACTATGGGGATAGATCAGGGTAATGGGGCTGACTGGATTGCTCTAGGAGAACCGGCACAGACTTGATGGACTAAATGACCTCCTTTTGAGCTGTAAAGTACTCTATGACTCTGAGGTATACCCACCAATTTCCATTATTCTCAACTCCCTATCCTCCCCTCAGAAGTCCCACCTCATATTTGGCAATTACCTTTTAACTGACATATTTGTACAATACTTTATTATCTAGGCTTTTTGAGATTGTCTCCTCATATTCCCTCCGTAAACTTTGTTAATCTTTACCATTTTCATAGCCCCGCACGCCATCTTCTTCAATTTTTGTTTGTTTCTAGCCTATTTTTCCACAGTATCTTGAAACATTAAACAGCCCTTTTTTAATGATATCTATTTCAGCTGGGTCTTCACAATCTCCTTTTCAATGATTATTGATCTATCTGTCCTTGGTGTCAAATTTTCTCTCTCTTTCTACAACAAGGCCAGTCATCTTCATAAAATCTGCCCTATCACAACCTGGTATGCTTGCTTCAATGCTATCTGTTCCTCTTTCTATTTGCACCTTAAATCTTAACATATTATGGCCACTAATTCACCCACATTTAATTGATCTACCTGCTTTATTTTGTTACTCAAAACTAGATCTAGCAATGCCTATCTCCATGTAGGCAAACAATAATACTCCTTAAAGTGCACACATTATAGGAGTCCATTTTCTCTGCTTACACCCTTTCCTGTCCCAGACAATGACTTGGCAATTAAAATCTCAGAACAATTGTTATTCCTACCTATTTCCTTGATCTGTCTCCAGATTTCCTCTTCTACTTCCCTCCTATAATTAGAGGAGTCTGTGATACACCCCATTAATATAAATTAAACTTTTTGTGTACATCAGTCTTCTCTATAGGATGTGTTCCTTCACCAATATTGGTTTCTTACCTACAAAAGCAAAATAGTGCAGATGTTGGAAATCTAAAATAAAAACAGACAATGCTAGAAACACACAGCAGGTCTGGCAGCATCTGTGGAGTGTAAAACTGGAGTTCTGAACAATAGTCACAGATCTGAAACATTACCTCTCTGTTTTTCCTCTCCACAGATACTACCAGACTTTACTGAGTATTTCTAGCATTTTCTGTTTTTACTTAATTCTTACCTATTCTGTGCCCATAAAAATATTAAGGCCTGGAATTCCCTGTCAATTTGCATCCAAAACATGGCTCAATCAGGCCACAATGCTGATTTCTGATGCAAAAGATGAAGGCAATTTGGGTGCAACTGACTCTCACTATCTGAATTTTTTGATTTTTTTTATATACCAGTTCCCCAAACATTCTCCTAAACTCTCCATCGTGCAACAGCATAGCTCTGTGTCCCCAGTCTAAAAAGTGAACAAATTAATTTCCTTCATTTACATAGTTCAGAATAGGTGTAAATTTGCACCCAAACTTTTCAGTGCACAGGTGTTCTTTGGATTTGTGATCTCTTCAATGAGATTACAACTGTGTGAATTCCAAAGAGTCTAGCTTTTGAAAACTACTATATCCTTCCTTAAATATTTTTAGAAATATATTTGGCAGGGTGGGGGTGGGGGGAGAAAGAGATGTTTGAAAATTATTAGTAGTAAGTAAATGCGTTGGTCAAATCTAAGACATCAATATACCCGATTTACCATGTACTAGACTTTAATGAGATCATTGAACATATAAAAAACAGAGCCAGCAGATGTCTGTTTATGATAATCAATGATTACTTTGTAGCCAAGTTAATAAAATAATCACTACACAAAAATGTAAGGGGAAAAACCGATAAGATTTATGTTTTCCTTCATTACACTCTAAAAAACCTGACTTTAGCAGAAATTCTAGTAAATCCCAAGTTACTTCATACTAGTAAGGCAGGTTGCAATAAATTTACCTCAGGCCTTTTCTTACACTACCTACAATAAGCAGAGAAAAATTAAACATTTAACCGATCAAATTCATTTAGCTCCCTACCACTGTTACATTTTTAAATTACAGATTAAATTCCAAATTACATGATTAACCAAAGCCATTTGTCACTTTCCAACACTTTAAAACCCATGTACATTTTAAATTGACATTGTTAGTGGAATAAGTGTTATTTTCACATTGCACTGTTTTTAAAACATCCACATTCGATCTGTAATTATGAATTGGAAGCATTTCCAAACTATCCCTTCTGATTTAATTATCATTAAGTTACGGGCTTGGCTGCAATGCTTTCTCAATATAAAGTCATTACGCAATACAATAGGAGTTACAGTCCAATTTGACAGTCCAATTCTTCTTTATCCTACATTAGCAACATTAAGCTTGAAATGAACAGGCAAAATAGTAATCTATATAAAATTTTATAGAGATGGTAGCGATAGAGTCAGATAAATGTCCTGTTCAATGATGATGCAGTTTTATCACCTCCTTTAAGAAAATAGTTAAAAGCGCTTATATGGGGTCTAGAATTTTAGCAGATCCCTAAACGTGGAATAAATACAAAAATAAAAGGAATTGCAAAGCTTTAAACAGAAGAATTACAAAAAGCTAGCGCTTAATGGGCTAATTTTGGATAAATGTTACAAATGAATACCAAATTCTTCTTGCATGCATTTTGAGTATTGATGAATAGTTAATGAAAACAATCATTGAATATAGGGGGAATGTCTTCTCCAATTCAAAGAAATGCTGAATTTGGCTATTCTTAAATATAAAGATCTCAGAAACATCTTCCAATTATTTGTACATTACAATACCTAATAATGATGCAAAACTTCTTTTCCCATACTCTTGTAGTAGTGTAATTAGTATTACTGGAAATGCCAGCATAAATTATCAAAATTGGCATTCACAGATGTAACATTCCAATTATGCGCCTAATCAGAAATTCCAGGCCTATTTGCTTATTTTCCACATCTTCACTGTTTCCATCCTGTTTTCTTTTATGTTAAATCTATATTTCTGACATAACTGCTTCTAATTTCAAAAGCTCCATTTCCATACTCAGTGTTGCTATACATGTCATGTCATGTCTTTTACCTGCTTATAACTAGTCAATTTCCTCCTCTACTCCTCATTTCCCTCTACACACCATCACTACCATATTTGTACATCAAATCACACTCATTTCTACCAAGTTTACTTTTCTGATTACTTTTAATTTCCCTTTGCCAGAACTCTTTGTCTGTTAGTTGAAAATGAAACTTCACTTCCCTACTTATTCAGTTTGTCTGATGCAGTTGTAAGCCTTGTGAAAGCACTCCCATTTTCCTCAGAACTTTTATAAATGTCTCACATAATCTAATGACTGTCTCTTCTACTTCCCCTTTCATAGTCCCTACCTTAGCACCTGGGAGGCACAAAATATCTTAGATTCTCAGTTTGGATACAAATCTAACATAGTCCAACACAAAAACTCTAGCTCCAAAAACCTCTCTGATGTGTTGGAATGTCTCCAAATCCAACTTAAGTTCTGAAATTTTGAGCTCAGGAACTGCAGTGGTTCAAGAAGGCAGCTAACCACCACCTTCTCAAGGGCAACTAGGGCAGTAAATTCACCCATATCCCATAAATGAATAAAAAAGGTCATTTGAGTTGGAGACACTTCCTGTGAACTTGAGTTCCTGAGTCAATGTCTGTTACTCAAAACTACAACATCCAGCAGGAATTGCACATTATGACTTCCTATACTCCCATTCTTACTTTAAATATTAGTGAGTTATAATCTAATTTTAAATTTATTTTATTTATTCATTCATGGGATGTGGTTGTCACTGGCAAGGTCAACATTTATTGCCCACCCCTAGCTTCCCTTGAGAAGGGGATGGTGAGCCACCCTCTTGAAGTTTTATAGCTCATACGGCTACTTACATCTGCTCTAGGAACATAGAAAAATGAGTTGCATTAGGATATTTTACTCCTCGAGCCTGCTTTGCCATTTAATTTCATTACTGATGATCTACCTTGGCTTTCCCTATGCCAAGTATCGCTTGATGTCCATAGTGTCCAAAATCGATTAATCTCAGTCTTGAATATATAGTCAATTTGAATAAAAGTGTACCGCCTGGCCCCTTTATAATTTTAACTAAAATAAATTGCTCCTCCTTCTTCCCTCTGCTCCTAACTTCCACCCCAGCCAAATTCAAAACGCCCCCATATCACTGTGTGCTCTCTCCCCAAGTGAATGTGCGACTACTAGCACCTCACTTTTTTTACACTCTTGAAAACAATCCAGACTGAGAAAAGGGATGAGATACCTAATCCCTGACAAACTGATTTCCCTGATACTGTAGGACCATCATTCTTAGATTTAGTAATATCGGCAAGCCAAGATATCTTGCATTCCAGATGCACTTAAGATGTCAATTCTAAGTTGGAATTTTATTAAGCACAGATGCAGAGGTCAGATTCTTCCCTGTCAACCATCACAATAGAATGTTGCAACATTATATATTTGAAATATCGATTGTAGGTTATTGGGGTTGCTAGACACTTATGCAATAAAATATTAACCTATGTGGCTCTAAGAAGCTCCCAGTACCCCTTCAGGACAGTGAAAATGAATTCTGAACTTAAAATGGTACACACAATTTTCACAAGAGTACAGTATGCTTTAACAGAAGGATGCTGACAATTCTCAAAATAATCATAAGAACATTAGAAAAAGAAGTAGGCCATGTGGCCCCTTGAGCTTGCTTTGTCATTCAATAAGACCATGGATAAGCTTATCTTGGCCTCACCTCCACTTTCCCGCCTATTCCCCATAACCCGCGACTCCCTTATAGTTCAAAAATATATGTCTATCCCAGCCTCCCATAGCTCTAAAGTAGAAAATTCCAAAGATTCACAACCTTCAAAAAAAATTCCTCATCTCTGTCTTAAGTGGGCGACTTCTTATTCTGAAACTATACACCCTAGTTCTAGATTTCCTCATTACGTGAAACCACTTGGCTAACAGTGATTACAATGAGAGTTCAAGTGATGTCAGTCTGTAAGGAGTAATTGTTAAATAGTTTAAAACTAGCATCTGAAACCCGAACACAACCATACTCTTCTCACACCTATATATCTGTATTTTTTTAAAAATAAATTGCAGTTTGCAAACCCAGTTTTATACTAGTATTTAAGAAATATAATTGATAATTCCAGGGCCAAGTTTGCTTCTCAGAACTATAGGAACATAAGGAACTGGAGTAGGCAATTCAGCCCCTCAAGTATTATGTGCCTATTAGGCTCATGGCTAATTTGTACCTCAACTCCTTTTATTCACCTTTGTACCAAATCTCTCAATACCTTGTGGCTAACAAAACTTTCTCTGTCCTGAAAGTTTCACTTGTCTCATCCACAGCTTTTTGGGTTAAAGCTTTCCAGATTTTTATTATGTTGTACATGAAAAGTGCTCCCTGATTTCACTTCTGAATGGCCTAGCTCTAATATAAATTGTGCCTCTTTGGTCTGGATTCCTCCACCAGAGGAAATAATTTCTCTGCATCTACCCTAGCAAATGCTTTTAACATTTTATGTATCTCATTAGATCACCCTCAATCTTCCATACTCAAAGGAATATAAACTGCATTCATAATTTACCACTCTGAGCCTCATTATCATTCTGGTGAATCTTCTCTGCACCTCATCCAAGGCAAATGTATCTTTTCTGAGGTGCAGTGACAAAACTGAATGCAGTATTCCAGGTGGGGTAGAATGTCAATTTATTGTTTCCAAAATTATGGAAAAATATCTTTGTAATTAAGATGATGAAAATTATTGTTAGGTCTCAAGTGAAAAATGTTTTAAGGAGCACTGAAAGAAAGATAAACATTGTGCATATACACCTTTCTTTTATGGCAACATATTAAGTTATTTCCCATCTTAAGGATAGATTGTCATTAGAAAGCTGACATTTAATTATTTGAGCAATTATTTAAATTATATCTGTCTAAAAAAACTCATTAAAAAGGAATGTGAAAAGAAACATATTACACCTTATTATAGCTGACTGTCAAAAAGCTATTCAAGCTAAATTAAACCTATTTGTTGAGAAACCAGTATTAATATATTACTTAGATAAAACAATTAGAAACCATCATTACAATATATGGCTTTATTGAAAATGATGCCAAGAATGTGAAGACAAATTTCTATATATGCTATGGTTTTAAATGTTAGGAAGCCAGATTGCTTTATAGCATTTCCATGAAACCAATCATACAGGCTATCAGCCTTTGAGAAAAGCTAATAATATTGCCAACAATAATCAATTGGGTTTGTTAATTCAATAAGTTTCAGTGTATTATTCTGCATTCCCGATTGGAAAAGTAGAAAGCTGTTTAGACCAAAAAGTCAAAACAGTAACTTACAGTACCTGCTTGGCTGTGACTCCCGGTATGAGTCTAGCTACACTTTCCCAGTTGATAGTCTTGGGCTGGGCTACTCCTAACAAAGAGCGGAGAATCATGTCCAGCACCAATCCTCGGTTTTCATAAAGAAATGGGACACTTACTGAACACGTGTGACTCATCTTGTTTTCTACTAGACTGAGAAAAAGTAGCAATTTAGTTAAAATGTTAACAAATAGTCAGTAGCAACACTAATTATTACAGGCAGCCCCAGTTGTGCATTTTGGATTTGAGCTTTTAGTTAATTGAGTATAACCAGCTACAAGTTTTTTTTAAAAACACAGATGAACAAGTAGTTTTTAGTAATGAGTTTCATCAGCTGCATAATGTACATATAATTAATTTATGGAAATAATTGTGCTGAACTGATAGAACTTCATCTGGTACTACAACAAATTGAACCTAATTTAGTTAAGGTTAATACATTTGCATAGAATATCAATAATACTCAAAACTTAGAAGGTGGAAGAAAAAATATGCTATTGTTGGCTGAACACAAAAATGTAAATACAATGATTTTAATTTGGGAAGGAGGACAAGCAAAAACACTCATGAAGATGAGAATTCTGGCACTAAATAGTATGTGCCCTTCTCAAGGCAAATTCTTAACACAGTCATTTATTATTTTAGCTATTCATGTTTTCTTCTTTAGCAAGGAAGGGTAAATATCCATACTCATTTCTATGGTCCAGCGGGTGGGCAGGATACCCACTCCCGGATGTTTGTCATGCTACTTAATGCAGACACTAGTTGATGCACAAGTGCAAAGAACTGTCAATTTCCTGCCTTCTTTTGCTGTTGGCTAACTTTCCTCATTGCACAGTCAAGATCAGGAGCACATGACATCACAGAATTGTTACGGTGCAGAAGGAGGCTATTCAGCCCATCGTGTCTACAACGGCTCTCTGAGCATTTTAACTTAGTGCCAATCTCCTGCCTTTTCCCCATAACCCTGCACATTGTATCCATTTAAATAATCATCCAATGCCCTCTTGAATGCCTCAATTGAACCTGCCTCCACCACACCTGCAGGCAGTGCATTCCAAACATTAGCTACTTGTGTGAAAAAGTTTTTCTCACCTCACATCTGCTTCTTTTGTAAATCACTTTAAAACTGTGCCCTCTGGTTCTTGATCCGTTTATGAGTGGGAGCAGTTTCTCCCCATCTATTCTGTCCAAACCCATGATTTGAAAACTATCAAGTCTCCTCTTAGCCTTCTCCTCTCCAAGAAAAACAGTCCCAACTTCTCCAATCTTTCTTCATAACTGAAGTGTCTCATTCCTGGAACCATTCTTGTAAACCTATTCTGCACTCTCTCCAACACATTCATGTCCTTCCTATAGTGTGGCACCCAGAACTGTACACAATACTCCAGCTGAGGTCTAACCAGTGTCTTATACAAGTTCATCAAAACCTCCCTGCTCTTGTACTCTATGCCCCTATTAATGAAGCCTTGAATACTGTATGCTTTAGAAACAGCTCTCTCTATCTGGCCTGCCAGCTTTAATGACTTATGCACATGCACATATACACCCAGGTCTCTCACACTTCTCCGCATTGAACTTCATCTGCCACCTATCTGCACACTCCACCAATGTGTCAATGTCCTTTTGAAGTTCTACACTGTCCTCCTCATAGTTTACAATTCTCCCAAGGATCTAGGCCATTTATATATATCAGGAAAGGCAAGGGCCCCAATACCAACCCCTGGGGAACTCCACTACAAACCTTCTTCCAGCCATAAAATACCCATTAACCATTTCGCTCTGTTTCCTATCCCTCAGCCAATTTTGTATCCACGTTGCTACTGTCCCTTTTATTCCATAACCTATAACTTTCCTCACAAGTCTGTTGTGTGGCACTGTATTGAATGCCTTTTGGAAGTCCATATACACCACATCAACCATCTCTGTTACTTCTTCAAAAAACTCCATGTACAATTCCAATTTATTCTCCAACAATACATCATGTAGCATGTTGCTTCACCATCGTTTTATTTTCTTTGAAATAATATCTATCCATTCTTGTTTCCCCAAAGTGCTGTAATCGCCTGAATGTTATCCATTACATGATATCAGCAATGAATGAACAAAGTGTCTAGATTGACATTGCTGGCAAACAGTGGTTGACGCATCTGCCAACAGCGGCATACCAGGCATACATTGTGCAGATATGATCAACCACAAAGCAAATGTGAAATTGCAAACCTATCTACCTAGTCTGTGTTACTCTGTGACTGGATGTCAGCTGATAAGGCATTGGAACTTGTGATCCAAAGTTCAAAACCTTTTTTAAAGATTATAATTTTCAATAACATGGAACATATTTGTAGCAGCCTTCATATTACTTTAAATATTATAAATTTTTAGATACTTTCAACATATTATCAACACATTTATCTTCCTACCTTGGTTTATTTCACGTGACTGGACCATTTAAACATTCAGACTTTCCCTGCAGCCACAGTTGTTTATGTTTTCATTGACTATTTACACATAATTTCAAAATGTTCATAGACATTTATTTATTCAAAAATTCATAGACATTTAATGCACAGGAGGCCATTTAGCCCTGTGTTGGTGTTGAGCCTTGACAACAACTTGTATTTACACAACACCTTTAACATAGTAAAATGGCTCAAGGACCACGAGAGCAGAATCAAATGAAATTTAATACCAAGCCATATAAAGAGATATTAGATGACCAAAGGTTTGGTCAAAAAAGTAGGTTTTTTTTGACCGTCTTAGGGGAGGAAAGAGATGGAGGTGTGGGAAGAGAATTCTTTACTAGAGAAACCCACAGCTAATTATAATGCCTAATCTCTTCCCCAAGCTTACCTTTCTCTGGTTCAAGTATTTATTCACTTTTCCTCATTTAACAATTCAATAATTACTGCCTCAACTACTTCCTGTGGCAAAGCGCTCTATTCACTCAAGTCCAAGAAATTTCTCCTGATCAATCTCCTCATTCTTACTGACATTTAAAATTGATTCCCAAACCAAAGAAATAATAATTCCCTACTCAGTCTATTAATACTTTCATAACTTTATAAACCACTTCAATCACCTCTTGGCCTTCTTTGCTCCAGTGGAAATGGTCCATTCATTAGAAAGGTTGATGAAGGTAGTGCAGTAGATGTTGTGCATATGGACTTATAAAGACATTGATAAAGTGTCACATAGAACCAGGCTGAATATAGAAAGCTCAGAGAGGAAGTGAAAAAAGAAATGAGAGAGGCAAAGAGAGATATGAGAAAAGACTGACAGCTAATATAAAAGGGAACCAAAGGTCTCCTATAGACATATAAATAGTAAAACAATAGTAAAATGAGGAGGGGGACAAAAAGAGAATTTCCTCATGGAGGTAGGGGGCATGGCTAAGGTGCAAAATAAGTACTTTGCATCGGTCTTTCTGAGGAAGAAGATGCTGCTAAATCATAAAGAAAGAGATAGTTGAGATACTGAATAGGCTAAAAATTGATAAAGAGGAGGCATTAGAAACTCTGGCCGCACCAAAAGTTGATAAATCACCAGGATTAGATCCACCCCACAATATTAAGGGAAGGAAATGCGGAAATTGCAGAGGCATTGGCCATAATCTTCCAATCCTCCTTGGATACAGGGGTGGTGCTAAAGGACTGGAGAATTACAAATGTTGCACACCCTAGTTCAAAGAAGTGTGCAAGTATAAGCCCAGCAATTACAGGCCAGTCAGTATAACCTTGGTGGTGGAACAGCTTTTAGAAATGATAACATGGGACAAAATGAACAGTCACTTTGCTAATTAAGGCAGGCCAGAACAGATTTGTTAAGGGCAAATCATCTTGAACTAACATGATGGAGTTTTTGATAACTTAGCAGAGAGAGTTGATGAGGGTAATGCAGTTGATGTGGTGTACATGGACTTTCAAAAAGGTGTTAGATAAAGTGTCATGTAACAGGCATGACAGCAAAGTTGAAGCCAAAGGAATAAAAGGGACAGTGGCACCATGGACACGAAGTTGGCTGAGTGACAGGAAACAGAGAGGTGGTGAACGGTGGGGTTCCTGGATCAGTATTAGGAACACTTTTTCTTGACCTATATTAATGACCTAAATTTGGGTGTACAGGGCACACTTTCAAAATCTCAAATTTGCAGATAACAAAACTTGTAAGCATTGTGAGCTGCGAGGAGGATAGTGATAGTCTCAAGATGACAGATAGGCTGGTGGAATGGGTTGACACATAGCATATGATATTGCAGAGAAGTGTGATGTGACACATTTTGGTAGGAAAAATGAGGAGAGGCAGTACCAAATAAAGTATATGATTCTAAAGGGGCAGAGGCATCTGGGGTATATTAGCACAAATCATTTAAGGTGGCAGGGAAGACTGAGAGAGTGGTTAATAAAGTATATTAACTATAAGGAGAAGGCAGGAGAATGGGGTTGAGAAACTTATCAGCCATGATTGAATGGCGGAGCAGACTCGATGGGCCGAATGGCCTAATTTCTGCTCCTATGTCTTATGGTCTATATGGGACCCTGGTATTTATAAACAGAGACAGAGTACAACAAGGAGGAAGTTATAGTAAACCTTTATAAAACACTGATTCAGCCTCAACTAGAGTATCATGTCCAATTCTGGGCACACTTTAGGTCAGATGTGAAAGCATTAGAGAGGGTGCAGTAAAGGTGCACAAGACTGGTTCTTGTCTAAGGTGGATAGATTAGAGAAGCTAGGGCTGTTCTCCTTAGACAGAGAGTGAGGGAAGATTTGGTATAGGTGTGCAAAATCATGAGGAGTCTGGACAGATCGTATAGGGAGAAGCTCTTCACACTGGAGGAGGGGTTGAGAAGCAGAGGGCATCGATTTAAAGTGAATGTCAACTGAACCAAAGGCAATGCGAGAAAAAAAGCTTTTCATACAGTGAGTGGTTAGGATCTGGAATGCATTCCCTGAGAATGTGCTGGAGGCAGATTCAATCATAACTTTCAAAACAGAATTGGATGATTATCCATAGAGAAAAAGTTTGCAGGGTTATGAGGAAAGAGTGGGGCAGTGGAACTAGCTGAGTTGTTCTTGCTGAGAGCCAGCACAGACAAGACGGGCTGTCCTTTTGTGCTGTATCCATTCTATGATTTCATAACAGAGCTATTTGGAAATAGAAGTATACGGTATGAAAAGGACAGTGATAACTTGGGTAAGCAACTGGCTGAAGATTAGGAGGCAGAGGTGGATGGAGAACAGATTTTTAAAATAAAACTGTTCCCAGGAGCCATTATTAGGACCATTGTTTATCTTGTTATACATAAATGACCTGAACTTGAGTATAGGGGGAACAACTTTTAAGTTTGTGGATGATACAAAACATGGCAATATAGTAAACAATGAGGATAGTAGCAGACTTTTGGAGGGCATGGACTGATGAAATGGGCAAACAGATGGCAAATACAATTTAATGTGAATAAGTATAAAGTAATGCATTTTAGGAGAAACAACTTGAAGAGGAAGGATGAGCTACATAGTACTATTTTGAGGGGTGGGGGTGCAAGAGCAGAGGGACTTGGGATGGTGGTTCATGTTCATAAATCCCTGAAGATGGGAAGGCAAGTTGATAATGCAGTTAAGCATATGGGCTTTGTAAATAGGGCATTGAATACAAAAACAAGGAAATCATGCAAGTCACTGGATAGGTCTCAACTGAGTATTGTGTATAAATCTGATTAACACACTTTAGGAGGGGTGTCAAGGCTTGGAGAAGGTATAGGAGATTTATCAAAATGATACTAGAAATGAGGGAATTCAATTATTTGGAGGAGCTGGAATTGTTCTCCTTAGAGCAAGAGAAAGTTATGATAGTCAAAGATTTTAAAAAGTTTTCTAAAGAGCTAAATAAAAATGGGAAATCATTACAGGTAGAGAGGGTAGTTAGATCCGGAACACACTTCCTCAAAATCAGATTCTATAGGAAATTTAAAAAGACAATTGGGCATGTATTTGAAGAGAACCAATTCACAGGGTTATGGGAAAAAGCTTAAGTGTAGGACTAAGCTGGGCAGTTCTTTCAAAGAGCTGCCACAGGCAGGTGGGATCGAATGGCCTTCTGTGATGCAAGATTCTATAATTCTATCTCAGGTACTATCTCATAAGTATAGTTTCCATCCCTGGTGTCATTCTGGCCATTCTTTCTACATTCTGAGAGAGTTTTTATCCTTTCTTTAATAGGTCCCTAAAACCACATACACTCTAACCATTGCAGAGCTATGATTACTTTTGTTCTTGTAGTATTTACCTCTATTTATAACATTCAAAACTGTGTTAAATTATCAGAAAACACAATAAGCGATGATAGCTCAGTATTGGTTAAAAGTTAGGGTTCTAAATTTTAGCATTCTATGTAACATGTTATATATTAGTCACTGAACTCGTAATCCAGAAACATGGACTGATAATCGAGAGAACACAAGTTAAAATCCCACCGTGAGCTTTTGAGAAATTGAACTCAGTTTAAAAATCTGGAAATAAAAAGCTGCTATCAGTAAATGTGGCCAAGAAGCTGTTAGCTCCACAAAAATCCAACTGGCTCACTAATGTCCTGCAAGGAAACGAACCTATCACCCTTAGCTGCTCTGGCCTATGTGTGACTCCAGTCCTATACTAATTTGTTCACTCTTAACTGTCCTCTGACATGGCCTAGTAAGCCACTCCTTTGTATGGTGCAGGGGGAACTAGGGATGGGCCATAAATGCTGGGCATATCGCAAAAATAAACAACAAAATATATATTCAATGTACGTTCACACATTACTACAAGTAGAGTTGTTATGAATTTAAACATTAGATTGTAATTTTGTTGTAAATGGGGCCAAGAGAAAATAAAAATGGGATTTCAAATGAGATTTCAAAATTTGCAGAAGTATTGTGAAGGATTGTGTACAACTTCAAAAGGATATAGGCAGATTGGTGGAATGGACAAGTGGCAGATGAAATTAAATGCACAGAAATGTGACATGATTCATTTTGGTAGGAGTAACAGAGACACAACATAAAATAAAGCCTATAATTCTAAAGAGGGTGCAGGAGCAGAGGGACCTGGGTGTATATGGGCATAAATCATTGAAGAGGGCAGGACCTGTTGAGAGTGCAGTTAAAGCATATAGCATCCTGGGCTTTGTCAATAGGGGAGAACAATACAAAAGCAAGGAAGTTATGTTAAAACTTTATAAAACACTGGTTCAGCCTCAACTGGTGCATTGCATCCAGGCTGGGTGCCACACTTTAGGAAGGATGTGAAACATTAGAGAAGGCGCAGAAAGAAATTCATAAGAATAGTTTCAGGGATGAGGAACTTCAGTTACAAAGATAGATTGGAGAAGTTGGGAGTGTTCTTGGAGAAGGGAAGGTAAGGAGATTCGATAGCGGTATTCAAAATCATGAATGGTCTGGACAGAGTACATAGGGAGAATTGGTTCCCAGTGGTGAAAAGATAATGAATGACAGGGCACAGATTTGAGGTAATTGGCAAAGGAAGCAATGACGACATGTGGCCTTTTCATGCAGTTATGATCTGGAATGCACTGCCTGAGTGTGCGGTGGAAGCAGGGTCAATTGAGGTTTTGAAAAGGGAATTGGATCAGTATCTGAAAAGGAAAAACTGCAGAGCTAGGAGGGAAAGTTAGGGGAGTGGCACGAGGTGAGTTGCTTTTTCACGGGGCCAGCACAGACACGACGGACCAAATGGCCTCCTTGTGTGCTTAACTATTCTACGATGGTATTCATGGTATTCTCAGAAACCTTGAAGAGTATTCTCATTTATTCGAGGTCCATACGCATATTTATGATCTCATTTACCGTATCTTTTACAATAAATGTGTATGCCTAAGCTGCACAATGTATTACACGTACAACTACATTTTGGAATTCTACAAATAGATTGCTCTAAAAGCATAAAAACGCTACTATTGTGCTGAGACCAATTGACCAGAACCGGATATCTGACTGACGGGACCTTCCGAAGACGCCGACATTCTGTCAAGAGGGTTTAAACCAAACGTCTGGATTGCTGGGGTCTCAGTGGGATTCGTTGCCTCACGCGGAGGTGTGCTGTTGTAGAATTTGACCTTCAGCTGTATATCCTCATTCAATATTTGTTCGGTGCAACCAGTATCTGACCTAGCGGCATCATGCCCTTCATCTCGACAACAGTGCCTTAAAGTAACCGCTAATAGTAAACCACTCACTGGATTTCTCTCCGTTCTTCTTGTTCGTTCTGCAGTGGATATGCCGGCTACAGACCCCCCCGCCACACTGCGCTCCACTAAAGTCGCATTGCTGCTCTCAGAATTGTTTTCCGAAAAAAGGGCGCCGTATCTTCCCCGTTGCAGCTACCCGGTTCTCGCCATTAACCCACAATAGCTACAGCCACCATTGAATCACAACAACCTCAAGAGCAGGGACGGGTGGAGCAACCTTTCCCTGCGGCTGACATCCCTAACAACCAATCAACGGGCTGGTTCAGGCTGGCAGCCCAGGAGACGGAGTGGGATCTGTCCAATGGGCGGAGGGATTGGGTGGCTGTTCCGGCTCGGACCGGCCCGGCCCAGTGAGGGTGGCGGTTACGGGTCCCGCCCTCGGAGTGGAGCCGCAGTGCAGCAAGACCGGCGTCCGCGTAACCAGGCAACGGGGCTGTTGTTAGTATGCGAGAGGAGCTCACTGCGGGAATAGGCCGCGAACACAGGTGCTCCAAAAGCCTGCCTTCGAAGGTAAAATAAAACCTATTTGTAGAAAGTTCTCGAAACATACAGATGGCCAGTCAGTATTTGAGACAGGAAACAAGTAAACAATACGAGAACCCCTTCGGGGATTTCTTGACTCAGTGTCAGAGTGGCGCTCAAGCAAAATGTCAAAGGACGCGCGTTAAAGCTGTGTCGTTGTCAATGGTTATGCCTTATTTCTAATTTCCATTTTTCGCTTTTATATATTAGAATTCTTATAAGTTATAGTTGTCACACTATAAGTTTCATCTAATATCGTTATGATATTAAAACCGCGCCGCTTCACTCTCACCAGTTTTTTTAAGTTTATCTGCTTCACATTTTGCCCGAAACAGATTCCGCTCCGTGGAGGGCCCTCCGCGCATGCGCACACCTGTCTGTATGGAGCGAGGGACTTGTGCCAATATTGCCTCCACTTCATTCATGTTGTGTGGGCGCCACACTCGTACTTGGAAATTTTTTGAGCGTCAAAGGGTCAATTAAAGTACAGAAAAAGGCCATTCGGCCCATCAAGTCCATGTCAGTTCTCCACGGATCAATCCACTCAGTTCCAAACATTATCCAAGCTCGCTAATTTAGAGTGAGGAAAATTTGTGTAATTCATGTTTGTTGTTGAATGTTACCTGAATCTCGTATGCTACAGGCATGTTACTTGCTGGGCGCTGTGGCGCAAGCCTGAAATCCGGCAACTCGGAAGCTGAGGCTGTCGAATTGTTTGAGGCCAAGAGTTCTGGGCTACTGCAGACTATGCCGATCAGGTGTCCTCACTAAGCTGGGCATCGATATGGTGTCTCCAGAGGAATCCGGGATCACCAGGTCGTGTAAATTGGCGCAGGTCGAAAACAGAGCAGGTCAAACCACCCCCCAGTAGTCGGATCATGCCTGTGAATAGACGTTGCAGTGCAACTTGGTTAATACAGTGAAACATCCCGTGCTTGGTCCTGGAAAGCCCAGCAAGTTTATTCCTTCAAGCGCCCACCTAATTTCCTTTTGAAATCATTGATTGCTTCCGCATCCACCACCCTAATGGACAACAAGTGCCAGGCCATTAACACTCACTGCATAAAAATGTTCTTCCTCACATTCTCCATGAAAACAGAGTTAATTTGGTGAAAATGTAGCACTCGGGCATTCTAACTGGCAAGTGACATTCACATCACTTAAGTGCCTTGCAGACAATGACCATCTCCAACAAAAGAGAATCTAACTATCTCCCCATGATGTTCAACAATATTATTACCATTGTTGAATCCCCCACCATCAGCATCCTGGGGCTAATCATTAATCAGAAACTTAACTGCACCAGTCATATAAATACTATGGCTACAAGAGCAGGTCAGAGGCTGGGAATTCTGCAGCAAGTAACTCCCCTCCTGATTCCCCAAAGTCTGTCCACCATCTACAAAACACAAGTCAGGAGTGTGATGGAATGCACCCCACTTGCCTGGATGAGTAGAGCCCCAACAACTCTGAAGAAGCTCGATGCCAACCCCATTAAGGAAGAGGTGGTGACATAGTGGTATTGTCACTGGGCTAGTAATCCCCAGGGCAATGCTCTTGGGACCTGTGTTTGAATCCCAGCATGGCAGATGGTGAAATTTGAATTCAATAGAAATCTGGAATTAAAAGTCTAATAATGACCATGAAACCATTGTTGTAAAAACCCATCTGGTCCACTTGAAGGAAATCTGCTGACCTCCATGTGATTCCAGTCCCACGGCATTGTAGTTGACTCCTAACTGTCCTTTGAAATGTATCATTATGCAAAAAAAACCTAAAAGGAATGGATAAAGGCAAAATACTACAGATGCTGGAAATCTGAAACAAAAGCAAAAAACGCTGGAAAAACTCAGCAGGTCTGACAGCATCTGTGGAGAGAAAAACAGAGTTAACGTTTTGAGTCCATACGGACTGGAAACGTTAACTCTGTCTTTCTCTCCACAGATACTGTCAGACCTGCTGTGTTTTTCCAGCGTTTTTTGTTTTTGCCTAAAAGGAATGGAACTGGACGGACCACCCAGCACCTAGGCACCAGAAATGACAACTCAGCCCTTTTGACCCTGCAGAGACCTCCTTACTAACATTTGGGGGCTGGTGCCAATTTTGGGCAACAGCTTGACAATGTCCCAGACACCACCATCACCATCCCTGAGTATGTCCTCTGTGACGGTGGTGGTATATAGTCAGGAGGGAGTTGCCCTGGGAGTCTTCAACACCCACTCTGGACCCCATGAATTCTCAGCCTAAACATGGGCAAGGAAACCTCCTGCTGATTACCACGTACTGCCACCTCCTCCCCGCCCCGCCCCCCACACACAGCTGATGAATCGGTACTCCTCCATTTTGAACACAATTTGGAGGAAGCACTGAAGTTGGCAAGGGTGCAGAATGTACTCTGGGTGGGGAAGTACAGTGTCCATCACCGAAAGTGGCTTGGTAACACCACCACAGACCAAGCTGGCTGAGTCCTAAACGAAATAGCTGCTAGACTGGGTCTGCGACAGCTGGTGAGGGCACCAACAAGAGGGAAAAACTTATTTGACCTCATTCTCATAAACCTACCTGCCGTAGATGCATCTGTCTGTGACAGTATCGGTAGGAGTGACCACCGCACAATCCTTGTGGAGCCGAAGTCCCGTCTTCACATTGAGGATACCCTCCATTGTGTTGTGTGGCACTACCACCGCGTCAAATGGTGTAGATTTCGAATGGATCTAGAAAATCAAGACTGGGCAACCATGAGGTGCTGTGGGTCATCAGCAGCAGCAGAATTGTACTGGACCACAATGTGTAACCTCATGGCCTGGCATTCCCCACTCTACCATTACCACCAAGCCAGGGGATCAACCCTGGTTCAAAGATGAGTGCAGGAGGGCATGTCAGGAGCAGCACCAGGCATACCTAAAAATGAGGTGTCAACTTGGTGAAGCCACAACACAGGACTACTTGCATACCAAACGGCACAAGCAGCAAATGATCATCAGAGCTAAGCAATTCCACAACCAACAGATCAGATCTAAGCTCTGCAGCCCTGCCATGTACAGCCGTGCATGGTGGTGGACAATTAAACAGCTCAGTGGAGGAGGAGCCCAACACATCAGTGCAAAAGATAAGGCTGAAACATTCATAACGATGTTCAATTAGAAGTGCCGAGTGGATGATGCATCTTGGCCTCCTCCAGAGGTCCCCAGCATGACAGGTGCTAGTCTTCAGCCAATTCGATTCGCTCCATGTGATATCAAGAAAAGGCAGAAGGCACTGGATGCTGCAAAAGCTATGGGCCCTGACAACTTTCAGCAATAGTACTGAAGGCCTATGGTCCAGAATTTGCCACGCCCCTAGCCAAGCTATTCCACTACAGCTACAACTGGCATCTACCTGGCAATGTGGAAAATTGCCCAGGTATGTCCTGTACACAAGAAGCAGGACAAATCCAACCCGGCCAATTACCGCCCCATCGATCTACTCTCCATCATCAGTAAAGTGATAGAAAGGGCCATCAACAGTGCTATCAAGCGGCACCTGCTAAGCAATAACCTGCTCACTGACGCTCAGTTTGGGTTCCTTCAGGGTCAATCAGCTCCTGACCTTGTTGCAACCTTGATTGAAACATGGACAAAAGAGCTGAACTCCAGAGATGAGGTGAGAATGACTGCCCTTGACATCAAAGCAGCATTTGACTGAATGTGGCATAAAGACACCCTAGCAAAACTGGTCAGTGGGAATCAGGGGGAAAAGTCTCCATTGGTTGCGTCATACCTAGCACAGAGGAAGATGGTTGTTGTGCTTGTTGGAGGTGAATCATCTCAGTTCCAGGACATCACTGTTAGAGTTCCTCAGGGTAGTGTCATAGGCCCAACCATCTTCAACTGCTTCATCAATGATCTCCGTACCATCAGAAGTGAGGATGTTCGCTGATGTTTGGACAATGTTCAGCGCCATTCGCAACTCCTCAGATACTGAAGCAGTCCATGTCCAAATGCAGCAAGACCTGGACAATATCCAGGCTTGGGCTAACAAGTGGCAAGTGACATTCGCACCACACAAGTGCCAGGCAATGACCATCTCCAACAAGGGAGAATCTAACCATTGCCCCTTGACATTCAATGACATTACCATCACTGAATCCTGGGGCTTACCATTGACCAGAAACTGAACTGGACTAGCCATATAAATACTGTAGCTACAAGAGCAGGTTAGAGGCTAGGAATCCTGCAGAGAGTAACTCACTTCCTGACTCCCCAAAGCCTGTTCACCATTTACAAGGCACAAGTCAGGAATGTGATGGAATACTCTCTACTTGCCTGGATGAGTGCAGCTCCAACAACACTCAATAAACTTGACACCATCCAAGACAAAGCAGCCCGCTTGATTGGCACCCCACCCACAAACATTCACTTCCTCCACCACCGACGGACAGTGGCAGTAGTGTGTACCATCTACACGATGCACTGCAGAAACTCACCAAGCCTCCTTAGACAGCACCTTCCAAACCCACGACCACTACCATCTAGAAGGACAAGGGCAGCAGATAAATGGGAACATCACCACGTGGAAGTCCCCCTCCAAGCTTCTCACCATCCTGACATGGAAACATATCGCCATTCCTTCACTGTTGCTGAGTCAACATCCTGGAACTTCCTAACAGCACTGTCTGTGGATGTACCTACACCACATGGACTACAGCAGTTTAAGAAGGCAGCTCACTACCACCCTCTCAAGGGCAATTAGGAATGAGCAGTAAATGCTGGCCTAGCCAGAGGCGCCCACATCCCATGAATGAATATTAAAAAAATCCAGGACAAAGCATCCTTCTTGATTAGCACCCCATCCACCATCTTAAAAATTCACTCCCTCAACCACTGGCTCACAGTGGCAGCAGTTTGTACCATCTACAAGATGCAATGTAGCAACTTGTCAAGGCTTCTCCAACACACCTAAACCCATGACCTCTACTATCTAGAAAGACAAGGGCAGCAAACACACCACCATCTGCCAAGCTGTTCCAGTACAAATACAAAACTGGCGTTAACCCGGCAATCTGGAAAATTGCCCTGCTATGTCCTTCACACGAAAAACAGCGCAAATCCAACCTGGCCAATTACTGCCCCATCAGTCTACTCTCAATCATCAGTAAAGTGATGGAAAGGGTCATTAAAAAGTGCTGTCAAGTGCAACTTGCTTAGCAATAACCTGCCTCACTGACACTCAATTTGGGTTCCGCCAGGGTCACTCCTGACCTCGTTACAGTTTTTGTTCAAACATGGACAAAAGAGCTGAACTCCAGAGGTGAGGTGAGAGTGACTGCCCTTGACATCAAGGCAACATTTGACTGAGTATGGCATCAAGGAGCCTGAGCAAAAGTGAAGCCATTGTGGATCAGGGGGAAACCTCGCCGCTGGCTGGAGTCATCCCCAACACAAAGCAGCTCACCACCACCTTGTCAAGGGCAACTACGGATGGGCATTAAATTCTGGCCCAACCAGCGAAACTCTCATCCTGTGAACGAATTTAAAAAAAAGGAAGGTGGTTGTGGGTGTTGGAGGTCAACACCTCACTTCCAGGACATCACTGTAGAAGTTTCTTGGGATAGTGTTTAGGCCCAACCATCTTCAACTACTTCGTCAATGACCTTCCTTCCATCTGAGGTGGTGATGTTCGCTGATATTTGCACAAAGTTCAAAACCATTTGCACCTCCTCAGATACTGAAGCAGTCCATGCCAAAAAGCAGCAAGACCTGGACAATATCCAGGCTTGTGCTGACAGATGGCAAGTAACATTTGTGCCACACAAGTGCCAGGCAATGACCATGTCCAACAAGTGAGAATCTAATCATTGGCCCTTGGCATTCAGTGATATTACAATTGCTGAATCCCCCAGTATCAACATCCTGGGGGTTACCATTGACCAGAAACTGAACTAGCCTAGCCATATAAATACTGTGGCGACAAGGGCAGGTCAGAGGCTAGGAATCATGTAGCGAGTAACTCATCTGCTGATCCCCACTCCCACAAAGCCTGTCCACCATGTACAAGGCACCAGTCAGGAGTGTGATGCCTGGATGAGTGCAGCTCCAACAACATTCCAGAAGCTTGACACCATCCAGGTCAAAGCAGCCTCCTTGATTGGCACCCCACCCACAAACATTCACTTCCTCCACCACTGACATGCAGTGGCAGCAGTGTGTACCATCCGCATGATGCACTGCAGAAACACACGAAGACCCCTTAGACAGTACCTTCCAAACTCATGACCGCTATCATCTTGACAGGAACACCACCACCTGCAAGTTCCCCTCCAAGCTTCTCACCATCTTGATTTGGAAATATATTGCCATTTCTTCACTGTCACTGGGTCAAAATCCTGGAACTTCCTCCCTAACAGCACTGTGTGTGCACCTACACCACATGGACTGCAGCGGTTCAAGAAAGCAGCTCACCACCACTTTTTCAAGGGCAATTAGAGATGGGCAATAAATGCTGGTCTAGCCAGCAAAGCCCACATCCCATGAATGAATGTTAAAAAAAGAGTGCAACAAATGTTTACTACTCTGGTTCCTGGGATGAGGGGAGTGTTCAATGAGGAGAGATGGAGTGGACTGAGGTGATCTAATTGAAACATAAAAAATTTTTCAGGGGCAGTTGCTGAGAAAATTTTTTCCCTACCCCTAGCTGGGGAATCTAGAACACGGATCACTGTCTCAGATTATTGGGGGCGGCCATTTAGGATTAGGAGAAATTTCTTCAACCAAGCGTTGTGAATCTTTGAAATTCTATACCCCAGAGAGATGTGGATTCCCAGTTGTCAAGTATATTCAGACAGAGATCGATAGATTTTTGGGTACAAAGGAATTTGGATGTAGTGCATGAAGCTGGAGTTGAAGTAGAAGGCCAGCCATGACCTTGTTTAATGGCAACACAGGTCAAAGTGCCAATATACTCCAGCTCCTATTTTTTTTATGTTCTTATGGTGGTGCTGAAGAGTTGGTGCTGTGCACAAAAGTCATCCTTTACACAGATAGACAATTCATGTTGGATTTAGAAACAACATCTGACTGTTGCATCATTGATTATTAAAACACTTCAGGATCATTAAGATGCCTCTATCTTTGAGTAAAAAATAGCACTCATTAACACAATTCAATAGCTACAGCGTGAACATTGGTGAAATTTTTCAGTTTCCCTTCTTGGGCCCCACATTAGCTGATATTGTTAACAGTTCTCTCTCCTCAGGTACTGTCTCTCTCCCCTTCAGGATTGCTGTCATCACCCCTCTCCTCAAAATAACCACCCTTGTCCCCTCTGCCCTTCATAACTATCAACCCATTTCCAAACTCCATTCCCTCTCCAAAGTCCTTGAATGTTTTGTCACCTTCCAAATCTATGCCAACCTCTCCAAAACTCCTGTGTTTAAGTTCCTCCAATCAGTTTTCCAACCCTGCCACAGTACTAAAACGACTTTTATCAAAGTCACAAATGGCATCCTATGTGTCTGTAACCATGGTAAACTATCCTTCATTCTTCTCGACCTGTCTGGAACATGGTTGACCACACCATCCTTTAGCTTCTCTCCTCTGTTGTCCTGCTGGATAGGACTGCCCTTAGCTGGTTCCTTTCTTAACTATCTACTTGGAGCCAGAAAAATCATCTGCAATGGCTTCTCTTTTGACTCTCAGAACATGGCCTCTGGTGTCCCCCAAGGATCTATCCTTGGCCCACTCTTATTTTTCATCTGTGTACTACCACTCGATAACACGATTCAAAAACACAACCTCAGATTCCAAATGCACACTGAAGAAACCTAGCTCTCCTTCAGCTTCACTCCTCTCGATTCCTTCAGTGTCTCAAAATTGTCATATTGTTTGTCCAATATTCAGCGCTGGATGAGCAGAAGTTTCCCCCAATTAAATATTGTGAAGACCAAACCATTGTCTTCAGTCCTTGCCATAAACTCTATTCCCTAGCCATTGACTGTCTCTCCCAGGCAAATGTCTGAGGCTGAACCAGACCGTCATAACGTTGGCATTATATTTGACTGAGTTCAGCTTCTGGCCACATATCCACTCCATTACCAGGACCACCTATTTCTACTTCAGTAACATTACCTGCCTGCCCTTTTCTCAGCTCATTGCTGCTGAACCCCTCAATCATGCTCATGTTACCACTGGACTTGTCTAACCCAAGGCTCACCAGGCCAGCTTTCCTTTTTCCAATCTACATAAACTTGAACAAAACTCTGCTCCCTGTATCCTAACTCACAGTAAGTCCTGTGCACCCATCACCCCTGTGCTTGCTGACATACATTGGCTCCCAGTCTGGCAACACATGGGGGACTGATGTACAGGTCCTTCAATACTTCCACCTCCATAACATTGTCTCACCCGTCCATGCCACTACCTATCTGCACCTGAAATCCTCATCCACACCCTGTTAGCTCCACACTCGACTATTCCAATGCTCTCTGGCCAGCCTACCATCTGCCATAAACCTCAGCTAACCAAAACTCTGCTGTCTATACCCTGTGCTTCAGCAAGATCTTTGTACCCATTATCCCTATCTTTCCTGACCCACGTTGGCTTCAAGTCCCCTAATGCCTCTTGTGCATTTCCCCTTCCCTTTGCTACCCCATTGGTGGCTGCTCCTTCAGTTGCCTAGGCTTCACTGAATGGAATTTCTTCCCTAAACCCCCCCACCTTTCCACCTCCATGTACTCCTGAGGCCCTCATAATCTACCTCATCAACCAAGGTTTTGTTATCCCTCCTAATATTTCAATCTTTGCCTCAGCATTCATTTTTCCCTTATACCTCTGTGAAGTGCCCTGGATATTCTTTCTAGGTTAAAGGCAGATTCCAGAGTGATACATTTGAATCAAGGTAATTTCAGGTATATATACATATACATATACACAGCATGCCGGGTTACCTTGTAATCACCTTGTATTGGGTGGATCAGGTAAGCCTCATGGTTTATAAAAATCTGAATGATCTGAAATCTGAATGTCCATGATCAGTGTCACGAGACTTTAGAAAAGACAAGTGGGGTGTTAGAATATATAGCTAGAATGGTGAAATACATAACCGGAATAATCAAAGCTACAATGTCTGTGCCTATCTTGGGTATTGTACTCTGTGTTCCCCACATATGTTTTTTATTCATTCATGGGATGTGGGCATCACTGGCTAGGCCAGCATTTATTGCCCATCCCTAATTGCCCTCATTCTTGTTCAGAGTCAACCACATTGCTGTGTAGTCACATACAGGTCAGACCAGATAAGGACAGCAGATTTCCTTCCCTTAAGGACATTAGTGAACCAGATAGGGTTTTACAACAACCAAACTGACAATGGTCATCATTAGACTCTTATTTCCAGATTTTTATTGAATTCAAATTCCACCATCTGCTGTGGCAGGTCTCGGGTCACTGGAGCATTACCCCGGGCCTCTGGATTATTAGTCCAGTGACAATACCACTGCGCCATCGCCTCCCCACGCCCCTAGATATCCTAGAGATACCTAGGCCCTAGCAAAAATCCAGAGTAAGGCCACAGGATTTACACCAAGTCTTAAGATACTTAGTTATAGGAGCAGGAGTAGGCCACTAAGCCCCTCAAGCCTGCTCTGCCACTCAATAAGATCATGGCTGATTTGATTGTAACCTCAACCCCACATTCCTGCCTACTCCTGATAACCTCGTTGGTGACTTCCAGGCCCCCTGAGCATTCAGACTGTCTGGACCCTTCCAGGTATCAGACAGCCTTCCCTTACCCTGGTAATGGGGATTGTGGTCTCCACTGGAGGCACCTCCTCTGAGGAGAAAGGGAGGGGCAGAAGGGAGAGGAAGCCAGGTGTCCCAATGCAGCTTTCAGGGGAGGGACCAGTGGGAGGAGAGGCGCAGGCACAAGGGGCTCAGGGCCAGCAGGTAGTCCAAGGCGGAAGGGGCCGCAGAAGATGCCACTATCCTGCTGCCAGGGTTTACAAGCAGTGATGCAGCTACCTCAATATGTCCAACATGCAATGCCGAAGGAGGCTCTGCCTCTCCAGGGAGACCGTGACCTCCATTTGTCAGATGATCGGGCCTGAGATCAGCTCTGACTGTGTGGGTGGACACCCCATGCCAGTGGTTCTGAAGGTCACAGTGGCTCTCAACATCTCAACGGCTCTTTCCAAGGGTCAGTGGGGGATCTTTATGGAGTCTCCCAATCAGCTGTCCACAGCTGCGTCAAGCTGGTAACAGAAGCTCTGTTCAGCCAGGTATTGACTTTCATTCATTTCCGTATAGATGAGGCCAGTCAGGCTGAACAAGCCAGAGGCTTTGCAGTGATTGCTGGGTTCCCCCACTTTCAGGGTGACATCGACTGCACACATGTGGCCTTCAAGGTGCTAGCGAGTCAGCTGGGTGCCTTCGTTAACAGGAAGGGCTTCCACTCCATGAACGTGCAGATAGTGTGTGATCACAGGATGCAGATTCTGCAAGTCTGTGCAAGGTACCCAGGCAGCTCCCTTGACGCCTGTACCCTAAGACACTCCCAGCTACTGAGGCTCTTCAGTGCTCCACCCCGACTGGCTGGATGGCTGCTGGATGACAAGGGCTATCCCTTTGATAGGTGGCTCATGACGCCTCTCCGCCACCCAAGAACGGTACAACAGGAACCATGTTTCCACAAGGGCAGTGGCAGAGAGAACCATAGGTCTTCACAAGATGCGCTTCCGATACCTGGATCGTTCAGGGGGCGCACTGCAACACCCCCCCCCCCCCCCCCCCCCCCAGATCATGTGTCATTGATAGTGCTTGCATGCTGTGCTCTCCACAATTTGGCACTGGCAGGGGGAGGCCCACAGGAAGAAGAGCACCTTGACGCAGCTGCACAGGCCAGATGGTGAGTCCAGCAGTGAGTCAGAAGTGGAGCACGGTGAGGAGAACACTGAGCGTGTTGAGCCAGACCTCGGTAAACTCCAGGAGGCAGGGACACCAGGAAGGCCTTGATCCAATGCTCCTTCAACTAGGCTGACAAATAAGAACTACCACCTCATGCCAGGGCTGCCGCCTCCATCCTGGATCCCAGAAATGACCTTTACCTTGGCCCCCAATATACACTCAGTGCCTGTGCAATAAAGGTTCAAGCCACCTACGTCCAGATTACATAATGGCCTATCCTGAACCTACAAAACAAATGAAGCATACTCAACACAAAAGCAAATGTAATTTAATGTTGGAACTCAAATAGTATTGAACGGAACAATATCGGTGGTGTTGGTCACACCATTAAAAAAAGAAAAACAAAATAGGGGAACAAAAGACGACCCATGACCAATCCCTCTTGTGCTTAAAGTGCTTTAAACTTACGTTTACAGGCGCTACATCTAGGTGCCCCCCTTCCCCTCGCTGGCACTGGCATTGGAGGCAGCCTGCTGACTGTGCTGTCTTGTTGGCCTTGATGGTCGTCCTCTAGCCCGTGGAGCCTGTGCTGGCCCCGCCTGGGAGGGAGCGGCCAGTGCCACGGCTGGCATCTCCCCAGTCATCGCAGCCTCATCAGGTGCGATGGTCACAAGCGGAGGGGCGGAGGAGCTGCTGCCGTCATCCAAAGCGCCCTGAGAGGAGCCTGCAAAGATGACAAGCAGCTTGTGCACCAATGTGAGGTCACTGTGGACTTCCCTGCTCGCCATTGATGGATGGGCACTTAGCTGGGATACTGGGTGCCCCATCCATCTCACACACGGACACTGACCAGCTGTTGTCAGTGCCTGTGTGAGGGCTTGCAGGTCCGAGTACAACCCCAGGAACCACTGATTCTGTTCCTGGAGCAGCCTCTCCTTGAGAGTCACTACTTTCTCCATGGAGGAGGCAGTGTGCTCGGCCGTGAGGGTTAACGCAGTGCTCATGCTTTGCAGGGGCTCCTCCACAACAGAGACCATGGCACACATACCCTCTTGGATTTCGCCAGATCCTCTTGCACACCTGCTGGACATCCAGCATCTGCTGCCTAATGGATGACTCCAGAGGGCCAATATCAGCCTTTGACTGAGCATCGTCTTGGTCTCTAGCAGTCCTCTGACTGCCAGAGCCCTGGGCACTCTCTGCCTCCGCCAGCACCTCAAGCAAGTGTGAAGTGCCCTCACCAATGTGCACCGAGATACTAGCCGCCAAACTAATGCCCACCAAGGTGCTGGTATCTGCACTGGTGCCTGGTTCAGAGAATGGGTGTGACGCAGGTTCTTGGGGTGCATGATGGTCCTTGAGGGTCAGGGGTAGCTCGTTGAGGTGCTGTGCTTTGCTGCTTGGTGGCAGATCTAAGGGAGAAGAAGGACATGTCATTAGTTAAAGTCACCATAATGTCACTGTGCATGCCAGTCACCTTGGTGAGACAATGGAGATGTGCATCATGGTGCCATCGTCTTTCAATGATCGATGAGGAATCCAGCCTGGAGGCTCCCATCAGTGATGAAACTGCTCAAGAATGTTTCAACCGTCCGAAACTCTCAACTAAGTGCATTGCACTCTTATCTTCGTCTGACACCACAGCCTCACCACAGCTGGATGACCGAGATGCATGGGGCCCCTCAAGCTCCAAGGCCTCCTGCTCATACCAGGAGAGGATGGGGAGGTGTGGGGGGTCCTCTGCCAGTCCGCAACCTCTGAATATTGTTATGGGATGTCTTCTCCTGATAGGACAGAGGAGCATTGATTAGTCCACTCTCTACCTGCAGCGCCATTGCAGCCTGGCCAACCCCACCTGAGGAACACCTTGCAGGGCAGATCCAAGTCGTGGCCCTCGAGACGCAAGGCACTCAGTCAAAGCAGCCAGGGCTCGGCCTCTTGGCCAGCTCCAACATGATTGTCAGTTGGCTCTCAGACTCTAACTCCCCTGAGCTCCACGAGGGGCATCACCAGCTCAAAACAATTCAACACACTGACCCATGCCAACACTGTACTCACCCTTCCTGAGAGCAGCAGGTCATCGAAGCACTTCTGGCACTGCACCCGGGTGTGCTACACCACGCCGTGGCTGCTCACCCGGGCTCCCACCTCCTCCCATGCCCTCTTTGTGAGGTGCGGTAGCCTCCTCCTCCCATCTCTGGGGACAAGGGTGTCCCTTCTGGCAACCACCTGCTCCAGGAAGGCGGTGAGGCACTCGCTGGGAAAACGGGAGGGCCGAGTGCGCAGCCAACCTCACCTCCTGCCTGGTCTCTGCATCCTCATTTGCAGTCATGTTGCTGCTGCAACTTTGATGCGAGCAGCCTCCCTGGGGCTGCCTGCGCTGTTTTTGAACTGACCACTGGGTTGCCTTTGGACCCGGCAGACAACAAGCCCCCACCTGCCCCTTCTCAGATGTTCTCCAGCCAGCGTTCACATTGGAAGGCCCGCCAGCGTGAAATCGCGGTCCGGCCCCGATTGTTGGCAGCGGCCAGCTTCCCGACCGCTCTTGCCCACCCCTTCGGAGCCTGCCCGATGAGGGCTAAATTCTGCCCCTAGTCTTCGACACACTTGCTTTTACCTCAGAATTAATGTAAAATTCTATCATACTATGATCGCTGCTACCTCGGGATGCCTTCACTGTGAGATAATCAATTAATCCTATCTTGTTGCTCAATACCAGGTCTGATATAGCCTGCTCTCTGGTTGGCTCCAGAATATGCTATTCTGAGAAACTATCCCAAAAACATTCTATGAGCTCCTCATCTATGCTACCTTTGCCCATCTGATTTTTCCAGTCTATATGTACCTTTCAGACAAGTTCCAATTATCTCTTCCTTTATACTCTGTCTGACTGTGCAGTTACAATTAGGGGGCCTGTACACCACTCCCACAAATGACTTCTTGCCTTTGTCATTTCTCATCTCAACCTAAACTGCTCCTACATTCTGATTTCCTGAACTTAGGTGATCCCTCTCTAATGTACTGGGGGCTACGTAGCAACAGCTGTCTCCCGCATTTTGAATGTGTATACAATAAACTAACCCTTTTAGTTCACCCTATCTCAAATTTGCTGTGGGGTTATTAATAGAAATTGGATCGCACAAAAACTGAGTGGTTGGGAAATATGCCACTGCTTACAAAGGGGGAAATCATAAACCAAAAACGCCTTTCTGTTTACGGATAAGTGGAGTGAGAGGAGAACTCAGGGCTGTTTAAATTAAACCACTCTCCCGTCTGTAACAGATAGCTATCAAGGCATCACTTTCTGCTTGTTGGGTAAGATGCCAAAGGGTGTTGGTACCCAAGAAATTGTACTCCACACAAAATAGCTTCATGAAAACAAATTTGGGCAAGAGACTGTTTAATTTTCAGTGAAGTAATTAATACTATCAAAATCCTTATTACAAATGAAAAAATATTTCTCTATTTGTTTCCTCGTTTTCTTCTTTGAGTCAAGGCTAGCATACTACTTCCTTTAAATGGGAAGACCTGAATGTCGTCTGGGCTCAGTGGCAACAGACAAGTGGTATAGTTTTGTAGACCAGGATGTATCCTACTAATTTTAACTTTCACCTGTTCATATGATGTAGTGTTTCGCCGCCATACCTGAATTGAAAATTGGTAAAATTTGCCCCTCTAGATGAAAGCATAAAACATAACCACTGAAGCAATAGTCACCACATCATACATTTTGCAGCAAGTTAAATATATGTGAGCATTGTCTGATGGAAGCAATCAATACCTTGGTTAAATAGTAAAGCTTCATGATTGGTTGAGTGTGAAATGTTCACTTAAAATCTGGTAGCTATGATGCTTATTTTTTATTGACTAATGTCTTGATTCTCTTGCAAACTAGGAAGAAATAATTAAAAAAGGACATTGTTCCTTCATTATCATCTGGGATATTAGTGGCTAAATGTCTAATATCAAATCTAAAATGACTAGGACGAAAGTAAGAGCAATGCAACCAACTGGTAACCTGAAAAACAACAATCCAGCCTCAGGACCTAATGTACCGATCAAAGAGCCCCTGGATTTTACTGGTATAACTGGTGCAGCCATGCCCATTCCAGAAGCAAAATCATTGACCATACATTTTGATGCTGTTAAAATGCAGAAGCTGGGGCCATCAAAGAAAATTGACTTTGGAGGAGAAAAACATGACATTTCTGCCAAGGATGCCTCAATTAAAGTAAGATGAAATTCTCTTCATATCCTGACTTATTCACAATATTGCCTTCAAGTATTGTTTAGATGTTTGCCTCCGAGCTTACTCCTGTTCTATGCTGCCTCATCAGTATCTCCCAGCATGTCTTCCCTTCTTGAAAATTTGCTCCAGTCACCCATCCCTAAGGATGGTGTTCTCTCTTACTTTTTCAACTACTATTATACCTGTGCTTTCCAAAGTTATGAAAGCTGCTATTAACTCACAAATTATTTATCATATTAAAGGTGTGCCCTAAAGAAAGAAAGACTTGCATTCTCTATAGTATTTTTCAAGACCTCACGTTGTCCCAAAGCTCTTCACAGCAAATTAAATACTTTTGAAGTGTCATTACTTATATAATATAGGAAACGTGGCAACCAATTTACATACAGCAAGGTCCCCCAAACAGGAATGTGATAATGACCTGAAAATCTTCATTTAATGATGTGGGTTGAGGAATACCTATTGGACAGGAAGCTGGGAAGAACTCCCTTTCTGTTCTTCAAAATAGTGCCATGTGATCTTTTACATTCACCTGAGATGACAGTTGTAGTTTTGGTTTAACATCTCATCTGAAAGACGGCACCTCTGAATATACAGCACTCAGTGGACTGTCAGCTTAGCATTTGTATCCAAAGCTTTGGAGTGGAATTTGAACCCATAGCCTTGTAACTCAGATGTGAGAATACTAGCAATGAACCACCACTAACATAATTACCCTTAACATCTGAGCCCTGGGGTGCCATAACTGGGGTGTACCCCAAAGATGAACTGAGGAGCCCCCACCCCCCCTCAGATGATCCACGTAAGGATTGCATGGCAGTTGCCTGAGAAATTCAAACTTCCGTTGGGCAATTGTCTTGTAATGGGAACCATCCAAAAGTACGATATAAATCGCAAACTGGTTCCAATTGTCTTACAGAATAGTTAGCCAGAAAAAGTTAGAAGAATTAAAAGCACTTTCAGAAGCATACAATATAACAAACTCACCAGAGGAAAGGTCATGCTAATGACTATATTGATTATTGGCCAATAATTTGCATGGAGTGAAAATCAGAATTGGATTGCCACTACACTCCTACTTACTTATCTGGAAATGAAGTGGGGGGTGGTTAACGGGGGTTGATGGGACGTCGTCAGGGAGGGCGGGATTAATGGGGGTTGATGATTACTTCTGGGTAATTATAGTACTGACCTCGCCAACCCCCCATGGGACTGCCGTCACCCACCCATTAGAACCCCCCTGACTAGGTCCCATCAACCCCCATTAATCCCACCCTCCCTGACGACGTCCCATCAACCCCCGTTAACCACACCCCACTTCATTTTCAGATAAGTAAGTAGGAGTGTAGTGGCAATCCAACTCTGATTTTCACTCCATGCAAATTATTGGCCAATAATCAATATAGTCATTAGCATGACCTTTCCTCTGGTGAGTTTGTTATATTGTATGCTTCTGAAATTTTACCCTTGCACACTTTAGTGAATCATTTATCATTCTTGAGATATCTCCAAAGCCTTTGATGAAGTCTACCACTGTTTGCCACTAAACCTATAATTATCATAAGATCTTTCTTTAAAGCAATGTTACCTTATTTCTTCTCAAATCATTCTTACCTGTGCTGTGATTTGTTGTTCAACCTATGAAAACTTTCCCATAAACTCAGGAAGGCTCTCTCCCACTGCATTATTCTCCCTATCAATAACCACTACTGCTGATCAACCATCCAAACCCACTCTGCTACTGATAAGTTCTCCCTGCATTCATTACCTTCCTACAAATTGCACACAACCAAAATATTATTTTCATATAATGTTTATTAATAATAGTCAAAAATGTGCCCATACTCATGTAAAATTGGTGGTCATCTGACACACCTTGCTTCTAAGCTGTATTTTATGCATTGGGGAGGCAATGTATTATGGGCCACTGAATGATTTTATAAATGTACATATTTTTCTGCTGCACTTGATTGGCAAGAAGAATGATTGTTCTGACTGGAACTCCTAAACTTTTGCCTTTAGAAAAGTTTGCAGAAGATACCAAATTGTGGCAGATGGTGAGACGAAATGATGGAGATTGCAAGATTGCAAAAGCATTTAACCAGGTTAACATTAGCGGATTGGAAAAATGGGTAGTAGATGCAGTTTAATGAGATGTGGGCCAGAATTTTATATTCGCCGTGTGGGCGTGTGCCCAACACGCCGGAACGTAAAATGATGCGCGATGACGTCTGCCGATAATTGAAAGGCCTATTAAGGCCATTGACAAGGGAATTGAGTTGAATTTTATGCTGCCCGTCCAACCTTATGGCCTTTACGTTTTAATACTAATTAAATAAAAACTTTCTTTTGAAAATAAAAACATGTCCCATCTCATGTGACACAGTAAGATATGACAGGATGAAGGAATGGAGAGATCTAGGAGAGGAGAATTGGAGGCCTTTAAAGGTGAATGTGCAGGTAAAAACAGACTTTAAAAACATAAATGCAATTCTTGCTTGTATATGTAACAGCATTGAGTACAGTAATATTGAATTTGTCCATGACATGGGTGAGGATGAAATTGGAGCATTGCGTACCTTTGTATAAAGACTTGGAAGGTTACATTTGCCTGATAACAAGAATGATCAGTTATATTTATAAAGACTTGAGCAGTCTGAGGCTTTTTCATTGCAATAGTAAGGAGGAACTAACATACGTTTTAAAATTATTAAATGATTTGAAAGGCTAGTGAAAGGCTGTTCCTACCAGTTGATGATTCAATACGAGGATAAAGATTCAAACACTATAAAAAAGGGGAAGTTGGACGATATTTGTGCAAACAGACTTATTGGAACATAGTTTTACTATACATGGGGCAGGACTTTTAGTTGGGCGAGCGCCCGCGATCAGCAGATCTGGGATCGGCCGGGGAACAGACCACTGACCGCATTTAGCCCCCGACCGCGATTTCATGCTGGCTGGAAAATTACTGCCAGCTAGTGTGAAAGGCGTGCTGAAATGCTCAGCGTTGCCAGGAGGAGGACGAGCGCTAAAGCCAGCATGGGTGTGGGGGAGTGCGGAATGAAAGCTCCCTGAAGGCAGAGAGCTGCCTCGTGGAGCTAAAGAATGTAATGTTGGATGGGCAACGAAAAATCTCTGTCAATTATGACGTTAATGGCCTTAATAGGCCTCTTAATTGTCGACACTCTCTCGCACACCCGCCGACCGAAATATCACGCGAGTGCGAGATGACATCGGGACACTCGTCAGACGTCATCATGTGCTATTTCACGCTTGAGCGGGTTGGGCGCGTGCCTGCACACCGAGAGAAAAATTCTGCCCATAGTTGTTGAGGTTCAGACTAGCATAATTTAAGGGAACCTGGATAAGTATTTGAAAAGGAAGAATATAAAAAGCAAAGTATTATGGACCACTGAAAAGGCAGTGGTATGATTGACTGAATGGTCTGCTTCAGTGCAATAATTTCTATGACATGGAACACTATTGTTATGTAGGCAAACATCAACATGATTTCAGTCACTCACAACTGGTATAATAAAAGCAAAATACTGCAGATGCTGGAAATCTGAAATAAAAACAGAGCTAATCTTCGAGTTGACTTCAGAACATTCAAGAAGTAGAAGTATTCAAGAAATATTCACCTCGAAATGCTAACTGTTTTTCTCTCCACAGATGGTGCCAGTCCTGATGAGTATTTCCAGCACTTTCTGTTTTTACTCACAATTTGGTATCCTGGACCTCAGGTTGATGAAAATGTCCTGATCATCTATTGAGTACAAAAGATGTGTTAATTACATTTTATTACAACTTTTATAACTTTTCATATACATATCTGTAGGTTTCTGTGTATGATAAAAAGCAGTTGAGGGAAAGAATCTCTATGCTGGAAAAAGAAACTGCACAACTGAAAGCACAGCTTAAGGAAAAGGATATAACTATATCCAATGTCACTAAACTAATGCAACATAAGGTAATGTACGCTGATCAGCAATGTTCATCAATACTCAGCTTAGTTTTATTCCAAAAGAGTATTCTTACCTGGCTGTTCAGAATAAGATATATAATTATCACAGGAACACAGGGACAGGAGTAGGCCATTTACTCCCTTGAACCTGTTCCGCTCTTCAATGAAATCATAGCTGTTCGATGACCTAACTCCTTTGCTCACCTTTGTCCCATATTCCTTAATTCCTTTGGCTAACAAAAATCAATCTCAATTTTAAAATAAACAAATGATCTAGCATCAATTGCCATGTGCAGAAGAAAATTCTAATCTTCTGTCACCCTTTGTGTGAAAAAGTGTTTCCTAATTTCAATCCTGAAAGGCCTGGCTCTAATGCTTAGACTATGTCACCTGTTCCTGGAGTCCGAAACTAGCAAAAATAGTTTTTCTCTATCTACCTTATCTGTTGCCTTCAATATCTTGAAAACTTCAATCAAATCACCCCTTTACCTTCTAAATTTCAAGGAATACAATCCTAGTTTTCCTACATTACAACAGTGACTACTCCTCAAAAGTATTTCATCAGCTTTAAAGCACTTTGAGATGTCTGGTGGTCATGAAAAGTGCTATATAAATGCAAGCCTTCCTTCTCTTCCCTTCCCTCCTCTCCTTCCTTCCTTTCTTTCTTTCCTTCTATTATTTCTCTCCTTCCTTCTCTAGGACTGCTCGGTCCTCCAGGTGTGGTCTAATCTGGACTTTGTATAGCTGAAGCTTGACTTCTACCCCCTTGTATTCTATTTTGCTAGATACAAACTCCAGAATTCCATTAGCCTTTGTGATTATTTTCTGTACCCTTTCATGATATTTTATGATGTGTGTACTTGGACCCCCAAGTTTCTTTGGACATCCACTGTTTCTAGCTTTTCACCATTTGGAAAATCATTTTTAGATCTAAAGAGGAAGGCCTCACAATGTGGCTTATCCACATTGAAATCTATTTGCCACAGTTTTGCCTATTCATGTAATCAGTCAATATCTTTCTGTAATTTTGCACTTCCATCTCTACTTCTTACATTACTACCTATTTTTGTCTCATTGACCAATTTGGATATGGGCTTTTTATTCCATCACCTAAGTCGTAAATGAAAACAGTGAATAGTTGATGCCCCAACAAAGATCTTTGTGGGACAGCACTAGTCATCTCCCGCTAATTAGAATACTTGTCCATTATCCCTACTTTGTCTCCTTCTGCTGAGCTAAATTCCTAACTAGTTCAATAATTTGCCTTCAATTCCTTGAGCCAGGAAGCGAGCTAGAGAGGGAATTTCAGAGTTTGGGGCTTAGGCATCTGAAGGTATGGCCACCAATGGTCATAGAGTCATAGAGCTATTTACGGCAGAGAAGGAGGCCATTTGGTCCTTTGAGTCTTTGCTGGCTCTGGTAGAGCGATTAAAATCAGGGATGCCCAAGGGGCCAGAATTAGATGAGTGCAGATATCTTGGAGGGTTGTGGGGCTGGAGGAGGTTACAGAGATAGGGAGGGGCAAGGTCATGGAGGGATTTGAAAACTTGGAAGAACATTTTTAAATTAAAGAGTTACATAACTGAGCAAATGTAGGTCAATGAACACTAGGTGATATGTTTCCTCACAACAGATGTTAGGTTAACTGGTCTGTAAGTCCTTGGCTTTCCTCTGTCACCTTCACAAAATAGTGGAGTGACATGTATAATTTTCCAATCTGAAGGAATGGTTCCTGAATTGAGAGAACTTTGGAAAATTATAGTTAGGGCACCTAAAATGTTCTCACCTACTTGCCATCCTTCTTAAAGAGCCAAAGTCAAAAATATGAGTTTGTAAAATGGAATATTTGTTGCACACCATCACATCATGAATTAATCATAACTCAATTTTCTCAATACCATTCTCACCGAATCCATGCTAGAAGAGATAGATTGTTTACTACTCAGCCTGAGTGTGTATCCATCTTGCTAACTGAAATATACAACAGATTTCTGTTACTTAAGAAAGTGAAAAAAAAATCAGCTCTTTGACTTTTACGTTAAATGCTGCCTTCATTTACCCAATTCTACAAATAAAGATTTGCATTTATAGTATGTTACCTAAATCAGTTATGCTATCTGCAGAATATCTACAGAAGCATAATATCTGCAGATGGAAGGTGCAACGAAGAAATAAGAACAGGGTAGCAATGGGAAAAGCTGTATTTAGTAAGAAGGGACAGTTGCTAACCGGAAAGCTGAATAAACAACTTAAGAAGTAACTTAGAGTTTGATTTGGAGTGTTGTTTTGTACGGATGTGAAACTTGGACCTTAAGAAAAGAGGAGACTAACTTTGCTAAATAGCTTTGAAATGTGTGTTTGGAGGAGAATGGAAAGGATCAGCAGACAGAAAAAGTAACAAATGGTGAAGTGCTGAGGAGAGCGAATGAAGAAAGGAATTTGCTGAACGCAATTAGGAAAAGGCAGAGTTACTGGGCAGGGCACACCTTAAGAGGAATTAGACTAGTAAGAGACTATGGAGGGAAGATTTCAAGGAAAAAGAGGAAGAAGGAGGAAGAGAATATCATTGCTGGATGGCTTGAAAATTGAAGTAAGTATTTGGAAAATAAAAGACTGGCCCAGGGCAGAGAGACATGGAGAAGACTATGAGCCAGCAACCTGCCTTTGAGCAGGGAACAAATGATGACCTAAATCAGCTTATCCCATCAAACCATGTTACGCTATCCATGGCACTGATAAGGCAAGGCAACCCTTGAGTTGGATTCAGAGTGAGTTGGATCTGCTTTTTTTTTATTCATTCATGGATGTGGGGTTTATGGGAAAGGCTCATGGAAGAGGGGAGAGACAGGACTGTGCAGGTCCTGGTTGATGGAGGGAGGGTGCTAGCTGACAGAGGAAGGGTGCTGCCTGACAGAGGGTAAGTCAAGGTTGATCAATGGCAGGTCAAGGTTGATTGAGGGAAGGTCAAGAGTGATGGAGGGCAAGTTGAGGATGACCAATGGAGAGTTGAGGGTTATCGGGGGAAGGATGATGGTGACAGAGGGAAGATTGAGGGTGAGTGGAAGGTCAACTGTGATGCAGGGAGGTTCAAGGGTAATGGAAGGCAGGCTGAGTGTGACAGAAGGATTGAGGGTGATGGAGGGATGGTCATGAGTAATTGCCAAAGGGTGGAGGGTGATAGAGGTTGATGTAGAGATTGTTGAGGGACATCGTGGCAACACCAGGGTGTGGTGGGAGGAGTAAAAACAAAAACTGCTGGAAATGCTCAGCAGATCAGGCAGCAACTGTGGTGAGAAACAGAGTTAATATTTCAGGTTGAGATGACCTTTGCACATTACATTAATTTTGTTTCTCTCCACAGGTGCTGCCTGACCTGCTGAGCATTTCCAGCATTTTTTGTTTTTATTTCAGATTTCCAGCATTTGCAGTATTGTGCTTTTGTGTTAGTGTGGTGGGAGAAAACCAAGCTATGTTCGAAGGACAGCAAAGAGATTCCCGTAGGTGCATAGGGCACAACCTCTGGGATGAGGGCCAAGTAAACAGTGGTTTACATCCGCAAGCAGATCTTTCCAGGGCACCACTGGAGGAATGTGTGTCATATCACAGGCAGCCACACATCGATGCAGGTCACCAGTGCCCTATTTAAAAGGGCCAAGGACTATATGCAATTTAGTATGGATCTAGATGGCCAGGGCTCAGGAGGTGTTGGCTTCGGGGCTATCGCAGGTTTCACACAGGTGCAGGGGATTATCAACTACATTCACATGGCCATCAGTTTTTTTTTTATTCAATACAATCTGAACAACATCAAAAGATTTCAGCTCCTTTCTTCAGCTCTTTCACAGCCAGACCTGGAGGCAGTGACTGTTTGAGTTTCTCAGCCTTCTCTTTGTCAGTGATGACTAGTGTGTTTGGTACCTATGGCACTGTACTTTGAATTTTACATTGTCTTTGTTCTTCTTAATTTTCACAGATTTTGCATCCTTTCTTCTTGCTGTTAACAAAAAGTCTTTGATTTCTGCTATCATACGAGGCATGGCTACGATGAGTCCAGAGACGGGGAAATAAACCGTGCTCTGAGGCTCAGCCGCTCAGCGAGAAAGAAATTGAATTAAATTCCACCAGCTGCTATGGTGGGATTTGAATCAGTGTTCCAAGAGCATTAGCCTGGGCCTCTGGATTGCTAGTCCAGTGATTACCCACTACACCACTGTCTCCTGCCTGCCTCAGCCACATGGCCATCAGAGCTCCCTGAGATCAGCCTGCTGCATTCATCAGCTGCAAAGGGTTCCACTCCATCAATGCTCAATTGGTCTGTGAACACAGGAAACAAATCCTTCAGGTGTATTTTTGGTTCCCAGGAAGCTTTCATGATTCCAACATTCCCTGCCACCATAGGTGCAAGGGTTGTTTGAAGCCCTTGTGCGACTGCATGATGGATCCTGAGTGATAGGAGCTGTCCATTGAAAATATGACTACTGACACCAATCCACAACCAGTGAAGAGAGCTACAATGCTTTCCATTGTTCCACAAGGACAGCAATTGAGCAGACCATTGGCTTGTTGAGGATGGAGTTCCAATGCCTGGACTGCTCCAGTGAAGCCCTGCAGTATGCACCTCACAGGATTTTGAGGATCGTTGTGGTCTTCTGTGTCCTACACAACATTGCGCTGCAGAGGGGAGAGGATTTGCCAATCGCTGAGATGAAGGAATTACAATCCTCATCATTGCTTGACACCCGCATGAGAACCAGACTGATGTAATATCACCTTTATATTCACCATGGCAGTGTGGAGTAGGTCATTGACCCTTTTCCTGCAGTGAACCCCAAGGCTGCTAACCTCCTTGGACAGGTGGGAGGGTTTCCTGGTATTGTTGGTGGGGAAGAGCACCTGCTGCCGGAGGAGAACCTGCAGAGTGACATCGCTGAACTGTGGGGCCACACATTGTCTGCTCTGAGCCATGTTCTGCCTTATTCTGGAGGTCAAATGAAGGTGAATGTGGCTCAGGTTCACAGATGAGAACAGAGTCTGGAGCCAACTGGAGGTAAATGTGACTAAGTATCCAAGATTAAGGCAGATTCTGAAGGCCAATTAGAGGATCTTGTGGCTCTGTAGCAGACTCTGTGAACAGACTCTGCTTGTAGGCAATACATACGTGTCCAAGGCCACTAAAATATGGCGCCCGGACCTCCAATCCCATCAGCTAATGACAGGTTTGCTGATTTCCTGCTGCGTAATTGGCTGGGCCCATGCCTTTACATATCTAATTGACTAGCCACTGCCTAATTGCTCACGGAGAGCATTTCCCAATGCGAGCAACAGTTCCGCCCACTTGCGGATCCACTGGTGGGACCTGCATCTCGTGCACTATATTCCACCCTTGATGTTTAGTGTCATGCAGCACAGGTATTATTACTGCTGTAATCAGACAATTAGCCCAGATTCCTGTATTCTTTGAGGAATTGCTGGTTTAATAGCAATTTAGAAAATTTTACAACATTGCATACCTAAACGTCCAGAAAGCCTCACAATAGGCTGCTACTTAAACTTAAATGTATGGGAATTGATTGCGGATATTAAAACAATGATAAAGCAAAGTGTACTTGTTACAGAATTAATCTTAAGTGATGGGAAGTAGAAAGTGGAGTGCCTCAAGGATTATTGCTGAGCTCCTATTGTTTCTAGTTTAAAGCAACTTCTTGGATTTAGAAACCCAATTTGCATGTGACATTAAACTGGGGGAGCACACAAATGAATCTGATGAGGTAGCAAAGGGCCTACAAAAGGAGCTGGATAAAATTTGTAAGTGGGCAGAACATCAATGGAGGAAGTTGTACACAGACAAGCACAGCAAAAGAAAAATGGACAACATACTGAACTAATTAAGGAAGAAATTGAAAGGGTGCAGAATATTCTGCAGGGAGAAAGGAGTGAGCCAGAGGTTGTGGCACATATTGGTACCAACGACCAAGGGACGATAGATATTAAGGCTCTAAGTTCAGACTTTCAGGAGCTAAGGAGGAAGTTAAAAAGGAGGACCTCAAAGGTAGTAATCTCTGAATTATTCCCACTGCTATGTGCCAGCAAGAATAGAAAAAGGCAGATAGGGAGGATCAGTGCGTAGTTTGAGACATGGTGCAAGAGTTAGGGCTTCAAATTCTGGGGCATTTCTGGGATAGAAAGCACCTATTTAAACACCTTTTCGAACCTCAACAGAACTGGGACCAATATCCTCATGGGGAGGTTCATTCGTATGCTTGGGAGGGGTTTAAACTAAATTGGCATGGAGGTGGGCACCAGCTTATAGAAGGTGAAAGGAGTGACAAGGTGTGTAAAGGAGTGCATGATGGATATTACTAGAGAAGGAAGTGGTACCATATTAGATAGGAGCAGACTAAGAAGGCCTGAAGGAATACAAAGCCAGGTTCAGACTGCATATATGTAAATGCACGAAGTGTGGTGACTAATGTTAGGGAAGGAAACAGCTAAAGAAGCTCAATTGCTAATTATTAGGTTGTTTAACTATGTACCCATTTGGTTATATAAAAGGGATAACAGCTGAGATTAGTCCGGTCTGTGGAGAGTTTTATGACAAGCAATAAAACTCTGCCTGAAGGAGTCTGTCTTGGTTTCGGTCTTCATTTCTAAAGAACTATTGGAACTTAACAACTAAGGTTGGTGAGCGACAAGCACAAATAGCTATGTGGGAATATGACGTTGTGGCAACAATGGAAACATGACTTAAAATTCACAGCTACAAGTGTTCAGAGAAAATTCGGAAGATAAAAAGGGAGGTGAGGTGGCAGTACTTATTAGGGAAGACATTGTAGTGTTAGAAAGAGAAGTTGTCCTTGAGGGGGCAAGGACAGAATTCCTTTAGTTAGAGTTGAGAAGCAAACAAGGTATGATCACACTACTGGGGATATTCTATAGGCTTCCACGTAATGAGAGAGAGAGGTAGCAGAACAAATCTGCAGGGAAATTGAGATGTGCAAGCTCTAAAAAGTGATATTATTGCGGGGCAAGGGGCTTTAATTACCCAAATATCGATTGGGATAATGTTAGAGTAAAAGGAAAAGAGAAGAGGAATTTCTGAAATGTTCAGGAGAACTTACTTGACCAGTATTTTCCCGGTCCAATGAGGAAGGAGGCATTGCTGAGTCTGGTGCTGGGGAATGAGGTGGGTCAGGTGTACAAAATGGCTGTAGGACAGCACTTGAATAAGAGTGATCACTGTATCACAGGGTTTGGATTAGTAATGGAGAAAAGCAAGGAAGGATCTAAAGTAGGAATTCTAAATTGGAAGAGGGCTAATCAATGGGATGAGATGGGATCTAGCCAAGGTAAAATGGAACCGAAATTTGACAAGAGAAACAGTACAAAACAGTGGATGATCTTTAAGGAAGAGATGTTTTGAGTGCTGGCTAGTTACATCCCAACAAGAGGAAAAGGAAACTCTTTCGAGTTATCAACAGTCACAGATTGCAACTCTTTCGAGTACAATCACAGTTCTTGGTTTCCGGGAGTGGGACGTGAACCCACAACCCTCTGATTCAAAGGTGAGGGTGCTATGGACTGAGCCACAGCTGACACCTCAAGAGGAAAAGGAAGGGGGAACCAAAGCCAGGGCACCATGAATAACAAGGGAGATAGTGAATACAATAAAAAAAAAAGAAAATAGTGTATAATGCATGTCCAGTGAACTCTCCAATTGAGAAATGGGCCAAATACAACAAGTTGAGAGCATAAGTAGTGAGGAAAATAAGACTGATAAAGAGAAATTATGAGAGTAGGGTTGCAGCCAACATAAAAGGGAACCCAATAAATCTTCTGCTGGCTAGTAAATAGTAAGTGGGTGGTAAGAGGCGGGGTGGGGCCGATTTGGGACAAATGTTTAGAGACGCGGGGCAAGGCTAGAACACCTGATGAATACTTTATATCAGTGTTTACTAAGGAAAAGGTTGCTGACAAAATATTGGTAGTGGCGGAGATGGTGGAGGTAATGGATGGGGCAAATATTGATAGGCAGGATGTACTGGAAAAGTGGCTACACTTTGAGTGGATAAGTCAGTTGGTTCGGATGGCTTGCATCCCAGGTTGTTAAGGGAAGTGGGGGTTGAGATAGCAGAAGGGTTTGCCACACATAATCTTCCAATCTTCCCTAAATGCCAGGGAAGTGCCAAAGGATTGGAATATGATACCCTTGTTCAAGAAAGGGTTTAAGGACATTCCTAGTAATAACAGGCCCAGTCCATTTAAAAACAGTGGTGGGTAAGGTTAGGATTAGGGTTACTGTTGCTGATGTTTAAGCCTGGACCTTGATCTTATCCCTGAGCTGGCTCAAGTATAGCTGCTTCACAGCCTAGCTTCTGATATAAATGATGTTGCTGTCCAAATACTGGGCCCTGTCTAAATGCTCTTGCCACTCAAGAACTCTTGTTCTTTTGCTTGTTTTGCTGTATTTGCGAGACACCTAAGTTTAGGGTCAGTGCAACAACGTTGTGCAGGGTACAACCAAGTTTGGAAAGAGTAAAGAAAATGCCGTAAATTAATGATTCAGTGTAACTTGGGTTTTAAAAGCCTGAAGATTATAAAGGAAAGAAATATTAAATGGAGGTAAAGAGCTCCAAAGTCTTGAATTTTTAGGAAAGAATGCTATGGCTGGGATTTTCCAGCCCCAACAGTGGCAGGTGTGATGGCGGGCGCAGGGGGAACAATGCAGTGGGAGCTTAAAAATCAGTTTCCCACCAGCGTGAAATGATGGCGGGAACGTGCACTCCTGCCTGTCATGGCAGGTCGCCGTTCCCACAAGAGGTCGATGTGAAGCCATTGTGCATCCCATTAATTGTATGCAGATGAAACCCCAATAGGAATTGTCTCCCTCACCGTGCCACCCCCCCCCCCCCCCCCCCCGCCCAATTACAATTAGCCATGCCATCAGCGGGATATCACGCCGGTGTCCAGAACATGTCTGGACCAATGTGGTGTGGACATATCAGGACTAACCTGTGAGAAGGCCTGGGGCAAGTTGCGGAAATTGAAAGATGGAGGCCTCCAGTGACCATGGACCCTGGAATACCACGTGCAGCAGTGGCTGGTGGAGCTTCTAGGACGTGGATCTTTGCACTGCAGGAGCCTCTAGGACGTGGATCTTTGCATTGCAGGAGCCTCTAGGACGTGGATCTTTGCACAGCAGGAGCCTCTAGGACGTGGATCTTTGCTTTGTAAGAGCTTCTAGGATGTGGATCTTTACACTGCAGGAGCTTCCAGGACTTGGATCTTTGCTCTGTAGGATCCTGCAGGACGTGCATCTTTGCGATGCAGGAGCCTCCAGGACGTGGATCTTCGTGCTGCAGGTGGTCAGTTGCATGAGGTACTGTTGGGCCACGATGGTTGGATTGGGGGATTAGGCGGGGAGGAGAGGAATGAAGAGGTGGGGTGGGTGTGGAGGCCTAGAGGAGGGCAGGGGAGGTTGGGGGTGGTAGGAGAAAGAGAATGGAATGGGTGAGGTGGTATGGAGCGGGAGGGTGCGAAGGGCTATGGTGGAGAGTGGGCGAGGGGGGTGTGTGGGGTGTGCAGGTGTGAACGAGGATAGGGGTTGTGCAGGTGTGAACGGGCATGGTAAGGGGAAGAGGGAAAAGAGGTTCAGAGGGACACTCCTCGGGAAGATAGGGGACGTGGACATTCACCTGCACGAGACAGAGGGTGATGGGGGAGGGTTGTAGGGTGACTATGGGGAGGTCTATGGTCACACCAGGAGGATCAATGATTTTGTGGGGTGGGGTGGGGGGGGGGGGCGGGAAAGCGGCGAGGGGTGTGGGTCATGGGGAGAGGTTGGGAAGTGTCGGTCGCAACCTGAAGAGTCATATGCACCATGGCTGCTGCAACTGTCTAAAGCCTCGAGGTGGCTGTCTCGAGATGCTGCATGGGAGTTGGGTCATTGCGGGTGGGCAGAGCGGCGTGTCAGCTCAACTGGATGACTGAAGGGGAACCCCAGCACGTAGTACTGACAATGCTAAGGCATTTCAACAGATGAGCGCATGAAGGGCAAAGGCTTACTGTGCGTGGGAACCTTCTTGCACATGGCTCGCAAGGGTCCTGACAAAGATTCCTGCCTCCCTGCACATGCATGATTCCAGGGACATAGACCCATCCTGGGGCGTCCCCTTGTAGATGGTGGGGGGGTGGGGGGAAGGTGGCGGGTGAGGTTTCTATGTGACTAAGACCATAAGACATAGGAGCAGAAATTAGGCCATTCGGCCCATCGAGTCTGCTCCGCCATTCAATCATGGCTGATAAGTTTCTCAACCCCATTCTCCCGCCTTCTCCCCGTAACCTTTGATCCCCTTACCAATCAAGAACCTATCTATCTTGGCCTTAAGTACACTCAATGACCTGGCCTCCACAGCCTTCTGTGGCAATGAATTCCATAGATTCACCACTCTCTGGCTAAAGAAGCTTCTCCTCATCTCTGTTCTAAAAGGTCTTCCCTTTACTCTGAGGCTGTGCCCTCGGGTCCTAATCTCTCCTACTAATGGAAACATCTTCCCCACGTCCACTCTATCCAGGCCTTTCAGTATTCTGTAAGTTTCAATCAGATCCCCCCTCATCCTTCTAAACTCCATCGAGTATAGACCCAGAGTCCTCAAACGTTCCTCAAATGTTAAGCCTTTCATTCCTGGGATCATTCTTGTGAACCTCCTCTGGACCCTCTCCAGGGCCAGCACATCCTTCCTGAGATACCGGGCCCAAAATTGCTCACAATATCTAAATGTGGTCTGAACTAAAAATCACAATTAAACCACATCAGACCTCATTAAAGTGCAAGTGTAGTCTATTTACAAAAGTGCAAGAACATGAACAGTTATAGTGCACCCTTGCAACTACATGTAAAATCATAACTTCTTAATCTTTCGTTCCCTACCACTTCTTCTAGGTGTCCAACTGACACCCCAGTTTGCCCTTTTGTCTTGGACGACCTTGGCAGGCATCCACTGGAAACTCAAGGGCTAGAGGGCCCCGGCTTACTTTGGCTCTCCTGTTGTGGGGCAGCTGCTCGCTCTGTGGTCACAAGAGGATGAAGCTTGAAGGGGTCACAGGCAAGGGGGATTCTGAAGGGCTGGACAACCTCAGAGAATTCTGAGTGGAGATCCCAGGGATGTCCAACAGCCGCTCCTCCTCCCTTTGGGTGCTGAGGGCCCCTCTCTGACTCCTTGAGGAGAAAAGGCACCTGGAGGGAGGTTGAGGAGCCCATCCCCCTCTCATGGAGCAACTGCAAGATCTCACCCATGACTACAGAGATGAAGCGAAGGTCTGCGCGCATCTCCGACAGAAACTTGGCGTTCTGCTAGACGAGGTTCTCCATGGCATTTGCCATCCTCCCCATCAAGATCTCCATGTGCGCACGGGTCTGAACCACTTCATCAGAGAGCAGGCGGACGGACTCCGCCTCACATGCTGCTCTGTTGAGGGCCTCCGCTACCTCTGCCTGATGTTTCCCCACTTCTAGCTGCCTCCCCAGCATCCCGGGCAGGTTCTATCTCAGTGGCTTGTTATCCGACTTGGACATCTCAGATGCCTCTCCCGCAGCAGTCCTCAGAGTGCCGGTGAACTTGGCTGACCCTGCCTCCCGCTGCTGTGGACATGTGTCTGTGTGGTGACCACCAGATTGAGCCCCTGTCTGAACTGGATCTAGTACCCACCAAGGTGTGTGTCTCTGGCCTGGTGGAGGGTACAGGTGACTGCTGTGACAGCTCTACAGGTGCACTTTCTCCATCCTCCCCAATGTCCTCAGTCCTCTGTGGGCTAGACAGGACTTCTGGCCTTTGCCTCTTCTTGCTGGCATCTGTAATGGAGAGAGGAGAGAATGAGTGACTGCATGAGCTACCTCCAACACGGAGGCCTGCATGACCCTTAGGTTTCTATGTGACTAAGACCATAAGACATAGGAGCAGAAATTAGGCCATTCGGCCCATCGAGTCTGCTCCGCCATTCAATCATGGCTGATAAGTTTCTCAACCCCATTCTCCCGCCTTCTCCCCGTAACCTTTGATCCCCTTACCAATCAAGAACCTATCTATCTTGGTCTTAAGTACACTCAATGACCTGGCCTCCACAGCCTTCTGTGGCAATGAATTCCATAGATTCACCACTCTCTGGCTAAAGAAGCTTCTCCTCATCTCTGTTCTAAAAGGTCTTCCCTTTACTCTGAGGCTGTGCCCTCGGGTCCTAATCTCTCCTACTAATGGAAACATCTTCCCCACGTCCACTCTATCCAGGCCTTTCAGTATTCTGTAAGTTTCAATCAGATCCCCCCTCATCCTTCTAAACTCCATCGAGTATAGACCCAGAGTCCTGAAACGTTCCTCATATGTTAAGCCTTTCATTCCTGGGATCATTCTTGTGAACCTCCTCTGGACCCTCTCCAGGGCCAGCACATCCTTCCTGAGATACCGGGCCCAAAATTGCTCACAATATCTAAATGTGGTCTGACCAGAGCCTTATAAAGCCTCAGCAGCACATCCCTGCTTTTATATTCTAGTCCTCTCGCAACATTGCATTTGCCTTCCTAACTACCGCGTCAACCTGCAAGTTAACCTTAAGAGAATCCTGGACTAGGACTCCCAAGTCCCTTTGCACTCCAGATTTCTGAATTCTCTCCCCATTTAGAAAATAGTCTATGCCTCTGTTCTTCCTACCAAAGTGCATGACCTCACACTTCCCCACATTGTATTCCATCTGCCTCTTCTTTGCCCATTCTCCTAACCTGTCCAAATCCTTCTGCAGCCTCCCCGCCTCCTCAATACTACCTGTCCCTCCACCTATCTTTGTATCATCTGCAAACTTAGCCAGGATGCCCTCAGTTCCTTCATCTAGATCATTAATGTATAAAGTGAAAAGTTGTGGTCACAACACTGACCCCTGTGGAACTCCACTAGTCACCGGCCGCCATCCTGAGAAGGACCCCCTTATCCCCACTCTCTGCCTCCTGTCAGACAGCCAATCTTCTATCCATGCTAGTACCTTGCCTCTAACACCATGGGCTCTTATCTTACTGAGCAGCCTCCTGTGCGGCACCTTGTCAAAGGCCTTCTGGAAGTCCAAGTAGATAACATCCATTGGCTCTCCTTTGTCTAACCTACTCGTTACCTCCTCAAAGAATTCTAACAGATTTGTCAGGCATGACCTCCCCTTGATGAAACCATGCTGACTTTGCCCGATTTTACCATGCACTTCCAAGTATTCTGAAATCGCATCCTCAATAATGGACTCTAAAATCTTACCAACGACCGAGGTTAGGCTAATCGGCCTGTAATTTCCCGTCTTTTGCCTCACTCCCTTCTTAGACAGGGAGGTTACATTAGCGATTTTCCAGTCCTCTGGGACCCTCCCTGACTCCAGTGATTCCTGAAAGATCGCCACTAACGCCTCCACTATCTCTTCAGCTATCTCCTTCAGAACCCTGGGATGTAATCCACCTGGCCCAGGTGATTTATCCACCTTCAGACCTTTCAGTTTTCCTAGCACCTTCCCCTTGGTAATGGCCACCATACTCACCTCTGCCCCCCGACTCTCTTGAACTTTGGGGATGTCACTCGTGTCTTCCACTGTGAAGACTGACACAAAGTACCTATTCAGTTCCTCCGCCATTTCTTTGTTCCCCACTACTACTTCTCCAGCGTCATTTTCCAGCGGCCAAATGTCCACTTATGCCTCTCTTACCCTTTATTTTTCTAAAACGGGCATGGATCCTTACTGGATGGAGGCTGCTTGCCAACTTCTCCGTCTGTACAGGCTCGTCTGGTTCCTCCCCTGCCAGCTCGGATGCTAGCTCCTCAACTCTGTAAGGTTCCTCAGTTCAGGTGGGCCCCCTCCCGTCTTCTCTCTCTCTCTCTCTCTCTCTCTCTCTGTCTGTCTCTCTCTCTCTCTCCCTCTCTATCTCTCTCTCTCCTGTTGTGCCGTAACTTTTCCTGTGCAAAGAGAGATGAGGTTGAGAGCTATTGGGCTTCAGGTATCTTTCTCATTCTTCCACTCTTACAAATAACCCACTGGATTATGTACCACGTGATTGATGCACTGCAGATTGTCCACAAGGGTTCTGGGGGCAGCACCCTCCAGAGCGGTGAGCCCATGCAGATAGAAGGATAAGGCTCACAGAAACATGCCATTAGTGGTGGTTGCTGGTTGCCCTCAGTGCCTAACCCCCTTCCCCAGACAACATCTGAGCTCTCTGTGTGTAAGGGTCAAGAACCTATAGTGTCCTCTCCACCTGCAGATCAGATAGTCCTACTGCAGTCTATGAGGCATCACCTTATCACATTGAGTAGCTCTTTTATGTATGGGCTGCATGCATGGTGCCTTTGCACTGAGGCCCATGTCCCCTCTGCCATTTAGTGAGGTGAGTGTGAGCAATTGAGGGTTCTCTTACCCTGGCGGCGTGGCTGAGATCTTTCATCCGTTTTCGGCTCTGCACAGCAGTCCTCTGGTGGAGGCTATGGGCACTAACCACCCTGGCAACTCCCTCCCTTGCAGTGTTGGTCACACGGCTCTGCCTCCTCCTTCCATCCTTGGGGTAGTATACGCCCCTCCTGGCCTCCACTACATTGAGCAGCACATTGAGAGAAGCTTTGAATCTGGGGGCCGAACTCCATATCACCGGGCCATCTCCTCCTTCCATGGTGGGTTCACGACAAAGAAATTGATATCTGGGCACATTTTTAAATATGGCACCCGGATATGACGGCGGGTCGCACATCATCCAGCCCACCCTGCTGCACAATACATTGAGAAGCTCCCGACTGCATAATTAATGAGCCCAGCATCGTGCGATTCGGCGCAAATTCCCACCTGGCTCTGCGGTAACACTCTTGGTTCCTGCCCCTACCACAGGACATGGGCCTGGAATGGAAAATTATTTTTGATGCAGTTGTCCAAGTTAAGATAAACTTTTTCTGTATTAAATAAGAAAACTGATTTTCAGAAGCCTCCTCTCTATAGTGGTGAGTAATCTAAACTGTTGTGTTTAAATAAACAAAAGCATCATCAAGAAGTTTTCCCCAATGATTTAATGGGTATATGTGACATTAGTATTAATTAATATAGGCCCAGAAAAATTGCAGGTTCAATTCTTGGTCTGTGCAGGCTCAATAAGTCACAGCTCTCTGAATTGCAATAGGGTATTACAACTAGCTTTAACATCTTATGCCAGTGAGTATGGGCCAGGGTTTCCTTGTTAATTATTACCCATTAATCCCTGTTGGTGAATTCAAGATGTGTGAGGATAAGTCAGACTCAAGCGTGATGGCCCCTCAGTCAAATAACTGCTCAGAGCAGAATGGGGGAGATAGTGGCATAGTGGTAATATCATTGTATGAGTAATCCAGAGGCCCAGGCTAATGCTCCAGGGGACATGGGTTCAAATCCTAGCATAGCAGCTGGTGGAATTTGAATTCAGATTGAATTCAGAGTTAATAAATCTGGAATATAAAGCTAGTCTCAGCAATGGTGAGCATGATTACTATTATTGATTGTCATTAAAAATCCATCTGGTTTGCTAATGCTCTTTAGGGAAGGCATTCTGCTGTCCTTACATGATCTGGCCTACATGTGACCTCATGCGGCCTATGTGCCCTCTGAAATTGCCAGTTTCAAGAGCAATTAGGGATGGGCAACATATGCTGGCCTCGTCAGTGATGTCCATATCCCATGAACAAATAAAGAAAAAATAATGGCCACTGGAGCCATTTCCCATTGTGAGTCTTTCCCTCAGGAAACAAAGAATAAAAGAACAAAATCAAAGACACAACAGTACTTCATAAGGCAGATGTTAATAAGTACAACTTGTATCCTGCAGATGTGGATTTGGTTGCCATAATTTTAATTGGAGATATTCTTTTAAAACAAATTTGTATCTGTTAACATTTTCCACAGATTTCTGAATGCAGTCAGTTGGTTAAAAAAGAACATGAACGGACAGAACAAAAGTTAAAACAAGCGGAAACATTAGCAGCAGAAAAGTTGCGGTTACTTAATGAAAGTAGGAAGGAGTTTGAAGAAAAAACTGAGCACCTCAAAAAGTTGGTTAGTTTTTTTTACAGCAGCATTTTATAAGTGTTGGTGGAATCCATCCTATTCTAAACCTTACTGTGCTTTTGTTTCACTTAATACAGCATGAGGAAAAATTAGCCACAATACTAAGAGAAAGCACATCAGAAATCAGCTGCAGGGATGAGAAGATCAGCAAGCTGAAGCAACAAATTGCAGAAATTTTACAAGGAAAATCTTGGTAATTTTTTTCCTCCACTTCTGAAGGTAGTGAGTCATGCTGGATTGTATTTTCACAGGTACCAGCAATCTTCTGGTATCTGGCCTAAGTGATTATTCTTTATATGTGAGGTAAGACTGTAAATGGCAGCAGGCTAATGAAATTGGAGACATTACTATTGAGCGTGATGCTGTCTTTGCTCATACTTTGTAGATCCACACATGCACAGGAATTCTGGTTCATTTTCTTGCCTTCCCTTGTGTGGAGACATCAAGCCAACTGTAACATCTCCACAATTGCTCCAGCAGAGATTAGTAGCTGCTTAGGCCCCTTCCTAGCCTGAATAACTTTCTACCATACATGGTAGATATGGTGAATTCATACAATTCCAAAATGCATGGCCACACTTTTGATGGGGAGCGCACCGGACACCACCTTGCACATGCAGGCAGATTATGATGTCCATCAGTATATACAATGTTGATTTAATGCCAACGTTGCCATTTTCAAATGCCACACTCCAGCCTATACTTTGTTTTAACCTCAGACAGCTGAACATGATGTTAAATGTCATGAAGAACACCTCCAGCAGCACTACTTAAGGGATCATGAACTATTTACAAATTAGTTGCTGGATTGTTTCTTCTGGTTGCTGGTGCAATTGCATGCATTTTCAGAGTTTTTCTAATCTTGATTCAAGTCTTAATAGTCTTTAGAGGTGGTCTGGATTGTGCTAATGTACTTTATTGTTGATTTAAAAGCTTGTGCTGACACTAATTGCTTCCAGACATGAGTGGCCTGGTAGGGAGAATTACAAAAGTCCTTGCAGAGCAGGTCAAGATGCTGGAAGTGGGGAAAAAGGGAAGAAGGGTTTTCAGCAGGTCTTTAGGGAGCAATTGTCTTCGTTTAATTTCAGCAAGGGCATTGCCCAAAATATTTTCAGTTCACTAAATGATTGTGACTAAAATCTGCCAACTGCTACAGCTGCAATTTGAAGCTCAAAGCAAGGCTGTTAACTTTTATGCACCTGACTCCTTTCAGGGGGTTGCTGGAGAAAAAAAGCAATATTTCGCAGTTGTCACTGAGGTTCTCTATACAAATACAAGCAGGCAGAGCAAGCATGAGGATTTGCTCAGACTGCAGGCTACCTCATAGCAAAGGGTGTCATTGACTGCACTAACATTGCCTTACATGTGCTATGTATATGTGGCAGTGGACGTAGTAGCACAGGTATTGCTCTTGGGATCCGGGTTTGAATCCCACCATGGCAGATGGTGTTGAATTCAATAAAAAAAATCTGGAATTAAAAGTCTAGTGATGACCATGAAACCATTGTTGATTGTTTTAAAAACCCATCTGGTTCACTAATGTCCTTTAGGAAAGGAAATCTGCCGTCCTTACCTGGTCTGGCCTACATGTGACTTCAGATTCACAACAATGTGGTTGACTCTTAAATGCCCTCTGAAATGGCATAGCACACCACTCAGTCTTATCCAACCGTTAAAAAGTCACAAAGGAATGAAACTGGACAAGACCACCCAGCATTGACCTAGGCACCTAAAACAACAACAGAAAACTCAGCCCTGTTTACCCTGCAGTGTCCTCCTTAGTAATATCTGGGGGCTAGTGCCAAATTGGGAGAGCTGTCTCACAGACTAGTCAAGCAAAAGCCTTATAATAGTCATATTCACGGAATCATTTCTTGCAGATAATGTCCCAGATACCACCACCACCGTCCCTGGGTATGTTCTCTCCCATTAGTAGGACAGACGCAGCAGAGGTGGCAGCATGGTGGTATACAGTCGGGAGGGTGTTGCCCTGGGAGTTGTCAATATCGACTCTGGCCACCATGAAATTGCATGGCATCAGGTCAAACATGGACAAGGAAACCTCCTGCTGATTACCACGTACTGCCCCAGCACCCCCCACTTCCCCCTCTGCACTCCCGCCCCCCTCAGCTGATGAATCAGTACTCCTCCATGTTCAATATCATTTGGAGGAAGCAGAGGATGGCAAGGGCGCAGAATACACTCTGGGCCAGGGACTACAATGGCTCGGTAGCACCACTACAGGTCAAGCAGGCCAAGTCCTAAAGGACATGGCTGCTAGACTGGGTCTATGACAGCTGGTGAGGGAACTAATAAGAGGGAAAAAACATACTTGACCTCATCCTCACTCTACCATTACCACCAAGCCAGAGATCAACCCTGGTTCAATGAAGAGTGTAGGAGGGCATGCCAGGAGCAGCACCAGGCATACCTAAAAATGAGGTGTCAACCTGATGATGCTACAACATAGGACTACTTGCGTGCTGAAGACTTGTGCTGTAGAGCTTACTGCACCCCTAGCCAAGCTGTTCCAGTACAGCTTCAATACCGGCATGTATCCGACTATGTGGAAAATTGCCCAGGTACGTCCTGTACATGAAAAGCAGGGCAAATCCAACCCGGCCAATTACCGCCCCATCAGTTTACTCTCGATCATCAGTAAAACGATGGAAGGGGTCATCAACAGTGCTATCAAATGGCACTTGCTTAGCAATAACCTGCTCACTGACGCTCAGTTTGAGTTCCGCTAAGGCCACTCATTTCCTGATCTTATTACAGCCTTGGTTCAAACATACACAAAAGAGTTGAACTTCAGAGGTGAGGAGAGAGCCTTTGACACCAAGGCTCCATTTAAGCGAGGTGGCATCAAGGAGGCCTAGCAAAACTGAAGTCAATGGGAATCAGGGGTAAAATTCTCTGCTGGTTGGAATCATACCTAGCAGAAAGGAAGATGGTTGTGGTTGTTGGAGGTTAATCATTTCAGTTCCAGGACATCATTGCAGGAGTTCCTCAGGGTAGTTCCTAGGTCCAACCATCTTCAGCTGCTTCAATGACCTCCCTCCTTTCATAAGGTCAGAAGTGGGGATGTTCGCTGATGATTACACAATGTTCAGCTCCATTCGCAACTCCTCAGATACTGAAGCAGTCCATGTCCAAATGCAGCAGGACCTGGACAATATCCAGGCTTGTGCTGACAAATGGCAAGTAACATTCGTGCCACACAAATGTCAGGCAATGATTATCTCCAACAAGAGAGAATTCAACCATCGCCCGTGAAATTCAGTGGCATTACCATTACTGAATCCCCCACTGTCAACATCCTGGAGGTTACTATTGACCAGAAACTAAAGTGGACTAGCCATATAAATGCTGTGGCTATAAGAGCAGGTCAGAGGCTAGAAATCCTACGGCGAGTAACTCACCTCCTGACTCCCCAAAGCCTGTCCACCATCTACAAGGCACAGGTCAGAAGTGTGATGGAATCACACACTCCCACAACACTAAAGAAGCTTGCACCATCCAGGACAAAGCAGCCCACTTGATTGTCACCACATCCACAAACATTCACTCCCTTCACCACCTATGCACAGTGGCAGCAGTGTGTACCATCTACAAGATGCACTGCAGGAACTCACCAAGCCTCGTTAGGCAGCACCTTCCAAACCCATAACCACTACCATCTAGAAGGACAAGGGCAGCAGACACATGGGAACAGCATTACCTGGAAGTTCCCCTCCAAGTCACTCACCTTCCTGACATGGAAATATTTCACCATTCCTTCACTGGCGCTGGGTCAAAATCCTGGAACTTCCTCCCTAACAGCACTGTAGGTGTACCTACACCATGTGGACTGCAGCTGTTCAAGAATGCAGCTACCACCACCTTCTCAAGGGCAATTAGGGATGGGCCTAACTAGCGATACTCACGTCCCATGAATGAATTAAAAAAAAAGTAATCTCATCCATTTTCACGAAGAAAAAAAGATTTTGCTCCCTCAGTGTCCAGCTGATTTATGACCACAGGCATCACTTGGGTGAATGCCTGATATCCTGGCAGGAGTCTTGATTCTTTCATTTTGTAGTCCTATGAGTCACCTGGATTTGAGACACTCTGGCAAGTCAGTGGCTGGCTACTGAGCAACATCTCTACTGATGACATGGCTTAAGACCCCTGCCCGAAATCCATGCAGACATGCATAGCAGGCCAACAATGAGACTCGTGCTACCATAAGAAACATTGTACCGCACACCATCTGCATCCACATGCAATGTTTCTGTTGCCTGGACAACTCTGGAGGAGGTCTGTAGTACTCAACTGAGTGGGTATCAAAATTTGTGTGGAATGTTGCACAACCTGGTCATTATGAGAGAATAGCCCTTGCCGCCAACTATCGGGCGACAAGCTGAAGTACAGGGAGATGAGGAATAAGAGTTACTGGAGGAGGAGAAGGAAGAAGGGAGGCTACAATGTAGACAGTCTTTCAGCCTTGGATCTACATGATGAAATAATAACACTAACAGTCTCAAGCCCCTTACCTCTTTTCATTTCACTGTCCTCTTCCTGACAACAAAAAAATAAAAACCATCAGCAAAAGCACATTCCAGTCCAAATTTATAAATTCAATGGCTAACATAAAAGGGAATCCAAAGGCCTTCTATTGGTATGTTAATGGTAGAAGAGTTGTCAGATGCATGTTGGGGCCGATTAGGGACCAAGTGGAGGTACTAAATGAACATTTTGCATTGGTGTTTACCAAGGAAGAGTCTCCTTTCGTAAGGAGGGATATACTTGAATTGGAGGCAGTTCAGAGAAGTTTCACTAGGTTGATTCCTGGGATGAAGAGTTGTCTTATGAGGAAAACTTGAGCAGGTCAGTCCTACACACATTGGAGTTTAGAAGAATCTTATAAGTTTCAATAAGATTCTGAGGGGGCATGACGGGGTAGATGCTGGGAGGATGTTTTCCCTCGTTGGGCAATCTAGAACCAGGGGACACAGTTTAAAAATAAGGGGTCTCCCATTTAAGACAGAGATGAGGAGGAATTTCTTTCTCAGAGAGCCATAAATCTTCGGAATTCTCTACCCGAGAGGACAGTGGAGGCTGGACCATCAAATATAATCAAGGCTGAGTTAGACAAAATTTTGATCTACGAGAGAGTCAAAGATTCTGGCGGGTAAGCAGGAAAGTAGAGTTGAGGCTACATTCAGATCAGCCATGATCTTATTAAAGAACAGAGCAGGCTCAAGGAATCAAATGGCCTACTCCTGCTCTTGTTCCTTATGTTCTTAAGGAAGAAGACTTTGCCAAAGCAGTGGTAAACGAGAAGGTTACCAGGGTATTGGCTGAGAAAAAAATAGATAAAGAGGAGGCACCAGAAAAGCTGGCAGTACTTAAAAGTGGTTAAGTCACCTGGGCCAGATGGAATCCATTCTAAGTTGCTGAGAGAAGTAAGGGTAGAAATTGTGGAGGTGCTGGCCACTATCTTCCAATCCTCTTTAGATACAGGGGTAATGCCAGAGGACCAGAGGATAGCAAATGTTACAACCTTGTTCAAAAAGGGGTGAAAGATATACTTTACAAATTATAGGTCAATCAGTTTAGCATTTATGGTAGGGAAGCTTTTAGAAATAATAATCCGGGAGAAAATACCCACATGGATGTGTATGGACTAATAAAAGAGAGCCAGCATAGATTTGTTAAGGGCAAATTATATTGAGCTAAATTGCTTGAGTTTTGATGAGGTAACAGAGAGTGTGGATAAGGGCAGTCTAGTTGATGTTGTGTATACGGATATTCAAAGGATGTTTGATAAAGTACCACATATTGTGATTGTTGGCAAAATTGTAGCCCATGATATAAAAGGGAAACTAACAACATGAATAACAAAAAAAGGCTAACTGACAGAGAGTTGTGGCGAATGGCTGTTTTTCAGACTGGAAGGAGGTACACACTGGGGACAGAATTTTATGTCCCGCAGGCAGGTGCACGCCCAACCCAATCGGGCGTAAAATAGCACGCGATATTTTGCTTGGCTGGCGTGAGCAGGTGTGGGAGCTGCGCCCACCATTAATTAACAGGCTATTTAAGGCCATTAACAGTCCAATTGATGGCAATTTTTCATTGCCCGTGCAATTTTATGCTAGCCGCATGGGCAAAATGGGCAGGCGGCCAGCCAACACTTTCAAAAACCTCATCCAAGGGTGGGATGAAAAGGGTCAGCAGCATTGCCAGTGTGAGTGGTGAGGAGTTGGGCACATAGTTTGCTGCTGGTGACTTGTTAGTACTTGGCAGCGTCATCTCTATTTGGGGCTTCATCCTTAGCATTTCCAGGCTTCATTCCAGGTCTGCTTGGTATCCGCAAGGTCCCCAAAGGATTCAGACTGTATGGGCCTTTCCAGGTATCAGACAGCCTTCCATTACCCTGGTAATGGAGATTGTGGTCTCCGCTGGTGACACCTCCTTTGAGGAGGATGAGAAGGGCCTGAGTTTTTCAGTCAGTGGGCAGGCTCGGCAGGAGTGGGCGGGGGTGGTCACGGAGCCGACCGCCACCCGCGATCAGCTCTGCACCACCATTTTACAAGGGGGGGGCCAATTAAGGCCCGCTCAGCATACTACACGAGTGGTAGCACAGTGCTACCTCTGCAGGTGGGGGGAGGAGGGAGAGTCGGGACCAGCGCCCTTTTGCGCATGTGCAAAAGAGCGCTTCAATCTCCCTGAGGCACGGAGCTGCGATTGTTAAAGACATTAATAAAACCAATTAAAATTTCAAGAAACATGTCCCCTCATGGGATATGTTTTTATGTTTCAGAAAAAAATGTTATTTAATTAATAAAAACTTTAGGAAACCTCATCCTGCTCATGGATGAGGTTTCCTGAAAAACATAAAGGCCGCTTGGCCTTTTTGCCTGCCTGCCAATCTTAAGGTTGGACGGGCAGCATAAACAATGACACTAATTACTTCGTTAATGGCTTTAATAGGCCCATCAGTTATCAGCAGGCGCGAAGCCAACTCTGGTGTGCACCCGCCGAACGAAACATCTCGAGACTGCGCGATGACGTCGGGACGCATCACACGTCATTTTACGCGCCAGTGTGTCGGGCCCGCCCCCGCATGCCGACTGAAAAATCCTGGCCAGGGGCAGAAGGGAGAGGAGACCAGGTGTCCCAATGCAGCTTCCAGGGGAGGGACCTGTGGGAGGAGAGGCGCAGGCACAAGGGACGCAAGGCCAGCAGGAAGTCCAAGGCGGAATGGGCCACAGAAGACACCACTATCCTGCTGCCAGGTTTTACAGGCTGTGACGCAGCTACCTCAATATGTCTGAGGTGCAATTCCGAAGGGGGCTCTGCCTCTCAAGGGAGACCGTGACCTCCATTAGTCAGATGATTGGGCCTGAGATCAGCTCCGACTGTGTGGGTGGACACCCAATGCCAGTGGCTCTGAAGGTCACAGCAGCCCTCAACTTCGATGCCCCCAGCTCTTTCCAGGGGTCAGTGAGGAATCTGTGTGAAGTCTCCCAATCAGCTGTCCACAGTTGTGTCAAGCTGATGACAGAAGCTCTGTTCAGGCAGGTACTAACCTTTATTCTTTACCATATGGACGAGGCCAGCCAGGCTGAGGGAGCCAGAGGCTTTGCAGCAATTGCTAGTTTCCCCTGCGTCCAGCGTGCCATTGACTGCACACATGTGGTCATCAAGGTGCCAGCGGGCCATCCGGTTGCCTTTGTCAACAGAAAGGGATTCCACTCCATGAACATGCAGATAGTGTGTGACCACAGGATGCAGATTCTGCAAGTCTGTGCAAGGAACCCTGGCAACTCCCATGATGCTTATATCCTGAGACACTCCCAGGTGCCGAGGCTCTTCAGTGCTCCAGCCCTGACTGGGTGGATAGCTGCTGGGTGACAAGGACTATCCGTTGAAAAGATGTTTTATGACGCCTCTCTGCCACCCAAGAACAGAGTCAGAGAAGCGTTACAATATGAGTCATGCCTCCACAAGGGTGGTGGTAGAAAGGACTGTAGATCTTCTCAAGATGCGCTTCTGATGCCTGGACCGTTCAGGGGAAGCACTACAATACCCCGCAGAGCGGGTGCCACTGAAAGTGGTTGTGCGCTACGCTCTCCACAATCTAGCACCGACAAGGGGTACCCACTGGAGGAAGAGGATCTTGACGCAGCTGCACAGGCCACAGATGATGCATCCAGTAGTGAGCTGGAAGAGGAGCATGGTGAGGAGAACGCTGAGGGCACGGAGGCAGACCTCGGTAACCTCCAGCGAGGCAGAGACACCAGGGATACCTTGATCGAACACTCCTTCAGCTAGGCTACCAAAGATCAGCTTCAACCACATGCCAGGGCTGTCACCTCCATCCCAGATATCTGAAAGGACACTTTCATTTGAACACAAAGAACACTCAGTGTCTGTGCAATGAAATTCAGAGCCACTTATATCCAGCATTACATACTGGCGTACCCTGCACCAATAAAATAAAAAGGTGAAGCATACTCAGGCCATGACGACAAAAACAAAATTTATCTCATTTTGACAATTCCAAACAATTTACATAAACTTCTCTGGTCTTCATTCCCTGACGAGTATAGATAAAGTAAACATAAATGAACATAAAATCACCTGTGACCTGTCCCTCTTGTGCTCATGGTGCCTTTAACTTAGGCTGGTGAGTACTACATCTTGGTGCCCTCCCCCACCCCCTCACTGGCACTCTGCTGTCTTGTTGGCCTTGATGACCGTGGTGGCCGTCCTTTGACCAGTGGAGCTTGTGCTGGCCCCGCCTGGGAGGGAGCGGCCAGTGCCATGGCTGTCAACTCCCTAGTCATCACAGCCTCACCAGATGCGATGGTCACTGGCAGAGGGGCGGAGGAGCTGCTGCTGTGATCCAGAGCACCCTGAGAGGAGCCCGCAGAGACGATGGGAAGCTCATGCGCTAACATGAGGTCGCTCTGGACCTCCCTGCTCACCACTGTTGGACAGGCACCTAGCTGGGATACTGGGTGCCTCATCCATCTCCCACACTGGCACTGACCACCTGAGCTCAGTGTGTGAGGGCTTGCAGGTCTGAGCGCAACCCCAAACCCCTGATTCTGTCCCTGGAGCTGCCTCTCCATGAAAGTCGCCACTTTCTCAATGGAGGAGGCAGTGCACTCAGCCATGAGGGTCAACACAGTGCTGATGCTCCGCATGGACTCCTCCATAACGGAGACCATGGCACGCATACTCTCATGGATCTCCACCAGATCCTCCATCACATCTCGCTGGACCTCCAGCATATGCCTAATGGGCGACTTCAGAGACTCATCATTAGCCTTTGACTGAGCATCAGCCTGGTCCCCAGCAGTCCTCCGATTGCCGGCGCCCTGGGCACTCTCTGCCTCCGTCTGCTCCTCAAGCGAGTGCGAAGTGCCCTCACCAATGTGCACCGAGATACTAGCTGCTGAACTAATGCCCACTGAGATGATGCAGGTGCAACAGAAGCTCAGTGGTTCTCCGGTGTCAGGGGTGGCCCTTTGGGGTCCGCAGAATGAACATGTGCTGGCAAACCTAAAAGGGAGATCAAGGACATGTCATTAGTTAAAGTCATCACACTGTCACTGTGCATTGCCAGGTATCCTGGTGAGACAATGGAGATCTGCATCATGATGCCATTGTCTTTCAATGATCAACAGGAACTCCAGATTCGAAGCTCACATCAGTGAACTCACTCCACTAGAATGGTTGCACAATCCAAAACACTCATCTCTGTGCACTGCACACTTGTGTTCATCTGGCACCCCCGCCTCTCCATGCCCGGTTGCACGTGGAGCGTGCTGGCTCTCGAGCTCCAAGGCATCTTGCTCGAACCTGCTGAGCAGCAAGAGGTTGGGTTGCCTTCCACCTGTATGTGCCCTCTCTGCCTGGTTATGACTTGTCTTCTCCTGAAAGAACAGAGGAGCATTGATTAGTCCACACCCTACCTGCAGCGCCATTGCAGCCTGGCCAACCCCAGCTGAGGAACACCTCCCAGAACACATCCATGTCATGGCCGCAAAGCACTCAGTCCAAGGGGCCAGGGCTCACCCACTTGACCAGCTCCAGCATCATTGACATTTGGCACTCAGACTCTAGCACCCCCGAGGTCCATGGGGGGGACGGCCACATCTTAACACTTCTGCACACTGACCCATGCCAACACGGTACTCACCCTTCCTGACCACAGCAGGTCATTGAAGTACTTCCGGCACTGCACCCATGTGTGCCGCACCTTACCATGTCTGCTCACCATTGCTGCCACCCCCTCCCATGCCCTCTTGGTGAGGTGTGGTGGCCTCCTCCTCCCATCTCTGGGGACAAGGGTGTCCTCCCTGGCAGCCACCTCCTCCAGGAGGACGGCGAGGCACTCCTCGGAAAAGCAGGGGGCCGAATGCCCATCCGACCTGCTCTCCCACCTGCCATGTCCAGCTGCACTTGACTCCATTGGGAATGCTGAATACATGTCCTTCCATGGAAGCCTTCCAGGGGCTGCTTGGGCCATTTTTAAAGCATCCGCCAGGTCGCCATTGGACCCAGCAGCTGACAGGCCCCCACCTCCGCCTGCCCCTTCCCGGCCAGTGCGGAGCCGTGTTTCACGCTGGGCAGGCCTTAATTGGTCCGCCAGCATGAAATCACAGTCGGGGGCCAACCGTGGGCAGTGGACCATTTCCCGGCCCCTCCCAGGCCCACCCACCGTCCCCACCTGACGACCTCAAAATCCTGCCCAGGCATTTCCAAGGCTTCGTTGAGTTTGAATGAAGCAGCAAATGCAGTGGGCACACTTCCTGCACATGTATTTTCACTGCCTATGATGTCACATCCAGTGACGGAAACTGCAACCTGCAACTCTCAAAATTTGTTCAAAGAAACTCAAAAGTTTCATGATAAGATTGTCACTTAAGTCCTGAATCTAATGTAATTTCCATTGAAAGACAATAATTGAACAAAAACCACATACAACAAACATGGAAATCTTACAGCATCTATCATGATGAACTTTATTTTGTTGGCACACACTTTTATTCATTCCTGTTTGTTTTTCCACCCCCTTTCAGAGATGGATGATTTTAGGTTTCTCTGAGCCTCTGGGTAGCTACTCTAGCTGGTAGCCACTCTAGCTGGTAGCCACTCTAGCTGAGAGGCTTGGCGTGGGCTTAGGAGAGGATCAGCAAGGGCTCGGGAGAGGGCCAGAGTGGGCTCGGGAGAGGGCTGGCGTGGGCTCAGGCACATCGGCACATGCAGTGCAAGCTGAATCCACATGCGCAACTGTTCCTAGCACCTGGCCAATTAGTGTCAGGAGTTACTTTCTTATATATAGATGCTTCAAGTACAATAGCTAGGAATTTATGCTAACTCTTACACTACATGAGTTCAGCCCCAACTGAAATATTATGTCCAATTCTGGACACCACACTTTAGGAAAGACATGAAGGCTTTGGAGAGGGTATAGATAACATTTGCAAGATGGTTCAGGGAGGAAGGATTGCAATTACATGGATAGACTGGAGAAGCTGGTGTTGTTCTCCTTGGAACAAAGAATGCTAAGAGGAGATTGGGTAGAGGTGTTTAAGGTCATGAACGGTTTAAATAAAATAAAGGGAATGATTTCCAAAGGTTGAAGGCTCCATAATCAGAAGGTACAAATTTAAGAATTAAAAGAAATGAAAAGAAGCAGAGGCAACATGAGGAAAAATATTTTCACACAATGAGTGGTTAAGGTTGGGAATGCACTGCTTGATAGGATGGTGAAAACAGTATCATAGGAACAGGAGAAGCCATTTAGCTCCCCAAGCCTGTTCTGCCATTCAATTAGACCATGGCTGATTTGCAACCAACCAACAGAAATAATTTCAATCTTCTCTATCTGTTTTCCTTAATGAAAACTTGAAAATTTCAATCAAATCACTCCTTAAACTTCTATCTTCCAGGGAATACAATCCTAGATTCAACATTGGCCTTCAAAAGGGAATTGGATAAATGCTTGAAGAAGAAAAATTACAGGTTTCTGGGGGAAGGTTGGGGAGTGGGACTAATTGGCTTGGAATGTGACCTTGAAATGGACTGCACAGGCATGGAAGGCCTGGCTTCAGACTGCAGCGTCTTGGTTTGGGCTGTAGCAGTCTTGGTTGGCTGGCTAACATACAGCAGCAAAGGGCACAGGCAGAATAGCAGGGTGGGAGCAGGAATGCTGTCCTCTGGAGAGGGGACAGCAGATTCATGCTCCACAGACCAATGCCATTCTCCTAGGCTATGCCTCTACAATCCTGCTGATCTATGCAGAGCAGATTGATGGACTGCTGTAAGTCCTTGGAAGCCTCTTTGAACAGTGGTACCCAGACCCATGAGGACAGCAGAGTGAGCTTCCAATGTAGTACTCAGATCTTCGAAGAAAGCTGCTTGCACTGCAGTGGAAACTGTGACCCAGCCATCAGACCCTGCATTATGGTGAGTTCTACAAGTGTGCTAATGCAAATGACCACCATTGCATGTTGGAAAGGATGGGGTCCAACTTTTTGCTGAATTCCCCCATGCTCGTTTCAGAGTGGAGAATTTCTAGCAGGCTTTACCATGCACCAAGAATTTAGCAATGTACACCCATCCTGGTTCCTGCTACTTGTGCCTGATGTCTTACCGTGTGCAAATCCTTCCTCTAACTTGACCTCTAAAATACACACACTCTCAGCATCTGAACCAGTGGCTGTGGGAGAGACATCGAGTGACAGGGCGGAATCGTCCCAAATTTTCACTAAGTGCGGTAGAGGGCAGGATAAAGGACGTTTTACCCACAGCAGCGATGGTGGCTTTTCACGCTGTATCGTCCCAATCCCACCTCATTAATAATGCATTCCTGGGAAACACGCCGTTTCGATTGTGGGCGCCCGCCACGCCATCACCTCAACGCCTCATCATGCCAGGCACCATATTTAAAGTGCAGCTGCATGAACACCTCTCAGTGCTTCTAGATGATGGACTACTGCAAAGAAGACTGCAGTCCATTAGTTTAGTGACGCATCCCTTGAGCGCCTTTTGTCGCAGTGGAGGACTGCTGCCATGTCCTTTACACCTACTCTGGCTGCAGGAGGGGCAGCAACATCACCAACCTGGCTTGGGAGGCGGTGGCAGCAGTGATCAGTGCCAACGTCCTGCAAAATAGGACAGCCACCCAGTGCCACAAGAGGAATGAATGACCTCCCCATTCCACCAGAGTAAGTCACTTTTCTTATCATTCTCAATTTACACTCTCTTAAATTTATTACACATCCACAAGGATCTCACACCTCAAGGGACAAAACCGCTAACTCTCTCACACACCTTCACATCTCCATCAGGCTTATATCCTCTCAAGCTTGCATCCTCATCCTGTCAATGGCTCCACTCAGCACACACACATTCCACGCAGTGCCATGTGTCCTGCTCACACTCTCTCCATCTGTTTTAATGCAGGCGAAGCTGACTCACAACAGCAGGGAGAGGTCACTTACCGGGGGTGGAGTGGCCCACATTAGGCCCCTCACTCACTTTGAGAAGCATGCCATTGTGCTGACTGGTGAAGACGTGGATTCTGCTTGCAGCAACAGTGAGGTCGGCGACGAACACCCTTGTGAGGATCCTGCATTACATCATCCCTCTCTCAATTCAAATGTGAGTGCTCTCTCTCCTGCTTTTGACTTTGCTGACATGCATTAATTATCTCTACTTTGGTTCACAGGGAGCTCTGTCAAGCGACCGACACGCTCAGCCAGCCAGTCCCTCAGCTCCACCCACGTCCTCATCTCCAGCCAAGAGGACTCCTCCATTGAAGAGCTGGAGATAAGCAGCCTGGAGGATCCATTACAGCGCTTACCCAGCGCTCACCCTCCACCAGAGCAGAGACACACATCTTGGTGGGACCTAGATCTGGAGTAGGCTTGGGTTCACAAGCTGGTGGTCACTGCACGGACACGTGTACGGAGCAGGAGGAGGCAGGTTCAGCTGTGCCCCCTGACACCCAGAGGACTGCTGGGAAAGAGGCATCTGTGAAGTCCAAGTCAGATGACGAGCCTCTGGATTCGGCCTTCCAGCTCATCGTGGAGAGTCAGCAGAAGGTTTGGGTACACCATACAGAGCTGTTGGAAGCCCTTAACAGAGTGGCATGCGAGACAGAGAAGTGCGTCTGCCTGCTTTCTGATGAATTGCCCACATGTGTGTACATTGAGGTCTCCATGGTTGGGATGGCTGATGCCATGGAGACCCTGGTCCAATAGACATGGAGATGCATGCAGACCTGCAAACCATCGTGGTAGTCATGGGTGAGTTCCTGAAGTGGCAACGCAAGAGGGAAATGGGGCACCTCGACATCCCCCCAGATGCTCCTTTCCCTCAAGGAGTCTGGCCAGGACCCTCAGCCACCCGAAGGGAGGAGGACTGGCAGCTGGACAAACCTGGGTCATCCACTCAGGAATCTCAGAGGCTGTTCTCTCCCTCTGAGTCCCCTTTGCCTGTGACCCCCTCAACCTCAACCTCTGTCACTGCAGATGGCCCACAGGAGGACAGCTGAGGCCAGACCACCAGTGATTCTGGAGGGAGAAGTGTGTGTGTGGCAGGGACTTTCGGAGCTTCATGCAAGCACTTTCCCAGACACATGGATCCTTCCCACATCACAGTCATCTCAATGTCCTGAGCATTTTCAATGCTGCCTGCTGGGGTTCGCTTTCAGTTGTCCATCTGAGCTGACCTGCATCTCCGTCCACCCATTGATCAAACTCCCATGCAGCACCTGTTCTCGCCCACCACGACTTTCATTTTACTTTGAATTTAGCAAGCAGGGTAGTGCTACAGATTTTCTTTCGCTCCCCCATCCTTTCCCCCCCAACCCAGTCACCCATTTCCTTTCCCCCATCACTGTCGACCCCTCCCTGGCATCACCTTCCATCTCCCCACCGTGACCTACCAGCCATAACCCTTTACTTTCAGGATGTCCAGGTGAACATGAAGGTTCCCTTCCTTCCCGAAAACCCCACCCCCATTAACCCCAACCTCGTCCTTCCCACCCCCAGGGTCCGTGTCTGCCTCCAAGTCCCCAACAACCACCCTCACCATCCCTTCTACCGATACCGTCACACCCTCACCCTCCCACCCCACCGCCTCACCCTGTCCTCAGTCATTCTCACCATTCCCTCCTACCATGTCCACCCTCAGTTCACTCCCCAGGAGGCAGTCATGGTCTCAACAGAGCCTCCCCTGCACGTTCACCTGGACATCCCCCACGCCCCCACCTCTGGACACCTTCCCCTCTTGGAACTCCTCACCCTTCCCCAGACTACCCCCCCACCCCTTGGAACTCCTTCCCCCCCACCAGACTCTCCCTCCTCCCCTTAGTCCTTCCCCCTTCCTGACTCCTTCCTCAACCCTTACTTCTTCGCCACTCGTACTCCTTCCCCTCTCCGAACTCCTTCCTCAACCCTTAGTTCTTCCTCCAGCCTTGCTCTTGTCCCCCTTCCTGACTCCTTCCTCCACCCTTACCTTTTCCTCCACCTTACTCCTTTCCCTTTCCGGACTCCTTCCTCCCCCCAGACTCCTTCCCTTACACCTACCTCCCCAGTTACCATCTTTCCTCCCCCATTAATGCTTCCTCCACCCCAGCCTCATCCCCCCCGACACATTTGTACCCCCCTCCCAACTTCACCCCCCCCAACACACCTTCCTCTCCCAGTTGAACCTAGACCTTCATCTCCCACCCCCTGCTACATCTTCCTCTCCCAAACACGGCTGAACTTTCCTCGCCACCCCTTTGACGATCATCAGTTGTGAGCAGACCCTCAATGGTGACTTTCCAACTTCTGTCAGCTGCTTCATGGCGGAGCTATGTCCATGAGAATCCACCCAGCATGCGATGGACATTCCTCCAGGGTCCTGTTGCTGTTGGACTCCAGCATCTTCTGCTCCTCAGATGTCCACGATGTGAGAAAGGCCCTGACGGTAAGTTCTGACCTCTGCACATCACACTTGTCAAGACGTGTTGTGCACCGGCATGTTTTCCTGCCGAAGTGCTTGTATGATTCCAGCGAGCTGGGCTTATAATGATAAGCAAATGTATTGCATTGAGGCTTCTGATGTCCAACAGTGGGAAACGCAGCCCGCCATTGACGGGCAGAGTTGACGATTGCGAACTGGCTTCGCAATGTAGTGAAACCGATTTTTGGCATGGAAAATTCTGCCCACAGTGTCTGTTCATGTTCACTTTTTTGTTCTTCCACTGAATGGACAGACTCCAGTTCTTGGGTATCTGCAGTAAAAACGGGACAAGTGTTGGATTGTGGTGAAGAGAGAGGAGAAAGTAAAAAGCGTGAATTAATGCCCTCTGCCACTTCTAATTCAGGTGACATTGCAGAATGAGGGAGAAGTGGTTTGAGAGGAGAATTAGGTTTGTATTATGTACTAGGTGTCATATATCATTGATCACTAGAGGGAAGTGTGTCAGAGTGTTGTGTAATACGTTTGATTGAAATGGCTGTCATGGTTGAATAGCTGCCAGTGTTTGCGAGCTGTGCATTGTTGGTGCTAGGTAATGTAAGATGTGGTAATACATTTGAATTTTAGAGTTAATTATTGATAGAGATTGTTGGAAGGTGCTTGAGGCTGTAGTGAACTGAGCAGTAGATGAGGTTAATGGTGCAGGTGCTGGGATGTGCCAGTTGATGATGAATTCGTTGATCTTGATGACTCATGTGAGATTGTTAAAATTCTTCCTGTAGTGCATCCATCTCCTTGTAAGAGCTGGAATTGATCAATGCTACCATTGTTCCCACTGCCTCCTGTGCATACAGGACTTCCCTCCTCTTCCCACCTCTTCCACCAAAACCTGCAGTGCATTGGTTGAAAATCTTGGTGCACACTCTATTGCACATTCAGCCATTGTTCAAAGTTTCGGAATGATTCAATTTTACAATGACTCTCACTTTTTACAGCCATGAAGCACCTCTGCTTTAAGAGATGTAGGCTGCCTTGAAGTAGTGCCAGCCACTCAGGATAACTGTCCCTTTTTTTATGAGTGGTGCCACTGAACAGTACCGGTAGTGTTGGATGCACTCAGCAGTCTTGTAAAGCAGCAAGCAGCACAAATTTACCGTGCTGCCTGCAACACAATGAATTGTGTTAATTGCATACCACGATGCCCATACCCATTTTTGGGGGTTAGCCAATTTCTCTCCTCTGATCTTAGTGTTATGTTTAACGCTTATGTTTAGTGTTAAATTTTTCCTTTTCAGCACTAAAAGCCACTGCTGCTCTAACAAACTAATTCCTAACAAACTGAAGTGTGCCTTTATACAACTAATATTTGATAATACTTGAACTTAGGGATCAAGCAGAAACTCTTTGCACTGTACTTAGCTTATTGGCTATGCCCTAATCTTCTCATGGTCTCCTAGACCTCAGAGGATAATCATTTCTAGGCTACAAGTCTCATGTCAGATTTATTACTAATAATAGTAAAGCAGTCATAATGACAGCAGGTGAAAGTTTCTTCTCCCGCCAGCATCAGGCATCGTGCCAGATGGGGACACTTAATTTGGCGCGAATGAAAAAATCAGATTCCCGCTGGTGGAAAAATAGCTCGAAATTTTGTTCTCGGATAATTAGAACGGTGTGTTTTATGACTGTATAAGTGGCGAGCTTCACTTCATCCACAACTTGGAGGTTGGCAGACGCTGCTTTCATCTTCCTTTAATACCATCACTGTTACATATCGGGTGCCTATAGCACAAGCTGAGCCAAGGCTGGCCACCGGTGGCAAGACCAGAGGGGAAGGGTGAAACAGAGACAGGACTTGGGAAGGTGGCGGGGGTGGTAATGATGAGAGGGGAAGGGTGAGGTGGAGGCAGGACTAGTGGTGGGGCAAGGAGCAGAGGGGAAGAGTGAAAGACTGTTCAGTGGTATAAGTTAAAACACTGTCTGAGACTGTCCTTGGGCTGAGGCCATGCTGTCGGGGGCATATTTAAGAGACTGCCCTCGGGCTGATGCCATGCTTTCGGGGACATATTTAAGAGACTGTCTTGGGCTGTATGGCCATGTTAGAGGGCGCTGCATGGCATGCATGTCTTGGTTCCTTTCTGGGAGGGAGGGGGAAGGTCTCTCTATGCAGTGACGATTGTGCATAGAATGGTTTGTAGGGTGTGGTCAGTCAACTAAGGCATTTGGTCCTGGGGGTTTGAGGCATGGTATTTGAAAACAGAGGGCAAAGTAACATTCAGGGGAGGCACCTGTATTCTGTATATCCATAACTGAAAAGTCATGGTGGGGGGGTGGTATTGGATGGTCTTATGGGGGAGCTCTCGAAAAGTAAGGGTGTATGTGGCCTGAAGAAGGGGAGTGATCAGATTGATAAAGGGCCTGTGGACATCAACATTGAAGGGATCAGGGTGGAGAACTTAACTCCACAGGGTGGAGTTATCAACATGCATAATTAAGGGTATCGAGGGTAATGGGAGGAGGCTGGATAGTAACAGGAGGGATGGGAATTAGGAGGCTGTGACTATGGGAGGAGGATGGGAAGAACAGGGTGGGTGATAGGGTAGGTTGGAAGCTGGTCGCACTCACAAATCTAATGAGCACCATGTTCAGCTTCAATGTTCAATGATGCAGTTGGAAAAACAACTTGAAAAAGAACAATATGGGAGGGGTTTGAAGGCGTGCGGGAGGAATTCAACACAACTATTTTGGCCCAATTGAAGGGGGACATCCTGTTAATTTCCTGTTCAAACCGTAGAGAACAGAGCTCAGCTGAGTGTTGGATTCGAGAGTCTAATGCACAATGAACGAGCTTTGCTCCTTTAGTAATGGTGCGCATTCAAACGAGGGTCCATTAAGCTTTGGTGCTGAAGTGCAGTTGGCCTTAATGGCTATCTGACCCTCACAGAGGCATGTGAAAAGGGAAGGAGAATCAAACAATCAAGGGCACGGCTGCTGCACAGAAGTTAAATGGACACTACAAGCCTCAATGTTCCCAGTGTACTGATCATGGCTTACAAGGCACCATGCTTACAAGTCTTGACTACAAGGCTAGGGTATTGATAGTTATTGTCTAGGCTACTGGAGGCGAGCTGACAATAGCCTGACTGAGCGTTAGAGCACATGGGTCTATTGAGCCTAATCAAGACCTTTGTTGTGAATGCGCAGTCATATCTGAGGAGGATGCGCAGCCACCTGTAGACCTCCAGGATTTTATTAGCCTGCAAGGGATGGCCTGGTGATGCCGTATCTAGACTGAGAGCAGGCCAAGGGCTTCAGACTGGATTCCTAGCTTGGAGATGGAGGGAGACTATTTAAGGGGAAGTTGCAATGATGTCTCAATTCTATTCGTTCACAGATACAAGGAGGAGTGGAGAATACAGGCTGCAGGCAACGCCGCCTTATTGATAGTTCTGATTAGAATGATGAGAAGAAGGACCTGTCACCAATTGGCACAGCTCTGGGAAGGCCATCGGCCTGAGGAGCAAGAAGCCAGCGGGGCTCCAGAAAGTCCCAAATGCTGCCGAGGAAGGGAAAACCCGGGAAGATGTTTGGCACGACCAATGGTCTATAGAAAACCCAGCTCATACATGGAGATGAGCGAAAAACAGTGCCGCAGGTGCCTTCGCTTGTCTAGAGATGTGGTAGCTCACATTTGCCACCTGCTCCATGAAGAAATCATGCCAGAAAGACTTGGAGGGCATCCCATGCTGGTTGCTTTGAAGGTGGCTGCCACACAACTTTTTTGCCAGCAGGCCCTTCCAGAGCTCCGGTGGGGACCTTTGCAGAATATCACAATCGGCGATGCACAAAAGCACCAGGGAGGGGACAGATGTGAGGGGACAGATGCCCATTTCAATAAAGCTCACCATTGCATCCAGTTCCGCATGGATGACACAAGCCAGGCTGCCAAAGCTGTGAGATTCGCTGCAATCTCAGGTTTCCTGCAAGTGCAGAGTGCCATCAACTACACACGTGGCCTTGAGAGCTCCCTGGCAACAGCTGGTGAGATTCATAAATAGAAAAGGATTGCACTATCTGAACATGCAGCTAATTTGTGAACACAGAAAGCAGATCCTGCATATTTGTGCTAGGTATCTAGGGAGCTCTCACGATTCTTACACCTTGACTCACTCACAGGTCCCACAGATGTTTGAGGGACCTTTGCGCTTAGAGGGTTAGCTCCTCGGGGACAAAGGGTACCCCCAGAAGACATGGCTAATGGCACCCATTTGTCATTCACAGGGTGCATCTGAAGAGAGATACAATGCAGCAGGACAATCACTAACCTTGATGAGCACTTCTCCAGAGCCAAAATAATGTCTGCCTGAGATTTAAGGCTGACAGCTGTATTGGTCAACCATCAGTTTGACATATGATGTGCATTTCATGATGTCACAATAAAGGCTACTCACTGTGGTGAAATTGTGTAAGAATTAATGCAACTGAAGATCCAGATGGGAGTTCTTGGGGGGCTACATTTTGCACCCTTAAAAGAATGCAGGACATTGAATCACATTGAATATAAATTGAATCCATGAGACATGGAGAAGGTTTAATGCAACATATATTTACAGAGGTGAAAAGTCAAAACAATGAGTGATCACCCATACCACCAGTGTGCATTCAAAATTTCTTCATTTTTCCCACCCTACTGCCACGTCTAGGTACACATCCAACATTCGCAGCAGAGGTGGAGGCAGTCTGCTGACTGCTATGCCCTGTTGTCTTAGATGACTTCAGCAGACACCCATTGGTGGCTTGAGGACTTGAGGGCTCCAGCCTGCCAAAGGTCTCCTTCTTCGGTGCAGGTGCACCCTCCTTGGCCTGACATGCTGGAGTTGTTGGGGAAGTGGGGAATTGGAGTGGCAGGGCACCTGGAGTGTTCTGGGTGGATGCTTCCATGGTGCCTGGCTAGCACTCTTCCTCCCTTTGGGTGCCTGATGGCCCCTCCCTGAGGAGAAGGGGCACCTCGAGGGAGGTCAAGATGCCCCATCCTCCTCTCACCTAGCCACTGCTGGAATGCACCCATGACTAGAGTGATGGTGTGCAGGTCCAAGCACAAATCCGGCAGAAACTGCTGGACCTGGGACTCCAATATTGCTGCCACCCTTCCAATGGAGACTTCAATGCGCTTGCATGTCAGAGCCACGACATCAGACAGAACGTGGATGGACTTCTCCATCCTTCGTTCCAGTCTTCTGACGCCCTCTGACAACTCTGCCTGATGTTCCCTTGCCTGTCTCTGCATCTCCAACATGTCCCTTAAGGCCAATTCCAGAGGCTTGTCATCAGTCTCAGCAGGCGCCTGGCCTCCAGCAGTCCCCTGAGTGACAGAGACCTCGGCTGTCACTGCCTGCGCCAGCTGTCGACATGTGAGGTGATAGCCAGATTTTGAACCGGAGCCAAGTCAAACTAGGTCCCACCAAGGTACATGTATCTGTACTGGTGGAAGGTGCAGGTGAATTCAGTGATGGTTCTTCCTCATAGGTGATCTGGGGGCTGGGGATCAGTCTGCTTCTCGAGGAAGCCCTCCCACTTCGCTTGTACCTGGATAGAGAGAAGAGAGAATTCGTGATTGACTAAGCAGGCTCATGCATCTAAGATGACTCACAGTCATTGCCCGCATGTTGTCGATGTATACTGGATGCACCCTCCCTGGCTTGTTGGTGGATGATGATCTCATCTTCCACGCAGGAACAATCCCTGTCCTGGTCTTTGAACCTTGACACAGTCCACAACTCCAGGGTTCCCCCACCAGTCATGGCTTTTTTCCCTTTTGTTATGTGAAATCTTGTCCTGCATAAAGACAGACAGATTGACTGAGAGCACCACGGATGAAAGAGCAGTTCAGAAGTATGCATGCCTATTGTCTCTGCTGAGCCCTCCCCAATAAGGGATTAAGACGCTGTTTGTGCAGAAACTTGCACGAGACGGTGAGCTTAAAGTGACTGTAACACATTCACTGCTGATATCTCAACTGCTGGTCACGTGTGACATCACTGTGGGCTCTATCCCTTAGACTGCCTGATGCCCTTATGAGGGTGTGAGTTTACAGTGGCTAGAAATTTCACTTACCTTGGCAGAGCAGAGAAGATCATTCATCCACTTGTAGCACTGCAAGGCGGTCCATCTCTGTGCACCATGTCACTAACTTCCCTGGCAACCTCCTCCCAGAGTGGTCAGGTGGGAGGACCTCCTGCTCCCATCCCTCTGAAAGAGGACTTCTGCCTTTCCTAGATGGCTTGGAAGAGAATCCCCAGGGAGGCGTCGCTGAACCGTGGCGCAGAGGGTTTGCTTTTCCTTGGTGCCATTGTTTTATCTCTCCATAACACCTGACCTTCATTGAGTGAATGGCTGTCTGGGTGTTATGGCAGGCAGATGGTAAATACGAAACTACCCAAGTCCCAGAGGGAAACTTGAAGCAGCAGCCACAACTATTTGCAATTTGTGCTTATTTCAAAATGCGGGCTTTGAATTTAGTAAAAAGAAGGCCACCAAATCTTATACGTTTCTTACAAAACTAAATTGAACCTTTATTAATAAAATTAATGATTTTAAGCTACAACTCTGTTAAGGCAACAGTGAGACACATAGATTTTAAAAGACCCAGGCAAAGTAACACACAATACCCTGAACAATCAAATTCAAAGTGAGTTTTTCTCAGCTTCAGTTCCTTGTAGACAGCAGCTTGAAGCTTAGATGCTGGAGGCTTTTCACACTTGTTAGATCTTAGAATGCCTGCCCTTAAACACAACCTTCTCTCCTTTATACATATTTTCCCCTTTGAATGCAAATTCCCATTGTTTCTCTATGTCTTTGGACTTTTACCTCTCTAATAATAAAATTCCATCAAAGTATCAATTTTACCAGTAATCCTTGGGAAAAATAAACACAGTGGGCAGAATTTTCCTGTTGATGTGCCAGGGCGGGGCCTGCATGCCTGCGCATAAAATGGCATGTGGTGACAGGCGCGTCCGCCATTAATTAATGGGTCACTTAAGGCCCTTGACTCACCAATTGACGTCGATTTTTTGGCGCCCGTGCAATCTTCGGGTCGGCGCATGGGCGCAACGGGCAGAAGGGTAGGACACATTTATATAAACCTCATCCATGGGTGGGATAAGAGGGCTCACTGGGGTCACAAGCGTGCACAGTCAAGTATTTATCTTTGAAAGTTTTTAAAACTTGCCTGTGTGATCTGCAGTACTTCAAAACGTACCAGCTGCTTTTTCTGGACTCTTAACCTTTGGGTCAGCACTCTGCAGTGAATAACCTTTTCTGGGCCTGCCGGTTTCTGGAAACCTTCCTTTAGCCTGGAATTGGGAGCTGAATTGTACACTGGCTGCAGCTCCTCTGAGGAAGAAGAGAGGGCTAGAAGCGGGAGGAGGCCAGGAGTGCAAATTCAGCCTCCTGGGCAGCCACCTTTGGGAGGACAGGCACAGGCACAAGGGGCCCAGGGCCAAGAGGTAGTCCAAGGCGGAAGGGGCCGCAGAAGACGTCAGTATCCTGCTGCAAAGTATACAGGCAGCAAAGCAGCTATCTCAATATGTATGAGATGCCATGCCGAAGGAGGCTGTCTCTCAAGGGAGAGAGTCAACTATATCTGTCAGATGATAGGGCCTGAGATCTCCATTAACTATGTGGGTGGACACCCCATGCCAGTGGCTCTGAAGGTCACAGCTGCCCTCAACTTCTATGCCTCTGGCTCCTTCCAGGGCTCGGTGGGTGATCTTTGCGGTGTCTCCCAGTCAGCTGTCCACAATTGTGTCAAGCAGGTTACAGATGCTCTGTTCAGGCGAGCATTGACCTTAATCCACTACCATTGGGACCAGGCAAGCCAGACACAGCGAGCCAGATGCTTTGCTGCGATTGCTGGCTTCCTCCATGTCCAGGGTGTAATAGACTGTACACATGTGGCCCTGAGGGCGCCAGCAGGTGAGCCCGGTGCCTTCCTCAACAGGAAGGGCTTCCACTCCATGAACGTGCAGATAGTGTGTGATCACAGGAAGCTGATTCTACAAGTCTGTGCAAGGTACCCAGGCAGCTCCCACGACGCCTACATCCTCACACGCTCCCAGGTGCCAGGGCTCTTCAGTGCTCCAGCCCAGCTTGATGGATGGCTGCTGGGTGACAAGGGCTATCCCCTCAGAAGGTGGCTCATGACTCCTCTCCACCATCCAAGAACAGAAGTTGAGCAGCGTTACAATAGGAGCCACGCCTCCACAAGGGCTGTGGCGGAGAGAATCATTGGTCTTCTCAAGATACGTTTCTGATGCTTGGACCACTCAAGGGGCGCGCTCCAGTACCCCCAAGATCATGTGTCACTGATAGTGGTTGCATGCTGCGCTCTCCACAATCTTGCACTGGGAAGGGGGGACGCAGTGGACGATGAAGACGTTGACGCAGTGGCTGCGGCTGCACACGATGAGCCCAGCAGTGAGTCCGAGGATGAGCATGCACAGGGAAATGCTGAGAGGGTAGACGCTGACCTGAGCATACTCCAGGGAGGCAGCGACACCCAGGAGGCTTTAATCCAATGAACCTTCAGCTAGTACACCACAGATGGACCACCAGGCCAAGCCTGGGCTGCAGGCTCCATACTCTATACCTAAGTGCCAAATCTTCCAGGTTAGGAACAGTAACTAAGGGCCTTGTTAATAAAGTTGAATGTCCCACAAAACACTCCTAACATTTTTGGAAACCATATACATGCAGAAGAGAAGAGGCACCCTCAGCCATGGTGACATATCTGAATTTAATATGTCAAGCAAACCAACTTATTCCAAAAAAAAGACAATAGTGTTATAATTCAAAACAAATCATAAGGACCTCATCTCGGACCAACACAAAAGCACCAGTAAAAAACCCGTGGTCTGCCTAAGGTGCCTTATGTTTTTCTTTCCGGGTGCTATGTCTTGGTGCTGCCCCATTGCTGGGAGTGGCATCTGAGACAGCCTGCTCACTCTGCTGTCCTGTTGGCCTCGATGACTTTGGCAGTCGTCCTCTGGTCCGTGGAGCCAGTGCTGGCTGGGAGGAAGTTGCCAGTTCCACAGCTGGCATCTCCGCAGTCGTCACAGCCTCACGGGTGGTACGGTCACTGGGAGAGGGATGGAGGCGCTGCCGCTTTCATCCGGTGCGCCCTGAGAGGTGCCCCCAGAGACGCCAGGCAGCTGCTGCGCTGATGTGAGGTCGCTTCGGACCTCTCTGCTCACTGTGGATGGATGGGCACCGAGCTGGGAAAGTTGATGCCCACACCATCTCCCACACTGGCACTGACCAGCTGAGGTCAATTCCGATGTGAGGGCTTGTTGGTCAGAGCGCATCCCCAGGAAGCCCTGACGGGTCTCCTGGAGTAGCCTCTCCACGAGAGTCGCCACTCTTTAAATGGAGGACCCATGGCGCTCGGACATGTGGCTCATTGCTTTGGCAATCATCCCCGTAGACTCCTCCACCACAGAGACCAAGTCATGCATAGCCTCATGTATCTTCCCCAGATGCTCCCAGCCGCATTTCCTGCACCTGCTGCGTCGCGGACGACTCCAGAGGCACATCGTCAGGCACCGACTGAGCATATGCCTGGTCCCCTGCAGTCCTCCAACTGTTGGCACCATGGGCACTCTCTGTCTCTGCCAGCTCCTTCAGCGACTGTGAAGTGTCCTCACCACTGTGCCCCGGGACACTAGCCGATGTTCGAATTCGCACCGAGGTGCTAGTATGTGTACTGGTGCCTGCCTTGCAGAAATGGTGTGACGCTGGTGAGACTTCAGGCCCCTCAGGTGTGAGAGAGGGCCTGTGCTGCTCCTCCTCCTGGCCCTGCTCCGATGCTGCTGAAAGGAAGAACAAGGACAGTGGATCAGTTAACATGGAGATAATGTCAAAGTGCATCCCTGTACCCTGGATCATTATGTGCTCATCCTTCCATAAGCAATGGTCAACCCATGTTGCAAAATTAAATCAATTAACACTCAGCAGTGCTAAGGCAATACAATGCTAAGGGCATACAATGGTGACCTCACTGTTGGGCATAAATACCTGGCCGTGGCACCCAACCTCACTGACACTAGTGGACCGGGGGGCATGGCACCTCTCCAGATCCAGGGCCTCCTGCTCAAAGCGGCTAAGTATGGCAATCTGCGCCTGGCCACCCCCAGTCCTTGCGCGCTCTGACGCGTTATTAGCATTCAGCAGGGAGGTAAGCCAACCTGCTGGGTTGTGGGGGTCCTCCTCCTCCCATCCTGGGGAACCAGCACCTCCCACTGTGCTGCCACCTCCTTGAGGAGGGCAGCAAGGCAATCATCCGAAAAACGAGGGGCACGTTAGTCCCCCGCCCTACCCTCTGGCCTGGCCTATCCCACTGCCCTATCCTCCAGCCTGGCCTGCTCCGCTGCCCTACCCTTCAGCCTGGCCTGCTCCGCTGGCCTACCCTCCAGACTGGCCTGCTCACAAGAAGCCCTCTGGTGAGCCCTTCCACTTGCCATTGTGAGCAGCCTTGCAAAGGTTGCCAACGCTTCATATAAACAGGCCGCCCGGTTGCCATTGGACCCAGCGGACAGTGCACTCCCGCCGCTGCCCGCCCATTCCCGCTATCCTCGGGAGTTGCGCATTATGCCTTAATTGGCCCGCCCACGTAAAATGGCGGCGCAGACCTGATCGTGGGTGGTGATCGGGTCCACGCCCGCCCGCTCCTACTCCGCACTCCCCTGCCAACCAGAAAATTCAGCCCAGTATTTCTTAACTTCTCCTGGCTATGTGTAACATTTCACTCCCTCTTGAATTCAAGCTAGTCTGGTTTATTTAAAAATGAAAATGTTCCCTTTACACCTTACATTCTAAAGCTTCCTCTATGTTTATCTACTTAACATTTCAAACCTAGCTTATGTTCTGTTACATCAAAGCCTTCAGACTAGCTGCCTTTAATTCAATTAAGTCCCCCCCAGACACACACAAGCATAGACACAGACGCCACTATACTACTTTACAATAAATTCCAATAACATTATGAAAATTATTATATCTTGACAACGGGAACCATTTAAATATGGTGCCAGGATCTTCCACCCCATGAGGCAACAGTGGGGCAGGCTAATCCCTGCCCACCCTACTACAAGATTCGCCGAGCTCCCCTCTGATGCATAATTAATGAGCTGAACAGTTGAAAGTCACGCATATTCAGCCATCCCGCCGCTCAGTGGGAATCGTGCCAGCTTTTCTGCCAGCCACCGGACTCAGTCTCCAGAATGGAAAATTTCACCCAGAATGTTTAAAAGCACATTCCTCTTCAAGCACAGAAAATAACAAACATTTCATTCATTCTCTTATTAAAACTGGACCTCTCATGTTATTTCTTAACAATTTTACCTGAGGTTTTTATTCACCCACAGGATCCCTTACCTTTCTCTTGATGCCCTCAGAAGAACTGGTGAACTGGGAGTATACTCCTGAGGAAAACCTAGTACCTAATTAAAATATACTTTTCAAAATCAAATAAAGCTGCCAATCATACACATAATTGAAAATAAAGAGTGCATCTGGAGTTCCATTGGCTAACTGTGAAGTGTCAGTAATGCCTAGACCTGATATTGTGCAATGAGGCAGGATTAATTAATGACTTCATAGTAAGGGAGCCTCCGGGTAGCAGTGATCATAACATGATTGAATTTCGTATTCAGTTTGAGGGAGAGAAGAGGGGGTGTAGGACTAGCTTAAATAAAGGCAATAACAAGGGTGTGAAGACAGAACTGGCTAAAGTGAACTGGGAAATTAGGTTAATGGGTAGGACTGTAGATATGCAGAGGAAGATGCACCATCCGTGGCTAATGAAGGAAGTTAAATATACTATCAAACTGAAAGAAAAAGCGTACAATTCTGCAAAGACTAGTGGTAGGTCAAAAGATTGGAAAGATTTTAAAAATCAGCATAGAATAACTAAAACAAAATGAGGGAGAAATTATAGTATGAGAAAAAGCTAGCTAGAAATATATAAAAAAGATAGTAACAGTTTTTAGAAGTATTTAAAAAGGAAAAGAGTAAAATTAATGTGGGTCTGGGGAATTAATAATGCGAAATAAGAAAATGGCAGAAGCATCGGACAGATATTTTGTTCCTGTCCTCATGGTAGAGTACACACATGACATCCCCGAAATACTTGTAAATCAAGAGGTAAAGGGAGGGTGGAACTTAAAACAATCACAATCAATAGGGAAAGTGTATTCAGAAAACTATTAGAATGAAAGGCTGACAAGTCCCCAGGACCTGATGGACTTTTTCCTAGGGCCTTAAAAGAAGTGGCTGCGGAGATACTAGATACATTGGTTTTTAATTTTCCAAAATTCCCCAGATTCTGGAAAGGTCCCATCAGATCAGAAAATAATGAGTATAACTCCTCTATGCAAGAAAAGAGGGAGACAGAAAGGAGGAAACTATAGGTTAGTTAGCCTAACATCTCTCATAGGGAAAATATGAATTTATTATTAGAATCTATTATTAAGGAGGTTATAGCAGAGTACTTAGAAAATCTTAATGAATCTAAAGTCAACATGTTTTTGTGAAAGAGAAATCACGTTTGACAAATTTATCAGAGTTCTTTGAGAAAGTAACAAACAGCATGGATAAAAATGAATGTGTAGAAATGGTGTACTTGGATTTCCAAAAGACATCTGATAAGGTGCCACATTAAGGGCTACTACACAAAATAAGAGGTTATAGTGTAGGGGGTAATATATTAGCATGGATAGAGGATTGGTTAGCTAACAGGGAGCAAACAATAGGGATTAATGGATTATTTTTGGGTTGGCAAGCTGTAACTAGTGAAGAGTTACAAATATCAGTGCTGGGTCTCAGCTAGTTACGATTTACATCAATGACTTGGATGAAGGACTGAATGTATGGTTGCTAAATTTGCTGATGACACAAAGATAGTTTGGAAAGTAAGTTGTGAAGAGGACATAAGGAGTCTGCAAAGGGATATAGATAGATTAAGTGAGTGGGCAAAAAATTGGCAGATGGAGTATAATGTGTGAAAATGTGAACTTGTCAATTTTAGCAGGAAGAATAGAAAAGCAGTATATTATTTAAATGGAGAGTGATTGCAGAACTCTAAGGTACAGAGGGATCTGTGTGTCCTGGTACATGAATCAGAAAATAGTATGCAGGTACAGCAAGTGATTAGGAAGGCAAATGTAATGTTGCTGTTTATTGTAAGGGGGATGGAAAATAAAAGTAACAAAGTTTTGCTGAAGTTGTGCAGGGCATTGGTGAGACCACATCTGGAGTACTGCATATAGTTTTGGTCTCCTTACTGAAGAATGGATATAATTACATCCGAAGCAGTTTAGAGAAGGTTCACTTGACTGACTCCTGGATTGAAGGGTTTATCTTATGAGGAAAGGTTGGACAGGTTGGGCCTGTATCTGTTGGAGTTTAGAAGAATGAACATGACTTTATTGAAACATATAAGATCTTGAGGGGACTTGACAGGGTGGACACTGAGAGAATGTTTCCCCTTATGAAAGAGACTAGAATTAGGGGTTAAAAATAAGGGGTCTCCCATTTAAGATAGACACGAAGAGAAATTTTTTCTCTCAGTGAGTTGTTAGTCTATGGAATTTCCCAGAGAGTACTGGAGGCAGTGTCATTGATTATTTTTAAGGCTGAGCTAGATAGATTCTTGATTGATAAGGGAGTCAAAGGATGTAAGGGGCAGAGAGGAAAGTAGAGTTGAGGCCACAATCAGATCAGCCATGATCTTACCAAATGGTGGAGCAGGGTCAATGGGCCGAATTGCCTATTCCTGCTCCTAATTTGTATGTTTGGATGTTCCTTTCTCCATCTAATAAGTATCAGACCTGAATTCATTACCTCAAGGCAAATTCCTTTTGTTTTAATAGAGCATTTGCAAAGCAAGTAGCTTTCAATAGATTCTTCTGGTGATATCAACTCAAAAAAATTTGTAATTCAGCCAATATTATCACATAAAAATCAACTAGGCACACTCCAACCAGTTTGTCTCTGGGAGCAATACACTGGCATAATGAAGTATAGTTCCCAGACTGGGTTATTTCTTTAAACAAGCATGATGTTAACCTTGAGGTTACAGGTAATTAAAAGACAGAACAAGTCATAAACCATTGACAAAACTCCACATTTTCTTGCACTTGGCTCCTGACATTCCATATTATACTTATACCCTATTAAAGAAGCATTCACTTTGTGTCTTAAAGCTATGTACCTTGCTGCACCTTTTTCTTGAGCCCTGCAGCCTATGGAACCTTTTTCTAACTGCTGGAGGGTGCATTATTGTAATCCCATAGAAACTTCCCATGAATATCTTCTCTTCTGTCCATGCTATGTCCTGCAGGGTTATGCTTATGTTCAGAACCTCTCAGCGTGACAGAAATTAGGAAATCAATAGAATGGTGAAATTAAACTTGTATTCCTCCACACTGTTTTGGCACATGTCAGTAGTGTAATGTTTGTGTGAATGCACACTTCTAGAATCATAGGGGAGAATTTTCTCCCCGTTGAGCGGGTGGTTCGGGAGCGGGCGCGGGCGGGCACGTAGCCGATCGCTGCCCTCGATTGGCTGCGCACTGCCATTTTGCGTGGGTGGGCCAATTAAGGCCCGCCCAGCATGACACGCACCCAGAAGCACTTAGCGCTCCCTGTGCAGGCGGGGGGAGGAGGGAGAGTCGGGGTCTGCGCTCTTTCGCACATGCACGCAGAAATCTCCCTGAGGCACAGAGCTGCCTCAGAGAGATTAGTTTAATAATAAAACATCATTAAATATAAAAAAATAATTACTCAGACATGTCTCCTTATTGTCACATGAGCTGGAACATGTTTATGAATTTTCAGAACACATTTAATTAATAAACACATCATGAAACCTCATCCCGCCCGTGGATGAGGTTTCATGAAAAATGCGAAGCTTAACGTTAAACCTTAAGGTTGGACGGGCAGCCCTGAGAATCAGTTTAATTAGTTAATTAATGGCCTTAATAGGCCTTTGACAGCTCGGCGGGTGCGCAGCCAACTCCGCTACGCGCTTGCCGAACTGAGGATCGGAATGATGCACGGTGACGTTGGGACACATGCCCGATGTCACCGCGCGTCATTTTGCGTGTCGACGAGCAGGACCTGCCCCCACACATCAAACAGAAGATTCAGACCATAGAATAGTACAGCACAGAAGGAGGCCATTCAGCCCATCGATGTTGTCCTGGCTCTTTTGAAGAGCAGTTCAGTTAATCTTTCTCCCCCACTCTTCCACCACATCCCTGTAATATTTTTCTTCTTCAATTATTTTTTAGATCCCCGGCTTTGAAAATCTGCCCTATTACCTTCAAAGATTTATGCACAAAAGCACCCATGCCACTCTCTTCTTGCACCTTCTTTAAAATTGCAACTGATTGGCTCCTAAGATCCAATTTAGAAGAGTTTAGAGTCTAATGAAGAGTTGCAATCATGTGGATCCCGAAGAATGTTTATATTAATTGCAAATGAAAATCACATGATTGACCATTTGTTTATTTTCACTTATTTATCCATCTTGGGATGTGAGCATTGTTGGCAAGGCGAGCACTTATTGCTCATTCCTAATTGCTCTTGAGAAGGTAATGGTGAGCTGCCTTACTGAACTGCTGCATCCATGTGGTTTAGGTACACCCACAGTGACATTAGGGTGGAAGTTCCAGCAACAGCAAAGGAACGGCAATTTAGTTTGAAGTTGGGGTGGTTTCTGACTTGGAGGGCAACTTGCAGGTGTCAGTGTTCCCATATGCCTGCTGCCCTTGTCCTAGGAGATATAGGTCACAGGGTTGGAAGGTGCCATCAAGCGAGTCTTGTCATGTTGTTGCAGTACATCATGCAGATGGTACACACTGGCAGTGTTGGAGGGAGTGAACGTTTTAGGTCATGCTTAGAGGTGCCAATCATCAGGCTGCTTTGTCTTGGATATTATTGAGCCTCTTGAGTGTTATTGGAAATGCACTCATCCAGGCAAGTGGAGAGTATTTAATCTTACTACTGACTTATGTCTTGTAGATGGTGGACAGGCTTTAGAGAGTCAGGAGGCGAGTTACTCATTGCAGAATTCCAGCCCGTGACATGCTCTTGTAGCCACATTATTCAATATGCCTGGTCCAGTTAAGTTTCTGGCCAATGATTATCCCCAGAATGTTTTTGGTGGGGGATTCAACTATGGTATTAAATGTCAAGGAAAAATGGTTTGATCCTCTCTTGTTGGAGATGGTCATAGCCTGGGACTTGTGTGGCATGAATGTTAATTGCCACTTATCAGTCCAAGCCTGAATGTTGTCCAGGTCTTCCTACATATGGACACAGACTGCTTCAGTATCTGCGGAGCTGCAAAGAGCAATGAACACTGAAATCCTCATTGAGCATCCCACTTCTGCCTTTTGGTTGGAGAGAAGGTCATCGATGAAACAGCTGAAGATAGTTGGGACTAGGATATTACCTTGAGGAACTCCTGCTGTGATATCTTGCAGCTGAGATGACTGGCTTCCAATAACCACAACCATTTACATTTGTGCCAGGTATGACTCCAACCAGTGAAGAGTTTTCCCCCCTGATTCCCATTGACTTCAATTTTACTAGGACTACTTGATGCCACACTCAGTCAAATGGTGTCTCACTGTCAGGGGCAGTAACTCTTATCTCACCTTTGGAATTTCGCTCTTATGTCCATGTTTGAACAAAGGCTCAGCATTTGGAGAGCAGTATCAAGTAGAAAAAAGTAGAAAGCAGTCAGTAAAGAAATGCAGATATGAAAGTAGGATGTAAATTTAAAAACCACAGAACAAAAGCAGAGAGTGAGAAGGAAGCTAAGAGTACAAGTAAACAGCACTAATAATCATATCCAATTTCTTTTAAATGAACAAGACCATAAAAATATGATAAATGTTTTATTGCTTGTATACTTTTTAGTCTATTCCTACATGTCTTTATATGAAAAGTAGATTGAAAGTATGTCAGAAAGACAGGAAAAATGGCACAATAAAAATTGAACATTTTATGGAGAAATTGTGCTATTTATATTAAAAATATATATTCTTTGGTTTTTTGAGCTCCATTTCTGTTTGAGTTACATACAAATGGATTGGAAGTCTCGAGTAAGTTGTGGCATTTTATCTTTACAACTTAAGTACTATACATTTGTTTTCCTGATCCAAAAAAGGGAACGACAGCAACAGTTACATGAGCTGAAAAAGGAGATAACACAGTTATCAGAGAAAGCCAATAGACTTCAGACAGAACTTACGTTGCAAAAATCTCTCAAACAGGTAAATGTTATAAATATTCAGGATATTATTAATAACTTGTTCATAGTAGGTTTTAATTTTCAAGATAAGCCTTGTCAGTACTGATATAATTTCATTCAATCTTTTATTATCATTTGTGTTCTCTGCTGATGAAGGATTAGAGACTGCAAAACTTACCCAACATCTTCCTTCCACTACCCCCTCCCCTTAAAAACAAAACCTTAATCTTGTGCTCAGCAGTTGCTCTTCCATGTTCAATTTTGATGTTATTATTCAATGTTCTCTTTGGGTACACACTCTTTTCCTTGTAACTTTTATCAACATATTTGACAGTTCATTTCTTCATGTGACCAAAGAGTCCTAACTACTATCACTACTCTTTCCATCAGTTCTCTTTCCATGACCAACTCTTAAGATACCTTGGTTTTTATGTCAGCCTGATATGACCAATAAATGTCAAAGTCCATATTTCAAGTTCCTGATTGTAGGGGGTGGTGGTGTGTGTCAGCTTCACCTCTGACTTCTGAGCGGTCCGAATCGCTCCCACTCCCTGGGTTCTAGACCTTGGACTTATTTGGGGGTTGTGACAAAGTGTAGCAGACAACTGGTTTTGATGCAAGAAAAAAATCTGGATTTATTGAAGTCACAAATGAATTTATAACATTAGGATTACACTGAGATTATACAGACCTACAAAGTACACTTAGTTAAGAATGGGGAACACACGGCATAACGAGGGAAAATCATGCTACTAATCCCCTTACCCTTGTCCCACCCCCAAAACCTAACTAAATTGAACTAGGAGAGGTCAGGGTTCCTTGACAGTTCGAAATCCAGCCAGGTAAGCCGGTTGCAGTTTTGGGGTACGCTCTTTGTGTCCTCTGGTGCCTGCCGTCCCCACGTGGTCCTGGTCTGTGGAATCTGCGAAGGTTCTTCAGTTGGGTGGAGGGCGCGGTTGTGGGTGGTCGATCTTAGTGGAGGGCTGTGGTTGCGGCCTTGTTGTCTTCGGTTGAGCCTGCCACCCTGTGCCCCTCGCCGTGATGTTGCCTGCGGGCCTGCAAACCTCCAGATCCCCTCCCTCCGCTTGGCTTAGCTACCTTTCTCTGCTTAAACTCCACTTAAACCGCTCCAAAACTGCTCACCCTCATCCCCTTCATAACTGGTGGCCCAGTTATACTGTTTTTCAAATTTCTTATCTGAGTCCAAATCAAGGTTAGTTCTTTGTCTGATTTTGGTGGGCTTCTTCAGGTGATTGTTGTCTCATTGTTTTTAATGGGCTCGCATGATGTTTATCGTTGTCTTCCTGTCCCCGTAACTAGTCTTGAACTGAAAGCCATTGTATATGTGGAGTATTGATAGGTTCGCATAATTGCATTGATTGCTGCCTTCCTGCCTTAGTAGTTGGTAGCGATTATTTATGCAAGATTTTGATGGGCTTTAGTTTCGTGTAAGATGAAGTCTTTCTCTGGGTTGATTGTTTTAAAGGGAAGAATGCGCATCCTGCCTCCTCTCGTTGTCTGGTTTCAGGCAACAATCCACACTGCACCCAACAAGCCCGGGCATGTCCAGTCCCAGGCCTTCATGGGCCTAGCCTCCTGTCTGCAGGGTTCTACACTTAACTCAGCAGTAGGGTCCTCTGCCATAAAAGTCCAAAAGTCATATCCTTGTTGATGATATGAAAAATGTGGGAATTTTGAGAACCCTTCATGATTTCTTCAAAGTCAGCCCTCCAATATTAAGCCGACAAAATCAGCACTTTCTTCAGCTTGCACTCCCTTACTATGTTGTAAAAACGGTACCACTTATCTTATAAGTGTTCCTTTTAACCTTGTGCAAAGTAAAGGTTGAAATATATAATGATATTTTTATTAAGAATTTTGTTCATCTATAGAATGGGGCAGGTGAAAGGATTTTACATTTGTAATGGCTAAGAGTTTGGATAAGACCATCTGTATCATGAACTCTTATGTTTCACATGTGTCCTTCACATCATGCCTTTCAAAGCATTCCACCTAAAAATATTGCTCATTCATAAAGCAAAAATCAATGAATTGCTGAAATAAGGACTTAAGGGGTTCGATAGAGTAGATATTGAGACGTTTCTACTTGTGGGGAATCCAAAACTAGGGGACATTTGTACAAGTTAGTCATTAATAATTCTAATAAGCAATTCAGGAAAAACATCTTTCTTCAGGCACAATGAGGCAAACAGCATAGATGCATTTAAGGGGAAGCTAGCTAAGTACATGAGAGAGAATGATGTAGAAGGATATGCTGGTAGGAAGCCTTTAAAGATTTGTGTAGACCCCCAGGTCTTGCTGTTCCCTGCATCCTCTTTAAAATTGTACCATTTAATTAATATTTTTTCTCCTCATTCTTCCTACCAAAATTAAGCACTTTACATTTCTCTGCATTAAATGCATCTGTCATGTGCCTGTCCATTCCACTAGTCTGTCTATGTCTTGCTGAAGTCTGTTATTATTCACACCACTGTTTGCTACATTTCCAAATTTATCTCATCTGCAAACTTTGAAATTAGGCTCTGTATACCCAAGTCCAGGCCATGATTATGTTTCAAAAATGCTCTGGGATTTGGCCTGAGCCCAGTGAACTCTCCAATCTCCACAAAAGGAACAGCAATTGTTACAGATAGTTCCTTCAGAACTCTGAGATAAAAATTGTCAGAGCCAAGAGCCTTATCTACTTTGTGCTTCAATCAAGATGACCTATATTGTCAATTACATCTTTTTTTAGTCTACATTCATCTTTAAACTGTAATCTAAATGCTGGTATTTCTCTTTTCAGTTGGCTTCCTTTTGTTTTCTACCCTCATGTTTGCCCTTAAAGGCAGAACATTATGGTTACTAGATCCCAAAAGTTTCCTTACTTTTACTTTGCTTATTATTTTCTCCTCATCTGTTAGAACTAAAGCCAATATTGAAATAATTCTTGTGGGTTCCTTAATGCACTGCTTTAGAAGAAAGCCGATCAAAATTTCAGTAAATTCCCCCTTGTATGCAGAATGTCAGCATTGTGCACTCCAGTTAATTTGAGAAAAGCCAAAATCCCACAGGCTTATGACTTAACATTTGGCATTCATCTGTCTTATGGTCTCCCACAACACTGCATCACCCTCCCTTTGATTATTTAATGGCCTGTAGCATATTCATGACATTTTCCCTTTGCTATCGTTTAATTCTCGATGGCTCAGTACCATTTACAGCATCCAACAGTATTGAACCTTCCATCCCAGTCCTTCCTAAACCATTCAAAAACCCTGTGAGGTAACTCCCCAATTATCATTTGATTTCAACCAAGTTTCAGTCACTCTGAATACCTCCACATGGAGTAGTACTTTTAGTTCCCCGATTTTATTCTTTGCATTCCCTTAGGCTAAGTAAAGCTTTAGAGTTAGTCAATTGTCAGGAACAGAGGATGTCACTGTGAGTCAGGCAGGTGTGAGGACTCAGGATGCAGTTATGGATGAGCTTCGGCCTTTGGCTTTGACCAACAGATATGAGGTACTTGCGAAGTTAAACATGGGCAAGGAAACGCCCTGCTGATTACTACCTACTATTCTCCCTTATCTGATGAATCAGCATTTTTACATGCTGAACACTACTTGGAAGAGGCACTGAGGGTAGCAAGGGCACAAAATGTACTCTGGGTGGGGGACTACAATACCCATCACTAAGAGAGGCTCCATAGCATCACCACTGACTGAGCTGGCCAAGTCTGAAGGACATATCTGCCAGACTGGACCTGCAGCAGGTGATGCGGGAACCAGCAAGAGGAAAAAACCTACCTCACCTCACCCTCATCCATCTACCTGTTGCAGATTCATCTGTCCATGACTGTATCGGTAGAAGTGCATACCACTCCTTATGGAGACAAAGTCCCGTCTTCACATTGAGGATACTGTCCATTGTGTTGTCTGGCACTACCACTATGGTAAATGGGATAGATTCAGAACAGATCTAACAGCTCAAAAATGGGCATCTATGAGGCACTGTAGGTCATCATCAGCAGCAAAATTGTATTCCACCACAACTTGTAACATCATGGCCAAGCATATTCCTCATTCTACTATTATCATCAAGCCATGGGTTCAACCCTGGTTCAGGCATGCAGGAGAGCATGCAAGGAGCAGCACCAGGCATACTTAAAAATGAGATGTTAACCTAGTGAAGTTATAACATGCAAGTAGTCCTATGTTGAACAGCAGAAGCAGCATGCGATAGAGAGAACTAACCAATCCCACAACCAACAGATCAGATCAAAGCTCTGCAGTCCTCCCAAATCCACTCATGAATGGTGGTGGACAATTAAATGACAAACCGGAGGAGAGGACCGGAGGAGACATCCCTAATGATGGGGAAGCCCAGCACGTCAATGCAAAGGACAAGTGTTACAACTGATGTTAATGCTGAGCAAGCCAGATCTCAGATTGAAATCCGCCTCTGCTGATCGTAATTTCTTTTTCTAAATTATAGAAATGAGGACGAAAAGCTACTGAACATAAAAGCACAGAACTCCAGTGATAACTTTTAAAATTTTGAAGAATTAAAATGTTTATTAAAAGAAAAGGAAAAAAACTTAAACACACAAGATTAAAGATACACATTAAGAAAACAATTTGACAAAATAACCCCCAAAATGCTTTATCAAAGTTACACAATAAAACTATCTTTTTGGCAACAGCCCTTATAGATTCTTAACCATAAAATCCAGAAAATATTACCGAAACTGAGAAATTGCTTTCACTTTAAACAGAAGTACAATCCACAACTTCCCAGAACAAATCCACGCTGATATGGGTTTTCCAAAGGGAGGTTTAAAACAAACAGTTTCTCCGGGCAAATATTCTCGTGGCTCAAAACTGAGTTTTCTTCAGCACACTGCAAAGCACTGGAGTTGGCCTTCAGTTGGACTCCCCCCCTCAGCCTCTACTACAGCTAAAAGCCCGTTTTCATAAATACCTTTTCAAGCCTTTCATCTTAGTTCTCCATTGTCTTTAAAAATCTCTTTCAAAATTCAGGTTCCCAAAAATCTAAATCTTTCAAGTTCCTTTTTTACCCCTATTTCGCGTCAGTAAAATTTAAAACACCTGCCCCTGTTACTCACAAATCTCCTGTAAAATGCAAATGTTCTTTGACTCCTTTGAAAAGCAACAGCTACAAATCAACTTCAAAACTTATCCCCAAATGCTGATTTCAGATCTACTCTGTTTCCATATAAGTTAACACCCATCACAAGGCCTCATTACAAAATGCAAGAAGATATCGCCTTTAGTCTTTCATCCCATAGATTCTACAAGCAATCTGAAGCCAACAACCTTGCCTTTGATTAACCCTGGACACTCACAGACACAGTTTACCCTTTCCTACACAGAATATATACAAAAACACAGAAATATAAAAATACATGCATATCATCATACAAGACTGAAGCATTTGCAATCATCATCTGCCAGAAGGCCTCCTCTTGAGTTCGCCAACGGCATAGATGCTCGTCTTCAGCAATTCAATTCACTCCATATGATATCAAGAAATGGTTGAAAGCACTGGATACAGCAAAGGTTATAGGTCCTGATAACATCCTGGCAGTAGTACTGAAAATTTGTGCTCCAGTACTAGCTGCACCCCTAGCCAAGCTTTTCTAGTATAACTGACATCTGCACAACAATGTGGAAAATTGTCCGAAGATGTCCTGTCCACAAAAAGCAGTACAAATTGAATTCGGCCAATTACCACTGCATCTGTCTACCCTCGAAGATCAGCAAAGTGATGGAAGGTGTCATTGACAATGCTACCAAGTGGCACTGACACAACAATAATCTGCTCACTGAAAAATTCTGAGGGGAGGACCCACCATCCGTGGTTAACTAAAGGTGTTAAGGAAAGCATCAAACTTAAGGAAAAAGCAAACAACTCCGCAAGGATGAGTGGCAGGACAGATGATTGGACAGAATATAAAGAATGGCAGAGAATGACTAAAAGGTTAATCAAGAGAAAGAAATTTAGAGTATGAAAGGAAACTAGCTAGAAATGTAAAAACGATAGCAAGAGTTTCTACAGGTATTTAAAAAGGAAAAGAGTAAGTAAAGTGAGTGTTGGTCCTCCAGAGAGTGATAGTGGGTAGTTAATAGTAGATAATAAGAAAATGGCGGAAGAAATTAACAAATATTTTGCTTCTGTGTTCACTATAGAGGATACAAAACACATTCCAGTAATAGCTGCAAATCAGGAGATGAACGGCAGAAAGGAACTTGGTGAAATTGAAATCACTAGGGAAACGGTAATGAGCAAATTGATGGAGCTGCTGGCTGGCAAGTCTCCGAGTCCCAATGGACTACATCCTAGGGTCTTAAAAGAGCTGGCTAATGAGGTAATCGATGCGCTGGTGTTAATTTTCCAATATTCGCTGGATTCTGAAAAGGTTCCATCAGATTGGAAAGTAGCAAATATAACCCCTCTAGTCAAGAAGGGAGGGAGGCAGAAAACAGGAAACTATAGGCCAGTTAGCCTGATGCCTGTTGTGGGGAAGTTTAGAATCGATCAATAAGGAGGTTGTAGCTGAGCACTTAGAATAGCTCAAGGCAATCGGGAAGAATCAGCATGGTTTTGTGAAAGGAAAATCATGTTTAACTAATTTATTGACATTTTTAGAAGGCGTAACATGCACAGTGGATAAAGGGGAGCCTGTAGATGTACTGTACTTGGATTTCCAGAAGGCATTTGATAAGGTGCCACATCAAAGATTATTACGGAAAATAAAAGTGCATGGTGTAGGGAATAACATAGCATGGATAGAAGATTGGCTGGCTGGCAGAGAGCAGAGAGTATGCATAAATGGGTCTTTTTCGAATTGGCAGGATGTGATGAGTGGAGTCCCACAGGGGTCTGTACTGGGGCCTCAACTTTTCACGATTTACATCAATGACTTAGATGAGGGGAGTGAAGATATGGTAGCTAAATTTGCAGCTGACACAAAAATAGGTAGGAAAGTATGTTGTGAAGAGGACAAGAAGAGGTTGCAGATGGATATAGATAGGTTGAGTGAGTGGGCAAAGATCTGGCAAATGGAATTTAATGTGGGAAAATGTGAAGTTGTTCACTTTGGTAGGAAGATCAAAAAAGCAGAGTATTACTTAAATGGAGAATGGCTGCATAATTCTGAAGTGCAGAGGGATCTAGATGTTCTAGTACGAGTCACAAAAAGTTAGTATGCAGGTACAGGAAATAATCAAGAAGGCTAATGGAATGCTATCCTTTATTACGAGAGGGATTGAACATAAAAGTAAGGATGTTATGCTTCAGTTATACAGGGCATTGGTGAGACCACACCTCGAATACTGTGTGCAGTTTTGGTCTCCTTATTTATAAGGAAGGATGTAAATACATTGGAAGCTGTTCAAAGGAGGTTCACTAGATTGATACCTGGGATAAGTGGGTTGTCTTATGAGGAAAGGTTGGACAATCTGGGCTTGTTTCTACTGGAGTTTAGAAGAGTGAGGGGTGACTTGATTGAAGTATACAAGCTCCTGAATGGCCTTGACAAGGTGGACGTCGAAAGGATATTTCCTCTTGTGAGTGAGTCCAGAACTAGGGGGCAATGTTTTAAAATTAGGGGTCGCCCTTTTAGGACAGAGATGAGGAGAAACTTTTTCCCTCAGAGGGTTGTGCAACTTTGGAATTCTGTGCCTCAGAAGGTGGTGGAGGCAGGGTCATTGAATATTTTTAAGGCAGATATACATAGATTCTTGTTAGGCAAGGGAATCAAAGGTTATTGGGATTAGATGGGAATGTGGAAATCGAAACACAAGATCAGCCATGATCTTATTGAATAGCAGAGCAGGCTCGAGGGGCCGAATGGTCTACTCCTGTTCCGATTTCTTATGTTCTTATGATGCTCAGTTTGTGTTCTGTCCAGTGCCACTTGGCTCTTGACCTCATTACAACCTTGGTTCAAACATGGATTAAAGAACTAAGTTCAAGTGGTGAGGTGAGAGTGACTGCCCTTGACGTCAAGGCAGCACTTGACAGTGTGCGGCATCAGGGAACCCTAGCAAAACTGAAGTCAGTGGGAATCAGGGGGAAAATATTCCATAGGATAGAGTCATACCTAACATAAAGGTTGTGGTTGTTGGAGGCCAATCATCTCAGCTCCAAGACATCGCTGCAGCAGCTCCTCAGGGTAGACTCCTAGCCCAACCATCTTCAGCTGTTTCATCGATTAACTTTGCTCCAACATTGAGTCAGAAGTGGGGATGCATAATGATGATGGCACAGTGTTCAGTACCATTTGCGACTCCTCAGATGCAGAAGGAGCCTGTCTCCATATGTGGGAAAATCTGGACAGCATTCAGGCCTGGTCTGATGGGTGGCATGTAATATTCACACCGCAAAAGCGCCAGGCAATGACCATCTCCAATAAGAGAGAATCCAACCATCTTCCCTTGACTTTCAATGGCAATATCATAGTTGAGTCCCCCATCATCAGCTTCCTGGGGTTGCCATTGATCATAAGTTGAACTAGACCAGCCATATAAATACTGTGGCTACAAGAGCAGGTCAGAGGCTGGGAATTCTGCCATAAGCAACTCAGTTCCTGATTCCCCAAAGCCTGTCCACGATCTACAAGGCACAAGTTAGTAGTGTGATGGAATACACTCCCTCCACTTGTCTGTATGAGTGCAGTTCCAACAACACTCAAGAAGCTCGACCCCATCCAGGAAAAAGCAGCCCACTTGATCAGCATCCCAGCCACCACCTTAAACATTTACTTCCTTCCCACTGATGCACTGTGGCAGCAGCGTGTACTACATATAACTCATCAAGGCTCCTTTGGCAGCACCTTCCAAACCCACAACCTCTACCACCTAGAAGGACAAGGGCAGCAGATGCATGGAAACACCATAACCTGCAAGTTAACTTCCAAGCCACACATCATCCTGACTTGGAACTATATCACTGTACCTTCCCGATCGCTGGGTCAAAAACTTGGAACTCCCTTCCTAACACCAGATGGACTGCAGTCAAGAAAGTGGCCCACCGTTTTTTTCTCAAGGGCAATTAAGGATGGGCAACAAATACTGGCCTGGCCAGTGACGCTTACACCCAATGAAAGAATAAAATAAAACATATGTGTACGAAAACAAGGATTGCAGGGTGGATGGGCAAATTAACCATAATACCATGATGCACGAAGTCATTCAAGTGGAGGGAGTGAAAAAAAGGGTGTTAGTGATAGGGACAATATCGTCAATGGAGCAGATATTGTTCTGTGCGGCCACAACTGGGGTTTCTGAAGGTTGTGTTGCCTGCCTGATTCCAGGGTTAAAGACATCTCATGGCTGGAGAAGAATTTGGAAAGGGGGAGGATCTAGATTTCATGCTTCACTTAGGAACCAACAACGTAGGTAGAACTATGAATGATGTTCTTCTGAGAGAGTTTGAGAAGTTGGGGTCTAAATTAAAAGGGAAAACATGAAAGGTAATAATCTCTGGATTGTTATCTAAGCCACAAACCAGTTGGCATTGGGCTAAACAGATTTGAAGGTTAAATGCATGGTTGTAAGTGTGGTGTAGGAGCCAGGAGTTTTGTCTTGTAGACCACTGTCAAATGTACTGGAGAAAGAGGGACCTGTTCTGTTGGGACAGGCTCCACTTAAATCAGCTAGGACCAGTGTCCTGATGAATAACTTAGGGAAGCAGACAGGGCTTTAAACTAATGAAGTGGGAGAGGGTTGGGAAGATGCTGAAATTCATAAGCAGCAAGGGAAATGTCAAGGGTTTACACCACAGCAGCATTTTGGGTAAAAATAAGCAGAGTGAATCAGGAAGGGACAGAGAAAGTAATGGAGGTAATACTGATAAGGAAATTGAAAAAAAGGTCAAAGCTAAAACCACAACATCTGAATGTTTAAAGTGTTTGCAAATAAGATGAATTAATAGCACAAATTAATAGGTTTGATCTTATAGCCGTTACAGAGAAATGGTTGTAAAGTGACTAAGGATGAGAACTAAATATTCCAGGATATTTAACTTTTAGAGGAGATAGGCAAATTGGAAAAGCAGGAGGAGTAGTCCTGATGACTAAGGATGGAACAGTAGAGACAAAGGGTGGAATTTTCCCAGAATTGCACTAAGTGCCATAGCGGGCGGGAAAAATGGAGTCCTAACCACTGATGAAACTGGCTGGTTTTCACGCCATTTCCGTGGCGGGCAGGCTCTCATTCGCCCGCTTGCCATCGCCCCACTGTTGCATCATGCCAGCTGCCATCTTTAAAAGGCAGCCGCCAGCAAAGCGCTCACCACCAGCTCACCACCGCTGTCCAGGAGACATGGCCAACAAATGCAAAAAGACTGCAGCCCCCGCTTCAACGATGGGTCCCTCGAGCGACTGCTGGATGCTGTGGAGGCCTGACGGGATTTGCTCCACTGGCCGCAGGATGGGTAGCAATGTCATCTGCCCGCCTTGGGAGGCGGTGGCAGTGGTGGCCAGCATGAACGCCCTGCAGAGGAGGACAGCCACCCAGTGCCACAAAAGGATGAATGATCTCCTCCATTCCACCAGGATAAGTCACTTTTTTCATCACTCCCAACTCACACACTCACAAACCCATCGCACATCCACAGGGTCCTCACTCACTGCCAGTGCAAGGGACATCACCATTCATTCTTTCACACACACCATCATTGTCTTCATCCCGTCCATGGGACCACTCACCACCCACACAGGCCAGGCATACTTATCATCTAGCCCGGCAGACATCCTAATACACTCTCCCCGTCTCTATCCATGCAGGACAAACTGGCTCACAACAAGAGGGAAAGGTTGCAGACAGGTGGAGGGATTCCAGAAATCAAAGTTCTGACAGAATTCGAAAACAGAGCCATCCAGCTGGCCGACGATGATCTGGATCGGTCCTGTGCTGATGGTGAGGTCGGTGCTGCTCTACCAAGTGAGGATCCAGCAGTTCAACATCCATCAGACAACCATACCGTGAGTGATGTGTCCTCTTTCACAGGCCACTGCCATGCACTAATTATCTCCCCTTGCTTTCACAGGCACACCTGCCAAACGGCCAACAGAGTCCATGATCCAGGGCCTCCAATCAAGCCCCAAAGAAACCTCTGAAGAGGAATCTGAAGGCACCCTCCCTGAAGTCCCGTCACAGCGCTGACCCACACTCTCCACCAGCGCAGAGACACACACCTCGGTGGGACCTAGCTTTAGAGTAGCCTCAGGATCACAATCTGGTGAGCACATCGCACTTTCTGATCCACAGCAGGCGGAGGCAGGGACTTCCCAGGTCCCCAACAATCGGAGGACTGCTGGAGGCCAGAATGTTGCTGAGTTTGAGTCAGATGACAAGCCTCTGGACTCGATCATGTCATAGTTTCTGAAGCTGCAAAGGCAAGCTAGGGAACAACAGGAAGGGGTGTCCGCTGCACTCCTCAGATTGCAAGGCATGATGGAGGAGTCCGTCCGTTTTCAGGCTGAGGCGATAGCGCCAGCATTGCAACGCACTTACGTCAACACTAACAGGATGGCTGCCACCATGGAGACCTTGGTCCAGGACGTCACTTCTGCACTGCTGCGTGGGCTTAACTCCATTGCTGATGCCACAGTTTGCCTCCAACAGCGTGTATGCAAGATGGGTGCTGGGAAGCTTGAACTCACTCCAGCTACCCCTTCCGCTCATGGACTCAGGCAGGGGCCTTCGGGCACCCATTGGGAGGAAGATCAGAAGGTGCATGCTCTGGGGCCATCCACCCAGGTGACTCTGGGAGCGACCGGCCCACCTGACTCCCCGCTTCCTTATACCTCTGCAGACCCAGCTTCGCAGACCAAGGAGGGTGCCACTGCCACACAGCAGGACCCCGAAAGCAGGCTGGGGCCCTCCAAGTCTCGGCCCTCCAGAGGATGCCTGCCAAAGTCAACATAGACAGGGTGTCACAGTCAGCAGGCTGTCTCCACCTCTGCTGTAGATGTCTGGGGAGCACCAGGACGTAGCAGCAGGGTTAGGAAAGATAGGTAAAAGTAGTTGCACCGCCTGGCCATGGGTGTTGATCACGTACATACTTTCACTATTGTCAATAAACTTCTAAGAATGTCACCCTGCCTGTGGCTCCTTGTTCTGATGAGCAGTGCTTTTATCACTCAGATGTGAAACCTTTCTGTACAAGATATAGAGTAGGTGTCTCAGTCCAGGGCCTCTTCCCTGTGCTGTGTGCAGCCTTCAGACCAAAGTGATGGTCCAGCCTCACACTCCCTGGAAACATTACTGATGCCTGCACCTCAGCAGTGCTGGTCATTGCTGCCAGAATGTAGTGGGCAAGCGCCACAGAGTTCTCTTATACTCTCTGTGTGCTCTCAGCACCTCTGAGGTGAGGCTGGCCCCCTTCACACCAGCATCTGCGACCAGTGATGCTGTGTACCAGCTCCTGAAGGGCTGAGGTGCTGAAGGTGTCTAAAGTTTCTTGGCTGCATCTCTGAGATGGCCCTGATCATGGAGCGCAAGCGAGCTGCCCTCGGCCAGACAGGAGTCAGACATTTTCAGAGGCTATGTGAAGATCTATAGAGTGTCCTCATAGCACGTTGTCATCATCCTCCTGCGACCGAGTGACTATTAGGGCCTCCACTGCATCTCCATGACAGGAGCATTCTCACAGTCACACGTTCACAACTGCGATGTGAGGATCTACGGGGACACCTCACTGCATGTCATCATCATCCTCCACAAATCTGGCAGCTATGAGGGCCTCCCAAGCGCGCCTGGCTTGTCTAACCAGTGCAAGAGCCTGATCCTCGTTGTCGTCACCACCGAGGACCCCCTCACCCTCATCCCCGTCGGCATCCTTCTCATTGGAGGAGATGTGCAGCTCCTCCATTTCCTCCTCAGCCAGCTCCTCACCCCGTTGCAGTGCCAGGTTGTAAAGGACGCAGCAGGCAATGACGATGAATGACACCCTCTGCAGACTGTATTGCAGGTCTCCACCAGACCGGCCCAGGCACTGGAACCGTATCTTCAGTATCTTCCTGGTCTGCTCCACCAAGTTGCGAGCTGCTGCATGTGCCTCATTATAGCGCCGCTCTGCTGCAGTCTGAGGCCACCACACAGGTGTCATCAGCTACAGCCTCTGTGGGTAGCCCTTATTCCCGAGGAGCCAACCATGCAGCCTCTGTGGACCCTGGAAGACTGCAGGGATCTGCGAGTGACTCAGGATGTAGGCGTCGTGCACACTCCCTGGAAACCGTGCGCATACCTGCAGGATGCGTTTCTGGTGGTCACATATCAGCTGCACGTTCAGTGAGTGGAAGCCCTTGTGGTTGATGAAGTCAACTAAGTGTAGCGATGGAAACCTGAGCGCCACATGAGTGCAGTCAATCACACCCTGCACCTGTGGGAATCCTGAGGTCAGGGTCAGGCCCTTGCATCCTGGCTGTCCCAGTACCAGGCGAAATGCACAAAGTTGTGTGCCATGGAGAAGATGGCATCTGTGACCTCATGGATGTATTCATGGGTGGCGGATTGTGAAACCCCACAGAGGTCACCTGTGGAGTCTTGAATGGAGCCACTGGCATCGAAATTGAGCGTCGCAGTCACTTTCACAGCCACAGGTAGTGGATGCCCTCCATGTCCCCTTGGCACCAAGTCCTGCAGTAAATGGCAGATGTGAGCCACCAGGTCCCTAGAAATGCGCAGTCATCTGGTTCTGAGTCATTGCAGGAATGGCAGGCGGCATCTATAGACCCTGGGTGTGGCTAGGCGCTGACCAACCACAGCTCACTGTCGCTCCTGCGCAGCATGTGCGGGAGCCCCTGCTGCCCCCTCTTCATGAGGTTGCTGCTCCTGCCTTTGCGTGGCCAGGAGCCTCAGTCGCTCTCTCCTCCGTCTTCTACGGTCTCTGTAGGCTATCAGGCATACAGCTAGGTCACCAGGATCCATGATCCTGACATGGTCCTCCTGCTGAATGAGAGAGAGAGAGACCTGGTTATCATGGCTGTACTTTGCACTTTTCCTGGCCCTGTGTGACCGCCCCTTAATGCTTCCCAGAGAGTGCTGGTCACCCCTTGGATGGCCAGAGATGAGTGCGCTGCATGGCTGCCCTGTCAACCTGCTACATGAGGGACACTGGTCCAAATCAGGATGCTGAGATTACAAGGGGCTGTGAGCACCTCCAGCAGTGACTGCTACATGGCCAGCATTGGCGAGGAGATTGAACGTGTGCAGTCCAACTGCTCCACGGTCCAATAAAGTGGTGGCGGACTCGACGTCTGTGCCGGGGGGCTGGGGTGGAAGCGGGGGTGGGGTGGTAAGGTATGGAGCACTTGGTGGCCCTTTGGTGCCTCCGTGATGCTTGCATGGGTGGGCAGGCTAAGAGCTTGACCCCAAACATGTCACTGTGGTTGCGCCTGATCTGTCTTCACTGCAGAGGCATGGTCAGTTTATACAGGTGTCCCTAATGCGTGGCCACTCCCCTCACTTACACTGCCCCCCACCTTGCTTGCCTGTGCACGGGATGCAGTGCCAGGGCAGCACTTGACTCCCCCCCCCTCAGCAGTCGCCTCCGAAGCTGGCCAACATTTACCCCCAGACAACCCCGCCCTCAGTAGTCGCCTCCGAGGCTGGCAGCACTTGCCCCCGGACACCCGCCCCTCACAGCAGTCACCTGCAGGGCCAGGCATCAATTTCCCCTGCCCCCCCCCAGTGCCCCTGAGATCTGTAAATAACGGGTGAGCTGTGGAGAACGCTGCTGCTCACTCACCTCAGTTCCCCCAAAGTGAAGGCCGCCGAGTGCATGTTGCCTGCGTGCTGTTGTGAAACACGTTGGCGTGCTTTCCTGCCAACGTGGATAGACAATATGACGGGGTTCCAAGAGCCTGGCAGGATGGCCTTTTAATTAAACACTAATGTATTACAATTAGCTCCCCGCCGACCGATGGCGGGAAACGCGGCCTGCCATCAGCAGGCTGAGTGGAAGATCGCGACCTGCCTTCATGCCGTTGTGAAGTGGGTCCCGCCATATTTCCGCACACGCCATCAGTCACGCCCGCCACCAGCAGGCTCGGAAAATTCCACCCATAGCATCTTAGCTCTGAAGATCAAAAAATAGAATCAGTTTGGGTGGAGCTAAGAAACAGCAATGGACAGAAAACATTGTTGGCAGCTGTTTGTCGGCCCCCATGTATAGTGTATGGCAGAGTATAAATTATGAAATTAGAGGTGCTAATAAAATGGCTAATACAGTCATCATGGAGGACCTTAATTTTCATATAGACTGGAAAAACCAATTTTGCAGTAAATATGTGGAACATGAGTTAGTAGAATGTATACAAATAGTTTTCTAGATAGATACGTTGAGGAACCAACTCGGGTCCCCGAAGAGTCCGATAACTTTAAAAAAAAAATTTTCCTTCGCCTGATGGAAATAAACCAAAGAACAAGATATCATGTTTTAAGAATTTTCCTGCAACCAACTAAACTCAACCTAAATGAAACAGTACTTAACAGGCAACTAATACATTGAACTAAAGAAAAGGAACTTTCACATTAAGCAGCTACTGCATTCAAGATACATCTTACAACTTTTTCACTGTGTACTGCACTTCAACAGATATATAGCATTACAAGAACAAGTCCCAGGTTATTTCCAGCAGGGTGACTTCTTCCTGCCACGTCAGATTGCAACTTTCAGTGTTCTTCGAAAGTCGGTCTCTTCAGCCTGAATCTCCCAGATCCAACTTCCACCAACAAGGCCCACCACAGTGACTCCTTGTTCCTTAAATCTCCAAAAGTCCCATCTATTCTGCCTTGGCCTTTTTGAGCAGAGAACCAGCTCTCACCAGCTTGCTGCTTTTGGTGCTAACAAAAAAATCATTTTCCCACTCTTCACAGCCATAGCTACATTCTCTCTCTCTGTCTGTCTCCAAAAAGCATTTGTCCCTTTTCTGGGTCAAGGTGTGAAAACTGTCACTTGAATTTCAACAGGTTTCAGTTTGGGTTTTTTTCTCCATGACAACCAGGCCACATGGGCCTGTCTTCAGGCAGAGGTTTAGTATGACCACCCCCTATCCAAAACATTCTGTTTCAACTCAAGTTAAAGGAGACATTTTAAAACATAACCATCTTGTAAAGTCCTGCATTCGTAACACTATTTTGGATTTAATATTGTGCAATGAGAAATGGTTATTTAATAACCTTGTAGTAAATGGGCCTCTAAGGAAAAAGGACCATAATATAAAATTTTATATTGAGTTGGAAGGTTATTTAGTTAAGTCTGATACTGGAGTCTTAAAGCCAAACAAAGCAAACTACGAAGGTGTGAAGGGCAGGTTGGCTGTGGTAGATTGGGAATCTACATCAAAAGATATGATAGTAGACAAGTAATAGCTAGTATTTAGAGATTTAATACATAATTTGCAATAAATATACAAAAATACGGTGCAACTGTGACTAACGAGGAATTAAGAATAATATTAGATCAAAGAGGCTTATAATGTTACCAAAAAGAGCAGTAATCCTGAGGATTGAGAGAATTTTAGAATTTTGCAAAGGACCAAGCATTTGATAAGGAAAGAGAATAGAGTAGTAAGAGACAGTAAAGCAAATTGTAAACATTTTGATAGGCATGTGAATAGGAAGAGATTAGTGAAAATAAATGCAGAACTATTAGAGGCTGAAACTGGCAAAATTATAATGGAGAATAAGGAAATGGCAGTGACATTAAACAAATACTTATGATTGTCTTCTTGGTAGAAGGCACAAAAAGAATTTGAAAAAAAATGAAAACAAAGGATCTAGTGAGAATGAAGAACTTAAAGAAATCAGTATTGTTAAAGTATCGGAGAAATGAATGGGATGCAGTACAAACAAATCCACTGGACCTGAAGACCTACATCTTAGAGTTTTAAAAGAGGCAGTTGTAGAGCTAGCAAATACATTGTTGATCTTCCAGAATTCCTTAGATTTGAGAAGGTGGACTTGAGGTAGTGATCAGCCATGATCTTGTTTAATAGCAGAGAAGGCTAAAAAGTCCAAATGCCCCACTCCAGCTCCTATTTCTTATTTTCTTAATTTAATTTATACAAGCACAATTCAGATTATCCTTTAATATCTTTACTCCCACTTTCCTAATTAATCTTAACCTACAGCAAGTTTGCTTTCCCCTCCTCCTGCCAGACTCATTTAAATCCACCCCTTCTATCTTATCTACCCTTTTTATAAGTACATTGGTACTCTTCTGGTTCAGATGAAGTCCATCCCTCCTGGATAACTTTTCTCTGTGCCAGAACTGGTCAGTATTCTAGGAAAGTACTTAATTGGTTAATTAGCTGTGAAGCATTTTGGATGTCCTGCGGTTTTGAAAGCTGCTGCACTAATTCAATCCTTGCTTTCTTTCCGAAGTATTCCTAATCTCCATCAATTCTCTCAATGGATTAAGAATTTACCTTTTCCCACTTCAGTGTTCCCTACTCCTCTAATAGTTCCTATCCAATGAATACCTGATCCACTGTAGACCCTCAGTGATCCATGCTTCCAGTTCCACATTCCCTCACTGACTGCCCACAGACTGAGCACCACCCAAACCTTCTCTCAGTTTTCAGAATCAAATGCTCCCATATGTTTCCCTCCTCTCCTATTTACCCAGGACCTAATGTCCTCTTCCACACTGTATGATCTCAAACCTCACAAACTACCTTGCGAAAACTGTGCCTCAGCCCCTTCTTCCTGCCGGAACTCATCCACCTCAAAAGTCATTACTAGTCCCAGGTTACAGTCCCACAGTTCTGTAATCATAGTAGTCCCACAGCCCATAATTACTTATGAGCCAGTTCTTGACCCATTCTCCTCGAAGCTGCAACCCTCTCCTCCTATTTCCTCCACATTCCAATCCTGACCCTTTGAGGGGAATTTTCCTAACATTTTGGCAGGGTGATTTGGAGTTGGAGGGGCCAGGAAAATGGCCAAAAAATACATCAAGTCGGCATGTTCCCTTGTCCTTACACTTTTGCTGGAGGTGGCTTCAGAGTACTGATGGCAACCTGCTCAGCAGCAGAAGGAAGCCAATTAAGGTAATTATGGGGCAATTAGCAACATTTTTGGCAGGCTATGGAATTTTGCTGGCAGTGTACAGTACCCTGCTGTTTCTGCAGCTCATCCAATCACAGGAGGAGAAAGCAGAGTTGGAGGTCAGAACATCATGAGATGCATATGCAGTGGTCACTTTAAAGGACAAGATTGGCAGTCCTCAGGGACATATGCAAGCAAATGCTTGCAATTGCTTGCTTGTCACCTGCAGATGGATCCATCAAATAATGCAGGGTGTGAGGAATTGGCTGCTGGTCCCATGAACAATATGTTCCTACGTCTTGTGCCACCCTCTGCTTCTCCATTCATATCAGCAGTACTCAGCATACACAATGGGTCTGCCGGCTACTCTTCATCGCTCCGCATTCTCAGGCTACCCAATGTCCCTAATTGGGTGGCACTCCCAGTAGCAGCTTCTTAATTGGTCTCCTCTGGGAAGATTGCACCCTATGTCCTGTCAGACACACATTCATGACTTTTAGGGGAAAATTTAGCCTAATGTTTCTACCCGTCTGTAATCCTTTTCCCCAGTTTCCCCTGGCCTGAGCCTTCAGCCCACTTTTATCTGAGCCATACATGTTGTCACATTTTACCAGCATCCTCTTATCCTCACCTTAAACTTAGTATACTTTGTTTCCTACTTCACAGTGAACCTTAGGTCTCAAAAAATGAAAGAGATAGATAGGTTTAGAGTATATCTAAGGTATCCGCAAGAGTCACACACAGATATTGACGATAAAAAAAATATAAGAAAAAGGGTTGGAGAAAAGCACAAAACAGGATAGAAACAAATGAAAGATGTCAGACAGAATTATTGAGATAGCACAATAAGGAAAATGTTCACTACTGTCACTGTGCAGTGACTTCATAGAAAAATGCATATGTTAGGCAAGGAGGAGAAGGATCAGCTGTGATGCCCCAACAAAAGAAGAGACTACCCAGAAGGCACTTTTCAGGCGTACACACAAAGAATGGCCAGAGGGGGGATGGCACTTTAACAATACCCTTCAAGACAGGAGGAGGATAGAAAATTGGCAACAAAAAATATTACAAGCTTGTGATTTTATATTTTAATACCAGTGAAAAAGGTTTTGGAGGTCATACAGTTGCTATTGCATTAAATTACAAGTAATTTTGCAGATTTCTGGTTTTCTTTAGGAATGTAAAAGCTGCAAATCTGTGACATTGAAGAGAAGATCCTATAAGTAAGGCTTATATATAAAACAACTGATGAACAACAGACCATCCTCCATTGATTTGAACAGCTTTTACAGTATGTAAGCATGTATGTACATAGGAACATACAGCAAGTAAATTGTTTTTTTGCATTTCCTGTATTTTCAAATCAATCTAATCATCCTTAACATTTTGAGATATATTGCTTTTAATTTGTTGTAACAGGAACAAACTACTTATTATCAAAGATCATTCATAATATCAACAGTGACTAATGTAAGCTATCATTCCTTCAGAAGGTAGTTCAACCTTCATTTTTAACACTTCAAGCACTGCAGTTTCTACAGCAAAAGACTGAACAAACACTTATAAGTATTCTTAATGTAATTAAAAGAAAAATGCCGTTTTTGTGGCCAATCTCACAACGTCAGCCCAGAGATTGAGCTGTTCTGAGGTATACACTTCTGTGCCACATTAGGTGATGACTTGGGGCTTTTATTTTTGCAATTATAAATAACTATTTTTATCAATAGCATAGTATATGCATCATGCCATGAGACAAATTATTATGTCTACTAATTTTTCAAAACATGATAATGGTGCTAAATATAGTACTAATATTAAGATGGCACTTTCCTTTGACTGCCATGTTTATTCAAGTTACTTTCATCTCGACTGAGACTTCAAAAAGGCTAATAAGTGTTCAAGTTTTACTGTAATACTCAACATACATTATTTAAAATAAAAGCATATTTACCAACATTGTGGAATGGAAAATGTGTCATTTTAAAAGCACCAATAACTCTCCACTCAACACTTTCATAGACTTTGACAGTCAAAGTTAAACTGGAATTTATACAGTATAAGTCTACTCCTGGTAATTGTCATGATTGTACAAAAAATTAATTATCCAATAATTCCAATTAAGCAACATAATAAAGATAGTATTTGCCTCTTCCCCTGCCACCACCTCCCACCACACCATCCAAAATATTTGGATTGTGGACTTCAAGTCAAAGCTATACTTTGTGAATGTTTAGAAGTATTATCTAATATAGTTTGTAACTCAAAACTCATTTTTGTGCTCAAATTAATTTTATTAAAAAATAATTTCATAGAAGTTTAAGTTTTCTATAATGATTTCCAGATAACCGACATAAACCATATCCAAGCAGTGATGAATATACCCGCTCCTCTTAATCTGTAATGTACAACTCTCTCTCTCTTCAGGTACCATGCCCAATGTACAACTATTCAAAGCATAACTACAATGTCAGTATATGTAACTGTTAACATGTATATATTAAAATATCTAAGTTGCATCAAATGTTGTCAAATGCAGCTTGTGGACACTAAAATATATATACTTTTTATTTATTCTTTCATCGGATGTGAGTGTCGCTGGCCGGGCCATCATTTGCTGCCCATCCCTAATTGCCCTTGAGAAGGTGGTGGTGTGCTCCTTGAACTGAGCAGTCCATGTGGGGTAGGTATGCCCACAATGCTGTTAGGAAGGGAGTTCCAGAATTTTGACCCCGCGACAATGAATGAATGACGATATAATTCCAAGTCATGATGGTGTGTGGTTTGGAGGGGAATTTGCAGGTGGTGGTGTTCCTATGCACCTGCTGCCCTTGTCCTTCAAGTGGTAGAGTTTGCGGGTTTGAAGGTGCTGTCGAAGGTGGCTTGACGAGTTGCTGCAGTCCGCCTTGAAGACGGTACACCTTGCTGCCACTGTGTGTCGGTGGTGGAGGAAATGAATGTTTAAGGTGGTGGATGGGGTGCCAATCAAGCAGACTGCTTTGTCCTGGATGATGCCAAGCTTCTTGAGTGTTGTTGGAGCTGCACTCATCCTTACAGATGGTGAATAGGCTTTGGGGAGTCAGCAGGTGAGTTATTTGCTGCAGAATTCCCAGCCTCTAAGCTACTCTTATAGCCACAGTATTAATATGGCAGGTCCAGTTAAGTGTTTGGTGAATTGTAACTCCCAGAATCTTGATAGTTGGGGATTCAGCAAAAGTAATGCCATTGAATGTCAAGGGGTGATCATTAGATTCTCTTTTATTGGTGTCACAATCATCTAATTCAAGTGTTTTAAAGGTTTAGCTTTTGGTTGTGGGAACATAACTTTTAGGTTGGAGAATAAAGTGTTAAATGTAGGATAAATGGAAACACTTGGGGAAGAATTGTCCCAGATTTGCACTACCCGTCGGCCGCAATGGCAGGTTTTCGTGCCATTTTGTCCATTTCCCATCTCATTAATTATGCAGCCAGAGGAAACACGCTGTCTCACTGGCAGGCGGCCTCTGAATCGCCAGCCACGCCATTACCTCACCGTTTCCTCACTCTGGGCGCCATATCTAAACTGCAGCCACGCACACACTTCTCAATGCTTGCAGCCCAGGACTGTTCCAGTGAAAGCCAAGAAGAGTTCAGTGACTCATCACTGGAATGCCATTTGAAGGCCTGTCGTGATGTGCTCCACCCCCACTCTGGTGGCAGAAGGTCCAGCAATCTCCCCAGTCTGGCTTGGAAGGCAGTGGCAGTGGTGATCAGTGCCAACGCTGCGCAGAAGAGGTTGGCCATCCTATGCAGATAGATGATGGATGATCTCATCCGTGCCACCAGAGTAAGGCAACCATATTATCACTCTAAACTTACAAGGCCATCATACATTCACTGGCATCTCACTCACTGCCAGCTCGAGGGACATCACCACGCACTCTCTCACACACCCTCATGTCTCCATCTGGCCTCATCTCTGGAGACTGCCTCCTCAGCCTTCACCATCTTGAGACCAGTTGCGCAGATCAACATGTGCACCCACACATGCCTTGAGATACCCCCCTTCCCAAATACAGCCCTTGCCCTGCAGCCATTGAAAAACAACACCCGCCTTACGGCTGATCTGGTAGGTAGAGACCTGCCCATGAGCCCCCCTAAAAGTGATGTGGTGCTGCCTGCAAAGCCTGGCACTGATGACCGTGAATGCTGTCCAAAGTAAGGTAGGCAAACAAACCTTGAAGTCCCGAGTGAAGTGCAGCTCGCCAGGTGCATGTCGCTTATGTACACTTGTGAAACACGTTAGCATGATCTGGATGATCCAGTATGGGGGGATGATTCCAGCAAGCAGGGCTTATAACGAGATGCTAAATTATTGAAATTAGGTTCCCGATGTACAATGGCGGGAAACACGGCCCACTGTTGACGAGTGGAGTGGACGATCGCAAACTGGTTTCATGATGGCGTAAAACTAATTTTTGGCCTTCTCTCCATATTGTGCAATCATGTGTGCCATGATGCCTGCTGCCAACGGGACCGGACTATTCTGCCCTTGGTTGAGGAACTGGTTATCAGATCTAGGGTAATGACAGATCAGAATGTTTATTCAATGAAATCAGAAATAGAAGAAAGAATGAGCTATAAAACAGCAACGGATTAAACAACAGATTAAAGAGCGCAGGGAGACGAGAGTTCATTAAAGAGCAAGGGGAGAGAGACCAGAGTCCATTAAAGAGTGTGGAGAGAGGCGAGAGTCCATTAACGAGCGCAGGGAGAGAGAGAGACGAGAGTCCATTAAAGAGTGTGGAGAGATAGAGGCCAGAGTCCATTAAAGAGCGCGGAGAGAGAGAGATGAGAGTCCATTAAAGCGTGCGGAGAGAGAGAGAGACGAGAGTCCATTAATGTGCGCGGAGAGAGAGACGAGAGTCCATTAAAGAGTGCAGAGAGAGCGACGAGAGTTTATTAAAGAGTGCAGAGACAGAGGCGAGAGACCATTAAAGAGCACGAGAGGGGGACGAGAAACCATTAAAGAGCACAGAGAGAGAGACGAGAGTTCATTAAAGAGCATGGGGAGAGAGACAAGAGACCATTAAAGAGCGTAGAGAGAGAGACGAAAGACCATTAAGAGCACAGAGAGAGCGACGAGAGTTCATTAAAGAGTGTGAAAGGGAAAAGAGTGCAGAGAGCAGCTGATTAGTGAGTATTTCTAGGGCTGAATTTTCCCGTTGCCCCCGCACACCGACACGTAAAATGGCGCACGGTGACGTCGGGTGAGTGTCCCAAAGTCACCGCGTGCCATCATGATATTGGGTGGGCACATGATGATCTCCGATGCGCACCTGCCATCAATTAACGGGCCACTTAAGGCCCTTGAGGCACCATGTGATCTTCAGGTCATCGCATGGGCGCAATGGGCAGGCAGGTAGGACACATTTGTATAAACCTCATCCACGGGTGGGCTAAAAGGGCTCAGTGGAGTTGCAAGTGTGCTCTGAAATATTTATTTTTCAAAGTTACTGATACTTGTCTGTAGTGATTTGCAATACTTCAAAACGCATATCAGCTGCTTGGACTGGATTCACAATCTTCAGGTCAGCACTCTGCAGTGAAGAATTGTTTTTGGCCTGCAGGTTTCAGGAAGTCTTCCCTTAGCCTGGGAATGGGAGATGAACTCTCCACTGGAGGCACCTTCTCTGAGGAGGAAGGCAGGGCTCGAAGGGGGAGGAGGCCAGGAGTACACATTCAGCCTCCAGGGGAGCCACCTTTGGGAGGACAGGTGCATACACAAGGGGTGCAGGACCAAGAGGTAGTCCAAGGCGGAAGGGGCCACAGAAGATGCCACTATCATGCTGCCAGGGTATACAGGCGGCGAAGCAGCTACCTCAATATGTCTGAGGTGCAGTACCGAAGGAGGCTCCATCTCTCAAGGGAGACAGTCAACTCTCTCTGTCAGATGATTGGGCCTGAGATCTCCGCGAACTGTGTGGGTGGAAACCACATGCCAGTGGCTCCAAAGTTCACAGCTGCCCTCAACTTCTATGCCTCTGGCTCTTTCCAGGGGTTGTTGGGTGATCTTTGCGGTGTCTCCCAATCAGCTGTCCACACTTGTGTTAAGCAGGTCACAGACGCTCTGTTTAGGCGTGCATTGACCTTCATCCACTACCGTTGGGACCAGGCAAGCCAGACACAGCGAGCCAGAGGCTTCGTGGCAATTACTGGCTTCCCCCATGTCCAGGGTGCAATAGACTGTACACATGTGGCCATCAAGGCGCCAGCAGGTGAGCCCGGTGCCTTCGTCAACAGGAAGGGCTTCCACTCCATGAACGTGCAGATAGTGTGTGATCACAGGATGCAGATCCTACAAGTCTGTGCAAGGTATCCAGGCAGCTGCCACGACACCTACATCCTCAGACACTCCCAGGTGCTGGGGCTCTTCAGTGCTCCAGCCCGGCTGGATGGATGGCTGCTGGGTGACAAGGGCTATCCCCTCAGGAGGTGGCTCATGACGCCTCTCTGCCATCCAAGAACAGAAGCTGAGCAGCGGTACAATAGGAGCCACGCCTCCACAAGGGCTGTGGTGGAGAGAGCCATCAGTCTTCTCAAAATGCGCTTCCAATGCCTGGACCGCTCAGGGGGCGCACTCCAGTACCCCCCAGATCGTGTCTCGGTGATAGTGGTTGCATGCTGCGCTCTCCACAATCTTGCGCTGGAAAGGGGGGACACAGTGAACGAAGAAGATGTAGACGCAATGGCTGTGGCTGCACACGATGAGTCCAGCAGTGAGTCCGAGGATGAGCACGCACAGGGAAATGCTGAGGGGGTAGACGCTGACCCGGGCATACTCCAGGGAGGCAGGGACACCCGGGAGGCTTTAATCCAACAAACCTTCAGCTAGCACGCCACATATGGTCCACCAGGGCAAGCCTGGGCTGCAGGCTCCACACTTGATACCTGAGTGCAAAATCTGCCTGGATAGGAACATTAACTAAGGGCCTTGTCAATAAAGCTGAATGTCCCACAAATCTCTCATAACATTATTGGTAACCATCCACCAGCAGAAGAAAAGAGGCACCCTCAGCCATGGTGACATGTCTGAATTTAATATTATAACCAAAGGAACTTAAGAGAACAAAATGACAAAGGTGTTCAACATCACACCAACTCATAAAGACCTCATTGCGGGCCACCACAAAAGCACCAGTGATAAACCCGTGGTGTGCCTAAGGTGCCTTATGTTTATGTTTCCGGGTGCTACGTCTTGGTGCTGCCCCCTCGCTGGGAGTGGCATCTGAGACAGCCTGCTCACTCTGCTATCCTGTTGGCCTCGATGATCTTGGCGGTCGTCCTCTGGCCCGTGGAGCCTATGCTGGCCCCGCCTGGGAAGGAGCTGCCAGTTCCACAGCTGGCATCTTCCCAGCCGTCGCAGCCTTATCGGATGCAACGGTCACTGGCAGAGGGGTGGGGGAGCTGCCACCCTCATCTGGAGCGCCCTGAGAGGAGCCCGCAGAGACGACAGGCAGCTGCTGCGCCGACGTGAGGTCGCTTCAGACATCCCTGCTCACTGTGGATGGATGGGCACCGAGCTGGGAAACTTGGAGCCCAGACCATCTCCCACATTGGCACTGACCAGCTGGGGTCAATGCCGATGTGAGGGCTTGCTGATCAGAGTGCATTCCCAGGAAGCCCTGAATAGCCTCCTGGAGGACCCTCTCCATGAGAGTCGCCACTGTCTCCATGGAGGACACATGGCACTCGGCCATGAGGCCCATTGCATCAACAATCGTCCACGTAGACTCCTCCACCACAGACACCAAACCAAGCATAGCCTCATGTATCTCCATCAGATCCTCTTGCACACTCGGCCACATTTCCTGCGTTTGCTGCATCACGGACGACTCCAGATGCACATCATCAGCCACCGACTGAGCATGTGCCGGGTCCCCTGCAGTCCTCCGACTGCTGGCGCCATGGGCACTCTCTGTCTCCACCAGCTCTTCCAGCGACTGTGAAGTGCCCTCACCATTGTGCCCTGGGACACTAGCCGATGTTCTAATTCCCACCGAGGTGATAGTATCTGTGCTGGTGCCTGCCTGGCAGAGATGGTGTGACACTGGTGAGTCCGAGACTTCAGGGGTCTCAGGTGTGAGAGGAGGCCCCTGCTGCTCCTCCTCCCGGCCCTGCTCCGCTGATGCTGAAAGGAAGAACAAGGACATTTGATCAGTTAACGTGGAGACAATGTCAATGTGCATCCCTGTCCCCCGGATCATTATGCGCTCATCCTTCCATAAGCAATGATCAAGCCATGTTGCAAACTTCAATCACTGAACATTCAGCACTGCCATGGCTGCTGGGAGAACAATGGTGACCTCACTGCTGGGCAAACGTACCTGCCCGTAGCACCCCAGCCTCACTGACACTGGTGGATCTGGGCACCTGGCACCTCTCCAGATCTAGGGCCTCCTGCTTGAACCAGCTAAGCATCGCCACCTGGGCCGGCCCTCCTCCAGTCCTCACCCGCTTGGCAGCATTATGTGCATTCTTCTCCTGGAAAGGAGAGAAGAGCATTGATTAGTGCTAATTGTACATGGATTCTCTTTGTGGACAGCCCACCCCAACCAGAGTGGGACATTGCAGGGCTCCAGTGCCTCCTCACCCCGCTGCTGTCGAACATTCACACAAAGATGCTAGGTCTGTTCCCCCCACCCACCCACCCCCTTGGCCAAATGCTGCCTACATCACATTTGGCACCACATGGTCTAACCTTCCATAACAAGGAGGCGCAAGCAAGTGGAGCGCAGAGGGCAGCAGATTGATCGGTGCCACGCCACCTTGAAGCTCCCCTCCCAGCATGTCATCACCCTGACTTTGACATGTCCTGGAGTTCCAGCACTGCACCTAGGTGCAGCTCGTCCAGGTTGCCCCCAGAACAGTCATGTGGGTCTCAGTGTACCACATGCTGCCGGGGCAGAACCCATCTCATCACCACCCTCTCAGGGTGACCTCGGCATGGGCAATATCTGCTGGCCCACCCAGTAAAGGACACATGCCGTCAATGATTCAATGCAGTCACTATACTCAGACTTTGTGGAGGGGGGCGGTGGGGGGCACCAGGGGGGAAAGTCTACCTGCTGGGTTAAGTGACCGATGCCAACACAGTACTCACCCTTCTCGAGTGCAAGAGGTCGTTGAAGCGCTTGCGGCTCTGGACCCACGTACGCCGCACCACGTTGTGGGAGCTGACTATCTTTGCCACCTCCTCCCAGGCACGTTTGGTCATGTTGGGGGGCCTCCTCCACCCGTCTTGGGGCACGAGGACCTTCTACCATACTGCCATCTCCTTGGGGAGGGCAGCAAGGCAATCGTCAGAAAACTGAGGGGCACAGTGCCCCCACTACCCTACCCTCCTGCCTGGCCTGCTCACCAGCAGCGCTCTGGGGAGCCCTTCCAGTAGCCATGTTTGACAGCCTTTGAAAGGCTACAGGAGCCATGATTAATTGGCCCACCCGTGTAAAATGGCAGTGCGGATCCAATCGCAGATGGCAATCGGGGCCCGCACCCGCTTCCAGAGCGCCCGCCCGCTAGCCAGAAAATTCTGCCCCTAGTCTTTAGAGTAAAAGTAAGGTCTTTAGTTTGTGTTTAAATCTCTAGTCCTTTTTTCCTCTTTTATCTTAAAAATTGCTCATTAAGTATAAGGTCGATACTGGTGTGTAAAAAAATAATTACAATAACGTGTAGAGGGGAGAATATTCAACTGTAAAGAACAGGGATAATAGGTAATTAATTAAGTAATTAAATAAAATAGGATGATGTTGGCAGGACAGGTGATATGTTGTTGCTGCTGCAACATGAGGGAGCTGCTGGACACCAAGGTGACCCAGAGTGAACACACTTGTGGTAAATGTTTGCAGCTCGAGGAACTTCTGATCCGAGTTAAGGAGCTGGAGTCTGAGCTTCAGACATTACGCCACATCAGGGAGGGGGAATGTTACCTGGACACTTTGCTCCAGGAGGCGGTCACACCCCTCAGATTAAGTAATTCAAATTTGGTCTGTGAGCAGGGACAGGAGGGTGTGACTGCAGACGAAGGAGGGTTGGGGACCCAGGGGGAAGCATTCAAGGAGCCTCAGACCCTGCAACTGTTTAACAGTTACAAGGTTCTTGCAAGATATGTGGACAAGAGCGGAGTGAACTGACCACAGCACCATGGAGGGAGGAAATGGGAATGTAGTAGTGGTAGGGGGCAGTATAATTAGAGGGATGGATACTGTTCTCTGCAGCTGTGAGAGTAAGTCCTGAAGGCTGTGTTGCCTGCCTGATGCCAGAGTTAAGGACATCTCCTCAGGGCTGGAAAGGAAGTTGGAGTGGGATGGGAGGGATCCAGTTGTCGTCGTCTGCATTGGTACCAACAACATTGATAGGACTAGAAAGGAGGTTCTGCTGAAAGAATTTGAACAGTTAGAAGCTGAATTAAAAAGCAGAACCTCCAAGGTAATAAACTCGGGATTACTACCTGAGCCACAGGCAAACTGGCATAGAGTAAATAAAGTCAAGGATTTAAATGCGTGGCTCAAAGATTGGTGTGGGACGAATGGGTTTCTGTTCATGGGGCACTGGCACCAGTACTGGGATAGAAGGGAGCTGTTCTGGTGGGATGGGCTTCACTTGAACCGTGTTGGGACCAGTGTCCTGGCGAATCGAATAACTAGGACTGTAGAGAGGACTTTAAACTAAATAGAGGGGGGAGGGTTCTGGGTAGGGGATACGTAGGCTTACAAAGCAAAAGGATATGGCAGCATCGCAAGACAGCTATTTAAGTAATGATACGTAGAGTGTGACAGGAAGGGACAGAGTACACAAACATAAAAAACAGCAGCAAATAGAGTCAAAGTGGGAAAAAATGGTAAAAAGGCAAAATCAATGGCTCTTTACTTGAATACATGTAGTATTCGGAACAAAATTAATGAATTAACGGCACAAATAGAGGTTAATGGGCATGACCTTATAGCCATTACGGAGACATGGTTACAAGGAGGTCAAAGCTGGGAGCTAAATATTCAAGGCTATGTGACCTTTCGGAAGGACAGGCAAGAAGAAAGTATGGTGGGGTGGCTTTGTTAGTACAAGATGGAATAAGTATGATAGCAAGAAATTATCTTGGATCAGAAGAATCCATGGGTGGAGGTAAGAAATAACAAGGGGAAGAAAACACTGGTGGGAGTAATCTATAGGCCCCCTAACAGTAGTTATAATGTAGGACAGAGAATAAATTAGGAGATAATGAGGGCATGTAAAAAAGGCAGTACATTAATCATGGGTGACTTTAATCTACATGTAGATTGGGAAAATCAAATTTTCAGAGGTAGCCCCGAGCAAGAACTCATAGGCCAGGATTTTACATTGGCAAGAGTGGGCTCAGCAAGAGCGGTGCCGACCGCCGTCTGTGATTGGCTCTGCACTGCAATTTCACGCGGGTGGGCCTTCGTGGATCGTGAGCAGTAGCGCTGAACGCTACTTGTGCGGGCAGGGGGAGGAGGGAGAGCCAGGTCTAGCGCGCAGTTTGCGCATGTGAGCAAAAGAGCGCTTCAATCTCCCTGAGACATGGAGCTGCCTCAGGAAGATTGAAGTGCTTTTCAAAAGAAAAATAAAGGCGTGGAAAATTTAATGAAACACATCCCCTCATGTGACTGTGTCATATGAGATGGGACATGTTTTTATTTTGAAAATAACAGTTTTATTTAAGTTGTATTAGCTTTAGGAAACCTCATGCCACTCGTGGATGAGGTTTCCTAAAAAACGTAAAGGCCGTTTGGCCTTTTCGCCTGCCCGCCAACCGTAAGGTTGGACAGGCAGTGTAAATGCAACTTAATTACCTAGTTAATGGCCTTAATAGGCCTTTCAATTAGCGGCTGACCCCAGAATGCGCCCACCGAATGAAATATCGCGCGAGTTCGTGATGACGTCGGGACGCATGCCCGACATCATCTCGTGTCGATTTACATTCCGGCATGCCAGATGCGCGCCCACACACTGAATGTAAAATCCTGCCCATAGAGTGTATATGGGATAGTTTCCTAGAACAATATGTTGTGGATCCAACCAGGGATCAGGCTATTTTGGATCTGATAATGTGTAATGAGACAGATTTAATAAATGATTTCAGAGTAAAAGATCCCCTAGGAAACAGTGACCATAATGTGGTAGAATTTAGCATTCAGTTTGGGAGTGAGAAACTTGTGTCAGAAACAACTGTGCTAAACTTAAATAAGGGTAATTACAAAGGAATGAGGGCAGAATTGGCTGGAGTAGACTGGGAAAGGAGTTTAGCAGAAAAGATGGTTGATGAACAATGGCAGATGTTTAAGAAAATAGCTTGTGACTCACAACAAAGATATATCCCAGTGAGGAAGAAGGATTCCAGGAAGGGGACAAACCAACCATGGTTAACAAAGAAAGTTAAGGATAATATCAAATTGAAAGAAAAAAACATACAATGTGGTAAAGATTAGTGGTAAGCCAGAGGATTGGGAACGTTTTAAAACCAACAAAAGCTGACCAAAATAATAACAAAAAGGGAGAAAATAAACTTTGAGGGTAAACTAGTAAGTAATATAAAAACGGAGAGTAAGGGCTTCTTCAAATATATAAAAAAGAAGAGAGAGGCCAGAGTGAACATAGGCCCCTTAGAGAATGAGGCTGGGGAAATAATAATGGGGAACCAGGAAATGGCAGAGGAATTGAATAAATACTTTGCATCAGTCTTCACGGTGGAAGACACTAATAGCATTCCAAAAATACTAAATAATCAAGGGGAAAAGGGGGGGGGGGTGGTGCAGGGAGGAAATAAATACAATAATTACCACTAGAGAAAAAGTACTGGGGAAACTGATAACTGATGGAGCTAAAGGCCAAAAAGTTCCCTGGATCTGATGGGTTGCATCCTAGAATATTAAAGGAAGTAGCTACACAAATAGTAGATACACCGGTAGTAATCTTTCAAGAATCCTTAGATTCTGGGAAAATCTCAGAAGATTGGAAAACTGCCAATGTAACGCCCTTATTCAAAAAGGGGGGGAGACAAAAAACAGATAACTGTAGGCCAATTAGCTTAACATCCGTCATTAGGAAAATGTTAGAGGCTTATAAAGGATGTAATAGCAGAACATTTAGAAATGCATAATATAATCAGAGAGTCAGCATGGCTTCATGAAGGGGAAATCATGCCTGACAAATTTATTAGAATTCTTTGAGGAGGTAACAAGCAGGATAGATAAAGGGGAACCAGTAGATGTAATATATTTGGATTTCTAAAAGGCATTCGATAAGGTACTGCACATAAGGCTACTTAATAAAATAAGAGCCTAAAATGTTGGGGGTAGTATATTAGCATGGATAGAGGATTGGCTAACTAATAGAAAACAGAGTTGGGATAAGGGGGGCATTTTCAAGATGGCGACCTGTAACTAGTGGAGTGCCACAGGGTTCAGTGCTGGGGCCACAATTATTTACACTATATATTAATGACTTAGATGAGGGAAGTGAATGTACTATCGCCAAATTTGTGACTAACACAAAAATAAGTGGGTAGGCAAGTGGCAAGGATGACACAAAGAGTCTACAGAGGGATATAGACAGGTTAAGTGAGTGGGCAAAAACTTGGCAGTTGGAATATAATGTGGGAAAATGTGAGGCTATGCACTTTGGCAGGAAGAACAGTGGAGCTGAATATTATTTAAATGGAGAAAGACTGCAGAAAGCTGCAGCACAGAAGGATTTGGGAGTCCTCATACATGAATCCCAAAAAGCTAACACACAAGTTCAGCAGGTAATAGGGAAGGCAAATGGAATGTTGGCCTTTATTTCAAAGGGAATGGAATATAAAAATAGGGAAGTCTTGCTAAAATTATCCAAGGCACTAGTTAGACCACACCTGTGAACAGTTTTGGTCCCCTTATCTAAGGAAAGATATACTGGCATTGGAGATAATGTAGAAAAGATTCACTAGGTTGATCCCGGGTATGGAGGGATTTTCTTATGAGGAGAGGTTGAGTAGGTTGAGCCTGTACTCATTGGAGTTTAGAAGAATGAGAGGTGACTTTATTGAAACATATAAGATTCTTAGGGGGCTTGACAGGGTAGATGCTGAGAGGTTGTTTCCCCTTGTGGGAGAGTCGAGGACCAGAGGGCATAATCTCAGAGTAAGGGGGTCACCCATTTAAGCCAGAGATGAGGAGGAATTTCTTCTCTCAGAGGGTAGTGAATCTGTGGAATTCTTTACCATAAAGGGCTGTAGAGTCTGGTTAAGTATATTCAAGGCTGAGATAGACAAGTTTTAAATCAGTAAGGGAATTAAGGGTTATGGGGAAAAGGCAGGAAAGTGGAGTTGAGGATTATCAGATCAGCCATGATCTCATTGAATGGTGGAACAGACTCAATGGACCAAATGGCCTACTTCTGCTCCTACATCTTATGGCCTTATGTGGGCTCTATTAGCTAGAAAACTGGAAACAGGGTGCATGAGCTACATTGTCCTGACTTTGTTAGAGAGATGGATTATTCATGCAGACCTCAGGGTGAAAAGGTTTGATTCTGAAACTAAAAATGTATCTGTCGGACGTCTCAGCTAACCTCTGTTGCCATTGAAATGAGCAATTCAGAGTGGAGCCTGGGTTGTAATGTAAGAAATTGGGGTCTTTAATAAGCGGGTATTTTCTGCATTTTATGGGATTAGCTAAGAAGCATTGATTTTCTTTCTGGAAAGAGCTTTTCTAAACATTTTGACCTCTAAATAGTCATGGTTCAGGCCATCATGCTGACATTCCTGAGTTGTTAGATGGCGTCTTCTGTACCCCCTCATCTATGCAATTATTTAGAAAGGACCAGGACATTACCCTCAGCAGGAAGTTAGTTAAAAAGCTGACCTCGAGCAGGATGATGAACAGAGGAGTTGGTAACCACCTTGACAGTTTCGGTATCTGTCCTGTGTCCATTGGTCAGAATAGTTAGATGGATGATAGACACTGGGTAAGCTACCCAGCCCCCAAAAAAGGGTATATATATTGGTGTCATAGTGGTGGTATAGGGCTGCTAAGGTGCTGGGGCTGAGGTCGGGCAGAGGTGCTGGTGAGGCGGCAGAGCTCGTTGGACAGCTGCCTTCTTCAAATGGAAGATGGACCAGAGGAGGAGGAGGAAGATCAAGAGATTGAGGGAAAAATTTCCTAACACTTCGACTAGAGAGCGGAATGCTGTTATCACAAGCTGTTACAGGTCGTCTACTTTTTTTTCTATCTAATTAGCTAATGTATCATATCTAAACTGTTGTTTCTTAATAAACTTAATAAACCATCTTAAAATTACTTATTATTAGTCGACTGTCTATTTATATCTGTGGTCCCGAAACCCAGGAAATCTTACAGTAATTCTGGGAAGTTGTCTGTGGGATTTTTCCAGAAAGCCTTTGGAGTTGGAGCTGAAAGCACCCATGTTGATGAGTATAAACCCTGAGTTCAGGAAGCATAGATAAAGAGAGCCAAATAAGAGTTTTAAAATAGCTGGAAAGCAGAAGCAAATGGGCTATCAGAAATTGGGTATTTCTGAATTGGAGTCACTAAGCAAGAGTCCAGTGTGATTCATGCATGAGCTGGAATGTCCACAAACATGAGGTACTTAAGGAGCAGTGGTGGGTCGCTTAGTTGGGGGCTAGTGGAAGGACACCAAGATAGCTCATACCTCAGAATAGCAGGAACATTAGGAAGAATTGAAATGAATTCCTGAGAGTCATGGCACTTTGTTTTGGCCCCAGGAAATGAAGGAACTTCAAGAGCCTGATAGGTAGCCAAAAACTTTCTGGGGAAAAGTAATAAAGGAAAAAGGGTGCAAGTGCTGCTTGATAGCACTGTCGATGACACCTTCCATCACTTTGCTGATGATTGAGAGTAGACTGATGCGACAGTAATTGGCCAGGTTGGATTTGTTCTGCCTTTTGTGGACAGGACATACCTGGGCAATTTTCCACATTGCCAGATAGATGCCAGTTTTGCTAGGGACGTGGTTCTGGAGCACAAATCTTCAGTATTATTACCGGAATGTTGTCAGGGCCCATAGCTTTTGCAGTATCCAGTGCCTTCAGTTGTTTCTTGATATTATGTGGAGTGAATCAAATTGGCTGAAGACTTGCTACCAGACTCAGGAGGAGGCCAAGCTGAATCATCCACTTGGCCCTTCTGGCTAAAGATGATTGCAAATGCTCCAGCTTTGACTTTTGCACTGTTGTGCTTGCCTCCCCCAGCATTGATGATGGAGATATTTATGGGACTTCTTCTTCTGGCTAATTGTTTAATTATCCACCACTGTTCATAAGTGGTTGTGGCAGGAATGCAGAGCTTTAATCTGATCCATTGGTTGTGGGATCACTTAGTTCTGCCTGTAGTATACTGCTTCCAAGTTTGGCGTGCAAGTTGTCCTGTGTTGGAGCTTCACCAGGTTGACACCTCATTTTAGGTATGCCTGGCGAAGCTCTTGGCATGATCTCCTGCATTCCTCTTTGAACCAGGGCTGATCCCATGGCTTGATGGTAATGGTAGAATGAGGGACATGTTTGGCCATGAGTTTCCAGACTGTGGTGGAGTATAATTCTGCTGTTGCTGATCGCCTCATGGATGCCAGTTTTGAGCTGTAGATCTGTTCTGAATCTATCCCATTTGCCAGAGTGATACACAACAGAACGGGACGTCGTTTCCAGAAGAAGTACGCAGCGGTCACTCCTACCAATACTATCATGGACAGATGCACCTGCGACAGATAGGTTGGTGAGGATGAGGTCAAGTAGATTTTTCCCTCTTGCTGGTTCCCTCATCGCCTGCTGCAGGCCCAATCCAATAGCTATGGGTGCGGTAGGTGGTAATCAGCAGTAGGTTTCCTTGCCCATGTTTGACCTCATGCCATGAGACTTCAGGGCACCTGGATTCAATGTTGAGGACTTCCAGGAAAACTCCCACCTAACTGTACACCACTGTGCTGCCAGCTGTAATGGGTCTGTCCTGCTGAGACAGAACATACCTAGCGATGGTGATGTCTGGGACATTGGCTGTAAGGTATGGTTCAGAGAATATGACTATGCCAGACTGTTTCTTGACTAGTCTGTGGGACAGGTCTCCCTTTTCAAGGTTGACAGAGTTGAGTATGCCATTGTCATTTCCAGTGCCTAGGTCAATGCTAGGTAGTCTGTCTGGTTCCATTCCTTTTTGAGTTTCCTGTGATGGTTTGGTACAACTGAATGGTTGCTGTAATGGTTTGGTACAACTGAGTTAGTTGCTAGGGCATTTCATCCACATTGCTCTGGGTCTGGTGTTACATCTAGGCCAGGCTAGGGTAAAGATGGTAGATTTCCTTCCCTAAAGGGCATTAGTGAACCAGACAGGTTTTTACAACTATCGACAATAGTTTCATGGTCACCATTACTAAGACTAGCTTTTTTAATTCCAGATTTATTAATTCATTGAATTTAAATTGCTGTGGTGGGATTTGAACCCAAGTCCCCAGAACATTAGTGTAGGCCTCTGGATTACTAGTCCAGTGACATTACCACTATGCCACCACCTCCCCCATTCTCCAGTTATACTATGGCCAATGTGTCTCATTAAAAGATTGAGAATAGTTTCTTATTCTTCTAATGCTTTTTAACTAGCCACAATTTCATGCATCGCCAAAACTGTTTAATGATGACATTTGGAATGATCCTGCGAATTAGAAGTTAAAGATGACTCAACATTGCTTTAGTACATGAGTTCACAAAATGATAGAAAAATATTCTGAATTTTTTTACACACTTATGGATGTTATTTTCTAAATATGCTTATCTGTTACATTTTAAATTGGCAGAAGTAAACATATATTAACACCATCGTTTCTGTCTACCTCGTATACAATATAAAAAGACCATAAAAGAGATGAAACCACCACTTGGAAATGCTGAGGCAAGACAGGTCTAGTTATAGTTTATGTATAGAATATGATCACACACTCAAATCATTTCACAACTATAATTAAAAAATTTCAATAAGTTCTCAAAAGTTAATAAAATGATTCACAGGAATGTAATCAGATTTCAAATACATTATTACTCCTGTGATAGATCCAAGTGCACTCTATTTAACTCCATAATAACGCTATTTCTGTGACAAGGTATGCAATTCTTGAGTGTTTAGTACCAGTTTTGTGGAAGTATCAGCCTCAATTTATTCACTGTAACAAATATTTAGGGCTGGATTTTCATTTCAGGGACAGAATCCAGACCAAGCTCCTTTTCAGCACCTGGCATCCAATGCAATTTTCAAGCAGGTGGCCTCTGAATGGTGCATCGTCTGTCCAATTAGGGGTGGTGGACCAGTGAGGAGGTGGGAGTTGATGTGACAGGCCTGATTTTAAGGGTGTCTGGCAGCTGTTAATGTGTATGCCAGATTTTTTGGAATGGCAGGGAGTGGAGAGCAGTGGAGCAGAGTTAGGCTGGCACCTGTGAAAGGACAGCACCACAATTTACCAATGGCCTCCTGCAGGTGCTCTTAGAGCTGGTCGTAGTGGTGGAGTATCCTGTTTCCAGAGACTGACAGGAGAAAGTTAGCCAGCCAGACAAAGCAGGCATGGCTGGAGGTGGCTCAGGAGGCGAGTAGCCACAGTGTTGTCAGCAGGACATGGGTGCAGTGCAGGTAGTGCTTGTTAGGATACCACAGGTCACAGGTGTTATTTACTAGGCTGACAAAATCCACAAGGGAAACTTGGCCAAGCTATCACAATGGTTTTGCAATTTGTATTTATTATGAGAAGGTTTATGTACGGATTCCAGAAGCAATAGGTCCACTAACACCGTTAGAGATTTTTTTAAATTAAATTAAAACATTTATTAATAAAATAAAAGAATTAAACACACACACAAGATCACAGTTACATAGTTACTTAATATTATAACAATTCCCAAAATTCCTAATTAACCAGACTCCCAACTTCACACCCCCTTTAAGGCAACAGTCCAAAATAGATTTTAAATTTATAGAGACAACCCAGCAAGATTACCATAAGCACCCACTCGAGAGTGGAATTCCAAAGGCTTTTAACACAACTTTGGTTACTGGAACAGCAGACTTTGGCAAAGTGGTTAGAGACTTTTCCCCAGGTCTGTTTCACATGGCGTACCTTTCAGATCTCACATGGCCACACCCGTATAGCCTTCCATCCTTCTTTAAATATAATTCTCCTTCTTTGATTTGTAAATCCCATTGTTCCATGTCTTTGAAATTTACCTCTCCCATAATATAAAAATCTTTCATGTTGTCATTACAGTCAGCACTTTTGGGAAAAATCAAGGTAATAGCCTTGCCCTTTTAATCTTGCCAATGCTAAAAACCTTATCATGTCTCTTTGAAAATCAAACAATTCCTCCACTTATCTAAAAATGCAAATTTAATTCACACCCTATTTGCTGACTCTACCTTAGCTCACTCATTAGCATTTCAAATGTCTTTTACACCTAACCCTTCTGATAATTTCAACCTTGCAGTCTATCTGTCTCTAATTTAATTAAATCAGCCACACACAGAACCACACACACACAAACATAAACACACACACACATAAGCCTACTTCACAATATCCCCTAATAATCTTATGAAAAATATAATAGTTTCGTGACATGTTTTAATGACCTTCTGTGGTCTGGCAAGATAAATGCAATGCAGCAACCAGATGACAGGCCCCTACTTCTACAGTTACCAGCAGACACACAAACTGAGCGGTCTGAGGGCATAGTGCTCAGGAGCAGTGACCATGTGTGTGTCCAGGTTTACCCCTGTGGACCAACATATGAATCAGGAGCAGGAGTAGGCCATTCGACCCCTCAAGCCTGCTCCACCATTCAATAAGATCATAGCTGATCTGATTGTGGCCTCAACTCAACATTCTGCTTACCCCCCGGATGATCTTACTCCCTTGTTAGTCAAAAATCTATTTACCTCTGCTTTAAAAATATTATTGACCCTGCCTCCACTGCTGTCTGGGGAAGAGAGTTCCAAAGATTCACAACTCTCAGAGAAAAAAAGTATTCTCATCCCCATTTTAAATGGGTGACCCTTTATTTTTAAGCTATGTTCCCTAGCTCTAGCCTGTCCCATAAGGGGAAACATCCTTTCAGCATCCACCCTGTCAAGTCCCCTCAGGATCTTGCATGTTTCACTAAGTCACCTCTCATTCTTCTAAGCTCCAGCCTGTCCAACCTTTCCTTCTAAGATAACCCCCACATCCCAGTTATCAGTCGAGTGAACCTTTCCTGAACTGCTTCTAACACATTTATATCCTTTCTTAAATAAGGACACCAAAACTGTACACAGTACTCTCAACAACTGTAGCAAAATATCCCTACTTTTATATTCCATTCCTTCTGCAATCAGAAACAACATTCCATTTGCCTTCCTAATCACTTGCTATACCTGCATACTAACTTTTCCTGATTCATGTACCAGACACCCAGAGCCCTCTATACCTCAAAGTTCTGCAATCTCTCATCATTTAAATAATATACTGCTTTTCTATTCTTCCTGCCAAAATAGACAAGTTCACATTTTCATACATTATACTCCATCTGCCAAATTTTGCCCACTCACTTCACCCATCTATATCCCTTTGCAGACTCCTTATGTCCTCTTTGTAACTTACGTTCCTACCTACCTTTGTGTCATCAGGAAATTTAGCAACCATACCCTTCATCCAAGCCATTGATATAATTGTAAATGTTGAGGCCCAGCACTGATCCCCATGGCACTCCACTCATCATATCTTGCCAACCCAAAAAAGACCCATTTAATCGTAGTCTCTGCTTCCTGTTAGCTAACCAACCCTCTATCCATGCTAGTGTGTTACCTCTTACACCAGGCTTGACCTGCGGCCATGTAGCCGAGAAGACTCTCTATGTGGCATTGTTCAAAATGCCAGTAAGAGGGGTCAGTGAATTTGAAGATTTCTGCAGCGGACTGCTCCTCCAATCACAGCCTGTTTCTCTCCCGTGTTTTCTGTTGATAGGCTCAATAGTGAGTCTAATTCTGAAGCACAAGTCTTCAGTACTATTGCCGGAATATTGTCATGGCCCATAGCCTTTGCAGTATCCAGTGCCTTCAGCCGTTTTTTGATATCATGTGGAGTGAATCAAATTGGCTGAAGACTGGCATCTATGATGCTGGGGACCTCCAGAGAAGGCTGAGATGGATCATCCACTTGGCACTTCTGGCTGAAGATTCTAGCAAATGCTTCTTTTTTGCACTGATGTGCTGGGTTTCTCCATCATGGAGGATAGGGATATTTGTGGAGCCTCCTCCTCCAGTGAGTTGTTTAATTGTCCACCAGCATTCATGACTGGATGTGACAGGACTACAGAGCTTAGATCTGATCCATTGTTTGTGGGGTTGCTTAGCTGTCTATCCCTTGCTGCGTATGCTGTTTGGCACACAAGCAGTCCTGTGTTATAGCTTCACCTCATTTTGGTGCTCCTGGCATGCCCTCCTGCACTCTTCATTGAACCAAAGGCTGATCCCATGGGTTGATGGTAATGGTGGAGTGGGGGATATGCCAGGCCATGAGGTTACAGATTGTGTTCGAGTACAATTCTGCTGCTGCTGATGACCCACAACGCCTCAAGTAGGCCCAGTCTTGAGTTGCTTGATCAGTTCAAAATCTATCCCATTTAGCACGGCAGTAGTGCCACACAACACGATAGAGGGTATCCTCAATGTGAAGGCAGGACTTTGTCTCCACAATGACTGTGCAGTGGTCACTCTTACCAATACTGTCATGGACAGATGCATCTGTGGCAGGCAGATTGGTAAGGATGAGGTCAAGTATGTTTTTCCCTTCAACACCTGCCGCAGGCCCAGTCTAGCAGCTATGTCATTTAGGAATCAGCCAGCATGGTCAGTCGTGGTGTTACCAAGACACTCTTGGTGATGGACATTGAACTCCCCCACCCAGAGTAAATTCTGTGCCCTTGACACCCTCAGCGCTTCTTCCAAATGGTGTTCAACATGGAGGAGCACTGATTCATCAGCTGAGGGAGGGCAGTACATGGTAATCAGCAGAAGGTTTCCTTGGCTATGTTTGACCTGAGGCCATGAGACTTCACGGGGTCTGGAGTCGATGTTAAGGACCCCCAGGGAAACTGCCTCCCGACTGTATACCACTGTGCTCCTACCTCTGCTGGGTTTGTCCTGCCAGTGGGACAGGACATACCCAGGGATGGTGATGGTGGTGTCTGGGACATTATCTGTAAGGTATGATTCTGTGAGGATGACTATACCAGGCTGTGGCTTGACTAGCCTGTGAGACAGCTCTCCCAATTTTGGCACTAGCCCCCAGATGTTAGTAAGGAGGACTTCGCAGGGTCAACAGGGCTGCGATTGCCGTTGTCATTTCTGGTGCCGTTTTCGATGCTGGGTGGTCCGTCCGGTTTCATTCCTTTCTTGTGACTTTGTAGCAGTTTGATACAACTGAGTGGCTTGCTAGGCCATTGAATAGGGCATTTCAGAGTCAACCACATTGCTTTGGGTCTGGAGTCACATGTAGGCCAGACCAGGTAAGGATGGCAGATTTCCTTCCCTAAAGGACATTAGTGAACCACATGGGTCTTTACAACAATGGTTTCATGACCATCATTAGACCTTTAATTCCAGATTTTTATTGAATTCAAATTCCACCATCTGCCGTAGCAGGATTCGAACCCGGGTCCCCAGAGCATTACCCTGGGTCTCTGGGTTACGAGTCCAGCGACAATACCACATAGTCTTCTCTTAACAAGGAGTGAGAGGGCGGGTGAGTGAGAGGGTGGGTGGGTGAGAGGGCAGGTGAGTGTAAGTGAGTGAATAGGTGAGTGAGGGGGTGGCTGAGTGAGAGGCTGGGTGAGTGAGATGGTAGGTGAGAGGGTAAGTGAGTGAGAGGCTGGGTGGATGAGCGAGAGGGTGGGTGAGTGAGTTAAGTGGGAGGGTGGGTGAGTGAATGAGTGAGTGAGTGAGTGGGAGGATGGGAGAATGGGTGAGTGAGTGAAAGGATGGATGAGTGAGTGAGAAGGGAAGTGAGAGAGGGTGAGTGAGTGAGTGAGAGAGTGGGTGAGTGAATGAGAGGATGGGTGAGAGAGTGGCTGAGTGAAAAGTGCCTGAGTGAGAGGCTGGGTGGGTGAGTGAGAGGGTGAATGAGAGGTTGGGAGATTGAGTGAGAGGGTGGGTGAGAGGGTGGCTGGGTGAGAGGGTGGGTGAGTGCGAGGGTGGGTGGGTGAGGGGGTAGGTGGATGAGAGGGTGGCTGAGTGAAAGGTGCCTGAGTGAAAGGCTGGGCAGGTGGCTGAGAGGGTGGGTGAGTGATTGAGAGGGTGGGTGATTGGTTGGGTGATTAAGTCAGTAAGAGGTTGGGTGATTGAGTGAGTGAGAGGCCGAATGAGTGTGAGTGAGTATATAGGTGAGTGAGGGGGTGGCTGAGTGAGAGGCTGGGTGAGTGAGAGGCTGGGTGAAAGAGAGGCTGGGTGGGTGAGAGGCTGGGTGAGAGGTTGGGTAATTGAGTGAGTGAGAGAATAGGCGAGCGAGTGAGAGGGTGATGAGTGTGAGTGAGAGGCTGGGTGTGTGAGTGGCTAAGTGAGTGACATGGTGGGTGGGTGAGAGGGTGGGTGAGTGTGAGTGATTGAGAGGGTGGGTGAGGGTGAGTAAGTGTCAGGGTGGGATAGTGAGTGTGAGTGTGAGTGAGAGGGTGAGTGAGTGAGAGGGTGGGTGTGAGAGGCTGGGTAAGAGGTTGGGTAGTTGAGTGAGTAAGAGGGTGGGTGATTGAGTGAGTGAGGGAGTGGGTGAGTGAGTGAGAGGGTGCATGAGTGTGAGTGCATGAATAGATGAATGAGAGAGTAGGTCACTAAGAGACTGGGTGAGTGAGTGGCTGAGTGTATGAGATGGAGGGTGGGTGAGAGGGTGGGTGAGCATGAGGAATGTGAGGGTGGGATAATGAGGGGGTGCATGAGTGAGAGGGTGGGTGGGTGAAAGGGTGGGTGATTGAGAGGGTGGGTGAGAGGTTGGGTGATTGAGTGAGTAAGGGAGTGGGTGATTGAGTGAGTGAGAGGTTGGGTGAGTGAGAGGGTGGATGAGTGTGAGTGAGTTAACTGGTGAGCGAGGGGGTGGCTGAGTGAGAAGGTGGGTGACTGAATGAGTGAGAGGGTGGGTGAGTGAGTGAGTGAGAGGGTTCATGAGGGTGAGTGAGTGAATAGGTGTGAGAGGCAGGGTGAGTGAGTGGCTGAGTGGGTGAGATGGTGGGTGGATGAGAGGGTGGACGAGTGTGAGTGATTGAGAGGGTGGGTGAGGGTGAGTTAGAGGGTGGTGAGTGAGAGGGTTGGTGAGTGGTTGGGTGATTGAATGAGTGAAAGGGCAGGTGAGAGGTTGGGTGGTTGAGTGAGTAAGAAGCTGGGTATTGAGTGAGTGAGAGGGTGGATGAGTGTGAGTGAGTGTGAGGGTGGGATAGTGAGTATGAGGATGGGATGATGAATTTGATGGTGGAATAGTGAGTGAGAGTGAGTGTGAGGGTGGATGAGTGAGTGTGAAGGTGAGTGAGTGAGAGGGTGGGTGGGTGAAAGGGTAGGTGAGTGAGAGGGTTGGTGAGTGGTTGGGTGATTGAATGAGTGAAAGGGCGGGTGAGAGGTTGGGTGGTTGAGTTAGTAAGAGGCTGGGTATTGAGTGAGTGAGAGGGCGGATGAGTGTGAGTGAGTGTGAGGGTGGGATAGTGAGTGTGAGGGTGGGATGATGAATTTGATGGTGGAATAGTGAGTGAGAGTGAATGTGAGGGTGGATGAGTGAGTGTGAAGGTGGGTGAGTGAGAGGGTGGGTGAGTGACAGGGCAGGTGAGTGACGGGGCGGGTGAGTGACAGGGCAGGTGAGTGACAGGGCGGCTGAGTGACAGGGCGGGTGAGTGACGGGGCGGGTGAGTGATGGAGCGGCTGAGTGACAGGGCGGGTGAGTGACAGGGCGGGCGAGTGAGAGGGTGGGTGAGTGAGAAGTTGTGTGAGTGAGAGGGTGGATGAGTGTAAGTGAATGAATAGATGAGTGAGGGGGTGGCTGAGTGAAAGGCTGGGTGAGTGAGAGGCTGAGTGAGTGAGATTGTGGGTGAGAGGGTGGGTGAGTGAGAGGGTGGGTGAGTGAGTGAAAGGCTGGGTGGGTGAGCGAGAGGGTGGGTTAGAGAGAGGGTGTGTGAGTGTGAGTGAGTGAGTGAGTGAGAAAGAGGGCAGGTGAGTGAGTGAGAGGATGGGTGAGTGAGTGAGTGGGAAGGTGGGTGAGTGAGTGGTGAGAAGGTGAAAGAGTGAGTGAAGGTGTGAAATAGTTTTTTATATTCATTCCCGGGATGTGGGCTTCGCTGGCCTATCCCTAGTTGCCTTTGAGAAGGTGGTGGTGAGCTGCCTTCTTGAACCGCTGTAGTCCCTGTCATGTAGGTCCTTTTTTGAGACTTTGTGGCGGTTTGATACAACTGAGTGTCTTGCTATGCCAGTTAATAGTCAACAACATTGATATGGGTAAGTGAGAGGGTGGATGAGTGAATGAGAGGATGGGTGAGAGGGAAGGTGGGTGAGAGAGAAGGTGGGTGAGAGAGAGGGTGGGTTAGGCAGAGGGTGGGTTAGAGAGAGGGTGGGTTAGATGGTGAGTCAGTGAGTGAGTGAGTGGCAGGCTGGATGATTGAGAGGCTGGCTGAGTGAGAGGGTGGGTGTGTGAGAGGGTGGGTGAGTGAGAGGGTGGGTGAGAGAGAGGGTGGGTGAGAGAGAGGGTGGGTTAGAGAGATGGTGGGTTAGGCAGAGGGTGGGTTAGAGAGAGGGTGGGTTAGATGGTGAGTCAGTCAGTGAGTGAGTGAGTGGCAGGCTGGATGATTGAGAGGCTGGCTGAGCGAGAGGGTGGGTGCGTGAGAGGGTGGGTGAGTGAGAGGGTGGGTGAGTGAGAGGATGGGTGACTGAATGAGTGAGAGGGTAGGTGAGTGAGTGAGTGAGAGGGTTCATGAGTGTGAGTGAGTGAATAGGTGAGTGAGAGGCAGGGTGAGTGAGTGGCTGAGTGAGTGAGATGGTGGGTGGGTGAGAGGGTGGGCGAGTGTGAGTGAGTGTGAGGGTGGAATAGTGAGTGAGAGGGTGGGTGAGTGTGAGGGTAGGTGAGTGGTTGGGTGATTGAATGAGTGAAAGGGCGCGTGAGAGGTTGGGTGGTTGAGTGAGTAAGAGGCTGGGTATTGAGCGAGTGAGAGGGTGGGTGTGAGTGAATGAGAGGGTGGATGAGTGTGAGTGAGTGTGAGGGTGGGATAATGAGTTTGATGGTGGAATAGTGAGTGAGAGGGTGGGTGAGTGAGAGTGTGTGAGTTTGGGATAGTGAGTGTGAAGGTGAGTGACAGGGTGGGTGAGAGAGGGTGGGTGAGTGACAGGGCGGGTGAGTGACGGGGCAGCTGAGTGACAGGGTGGGTGAGTGAGAGGATGGGTGAGTGAGAGGGTGGGTGAGTGAGAAGTTGTGTGAGTGAGATGGTGGATGAGTGTAAGTGAATGAATAGATGAGTGAGGGGGTGGCTGAGTGAGAGGCTGGGTGAGTGAGAGGCTGAGTAAGTGAGAGGCTGAGTAAGTGAGATTGTGGGTGAGAGGGTGGGTGAGTGAGAGGGTGGGTGTGCGAGAGGGTGGGTGAGCGGGTGAGTGGCTGGGTGGGTGAGTGAGAGGGTGGGTGAGTGAGTGAGAGGCTGGGTGGGTGAGCGAGAGGGCGGGTGAGTGAGAGGGTGTGTGAGTCAGTGAGAGGCTGGGTGGGTGAGCGAGAGGGTGGGTGGGTGAGCGAGAGGGTGGGTGGGTGAGCGAGAGGGTGGGTTAGAGAGAGTGTGAGTTAGAGAGAGGGTGGGTGAGTGAGTGGTGAGAAGGTGAAAGAGTGAGTGAAGGTGTGAATGAGTTTTATTTATTCATTCCCGGGATGTGGGCTTCGCTAGCCTGGCCAGCATTTATTGCCTATCCCTAGTTTCTTTGAGAAGGTGGTGGTGAGCTGCCTTCTTGAACCGTTGTAGTCCCTGTCGTGTTGGTCCTTTTTTGAGACTTTGTAGCGGTTTGATACAACTGAGTATCTTGCTATGCCAGTTAATAGTCAACAACATTGATATGGGTAAGTGAGAGGGTGGATGAGTGAATGAGAGGATGGGTGAGAGGGAAGGTGGGTGAGAGAGAGGGTGGGTGAGAGAGAGGGTGGGTTAGGCAGAGGGTGGGTTAGAGAGAGGGTGGGTTAGAGAGAGGGTGGGTTAGATGGTGAGTGAATGAGTGAGTGGGAGGGTGGGTGAGTGAGTGAGTGAGTGAGTGAGTGAGTGAGTGAGTGAGTGAGTGAGTGAGTGAGTGAGTGAGAGTGAGTGAGTGAGTGAGTGAGTGAGTGAGTGAGTGAGTGAGTGAGTGAGTGAGTGAGTGAGTGAGTGAGTGAGTGTGGGTGAGTGAGAGGGTGGGTGAATGGATGAGTGAGAGGGTGAGTGGGTGAGGGAGGGGATGGGTGGCTGAGTGAAGGAGAGGGTGTGTAAGTGAGTGAGAAGATGGGTGAATGAGTGAGTGTGAGGCTGTGTGAGTGTGAGGCTGGGTGAGTGAGAGGCTGGGTGAGTGAGAGGCTGGGTGAGTGAGTGAATAAGTGAGGTAGGTGAGGGTGTGAGTGAGAGAGTGGATGAGTGAATGAGTGTGAGGGTGAATGAATGAGTAAATGAGGGCGGGTGAGTGAGCAACAGTGGGTGCGAGTGAGAGTGGGTGAGGGTGGGTGAGAGGGTGAGGGTGTGTGGGTGGTTTACACAGACAATGTCTCTGAACCATGCAGTAGCTGGATTTTCAACTAAGATTGTGTTACAGCACAATCCAATTTGCCCTGGCCAAACGCAAGAACTGAACACCCATTCATATGGATTACTGACATAATCTTTGCTGTTAGTATCCAATCCAGATATCTGACTGACCTAATGTGTGTGTGTGTGTGAGAGGGGGGTGTGTGTGTGAGGGGTAAACGTGTGCACATGTGTGTGAGGGGTGAGTGTGTGTGTGTGCGCGCGCGCATGTGAGGGGTGAGTGTCTCTGGGCAGAATTTTACGACAGCGGGATTTTATGTTCCCGCTGTCGTCAATGGCATTTACAACGGCCCGCTGCATTTTACAGCCCTGTCCCCGCTGAAACGGGACCGTAAAATTCTGCCCTCTGTGTGTAAGAGAGGGGTGAGTGTGGGAGAGAGAGTGGTGGTGTGTGTGTGTGTGCGCACGAGAGATAGGCTATTTGTGTATGAGAGAGAGGGTGGGGGGGGTGAGAGGGAGGGGAGAATGTGTGTCTGGCTCACTCCCATAAGTGTTCAATTCACCCTTAACTCCACATTCAAACAGGCACTCTCATCCACTCTCACAGAGGTTGAGGGTGAGTGAGCACCCTGAGACTGGGAGTGAGCTGGGCATGCACATTCTCGCCCTTTCACACTCCAATGGTTGTCTCTATTTATTACTCATTTTTAAAAATGATCAATTCATTACTGTGACTTGTTTTTGCTCAGCAAGTTGTTTCTTTTCATATGTCAGCTTTTTAAAAAAATTAATGTTTAAGGTTGTGCAAACCTCATCTTGCTGAAATTTGCTCATCATCCTGCCCTGCCCCCGCCACCCTGGGTGAGAGAAAAATTAAAATGTTGCCCCCTACGCAAAAAGTTTGGGCACTCTTATTTTGGGTAGCAACCTTTGATGTGGCACCTTGTCAAATGCCTTCTGGAAATCTAAGTACAGAACATCCACGTTGCTTGTTACTTCCTCAAAGAACTCCAATAAATTAGGCAAGCATGATTTCCCTTTCATAAAACCATGTTGACTCTGCTTAATTGCATTGAGATTTTCTAAGTACCCTGCTATAACCTCCTTAATAATAGATTCCAGCAATCTCTCTATAACAGATGTTAAGCTAACTGGCCTATAGTTTCCTGCTTTCCGTTTCCTTCCTTTCTTGAATAAAGGAGTAACATTTGCTATTTTCAAATCTGATGGGATCTTTCCAGAATCTAGGAAATTTTGGAAAATTAAAACCAAAGCATCTACTATCTCAGTGGTAACGTCTTTTAAGACCCTAGGATGACGTCAATCAGGACCTTGAGACTGGTCAGCTTTTAGTTCTCAATTTTCTTAGTGCTCTTTCTCTGGTGATTGTAATTGTTTTAAGTTCCTCCCTCCCTTTCACCTCCTGATTCAATCATTTCTGGGATGTTATTTGTGTCTCCAAAGTGAAGACAAATACAAAATATCTGTTCATCTGTCATTTCCTTATTTTCCATTATTAATTCCCCATTCTCACTCTCTAGAGGACCAATGCTCACTTACTTCTTTCCTTTTTAAAAACTGTAGAAACTTTTTTTTATATTTCTAGCTAGCTTTCCCTCATCCTCTAATTTCTCCCTCCTTATTACTCTTTTAGTCATTCATTGCTGTTCTTTCTATTCTGTCCAATCTTCTGACCTGCCACTCATCTTTGGGGAATTATACTCTTTTTGTTAGTTTGATACTATCTTTAATTTCTTTAGTTAGCCACAGATAGCATGTCCTTCCCTTAGAATCTTTCTCACTGGAATGTATCTTTTCTGAGTATTCTGAAATATCTCCTTAAATGTCTGCCACTGCATCTCTACTGACCTATCCCTTAACCTATTTCCCAGTTCACTTTAGCCAGCTCAGTCTTCATGCCCTCATCATTGTTTTTTTTAAGTTTAAAACACTAATCTTAGAAGCCCTCCTCTCTCCCTCAAACTGAAAGTGGAATTCAATCATATTATAATCACTGCTACCTAGAGGCACCTTCACTATGAGGTCATTAATTAATCCTGTTACTTTGCACATTACCAGATCTAGTAGAGCCTGCTCTCTTGTTGGTGTTAAAATGTGCTGCTCTCAGAAACTGTCCCGAAAATAATCTATGAACTCACCATGCAGGCTATCTTTGCCAATCTGATTTGTCCAATCTAAATGTAAATTAAAATTACTCATGATTATCGTCATACCTTTCTCACCAACCCCCATTATTTTTTCCTGTACACCCTGTCCTACAGTGTAGTTACTGTTAGAGGGCCTATAAGCCACTCCCATTAGTAACTTCTTACCTTTACTATTTCTCATCTCTACCAAACTGATTCGATATCTTGATCTCCAAAACTAAGGTCATCTCTCTCTATTGCACCAATGCCTTTCTTAATTAACAGAGCTACCTCTCCACCTTTTCCAGGCTTCCTGTCCTGCCTAAATGTCATGTACCCTTGTATATTCAGGTCCCAGTTTTTTGTCAACCTGCAGCCATGTCTCTGTAATGACAATCAGATCATACACATTTATTTCTATTTGTGCTGTCAATTCATCAGTTTTGTTACGAATGCTGCGTGCATTCAGATACCGAGCCTTTAGTTCTGTCTTTTTAACTTTTTTGTAACTTCTAGCCTTATCTGCTGGTGCACGCTTAGATTTGTACACTTTATCCCTTCCTGCCACGCTCTGATCATGATTCCCTTATTCCTGCCTTGCTGTTTTGCCTTGTCTTCTCTATTTAATTTATCAAATCTTCACAAACTTGATCCCTTTCCACCGCTATTTAGTTTAAAGCTCTCTCTACCACCCTTTTCTGTGACTTGCCAGAACTCTCATCCCAGCATGGTTCAGGTGAAGACTGTCTCAGTGGTACAGCTCCCACTTTCCCTAGCACTGGTGCCGGTGCCCCATGAATTGAAACCCATTTCTTACATACCATTCTTTGAGCCATGCGTTTAACTCTCTAACCTGATTTACCCTATACTAATTTGCTCATGGCTCATGTAGTAATCCAGAGATTACTTCCTTCGAGGTTCTACTTTTTAATTTAGCCCCTAGCTGCTCATATCCCCTCAGCAGAACCTCTTTCCTAGTTCTACCTATGTTATTGGTACCTACATGGACCATGACTACTGGATCCTCCTCCTCCCACTGCAAGTTCCTCTCCAGTCCAGAGCAGATGTCCCGAACCCTGGCATTGGGCAAGCAAGACAGCCATCTGGTTTTCTGCTCTCGGCTGCAGAAAACTGTGTCTATTCCCTGACTATCCTGTCCCCAACTACCACTATATTCCTATTAACTCCCTTGCTTGAATGGCTTCCTGTACCATGGTGTCATGATCAGTTTGTTCATCCATCCTGCAGCAATTACTTTCAACTTACAGGCTGCAAGAGCTCAAACCTGTTAGACAATTGCAAAGATTGAGGCTCGTCCACTTCTACCTTCAGGGTCCCCATATCTGCCTCACTCACAGTCACATCCTCTTGTCTTTCACCACTGACAAAATCAGAAGACCCTATCCTAAGGGGTGTGACTGCATCCTGGTACAAAGTATCCAGGTAACTTTCCCCCTTCCTAATGTATCGCAGTGTCTGCAGCTTAGCCTCCAGCTCAATGCTTCTGAGCCGAAGTTCCTCAAGGCGCAGACATTTACTGTGGAAATATTTGCCTTGGATCACCCCAGTGTCCAGGAACTCCCACATTCTGCAGTCACAACACAGCACCTGACGTGTCATCTTTATAAATTAAGAATAAATTAACTAACACATAATAAGTAGTAAATATTGCTACTCCCAGTAACCTATATTACTGCTGGCAAACCTTATGACAACTTTACAATTACTAATAAATTACATGGGTTATGAAGATAAACAAGCAAAATATTCACCAATTAATCACTTATCTGTTTTCCCATAATGTCACACTTTGATTTCTCTTAGAACCTGACCTCTCTGCTCTGGAACCGCATACTGGACTGGATTGGATAGCTCCTCTATATGCTGCTGACTGCCTCCAGGTCCTTTTTTCACCTGCTCTTCTAGTTGGTGGTTACTGCCTCCAGGTCCTCCTTTTAACTGCTCTTCTAGGTGGTGATTACTGCCTCTGGGTCCTCTTTTCGCCTGTTCTCAAAGTCCATAACATAACTACTTGTGGAGGAAGCTACACAGGAGACATGAATAAACTGCTGAATGCGATGAAGGAGGGAACCTTGGTCTTAGTTCCCCCGTTCTTGACATTGCAGGAAAAAAGCACAACTCACAAGAAAAGTTTTGGTCCAGTGGTGAAGTGGCACAGCTTGATATTCTGATGTCCATGAAGGAGAAGACTCTTGACATTGCCAGGGTGGCAGCTCAACAGGAATTCAGCGATGGCAGGATGGGAGTCCGTCCAAGGCAAGTTGTAAGGATCTTGCCCTCCTCCTATGTTTCTTTATGCCAATACATAAGCTTTAATGACCTGCTGCAGCTCTGCAGAAATAACTGCTGACAGCGTAGAGCTTTTCTAACCACATTTTTGTGCCTTCTGCAGGACCAGTTGTGAAAGAGCCTCAGCATGGCAGTGTGACGTCGGTGTTTACCTTATAGGAGGAAGATGCATCTTATCTGAGGCACACCATCACCTCAGACAAGCGTACCTTCCACCAGCATGAGTCAAGTGCTCTTTTTTCCTGCAAAGTCAAAAGCAAGGGAGTTAAGACCATGGTGCCCTCCTTCACCATATTCAGTGTTTCACTCATTTGTGAAGTCATTGTCTCCAGTGTAGCCTTCTCCACAAACATTTTTGTGTGAGCTTTGCCTGGCTCAGGAACGCACCTGGGCACACATATGGTCACTGTCCCTGAGCACTATGCACACTCAGGCCACTCAGCTCGTGGGACTGCTGGTGACCACAGAAGTGGAGACCTGTTATTTGGGTATTGTATTGCACTCACCTTGTGAAGCAGCAGCAGATGTGTGCCCAAATGTCTGCTTTCTCTGAGGCTGTGTGAATTCATGGACAAAGAATGGAGGAGTCCATTCATGAGATATGCTTGAAGCGTAGCAGAGCACATGTATTCAAATACCCTCTCATACAGCGCATCTGACACTTGCCTGACGCTATGATGGGTGATCATTTGCGATATGTCAATCGGTTCCGCTGTTGCCCTTTGCAATCAATCAGAAGCAAAGAAGCTGAGTGCCAGTGTCAATTTCATGGCAGGGCATGCCCACGCGATCAGGAGGAACGCAAGTCAGCAATCAATTGCTTTGACAGGCGCATCCTCCTGTGGCAGTGATGATCCGGCATGTACAGGAAGCTGTTTCTTTGGCAGTATACACTATGGTGAGTGAAGAGCCTTTGTGCCCTGTCTGCTCTTCGTGCATCACCTCTGTATCCTTCAGGACCAAATTACTGCATTTGTTATTGGAGTGGCTCCCCTTCATCACTGCACGTCACCAATTCTGAGTAGCTTGAACTTCAGGTCCAGAGATGGCCATATTTGCTATCAGCTATGCCCCACTAACCCTTGACATGCATTCCCCCCAACTGTCCCATGCCTACATATTAAACTCTTAGCAATGTGTGAAATGCTCTTTGCTCCTTTCCCCTTTTTATTCACTGTTAGGAATTGCCCCTCCTCCCCTCGATGGCTGGCTCCCTGATGCACTGCCACCTCCTCTCCATGGATGTACTTGTGACCCTGTGTGTTTCCTGTGCCTCTCCTATAAAATCTCATTTTGCCCTTCAGCAAGCTCTCAGTTTCCTTGTTTGTATCCTCAGTGGATGATCGGCCACTTTTAGGCGGGTTACCATTACCCACTATATGATGTCTCCACCAAAATCATCAGGAGGTGGGACCCCTATCAGCATTGTGAATCTGCCTCTGTTCCCACTTCTGCTGTACAATGAAAATTCAACTAGAATAATTATAATTGTAAAATGATCCAGAATCATATGCCATTTCTACGAAAAGCGTCTAGTACAGTCGCTAGTGTGGAATGTTGTGCTCAATGGATGTGAGAGTTGGACTCTGAAGGATAAGAGGACGATAACAGTTTTTGAAATGTGGGTAAGGCAGAGGATGCTCAGAATCAGCTGGATGGACAAAAAAAAAGAATGGGTTAGGTCAAGAGTAGAAGTTCTGAAATTAAAAGGGTAGCTAAGCACAGTTGGAGAGAGAGCCAAGTACAGACATTGGAAACAAGGACCAACAGCCTTGTCCTGACAACACTTGAAGGAGAAATTAAGGGTAAAAACAGAAGAGGAAGAAGAAAAATTGGATGGGTGGGTAACATTGAGACATGGACTGAGGGAGGCTTGAAGAAAACCAAAGAAGAAACATGACGATGCCAACAGCCCCACTAAGGTTCTGGTAAAAACAAATGAACAAACCTAGAATAGTTGATTTTTATAAGCAAGTGTTGTGGTACTGAATAAGAACAAAAAGCTGTCCAACACAATTTTATTCTGAAAGAGCCATGATCCCAAAAAGTTACAAAAGTTCCAATTCAAAGCACCCATAATTTTCACCTCTTTTGTTCACCATCTCAAAATCATAATTAATCATTGTATCCACAGGTAAACCGAGGGTTCAACCCTGCTAAAACAATTTCTGCTCCAATGAAAATGCTTACTATAAACTAATGGCTTCTATACAGTAAAAATTCTGGTGTCTATGACAACTCAAGTTTATCCAGGATGAGCCCTATAGACCAGGAAGGTCCAAGTTATATCCTTGATTCATGCTGGGTTCACTGATCAATTTGTGCCTCAACACCAGGTTTCCTAGCCTACCAGCTGCAAATTGATGTCTGCTATAAGTGCTGAAGTGTGGAATAAGGGTGAAGGCAGGATTGAACTTGTATGAAATTGAATTGTCCACTGACGCTTGTGGTTCAAATTCATAAATAAATAATGGTCACTAATGGAAGCTGCCTGGTGCTCATGGAACAGTACCTCAAGAAAGGAATCAATGCTTTCAGGAGAGAAAATTGGGAACAAAACAGGAACACGCTTTTTTCCTTTTGTAAACAGGTTCTACATGTTTCTTGCTAGAAGTAGGGGCTCAGATCACTTTTTATCCACCTTTCTATTCAATGTCATAACCACAATTCAAAGGAAGACAAAATGTTAGGAAAAGGCCATGTGTTGTAACATATGTCACTCCTGTTACTAGCTTATGGCACCCTTCACCAACTACAGTATGTACAACTTATAAGATGCTTTAGAGTAATTCCCTCCCTTTGATCCCAGGAGTAGAAAAGGAGCAATACCGTAGAAGTACCATCACATCCAAGTTCCCCTCCAACACCACTGTGACATCCATTTCTTCATTGTGCTGGGTCAACATTCCTTATCTGCATGTTTAAGGGCAGCACCATTACCACAAGGATTGTAGCTGTTCAACAACAAGTTCCATCAGTCCTTTCTCAGGGAAACTAGAGATGGGTAATAAGTGTGACCTTGCCAGAGTTATTCACATGCCAAGAAGAATTATTTTAAAGAGCTTCCTTTTTTTGACAAATCTGAACCTTATCATTTCATCATATCCTTTGATTCCATCTTTCTTCAGAAACACATCTGATCACCTATTGACCTTGTTATTAGCTTTGATCACCTTCCTTAGAAACTTAATTCCATTTAACTAAACATTGTTGCTAAGCTTAGGGTTCAACATTTTATAGAGGACATTGATAGATGCAGAAAATATTGATAAATGCAGAAAACTATAGCTACAACAAATTGAGGTGTATTTTTATTCTACCTTAAGCAATTTTGCCTTGATTATATGGTGGTTAGATCTAGAAATTAAATCAAGTGTTCATGGCTAGCTTTCAGAATCTGATTTAAGTTCAGAAAATCAAAATTGAAGGCAAAGTAGTACTATGAAATGCTGTCCTAAAACATCTTTAGAAATAGTCATAGAAAGTTTACGGTGCAGAAAGAGGCAACTTAGCCCATCATATCTGCGCAGCTGAAAATCGAGCCATTTGGCCCTATTCCCACTTTCCAGCATTTGGTCTGTTGCCTTGCAGGCTATGGCACTTCAGGTACATATCCAGACACCTTTTAAATGAGTTGAAGGTTTCTGCCACTACTACCCTTTCAGACAGAGAGTTCCAGACCCCTAGAACCCTCTGGATGAAAACGTTTTCCTCATCTCCCTTCTAATCCTCCCAACACCCCCCTCTAATCCTCCCAATAATCACTTAAAATCTATGCCCCCTAGTCACTGACCTCTCTGCTAAGGTAAATAGGCTGTTATCATCCAATTTATCCAGGCCCCTCACAATTTTGTATATCTCAATCAAATCTCCCGTCAGCCTCCTCTATTCCAATGAGGGAAACCCCCAGCCTATCCAAACTTTCCTCATAGCTGAAATTTTCCAGTTCTGGCAACATCCTTGCAAATCTCCTCTGTACCCTCTCTAGTGCAATTACATCCTTTCTGTAATAAAGCAACCAGAACTGCACACACTACTCAAGTTGTAGCCTAAATAATGTTTTATATTGTTCCAGCATAATCTCCCTTCTCTTACATTCTGTGCCTCAACTAATAAATGAAAGGATTCCATATACCTTCTTAACCACCTTATTGACCTGTCCTGCTACATTCAGGGATCTGTGGATATTCATTCCAATGTCTCTCACTTCCTCTACACCTGTCAGTATCCTCCCTTTTATTGTGTATTCCCTGGCCTTGTTTGACCTCCCCAAATGCATCACCTCACACTTCTCTGGGTTGAATTCCATTTGCCACTTTTCTTCCCACCTGACTAGTCCATTGATATCTTCCTGCAGTCTACAGCTATCCTCCTCGCTATCAACCACACGGCCAATTTTTGTGTCGTCTTCAAACTTCTTGATGTTTCCGCCTCCATTTATATCATTAATATATACCACAAAAAGCAGGGGACCTAGTCTGTGCCCTGTGGAACCCCAGTGGAAACAGCCTCCCAATCACAAAAACACCCAAAAACATGCAGAGTAATTATTAAGAACCATATCCACATCCTCTGCCTCTACACATAGGTTACCCTTTTGGTCTTTTATGGGCCCCACCCTTTCCTTAGTTATCCTCTTACTCTTAACGTATTGATAAAACATCTTTAGGTTCTCCTTGATTTTGCTTGCCAATATTCTTTCATGTCCTCTCTTTGCTTTCCTTATTTTCTTTCTGATTTCACTCCTCCACTTTCCGTACACTTCTCGGTTTTCTGGAGTATTGAGTTTTCGATGTCTGACATAAGCTTTCCTTTTCTGCCTTTCTTACCCTGTAAGCTCCTCGACATCCAGGGGGCTCTAGATTTGGCTGTCCTACCCTTTTTCTTTGTGGGAACATGTTTGCTCTGAACCCCTTAAATCTCCCCTTTGAATGCCTCCCACTGCTCCTACACTGACTTACCTTCAAGTAGTTGTTTCCAGTCCACTTTTGCTAAATCACTCAGCTTAGTAAAATTGGCCTTGCCCCAATTTAGAACTTTAACTCCTGTTCTAACTTCTTCATTTTCCATAATTATGTTAAAACTAACTGAATTATGATTACTACCCTCAAAATGCCCTCCTATTGTCACTTCTTCCACCTGCCCATCTTCATTTCCTAAAACTAAGTCCAGAGCTGCACCCTCTCTTGTTGGACTTGCTACATACTGGCCATAAAGGTTCTCCTGAATGTACCTTAAGAATTCTATTCCCTCCATTCCTTTCACACTAAATTATTCTAGTTAACAGTGGGGTAGTTAAAATCCCCTATTACTGCCCTATTGTTTTTGCACTTCTCAGAGATTTGCCTACATATTTGCTCTTCTATCTCTTTCTGATTGTTTGTGGATCTATAATGCACCCCTTTTTTGTTCCTAAGCTCAATCCATTTTTTTTCTCAACTGATGATCCTTCTAACACCTCATGTCTCCCAACAGCTGTTATTGCTTCTCTAACCAAAATTGCCATACCCCCTCCCTTTTTATCCCCCTCTATCTCATCTGAAAATACTAACTATAATAGAATATATGTCTTAATGGGGCTAACTGAAGACATTTCATTTATTATATTAACAGCTTAGATCCTTTCTGTGGTCCCTAAATTAATTCCTTGGAGATTATGGGCACACATACACCAGTTAGATCATTTATTAACTTCTGTTAAATCTAAACTCCATATAATTAAATATAAACACCACATAGAATAGTGGAGAGTGCGAGAGGACCACCCTGGGACAGGCAGTCAGCAGCACCTAGAGGATCTAGCATCTAGTCTATGCTCAAGTAGGAGTAAGGGTAAAATTAAAGCTAGGGTCCATATGCTCTTTAGTTATGTCTGGGGAGCTCAGTCCCATGATTTGCACATCCTGCGCTATGTGGGAAATCCTAGATGCTCCTGGCAGCCTGGATGACCATGTGTGCAGGAGGTGCCTCCGACTTGAGCAACTCGAGCTCTGGGTTTTGGAGCTTGAGCAGCAGCTGGGGGCACTATGGTGCATTCACGAGGCTGAGAGATTTGTGGATAGTATGTTTCAGGATGTGGTCACCCCACAGCTTAAGGAAGTGCAAGCAGGGAGGGAATGGGTGACTGCCAGACAGAAGAAGGGGACCAGGCAGGTAGTGAGGGAATCCCCCGAGTGCATCTCGCTTGCAAACCATTTTTCAGCCTTGGAAAAAGGTGAGAGTGATGGTTCCTCTTTGGAGGCCAACCAGAACAAAGGCCATGGTACTGTGGGTGGTCCAGCTTCTCAGGGCGGGAGGAAGAAATGTGGAAGGACAATAGTGGTAGGGGATTCATTAGTGAGGGGAGTAGTCAGGCGCTCTGCGGCCACAGACGTGACTCCAGGATGGTATGTTGCCTCCCGGGTGCCAGGGTCAAGGACATTATGGAACGGCTGTAGGCCATTCTGAAGGGGGAGGGTGAACAGCCAGAGGTCATGGTCCATGTTGGGACCAATGACAGAGGAAGAAAGAGAAATGAGGTCCTGGAGGCAGACTTTAGGGAGTTAGGTAGGAAGTTGAAAAGCAGGACTTCAAAAGTAGTAATCTTCAGATTACTCCTGGTGCCACACAGTAGTGAGTATAGGAATAGAAGGATAGAGCAGATGAATGCATGGCTGGAGATATGGTGCAGGAGGGAGAGCTTTAAATTCCTGGGGGATTGGGACCGTTTCTGGGGGAGGTAGGACCTGTACAAGTTGGATGGATTACATCTGAACAGGATTGGGACCAACATCCTCACGGAGAGGTTTGCTAATGCTGTTGGGATAGATTTAAACTTAATTGGCGGGGGGATGGGATCCTGAATGGTAGTTCAGAGGGGAGAGAATCTGAGATGGAATTAGAAGTTAAAATGCTAGCGAGTGAATCTGGAAGGCAGAAGAAACATAGGCTAGATAAGAAAGAAGTGAGTTTAGCAAGACTAAATGGAATATATTTCAATGTAAAGAGCCTGAGGAATAAGACAGATGAGCTGAGGGCACAGATAGGCACGTGGGAGTATGATATTATAGCTATGACTGAGACTTGGTTAAAAGGGCAGGATTGCCAGCTCAACATTCCTGGTTATAGGGTATTCAGACGAGATGGAGAGGGGTATGGAAGAGGGGAGGGGGGAGGGGGGTTTGCAATTTTGATCAAGAAATCAATTATAGCAGTGAGGGGGGATGATATCTTGGAAGGATAATCAAATGAAGCCATATGGTTAGAAGTAAAAAACACAAAAGGGGCTCTGCCAGGCTCTGTTTGGGTGTGTACTATAGGCCCCCAAACAGTCAGGGACAGATAGAGGATCAAATTTCAGAGAAGTGTAAGAAAAATAGGGCAGTAATAGTAGGGGATTTTAACTACCTAAATATTAACTGGAGAAGTTTTAGTGTGCAAGGTAGGCAGGGAGCAAAATTCTTCAGTTGCATCCAGGAGAACTTTTTTAGCCAGTATGCAGAAAGCCCAACAAGGGAGGGGGCAGTTCTGGACCTAATATTTGGAAATGAGCCCAGGCTGGTGAAAGGCGTATCAGTAGGGGAGCATTTTGGAGATAGTGACTATAACTCAGTTAGGTTTAGGATAGTTATGGAAAAGAATAAGGTTGGGCCAGGAATAAAAGTTCTAAACTGGGGCAAGGCTAATTTTACTAAGATGAGATGTGATTTGGCATGTGGACTAGGAGCAGCTACTTGCAGATAAAACTGTGTCAGAGCAGTGGGAGGCATTCAAGGAGGAAATAGCAAGAGCAAATATGTTCCCGTAAAGACAAAGTGGGGGACCAAGTCCGGACATTTAAGGTTAGGATTAAGACAAAAGAGAAGCAAATACCGAGGGCCTAATACGGCAGAATCCTTAGAGGAGTATAAAAAGTGCAGAGGGGAGCTTAAAAAGGAAATTAGGAAAGCTAAGAGAGTACATGGGAAAGCATTGGTGGGTAGAATAAAGGGGTTTTTTAAATATATAAAGAGCAAGCGAATAACTAGGGAAAGAGTAGGGCCAATTAGGGGCCATAAAGGTGTGAACCCAAATAGGTGCAGTCCTCAATGAATACTTTGTGTCGGTCCTCACAATAGAAAAGAATGATGCAGATATAGACATCAAGGTGGATTACTGTGAAATATTAGAGGAAATTAACACAGAGAGATGAGGTACAAGGGTTTAGTGCTCTTAAAAGTGGACAAATCCGCAGGCCCAGATGAATGTATCCCAGGCTGTTGAGGGAGGCAAGGGAAGTGATATCAGGGGCCCTGGCAATAATTTTCAAATCCTCTCTGGCCACAGGTGAGGTGCCAGAGAACTGGAGCACTGCTAACATTGTCCCATTATTTAAAAAGGGAGGAAGGGATAGACCAGGAAATTATAGGCCAGCCAGTCTAACCTCAGTGGTGGGCAAGTTATTAGAAAGAATTCTGAGGGACAGAATATATCTGCACTTGGAGAGACACGGATTAATCAAGGATAGTCAGCATGGATTTGTTAAGGGAAGGTCGTGTTTGACAAATTTGATTGAATTTTTTGAGGAGGTAACCAGGAATGTTGATGAGGGCAATGCATTTGATGTCGTTTACATGGACTTCAGCAAGGCTTTTGATAAGGTCCCTCATGGCAGACTGGTCAAGAAAGTAAGAGCCCATGGGCTTCAACGCAAAGTGGCACATTATTTCCTGCCTCTCAGCCAATTTTGGATCCAGTGGATTGATGGTAGAGGGATGTTTCTGTGACTGGAAGTCTGTTTCCAGTGGGGTTCTGCAGGGCTCGGTGCTGGGGCCCTTGCTGTTTGTGGTGTACATAAATGATTTGGACTTAAATGTAGGGGGTATGATCAAGAAGTTTGCAGATGACACGAAAATTGGTAGGGTGGTATATAGTGAGGAGGATAGCCATAAACTGCAGGAGGATATCAATGGACTGGTCAGGTGGGCAGAGCAGTGGCAAATGGAATTCAACCCAGAAAAGTGTGAGGTAATGCACTTGGGGAGGGCTAACAAGGCAAGGGATTACACTATGAATGGTAGCACCCTGGAGAGTACTGAAGATCAGAAGGACCTTGGTGAACATATCCATAGATCCCTGAAGGTATCAGGGCAGGTAGATAAGGTGGTTAAGAAGGCAAGTGGGATACTTGCCTTTAATAGCCGAGGCATAGAATACAAGAGCAGGGAGGCTGTGCTGGAACTGTACAAAATGCTGGTTTGGCCACAACTGGAGTACTGCATGCAGTTCTGGTCAGCACATCATAGGAAGGATGTGATTGCACTGGAGATGTTGCAGAGGAGATTTACCAGGATGCTGCATGGACTGGAGTGTCTGAGCTATGAGGAAAGATTGGATTGGCTGGTGTTGTTTTCCTTGGAGCAGCAAAGGTTGAGAGGGGACCTGTTAGAGGTGTGTAAGTTTATGAGGGACACAGATAGGGTGGATAAGAAGGCACTTTTTCCATTAGTAGAGGGGTCAATAACCAGGGTAAAAGTAGAAGGCCAAGAGGGGAGTTGAGGGGAAATTTTTTCACCCAGGGGGTGGTGGGAGTCTGGAACTCACTGCCTGAAAGGGTGGTTGAGTCAGAAACTCTCAAAACATTTAAGAAGTATTTAGACATTCACTTATGTTGCCATAGCCTCCAGGGCTATGGGTCAAGTGCTGGAAAATGGGATTAGTATAGTCAGATCTTTGTTGACCGGCGTGGACACTATGAGCCGAATGGCCTCCTTCTGTGCTGTAGACGTCTATGAGTCTAATACTTAAAATATTAAACTGTATAAGATAATTTAATGAATACAATGGCCTTTTGAATCAAAGAAAATCACATGATCCTGTTTGCTTGTAATGGTCTCCAAACTTTCAGGATCCAATGTACAACTTGTGATGGGCAATAATTTTGAAACTTACTTTTCATCTAATCATCAGATCTACCAGCTCTTGGAATTCTTCGAACCACCTTCATGAGTGTTTATAACCCAATCATACAGACTCCCAAACCCCACCCCCACCAAAAAAACTCCGAAGTGTCTATTTGCTGAGTTAATTGCAATTGTGTGGAAATTTGAGAGCAAATTCCCTTGATGGATGTGTGCCCATAATCGTTGAGGGATGACATTAATTACTACAGAAAGGATCCATGCGATTAACACAATAAATTTTAACACCTCCAATATGCTCTCTTTTTGATTTATGTCCCTTGGAACTAGACTAAAATAGCCTTAAGCTTTTTTCACTTACAATGCCTCAACAGCCATTAGAATAAATTCTAGATTCAATTTCAAATCCCAAACCTTGACCGATTACTCACCTCTCTAGCCTCAAAGGGGTTTGGGGTCAATTCTATCATGTTGATTACCACCCCAGCTTAATTCTGCCAACTCATTTCAGACAAAGGGTTGAAACTAGGACCCTCTTGATCTACAGACTCAATACCACACTAGGTGCAGGTGTATTTATTCAAATTCACAGGGATCATAAACTGGAGAAAATGTTAAATCCATGGAAGCAATTTATACATCTACACCTGCAATTATTTACGAAGCATATTATAATTGTTTTACAAATAATATTATACATTTTTAAATCATTGTACAGTTGTCCAAAATATTGTAATTTAAAGAGACTGTTACTTTTTGTTGCATATCTCATGGGTAATGATTCATTGACTCACCTCCTTGAAAATGGATGGAGTACAAAGTATGGAACAATGTGAGAGGGGAAGCCTTACATTAAAACGATAAAAATTTACATATTTTCACAATGTAAAGAGCACTCTGCATGGAAACTTCCCAGTCTCTGTATATTTTATTGACTGATATTATTTAATAATGTTTGAAGAGAATTGGTTAAGAAATGTATGTAACCAAATGAAAAGACCAGTTTATATTAATTTATACAAATAATTTTCAGCAGACCTCCTATATTCTTACTTTACAGTTATGTTTCAACATTTATTACTTTCATCACGTAACATCCATTCTGTCACAAAGAGTTGGACACTACGTTCACCCTTTATCACAAGTAAGTTCCTACAGTTTTACTCAGCTGTGATTGCTACAGTTTGACTATTTCTCCTTGTTGGATTTACTATACAAATAATATTTTAATAAACCAACAGCAAACTAGTACCTGTTTCATGGTTATCCAATTATTAAGGACATCATGTCAGACATATATTAACTTCACTTGTGAAATTATTACTTGTGGATAATGTGAACAGTTTAAAAGTAGTCACAAGTTTAGTTCAAATGTTTGTAATAACCAATACAGTTTTGAGTTAGTACACGTATTATAATGATCTAGTTAATTTCATCAAGCAGCAGCGTATCACGAGCTACAGTTTACTACCAAACTTTCCATAATACCAGCAGTTCCACAAATACAAAAAAACCTGAGTATCAAATTTTAGGCATGGATTGAGCTTTTCGTTATGCTTGCAATTACATCAAGGTAACCAATTGTAGCCAATTTTGTTGAACAAAATCCAAGTCTCTCAAGAAGGACAACTTATTCACAGACAGACCAAAACACAGACCAAGTCTTTTGGCTTATGGGTCTAATCATCAAAAGTTGTTGAAATCTCAGGAGTTTTTAGAAAAGATCCAGAGATTTTAACAATGAATAATTATCCACTCTGTATTGGCCAAATATATTAATTACTTGGTCTATGTAGGAAAATGATATGGATACTTACTAGTAGGTGGCAAATAAATTAAACATCTTATATACCTGATTCATTTCTCAAAGAATATGTTGCTGGGTTGAGGATGAAGGGATCGTAAATCAGTACAACAAAAACTTAAAAGCTATTAATATCATTTAATACACCAGCTTTACAAAGGGAAAGGTTTCTTCCTGTTACTAATAAGTTGTCAGTCATTCGTGACATCCTTCCCAGTATTTGCGGATTCTGTAGAGATAGGATCCTTACTACGTTCTGGTGTTTCAGTAAAAACCGATTCAAAGGCTGCCTCTTGTTCCTCCAGTGACTCAATGACATTAGTTCCATTTGCAGTTGCTGAACCTCCAAGTGGCTGCTTCTCTGCCATGCGTTCCAGCTCTGCTGGTCTTCTGCCCCGTCTTTTACCTAAAATTCTGACATAATTAGCTGGCACTAATCCTGTTGTTTGACCATCCAAACTGGCCAGCAACCACCCACGTACTTTGGGTTGTTGTTCTGAAAAAAGAAGATAAATACTTAATTGTTTTCATTAGTACCAAATGCAGTGTTTGGGACTGGGTCTTACACTAACCAAGAGTTTGATGAATTCATTTCTAAGTGTTGAAAACGTCAATTAACATGAAATGCTTTCAGTGCATTTTGCATTTTGGCATAAGGGACAAATGTGATAAATTGGTCTCTTTATTTAAGAAAAGGTATAAATGAATTAGAAGCAGTTCAGAGAAGGTTTACTTGACTGATACCTGGGATGGGGAGTCATCTTATGATGAAAGGTTGGACTGGCTGGGCCTGTATCCATTGGAGTTCAAAAGAATGAGAGGTGATCTTATTGAAACATGTAAGAGCCTGAGGGGACTTGATAGGGTGGATGCCGAAAGGATGCCTCCCCTTGTGGAAGAGACTAGAATTAGGGGACATAGTTTAAAAATAAAGGGTATCCCATTTGAGACAGAGACGAGGAGAATTTTTCTCTCTCACAGGGTCCTGAGTCTTTGGAATTCTTTCCTGGACAGCAGTGGAGTCAGGGTCGTGAATATTTTTAAGGCAGAGGTAGATAGATTTTTGACTGACAAGGGAGTCAAAGGTTGCCAGGGGTAGGAACTGTGGATTTGAGGCTACAATCAGATTAGCCATGATCTTATTGAATGGTAGAGCAGACTCAAGGGGCCAAATGGCCAACTCCTGCTCCTAATTCGTATATCGTATGTAATTCACATTCAACTGTAGACTTGATTTTAACAACTTAAATAGAAACCCATTAAGATTGCTATACAGCATACTTAAACCTTCCAGTTTCTTCATTAGCTTCATAATATACAATTACAGATGATTACCATGCATAATGCTACTTCAGAACCATTTATGCATGCAATCTACCCTTTTCTTTCAATTGTAAGTACTTCAAATGCTGCTCACCAGCAAATACGGGCCTTTGTCCACCTTGCTCTTTTTCCTATTTTAATTTGTTTCATTTGCCTGGCTTTAACTGTTCACTCAATCTTGAGGTTTGGTGTCTCCTGGCCAAACATTTTATTCTAGTTTATATATCTTCCCTTCATTCTTTCTCTGCTTATTGCCCTCTTTATACATATTTACCCACCATCTGACTTTTGGACACGCAGTCCCAAATTCTGTCATCATCTTATTCTTTTTTTATATCCACCATGGTCTGTCTTTCTTGATTACTGTCTGATTTCTAAGGTAAATTTTAGCTTGTACAAATGCAGTCCATGGCCCAGATAGACATTACCAATCTAGTATACTGTGAACTATTCCATCTCTATGGGAAAGGGTATAAACAGATTTGCTGGGGTGTTGACTGAAATAAAATTGTAATGCCCTACACAGATAACCACTCTACCATCACTCACTGAAGAATGACCAAGGGTGATACAGCAATTCAATTACCAATGAAGCCAATATGAGTGACTGCTTTCAAAGGGAAGAAAATAGTTAGGATGAAAATTCTAAAATTAGTTTGTTTGTCATATAATCTTTCAAATTGTAAATTCAGTCTTATTTTTCTTCTTTTGCTACTTTGCTACTTACCTGTTAGCAGGGGTCGGGAAAAAAATAAAAGCAAAAATTGAATTTATGCACAGCCCTTGTGGATGTTCATTACAGAAGCCTTAAATTCATGATGACATTTTTGCTAATGTTACCGAATGGAAGAAAATAAACCTGAGTTTTAATTTTACCAGATTTCATATATATATAATATATATAGTTACATATGTTTTATATATAAAGCTTTTCATTTTGCACACATTAGGACAGGTGCAGGAAGGCCAAATTTCAAAGGGTGCACCAATTTATACTGTGTGAGAAAAGAGAGCTGATTGGTTGGCAAGTCGAATCCGATTGGTCAAGGCATTGCCATGGAGAATGCACCAGGGAACTACTGTCCGTCAAACTTTGTTTATTTAAAAAAAAAGATGCAATGCTTGGACAAGTTCCTTTTGCCTACAGCAGGCGGTTCTTGTGTATGAGTATACGTAGCACTTTTGAAACTGGAAAGTGTCCAGTCAAATTACCCTGGGAGGGCAAGGTATCTCAACAATGTGAGCAACAGGTAAAGCTAGCCATTTCACGCTGCTAGTATTCAGTAGTAACACAAGTGGTATTTTCCACTAACAGGATGCTGATGTCAAGCCAAAAAGACGTTCCACCTACTATATGAATGAGTAATATGGTATATGAGCTTCAGTGCCAGTGTGATGCCAGGTACATAGGCTGTATGACCCAATGACTGGCAGATCATATCAAACAACATGTCCTTTCAGCTGTTCGCAATAGGTGGAGTACTGACCATATTCAATCAGCTCATGCTTGCATAATATGTCTAATATTAGATGTGATTCCACAATTTGGACAGCACTTGCTGAACAATCCTGAATGTGTAAAGATTTACGCTAACACCTAATTTAAGATTATCAGTTGGGCTTGCAATGTGGCTCACTTACACTTGCTAGAAGCTACATATATTCACATGCAGGGACCTGTCCTCTGTAGGCAAAAGGAATGTGCCCAGGCATTGCGCCTTTACTGAATTAAACAAAAGCTTGGGGGGGGGGGGGGGGGGGAGGGGCAATAGTTCCTTGGTACAGTCTCCATGGCAACGCTTCAAGCAGAGTCGACTTGCCAACCAGTCAGCATCCTTTTCTCATGCAGTATAAACTGTTTCTCCCTTTAATATTTGGCATTCTTGAATCTTTCCTGATGAGTGCAAGGCACATCTCTTTTTTCAGCAGTAGTCAAATTCTGTACAACCAAGCGAATATATATATATATATATATATATATATAAATAATAATATATTATATACACACATAAAAACATATTTAAATATATAATATATATATTCTATACTTGTATATTGTACCCTATTGGTTTGAAAACAGAGTTGAAGGACTCACCTTTGGGGGCCAGGTTCAGCAGGTCACTCGAACGAAATGTGAGCTCTTCTTCTGAGCCAGCTGTGAAATCATATTCTGCCTTTGCTACAACATGATCATCTTCTCCACTTGCCCAACTTGTTGATTCTTATTTGAAAATAGAGGAAATACACATGAACATTAGCAAATTAATTAATCACAATCCATGAAAAAAGATGCAATCTTAAAGAACAAAAAAAGTACAGACATTTTGTAATTCAATCTGTGATCATCACCGTTGATAGCAGCTTAAACATATAGAAAATACAGTGAATCTGCAATAATGGGGCCCTCGTTGTCAACACATGGCTCCTCAAATGAAGCCATATGGGTAGAACTGAAAAACAAAAAAGGAGCAATCACGTTGCTGGGAGTGTACTATAGGCCCCCAACAGTCAGAGAGAAATAGAAGAGCAGATATGTAGGCAAATTTCAGATAAGTGTAAAAATAATAGGGTAGTAATAGTGGGGGATTTCAACTTCCCCAACATTAATTAGGTTAGTCATAGTGTGATAGGTTTAGAGGGTGCAGAATTCTTAAAATGCATTCAGGAGAGTTTTTTAAGCCAGTACATAGAAGGTCCTACAAGAGAAGGGGTGGTCCTGGACTTAATTTTAGGGAATGAAGCCAGGCAAGTGGTAGATGTATCAGTGGGGGAGCATTTTGCAGATAGTGATCATAACTCCTTTAGATTCAAGGTTGTTATGGAAAAGAACAAGGTCAGATATGATTTGGCCAGAGTGGACTGGGAGCAGCTACTTTTAGCTAAATCTGTGTCAGAGCAGTGGGATTCATTCAAGAAGGAAATAGGGAGTGTACAGGGCCAACATATTCCAGTAAAGATAAAGGGTGGGACCAACAAATCCAGGGAACCCTGGATGTCGAGTGATATACAGGATTGGATAAAGAGAAAGAAGGTGGCTCATGGCAGATACCGAGGGCTCAAAACAGCGGAAGCCCTAGAGAAGTATAGAATGTGTGGGGGGGAACTTAAAAAGGAAATTAGGAGAGCAAAAAGCGGGCATGAAAAAATATTGGCAGGTAAAATAAAGGAAAATCCAAAGTTATTTTACAAATACATTAAGAGTAAGAGGATAACTAGGGAAATAATAGGGCCCATTAAGAACCATAGTGGTAATTTGTATGTGGAGCCGGAAGACGTAGGTAGGGTTCTAAATTAATACTTTGTGTCGGTGTTCACAAGTGAGAAGGACGACATGGGTATGGAAAGCAGGCAGAAAGAGTGTGATATAATTAAAGAAATTAGCTTAGAAATGGAGGAGGTTCTAAGTGGTCTGGCAGGCTTAAAAGTAGATAAATCTCCAGGCCCAGATGAAATGTATCCCAGGCTTTTGAGTGAGGCAAAGGAGGAGATAGCAGGGGCGCTGGCAATAATTTTCAATACCTCTCTGGCCACAGGAGAGGTGCCAGAGGACTGGAGGGCAGCCAATGTGGTACCGTTATTCAAGAAGGGAGGAAGGGATAAACCATGGAACTACAGGCCAGTCAGTCTAACCTCAGTGGTGGGGAAACTATTGGAAGCAATTCTGATGGACAGAATTAATTTACACTTGGAGAGGCAGGGATTAATCAAGGACAGTCAACGTGGTTTTGTTAAGGGAAGGTCATGTCTGACCAATTTGATTGAATTTTTCAAAGAGGTGACCAGGTGTGTAGATGAGGGCAATGCATTTGACGTAGTCTACTTGGACTTCAGCAAGGCTTTTGATAAGGTCCCACATGGGAGACTGATAACGAAGGGAAGAGCTCATGGGATCCAAGGCAATTTAGCTAACTGGATCCAGAATTGGCTGAGGAAGCAGAGGGTGATGGTCGAGGGGTGTTTTTTGTGACTGGATGCCTGCGTCCAGTGGGGCTCCACAGGGATCGGTGTTGGGTCCCTTGCTGTTTGTGGTATATATAAACGATTTAGACTTGAATGTAGCAGGGTTGATCAGTACGTTTGCGGATGACACGAAAATTGGTGGGGTGGTAAATAGTGAGGAGGATAGCCTTAGATTACAGGGGGATATATAGACGGGCTGGTCAGATGGGCTGATCAGTGGCAAATGGAATTTAATCCGGATAAGTGTGAGGTAATGCACTTGGGCAGGACAAACAAGGCACGGGAATACACAATGAATGGTAGGACCCTGGGAAGTACAGGGGATCAGAGGGATCTTAGTGTACATGTCCACAGGTCCCTTAAGGTAGCGGGACAGGTAGATAAGGTGGTTAAGAAGGCATATGGGATAACTTGCCTTTATTAGCTGAGGCACAGAATATAAGAGCAGGGAGGTAATGCTGGAACTGTATAAAACACTGGTTAGGCCACAGCTAGAGTATTGCGCGCAGTTCTGGAATCTGCATTATAGGAAGGATGTGATTGCACTAGAAAGAGTGCAGAGGAGATTTACCAGGATGTTGCCTGGGCTGGAGAGTTTTAGTTATGTGGAGAGATTGGGTAGAGTGGGGTTATTTTCCATGGAGCAGAGGAGATTGAGGGGGGACATGATTGAGGTGTATAAAATTATGAGGGGCACAGATAGGGTAGACAGGAAGGAACCTTTCCCCTTGGTGGAGGGATCAATAACTGGGGGCATAGATTTAAGGTAAGGGACAGGAGGTTTAGAGGGGATGTGAGGAAGAATTTTTTCACCCAGAGGGTGGTGGGAATCTGGAACTCTCTGCCTGAAAGGGTAGTAGAGGCAGAAACCCTCATAACATTTAAGAAGTATTTGGATGTGCACTTGCGATGCCATGGCATACAAGGCTATGGGCCTAGTGCTGGAAAACGGGATTAGAATAGTTAGGTGCTTGTTTGACCGGCGCAGACTCGATGGGCCTTTTTCTGTGCTGTAGATCTCTATGACATAGTTGGACAGCAGCAAGAACATTTCAGGACAGTAGGGGTACCTCTTCTATTGGGCTGTTATTCCAATCATAAGAGCATAAGAAATAAGAGCAGAAGTAGACTACCCAGCCCTTTGAGCCTGCTCCACTGTTCAATATGATCATGCCTGATCTTGAGCCTCAACTTCACTTTCCCCCCTGCTCCCCATATCCCTTGAATTCTAGAGAGGCCAAAACTCTTTTTATCTCAGACTTAAATATACTCAACAATGGAGCATCCACAACCCTCTTGGGTAGAGAATTCCAAAGGCTCTGAGTGAAGAAATTTCTCTTCATCTCAGTCCTAAACGATTGATGCTCCCCCCACCCCCAGACCTTGAGACTGTGCCTCTGTGTTCCAGATTAGATTCCTCAACCAGAGGAAACAACCTCTCAGTGTCTACCCCCTTCAGAATTTTGTACGTTGCAATGAAATTGTCTCTCATTCTTCTAAACTCCAGAGAGAATAGGCTCAATTATCTCAGTCTCTCATCATAGGGCAACCCCCTCATTCAGGAAACAAATTAGTGAACCATTGTTGTACTGCCTCCAATGCAAGTATAGCCTTTCTTAGGTGTGGAGAACAAAACTGCACACAGTACTCCAAGTGTGGTGTCACCAAAGTCCTGTAGCACTGTAGCAAGATTTCCTTATTCTTGTGCTCCAATCCCCTTGCAATAGGGGCCAAAATGCCATTAACCTTCCTAATTGCTTATTGTACCTGCAACCTAACTTTGTGTTCCTTGCACAAGTACATACTCTCTGAACATCAACATTTAAATGATTCACCCCTTTTAAAAAATATTCTGCTTTTCTATTCTTACTACTGAAGTGAATAACCTCACATTTCCCCACACGATAGTCCATCTGCCACCGTGTTGCCCACTCAACCTGTCTATATCTCTTTACAGTCTCTGTGTTCTCCTCACAGCTTACATTCCCGCCTAACTTTGTATCATCAGCAAACTTAGATACATTACTGTCAGTCTTTTTGTCTAAATCATTAATATTGATTGTAAATAGCTGAGGCCTCAGCACTAATCCTTGCGGCAGTCCACTCTTACAGCCTGGGAACTTGAAAATGCCACATTTATCCCTGCTACCTGTCCATTAACCAATTCTCCATTCATGCTAATATATTACCCCCAACTCATCTTGTGTATTAACATTTTGTGTGGCATCTTAACAGGTACCTTTTGGAAATCCAAGTATACTACATTTACTGGTTCCTCTTTTGTCTAACCTACTAGTTGCATCCTCAAAAACTCTAATAATTTTGTCAAACATGATCTCCCTTTCATAAAACCACGTTGACTTTGTCTGTTTATGCTATGATTTTATAAGTGCATTGTTAAGACTCCCTTAATAACCAGATTTCAGTATTTTCTCAACAACCGATGTCAGGTTAACTGGTCTGCAGTTCAGTTTTTAATTTCCTTCCTTTCTTGAATAGCAGTGTTACATTCTTTTTATTCATTCAAGGGATGTGGGTTTTGCTGGCTGAGCCAGCATTTATTGCCCATCCCTAGTTTCCCTTGAGAAGGTGGTGGTGAGCTGACTTCTTGAACCACTGCAGTCCAAGTGGTGTGGGTACACCCACAGTGCTGATAGGAAAGGAGTTCCAGGATTTTGACCCAGTGACAGTGAAGGAACGGCGATATATTTCCAAGTCAGGATGGTGAATGACTTGGAGGGAAACTTCCAGGTGGTGGTGTTCCCATGTGTCTGCTGCCCTTGTCCTTCTAGGTGGTAGTGGTCACGGGCTTGGAAGGTGCTGTCTAAGGAGCCTTGGTGAATTGTTAACTTCCAGTCTGCTGGGGCTGTTCTAGAATCTAGGGAATAACAAGCACATCCACTATCTCTGAAGTTACCTCTCTTTGAACCCAAGGATGTAAGTAGGCCATCTGATCCCAGGGGTGTGTTGGTTTTTAGTCCCTTAAATTTCTCCCATACTTTTTCTCTGCTGATGTTAATTACCCGAAGTTCCTCACTCTGATTAGCTTCTTGTTACAAATTACATACCAGAAATAGAAGGTATCTTCCGCTGCGAAAGCAGACGAAAAATACACGTTCAGCATCTCTGCAATTTTCTCATTCCCCATGATGTTTTTCCCTCTCTGCCTCTAAGAGGTCTATGTTTACTTTAGCTATTCTCCTTTATATCTACTGTTTCTTCCTAATTTTATTAGGCATGAGGGGCTGGAAAATTCTGGTCAAAGTGGTTGAATTAAATTCTTTTGTAAAAGGAGGTATCCTGCGAAAATTGTTTAGAATTGAATTTCTAGAAAACATTTAACATCTATTTAAAGTAATTTCTTCCTTTTGGCTAGACATTGCCATAAATATAATCCACACATATGGCCACATATGATCTAACTGTCTTGGTTGTTAGGCAAAAATCAGAAAAAGAAACTGTTAAGAGATATTGAAGTTTTTCTTTGAAGATTGTACCATTAAACCCACATGCAGTCCACTATGATTTTTTCCTAGGGCCAGAATCACTTCTGGATCCGCTATGGGAACACTCACTGCCTTTTCTAGCCTTCCATATTTTCATCTCATTTTGCCACTCCATAGATCTTACTCTTGTCCATCATCTGGAATGTTTAGTTAACGTTCAAATTTGCTGGTGGTTTTCCCTGCTCTCCCTACAATGGTCACATCCCTCCTTTCACTGGCCCCTTCTGATATGTATGTTACCCTAGTGCTGACTTTCGGTAGTTGTCCTTTGGGATAAATGGACTAATGCACAAAATAGGGCTATCACTTTGTCTAGCATCACCCAGCCCCTTATTCCACTGTGTTCTGCTCCTCATAACTGTTAAACATATGAGTATGTGATGTGCAGGGTGCCTCATTACCTTCTACTATCAGATCCTGCAAGCTTATAATCAATCCCGATTAACCTAGATGAATGTATGCCAACAGTTTGACAACCATGTTGGAGAATTATTGTCTTCCCATGACATCCTATCACTTCACCCAGACCTTTGCATTCTTTCTGTCCCTCTCTTTTATAGTATACTAAATCTCCAGGATTAAAGTTTATCTCTGACGGTCTTATGCAATGCCATAAGGCTTGCTGAATTTTCTCTAAAACTTCTGCCTTGATGAATGCCCTTCACCCTGCCTATAGGGCATTTAAGTGCACATAAATAGTGGAACTAATTGTAGTTCCTACAAAGGACAGGGGGTGATCACGCATCACCGAAGTTATTTTTGGATTTCTCCCACAGACCAACTGATATGGACTATAGCCCCCAACCATTTGAAGTGAATTGTTTGCATGGATTGCCCACGCTAGGGCTGATATTAGTTTACAATTTGGTTTGTCAGTTAAGATCTTAAGGAGCATCTCATCAATCACCATGCGATTTCTTTCACAAAGCCTATTACTGAAGGGGCTTTCAGCTGCAGTGTTCATCACTACAATGTTCATATCTTTGTACATCTCTAAATTGTCACTGGCAAATTTCCCCTCCCATTGTCAGTTAGGAATTTAGCTGGTGCCCCCAATCCGTCTCATATCCATCTCTCCATGATTTTATCCAGAATCACTCTTTTATATTTACCATGGACTAGTGTAGGCATACTGAATCTTGTTGCCATATTTATAAAATATAAAATGAAAATGTTTCTATCCTCCCACATCTTTAAACCCATAGCTACTACTTCATTAAAGTCTTTTGCTAATGGGAGACTTACCGTGATAGTGTCCTCCGATACTTATTGCATATCACACCGTTTCACTAATTGCTTCAATAAGCTTGTGTATTCATCATCAACTACCCTGCACCCTTTAGTAGGATTTTTAACCTGTGACAAGAGGGACAGAGGGATGAGCAAATTGTCAATGTAACTTTAAGACAATTTGCTTTTTCTCTCTCAAATTCCTATCATCTGATGCCATTAACACTTCTTTAATGTTCTGATTAGAGATGCTAGGTTTTGTTAAAGGGATACAATAATGTCATGATTGGAAAGCCAGGAGGTTTGCAATTCACCCAAAGACAACTGTCTTATCATGTTCCACGACCAATTTCATTTGTGCCTTTTTCATGGATGGCTTGTTCAGCAGCAAGTGTATCTCACTAGATACTAATTCTGTACTAATAAAGTGGTTTACCCCATCTATTCTACATGAAATCACCACTCTTTTCAGTGACTTTAACATGTTCTCATTCCCGAACCTGAAGCAAGTAGAACTTTCATATTCCTTGACCTTGCTTCGAGCCTTACCACTTGGTGAATCCAAACATTTAAAGCAATCCATTCCATGTGCTGTGGAGAGGTATCCACTGTCCTACATGGCACAATTAAATGAATCCATGAGTAGTACATTAATAACCAGACTGAGGCCTCTTGTGAGCAGCGCAATTGCCTCAGACTGATCAATATCATCTTCCTCTTCCAACCTTCTGTATCATGCATCGCCTCGAAGACCCTATTGTTCCATAATTTGCTGCATAATGACATTTCGAATCACATCGGAAACACCTGTTAATAATTCCCTGGGTTATTTTTACTCCATTCCTGCCAAATCTGCCAAAAACGAACTCATCCTCATTTATTTTATCTCTGGTTCTTCTGTTGTATTGACGCCTGCACCCCATATCTGAATGGTTTCAAAATGCTGCCAGCATTGAATTCTCCATATTTTGTGACATCGCCAAATGTCTCATTTGTGCCATGAAGGCCACTGGGAACGAGTTTGCACCTGATCCTGCTTTTGGTAGGAAGCAACAGTGCCAAGGCCGTACCTTGCTTTTTCTTTGGCAAGCATGTAACCCATGTCCACATATCTACCTCATTTTTCCATTGATCATAAGGTGCAAATTCAGAGAATATCAGTGGGAAATCATACCCAGTCTTCTGTCAAAAAAATCTTAGTTTCCAATCTTCACCTTTAGGCAACCATTCTCTGCTATCATTTCAAATGGGTCCAAACCAGATGGTGAAGTACAAAACAAGATATAATTATTTTCCTTGATCGTACGTTTATTCACAGGATGCAGGCTTAGAGATCTCTACCTCTTAACTGCTACCCCCGTGTCCTACCTGACTCTCTTTATACTCTTTTGAGTACCAATTTACCTAATTAACCAAATAACCAATTTAAAAAGCCAATTAGACCAATTGAAAGTACACTGCCCCTTAGGGGCATGGGAAAAATTGAAAGGAATCTTACCAAATTAAAGCAAAAGGTGGTTTTGAAGGCCGATTAAGCACTCCAAACCCGCGGCGCCCAACCGCATACCAGTGGACACAGCATGCTTCCTCTCCAGGGACACCCGGCCGCAAACATAGCCATGGAAGAGGGGCAGACAGTCAGGCTGGACGACCCCCCTTGACCGCCTGCTGCCTGGACCTGTTAACGGCCAGGCCCAGGAGCAGGCTTACAAGGAGGCCCTCCCCACTGCCAGCTTGCCCTCTTCCACACCAAATGGCCAAAGATCAGGAGTGTGGGGCTGAAGTGCAGCTAGAATTGGAGGATCAGCCCCTTCAAAAAGCTAAAAATAGGCTTCAACCTCATGGACTCGATGTACACATGGAGCACGGGCTCCAAAAGGCTGCAAAAAATGCAATCGGCCTGGGAGTCCGTGGACCATCTTAACCCACAGTTATACAGGACCTCTGCATGCAACACCCTCCACGCCAGATCCCCAATGGAAAAAGGGAGGACTCCCATGTACAGAGCCCTCCACGAGGAACTCCCTCCACTGACGGACAGCAGGATGGAAAGCTACAGCACATCTGGACTGTTGACGAGGGCGAGGATGAGGACATGAAGGGCATGCAGCAGCAGCCCGTACAGGAAATCCTTCCACGCCGACCGAAAAGGCATGGAGGGAGTTTACGCAAGACAGATCAAATTGTGGGGCTGTGGCTCCCGAGGATGACCCTCTTTATATGTGGTACTAGGCCTTAATCAAAAAATGCCCATCACCTCTGCATCTTTAACCACATAATCAACAAACCATCAACATACTACAGTACTACACTGGAGTGTCGGCCGAAATTGTGTGTTCAACTCTCTGCGGCGGGGCTTAAACCCAGGACCTAGTGAGAATGCTATCACTGAGACACAACTAATTTATAGCATAATAGAATATTGTTTTCAGGAAGTGAGATATTGAGCAAAACTAAATACCTTAAGTGGGTATACTGAGTTACAATTGTATATTACAAGTAACCATTATTTATATAACATGTCAATGAGAGAATGCCTCACTGATTATTCTAATCGTGTTTGAGTGCTATAGCAGATAATTCCCCACAAAGTTTTGATTAGAAACACGCATTTATGTTTTTGATAAGAGCTCCATTCCTAATATCTATCTCTGGCTTAGCATCATCTAAGCCATTAAGCTATGGACAGAAAGATGGAAACAAATGAAGCAACAAGTGTTCTGAAGGCCACAGGTGAAAATGTGTTTATAAGGATTGGAAATTAGGTAATTATAACAATAAACATAGAGAATACACTGTATTTCTCTATATGCTTTCTGCACCTTGGTGTAATTAGAATATAGAACGCTCTCATTTTTTATAAGTATGCAAAATAAGTGTGTGTGTGAGCGTAAAAGACTGTGTAATTAATTAATGAACTTTTTGAGGATTGACGTCCTTAGAGTGGTGGGTCGTGTGTGTATTTGACACCTATGGATTCTCCACATTAGTCAATTGAGTCTTGGTACACAGGTTACATCACCGTCTCACCATTAGCATTACTTCACAAATCAGACTCCGGGCACTAAGATTGAGCGGTGGATTGTTGACAAGCACATCTTTAAAGGTGAAGCAAAATGTGTGGTTGTGATTTGGTTTTAAGACCTTATTTGCATTAGTAACTTTTTAAAAAATTAATTCATGAGATATGAGTGTTGCTGGCAAGGTCAGCATTTAAGCCCATCCCAATTTCCCTTCAGAAGCCAGAAGCGGATGGTGGGCTACCTTCATGAACCTTTGGAGCCTGTGGTGTCGTTAGGGAGTAGGGTCTAGGAATTTGACCACCGACAATGAAAGAATGGTGATATAGTTCCAAATCGGTATGTGACTTGGAGGGGAACTTGCATGGTGGAGTTCCATAGCATGGAGCTCCATGTTGGAGTTCTCATGTGACTGCTGCCTTTGTAGGCAGGAAAAGTTACAGGTTTAGAAGGTGCTGTAAGTATACAATATACTTTTATAGAAAAAAAATTATTTTGGAAAGGACATATGTATTGCTGCATACAAAAAGAACAGTTAGAAAAGTTTGTCACAATAATCAATGTTCATTCTGCCAACTAAAGTCACGTTCTATCTTCTCAAACTCTGGTAGTGCTAACTCCAGAGGGAGGATTCAAGGAGGGAAATTTGGCTAATTATTTTTCCATACTTGGTAACTGTTACCATCCTATGCTATAATGCTTTTTAACTGAAACAGATGAGCACCGTAGATATATAGTCAAATTCTATTGACTCAAAAACTTCTGGATAATTCTTTCTTGACAATTAGAAAAGCTCCAGAAATCTATTACTATCAACGGCAGGCCATTTGATGAGCTTATCTCACCCCTCCCATTGCCCTTAATATACAGGAATATTGTCCTCACCCAGGCCAAGCTCATTCTTAAAGCGTGCCTATTTGTACCATATTTAACAGTAATGTAATTGAGGATCACACTCAGAGGAGAAATATTTCCTGCCATCTATCCTGACTCTCTGCCTGCATTATTTAAGGGCATGTATTAGTTACAATATCATGATCTAATTCAAATATCTTAATCAAATCCACAACTGTTTTATAAACCTCTAATGACATCTCCCCTTGGTCTACAATTCTTCAAAGTAATTAGCTTTCTTCAAGCCTGTCCTCATAACTAACAGATCTAAGTATTTTTATCATTATTGTTACCCTTCTCTGTACCCTACCTAAAGCATCAATATTCACCAGAGTACATTGCACAGCGGAATATATAATTTCTAATTAGAAACAGAAATCAACTTTAATCTTGAAATGTTTTAGATTATGTAAGAACATTAGTTGCTTATGGTCTTACTTTAGTTCATTTGCAGAATATCCTAACCCAACATGGTTCAAATCCAATTCATCACTCCCCAGTCTGAGCTGGAAGCAACTAGAATTGATATCGCTGAACTGCTCCACTGCCTACACAACCAGTACACAGCTTTCCCTCAATGACTTCACAACCAAATGACCAAGATGCGTCCTGGAAGACTGGAAGTATCATGGAAATTAGAGCTACAACAAATTTGTCAAATTTGAGTTGATAGAATTTGACTATACTTCTACAGCGTTCATCTGTTTCATTCAAAAAGCATTATAGCATTGGATGGTAACAATTACCAAGAATGTAAAAAATAACTAGCCAAATACCTAAAATGATTATTGCCCTGGTAAAGATCATTGAGTGTAAACAGTAAATACAGTCAGTCATAATAATTTATACAACTTTATCCATCAGAGATTTTCTCACCTGGTTCTTCAGAAGTAGCTGAGCTTAATAATTTCCATATAAGATACGGACCTCCAAAAACAACTGCAAAAAACAAAAAGATAGGCCAGGATTTGCCTGACCCAGGTACTTTGTCTTCAGCCCCAGCTGGAACCACAGCACCAGCACTGTCTGCCCATAAATCCTCAACCTCAGAGTTGTTCCGCAGGCCCAGTAACCTTAGTAACTTCCTATATAAGTACTTCAAAGTTCTGATCAATGCAAATGCTGAAAGAACTTTGGTAAAATGCACTCGAAGTCTGGAAAAGTGATTAGCAACATCCAAGACAGCTCTGAAACTGTTGTATACTGCTGAAAAAGTAGCCTCAAGCATCATACTGACAGAAGCAAATGCATGAACAATACTTTCAATGGACTGAAATGCTCCTCTACTGCTTTCTTCAGCCTGGCGTACAAACCTACTGGGAGGAACATCATCAGTTCGAAATCTGTTGTAGCCAAGGCCTCCATATCCATAACTATAAGGGCTATAGCTTCCATACAAAGAGCTTCCATATGGTGTATATGCTGGAGAGAAGGTGTTATAAACAGATCTGTAAGTGCTGAGATTGCCAACTCCAGTCTGTTGTGCTGGTCTTGGGGGAAGAGGTGGTGGAATTCTTGTAAGTACAGGCTGTCCTTGTCTCGTGGGTAGGCCAGATAACAGTTCAGCAGATCTGAAACACAGGAAATGCAAAAATAATTTTAAGACACAAATCAAATAAAAATGGTTTGCTAAGAAGGAAAAGCATCATTGCGCAAATTCATGACGAAAATGTTTGGCAAATTTTTGTGTTTGGAGAGAGAGTCATGTGTGTTTTCCATTATTCAAGTAATGTAATGAACATTATGGAATTTATGTTTCAGCAATCACTTATAGACAATGAAAAAAGCTTTGCCAGAGAATGTGCTTTTCACGAAGATAGTGACAACTGTGGTTCCTGCATGAGTATTAATGTTATTGCTAGAACAATATTATCAAAAAACTTTTTAAAATCTGGATTGTGTTTTGTTTACAACTAGATCAGTTAAAATAACCATTGCAAAATTAAATCTTGTAGGCTTTTAGTCAGTTTTCGTAACATGAACCCATAGAAAAATCCTCAGTCATGATGCTTCATAGCTTTTTACAAATGCTTAGTTACTTACTTTATGATTTTGTCTTCACAGATAATTCCAAAATGAGAAATAATTTTAGGGTTACAAATGATTTGTTTAGTTTTCTCCTCGGTAATTGATTCTTTACAAGCAATAGTTTACTGATAAGTAGATCTGCTAATATACGGTCAACAAACAACCTATTAGGAGAGGTTGCATGAGAAATTAGACGAGTAGGCCATATGGCCCCTCAAGACTGTTCTGCCATTGAATACAATCATGGTTGATCTAATCTTGGCCTCAACTCCACTTTCCTGCCTGTTCCCATAACTCTCGAGTCCCCTATAGATCAAAAATTTTGTATCTCTCAGCCTCGAACATATTCAATGACCCAGCCTCCACTGCTCACTGGCAAAGATTCGCAAACATCTGAGAGAAGAAATTTCTCCTCAACTACCATAAATGGGTAGTCCCTTATATTGAAACTGTGGCCCCTAGATCTAGACTCTCCCACAAGGGGAGACATCCTCTCAGCATCTACCCTGTCAAGCCCCCTCTGAATCTTAAATGTTTCAATAGATCATTTCTCATTCTTCTAAACTCCTCAGAGTAAAGGACAAACTTGCTCAACCGTTCCTCATAAGACAACCCCTTCACCCCAACAATCAGCCCTGAACCTTCTCTGAACTGCTTCCAATGCAAATATAACCACCCTTAAATAAAGAGACCAAAATTGTATGCAGTACTCTAGGTGTGATCTCACCAACGCCCCTGAACAGTTTGTTGCAAATACAAAGTTTATAAGATTATGATGTTTGGGGATTGTCTCTTTAGGGTAAAATGGGGGAAAGAAAGGAGTCATATGACCTGTTCTGAAGATTACCGGGGTGGGAAGTGCAGATTGATTTACTAGAAAGAAGGTGCAAGACGTTCACACCTGTAAACAATGATCAAAACAGCTGTGCTGACGGTGGATAGACTGTTGGTCTTCAAGTCTCACAGGGAGTTTTCAGGAATGCCAGGTTTTGTAAATGATTTTACTGATTGAACAAGTAGGGGGTACACCTTCTACTGGAAAGGAAAGGTTGACAGAGACCAGCGTGTTAATTCCAATAATTATATGTTGAGGAAGAATGAGTCTACAGTTAGCCTGTACCTCAAAACAAGTTTATTTCCAAGACGGCAAAGTAAAGTCACAGACTCTCCGAGTTCCTCCCAGATGCACAGAGTGAACTGGTTTATATAATCTTGTAATGATTTCCTAATCCTTCCCCAATTGGTGACAGTAGTGCTTAATTACCAACTTAAAGCATGTATTCACCTAGCACCAAGGCATTGCAAAGCTTCAAAGTCCAAGAGGGAAAAGATCAATGTCTCAGCCCGAAAGCAGCCTGACGAAAGAAAAGAATTCCAAGTGCAGCTCACGACCAAGTTGGAAAAGCTTCACATATTCAACTCAATTTCAGAATAGTGGGGTCAAATAAAGTCAGTTGTACTATTCCCCTGTGCCAAGACCATTAGGTTCAAGTATTGTGGTCAACAGAACTGGTTTGATGAAAACAAGGCTGAAATATGCAACTTCCTAGAACAAATGCAAGCAGCCTTCATTGCCTGACAGCACAACCCAAGGTCATGAGTCAAGAAGGCAACATTCTAACGGCTCAAAAGTGACATCCTAAGACAAATCTGAAGATAAAGGTCATGTGACAGGAAGAGAAAGCCTGAGAGATCCAACAATATGCTGACCATGACATGAAAAGCATTTCTGAAGCCACCAGGGCCATCATTAGATCAAGATCAAATGGACAAAATTCCCTTCGCTCACAGCATGAAGTTTCTCTTTTTAAAGATGAGAATGCCGTCTGCCACAGCTGGAAAGAACATTTTGAACAACTCCTCAACTGCGGATCCAAAGTGGCTGCTGATACCCTTCAGGCTATCCCCCAGTACAACGCAGTAGAATCCATGGTTAAACCACCATTGATGGAAGAGCTGCAACAAATAATCAAAAGGAGTCAAAAAATAACAAAGCCTGTGGCCCCGATGGTATTTAAGCTGAGGGCTTCAAAGGTGGTGGGCTTTTGCTCACATCAAGGCACCATGCACTCATGCTACAGATTCAGGAGGCAAAAGAACTTTCACCCCCACCGCGACTTCAGGAATGCGATAATTGTAGCTACAGGTACCGGACCCCTTATCCCACTTCCCAAATTCTGGAAGGACCCGAAAACTGGGTCCTGCCCTGGAAACTACAATCCCCGTCAGGCATTGCCCTCCATCATGTCCGGGTCGTGGCATGCAGATCCCCTGCTCTTCATGTCCAGGATTAACGGCAGAAGCCAACCTGGTCCGCCCCCATACCTTCCTTTTCCCATCCAGGCTAGGTCCAGCTCAGTGGAAAAATCTGCCCAGCCTTAAGTGTTATGGCAGGCGGATGGTAAATGCCAAGCTGCTCAAATCTCAAGAAGGAAACTTGAAGCAGCTGCCACAACTATTTGCAATTTGTACTTATTTCGAGATGCGTGCTTTGAATTCAGTAGTAATAAGACCATCGAGTCTTAGAGGTTTCTTACAAAACTAAATTGGACCTTTATAAAGAACAAAGAAAAGTACAGCACAGGAACAGGCCCTTCGGCCCTCCAAGCCTGCGCCGATCATTTTGCCCGTCAACTAAAACATTTTGCACTTCCGGGGTCCGTATCCTTCTATTCCCATTCTATTCATGTATTTGTCAAGCTGCCTCTTAAACACCACTATCGTACCTGCTTCCACCACCTCCTCTGGCAGCGAATTCCAGACACTCACTACCCTCTGCGTAAAAAACTTGCCTCGCACATCACCTTTATAGTTTTCTCCTCTCACCTTAAATCTATGTCTCCTAGTAATTGACTCTTCCACCCTGGGAAAAAGACTATCTACTCTGTCCATGCCACTCATAATTTTGTAAACTTCTATCAAGTCGCCCCTCAATCTCCGTTGCTGTAGTGAGAACAATCCGAGTTTCTCCAACCTCTCCTCATAGCTAATAACCTCCAAACCAGGCAGCATCCTGGTAAACCTCCTCTGCACCCTCTCCAACGCCTCCATATCCTTCTGGTAATGTGGTGACCAGAATTGCACGCAATATTCCAAGTGTGGCCTAACCAAGGTTCTATACAGCTGTAGCATGACTTCCCAGCTTTTATACTCAATACCCCTGCCAATGAAGGCAAGCATGCCATATGCCTTCCTGACTACCTTATCCACCTGCGTTGCCACTTTCAGTGACCTGTGGACCTGTACACCCAGATCCCTCTGCCCGTCGATGCACTTAAGGGTTCTGCCATTTACTGTATAATTCCTGCCTGTATTAGACATTCCAAAATGCATTACCTCGCATTTGTCTGGATTAAACTCCATCTGCCATTTCTCCGCCCAAGTCTCCAACCGATCTATATCTCGTTGTATCCTTTGACAATCCTCTTCACTATCTGCAACTCCTCCAACTTTAGTGTCGTCTGCAAACTTACTAATTAGCCCAGTTACATTTTCCTCCAAATCATTTATGTATACCACAAACAACAAAGGTCCCAGCAGTGATCCCTGTGGAACTCCACTAGTCACAGCTCTCCATTCAGAAAAGCACCCTTCTGCTGCTACCCTCTGTCTTCTATGACCAAGCCAATTCTATATCCATCCTGCCAGCTCACCTGATCCCGTGCGACTTTACCTTCTGTACCAGTCTGCCATGAGGGACCTTGTCAAAGGCCTTACTGAAATCCATGTATATAACATCCACTGCCCTTCCATCGTCGATCATCTTTGTCACTTCCTCGAAAATTTCAATCAAGTTAGTGAGACACGACCTCCCCTTCACAAAACCATGCTGCCTCTCACTAATACGCCCATTTGCTTCCAAATGGTAGTAAATCCTGTCACGAAGAATCTTCTCCAATAATTTCCCTACCACTGACGTAAGGCTCACCGGCCTGTAATTTCCTGGATTATCCCTGCTACCCTTCTTAAACAATGGAACGACATTGGCCATTCTCCAGTCCTCTGGGACCTCATCCATAGCCAGTGGGGATACAAAGATTTCTGTCAAGGCCCCAGCAATCTCCTCCCTTGCCTCCTTCAGTACTCTGGGGTAGATCCCATCTGGCCCTGGGGACATATCCACCTTAATATTCTTCAAGATGCCTAACACCTCCTCTTTTTTGATCTCAACATGGTCCAGGCTATCTACACACTCTTCCCTAAACAAATCGACCACTAAGTCCTTCTCTTTGGTGAATACTGATGAGAAGTATTCATTTAGTATCTCTCCCATTTCTTCTGGCTCCACACACAGATTCCCACCTCTGTCCCTGAATGGGCCTACCCTTTCCCTGGCTACCCTCTTGCTTTATGAAATAAAAAAAATGATTTTAAACATATACATAGGTTTACAAATTATTACTATAATAAATTCTAGCTCCCCGGTTAATCTAATTCCCAGTTACACCTCCGTTAAAGCAACAGTAAAACACATATATTTTAAAAGACCCAGGCAAAGTAACACGATACCCTGAACAGTCGAAAATCAAAGTGAGTTTTCTTAATGTCAGTTCTTGCAGACAGCAGTTTGAGGCTTAGAGGCTAGAGGCTTTTCACACTTGTTAGATCTGAGAGTGCCTTCTTTCCTATACACAACTTCATCTCCTTTACACAGATTTCCTCTTTGAATGCAAATTCCCATTGTTTCACTATGTATTTGGACTTTATCTCTCTAATAAAAATCTATCAAAGCACCAATTTTACCAGTAATCTTAGGGAAAAATAAACACGCTGTTTCTTAACGTCTCCTGGCTAGGTGAAACATTTCACCCTCTCTTTTGAATTCAAGCTTATTTGGTTTATTTAAAAATGCAAGTATTCCCTTTACACCTCACGTTCTACAACTTCACCCATGTTTAGCTACTTAACATTTCAAACCTAGCTTATCTTCTGATACATCAAAGGCTTCAGACCAGCTGCCTTTAATTCAATTAAGTCACACAAAGACACACGCGTATACACACAGACCCCACTATTACTCTACTTTACAATAAATTCCAAATAACATTATGAAAATTATTACATCTTCCTGACATCACCCTCCTTATTAAAAAATGAAGTCGTAATTTAAAAGATGGCTTCATTTGCTGAACCCATCTTACATTACCTCATATACTTATTACAATATTACATTACCAGATACATGCATTAACATAACAAAATATATACAAATCCTTGGTATCAACAGAATCATTCCATTCCAGTGTCCAGGTTTTAAATATCCAATTTTCCCTTTAACTTTGACAATGCATTTGCAATCAGATTTTCTCACTCAGCCACATGTGTAATTTGTAGATTAAATGGTTGCAGTAATAAACTCCATCTGAATAGCCTTGCACTTCTGTCTCGAAATTTGTCCAGCCACTTTAAAGGATTGTGGTCTGTATAAACAATTGTTTCTGACAAATTGTTTGCCACATAAATCTCAAAATGCTGCAACACTAACACCAAACCCAAATTTTCTTTTTTGGTCGTTGAATATCTCCTGTTAAACATTTAACTTTTGGGAAAAATACCCTATTGGTTTTGCAATTCCACTGTCATCATCTCGTAACAGTACAGCCCCAATGCCTATATCGCTGGCATCAATGGCCAACTTAAATTGCTTGGTGTAATTGGGTACTGCCAAAATTGGTGTCGTAGTTAATACAATTTTCAAACTGTCAAAGGCTTTCTGACACTCCTGTGTCCATTGAAACTTTTTGTTCTTTTTTAATAGTTCAGTCAATGGAGCAACCACACTGCTAAAATTTGGTTGTAGACACAGGGAAATCCGTGATAGCCTTGACTTTCAGATCTCTTGGAGCCACCTTACCATGTCCAATTGAATGGCCTAGGTATGTAACTTGCGCTTTGCAAATTCACTTTTAGCCAAGTTCACCACCATATTAGCTTCTTGTAATTGAGTAAATAATTCTTCTAGATATTGTAAATGCTCCTCCCACATCTGACTGAAAACTATCAAGTCGTCAATGTAACCAGCACAATTGCTCAGACATGCAATTACTTTGTCAAGTCTTTGAAATGTTGCAGGTGCATTCTTCATACCAAATGGCATGACTTTAAACTGATATTGCCCATCTGGCGTCACAAAAGCCGATATCTCCTTTGCTCTCTCCGATAACAGTACTTGCCAATATCCTCTTAGCAAGTCAATCTCTGTGATAGGCTTTGATTGTCCCACTTTCTCAATACAACTTCCAACCATAGTATAGGATATGAATCCGCTTTTGTCATTGCATTCACCTTTCGATAGTCCACACAGTCTTTGTGTTCCATCCGGTTTCGGTACCAGTACAATAGGCAAACTTCAGTTACTACAACTAGACTCAATTATATCATTTTGAAGCATGAATCAATTTCTTTCTGTACTTATGATAACTTTGCCGGATTTAATCTTTAAGGATGTTGCCTTATCAAAGATGAAACTTCTACACATACATCATGTATAGTTAAACCTGTCCTTCCCAACTTATTCCCACAAATAGGTTTGTGTGACAATAATAGCTTTCCCAAATCACTGACACTTGTCTGGAAGGTAACTTAATATTTCATTTAAATTTTCAAGTACCCACTCATTATCCAATTTGATTAGAGGAAAATCAATTTCAGAATCCTGCATTTCTAACTTTTTCTCATTATCTACCACCACTAATACATCCTTTTGGTCTTCTTCCTTGTCAAAGTATTTTTCTAGAGTATTTATTAAATAATTTCACTCAATTTCTTTTCAATCCTGTAAGGTCCACTAATCCTTGCCTTTAACGAGTTACCCAGTACTGTAACAGAACTAGCACTTTCTCCCCAGCAACAAAACTACGAACTGTAGCGTTCCTGTCTGCCTTCACTTTCATCACTTGCTGTGATATCTTTAAATGTTTGCTAGCCAACTCACATGCACTGTCCAATCTCTCTCTGAAATTTGATACAAAACCAAGAAGGGTAGTTTCTGAATTTTGACCCACAAATTTCTCATGAATCAATTCCAGTGGTCCTCTCATCTCATGACCGTAAACTAGTTCAAAAGGACTAAAACTCGTCAATGCATTAGGAACATCCCTAATAGCAAATAACAAGAATGGAATTCCCCTATCTTAATCCTGTGGATAATCCTGACTAGATGTCCTCATCATAGTTTTTACAGTTTGATGCCACTTCCCAAAGCCCCTTGTGACTCAGGATGGTAAGCTGTTGGCTTAAACTGTTTTATCCCCAGACTGTTCATTACTTCCTTAAACAGCTGTGACATGAAATTTGAACCCTGACCTGATTGTAAACCATATCTTTTAAAAGATTTAGTCAACTCTTCCACAATTTTCTTTGTTGTAATATTTCTCAAAGGTATTGTTTCAAGAAACCTGGTAGACACATGCATTATTGTCAGTAAGTACTGATTTCCACTTTTAGTCTAAGGGAGGGGTCCTACGCAATCAATCATGACCCTAGGAAAATGTTTTTCAAATGCTGGAATGGTAATTAAAGGTGCCAGCTTAATCACTGCTTGTGGTTTCCCTATCACCTGACACGTGACATGTTCTATAGAATTTGACTTCATCCCTTCGCAATCCAGGCCGATAAAAATGTTTTTGTTTTTACGCCTGTGTCTTTTCTGATTCCTAAATGTCCCCCCATTGGAACTTCATGAGCTATCCTCAAAATTTCATTTCTATATTCAAATGGTATTACAATCTTATGCACTCCCTGTGGCTTTCATTCGCTGAAGCATAATAAGGTCTCCATTTTCTCATTAAAATGTTACCCTTAAGGTAATAACATTCTGGAATACATTTTGCCACTTTCTGAGTAAGCTGTCTGATATAACTGTTTTATTTGCGAATCTTTTTTCTGTAACTCCACTAAATGTTTTGAGTTAAACACTTCAGCTGCATTGTCCTCCAGTCTTTCTTCCTGAGCAATGTTATCAAACACATCGCCAGCCAATTGGACTTCTACACCTTCTCTCTGCCTTTGAACTTCCTGTTCTTTTTGTTTCAACCAATGAGCCCGTGACTTTGTTATCACACAATCTGAAAACAATCCAGGATGTTCTCTCTGTAACACCTCTGTTGAAAACACTTCTACAGGCTGCTCAACTATCATAGGGACCACCCACATATGTGATCCAGCTACATCGTTACCCAGAATAAATTGAACCCTTGCAATGAGCAATCTTTCCGCTGCTCCAACAATCACCTCATCTGTTTTCCCACTTACTCTTTAAATTTACCTTCCACAATGGAATATGTTTAGCATCTCCATGAACCCCACTTATTATCACCTGTTCCTGCAATACTCCCTCTGAGCAACAAATGTCACTATCCCACAACATTAAGGATTGACTAGCCCCAGTGTCTCTTACAATTTTAACATCTTTACCTACTCCACCCTGTGCACATGGAAAGACTTTCCCTTCACACACAAAATCTTTACACATTTCTGCAACCTGCTCATCAGAATTCTCTTGGGTAAATTGTGAACACATTCCCACTTCTTTACCTATCACTGATTCTTCCTGTTTTACCTGTACACAAACCACTGGTTTTTCCTGTGCCTAAACCTCAGAACCTGCAGTGCTTTTACTTCCAGTACTTTTCTGCACCCCTATAATTCCAACAGATTTTCCCTGTCATTTCCAATACACTGACTTAATGTGTCTAACTGTATTACAACGAAAACACCTCAATTTTCGAGTGTTACTTCTACCCTCAGCACCTTCCTTTTTATTCTGAGAAAAAACTTCCCGGGAATTTCTACCTACTTCTCTTCCCTGACTACCCACCTTCCTTTCACCTTCCCACTTTCTGTCCTTTTCTGATTTAAAAGGGTGATGTAAAAAAAGGTTTAGCTCTATGAACTAACTCATAATCATCAGCTATCTCTGCTGCTTATTTTACTGTTTCAACCCTCTGTTCCTCCACATGAGTTCTCACTATCGAAGGAATTGAATTTTTAAATTCTTCCAAAAGAATTATCTCTCTAAGATATATTGTTTCTATCTTTAATGCCCGTATCCGCCAGTCAAAATTACTTTGTTTTACTCTCTCAAACTCAATATATATCTGCCCAGGTTGTTTTCTCACATTCCTAAATTTCTGCTTGAATGCCTCAGGAACCAACTCATATGCCCTCAAAATAGCCTTGTTTACTACATCATAGTTCACCGTTATTTCTTCTGACAGTGAAGCATAAACCTCATGTGCTCTACCCACCAACCTGGATTGTAACAACAATGTCCAGTTTTCCTATGGCCATTTCAACTGTTTAGCTATCTTCTTAAATGAAATAAAGAATGCTTCAATATCTCGTTCCTCAAACTTTGGAAGAGCTTGTATAAATTTAAAGATTTTCCCACTGGGTTCTGATGTGGAAATAAGTCCTTCCTCACCTACTGGCGTCGCTTTTTTATTTGCCATTTTAAGCTGGAATTTTCTCTCTCTCTCTTTTCTCCTCTTCTAACCTCACCATTTCTAATTCCCTTTCCCGTTTTCTTTCCCCTTCCTGCCTTTCCCCTTTGAAATGCTCTTTCTTTTTCTGCTGCCTCTGGTTCCATTTTTTTCATTTGCAACTGAATTTGAGTCCATTTCAATGAACCACCCCTTGGAGAACTCGGTCTCTTGGGTATTTCTTCCAATTTCAAATGCTGTGCTATACCTTCAGTTATGTCAGATTTCCTCACCCCTGCAAGTAATCCCAGTTGTAATTTATCCACCAATTCCATTAACTTAGCTTTATTGAACTTTTGTAAACCAGCCAACTCCCAGACAAATTTTAGCAACTTCCAAAGGCATATGGCAGTGTCACCACTTCAAATAAATCTCACACCAACTCCTGTATTCAAAGTGTTTCTCGTATTCGTAACCTTAAGATTCACCAACTCCAAACCAATCAAGGAATTTCAAATATACCCCCAAAGAGCCCCCAATTCTGTTGTGGCAATGCCAAGCTGCCCAAATCCCAGAGGGAAACTTGAAGCAGCTGCCACAAGTATTTGCAATTTGTACTTATTTTGAGATGCGTGCTTTGAATTCAGTAGCAATAAGACCATCGAGTCTTATAGATTTCTTATTAAATAAAATGATTTTAAGCACATACATAGGTTTACAAATTACTACTATAGTAACTGCTAGCTCCCCTGATCAATCTAACTCCCAGTTACACCTCTGTTAAGGCAACAATAAAACATATATTTACACAACTCAGGCAACGTAATACGATACCTACAACAGTTGCATTGCAAGCCAGTGTTAGTACCGTCGGTCCCTGTAGACAGCGGTGCGAGGCGTACAGGCGCATCACACCTATTAGCACCCACCCAGCAGCGCACACGCACACACACACCCCCCCGAATATTCCACCTCCCATACATAGTGAAGGAGAAAGACTGGAATACGTTGAGCACGTTCCATTCCTCGACCAACACCTCTCTCAAACGACCACCGACCACCATTGACTAGGAGGTCCAACCCTGGAGCAGCAGCGCCAGGTCAGCCTTGTACAATCTACGGCAGCGAGTGTTTGACAACAAAGACATCCGCAAGTCAACAAATGTCCAAACAGAGTAGATGTCGTCACCACACTTCTGTACTGTAGTAAGACCTGGATTGTGTATCAGTGACACAGAAGAGTGCTATAGAAATTCCATCAGAACACCTACACTGCACCCTCTGAATTCAACAGGAGGATTGTCAAATAAACACTAGTGTCCTTCTTGAAACCAGCATCACAAGCATTCAGGCAGAACTTCTGCAAAATCAACTTCGATGGACTGGACACTGTCCACATGGCTGAAAGTGTCTAACCCACCAGGTCCTGTTTTCTCAACCTTTAAATGGCCAACATTCTAGGGAAGGACAAAGAAATGCTTCAAAGCATTCTGAAGCTCTCCTTGAAGTGTGGCACCATTGGTATTAATAACTGGGAGGAGCTTTCCATGAACCATTCAAAATGAACTTGTCTATCAAGCTGCATCATGCTTTGAGTCACAACATCTTAACGATGCAGAGCAGCAGTACAGAAGTAAAGAAAGGGAAGCAAATCCTGCGCTGCTGATCCCACAACCTCATGGGACATCCTGCCCCACATGCCCAAAGATCTGCAGGCTGAGAATCGGCTGTTCAGTCACATGAATACCCATGGCAGAAACTTGCGAACCATCATCTTTAAATCAAGGGACGGCTGCCGATGACTTTTTCTCCAGTGTTTTAAGTTCCACCCTCCCTTTTACCCCCTGATTTTTCTAGTATTAGTGGGATACTTTTATGTCTTCTACCATTAAGATAGATACAAAATATTTGTTCAAAGTCTCAGCCATTTCCTCACTTCCCATTTTAACTTCCAAATCTCATCCTCTAATGGACCAACATTTACTTCAGCTACTCTCTTCCTTTTCATATACTTGTAGAAGCGCTTACTGTCTGTTTTTGTATTTCTTGCTAGCTTACTCTCAATCTAATTTCTCCCTTTAAGTCATCCTTTGATGGTTTCTAAAATTTTCCCAATCTTCTAGGCTACCACTAATTCCTGCAATATGGTATTCTTTTTCTTTTAATTCCATCCTTCACTTCCTTGGTTAGCCACAGAAAGCTCATCCTTCTTGTGTGGTTTTTCTTTCTCATTGGTATATATATATGTTTTTTTGAGAATTATTAAATATATCATTAACTGCTTATCTACTACCTTGCCTTTTAATCTATGTTTCCAGTTCACTCTGGCCGATTCTGTCTTCACACCTTTGTAATTGCCTTTTTTAAGTTTAAGGCACTAATTTCAGACCCAGGTTTCTCACCCTCAAACTGAATGTGAAATTCAACCATGTTATGATCATTCTTTCATGGAGGATCCTTTACCATAAGATCATTAATTAATCCTGTCTCATTGCACATTACCAGATCTAAAATAGCCTGTTCCTTGGTTGGTTCTACAACGTATTGTTCTAAGATGCTGGTTCCAATACACTTGAGGAACTCATCCTCAAGGTTACCTTTGTCAACTTGATTTGCCAATCTTAATGAATAATAAAGTTCCCTACAATTATTGCGGTACCTTTCTTAAAAGTCCTAATTATTTCTTGCTTTATGCTCTGTCCTACAGTGTAGCTACTGTTGGGGGCCTCCAGACCACTTCCACCAGCGACTTCTACCTCTTGCTATTTCTTATTTCTACCCAAACTGATTTTACATCTTGATCCTCTGAAAAAAGGCCATTTCTCAGTATTGTGTTAATCTCATCCTTTGTAATCAAAGCTACCCACTTACTTTTCCTTTCTGCCTATCCTTCCAAAATAGCAAGTACATCTGAATATTCAGTTCCCAGCCTCGGTCATCTTGCAACCACGTCTCTGTGATGGACATCAGATTATACCCAATTATTTCTATTTGAGGTACCAATTCATCTATTTTATTTAAAATGCTGCATGCATTCAAATAAAGAACCTTTAATTTTGTCTTTTTACCATTTTCCTCTTCTCTGGCCCTATTTACCGGCGCATTCTTATATTTATACACTCTGTTCCTTCCTGTCACACTCTGGTTATCATTACCCATATCCCTACCTTGCACTATTACCATATCCTTTCTCTTCAACTTTCTAAACTTCCCCTCACTTGAATCCTCCACCCATCATTTAGTTTAATTTAACCTAAAGCCCTATCTTCATTCATTTCCACCATAGCCTTAGTGGGGCCATTCGCATCATCTTGCTTCTCCTCTGGTTTTCTTCAAGCCTCCCTCAGTCCACGTCTCAATGTTATCCATCCAGCCGATTTTTCTCCTTCCTCTCCTGTTTTTACCCTCAATTTCTCCTTCCATTGTTGCCAGGACAAGGTTGTCGGGTCTCCACACTTGGCTATCTTTCTAGGCTAGCTATACTTAGCAACCCTTTTGATTCATGCACTTCTACCCTTGATCTAACCCATCCAATTATCTCTGTCCATCCAGATGCCCATCCAGCCTTATTTACAGCCCTAGTTATTCAACTCAGGAGGACACGAATTCCAGCACAGTTTAAGTGAAGCCTGTCCCAGCAGGACAGCTCCCTCTTTCCAAAGTATGGTGTCAGTACTCTATCAATTGAAACCCATTTCTCCCACACTGATCTTTGAGTCACACATTCAAATCTCTGATCTTATTGACTCTATGCCAATTTACTTGTGGCTCAGGGAGTAATCAAGAGATTATGTTTGTGGTTCTGTTGTTTTTTAAATTTAGCCCATAGCTGCTCAGACCACCTCAGCAGAACCCCTTTCTTTTTCCTACCTCTGTCACTGGTACCTATGTGGACCACAATAGCTGGATCATTCTCATTCCACTCTAAGTTCCTCTCCAATTGTAAGGAGATGTCCTTAACCCTGGCACCAAGCATGCAACACAGCATTTGGAACTCATTCTCGACTGCAGAGAACAGTTTCTATTCCCCTAACTATACTGTCCCTACTAATCTTACTTTCCTATTTATTCCCTCAATTTGAATGGTCACTGTACCACAGTGCTGAGGGACTGCATTTCTTTCTTTCTGTCTCTCTCCTGCAACCATTACCTTTGGATTTAGTGACCACTACTTCATGATGGCAGCAATTCCTTCAGCAACGTAGGCCTAAAAGCTCTGGAATATCCTCTCCACCCCTCTACCTCACTTTCTTCCTTTAAGACATTCCTTAAAACCTTACTCTTGGGCCATTTTTCCTAATGTCAATTTGTATGGCTGGCTCAGTGTCAATTTTGTCTAATGACGCCTTGGGACATTTTACCACGTTAAAGGCGCTATAGAAATGGAAGTAGTTATGATTCTATGATTAGTGTTGTTGAAGCATTTTCTGCAGTGTAGTGATTTTTGATTCTATATGGTTCTGCTGCAATTTCCGAATATATATTTCGATACTCAGCCCCTCACTGAAATTAGACCAACAAAAAGCCTAATGGGAACCGATAGCTCCCAAAGCATTTTAGCTTCATCGTTGGAGCACCTTGTAAAGGTCCTACAGATCACAAATTACACCCGCACCTAAAGGGTGAGCAAGTTTGTTGTTTGTCTGTTCAGGGATCCACGTACAGCAGAATATGGACTTGCTGCCTTGAACGTGTCTGGAGCAGAACAAGCTGTGGCACCGTCTGGTTAACTCATTTCACACTGGGCCTTCCGGACTACTCAATGTTTATTACTCTTACTGTAGAGAGACGCTCGGTGTAGTTTGTACTTTGGAAAGCAAGCTATTTGGAATGAAATGTTACAACAAGTCGTCAGCATTTTAAATAATTCTCAAGGCGGGCACTGTAAACATTGTACAACTCGCTCACTCCCGTTACAAGCTCCACTTGGGAAAGGCCGAAACATTATTTTCAAATCTAATTCGGTTCTAAAGATGTTGATGTTTTTTTTTTCCCCAATAATCAAATGTCTCTCTTGATTTCAGCAGAAAGGCCAATGAGGCTTCACCCAGACCCACAGAAGCGACATGAAGCCGGGGAAAGGCAGCATCCGCTTCAATATCACTGAGTAACACTTACTGGAAAGAGGGAGCACTCATATTTCCCGGAATCCGTCTTTCCCAGGGTTTAGGAGGCGGCTGTGACCCCATAATCTTCTTTATAAAACATTCGCTCGCTAATGACCTCTCGACACTTCAACTTCACTCACACTCTGAACAAACCAATAGGACACAGGGACACATCCGAACAGACACATTGTCCAATAGGACACAGGGACACATCCGAACAGACACATTGTCCAATAGGACACAGGGACACATCCGAACAGACACATTGTCCAATAGGACACAGGGACACATCCGAACAGACACATTGTCCAATAGGGCACAGGGACACATCCAAACAGACACACCGCCCAATAGGACACAGGGACACATCCGAACAGACACATCGTCCAATAGGACACAGGGACACATCCGAACAGACACCTCGTCCAATAGGACACAGGGACACATCCGAACAGACACACCGCCCAATAGGACACAGGGACACATCCGAACAGACACATTGTCCAATAGGACACAGGGACACATCCGAACAGACACACCGCCCAATAGGACACAGGGACACATCCGAACAGACACATTGTCCAATAGGGCACAGGGACCCATCCGAACAGACACATTGTCCAATAGGACACAGGGACACATCCGAACAGACACCTCGTCCAATAGGACACAGGGACACATCCGAACAGTCACATTGTCCAATAGGACACAGGGACACATCCGAACAGACACATTGTCCAATAGGACACAGGGACACATCCGAACAGACACCTCGTCCAATAGGACACAGGGACACATCCGAACAGACACATTGTCCAATAGGGCACAGGGACACATCCAAACAGACACACCGCCCAATAGGACACAGGGACACATCCGAACAGACACATCGTCCAATAGGACACAGGGACACATCCGAACAGACACATTGTCCAATAGGACACAGGGACACATCCGAACAGACACATTGTCCAATAGGACACAGGGACACATCCGAACAGACACATTGTCCAATAGGGCACAGGGACACATCCAAACAGACACACCGCCCAATAGGACACAGGGACACATCCGAACAGACACATCGTCCAATAGGACACAGGGACACATCCGAACAGACACCTCGTCCAATAGGACACAGGGACACATCCGAACAGACACACCGCCCAATAGGACACAGGGACACATCCGAACAGACACATTGTCCAATAGGACACAGGGACACATCCGAACAGACACACCGCCCAATAGGACACAGGGACACATCCGAACAGACACATTGTCCAATAGGGCACAGGGACCCATCCGAACAGACACATTGTCCAATAGGACACAGGGACACATCCGAACAGACACCTCGTCCAATAGGACACAGGGACACATCCGAACAGTCACATTGTCCAATAGGACACAGGGACACATCCGAACAGACACATTGTCCAATAGGACACAGGGACACATCCGAACAGACACCTCGTCCAATAGGACACAGGGACACATCCGAACAGACACATTGTCCAATAGGACACAGGGACACATCCGAACAGACACATTGTCCAATAGGACACAGGGACACATCCGAACAGACACATTGTCCAATAGGGCACAGGGACACATCCGAACAGACACACCGCCCAATAGGACACAGGGACACATCCGAACAGACACATTGTCCAATAGGACACAGGGACACATCCGAACAGACACATTGTCCAATAGGACACAGGGACACATCTGAACAGACACATTGTCCAATAGGACACAGGGACACATCCGAACAGACACATCGTCCAATAGGACACAGGGACACATCCGAACAGACACATTGTCCAATAGGACACAGGGACACATCCGAACAGACACCTCGTCCAATAGGACACAGGGACACATCCGAACAGACACATTGTCCAATAGGACACAGGGACACATCCGAACAGTCACATTGTCCAATAGGACACAGGGACACATCCGAACAGACACATTGTCCAATAGGGCACAGGGACACATCCGAACAGACACATTGTCCAATAGGACACAGGGACACATCCGAACAGACACATTGTCCAATAGGACACAGGGACACATCCGAACAGACACATTGTCCAATAGGACACAGGGACACATCCGAACAGACACATTGTCCAATAGGACACAGGGACACATCCGAACAGACACATTGTCCAATAGGACACAGGGACACATCCGAACAGACACATTGTCCAAAAGGGCACAGGGACACATCCGAACAGACACATCGTCCAATAGGGCACAGGGACACATCCGAACAGACACATCATCCAATAGGACACAGGGACACAGCCGAACAGACACATCATCCAATAGGACATAGAGGCAGAATCACACAGTGCAGAAGAGGCCCTTCAGCCCATTGAGTCTGCACCGACACGTGAGAAACACCTGACCTACCTACCTAATCCCATTTACCAGCACTTGGCCCACAGCCTTCAATGTTATGATGTGCCAAGTGCTCATCCAAGTACTTTTTAAAGGATGTGAGGCAACCCACCTCCACCACCCTCCCAGGCAGTGCATTCCAGACCATCACCACCGTCTGGGTAAAAACGTTTTTCCTCATATCCCCCTAAACCTCTTGCCCCTCACCTTGAACTTGTATCCCCTCGTGACTGACCCTTCAACTAAGGGGAACAGCTGCTCCCTATCCACCCTGTCCATGCCCCTCATAATCTTGTACACCTCGATCAGATCACCCCTCAGTCTTCTCTGCTCCAACGAAAACAACCCAAGTCTATCCAACCTCTCTTCATAACTTAAATGTTTCATCCCAGGCAACATCCTGGTGAATCTCCTCTGCACCCCCTCCAGTGCAATCACATCCTTCCTATAATGTGGCGACCAGAACTGCACACAGTACTCCAGCTGTGGCCTCACCAGGGTTCCATATAACTCCAACATGACCTCCCTACTTTTGTGATCTATGCCTCGATTAATAAAGTCCCATATGCCTTTTTCACCACCACTAACATGCCCCTCCGCCTTCAGAGATCTATGGACACACACGCCAAGGTCCCTTTGTTGCTCAGAACTTCCTAGTGTCGTGCCATTCATTGAATACTTCCTTGTCAAATTATTCCTTCCAAAGTGTATTACCTCTCACTTTTCAGGGTTAAATTCCATCTGCCACTTATCTGCCCATTTGACCATCTCATCTATATCTTCCCATAGCCCAAGACACTCAACCTCACTGTTAACCAACCGGCCAATCTTTGTGTCATCCGCAAACTTATTAATCCTATCCCCCACATTATCTTCTATGTCATTTATATAAATGACGAATAATAGGGGACCCAGCACAGATCCCTGTGGTATGCCACTGGACACTGGCTTCCAGTCACTAAAGCAGCCTTCTGTCATCACCCTCTGTCTCCTACAACTAAGCCAATTTTGAATCCACCTTATCAAATTACCCTGTATCCCAAGTGCATTTGCCTTCTTTATAAGCCTCCCATGTGGGATCTTGTCAAAGGCTTTGCTGAAATCCATATAAACTACATCAACTGCACTACCCTCATCTACACACCTGGTCACCTCCTCAAAAAATTCAATCAAGTTTGTTATGCATGACCTCCCTCTGACAAAGCCATGCTGACTATCCCTGATCAAACCTTGCCTCTCCAAGCGGAGATAGATTCTCTCCTTCAGAGTTTTCTCCAATAGTTTCCCTACCACTGACGTGAGACTCACTGGCATGTGGTTCCCTGGCTTCTCTCTACAACCCTTCTTGAAAGTGGAACCACATTAGCTGTTCTTCAGTCCTCTGGCACCTCCCCTGTGGCCAGAGAGGAATTAAAAATTTGGGTCAGAGCCCCTGCGAACTCCTCCCTTGCCTCCCTCAGCAGTCTGGGACACAAATCATCCAGATCTGGAGATTTGTCCACTTTTAAGCCTGCCAACACCTCCAATTCCTTGTAACTCCCTATATCAATTTGCTCAAGAACCTCGCAGTCTCTCTCCCCGAGTTCAACACCTTCATCCTCACCTGAACAGACACATCATCTAATAGGACACAGGGACAAAAGCAAAATACTGCGGATGCTGCAAATCTGAAACAAAAACGAAAATTGTTGGAAAAACTCAGCAGGTCTGACAGCATCTGTGGAGAAGAAGACAGAGTTAACGTTTCGAGTCTGTATGACTCTTCATCAAAACTAAAGAGAAATAGAAATGTTATGAAATATAAGCTGATTAAGGGGGGTGGGACAGGTGGAGCTGGATAGAGGGCCAGTGATAGGTGGAGGCAAAGGAGAGATAGCCAGGGATGTCATAAACAAAAGGTCAAAGGGGTGTTGACGGTGGTGATATTGGCTAAAGGATGTGCTAATGGTGACATTAAGGGTAGAAAGCAGATTAAGCAGGTGGCAGATGGCCCTAGTAGGGGAGGGGTGGGGGGAATGGATTGAAATAGGCTAAAAGGTGGAGATAGAACAATAGATGGAAATAAATTTTAAAATAATAATGGAAATAGGTGGGAAAAGAAAAATATAAATATAAAAAATATATAATAGTAATTAGAAAAAAAGGAATCAAAAAGAGGAGTGAGGATGGAGGAGAGAGTTCATGACCTGGAGTTGTTGAACTCGATGTTAAGTCCGGAAGGCTGTTAAGTGCCTAATCGGAAGATGAGGTGCTGTTTCTCCAGTTTGTGTTGAGCTTCACTGGAACATTGCAGCAGGCAAAGGACATGTGGGCATGAGAGCAGGGCGGTGTGTTGAAATGGCAAGCGACAGGGAGGTCTGCGTCATGCTTGCGGACAGACCGAAGGACAGACTGCAAAGCGGTCACCCAGTCTGCGTTTGGTCACTCCAATGTAGAGGAAACCGCATTGGAAGCAGCGAATGCAGTAGACTAAATTGAGGGAAGTGCACATGAAGTGCTGCTTCACTTGAAAGAAGTGTTTGGGCCCTTGGACGGTGAGGAGGGGGGAAATAAAGGGGCAGGTGTCGCACCTTCTGCGGTTGCATGGGAAGGTGCCGAGGGAGGGGGTTGAGATGTAGGGGGTGATGGAGGAGTGGACCAGGGTGTCCGGGAGGGAACGGTCCCTATGGAATGTCGACAGGGGGGGTGAAGGGAAGATATGTTTGGTGGCACAGGGACACATCCGAACAGGCACATCATCCAATAGGACACAAAGACACATCCGAACAGACACATCATCCATTAGGACACAGGGACAAATCAGAACAGACACATCATCCATTAGAACACAGGGACGCATCCAAACAGACATATCATCCAATAGGACACAGGGACACATCCGAACAGACACATCATCCAATAGGACACAGGGACACATCCGAACAGACACATCATCCAATAGGACACAGGGACACATCCGAACAGACACATCATCCAATAGGACATAGGGACACATGAGAAGACACATCATCCAATTGGTAAGGAAATGACCAGGAACACTAACTAATGGGATATAGAGATAGACCTGAACACAGAGACACTAACCAATGGGATATAGAGATCGATCTGAACACAGAGACACTAACCAATGGGATATAGAGATAGATCTGAACATGGAGACACTAACTAATGGGATATAGAGATAGAGCTGAACACAGAGACACTAACCAATGGGATATAGAGATCGATCTGAACACAGCGACACTAACCAATGGGACATAGAGATAGATCTGAACACGGAGACACTAACCAATGGGACATAGAGATAGATCTGAACACAGAGACACTAACCAATGGGACATAGAGATAGATCTGAACACTGAGACACTAACCAATGGGATATAGAGATAGATCTGAACACAGAGACACTAACCAATGGGACGTAGAGATAGAGCTGACCACAGAGACACTAACCAATGGGACATAGAGATAGATCTGAACACAGAGACACTAACCAATGGGACATAGAGATAGATCTGAACACAGAGACACTAACCAATGGGATATAGAGATAGATCTGAATACAGAGACACTAACCAATGGGACATAGAGATAGATCTGAACACAGAGACACTAACCAATGGGACATAGAGATAGATCTGAACACAGAGACACTAACCAATGGGATATAGAGATAGATCTGAATACAGAGACACTAACCAATGGGATATAGAGATAGATCTGAATACAGAGACACTAACCAATGGGACATAGAGATCGATCTGAACACAGAGACACTAACCAATGGGATATAGAGATAGATCTGAACACGGAGACACTAACTAATGGGATATAGAGATAGAGCTGAACACAGAGACACTAACCAATGGGATATAGAGATCGATCTGAACACAGCGACACTAACCAATGGGACATAGAGATAGATCTGAACACGGAGACACTAACCAATGGGACATAGAGATAGATCTGAACACGGAGACACTAACCAATGGGACATAGAGATAGATCTGAACGCGGAGACACTAACCAATGGGACATAGAGATAGATCTGAACGCGGAGACACTAACCAATGGGACATAGAGATAGATCTGAACGCGGAGACACTAACCAATGGGACATAGAGATAGATCTGAACGCGGAGACACTAACCAATGGGACATAGAGATAGATCTGAACGCGGAGACACTAACCAATGGGACATAGAGATAGATCTGAACACGGAGACACTAACCAATGGGATATAGAGATAGATCTGAATACAGAGACACTAACCAATGGGACATAGAGATAGATCTGAACACAGAGACACTAACCAATGGGACATAGAGATAGATCTGAACACAGAGACACTAACCAATGGGATATAGAGATAGATCTGAATACAGAGACACTAACCAATGGGATATAGAGATAGATCTGAATACAGAGACACTAACCAATGGGACATAGAGATCGATCTGAACACAGAGACACTAACCAATGGGACATAGAGATAGATCTGAACACAGAGACACTAACCAATGGGACATAGAGATAGATCTGAACACAGAGACACTAACCAATGGGACATAGAGATAGATCTGAACGCAGCGACACTAACTTGCAGAAAGTAAGATCCGAGTCGTTTCACGTGTGTGAGCAATCACTTCCGGATCTAAGCGGTAGTTGAGGAAATGTGAGTTCTGTGATGGGTCGATATTTTAAAATTTTACTTGTTTTGAGGATAAAGTAAATTGGACCGAATTCCATCTCATTTAGAAATATATTATAGTTTTCTTTAAGTGTTTACCTTACGTAAGTAAACTTCCAGTGCTATAGTAGAATCATCACAAAATATGTGTGCTTATGTCAGTATGTAGAAAAATCCGACTTCAGTCATGTGCAAAAGGACATAATCTTGTTGTTGGTCTAATCCAATTGTTTAATATTTTAATATTCTTTGTAGTTGAAATAGACATTCTGAATACGTTACATGATAAACCAAAGTGCGTTTCATTGTTCTTTTACTGTAGAAAATAGGATACCTTGTGTTAAGTAAAGTTTTATTTATATTGGCATATATGTTTTTCTATTTGTCCAGCCTGCCAATCCTAAGGAATTTGAGTCACCCTTGAGATCAGAACATTATTAAAAAGGCACTTGGAGAATATCACAATTTACATTGATTACCTGAAATTCTAATTGTAATTGAGACACTTCAAAAACACCAGTTATAATGATGAGGTAACATAGGATCTTGAGGCACCAACTTACTATGGTCAGTGGCAAGGGGAGGTGACAGTGAGTGTCCTTAGCATCAAGTGTGACATCAAGGAGCCCCAGCAAAACCGAAGTCAGTGGGAGTCAGGGGGGAAATGCACCAGTGGTTAGAGCCGTACGTAGCACAAAGGAAGGTGTTCGTGGCTGTTGGAGGCCAATCATATCAGTTCCTGGACACCACTGCAGGAGTTCCTCAAGGTAGTGTCCTAGGTGCAATCTGAGAAGTGGAAATGTTCACTGATGATTGCAAAGTTCAGTCCCACTCACAACTCCTCAGATAGTGAAGCAATCCATCACCTTATGCAGCAGGATCTGCATAACATTCATGCTTGGACTGATAAGTGGCAAGCAACATTTGAGCCATGCAAGCGCCAGGTATTATGATGCAGCCGATGGTACAGGCTAAGCTGCTCAAATCCCAGAGGGAACCTTGAACAACTGTCATAATCTATTTTTGCAATTTGTATGTTTCGAGATGCAGGCTTTGAATTCAGTAGTGTAGGCGGGATTCAACCTCCTTGTCCGAGACCCTGGGTTGATCTGGCTTTCGCGTGGGGCAACTGCCCTCTTAACTACAGCTCAGACTGGGACTCAGGTCAGGACAAACAACTCAAGACGTCCATTGTTTGGATTCTCGAACAAGACGGTTTATTCAAGCCTGTTACCGGCATATGCAGGGAGAGCCCTCTGAGTCCGTCCAGAGGTACTCTGCCGTAATTACAAAGTCTCATTACTTATATACTTTTTCTTATCACAATACATTCGAGTACATTTGAATATATCCACTGATAACCGACACACAGGTATCATGTTAAAACTATCCTATTGAGTACATAAACATGCGATTCTGCTCACCAATTATTCTAAAGGGTGTATACATAATTATATTATCCAATCAAAATTAAAACACATACGCAAAGACGTTGGTTCTCACCACTCAAGATTGCTTGTGTTTCATCAGAGACCCCTATGTCATTGTATGTCCTCCCATATCTAAGCTAAACCATCTGCCCCATCCCTATCTGAGAGGAGTACACCTAATCTAATTTGTGTCTTCCAATCTGACTCTCAAGGCTATGCAATGTTCATCTGGTAATCTTCAACTCTTAATATGTTTAGCAACCATGTCTGCCTGGAGATTTTAGGGTTTTTCAGTAAATTCTTAGTGTTCTCTTTTAGCATTTTTTATTTTCCCCTAACAGTAGTAATAAGACCACCGAGTCTCAAGGGGTATTTTATAAAACTAAATTAACGTTTATTAATACAAGAAAAATTGTAAGCACATACATACGTCTACAAAATTACTACTATGATAACTATAAAAATCCCCTAATGAATCTGACTCTCAGTTACACCCCCCCGTTAAGGCAACAGTAAGACTCATAGATTTAAAAAGACCCCTGGCAAAGCGCATTTGACCATACAAATTCAAAATGAGGTTCCTTGCAATTTGGTTCCTTTACAGACACAGTTGTAGGCTTACAGGCTGGTTAGTTATTAAATGCCTCTGCCTTACACACACAAACTCCTTTCTGTTTACACCTAGCTTTTCCTTTGAATGTAAATTTCCCATTGTATTACTAGGTACTTAACATCACATCTTCTAACAATAACATTTTCACCCCACTAATTTTATTAGTAATATAAACACATTGCTTGGTGTCTCCCAGCTGGGTGCAAGACTTTACTTCCACTCTTGGGGCAGAATTTCTTGGATGGGTGGGGGGGGGGGGGTGGCGTGTGGGCGGGCACGGACTTGATCGCTGCTCGCAATTGTGTCCGCGCCGCCATTTTACGGCAGCCTGTGTAAAGGAAGGCCTGGCAGCCTTGGAAAGGCTGCTTGCAATGGCTGGACGAAGGGTTCTGCAGAGGGGCAATGGTGGTTATTTAAATCCGGAGGGTAGGCCATTGGGGCAGGCCAGTCCAGAGGGTAGGCCATCGGGGCAGGCCAGGCCGGAGGGTAGGGCGGGGGGCCAGCGTGCCGCTCGTTTTTCCGATGACTGCCTTGCTGCCCTCCTCGAGGAGATGGAGGAGGCCCCCTCACATGACGAAACGTGCCTGGGAGGAGGTGGCAGAGGTGGTGAGCTCCCACGACGTGGTGCGGCGCATCTGGATCCAGTGTCGCGAGCGCTTCAACGACTTGTTGCGCTCTGGAAGGGTGAGGACAATGTTGGCATTGGTCACTTAACCCAGCAGGTCGGCTTTCCCCCCTGCTGCCCCCCCCAACCCCCACAAGTCTGAGTGTAGTTACTGCATTGAATCATTGACGGCATGTGTCCTTCGCTGGGTGGGCCAGCAGATATTGCCCATGCCAATGTCAGCCTGAGAGGGTGGTGAAGAGATGGGTTCTGCGCCTGCAGCATGTGGTACGCTGAGAGTCACATGACTGGTTTGGGGGCAACCTGGAGGAGCTGCACCTAGGCACTTTGTTTGAACTGCAGGACATGTCCAAGTCAGGGTGATGACATGCTGGGAGGGGAGCTTCAAGGTGGCATGGCAACGAACCAACTGCTGCCCTCTGCGCTCCACGTGCTTGCGGCTCCTTGTTATGGAAGGATATATCGTGTGGTGCCTAACGTGATGTAGGCAGCATGTGGCCAAGTTGGAGGGCTGGGGAACAGATTGCAAAAGTAAAACAGGAAAGGTGGCCAAACCAAGGCTTACAAGGGAAATATAGAGATAGTATTAGATGCAAGGAAGAGGCAAACAAATTGGCCAGAAAAAACAACAGACCTGAGGATTGGGAGCAGTTTAGAATTCAGCAAAGAAGGACCAAGAGATTGATTAAGAAGGGGAAAATAGAGTACGAGAGTAAGCTTGCGGGTAACATAAAAACTGACTGTAAAAGTTTCTATAGGTATGTGAAGAGAAAAAGATTGGTGAAGACAAATGTATGTCCCGTACAGTCAGGAACAGGAGAATTTATAATGGGGAACGAAGAAGTGGCTGACCAACTAAATACATACTTTGGTTCTGTCTTCACAAAGGAGGACACTAATAACATACCAGAAATGTTGGGGAACACAGGGTTTAGTGAGAGGAAGGAACTGAAAGAAATCAGTATTAGTAGGGAAATGGTGTTGGGGAAATTGATGGGATTGAAGGCCGATAAATCCCCGAGGCCTGATAATCTAATCCTAGAGTACTTAAGGAAGTGGCCCTAGAAATAGTGGATGCATTGGTGGTCATCTTCTGAGATTCTATAGACTCTGGAACAGTTCCTGCAGATTGGAGGGTAGCTAATGTAACCCCATTATTTAAAAAGGGAGGCAGAGAGAAAACAGGGAATTATAGACCAGTCAGCCTGATGTCGGTAGTGGGGAAAATTCTAGAGTCCATTATAAAAGATTTAATAGCTGAGCACTTGGAAAACAGTGGCAGAATTGGTCAGAGTCAGCATGGATTTATGAAAGGGAAATCAGGGATCGGTGCTGGGACCCCAGTTATTCACAATATATATTAATGATTTAGATGAGGGAATTAAATGTAGTATCTCCAAATTTGCAGATGAGACAAAGCTGGGTGGGAGGGTGAGCTGTGAGGAGGATGCAGAGATGCTTCAATGTGATTTGGACAAACTGAGTAAGTGGGCAAATGCATGGCAGATGCAGTATAATGTGGATAAATGTGAGGTTATCCATTTTGGTAGCAAAAACAGGAAGGCAAATTATTATCCGAATGGCTATAAATTGAGAGAGGGGAATGTGCAACAAGACCTGCTGTTCTTGTACACCAGTTGCTGAAGGTAAGCATGCAGGTGCAGCAGGCGGTAAATAAGGCAAATGGTATGCTGGCCTTCATAGCCAGAGGATTCGAGTACAGGAACAGGGATGTCTTGCTGTAATTGTACAGGGCCTTAGTGAGACCACACCTGGAATATTGTGTGCAGTTTTGGTCTCCTTATCTGAGGAAGGATGTTCTAACTATAGAGGGAGTGCAGCGAAGGTTTACCCGACTGATTCCTGGGATGGCGGGACTGACATATGAGGAGAGATTGAGTCAGTTAGGATTATATTCGCTGGAGTTCAGAAGAATGAGGGGGGATCTCATAGAAACCTATAAAATTCTAACAGGACTAGACAGGGTAGATGCAGGTAGGATGTTCCCGATGGTGGGGGAGTCCAGAACCAGGGGTCACAGTCTGAGGATATGGGGTAGACCATTTAGGACTGAGATGAGGAGAAATTTCTTCACCAAGAGAGTGGTGAGCCTATGGAATTCGTTACCACAGAAAGTAGTTGAGACCAAAACATTGTATGCTTTCAAGAAGGAGTTGGATATAGCTCTTGGGGCGAAAGGGATCAAAGCGTATGGGGAGAAAGCGGGAGCAGGCTATTGAGTTGGATGATCAGCCATTATCATAATGAATAGCGGAGCAGGCTCGAAGGGCTGAACGGCCTACTCCTGCTCCTAGTTTCTATGTTTCTATGTTAGGCCTAGCACCTTTGTGTGAGTGTTTGGCAGCAGTGGGGTGAGGAGGCACTGGAGCCCTGATATGTCCCATTCTGGTTGGGGTGGGCCGTGTGCGAAAAGAGACCATGTACAATTTGTACAAATCAATGCTCTTCTCTCATTTTCAGGAGAAGAATGCTTATAACGCTGCAGAGCGTGTGAGGACTGGTGGCGGCCAGGCGCAGTTAGCCATTCTCAGCCTGTTTGAGCAGGAGGCCCTGGATTTGGAGAGGTGCCATGTGCCCAGGTCCACCAGTGTCAGTGAGGCTGGGGTGCCACAGGCAGGTATGTTTGCCCAGCAGTGAGGTCACCATTGTTCTCCCAACAGCCATAGCAGTGATGAATGTTCAGTGACTGAAATTTGCAACATGGCTTGACCATTGCTTATGGAAGGATGAGCGCATAATGATCCGGGGGACAGGGATGCACATTGACGTTGTCTCCACTTTAACTGATCCAATGTCCTTGTTCTTCCTTTTAGCATCAGCGGAGCAGGGCCGGGAGGAGGAACAGCAAAGGCCCCCTCTCACACCTGAGGGGCCTGACGTCTCACCAGCGTCACATCATCCCTGCCAGGCAGGCACCAGCGCAGATACTAGCACCTCGGTGGGAGTTAGAACATTGGCTATTGTCCCGGGTCACAGTGGTGAGGGCACTTCACAGTCACTGGAGGAGCTGGCAGAGACAGAGAGTGCCCTTGGCGCCAGCAGTCAGAGGACTGCAGGGCACCAGGAACATGCTCAGTTGGTGCCTGATGATGTGCCTCTGGAATTGTCTGCAAAGCAGCAGGGGTATGAAATGTGGTCGGGTGTGCAGGAGCAGCTGGGGGAGATACATGAGGCTTGGCTTGGTCTCCGTGGTGGAGGAGTCTACATGGACGATCGCCGAAGCAATGAGCCACATGTCCGAGCGCCATGCATCCTCCATGGAGAGAGTGGCGACTCTCATGGAGAGGCTCCTCCAGGAAACCCGTCAGGGCTTCCTGGGGATGCGCTCTGACCAACAAGCCCTCACATCAGCATTGACCTCAGCTGGTCAGTGCTAGTGTAGTAGATGGTCTGGGCACCAAGTTTCCCAGCTTGGTGCCCATGCATCCATGGTGAGCAGGGAGGTCCGAAGTGACCTCACGTCGATTCAGCAGCTGCCTGTCAGCTCTGTGGGAACCTCTCAGGGTGCTCCGGATGAGGGCGGCAGCTCCTCCGCCCCTCTCCCAGTGACCGCAGCATCCGGTGAGGCTGCGACGACTGGGGAGGTGCCAGCTGTGGAACTGGCAGCTCCCTCCCAGGCGGGGCCAGCACAGGCTCCACAGGCCAGAGGACAACCGCCAAGGTCATCGAGGCCAACAGGACAGCAGAGTCAGCAGGCTGTCTCAGATGCCACTCCCAGCAATGGGGCAGCACCAAGATGTAGCACCTGGAAACGTAAACATAAAGCACTTTAGGCACACCACGGGTTTATCACTGGTGCTTTTGTGTTGGCCCGAGATGAGGTCTTAATGATTTGCTTTGATCTGAAACACTTGTCATTTTGTTTCATTAAGTTTCTTTGCCTGTGATATTTAATTCAGACATGTGACCATGGCTGAGGGTGCCTCGTTTCTTCTGCATGTGTATGGTTTCCAAAAATGTTAGGAGTGCTCTGTGGGACATTCAGCTTTATTAACAAGGCCCTTAGTTACTGTTCCTAACCTGGAAGATTTGGCACTTAGGTATCGAGTATGGAGCCTGCAGCCCAGGCTTGTCCTGGAGGTCCATCTGTGGTGTGTGCTAGCTGAAGGTTAGTTGGATTAAAGCCTCCCGGGTGTCCCTGCCTCCCTGGAGTATGCTCGGGTCAGCATCTACCCCCTCAGCATTTCCCTGTGCGTGCTCATCCTCGGACTCACTGCTGGACTCATCATGTGCAGCCGCAGCCACTGCATCAATGACTTCATCGTCCACTGTGCCCTCCCTTTCCTGCTCAAGATTGTGGAGAGCGCAGCATGCAACCACTATCAGTGACACATGATCTTGGGGGTACTAGAGTGGTCCAGGCATTGGAAACGCATCTTGAGAAGGCCAATGGTTCTCTCCACCACAGCTCTTGTAGAGGCGTGGCTCCTATTGTACCAGCTTCTGTTCTTCGGTGGTGGAGAGGCGTCATGAGCCACCTTCTGAGGGGATAGCCCTTGTCACCCAGCAGCCATCCATCCAGCCGGGCTGGAGCACTGAAGAGCCCCGGCACCTGGGAGTGTCTGAGGATGTAGGTGTCGTGGGAGCTGCCTGAGTAACTTGCACAGACTTGTAGAATCAGCATCCTGTGATCACACACTATCTGCACGTTTATGGAGTGGGAAGCCCTTCCTGTTGACGAAGGCACCGGGCTCACCTGCTGGCGCCTTGATGGCCACATGTGTACAGTCTATAGCACCCTGGACACGGGGGAAACCAGCAATAGCTGTGAAGCCTCTGGCTCGCTGTGTCTGCCTTGCCTGGTCCCAACAGAAGTGGATGAATGTCAATGGACGCCTAAACAGAGCATCTGTAACCTGCTTGACACAAGTGTGGACAGCTGATTGGGAGACACCGCAAAGATCACCCACTGACCCCTGGAAGGAGCCAGCGGCATAGACGTTGAGGGCAGCTGTGACCTTCAGAGCCACTGGCATGGGGTGTCCACCCACACAGTTAGTGGAGATCTCAGGGCCAATCATCTGACAGATATAGTTGACCGTTTCCCTTGAGAGACGGAGCCTCCTTCAACACTGCACCTCAGACATATTGAGGTAGCTGCTTCACTGCCTGTATACTTTGGCAGCAGGATAGTGGTGTCTTCTGCTGCCTGTCCGCCGACCCCAAGATTGCATGGGTGCCGAAAAATCTGCGTCAATTGATGAGTCAAGGGCCTTAAGTGGCCCATTAATTAATGGCGGGCGCGCAGCAGATATCATCGCACGCGCGCCCAACAAAATATCGCGATGGCACGTGGTGATGTCGGGAAGCTCACCCGATGTCACTGCATATCATTTTATGCGTGGGCCCCCGCAAGCCAATGGGAAAATTCTGCCCTTGAATGCTTTATTCAACAAATGGAAATGTACCCCCTTGACACCATATTTCTAAAACTTCCCCATGTTTATCTAATTGCTATTTCAAACCTACTCCTTTCGATACATCAAAGCACCCAGACTAGCTGGCTTTAATCCAATTAAGATACACACACACATAGACACAGACAGCACTAAACTCTATTTTTAAAAATAATTTCCAATTATATTTTGGACATTAATCTCTTCATGACACCAGGCAATGACCACCTCCAACAAGAGAGATCTAACCATCTCTCCTTGACATTCAATGGCGTTACCATTGCTGAACTCGCTCCTATCAACATCCTGGAGGACCAGGCACAAGTCAGGAGTGTGATGGAATATTCTCCACTGCTTGGCAGCAGTGTGTACAATATACAAGATGCACTGCAGCAACCCATCAAAGCTCCTTCGACAGCACCTTCCAAACCTGCGACCTCTACCACCTAGATTGACATGGGGAACAGTGACATGGGAACACCTCGACCTGTGAGTTCCCCTCCAAGCTGCACGCTATCTTGACTTGGAACTATATCACCGTTCCTTCACTGTTGTGTCAAAATCTTTGAACTCCCTTCCCAGCAGCGCTGTGGGTGTACCTACACCTGATTGCAGTAGTTCACGAAAGCAGCTCACCACCACCTTCTCAAGGGCAATTTGGGATGGGAAACAAACCTGGCCTTGCCAGTGACCCTACATCCAATGAGAGAATAAAAAATAGATATGGGTCTTTAACTATCAATATAGCAACTTTCTGAAATGAATGGAAAGAATATATAGAAGTTAGCTACTTGTCAACAGCGTGTGAGGAACCTTAAACTGGTTCTAAGGCAAGGGTATAGGATGGTACAGTAGAATGGTCCCTGGGTTCAAATTCAGGCCAGACTCTCAAGATACAAATAATCTTCATTCTCCTTGGACTTCATGCAGTGGGTTATTTGGATATGTAATATGCTACCACAAACAGGGATGGAAGCAGAATCCATCACAGCTTTTAAATGTGAAGGGGGAAAAACTTAGAGGGTGCATAGGAAAAGGTTGGGAGAATTGGAATGAAATGAACAGTCCTTTGAGTTAGAATAAATGCAAAGTGCTAAATTATCTTCTATGATTTAGAAAATTCAAATGATTTTACGCTTGCTGGAAGTGACAAACATTCATACGCAGGGACCCATTCCTTGCAAACAAAGGCAATATGTTCAAGCCTTGCACCTTTTTTGAATTACCCACGCACTTGGGGAGTCTATAGTTTCCCGTTGCTTTCTCCATGGTGATGCTTCAGCCAATCGGAGTCAACTTGCAAACCAATTAGCACCCTTTTCTCCTGTAGTATAAATTATTGTGATCATTTGAAATTTGGCATTCTTGCATTTGCCCTGCAAAACAAAAAGCTTCGGCAACATGTCTCTCTTTTCAGCAGGATTCTGAGTGTCATGTGATATAACTTTGGGCAATTTCATTATAGTTTCTTGTAGGCATGTGAACTCACAGCAAGATTTGAATAATTTGACATAGATTGCCATAATTCAGTAGAACAGGTGGTGTAGGAAAGGGAAATAAACAAGCATCCCATTCCCCAACGTTGTAGCACAAAAAAAGTAACTGAAAAAACAGGTGGTTAAGTCGAACAAAAACTTATAAACTGTTTCATGTTTATTTTTAATGTTTTTGATGGAACATTATTGTTTTTGAAGAACATTCAAAAATAATTTAAATGAAAAGCCTTGTGAGCATTAATAAAACTATTACTTCTGCCTCTTTGTTGAATAGGATCAGAAGTCATGTTTCCATTGAAGGAGAAGGACAGGAGAGTGGTCCAGGTGCTTCTCAGTGCAGGGTGCTGTCCTCGATGTGTACTAAGATTCTGCTGTGTTGGGAACCAGGCTACATACAGACTTTCATGCAAGGTTTTTGAAATGTTACACTTTTATTTGCAAGTTCAACAACATGGGTGATAAAACTCGTCTTTTAAAAAGAATATGTAATGTTTGGACACATGGAAAATACTAATTTTATAATCCTTATCCTTGTAATCAAATCACCCCACAGGTCCAACTCATTCTAGCTTTGACCTCTCCAGTCCTTTCTTCCCACCTGTACCCTCTGCATTTCCATCTCTGGTTTACTGTCCATCACTCTGTCCCAGCATTGGCGGCAGCACTTTCATTCATCTTGCCTTAACATTTCTATCTTTCTTCAATTCTGATGAACTCGAACTGAAAGGTCAACTCTGTTTCCCTCCACAGATGCTGCCTGACCTGCTGGGTTTTTCTAGCATTTTTTGTTTATTTATTTGAGATTTCCAGCACTTGCAGTATTTTGCTTTTGCATTAACAGTCTGGAAGTCCCTCCCTAAAACTCTTGGGCCAGGATTTTACTTATGGCGGGCGGGAGCAGGTACGGGCGGGCGCGGAGCTGATCGCCGCCCACGATTGGCTGTGCGCCACCATTTTACGCTGGTGGGCCAATTAAGGCCCGCCCAACATAATGCATGGCCTATAGCACTTGCTATCTGTGCAGGAGGGGGGGAGGAGGGAGAGTCGGGGTCTGCGCTCTTCGTGCATGCGCGTGAATGGGCACAGCATTCTCCCTGAGACACGGAGCTGCCTTGGGGAGATTGAATAGATTATAAAACATTTTAATAAATTAAGTAAAAATTTATTTCAACATGTCCTGTCTTGTGGCAGTGTCACATGAGTTGGGACATGTTTGTAAAGTTGGGAAAATTTTAAAATTTATTTTATAAAAGCTTCAGGAAACCTCATCCTGCCCGTGGATGAGGTTTCCTGAAATACGCGAAGGCTGCTCGGGCTCTTCGCCTGCCCGCCAATTTAAGGTTGGATGGGCAGCATTTTAAAGTATTTTAATTAATCCCTTAATAGGCCCTTCACATTTCGGCGGACATGCAGCCGACACTGGTGCGCGCCTGCCAAACGAAATATTGTGATGACGTCGGGACGCATGCTCGATATCATCGCGCGCCATTTTAGGCATCGGTATGCCGGACCCGCCCCCGCATGCCGACTTTTTCTCGGTACATCCTTCCCTACGTCCAAAATCCTCTTGAATAACTTAGCCCTTCAGCTTCAATTTTGGCGTCCATCTCCTCCTCCTACCCTGGTAGACACCCAACTTTGAAGTACAGTGGGACATTTTGCTATGTCAAAGATGCTATTTAAATTCAAATTGCTTTTTCAAACTATTTTAATAATTTTGTGGTAAATCTGTAAACTGTGTTAAAAATACTAATCAAAAGCCAGCAGATAAATTCTTAAAAATTTCTCTCAATAGCCTGTTTGTATCAGAATTTTCAGCGTTTTCTGCTTTTATTATAACCTATTTGCTCAAGAACTTTGACAGACTGTTTTCCAAGTTCCAGACACATTATTTAGGAACAACTTCTAATTACAAGAATCCTTTGTTCACTCATCTTGAGCATTGCCTGAATTTCCCAGAATTTAAAAAGAAAGATTTTCCATATGTGCATATTGCTGGCAAAGCCTGTATTTAATGCCCAACCTTGGTTGGCAGGGGAAGATGATGTGCCTGCTTGCTGATTCCAACCTCATGTCAACTCTTAAATGATGTCAGAAATTATTAGAAAGTCAGTTGATTGTATCAAGTTCACTCACCACCAATTTTTTGGGTTAGCGAGGATTGAGCAATAAACATTGGCCTTGCTAGCAATGTTTGCATTCTGAGAATGAATAATTGCAAAATGCAATCCACAAACACTAGTGACAACACCAGAATCCCATAATGTAGAAACAGAATGGGACTTGATGAGTCACCAGTAGCCCTGCTCACTGGTTATTCTAATTACATTTTCATCATTCTTGCTGTTCTTTCCTGCATCTCCAGCAATGCTCCTGTAGGTGACATGGCAGCCAAAACTGTACTCAGTCGTTCAAGTGTGGTCTGCACTAAAGTGCCTTGATTGTGTGCTGAAGCTAACAGTGGAACATGAGACCACAATCTTCTGACTGGGGAATTAAAGTTCTATCACTGAGCCAAGTTAAAACCTGTTAAAACAATGAGTAATAGTCGGGATATAGTGTGTGTGTCTGACTCAGACCCAGTCTCCGGGAGCTCACTGTGAGAGTGGATGAGATTGCATCCCTCTCTCCTGCCCCACACTCTCCCCCGCGCCCCCATTCTCTCCCCTGCCCCACACTCTCCCCCGCGCCCCCATTTGCTCCCTGACCCCCTTCTCTCCCCGCCCCCCCTTCTCTCCCTGCTCCCCCTTTCTCTCCCTGCTCCCCCCTTCTCTCCCTGCCCCCCCTTCTCTCCCTGCCCCCCCTTCTCTCCCTGCCCCCCCTTCTCTCCCTGCCCCCCTTTCTAACCCTGTTCCCCCCCGCCGCCACGCTATCTTACCCCATCCCACTACTCTGCCCCCCGTGCCCCCTCTCCCCCTGCCCCTGCACGGCCTTTCTTTCCGCCCCCACCATTGCCACACTCTCTCTCAGCACTCCCTCGCACTCTGTCTCTCACACAGTCTCCAGTCACTCACCTTCTCAGATGCCATCGGGCACTGTTCTTGCTGCTATGTGTTCCGCTTCAGCTCGCCTGGGGCCCACTCGAACTTGACTGAGCCTCACTCTGGCTGCCTCACTGCCCAGGCCTGGCTCCGGGCCTTTGCTCCTGGCTGCCTGAGCCCGGCTCCCCGGTACCTCCGCTCCCTTATCCACGTTCTCTCGCACATCCGCTTTGTTGCCCACGCTCCTTGAAACCTGTTCTCCCTGGCCCAAGCTCCCTGGTCACCGAACTCACTGCCATTGGTGTTCGCTGCTCCTCCAGCCACAGATTTTTTTCTCTCCCACACCTACTGCTGATAGACTCACTACGGCAAACGCGGGAGTGAAACGGCTTGTGGTCAGAGGAGCCACTCCATGCACCATCTTGCATTCAAACTTACCTGTTTGACCAGCATTTGGAAAAGTAGCTCCAGGAACTGCATTGAGGGGTTACGCCTGACCCAGAAGGACCAGGACAACAGATGCATGGGAACATCACCACCCGCAAGTTCCCCTCCAAGCCACACACCATCCTGACTTGGAAATATATCGCCGTTCCTTCACTATTGCTGAGTCAAAATCCTGGAACTCCCTCCCTAACAGCACTGTATGTGTACCTACACCACAGGGACTGCTGAGGTTCAAGAAGGCAGCTCACCACCACCTTCTCAAGGGCAATTAGGGATGGGCAATAAATACTGGCCTAGTCAGCGACGCCCAAATCCCATGAACGAGTAAGAAAAAATGGAAACTATAGGCTGGATTCAATTTAGGTGATGGGGGTCTCACCCACCAGCTGGAGAGTCAGCAGGACTGCTGCGTTGTCTCTTTTCATTTTTAACAAATTGCTTATTACATACTGCACAAGTAACCTTTTTATCTTTCACAATTATACATATTGCATTTGCAGAGTTATAAGAGCTTAAGAACATAAGAAATAGGAGCAGGAGTAGGCTATTCGACCCCTCAAGCCTGCCCTGCCATTCAATAAGATCATGGCTGATCTGCCCCAGGCCTCAACTCCACTTTCGTGCCAGCTCCTCATAGCCCTCAACTTCCCAATATTTCAAAAATCTATCTATCTCCTCTTTAAATACTTTCAGCGATCTAGTCTCCACAACCAGACATTCACTACCCTCTGAGAGAAGAAATTCCTTCGCATCTCAGTTTTAAATGAGTGACCCCTTATTCTGTAACTATGTCACCTCATTCGAGATTCCCCACTAGTGGAAACATCTTCTCAACATCTACCCTGTCAAGCCCCCTCAGAATCTCGTATGTTTCAATAAGATCACCCCTCATTCTTCTAAACTCTAATGAATAAAAGTCTAACCTGTTTAGCCATTCTTGATAAGTCAACCCCTCCATCCCAGGAATCAGCCTAGTGATCTCTTTTGAACTGCCTCCAATGCCAGTATATCCTTTCTTAAATATGGGGACCAAAACTGTACACAGTACTCCAGGTGCGGCCTCACCAACACCCTGTACAGTTGTAACAAGACTTCCCTATTTTTAAACTCCAACTCCCTAGCAATATAGGTTAAAATTCCATTTGCCTTCTTAATTACTTGCTGCACCTGCATGCTAACCTTTTGATTTTCATGCACAAGAACACCCAGATCCCTCTGTGCTGCACTTTTTTGGAGTCTCTCTGCATTTAAATAATAGTCTGCCTTTTGAGTCTTCCTACCAAAGTGCATGACTTCACTTTCTACACTAAATTCCATCTGCCAAGTTTTTGCCCACTCATTCAACCTGTCTGTATCCCCTTGCAGATTCGTTATGTCCTCATCACAACATGCCTTCCCACCTATTTTTGTATCATCAGCAAATTTTGATACATTACACTCTGCCCCCTCCTCCAAGTCATTACTGTAGGTAGTAAATAATTGAGGTCCTAGGACTGAACTTCGTGACATTCCACTAGTTTAAGTCTTGAAGTCTTAAGTCTAAAATCTAAATCAGCAACTTTCTATATTGGCTTAGAAGGGAATAGGGTTTAAATTAAATAAGCGGCAGAGTTTGTCTGTATAATTAACTGTTTAAACGTTGTGCATTTTGAGAAGTCACTTTGTTGCGGAACCTGTGCTATTTGTGTGTTCACAGAGCCTACTATGAAGTCATGAGCTGCTTTTTTTGCAGTCAGTATTTTCTTTTAAACTGCAGCGTTTCAACCTGAAAATGACCCATTAATCCCAACTCTCTGTCTTTTGTGTGTTAACCAATCCTCAATCCATGCTAATACATTGCCCCCAATACCGTGAGCTCCTATCTTCTGCAATAACTTTTTGTGTGGCACCTTATTGAATGCCTTCTGGAAATCCAAATACACTACATCTACCGGTTCCCCTTTATCAACTCTGCGTGTTACATCCTCAAAGAACTCTAGCAAATTTGTCAAACATGATTTCCCTTTCACCCCAAAACCATGTTGACTCTGTTTGATGGCATTAAGCTTTTCTAAATGTCCTGCTATTTCTTTTTGGCCCACATTTTGGCCCATTCACCTAACCTGTCCATATCCATTTGTAAATTTCTTATTTCTTCATTGCAACTTACTTTCCCACCTATTTTGGTGTCATCTGCAAATTTAGCTACAGTACCTTCTATCTCTGAATCCAAGTCATTAATATAGATTGTAAATAGTTGGGGCCCAAGGACCGAGCCCTGTAGCACCCCACTAGTTACAGCTTGCCATCCAGAAAGAGACCTATTTATTCCGACTCTCTGCTTTCGGTCGGTTAGCCAGTCCTCTATCCAAGCTAATATATTACCCCTAACTCCGTGTGATCTTATCTTGTGTATTAATCTTTTGTGCGGCACCTTATCAAAGGCCTTCTGGAAGTCCAGATATACATCTACATGAACCCCATTATCCACATTGCTTGTCACATCTTCAAAGAACTCTAGCAAATTAGTCAAACACGATTTACTCTTCATAGAACCATGCTGACTCTGATGGATTGCAGTAATTTTCTTCTTGCTGACACTTCAAAATTGGAACCTTCATCTCCGCTTCTTTCACAATTTCATTCAAATATTAGTTTACTCTCTTATTTTCCAATTCTTTTCCAAATGTGTTGATCCTTTCATTCAGCTCAGCAACTATTCAGTAACTGGTCTTGGAGGCATCTATCTCAACCAGTCGACCTTCAGTTGTTTTATGGGTTTCATTGACTTGTTTCAGTAGACTATTAAGTTCCTCAACTGCTCTGGTGAGCTCAGTTGCCTTTATTTCAGAGTCATCTGCAGAACCGTCATACAAATTTGGCAACTTTACATAGGCATTCAGTTCATTTGGGGATCTTTCTACCATGGTTGCTGACTGCTCCTTCGACTCTTTCAGTTTACTCATTAAATACGTAACCTGTTTCTCAAAATTTTCTTTTAAAGTCTGGATCTGCTCTTCCTTGGCACACATCTCATCCTCTTTATTCCCCAGATTGCATCAGAGATCGAAAATTTCATTGCTTTTTTCACAACTAAGTTCCAGCAGTTCATTAGTCTTGGTTTTTAATTCTGCTTTCAACCAACTGTCCTGATTCATCAGTAATTCTTTTCCCTGTTCAAGGTGTTTTTCACAATACTTAATAGAGACTTCTGCTACTTGAACTCCATCAAGTTTTAATTGAAGATCTACCTTGTTGAATTTGCTTTTACAAATTTATCATTCAGACGTTTCAGGTCCTCATTCAAGTGTTCTACTTCCTGTGACTGATGCTCAAGTGTTCTCATTTTTCATTATCTAATTCATCTTTTGTGCAAGAAAGTTGGTTCTGTACATTGATTTTTCCTTTACTGGTACAGTCTTTTCCAAAGACTCATTAGGCTCCCTTATTACTGTCACTGATTTTAACTTTCAGCTTCCAACAAATTGCTTTTTACATGCCCTGTCTTTTGGCAATAAAAGCATACTGGTTTCTTTGCACCAGGAGAGAGGGATGCATTTTTGTTGACTGGAACCTCTTTTGCCTTTTCCCTAAAGCCAGAATCTTTTCTATTCCTCCATTTTCCCTGTGGGTTTACACATGGAGATCTACTGCCTGCTAGCTCCCTATGTGATATCATATCCATCTACTAGAACTGTCACTTCCCTTATTTTAGAAATCTTGCTTTCTTCCAAGTGTGGCCTAGTCTGTTGAGATGCTGTTTTGAAACTCTTCCATTATTATTATCTCTCTCGCATTCTCAAAAGTCTGTTCTAAATACATTGATTGAAAGCATCTGTCGAAAGCACCTATCAAACAACATCTCTTTGCCCCTGGCAAATTCTACAAATGTTTCATTCGGTCTACTCTTTTTAAAGTTCGAAGTTTTAATTGGTACACTTCGGGGACAAGCTCATAAACATTAAGTTTTGCAGTCTTAACTGTCTCATAATTTGAGAATTGTTCCTCTGGAAGACCAGAATAAACATTCATTGCTTTCCCACCAGGACGCTTTGCAACATCTTGAGCCCATGCCTGCTTTGACCACTCTAGCTTTGTAGCCACTTTTTCAAATGAGATGAAATATCTCTCAACTCTGTCCTCAGTGAATCTAGGCACCAGGTGAAGATTCTTTGTTAAACGAAAGCTCGCAGTGAGATTCGACTCATCTTCCGAATCATTAGCCCTCTTTTAACTCGTGACTTAAGCTTTTCTCTTTGAAACTTATCTCTTTCCTCCCTTGCTAGCTTCTCCCTCTGAAGTTCAAGTTCAAACCTTTGCATTTCTTTTTCTTTTTATATTGCACGCTGCTTCATTTACAATTCAATTCTAGCCACTTCAAGCTGCACTCTACCTGTGTCAGATTTTTCTTCTTCCAATCCCAGATGCTGTGCCATTACCTCAAATGCATTTGCTTTTTTAGCTGCTACTTTTAACTCTAACTTCAGCTTTTCTGCTAATGCTATTAACATAACCTTAGTAAATTGTCGCAAGCCACTCGGATAAGTCTTTCCCCCCTCCCCCGCCCTAGAAAAGTCATAGCAATTGACAAAGCCATCATGATTTTCAATAAGTATAATAAAATTCACCTTGAGATCCTGTTAGCCCTGACTTTAGCAAGTCCAAGCACCAATATCCGTCTGTGGATTTGAAACCTTGCAAAGTGCCCCTAATTTTGTTATGATCTGGTTAGGGGCCAGTAACTTTTTTATTATAGTAGAGGAAATTTGAAATCCCAGGTATTTACTAAGAGAACAAAGCCGCAAGATTCCACAGTTTTAAACAAACAAGAATTTTTACCATAAAGGAGTCAACAAAGCAACAGTCAATACTAACTATCCTACACTGTAACATCTAGAATTAACATGAGTCAAACATGAATTAACAGGCAAATGGTGGTCGAACACAAACTGCACACCAAATGGCAGACACAACCCAGATAGATCCCATGAATTTTCTCAGCAACTGACCACACGTCAGTGATCATTGCGAGTCACAAAAATCCTTCAACCTCTGTCTTCTTAATGAGGGATTTCAGCTCCTCTCCTTCGAGGATTTAGCCTCTGATTTCTTTCCAACAGCACTCCCACTCAGACTGCCTCAATGACTCCACAGCTCCCAGTTGCTCAATCTCTTTTCCTGAGACTGCTTCCCACTGAGTTTACAAGGCTTCACCCCAGCATCTAATCACTGGCACGATCCCAACACTCTAGCTGCGCTAAGCAGACACCTCTGCTCACGGACATTTCTTTGCCCCAACTTCTAGCTTCACAAAGCAGACACTTCTTGAGCTTCACTAAGCTGGCTTCACTAAGCTGATGACTACTTCCCACGGGCTTCCTCCCATGCTGCAGCTTCCAGCTGCACTGAGCTAACCCTCTTCTTCTGCGCCCAATGAACTGTTCACATGGGTTCAATTTCACCCTCAAAATCACCTGTGTAACTTTCCAGGTTTTGCACCTTCTCCAAGCAGCTGTCAAAGGAAGTCTGGAAACAGAGCGTGTGCACCCATCTCCCTGCCACGTTCTGCACTTGTGCTGGAGCCCCGAAAACACACAGAAAAAACCCAACAATATAGATTCCCTCACACCATCCACAGGCCTTCCCACTATGGACTTGATCAGGGTAGAGGTGGGAAGGCGGCAGCCACCAGCCACCCTCCTGCCTGATTAAATGCCCCTGCTGCCAAATTCACCACAGGAGAGGGTATTAAATTCTGCCCAATGCTTCTTTTGCTTGGCCTTGCCCATGCGATATTATGCCATCAGCTCAGTGTCTTGCACCGTAGTATGGAATTGATTTCAAATATAAAACAGGTCAGTCCTGTGTAAAACTCTACAATATGGTGTCACTGTGAACAATTTAACATTTTTCATGGTCCTACAAATTTTACACACTTTGACCATGTTTATTGGGAATACTTCATCTTCACTATAACATTTTCCAATGATACTAAGCATTCCAGTAATCAAATTTGTAATATTGTACATTGTGAATCTGAAGAGGAGCAGTGTCTGCTTTTCCAAGCACTACAAACAGAAACTTTGTGTGTTTCAGGAACTGTTCACCGAACTCCACATGTTCTTGAACGATGATAAAAGTAAACCTGGAGCGGCGGAATATAATCAACCACCTTGTAAGAAAATCCGATTGCAGGATTCTGAAAAGAATGATGATGATACAGGTCACAATGGAGCAGCCAAATTACTGTCGAGTGAATGTGTGCTTCCTGATGGCTGGGTTCAAACTTGCACTGTGTGTTTAGGTATTCTACAAGACCTATGTGAAAGAGATTTTGTCAAAAAGGTAAAATGTTTGATGCTTTACCTACAGCTCTGTTAAATAAATTAAGTCATGACCTGTTATAAATCTTTTCAGATGTAAGATGCTGATAATTACAGTTGAGGTTTTGCATGGTAAGTTGTCATAAATTATACTAATTAGCAAGGAATGTTAATACTTCAGAAAGCCAAGATCATGCATTAATTCAGTGTCTTATTTGTTTTTGTCTAATTTTCTGTCATTAGTGGTCTTATTACATTTGAGCATTGGATGATAAATGATTTTTGATTGTTTTTGTTAAAATATACCAATTAATATTATGCCCTGGTTACTTAGCTAAATACTACTTTAGATTCACAGCATAGGCACTTGTGGGTGTGCAGCAGATCTTAGATTTTTTTCAGATTTTAAAGTGATTAATTGTTGTTTTTCTTCCTGAATAATTAGAGCTATAAGTAAAAAAAATGTCTTCAACACTGGCTGAATTAGATTAGATATCAAGGACATTAATTGCACCCTGGAAACTTGTACCAATCATTTATTCAGTGACATATAGACTACAATGGATAATTCTGTTCACATGTGCCAGTGGCAAGCTCAAATGGTATGTTCATTAACAAATTGTGGGGTGGGCACATTTATTAGTGTTGAAAAGGAAAGCCATGTTCTATTTTACATGTGTTGAGCGGAAGAGGACTGGTTGATTGGGTTATTGGAGTGCTATTTAACTCAGCTTTCTCTGCTGCCTATAAGTATTCTAGATCTCTCAGTCTCCAGGACGGAAGTATCTCGATTGATGAAGCTGTGAGGAAGGCTGGTGTGAAAGGTAGAAAATACACACTGGGATTGAGGCAGAGCAGAACGTGCATTATTTCTTATTTAGCTGGACACTGGGTTCCAAAAGTGGAAATGCTCTGTCCTCTTCACTTGATGAGCACAAAATTCACCACCAAACATAATTGTCCAATTTAAGAAGGTTTGCAATTCTAATCTTAAGCTTGTGGCTGAACTTAACCAAGATACACAGACTATAATGTATTCATTCCATGCTCATTGATACTAGAAGAGTCTTACCAAGGTTAGTACAGATAAGGAAGTACTGGGTACCACAGACCCCAGGTACAGGATTGGGCCCCTGTAGTCTGTAATGATTAGAAATCCTGAAACTTTTCCATGCAATCCAGAAGCTTCCAGGTTGAATTTTTCAAGCCCCTTCATCAGTCAAATTCAGTCATTGTATCCACCTCGCCGGTACTGCATTGAAAGAGAGCCGAAGTTGGAGAGACTTCTCACTGAAGCTGTTAAGAAATATTCAGCTCCTGAATGGATTTCCATAATATAAATCCAGTTTCCTTTGACAATGTTAATCCACCAACATTTGATCTGATGTTAACTCTTTTCTAGGCTTCAAAAGTCACTTTTGTTGGACTTTTTGAAAGTCATATTGATCGACAACGTACCTTCTGATTAAGTTTTAGCATAAACTTCTTATTTTTCTTTTTCTTCAGTTTCCTTTTCCTACATGCAAAATAGTATTATCATTAGCATTAGTAATGTTTCTCTCTTTTTGTTTGTGAGGCCTATTCATTTAAGTGCACAGAAACTTTAAATGTTTTTGTGTGGTTACGCATTTGTGGTATGTTAAAGGAGCTGACTTGTGCTTGGCCTGTATAGGAACTTACACTTGCTGCATGGCTGAACCACTTAGAGGGAACATTGGTCATGTGTTTATATGTTCCAGTACTTTAAAATCAAATCTACACTTGGTTACAATCAGTATTTAATCAAAATGGCAGCCATTGCCACTGCCCGAATCCCTTAAATTCATTGTATTTGTTGTGTATTTCTGATAAAAGTATTCATTTTCTCTGATGCAGCAGTGTAGCTTGGCACAGGTATTGTGGCATGCTTAAGACGCACAATTGTGATGTGGTCATCAATCCATTTGGGGAAACAATTTATACCTGTCAGCCATGATTGAATGGCGGAGCAGACTCGATGGGCCGAATGGCCTAATTTCTGCTCCGATGTCTTATGGTCTTATGGTCTCCTTTGTGTAATTGGCTATCACATATATTATTTGTGAAACAAAAACTGTCCAGAAACTAGCTATGACATTGGGAATAGCTTGAACTTCAATGGTGAAATATTTTTGTTTAAAGGCAACAGCATTTTCTCTACTATGCAAAACAAATTACTGTTAAGTGCCTGACTTATGTGCCTGCCTTCAGGAGATAATCAATCAACCTTGTCTACACCTTGTTAAGGTGTAACCCATCCTTCATGTACAGGTCCCGCCTGCCCCAGAACCAATCCCAATGCCTCAGAAATCTAAAGCCCTCACTCCTACTCCATTTCTCCAGCCATGTGTTGAACTGGCCAGTCTCCTTATCCTTATGCTCACTGGGGAGAATTTTCCTCATGTCGGGCGAGGCGTGCAGGAGCGGGCGTGGGCAGTCATGGACCCCATTGCCGGTGGCGATGGGGACCACACCCCCATTCTTCGCGGGTGGGCCAGTTAAGGCCCACCCAGCATGTTTGCCAACTCCTGGGGATGGAGGTGGATCGGCAATCGCCGACAGGTCGAGTGGTGACCTGGCAGCCTGTTTAAAGGCCAAGCTGCAGCCGCTCCAAGGCTGCTGTACATGGCCAGAGGGCAGGGTCAAGGCACATCGAGGCTGGCCATGCAGGAGGGTAGGGCGGGTGGTCACTGTGCGCCCAGGTTTTCATATTAGTGCCTTGCTGCCCTCCTCGAGGCGGTGTCAGCATGGCAGGAGATGCTCGTCCCCCAGGACAGGAGGAGGAGACCACCCCACTTGACCAAGCGTGCGTGGGAGGAGGTAGTGGAGGTTATGAGCTCCCACGATGTGGTGCAGTGCACATGGACCCAGTGCCATAAGCACTTCAACGACCTGCTGCGCACGGGAAGGGTGAGTAGCATGTTGGCATCATTCACTTCACCCATCATATAAACTTTTCTCCCGCTGGCGCCCCACCCATGTCTGACTGGCCTGAATGCAATGAGTCATTGATGGCATGTGTCCTTAGCTGGGCATCCCAACAGATATTCCCTATACGTTGGTCAGCCTGAGAGGGTGGTGATGAGATGGGTTCTGCACCCGCAGCATGTGGTGGACTGACACGCACATGACTGTGGTGGGGGCAACCTGGAAGATCTGCACCCAGGCGCAGTACTCGAACTCCAGGACATGTGGAAGTCAGGGTAATGACATGGTGGGAGGGGATGTCGTCATTGTGCCTCCTTGCAACGGCAGGTACAACTGTGTGTTCCCAACTGTGATGAAGGCAGCATGTGGCCAAGAGGGGTGGGAGGACACACCTGGCATATTTCTGCGAGTGCTGGCCAGCAGCAGGGGAAGGATGCACTGAACCCCTGCAATGGGCAACTGGGCTTGGGGTGGGCCAGCCGCCAGGAGATTGACGGTACAAGTATCACTTATCAATGCCAATTTTTCATTTACAGGAGAAGAATTCTCATAACACCAATGAGCAGCTGAGGACTGGCCGTGAGCCAGGCCAGATTTTGCTGCTTAGCCACTTTGAGCAGGAGGCCCACGACCTGGAGAGGTGGCACACACCCAGGTCCACTGGAGCCGGAGAGGCTGGGGTTCCACGGGCAGATATGTATGGCCAGCACTCACATCACCAGTAGTCTCCCAACATCCGTGGCAGTGCTGATTGTTCAGTAAGTATCGTTACCAACAAGGTTTGCCCAGTGCATGTGGAATGATGAGTGCTTGATGAGCTGGGGGACAGGCATGTACATTGACATTGCCCACAGGCTAACTGATCAAATGCCCTTCCTCTTCCTTTCAGCATCATCAAAGCATGGCCGGGAGCAGGAGCAGCAGGGGCCCCCTCTGACACCTGAGGGGCATGAAGTTTCACCATCAGAAGCGTCACACCATCTCTGCCAGGCAGGCACCAGCGCAGATACTGGGACCTCAGTGGGCATCATATCTTCGGCTAGTGTCCTGGGTCACAGCGGTGGGGGCACTTCACAGTCACTGGAGGAGCTGGCGGAGACAGGGAGTGCCGATGGCGCCAACAGTCGGAGGACTGAAGGGGCCCAGGCACATGCTCAGACTGATGCTGATGATGAGCCTCTGGAGTCGTTGGTGATGCAGCCAACTGATGAGATGCTGCTGGGTGTGCGGGACCATCTGGTAGAGATACATGAGGCTCTGCTTGGCTTGGTGTCAGTAGTGGAGGAGTCTACGCGGGCGGTGGCTGATGCATTGAGCCTCGTGGCTGAGTGCCAAGCTTCCTCCATGGAGAAAGTGGCGACTCTCATGGAGAGGCAGCTCCATGAGTTTGCGCTCGGACCTGCTATCCCTCACAGGGGCATTGACCTCATGTGGTCAGTGCCCGTGTGGGCAGTGGTTTGGGCACCAGGTATCTCACCTCGGTGCCTATCCATCTACAGTGAGCAGGGAGGGCCGAACAGACCTCATGTCGACGGAGCAGGTGCCTGTCGTCTCTGCGGGCACCTCTCAGGGCGCTCCGGATGAGGCCAGCAGCTCCTCCGCCCCTCTGCCAGTGACCAAGGCACCCAATGAGGCTGCGATGAGTGTGGATATGCCAGCGGCGGTGCTGGCAGCTCCCTCCCAGGTGGGGCCAGCACAGGCTCGATGGGCCAGAGGACGACCACCAAGGTCATCGAGGCCAACAGGACATCAGAGAGAGCAGGCTGTCTCAGGCCAGTGCCAGCGAGGGGGCAGCACAAAGACGTAGCACCCGCAAACAAAAGATGAAGGCACCTTAGGCACACCCCAGGTTCATCACAGGTGGTTTTTTGTTGGCCCCCCTATGTGTTCCTTCTGATTGTGTGTGAAGTGCAACACCATTTTATTTCTGTTATGTCAAGAGACTTTTGTTACAGCATTAAATTTATGTCGTCTAGGATGGCTGGGGGTGTCTCTTTTCTTGGGCAGGTACATGGATTCCTGAGATTTGATGAGTGATTTGTGCGTAATTTACATTTATTGACTGGGCCCATTGTCAATGCTCCTATCCAGACAGATTTTGCACTAAGGGCTCCAGGATGGAGGCTACAGGCCAGGCTTGTGTTGGAGATCCATATGTGCTGTGCTAGCTAAAGGTTCCTTGGATTAAAGCCTCCCAGGTGTCCCTGCCTCCCTGGAGTATGCCCGGGTTAGCATCTACCCCCTCAGCATTTCCCTGTGCGTTCTCATCCTCGGACTCACTGCTGGACTCATCGTGTGCAGCCACAGCCACTCCATCGACATCTTCTTCGTCCACTGCGTCCCCCCTTTCCAGCGCAAGATTGTAGAGAGCACAGCATGCAACCACTATCACCGAGACACGATCTGGGGGGTACTGGAGTGAGCCCCCTGAATGGTCCAGGCATCTGAAGAACAAGAAGACCGATGGTTCTCTCCACTACAGCTCTTGTGGTGCCCTGGCTCCTATTGTACCGTTGCTCAGCTTCTGTTCTTGGATGGCGGAGAGGCGTCATGAGCCACCTTCTGAGAGGATAGCCCTTGTCACCCAGCAGCCATCCATCCAGCCAGGCTGGAGCACTGAAGAGCCCCGGCACCTGGGAGTGTCTGAGGATGTAGGCATCGTGGGAGCTGCCTGGGTACCTTGCACAGACTTGTATAATCAGCATCCTGTGATCACACACTATCTGCACGTTCATGGAGTGGAAGCCCTTCCTGTTGACAAAGGCACCGGGCTCACCTGCTGGCGCCTTGATGGCCACATGTGTACAGTCTATTGCACCCTGGACGCGGGGGAAGCCAGCAATGGCCGCAAAGCCTCTGGCTCGCTGTGTCTAGCTTGCCTGGTCCCAACGGTAGTGGATGAAGGTCAATGCACACCTGAACAGAGCGTCTGTAACCTGCTTGACACAAGTGTGGACAGCAGATTGGGAGACACCGCAAAGATCACCCAACGACCCCTGGAAAGAGCCGGAGGTATAGAAGCTGAGGGCGGCTGTGACCTTTAGAGCCACTGGCATGGGGTGTCTACCCACATAGTTAGCTGAGATCTCTGGACCAATCAACTGACAGATATAGATGACTGTCTCCCTTGAGATAGAGCCTCCTTCGACACTGCACCTCAGACATATTGAGGTAGCTGCTTCGCCGCCTGTATACCCTAGTAGCAGGATAGTGGCATCTTCTGCGGCCCCTTCCACCTTGGACTACCTCTTGGCCCTGCACACCTTGTACCTGCACCTGTCCCCCCAAAGGTGGCTCCCCTGCAGGCTGAATGTGCACTCCTGGCCTCCTCCCCCTTCTAGCCCTTCCTTCCTCAGGTGAGGCGCCTCCAGTGGAGAGATCATCTCCCATTCCCAGGCTTAGGGAGGCTTCCAGAAACCTACAGGCCCCAAAACAAATCTTCACTGAAAAGTGCTGACCTGAAGATTATGAGTCCACTCCAAGCAGCTGCTCTGCGTTTGCAACTTTTCCACCTCTCACAGGCAAGTTTCACTAACTTCTGAGCAGTAACTTTTAAATGTCTGGATTCACGAACCCACTGAGCCCTCTTCTCCCGCCCGTGGATGAGCTTCATGCAAATTTCTGATGCCCACCTGCCCGTTGCGCCCTTGAGACAAGCCGAAGATCCCACGGGCGCCTTAAAATCCAGGTCAGTTGGAGCCTCAAGGGCCTTAAGTGGCCCGTTAATTAATGGCAGTCGTGCAACGGATAATATCGTGCGCCCGCCCACTGAAATATCGCAATGGCACACAGTGACGTTGGGACGCGCACCCGACATCACCGCACGTCATTTTACGCGTCAGCGTGCGGGTTCCGCCCCCGCACACCAACGGAAAGATTCTGCCCACTAGCACATGGCATGGGAGTGATCCTGAGATAACTGCTCTTGAGATCCTGCTTTTTAATTCCCTTTCTAACTCCCTAAAACCTGCTTTCATGATCTCATCCCTTTTCCTACCTTTGTCATTTATCCCAGTGTGGACCACAACCTCAGGCTGTTCACCATCCCTCCCTGCCCTGAAGCTGCTCTGTGACATCCTTGGCACCAGGAAGGCAACATACCATCTTGGAGTCACATCCACGGCCGCAGAAACACCTGTCTGCTCCCCTAAATATGGAACCCCCTACTACTATAGCACTTTCACCCTTCCTCCTCCCCTCCTGTGCACCTAAGCCACCTGTGGCTCTTGCTACAGTCCTCTGAGGAACCATCTTGCTCACCGGTATCCAAAATGGAAAAGCGGTTAGAGAGCAAGATAGCCCCAGGGATTCCTGCATCACCTGCCCGTTTCTCTTAGATACTCTGGCAGTCTTCCACTACCTCTCTACCTGCGTACTTAGCTGTGGTATGACCACCTCTCTAAACATGCTGCCAACGTAATCCTCACCTTGCGGATGCATCGCAGTCACTCCAGCTGCAACTCGAGCTTCGCAACTCAGAGCTCAAGTTTCTGCAGCTGGTTACACTTCCTACAGATGTAGTCATCGAGGGCATGCATGACTCCCCACATCCTGCAGGATGCACATTCCACATGGCCGAGCTTCACTGACATACCTTAAGCTTTATATAAAGTATTTACTACGGTATAGTATAATATCTCACCTGTCACTCACCAGTCGTCTCCTCTGTGCTGAGTCTGGAAAGGCCTATACTTAGCAACCATTCAACTTACGGGATTCCTGTGATGTCACTTTTAGATTTTATCTGTAAACTCCCAGCTCTCCCTACTGCTTTATGGGCTCTCTCTCTCTCTCTCTCCAGACCCATGCGGCTTTATGGGCTCTCTAATGTTGTTTACTTTCTTAATTAATTTAAAATAATTCCTGTGTATACCACACCTCTTTTGCCCATTCACCGAATCCCCACATGAAGCTAATTCGCTACTCACTCGGTCTCCGTCTCACTCAGGTGTAGTCGTCTGTCTTCTCGCGTGTCCCTTACTGATCAATCCTTGACCTCACACCGTTCCTTACCAATAATACTGCCCTTTGATAGCTCTCTTCGCAAGCCTCCATGTACTTTTGACATTTGACTGTGCCTCTCCACTAGCTCCCTTGACTGATCCTAACCTGGATAAGCCATAACTTTTTCCACTCAACACTGAAGACCAAAGGTATTGTCTTCTGCTCTGCCACAAACTCTCCTCTGTTACTACTGATTCCACCCCCCCCCCCCCCCCCGCCCCCACCCAACCAAACCCAGTTCTTCCTTGCCAAAGCTTTCGGCAGATGTAGCACCCTTTTGACCTTGAGTTCAGTTTCATACACCAAATTCTTTCCATCTCAGAAAGTTTACATACTTCCACTGCTGCAACATTGCCCGCTACTGCCTCACTTTCCCATCACATGGTATCTATGTAATGTGGTGCACAGCTATAAAGAAAAACTTCAGGATACTGAAAATCAAGCCTAAGTATGTATAAATGCTTCCAGGATGATTAGCCTTCCCTGTATCTAATTTGTAGAAAACATAATTATTTGTATTTTTTTTCTAATCTGGCCTCACAATATCTGATGACTTAATTTGACTTAGTGTTGTCTTAACACTATTTTTATAACTGATTGTGTCAACGTTGCTTCTTTTGACTTGGCATCAGCTCCCAGGGACCTCCATCTGCATAACTGATAGCAACAAATAAAATAAATTAACCATGTTTTATGAATCATTACATATGTTGGTTGGGTAGACCATATTGGTAAAATTACACTTGTAAAAATGTGTATAGCAAGTGGTTACCAATGGAGATGATAATTCTGTAGTGAAATTACATTTTGAGTGTACATGACCTTAATGAAGTTGGCAAAATAGGTGTAGTCAAACATTGAAGGAATTTATTGATGGAAAAAAAGACACTGTACTTGACAGTTATTGTTGTTTTAAATCTGTATTTTGCTGTGAATGGAAAATTTTTGTTTGTTTTCAGGTGTGTGGTGAGGTGGACTCTGCTGGTTATCATTTTAGCAGTCTTGTATTTTCAGTTTCACTGCCACCACAGCTCTTAGTCAGAGAGGTGAGTTTTCCAAAATATCTTTTTTAAACATGCTTTTTTGCTGCATAAAATGTATGCTTAAACCTTTTTTGCTTCTTGTTAATTGTCTTGACTGGAAATTTGCTTGTCAACCGGTGTAGCCTGATATAAAGGCAGCAGGATGGTATTGGTGATGAACTCTATCCACTGGAAGGCGATGCTCTTTGCACCTCCTGTCAGCTGTTCAGTTCAAATAAGGAGAAAAAGAAACACGGTCTGAATTAGTTCATTCTCTTTCCTTCAACCCATCACACAAATCTCTACAATCCTGGACCAGAACTGATTGAATCTGTTCAGCTCCCTGTTCAGATACCTTGGATGCAAACTCTTTTCTGAGTAGAAGTGGAACATTAAGCCACTTGTGCTACTGAACGTGTCTGTTTAGTTGTTTGCTAAATGCAAGATTAGTTGTTTGGATAATTAACAGAGTATATGGTCTTCAGTGTTTTTGGTCAGTTTGTTTTTCTATGTGATTTGTGAAAGAGCTATTTATGTTAGAAATCACAGTGCAGAAAGAAAGCATTTTGCTTTGGAGCTGGTACATGAGCTGTGCCTTCTGCTCTAACCCCATCACCCTTCTCTTTTCCTGGTTTCTTCTTTTAAATGTTCTTTCTTTGAAACACTGATCCAATTCCAATTCATTTTTAAATGAAAAAGACCTCAGTAACTGCTTGTGGCAAAGCATTCCATGTGCTAATAATGCTCCCTGGGAAAAAGAGCTCTCCTAACTTTCCATTTTCATTCTTCTAGGTTTTGTCTTGTATTTTTGCTCCTTGGTCACTGATTTTTGTCAAGCAGGGGAAACCATCTTTTACTGTTTACCCTTTCAAAACCTTTCATAATTTTGAAAACCTCTTGAATTCTCCTAACATTCTCTGTTCCAGTGAAGAACCCTGCAGGTTTTTTTTTGTCTTAACTACATTGCTATTACTGGTGTCATTTTAGTGAAACTTCATTAAATTCTGTCCAAGGCTGTAATATTTTTTCTCTCATTGGGAGCTTGGAAATGCACTCAAAATTTGAACTATGATTCAAAAGGAAATTGGATGCACAATTGAAGGAAATAAACCTGCAAGGCTACCAGGATTGAGCAGGGGAGTAGAACTAACTGAATTGTTCTGTGGAAAGCTAGCATATGGGCCAAATGGGCCAAATAGCCCTTTTCTATGCCATAAATAACTATGGCTCTATGCTCTATCTAATCAATGTCTTGTACAAATTCCACTTTGCTGACCTGCTTTTGTAAACAGGCATCTACCCAACAGTGTGGGAAATTCCCCAGGTATGTCCTGCCCACAAAAAGAAGGGCAAATCCAATCCAGCCAGTTACCACCCCATCAGTGTACTCTTAATCATAGGATTACATAGAAATACATGGGATATATAGTACAGAAAGAGGCCATTCAGCCCAACCTGTCTCCTCCCATCTTTTCTTATCTAAATCTACCATTGTAACCATTTATTCCCTTCTCCCTCAAATGCTTATCTAGTTTCAGTTAAGCAAATTGATGAAGGTATTGTCAACAGTACTACCAAGAGGCATTTCCTCATCATAGCTTGCTCAATGATGCTCAGATTGAGTTCTGTCAGGATCATGTGGCTCCACACCTCCTTACAGCCTTGGTCCAAACGTGGACAAAGAGCTGAATTTCAGAGGTGAGGTGAGAGTTACTGCCCATGACATCAAGGCAGCATTTCACTGAATGTGGCATCAAGGAGCCCTGGTAAAATTGAAGTCAATGAAATAAGAGGGAAACTCTCCACGGGTTGGAGTCATACCTAGCAGAAAGGATTGTGGCTGTTAGACAGGACATCTGGGCAGTAGTTTCTCATGGTAGTGTCCTAGGCCGCACTATCTTCATCTGCTTTACCTGCCTTCCCTCCGTGATAAAGTTAGAAGTGGAGATGTTCACTGATGATTACACAGTGTTCAGTTCCATTCACAACTTATCAGATAATGAGGCAATCTGTGCCTGCACGCAGCAAGAACTGGATAGCATCCAGCTTGGGCTACTAAGTGGCAAGTACCATTCGTGCCAGGCAATGACCTTCTTCAACAAGAGCGAACCTAATCACCTCCTCTTGACATTCAATGACATTACCATCAATGAATCCCCCACTGTCAACATCCTGACATTGACCAGCCACATAAATACTGTGCTGACAGGTATGGATCAGAGGCTGGGAATTCTGCAGCAAATAACACTTGACTTCCCAAAGCTGTCCACCGTCTACAAGGCATAAGTGGGAATGTGTTGAAATACTCTCCACTTGCCTGGATGAGCGTAATTTCCACAACATTCAAGAAACTTGATACCATCTAAGGCAAAGCATCCCACTTGATTGACACACCATCCATCACCTGAAACCTTCATTTTTTCCACCACTGATGGATGCACAGTAGCCGCAGTGTGTGCCATCTACAAGATACACTGCAGCAACTCACCAAGGCTCCTTCAACAGCATCTTCCAAACTTGCAAACTCTATTGCCTAGAAGGACAAGAGCAGCAGATACATGGGAACACCACCACTTGCAATTCCCCTTCAAGTGCCACATCATTCTGACTTGGAAATATATCCTTCACTATCACTTAGTCAAAATCCTGGAACTGCCAATCTAACAGCACTGTGGGTGTACCTGTACCATGTGGACTGCAGCACATCAAGGTCACTCACTCCCACCTTCTCAAGGGCAATTAATGGGTAACAAATGCTGAGCTTATTAATGAGTTCCACCTGAATGAATAAAAAGCAAACTCAATCCCCAATGTATAAAATCCAGATTTTCCATTTGCATTTCAAGGCTGCTTCTATCTACACTTCTCTTTTTAAAAAAAAATCTATGTATCAACATCCTAGAATTCTTGCTTCTCCACTCTTATGAAACATGCAGGATAGGTTTGTTTTTGCTGTTCTCTTTTGCAAAATCTACAGCTTCATATATATTTACATTGAACTGCATCTGTCATTGCCTGTCCAGTCCACTAGCCTATGTCCTTGACTGTCTGTGATTAGATTATGCCTTTCTACAGGTTCACTGATTTTTATCTCTCATTATGTAGAAGTTTACCCAGAGTGCCATATAATTTTTTGGTTTGTCCCCTCCTTAATATTTGAACAACAGGTGGCGTACTAAACTAGATTTACTAAATGACTTAGCATTTTTCTCATGACCTTCCACTCCCAGCTGTTAATTAATTTTTATTTCTACTAAAATAAGTATAAACAAATCAGAAAGTAGGACAAATTAAAACCATGACTTTGTGAACAATCTGACCTAATTGCTATGTATTCAGGGTTTTGTAAATAGTCCTGATGATAACTGCCAGTTTTGATTTCTGTGAATCTTATTCCCCACCAATCCCCAAAGTGAGGCATGATCACACATGGGAATGTAACACTTTACTACATCAGCATCAAGCAACACTTGGGTCAAATGCCAAGTAAAGACATTTGGGCTATACTTTAGCAATTTGCTTTAACCTCTACCTCAGATAGGTAACCCCTGTACACTGGTGTAAATTTTCTGTTTCTTGTACCAGCCATCCTTGTTATCTGAGTGAGACTACCAGTTTAATGCCAAATAATTAAGGAGAGTTCTTTGCTGTGCACCCATATCCGTTACGGAGCATGTCATAAGTACTGTCAGATAGGCCACAGTTCATTGTTAATTCTATATTTGCATTCCTTCATAAGGACAAAATACACCCTGATTTTGCAAATCCGAAACCTTAGTAAGGAACAAATGGGTTTAAAGCTCCACTGTGGTTCAGCCAAAATATTCCCTTTTTTTGATCTGGAACTAAATTATAAAGATTAAGTTGAATTCCTTTGTATGACTTTCTCTCCATTGGTTTAAAACTCTACTGCCTCTCAGGAGAAGCAACATCGTGGGTTAAAGATTGATCTTTCACCTCCTGATCTGAAGCCAATTTAGATTGCTGGAATAAGTCTCTTTTTTTTGTTTTCCTACAATGAATAAATTTATCCCTGTCAATAGAATTCCTGCTATTTGTTTTCCAGTAGCAGGATATGTTAGTATTGGGTAAAATGGAGCCAGAATATGGCCAGAACCCCCTAGCTTACAACTGCACCATCAACTTGGGTCTCTACCTGAACCTTTTTGGTACAACATCGCTGACATGGTATTTAATGAGGGATGGCATGCCTGCTGGAAATGCAGTATCAAATTTACTTTATCTCTTAAAACCAGCCCCAAGTAGGATCCTAAGCTGATGGCCTGAAATCAGTTAATCCTACTCCTCTCTGTTTTTGCTCTATTTTCTTTTGTTTTCCATACTCCAGAGCTAACCATAATGGCTCTATTTGACGCTTACAAGTAGAAATAAAAACTATGATTTTGGTGATTGTAAGACTTTTATTGATATATAGGTGTTGGAGATTGAGGTGGGCAGGGTTGGTAGAATGTGTGAGATGATTCTGGAGTGGTGGATGGTGTTGACAGAGGAGAGTTTTGCGCTCCACATGTGCTCACCTCTGTGCCTTGGATTTGAGGGAGCAAAACTGGGGGCCATATAAGGGAAAGTGACTGCAATGGAAGAGAATAAAGATTTTGTTGATGCTGTGGCCTTTTTATTGTTTTTCCATTTTTACTTTATCCTGCTTCCTGTTGTATTTTTTCAGACTCTCATCTATGAAGTATTGATTGTCGATCGTTTATATAAGTACTGTTTACAGCTTGTGGTTCTAGTTTCGGTGATTGATTTGAGGGTTGAATAGTTAGGATTTTTCCAGGGTACTTGATGGGCTGTCACATCATGTGCATCATTATATAATCTTTCCTTGCATTTATTATATTGTATTATCCCTTCTAAGCAAGCATCTCGGCCTTCACACTCTTTGCCCAACGTGCAGACACAGTAACTTACAGGAGTCGACTTGTGTGCTGGATCTTTCAGGTTGCTGCATGGCTGTGCAGCTTAGAGGGAACATTGGTTTTACTGGCCTCTCAAACCTGCCCCGCCATTCAATAAGATCATGGCTGATCTGCCCGAGGCCTCAACTCCTCTTTCATGCCAGCTCCTCATAGTCCTCAACTCCCCGATATTTCAAAAATTTTTCTACCTCCTCTTTAATTACTTTCAGTGATCTAGCCTCCACAACTCTCTGGGGTAGAGAATTCCAGACATTCTCTACCCTCTGAGAAGAAATTCCTTCACATCTCAGTTTTAAATGAGTGTCCCCTTATTCTGTAGCTATGTCCTTTAGTTTGAGATTCCCCCACTAGTGGAAACATCTTCTCAACATCTACCCTGTCAAGCCCCCTCAGAATCTTGTACGTTTCAATAAGATCCCCCCTCATTCTTCTAAACTCTAATGAATAAAGGCCTAATCTGTTTAGCCATTCTTGATAAGTCAACCCCTTCACCCCAGGAATCAGCCTAGCGAATCTCTTTTGAACTGCCTCCAATGCCAGTATATCCTTTCTTAAATACAGGGACCAAAACTGTACACAGTACTCCAGGTGTGACCTCACCAACATTCTGTACAGTTGTAACAAGACTTCCCTATTTTTAAACTCCAACCCCCTAGCAATACAGGCCAAAATTCTATTTGCCTTTTTAATTACTTGCTGCACCTGCATGCTAACCTCCTGTGTTTCATGCACAAGAACACCCAGATCCCTCTGTGCTGCACCTTTTTGGAGTCTCTCTCCATTTAAATAATAGTCTGCCTTTTTATTCTTCCTATCAAAGTGCATGATTTCACACTTTCCTACATTAAACTCCATCTTCCAAGTTTTTGCCCACTCACTCAACCAACCTAAATCCCCTTACAGATTCCTTATGTCCTTATCACAACATGCCTTCTCACCTATTTTTGTATCGTCAACAAATTTAGATACATTACACTCTGCCCCCTCTTCCAAGTCATTAATTTAGATAGTAAATAATTGAGGCTCTAGGACTGATCCTTGTGGCACTCCACCAGTTACGTCTTTCCAACCTGAAAATGACCCATTAATCCTGCTCTGTCTTCTGTGTGTTAACCAATCCTCAATCCATGCTAATACATTATCCCCAAAACCGTGAGCTCCTACCTTATGCAATAACCTTTTATGTGGCACCTTATCGAATGCCTTCTGGAAATCCAAATACATTACACCTACCGGTTCCCCTTTATCAACTCTGCTTGTTATATCCTCAAAGGACTCTAGCAAATTTGTCAAACATGATTTCCCTTTCACAAAACCATTTTGACTGTTTGATTACGTTAAGCTTTCCTGCTATTTCTTCCTTAATAATGGACTTTAGCATTTTCTCAATGACAGATGTTAGTTGCATTTTGTCTCCCTCCCTTCTTAAACAGTGGCGTCACGCTAGTGGTTTTCCAATCTGCTCGGACCGTCCCAGAATCCAGTGAGTTCTGGAATATTTCAACCAGTGCCTCCGCTATCTCTGTAGCCACGCCCTTTAAAACCCTTGGATGCAAGCCATCTGGTCCTGGCGACTTGTCTGCCTTTAGTTCTATTAGCTTGTCAAATACTTTGCCTCTCATGATAGAGACTGTTACAAGATCTTTCCTCCCATTAGCTCCTTCCTTATCTGATAACTTTGGGATGTTTATAGTGTCCTCCACCGTGAAGACCGATGCAAAATATTGGTTTAAATTATCTGCCATTTCCCTGTTCTCCATTATCAATTCTCCAGTCGCATCCTCCAAGGGTCCCATGCTCACTTTAGCCACTCTTTTTATATACCTATAGAAGCTCTTGCTGTTTGTTTTTATATTTCTTGCCAATTTACTTTCATAATCAATTTTCTCCCTTTTTATTAGCTTTTTAGTCATCCGCTGTGGTTCCTAAAACATTCCCAATCCTCCGGCCTACCATTAGTATTTTGCCATTTTGTATGCCTTAGTTTTTGATTGGATATTCTCCTTTGACCACCTTTGTTAACCACGGGTGGTTCATCCTTCTCATTGAGTCCTTCTTTTCGACTGGGATAAATTTTTGCCAAGCATTATGAAATGAAATATCTACTTAAATGTCTGTCATTGCTCATCCACTGACCTTCCCCTTAGTCTATTTTCTCAACTTGAATGGTTGTCTTTTTTGTTTTTGTCCATTCAAGTTAGATTGAGCTTTTTAAAAACAGGTATCTAAGGTGATTTGGTGGCATGGTAGGCCAACACACTTTTTTCAACTCTGGGTTCTGGGTTTGAATGTAGCCCAATACTAATGGGATGAAGCTTTGCTCTCTCTACCAAGATCCTAAATGAAATAACATTTAAGTAGTCCTAACCCAGTTCCTAAATCCTTAGCACAAAACTGTCTAGAATTTAGCACAGGCTTACTGTCCCACTTAGACCACAAGGGATAGCTGGAGTGGAAAATAGAACCAGTCATCCTATCGAATCACTATAGCGAATCTTTTGAGGAGGTAATGGAGAAAGTCAACAATGGTAATGCAGTAGATGTAATTTAGCTGGATTTTCGAACGGCCTTCGATAGAGTGTCCTTAATAGAATAATGAATAAGGTTAAGTTAGGGGACAAGTGGCATAATGGATTGCTAGCTGGCTTCAAGACAGAAAGCGGACAGTGGGAATAAAGGGTAGTGATTCAGAGTGACAGAAGGTGGAACGTGGTGTTCCACAAGGATCAATACTGGGACCACTACATTCACAATTTACATTCACGATTTGGAGTGTAAAAATACAAATTCTAAATTTGCAGGCGACACAAAATTGGGGAGGATAGTCAATACTGAGGAGGACTGCAACAAATTAATAACAGGAGGACATTAATAAACCTGCACAATGGGCAAATAATGGACAAATGGGGTTCCACGCAGATAAATGTGAGATAGTACATTTTGGTAGGAAGAATAGGGAAGTCACTTATTACTTGGAAGGTGCAAGTCTAGGTTGGGTAGAGTAACAAAGGGTACAAATACATCAATCACTAAAAGTTGTGCCACAGTTTAGCAAGGTCATATTAAAAAAAAAACCAAGAACTAGGCTTTATTTCTAGAGGCATAGAATTGAAAAGTAGGGCATTTATGCTAAACCTGTATCGAACCTTGGTTAGACCACATTTAGAGTTCTGAGGACAGTTCTGGTCACCGAAAAGAATATAGAAGCACTGGAGAGAACAGAGAAGCTTTACAAGGATGATACCAGAAATGTGTTGGTATACACATCAGGAAAGGATTGACAGGCTGCATCTCTTTTCCCTTGAAAAAAGAAGGCTGAGGGGTGACCTAATAGAGATCTTTAAAGTCATGAAAGGTTTTGATAGAGTAGATACAGAGAGAATGTTTCTTCTTGTGGGGAAAAGCAAAACTAGAGGCCATCAATTTAAGATGGTCAACAAGAATCCAGTAGAGACTTCAGAAGAAACTTCTACCCAAAGAATGGTAAGAATGTGGAACTGGCTACCACAGGGAGTGGTTGAAGCGAATAGTATAGATGCAATTAAGGGGAAGCTAGACAAGCATTTGAGGGAGAAGGGAATAGATGGTTACGATGGTAGATTTAGATGAGGCAAGATGGGAGGAGGCTCAAGTGGAGCACAAACATCAGCACGGACTGGTTGGGCCGATTGGCCTGTTTCTATGCCGTATATCCGATGTAATCCTATGTAAACATGTTGCACAAGGGCAGGGGTTCTGAACTAGGGGTCTGTGGAGCCATATTGTTCCGTGAGAGGATTTCAGGGGATCTGTCAAAAGTAACCGGAGAATGGTCTATTGTCAGGTCAGTTTTTTCTTTCTACACAATCAGAATCTGGGCTGGAATAAGTGGCGGTCGTGATTTCTTGTTGGTCACAAAATGCATCCATTAAGACTGAATCAGACATCGGGGGTCACTTGTGTCTGCATAGGTTTAGGTCGTGCGGGAGAGAAAATACGAAAGAGAATAAGCAAGGTAGAGGTTTGGCTGCAACACGTGGAGGGAGATATCAGAGAGAGGGAGGTGTTAGGGCAAGGAGATAAGACACTGAGTCTGAGAATTGGTGCCGGAGAGAGAGAGAGAGACTGTGACTTAAAGATTTGTGTCAACTCAATTGGCAAAGTTCTCTATATGCCCAAGTTTTCTTCATGTTTTTCATTTTTCTTTAATTCTACCTTGTGTGTGTGATTTTACTCTCCTTCCTTCACATTCCTCCACCCCTGCCACTACACTGCTGTTGAGTTACCATCTGCTGTACCATTAGACATGCAAATGCTTGGTTAAGGTACAAAGAATTTTCAGTTTGGAAGGATAAGTATGAGTGCTTTCTGGTCATTCAGTGTGTGGAGCCTAAGAAGGGGAAAGATTGGAGGATAGCTATCAAGTTATAAGTAAAACATAAGTAATAAATATATGTGTTCAATTAGATAACCAGTTTTAATACAGAAAAAGTACTCAGGCTCTGTGGAACTTCTATAACATAGGGGTGGGGCTTCAGAAGCAAAACATTTGAGAACCCTGCACTATGGTATGGTCTTCTACAATGAGGTAAACTGTTGGAGTAGAAGAGAAAGAACCTTGCTGTATAGCTGATATTTGATCTGAAGGTATTTGATGCTGACATTAAGTACTGAAAATGGAGAAGTGTTGCAGATCCCATCACTGATCAAAATTCTTCTTCCAGTCCTATGAAAATTCTGGTTAAAACATTTTCCTCATGTTCTTAAAAATAGATAGCATTAATAAATAAGGGATTTCAGTGTGAAAAAAATGAGAATTATAGATAGAAATGTAAATATTCCAGAAAATTGAACAATATTGCTGCTGTGTAGAGTGAAAAGAGATTTCTAAAGTCCTTGTCAACTGGTTTGGAATGCCAGTTGGCATATATCAAATGTGTGGTGTTCACTTCCTCTCTTATTACATATTTTCTTGAATGGGCTGTACCTTCTGAAGACTGTGACTTGTATCTCTTGTGATGTACGTAGACACTCAATCACAGGTATCAGGAAATGTTACCTCATTTTAATTGTTTACACTTGTTTTCTTCCTTTCATCTTTGGATCTGGCCACCTGCCTAATAGCATGCCACGTGGTTGCTGGTAAAGCAGGAAGTAGGGTAAGTAATCATTGCAGGGAATTTTTCTTTGTGCTTGTTTTGCAATAAATAAAGTCAGCATCTGAAACTGCTTTCATTTTCAAAGAAACTATTCTTTGAAATTACAGAGCATTTTAAAAATTGACTAAAACTTTTCTGAAATCGAAAATCTTTTCTTATTTAAGAACTTAATTTAATTTTTCATTGTATATTTAACATTTTTGTCAATTTTATCTTTAATATGCGATATAATCACTTTCCGCTCCAACCCTGCACCTTCCAATCTCTAGTTCATGTAAACTGTTAAGAATGAAATTTGACAGACAACTAATTTTTCTCATTTCAGATGTTACTTTTACGTAGTCACATGGGACAGAAAGGCATAAACATTATTTAATCCTTGGTATCTCTGGAGAAAATTAAAACTTTCATAACTGGTCAAAAATGTTAGTTTTTTGGGGCAATATGTTTCACAAATTCCAAGGTTTATTCATGGTTAGTAATGTGTGGTTAGCCTTTTTGAAGAGTTCAAGCACCCTTGGTGTAAAGTCGATCTGGTTAAAAAGAAAGGACTCGAGAACCATGTTAAGTCAGTGTAAAAATCCAGTGTCGAGTTTCTGAATGTTTTAATGGGCCAGGGTCCTTCCCAAATCATAGCTTAACATAAGTAAAGGATGGCTACTGCTCAAAGTACATGAATTGGAACAATTCCTTATTTATAAGTTCAATTCTGTTACAAGTCTTACTGATCCCCTTCGCCTGACTCAGTAGGATGCTTTATGATCCATTGGCACCATTATAGAAGTTTTGCTCCATATTAGTTGATAGAAAGCAGACTTTGTGGGTGAGATTGGTTGCTCCACATGTGCTTTGTTTTGTGTCAGTGATCTGCTTGAGAATTGATGGGACTCAATTGATTTTAAGTCCTGGGAATAGACTTTAGCTACAAGATGGCTTAAACTAATAGGTGAGTGGAAAAGCAGGAAACTGAGTCGGTACTCTGACGAAGGCTTTGGATGTCAAACTGAGAGCACCGTGTGAATCATTCACAGTCTGAAAAGAGGTTCATTGATTCATATGTGGAACTCCAGTCAGTTTGCTATATTTTTCAAACTAATGAGGAAAATGGCAATTTTTATTATGCAGAAATTTTATCATATTACTTATGTTTTCTTCTTCATTTGGTAAGCAGCTGAACAGTTTGGATGATGCAAGTTATAATATGTGTTTTTTTTGACTCCATGCAGTTCGTTTGTGATGCATGCTTGAATTGTTGAGTGGCATTGAGCCATAATATATTGAGAGTTATAGTTCCAACTTATTAGTTGCATCTTTTAATTGAACCACTAAGTGTCACTCCATTAGGACTGGTAAAATGAACAGATTCATTAACATTCTTTCTTAAAGAAAGCACTACATAGACAAAAACAAAGGCCTAAACCACACAAAGACCTTTGCTCGTCAGATGGAAATAAATTTTCTATAATTTCTATCAATCACTCTATGGACAGTTAAGGACCTAACCAAGCAAAGAAATCCTTTACTGGTTTGTTGTGGTTTCTAACTTTAGCTGGGAGATCATAGGAGTCTTGGATACCATCTCATCTCTGGCTTCTGCTTTGCAGCTTTGATTTCTCTTAGTAGATGTGGCTCTGAGTGTGGCCCTGACTTTTGCTACTCCATCTCAAAATGAACTACTCTGCTGCTGCATGGGCACTAGCACAGATCAGTAATTGTGAAATTATCCAGTGAGGGCAAGTGTGTTATGATATGAATCAGTACTGAGATTCAAATGTAATCTCTAATGGAATGTTCACAGCTTCAGTTTTATTACTTTCTTAAGCTGAGTAAATATTATTGGAAAGAAGTAATTTTTTTTTGATCCAATGAACTATTGCAAAACATTTCACTGAGCAGTTATGTGGAAGGTTTAAAGAATGTGAGAAAGGCACATTGGAAGAGGAAGGTTGCAGAAGACATTTTAAAAATTCTTTCTCATTTCATTATGTGAGTGCCGCTGACGAGGCCAGTATTTGTGGTCCATCCCTAATTGCCCTTGAGATGGTGGCAGTGAGCTGCCTACTTGAACTGCTGCAGTCCACATGGTTCAGGTGCACCCACAGTGCTGTTATGAAGGGAGTTCTAGGATTTTGACCCAGCGACAGTGAAAGAATGGCAATATATTTCCAAGTCAGGATGTTGTGTGCTTAGAGGGGCACTTGCAGGTGGCAGTGTTCCCATATATCTGCCACCCTTGGTCCTTCGAAGTGTTAGAGGTCACTTGTCTGGAAGGTGCTGTCGAAGGAGCCTTGGTGAGTTGCTGCAGTGCATTTTGTAGATGGTACATACTGTGCGTCAGTGGTGGAGGGAGTGAATTTTGAAGGTGGTGGATGGGCTGCCAATCAACTGGGCTGCTTTGTCCTAGATGGTGTTGAGCTTCTTGAGTGTTGTTGGAGCTGCACTCATCCAGGCAAGTGGAGAGTATTCCATCACAATCCTGAATTGTGCCATATAGATGGCGGACAGGCTTTGGGGAATCAGGAGGTGAAGTTACTCGCTGCAGGATCCCTAACTTCTGACCTGCCCTTGTAGCCACAGTATTTATATGGCTGGCCCAGTTCAGTTTCTGGTCAATGGTAATCCCCCAGGATGTTGACAGTGGGGGATTGTGATGGTAATACCATTGAATGTCATGGGGGGATGGTCAGATTCTCTCTTGCCGAAGATGGTAATTGCCTGGCAGATGTGAGGCGTGAATGTTGCTTACCACTTATCATCCCAATCCTGAATGTTGTCCAGGTCATGCTGCATGCTGACACGGACTGTTTCAGTATCTTGAGGAGTTGCCAAAGAAATATGTTTTGAGGTTGCATGTGCAGGAATGGAAAGGGGTAATAAGATGGAGAGGGAAGGGAAAAGGAGACCGCCCATAGTCTGTGGCCCTGGAGAAGATAAAGTATGTAACAGATGAGCAAAGATTGAAAATCATTTCCCAAATGATGCAGCTTTTCTAAATAGTGACCTTGTGAGATGGTATTTGAATATTTTAATTTGAGAGTAACATGACTAGCAGTGTAGTCAGAGCAAAGATTTGCAAATGGATCTGGATTTAATGAGTCATAGTTCAGTATTTCTTTTTATAAGCCTAAAAATGAAGAAGTAAAACTTCAAACTGTCTTTCTGGCTCTAGCTGCAGTTTTTAAACTAGTGATTAACATGAAAATGGCTGCTGTCACTCTGTTAGGACTGATTATGTGAGTGGAAACAGTTTTGATTATTTTTCATTTGCAAAGGCTTAATTTACATAAGGTTTTAATAACATTCAAAATCAGCAGTGTGTGCTGCAGAAACCACAAATAAAATGGGATCCTTTGGACTAGCATTCTGAAAAAAAGCCTCATTTGGCATTGTACATAAATGTGGGGAAGGGACAGGTGAGGGAGGTTGAGCAAATAGCCTTGAATAAAATGTTTTGTTATTCAATACAAAAAGCTAAATCTTAACTTGAATTCAAATTTGTTATTTGGGCAACAAAGGGTAATGTTCTGCAGTTCTACACAAAATACATGGACATTCACTACTTCCACTAAAATGGGGGTTCCTAGATAGCTCCATAACAACTTGGATCTTTCACTAGACTTGTAGGTAAGATTTTATTTTGTGTATTTAATTCCTCAAGCTAATTTTTAGTGATATAATTTCCTCCATTTTATAATTCAGGTTAAGTGCCGATAAATGGCCCGCTCCCTCAAGATACCTGTGTTCCTTCACTTTGTCTCCTTCTCTCTCTCCCTCTCTTCACTCTCGCCCTCTCTCTCTGTCTACTCCCTCTCTCTCTGTCCTACCTCTCCTGGCTCTCATCCTTGCCCTCCCCCATCCCTTTGCAATTACCTCACCTTTGCATTATAAACCCTGTTCCTCGTTTCAACCCAGATTAGACAAGATTGGCAGCTCAGCATCCCGACATTGCTCCAGTTACAGTATGGAGTAGCATGATGGATACATCAATATGTTACATTACCTGTATGGTTAGATTTTGTGGAAAATATGACTGATAGTGTAACAAATTTATGAAATTTGACACCTGGAATTCCTAGCTGCAAATACTGACTAGTCTTCCTCTTATTTACAGCTCTTACACTGATGTTGAAATGAAGTTCAGTGTTTTAGTTAAACAGTTGGAATATCAAGAGTAGCTTTATTAATAGAAAAGCCCATGAAAATGAAGGACACACTAGAAACAAAAATTTAACTAACCCATATTTTTTCTATTTCTCCTTCTCCCTGTATATTTTTTGTTAAAAGCATTTATTTATTTCCCGTGTATCTAATTTAACCTTTTCTAAGTACTTTCTCCTTCAAATTATATACGTATTGTTGAAAAAAAGCGACATGTCAAAGCTTTTCGTCTTGCACTCATCAGGACATCTGGCAAGAATACCAATATAAGGGGAAAATAACAATTTATACTGTATGCGAAGAGAGTGCTGATTGGTAGAGGCGTTGCCATGAAGAATGCTTCAGTGATGGTGACTGACAGTTAACTGCCAAGCATTGTTTGAAACTTAAACAAGGCAGCTTGACCCTGATTGGCCAAAGCATTGCCCTGAAGAATGAGTCAGCGAATGGCTGATGGCTGTCACTTATTTTGTTTAGCTGAAACAGGCGCAATGTGTGTACATGGTCTTTCTGTCTGCAAAGAACAGGGTCCTGTGTATAAATATATGTAGCTTCCAGTACATGCAAATGTGCCACACTGCGAGCCCGACTGACAATCTTAAATTGGTTGTCAGCGTAATTCATAGCAAACTGAGGATTATTTAGCAAATGTTGCCCAGTTGTGGAATCACATCTAATGTTGGACACTGTGTTTTGAGTTTTGCAAACACGGGCTGGTTGGGTATGGTCAGTACCCTTCCCGTTGTTTGATATGATCCATCAGTCTTTTGGATGTACGACTACATACCTAGCATCACACTGGCACTGAAATTCATATACCACATTACTCATTTGTGAAATAGGCAAAACACTTTTTTGGCTTGACAGCAGCATCCTGTTAGTGGCGAATATCACTTGTATATCACTGCATAGTAGCAGCGTGAAACAGCTAGCTTCACCTGTTCCTCAAATTTTTGAGATACCTTGCCCTTCTAGGGTAGTCTGAGGAAGGCTGGGCACTTTTCAGGGCCGAAAGGGACGGCCTTAGGCCTGTTCGTGAGTTTGTTAAAGTGAGACACAGTCCCACGATCGAGCGAGCATTTATGTGAGATGAGATTAAACAGATTGGTAATAGGGTTACTAATTTATGCCGTGCCCTACATTGTGCTCGATCTGAGGTGCGCAAATTTCTTTCATTTTTTGATTTGATCTGCTTATGCCGCTGTGTTGCTTCGATAGCTGACCGCTCCATAAATTGTACCCGTTTGAAACATATCTGCATCATAAACTCACTTAAGCGGAAGCGGTTTGGCAATGCAGTTAATGATGCCACTAAACATGTAACAAATCTCTCTGACCATGCACTGTCAGAAAGCGAGGAGTTTCTTCTTGCACATGGTTTCAATTTTGGTGTGCCTTCATCCCAAATCAAACGCGAAGAGGTATTTGCTGAGTTCAAACTTCTCTGCTCCCAACTATCCCACCACAAACCAACGTCCACTGAAGACGCTGAATCCTTGAAGGTGCGCCTAGCTTATATATTGCATATTGTAATATTCTGAACGAACGTTTGACTTTCACATTCAACGCAAATCTCTTACAATGTTGCGAGGCCTTAAGACCAACCCGGACATACACATTAGTAAACCTGACAAAGGGTCGGAATAGTCATCCTTAACAAGTGTGACTATATCAACAAAATGCACGCCATTCTTAATGATGGGTCCAAATTCGTATCCATTGGACCTGCCGCTCAACATGGCCGGACAGCCTTGCTTGAAAGTAAGCTTTAAAAAAAAAGCTTGCTGGACTTGTGTAAGAGCGAGGAGCTACCATGTGATATATATATGACAAGGTTCGTCCTCATGGGTTGCTACGTCTGCATATGAATAGGCTGCCCAAGACAGCACAAAAGTGATGTACCTTTACGCCCTATCTTATCTATGACTGGTTCTGCACACCATGAATTGGCAAAATGGTTGGGTGAATTGTTGCAACCAGTTTTGACCATGTTTTCCACATACACGGTGAAGGTGGTCTTCACATTTACGAAGACCATACAGGACTTCCATATTGATAGCAACGCTGTGTCCATGTGCCCATTTGACATTGCTAGCCCACTCATCAATTTTCCACTTAAGGAAGCCATAGATATTTGCGTTCCAGCACTATATCATGGCGATCTAGACCCACCACCATTGCGTGAATCAGTATCCATTGAACTTATGAGCTCAGCAACTCACACAGTTGAGTTCAGTTTCAATGACATGGTGTATGCCCAAATAGATGGCGTTGCCATGGATCCCCTCAAGGCCCAGCCCTCGCAAACATCTTTATTGGGTTCCATGAGAAACATGTCTTTGATGGAGTGACACCTAACCTCGTACTCCTTGCATATTTCTGACATGTAGATGATACATCCGCTATATTTAAATCTGCAGCTGCATGTAATCATTTCCTTACATGACTTAATGGGCCCCACCCTGCATTCAAATTCACCAATGAAATGGAGCAGTCAAATGAACTCCTCTTCCTTGATGTGCTAGTTGGGAAATTTGCCAGGGGATTCTCTACCACGATCTACCACAAGCCTACCTTCAATGGTCAATATATGCATTGGGATTCTTACAGTTGCACATGCTATAAGATTGGTCTTATTGGCAACCTTGTAAATAGGACCCAAGCCATTTGCTCACCATGCAAGCTTGGCGCTAAAATAGGGCGCATCAAAGACATCCTGCGGGATAATGGCTACCCTGATCAGATCATTTCACACTGTATTTCACGCGTTATTACCCTGGAAGGGTGAGGTATCTCAAAAATCTGAAGAACAGGTGAAGCTAGCTGTTTCACACTGCTACTATGCAGTAGAGACATAAGTGGTATTCGCCAATAACAGGATGCTGCTGTCAAGCCAAAAGGACATTTTGCCTATCTGTACAAATAAGTAATGTGGTTTATGAATTTTAGTGCCAGTGTGATGCTAGGTATGTAGGCCTTACGTTCCAAAGACTGGCAGAGTATCAAAAAGCATGTCTCTTCTGCTGTTCATAACGGGCAAGGTACAGACCGTGAATTACCTGGAAAAACTCAGCAGGTCTGGCAGCATCGGCGGAGAAGAAAAGAGTTGACGTTTCGAGTCCTCCAGTGAGGACTTGAAACGTCAACTCTTTTCTTCTCCGCCGATGCTGCCAGACCTGCTGAGTTTTTCCAGGTAATTCTGTTTTTGTTTTGGATTTCCAGCATCTGCAGTAGTTTTTTGTTTTTAACTAAGGTACAGATCGTACCCAACCAGCCTGTGCTTACAAAACTCAAAACACAATGTCCAACATTAGATGTGATTCAGTGATTAGACGATATTTGCCAAATAACCCTCAGTGTGATAACCAATTTAAGATTGTCAGTCAGGCAGTTAACTGTCAGCCACCATCGCTGGTGCATTCTTCAAGGCAACACCTCTACCAATCAGCATCCATTTGCTAACTAATCAGCACTTTCTTCACATACAGTATAAATTGTTGTTTCCCGTTTATATTGGTATTCTTGCGAAGTCTCCTGATGAATGCAAGATGAAAAGCTTTGACATGTCTCTTTTTTCAACAATACTCAAGTTCTGTACTACCAAATGACTAAATGATATAAGATTAAAATGCTTTGTGTTGCCTTGTTTATTCCTGATTGCTGCAGTCCATTTGGAGTTGGGAACAAATTTAGCAGAACTGGTTTTTCATTTCAAATATCTTTTTGATCATTTTAAAACTTACAAATGATAATTTTATGAAACCATGAATGCAACCAAGTCACTTTTTTATTGAATTTAGAAGCGGGTTGCCACAGAAGCCTGGCAGCACCTGGACCATTCTGCTATCGCAAATTGAAGTAATGTGTGACGCGTGTAAAATTTCAGTAGCTTTAAATCTTGTCCTTCTTCTTGTGATAAACATGTACAGTGAATAAATCCAACCCCTTTACCTCTATTCCAAGAAAATAAATTTCAGCTATGAGTTGGGACTTTTTGAAGGAAATGGAGAAACAAGCTGACTTAAAAAAAGAAGCAAGGAATTACAAGGCAGTGAATCATCAAGTGAGAAAATGTGGAAGGAGTAAAGTCAATTAGATTATTAGGCCCATTTGTTTTGATATTTCTGTACTGGTACTCATCCAGTTTTGATTGCGTCTTACACCAACTTGTTGTACTTTACTAAATCTGCTCTCTGACCCCAACAGTTGAATTATAGAGCCACAAAAATACTGGATCAATGATCCTGCTGCTAGGGTTAAGGGGCCAGATGTAGTAATGTGAAGAATGCTGGGTTGCCAGAATCTGAACGAAACAGGTGCCAGTGTAAAATGCAGTTCTACAGTTTATATTCAGTTCTATTGCAAACTGCACCCAATGCATTTAGACTTTTCAGAAAACCTCCAACAAAGTTTCTCCAAGGTTTTCCTTTCAAATCTTGCATCATGTAATAAATGTTCATTACTGGTTATCCTCCTTGCTATGACATTTCAAAAGACACTTTTATCTTTATAATCCTCAATTCTGTTTCTAACCAGATACGCATCTAACTTTGTTTAAAATTAATTCGTTGTCACAATGTTAACTTCTTTACCGAGGTGTCTGTCACCTATCTTTTTTTTGGAAGGTGTGAAGGAGAAGGGAATTTGTACTTGTCTATGTTATCTATTTTCACTCAACATTTTAAAGTATTCACCTTCTGTCCAATGAAAACGAATATCATAGTAAGAGCAAAGCTTTCCTAGTTTTCTGTCTGAACTCTGAGATCACAGCTTTTTATTTTCTTTTAGCTATCTATATTTTGTGAATGTCAAATCAAAATGTTAATTTGAGCATTTATGTTGGTTGCATTTCTGGTTTATAGAATGAAGCGTGGAAAGAGTTTATGGAAATTATTTTTTAAAGTAATACTTTGTAGTTTGGAATGCACTTAGAACTCTTTATGTGTTTGACAGTGCTATATTATTTCATATGCATTGCCTTCATTGTGATTCTTGAGATGAGACTATTATAAAACATTATCACTTGCCAAAATGTTTGGATAACTGTGGACTGCTCTTGTGGTTTATATACAGAATTTTGAGTATATTACTGTTGTAACACAATCCCAGCCATAGGTTTTCTCAATAATTTGAAATCTTAGGTGTTGATATTTCTGGGATGAACTTATGCATTGGCTTCTCTTTGGTCATGGGGCGTAATTTTAAAAACAGGCTGACTTTGTACTATGTAACTGGGTGAACCATGGCAATCTAATTATTGCTTCAGGTTTGATCACAAGTTCCTGCCTTAGAGCATTTGTACAGCTTCCTTTACTGATCGCATTTAACATTGCTGTTCTTACTGCAGCTAAAACCAAACTCTCATACTATTCTGGTCATTCCAAGGTTACTGCATAAAATTGAGCACTAATTAACATAAGACTTGGATGAGATATTCAAGTATCATACTCTGTGTTTGACAGACAACAAGGAAGCTTTTTAACAAAGGATGATATTTTACAACTTAAAGAAGTCTACAAGTGGATAACCCATCCTCTGCTTTCTGAGGAACTGAATGTACCTGTGGATGGAAAGGTAGAGTATTTGTCTCCAGAATTTCAAGATGAACTTTGGCAATGTTTATTTTTATTACAATTATGGTTTCAAAGTTGAATATGTTAGAATGTGAAAATGTAGTGCAATGCATTATAAAGTTAGATTTATAGAATAATTGTACTTTAACTATTGGAATGCTAAATTGATTGCTTTTCTAAGGAAAAAAATCTCATTCACTCATGAGAACATTTGAGAATTATCCATATTTTGAAGGGAAAAAGGTATAGAAAACCGATGACTATTTTAAATTCTATTCTTTTAAATTAAAAGTAAACTGATTTTGTTTTATCTTTGATTGTATGTGGTTTCCAGTGTTTAGTTACTTTTCTGAAATGGTCAATCAAAAGCTTTGCCTAGACTATAAAGATATTAATTTTTTACTGGAGGATAAACTGCCTTTGTTTCAATACTAGAGCTTATTTGAAGTAAGTGTGGTCTTTGAGCACCCTGAAACAGATGGGGATTGCCACTTTCTGTAAGTTGTCCTATTTATCATTTCCCTGCTTGTTGTTGAATGCTAACATATTTTTGTAATTTGTTTATATAATGACCCACTTAATGCCAGTGGCAAATTATCACTTGCAAAATTTATGTGAGAATAAATTATGCTCCCTTGCATTGTGAGTACTGTATCAAGTTTCTGGAGTGCTTGAAAGGACGTTTGACTTTCACTTTTTTGTTGTATCAGGTTTTGTTTATGAAAAATAAAATCTTTTAAGATATACAGTTAAGGATGTGTTTTCAGCCTAACATCTCTTATATCAGATGAGTTTTTACAGTCTCAACCCAGATGCAAGTAGTCAAATCATTCATGTAAACTACGAACGAGAGTGGTCCCAGAATGACTTTGTGGAACACTGCTTTCTAACTTCCTCCAATTTGAACAACTACCCTTTACTCTCTGCTTTCAGATTGTCCCCTGACCCCACAAGCCCTAACCTTTGTCATGAACCTACTGTGTGGTGTCTTATCAAAGGCATTTTGAAAACCAAAGTATATGACTTCTACATTAGCCTTGTCTACTCTTTCTGTTATCTCTTTAAAGAGTGCTATTAGAATCCATGCTAATTATTTTTTGTTCTAATTTCTGATTTTAGGTGCACGCTTTTTGTATAGATTCTAGTATTTTCCCTGTCACTGATGTTAAGCTGATTAATTCACAATTCCCAGACTTTGTTCTATCTCACTTTTGTATTTGGAATCAACATTAGCTGTCCATCAGCCCTCTGGCACTATTCCTCTTCTATAGAATCTATGTACATATAAAATAGTGCCTCTGCTATCTGCTCCCTAGGCCAGGATTTTCTGTGCCCGCCAGCGTCGGGCTTGTTCGGGTGGCATGAGCGGACAATATGGTGAGAAGGCCAAAAATCAGTTTCACGATGCCGTGAAACCAGATTGCGGTCATCCGCTCCACCTACTGATGGCGGGCTGCGTTCCCCACCATTCGGACATCGGGAACCTCATTGTGATCCATCAACATATCACTTGAAGTCTCAAGCATAGTGCAGCCCGCCAAGTGCACACATTATGTATGCTGTTGTGAAACATGTCGATGTGTTTTCCCGCCAACGGGGTCAGGCGATCCAGATTGGGGGATGATTCCAGCGGGCAAATCGGAACCCGCCCGCCATCAAAATGGCGTGTTTCCTGGGAACGCATAATTAATATGGCGGGTTTGGAACAATATGGCGTGAAAAGCCACCATTGCGGCCAACACCCGCCCGCTACTGCACTCGGTGCAAATCTGGGACATTTCCACTCCTGGTCGTCTTGAGCACGTATAAGTGCATACAATTTGGACATGGGGTTTTATGCTCTTTTAGTTTTGCTATTTTGTCAATTATTTTTCTCCTTTTCTATCCCAATGGGATTAATATTCTTTTTAAGTTCATCCTATAGTGAAGCGTTTTTTTTAATCTTCTTTAGTAAAAAAAACTTAGTGATTTAGTGGGCGGAATCTTGTGCTGGCAACGGGGGTCTCAGAGACTCCAGCTTCATATCTTTCCAGGAAGGCCAACCAGTAACATCTGCCCATCGGGTAGTTGACAGGCCATGGGTGGGCCATTCCATGGGATCAGGATCAGGACTTTAATTTTCTTTTTCTTATTTATGTGTCTATGCAATATTTTATTATTTTATTTAATACTCCTTGATAATTTGATTTTATAATTTCTCTTTGCCTGCATGATGGTGCCCCTTTTAACTTCTCCCCTAAGTATTCGTATTTCTTTTTGACCTCCCCTCTCTTAGTTTCAAAATACTTTTTGTACCCTGCATGTCTTTTTATTTTGGTTCTATTTTCCCTTTAGCTCTTTATTCATTCATGTTTTCACATAATTAGCTTGTTTTTGGCTTTTAGTGAATGTGTTTCTTTTGAAGTCTATTGAATGCTGTTTTAAAGATTTCCCACAGTTGTTCGGTCTGTTTATCAAGATTTTCTCCCAGTTCGCCTTCTTTAGTTCCATAGTCATTCCCTCATAATTTGCTCTTTGTCAATCTATTACCTTATTCTTTGTCCTATTTATGTCACTCTCAATCCTAATCTTAAACCAGAATTACCTTTTAAAATTAATACTGGGCAGATTGCAGTGGACTGTTAAAATACTGCGCCCTGCGGAGCATAACCGAAGGTAGAGAATCACACTGCTCTGTCCTGTGATCCTCCAAGGGACATTGGAGACATTACTGCTATAAGAGCTAACTATCAACAGTGCATGGGGAGAATTTTCTCCCCATCGGGGAGGTTGTGCTGGCGCACAGCCAATTGGCACCCCCGATCGGCTGGATGCCACCATTTTACGTGGGTGGGCCAATTAAGGCCTGCCCAGCGTGACGCGCACCTGGAAGCGCTGAGTGCTCCCTGTGCGGGTGGGAGGGATGGTTGGGGGGGTGGGGGGGGGGGTGGGGGGGCGGTTGCCTGAGTCGGGGAGTGCGCTCTTTCACGCATGCGGGTGAAAGAGCGCACAAAGGTGCCTCAGGGAGATTACTTTCACTTATAAGACATTGAATAAAGGTTAAAAAAAAAATTTAAGGACATGTCCCTTCATGTGAAACTGAAATTTTATTAAAAATTTGAAAACACTTTAAAAATGTTCATGAAACTTCATCCCGCCTGTGGATGAGGTGCCATGAAAAATGCGAAGGCCGCCTGGGCTCTTCGCCTGCCTGCCAACCTTAAGGTTGGACAAGCAGCTCAGTTAATTGCTTTGTTGGCTTTTTAAATGGCTTTAATCGGCCTTTGACAGTTCGGCAGGCGCGCAGTCAACTCCGGTGCCCGCCCGCTGAACTGAAAATCTAAATGACATGTGGTGACGTCGGGAGGCACGCCCGACATTACTGGGTGTCATTTTACACCTCGGCAAGTGGGGCCTGCTCCCGCTCACAGAGCCGAAGATTCTACCCCATGAGTTTCTTCATGATATAACCAAAGGGGCCCATTACCTGCTACACCTTTCTTGGGTGCAGTCATATTTCAATGATACTTAGAGTCCAGTTGCAAATGGCATGCCTCTTTAATATGTGGAAAATGAGTTAATGAGCTTTGTCAGTTGGCGACGTGACTCAGGGTTAATTACCAGCAGCAATTTCAATAATATGCAAAGTCATCCTCTACAAAATGCAAAAATAGGAGCTTGTGTATCTCAGAGATTAATCACACATTGCCGCTTTTACCCTTGTGGCTTAAGTGTTGAGGACTGGTTTTGTTTTGTTCACTGCAAATACCCCAAACTACTGTAACAACAAGTGATCCACGAAGCTTTTTACCTTTCATGTCACACTATGATTTGCTGTTAGATGTGCCAAGCTGATCTTGAGGGAGAGAAATACCCTAAATGAAGCACACTACTTAATATTAGTCATTTTGTTAGTGAATAATTTCTTCTGTCTTTTGAGCTTTGAATGCCTGGTCACACCTGCTTCAGAACCTTGGCACTTTTTGGTAGGTTCAATAATGATGCCTTGCTGAAGTAAAAGCAAGATGTTTGGGGATCAGTATGGCACTCGTACAATGCTGCAGCTTCTCATGACTATATGTTGTCCACTCTGAACTGAAAGTTATACAGACTAACTTACAGTGGTGGGTTGAGCCGCTCTTGCAAGATTTGGAAATGGCCACACAGCTCAGATACTGTGATTTTGTTAGATTTCCTTTAATCTTGATATTTATTACTGACCTAGGGCCTCAACATGTTACAACTTCTTTAGATCAACAAATGCTCCCTATAAGCAGCATGTGTGCGCAACTGGCCAGCAACCCAGATGGTACCGTGCTGGCCACTCACAAGTTGTCCCTTTTAAGATACTGCATGTGCATGGCCATGCAAAAAAATTTAAAGATACTGCACATTCAAATGAACAGGCCGTATGTGACTAAAAAATTTAGAGGGGACATTGGCATCGATGAGCTGCAACAATTATTGTTGATAAAAGCAAAAATCTGTGGATGCTGGAAATCGAAAACAAAAACAAAAATACCTGGAAAAACTCAGCAGGTCTGGCAGCATCTGTGGAAGGGAGCACAGTTAAAGTTTCGAGTCCACATGACTCTTCAACAGAACTAAGGAAAAATAGAAAAGGGGTGAAATATAAGCTGGTTTTAGGGGGGGTTGGGACAAGAGAGCTGGATAGAGGGCCAGTGATAGGTGGAGATAACCAAATTATTGTTGTGTGTGTAAGCACATATTTGTAACTCTAATAAAACTCTAAACACTTCCCTAAATATCATCTATGCTGTAATTAACTCTGTGGGTGAGGAAGCAATCCATGGTACTTCTCCAGGCTATATAATGACTTACAACACAGGTCCAAAAATCCCATGCTCACCTGAAACTTGAATCACTCGTGGTAGAGAAAATAAAACTGGAAAATCAATGTATGTACTATTTTCTATCAATAAGAATTCTGCTGACCTTGAACTTTTGAGATTGTGTGATTAGAATGTCAGTGTTTTAAGTATATTGCTACCTCATGGATTTTAAAGGAAAAATTATAAACTTAAGCTTTAAAGCTGTGATTTTGTTAGAATTTTCTTAATTGTGGTATTTATTATTAATCTAGGGCTACTGTGTGTCGAGACTGCTTTAGACCAACAAAAAACAAGCAGGTAAAGTTTAAAGCCATTTTTGATGGTTGGCCTAAATTAATTCAACATTTTTTTTTCAGTTTTATTTTTATTTAGTTGCATCCTAATGATTTAACAGTGAAAATGCTGGCCTCAAATACTATTGGTACCAACTGACTCTGATTCACTGCTTCTGGATGCTGTCTAAAAAAATTTCATTTGGGAGTAATGTTTCAATTCTGATAAAGGGGAATACATCTGATAGTCATTCTATCTTCCATTAGTTCATTGGGAAGGCACATTGTAATGATTGTGGAGGTATTTGTGGCCTTGGCTACCCTGCTTGCTCTTCTGAAGAAAGGAAAACTGCAAATGAAGATAATTTTATGGGTTGCTTGGCTGATGGCCGTCAATCAGAAGGATTTGCTATTCAATAAGACAAACTAAAACAGAATCGAGCATTATTCTTGGAATGTTTATGCACACCCTACTTTGGAATTCAGAATTTTTTTCTAAGTGATTGTCATTTTGTTTGGCATATATGAAGCCTGTGTTCCAATGAGCATTTTTACTGTGTTAGTCATGGTAGCAAATCTTGATAATTTGAGAGATAAATAAAAAAGGCATGAATGCGGGATATCTGATATAACACAAAAGAGCTGGAAATGTAAATTAATCCAACCTGCATATGAAAGAAAAAGGAGAGTTGTTTCAGCTGGGATCCCATCCTTCGAAGGTGCAAGAGGCTATGGAGTAAGAAGATGGCTGAATGTGTAAGAGGAAAGTTATCCTGAGCTGAATTTTTGTTTTGATCTGTAGTTGGCTTGAAGCTACTGTATTATTTGAGCTTCTCAGCAATTTTAGTCAATTTATTAGCCACGTGCAGCTTGTATTGTCAAAGTTTTCTGGAAATTGCAGTTATCTAGGATGAACATCAACCTAGGCTTTTAGGAGCATCTTAAGGGAGGAGAGCGAAGTAGGTAGATGAGGAGCTTTAGGAAGGGAACTCCAGAGTTTGTGTCCAGGCAGCTGAAGGCATGGCTGCCATTGTTGGAGTGATTAGAAATGGGGATGCAGAAGATGCCAGAACTGGAGGAGTGCAGAGATCTTGGAGGCTTGTGGGGTTGGAGACGGTTACAGAGATTCCTTCGACAGCACCTTCCAAACCCGTGACCTCCACCACCAAGAAGGACAAGGGCAGCAGATGCATGGGAACACCACCACCTGCAAGTTCCCCTTCAAGCCACACACCATCCTGACTTGGAAATATATCGCCGTTCTTTCACTGTTGCTGGGTCAAAGTCCTGGAACTCCCTCCCTAACAGTACTGTATGTGTACCTACACCACATGGACTGCAGCAGTTCAAGAAGATGGCTCACCACCACCTTCTCAAGGGCAAATTAGGGATGGGCAACAAATGCTGGCCTAGCGAGCGATGCCCACATACCATGAAAGAATTTGAAAAAAAAGATAGGGAGGGCAAGGTCATGGAAGGGTTTGCAAAAAAGGATGGGAATGTTAAAATCAAGATGTTGCCATACAGGGAGCCAATTTTGGTCAGCAAGCACAGGGGTATGGGTGAACGGGATTTGTTGCAAGTTAGGATATGAGCAGCAGAGTTTGAATGAGCTCAAGTTTATGGAGGGCGGAAAATGGGAGGCTAGTCAGGGGAGCATTGGAATAGTCAAATCTAGAAGTAACAAAGGCATGCATGAGGGTTTCAGCAGCAGATGAGCTGTGACAGGGAAGGAGCTGGGTGACGTTATGGAGGTGGAAATAGGCAGTCTTGATGATATAGAAGTATGAGAAACTACTCCAGGAAGATTCATTTTAGATTGGAGTAGCAGCTGAGAAACAAAAGGGGACATTCTGCATTCTATGGGCACAGGAAGTGTTCCCAGATGGCACATTATAACTAGTGATCATCCATAACTAGAAATCATTTGGGAGGTGAGAGACCATCTTGGGGCTCAAGAAATGGCAATGTAGGAAATTTCTGTGGTAATAAATTTTTTAAGAGGTTGAGAGAGAAGAGGAAAGGAGAGTGAGTTGAAAAGACAAGGAAGGGAAGGAGGGTGGATATTAAAATGTACCTAACCCCATCTTAGCCTATTGAGCTTTCCCCTCTATTTTTGTGAATTGTACACTGTTAAATAGAAAATTAGTTGGTGTTATAGTACACACATGCTTACTGTATAGGAACTGCACTGCCTGTGGGAACACTGTCTCCCTGGAAGCTGTGGTGAAATCTCCTGTGATGCAGCCAGTCAGAACTGCCGCAGTGATTCTCTGAAAATTCCAACAAAGTATTTCTCTGGATTACAGAGACCAAATGTGAATTCAACTTGATTGTTAAGTTGTTGGCAGTGTTGTGCTTTAAAGTGAATGTGTGATGTAATTCACCTCGCCACATCCTGTATATACACCTACAGTTCTGAGAACCAATTATAACGGATGTTTCTCTTTTCAGTCAGTATTCACTAGAATGGCAGTGGTGAAAGCTTTGGAGAAGATAAAAGATGACGACTTCCTTCAGTGAGCGCACAGTAGTATTTTTCCCTCAAATTTATTTTACATATTTCTTAGTAAATGGACAGTTTCTATGCAGAATTGAGATAGAGGTAAATTTGTGATGTGCATTGGTAATAAATGAATATTTTGAGGAAAACCCCAGAGACAAGGAAAAGCGCATATACAAATGCAAAAGAATTGAATGATGTAGAACTGTAATTGATGAAAAAAAATTGGAGTATAAAATCAATGGAGTAGGTTATGGGGCTTGAATATAATGAAGGACCAGATGTCAAAATTGCAAAAGTGAACATGAAATCTAAAATCATCAGAATTTCAAAATGGACTTCTATAGGGTTGCGACCCACTTTCTATTCTATACCTAATGGACTGTTGGTAATGGTTGTCAAACTGTTTATCTGACTGATTTGTCTGGCGTCTAGTCTTGGATGAATGGAAGTTCCCTCCAGAGAAACATTAGTACTGTCAAAGCCATTGGGCTGGATTTTCTGGCCCCCTCCCACTGCTGGGATCATCTGGTCCCGCTGAAAGTCAATGGAGTTTTGGCTGGGCTGCTGCATATACCGGGGGGGAGGTCCTGCCACAATGGGGCTGGAAAACCCAGCCATTGTCTTTGGAACATAGTAAAATCTCAGTTTCCTTATCCTTGATTAATTGTATTACTCTCCTTGGCAGCTGAACAAGACTTATCGAAACCTCAGCACCCTATTCAATCTTGAGCTGAGTTTCTGACACCTCTTTTTTATCCATCATAAAGACCACCTACTTCCACCCCATCACATCAGCTACCCTCGCCCCTGCCTTAGGTGTCTGCTGCTGAAACCATTATCTCTCGAGATCTGAATATTCCAGTGCTTTCCCATCCTCCATACTCCAAAAATGTCAACATCTAAAATACTGCTGCCCATATTCTATCACATACCATGGCCCCCTAACATATCACCCCTATGATTGCTGTCCCACGTTGGTCCTTGGATCCTCAGTGCCTCAAATTTTAAATTCTCATCCTTGTCTTTAAACCCCTTTATGGCTTCACTTCTTATATCTCTGTAACCTCCTTCAGCCCTTCGAACCCCACACCACTCAAACTCTGTGTTCCTGTATAACCTCCTGTGTACCCCACCCTCTTTCATCCCACCATTAGTGGCTGTATCTTTAAATACCTAAACGCAGCACTCAAATTCCCTCCCTAAACCCTTCTGTCTGTCCAACTTCCTCTCCTTTTAATGGCCTCCTTAAAACACACCTCTTCACTCAATCTTTTGGGTCACACTTGCTAACACCTCCTTAGTGTGTCAGCCATGACTCAATTGGTAGTACTCTCACCTCTGAGTCATGAGGGAGCGCAGAAATCTCCGAGGCAGTTGCAAAAGCACTGCTGATGGAACTTCTCCAGTGCTTACAGGTGCCTGCTGTAGGTTGTCCAAGTCTCCAAAGCACATAGGAGCATGGGGATCACTGCTGCCCGGTAAACCATGACTTTAGTATAGAGTTTGAGATCTTGGTCCTCAAATATTCTTTTCCTCAGTCAGCCGAAGGTTGAGCTGGCACATTGGAGGCATTGGCAAAGATTACAGAGGAGAATATGGAGATAGGCAGGGGCAAGGCTATGGAGGTATTTGAAAACAAAGATGAGAATTTTAATATCAAGACGTTTGACCGGGAACCAGTGTAGGTCATTGGGCACCCACAGGGGTGATAGAGGAACAGGACTTGGTGCAAGCCAAGACATGGAGACAGAGTTTTAAATGAGCCTCAAGTTTGTGGAGCTTAAAAACGAAGGTTGACACTCCGCTGCAATGTGGAGGGTGTGCTGCACCATTTGAAATGCCATATTTCGGATGAGATGTTAAACCAAGGCCCCATCTGCCCTCTGAGGTAGACAATCAAGATCCCATGGTATTATTTTAAAGAAGTGCAGGAGAACTGTCCCTGGTGTTCTGCCTAATATTTAACCCTCAATAACCATCACAAAAACAAATTATCTGGTCATTTTCATATTGCTGTTTGTGGGAGTTTGCTGTGTGAAAATTGGCTGTTGTGTTTCCTACATTACAACAGTGAGTACTCTTCCAAAGTACTCGATTGGTTGTAAAGTGCTTTGAGAAGTCCGAGGGTAATGAAAAATGCTATGTATATGCAAGCTTTTTGTTTCTTAGCTTGGTGGATTCCACCGCCCCCACCAATCCAAAGGCCAGCCCTGTTCAGAATGCTAACATTCAAAAGAATGGTCAGATGAACACTCTGCTGACCGACAATTTTAAACTCTGGTGATTAGTCTCTCAACTATATACAGGTATCAAACTGAGACCAGGTAGAGAGGGAGAAAAGAATGAAAATCATATGAAAAAGTCACTAGGGGCAAATCTCCATTGTAGCAACTGGCTATGGAGCAGCGCCAGCTATATACTAGTACTGGCCCCCTGACACACACACACACGCACACACACACACACACCCCGACAAGTAACTCAAAAGGAGATTTTCTTAAAATAGTGTTTTTAAAGATCAGAAATCCTGAAGAAGTATCAGTATTGCAATTAAAGCTGTGATCACAGAAACAGAAGCAAATTTAAGCTTGATTTCATGAACTAAACTATCTTAAATTGTTTTGTAAATTATTCGCACAGAACCACTCCTACAGATTTAAACCTGCACAAAAGCTGGGTTAATATGTAACCTGATGTACAAAATCATTTCATGGGATAGGATCTATGTAAAATGATCATTGAAATTGTTTTGAAAAGTAACTTGTAGAAGTGAATTGTAATAGAACTGTGGGTATAATGAAATATTGACCTAACTCCTATGTCTTTTAACTCACAGCTTCATTGTGTTTTGATCTTTGACAGGCAGTTTCCTTATCAACTTGAACCACCTAAAGGTTCCTGTGTTGCTCAGGAAATTCAGTGCACTCACAATTCAGTGTATGTGGCAGGTAAGACATGGCAATAAATGTTTCTTGAATTCTTTCTCAGCTTGCAATTTGTAAATCAATGGTTTAAAATATTGGGGACGTCACTGACTACAATTCAGAAGTATACCGTTGGCTGTAAAGCAATTTAAGATGTCCGGTAGTCATGAAAAGTGCTATGTATGTTGGGGACACCAAATGCCTGTGTCATGAAAACATAATAATTTTCATAATATTATTGTAATTTATTGTAAAGGTAGGTTAATAGTGGGGTTTGGATTAGTTTCTCTGTGTGTAGATGTGTGTGTGGGTTTTACTTGAATTATAGACAGCTGGTCCGGGTGCTTTGATGTATCAGAACGGAAACAAGGCGCAGAAATTTTCGCTTGGCTGGCGGGTGCGCGCCCGACCTGCTCGAGCGTGAAATGATGCGCGTTGACATCGATCGAGCGTGCCCATGTCAATGCACAGTCATGCGATAGTTGGGTCGGCGGGTGCGTGCCAGAGATGGCAGTGCGCCCGCCGACAATTAAAAGGCCTGTTAAGGCCATTATGTTAACAATTAACATACATTTTTCGCTGCCCGTCCAACCTAACGGTTGGCGGGCAGGCGAAAAGGCCAAGTGGCCTTTGCATTTTTTTTGGAAACCTCATCCACAGGCGGGATGAGGTTTCCAAAAGCAAATAAAAATGAAGTAAAAGCTTTATTTTTTCATTAAAAACATGTCCCTGCTCATGTGACAGTCACATGAGGGGACATGTTTTATTACATTTTTATGTTATTTATTATTTTTTAAAAATATCTCTTCATCTGCCTGAGGCATCTCCATGCCTCAGGGAGATTATGCAGCACTCACTCTCGCGCATGCGCGAAGTTCGCGCTCGGCCCGCTCGCCCTCCTCCCGCCCCACCCCCGCCCCCCACCGCACAGGCTGCGCTCAGTGCTCAGCACACGTATCATGCCGGGCAGGCCTTAATTGGCCCGCCAGCATGAAATCGCGGTGCGGTGCCGATCGCGGGTGACGGTCGGATTCCTGATTGCCCACTCCCGCCGATCCCGCACGGCAAGGGCAAAATTCTGCCCTAGGTTTGAAATGCTTATTACATAAACATTGTTGAAGTTTTAGGATGTGAGGTATGAAGAACATTTGCATTTTTAGATAAATCAAGAGTCACGAATTTCAAAGAGATGGTTAAGCGTTGCATCTAGTCAACAGAGGCTAAGCCAAACAGTGCGTTTATTTTCCCCAAAGATTACTGATAACATGAGTACTATGAAAGATTTATATTTTGGAAAAGTAAAGTTTCAAAGACATATTGGAACAATGGGATTTACATTAAAAAGGGAGAAACATGTAAGAAGGAGATGTGGTTATGTGTAAGGAAGAAGGCATTCTAAGATCCAACAAGTGTGAAAAGCCTCTAGCCTCTATGTACCAAGCTGCTGTCTCCAGGAACCGAAGCTAAGAAAATTCACTTTGGATATTACTGCCCAGTGTGCTTTGCGTGGATCTGTCGAAATCTATGTTGTTTACTGTTGCCTTAACAGAGGCGTAACTGGGAGCTAGATTAATTAGGGGATTTAGGAGATATTATAGTAGTAATTTGTAGACCGATGTATGTGCTTAAAATCATTTATTTTATTAATAAATGTTTAATTTAGTTTTGTAAAAACCTCTAAGACTCGGTGGATTTATTACTACTAAATTCAAGGCACGCATCTCAAAATAAAAATACAAATTGCAAAAACAGTAGTGGCAGCTGTTTAAGTTTCCCCCTGGGATTTGAGCAGCTCAGTATTACCATTAGCTGTGCCGTAACAGTCTGCTTCTTAGAAAAATGCTCTTAACCATTTTTACCAATAAATTTTAAATTAGGAAATTGACAAAACATAGGGCAGAATCGTCCCAGATTTGCACTAAGTGCGATAATCGGCAGGAAAAAAGATAGTTTACCTGCAGGCCGCAATGGTGGGTTTTAGTGCCGTATCGCCCCAATCCTGCCTCATTAATCATGCATTCCCAGGAAACACACCATTTCGCTGGGGAGCAGCTTCTGATTCACCCACCATGCTGTCACCTCACTGCTTCCTCACGCCAGGCACCATATTTAAAGTGCAGCTGCGTGCACACCACTCTGTGCTTCCAGCCCAGGACTGCTGCAAAGAAGACATGGCTCCAAAAGGCAAGAAGACTGCAGCCCCCCAATTTGGTGACACATCCCTGAGACACCTTCTGGACACAGTTGGAGCCCGTTGCAATGTCCTCTACCCCTGTTCTAGCTGCAGGAGGCCCATCAGTGTCACCACTCCGGCTTGGGAGGTGATGGCAGTGGTGGTCAGTGCCAACGCTACATAGAAGAGATTTGCCATCCAGTGCAGGAAGAAGATGAATGATCTCATCCGTGTAGCCAGGGTATGGCAACCATCTCATCACTCTAATCTCTCACAAGCCCATCACACATTCACTGGAATCTCACTCACTGCCAGCTCAAGGGACATCACCACTCACTCTCTCCCACACACCCTCACACCTCTATCTGGCCTCATATCATCTGGAGACTGCCTCCTCAGCCTTCACCCACTTGAGGCCGCCTGCACAAATCAACATGTGACCCCACACACACCCTGGGATACCCTCCTTCCCGAGTACAACCCTCGCCCTACAACCTCTTCCCTTGCCTGAGGCCACTTCTCTCCCTTTCCCAAGCAAGCCCTATTCCTGCAGTTGTTGAAAAGGCACCCCCGCCTTACAGCTGGTCTCGTCAGTAGAGACCTGCCTCTGCACACCCCCCCTCCGCCCAAAAGTGATGCGGTGCCACCTGTGAAGTCTGGCGCTGTGCTGTAGCGAGTGCTGCCCGAAGCAATGTCAGCAAACAAGCCTCAAAAGTCCCGAGTGAAGTGCAGCTCGTCAGGTGCATGTCGTTTATGTTCAGTTGTGAAACACGTCGGCGTGACCCAGATGATCCAGTGTGGGGAGGGTATAAGCCAGTGAGCAGGGCTTATAATGATATACAGATGTATTAAAATGAAGTACCTGATGTCCGGCAGCGGGAAAGGCGGCCTGCCATTGACGGGCAGAGCGGACGATCACAAACTGGTTTCATGATGCCGTGAAACTGATTTTTTGGCTTTCCAGCCATATTGTCCATTCACGCCCGCCATGACACCCGACACCAACAGACAGAAAATTCCACCCATTGTCTTTTGATCGGTGTTGATGCATTCCTCAGACCAAACATTTTATCTGCAAGTAAGCCTTTGAAACAAAAAAACCCCAGACCAGACAGTCTCAGCAAACCCTTATGTGAAACATGGCTATTTGTAACCAATTTTAAACCTTTTTATTTTACTCCCTTGCAATTTTGTCATCGCAGCGACAAATGCACTTGTTTTAAACATACAGTTATAACCTTTATCTGTGCTACATTATGTAACACTGTTTTCCAACTTGAGGGCCCTGTACTTTCACAACGGATCTGAAATCTAGGAAATATTGGCCCCAACTCATCCAGAAACAACTTGAATCCAACTTACTTTTGATGAAATTCTGAGCATTCAGCCAATGGCAGCTCAGTTAGCTGAATTTTGTCTGCTCAAAAATATAAAACAATACTAATTGTAAGGTTACTGGAGTGGGTAACATGTCCTTTTATCTTGCTTCATTTGAACTTTGTACTTTGATAACTTAACATGTTGTATCATTGTTAACAATTGTGACATGAATGCGCCAAATAACTCACAAGAGAAGAATTTTTTTGAAGGTTAAAAAGTGGATACCTGTGTTTCTATCAGGCAGATATAATAAGTTCTCCAGGACCCTGCCACAGACTCCTTGGGTAATAGATGGAGAAAGAAAATTGGAGTCTTCAGTGGAGGAACTTATTGGGGAGCCACTGAAGAAGATGTTTAAAGTAGATCGTAAGTTACCTGAATAAAAGAAAATGCTTAAATGCTTTTCCACAATGCTGTGCGTCTCATATAATGATAGCTGACTTTCCACAATCCAAGCTTGTGATGTGGAATGCAGTTCTAATATACATAACCCAAAGCTATCCTTTTCTTTATTTACAGTAAATTGCTCAGAGGTGCACTGTCAACCTGGAAAACAACAAATACTAGACTACTGAATACATGCTAAAATTAAGAAATTTTATGCACATTTTGTAGGTTTACAAAAGCAGACAGGCCAGGCAATACTATAGCAGATGGCCATATGATGCCTCAGTGAAGCATCAATCTGGAAAGACTGATTTTTTTTTCCTTTCCAGTCTGTTAAGCTCAACTGCTGCAATATTCAAGGAATCTCAACAAGTAATGACTAATTTTGTTGCTATGACCATGTTTACAAGTGTTACATATGAGCATGCAGAAAAGACCAGCTGGTCCATTCAGCCTGCCTCACTCATGATGCCTGGGCCACCATAACTAAATACTTCCTAATCCTCTGTAGGTATGTAATCATCTGGGAGAGATGAAAAACCCAATGGGTGGTAGTGGGGGGAATCTAGATAATTCCTCTCCAACCTACACATGATTGAAACCAGTCCAGATCATCACATTGACCATGTGTGTGCTAACTGTAAATCCACTTAACTTCTATATGATGCAATCTCTGTCCCAGCCTAGAACTGGCCTAGCTCCCTCTTAAATGCTTGCAAAGAATTAGTACACACTACATATGCCAGCAACACATTACTCGCAGTGTTGAGTGAGTATGCTTGTGTGAGAGACCACTGAGGCAGCAGTCAAGCTATTCCTAGCGCAGCAGATATATGAAAGGAAATCCTTTTGTTCTGATAAGCCAGGCAGCCCTGCTGTCGTTATATATTTATCAATCTCTGCTTTATTTGCAAAATAACTTTTCCATGAGGTACTGAGGGAAAGAAAAATGAAACGTGAAATCTGTTCCCTCAAGTTCCAGTTACTTCAGATATTTTTGAATCAGATTATTCTCTAAATAACTGTGTGGGAAAGTTATGAGTCAATAATTAATTTGATCTCCCAGTGTAAGTGACATTGTAAAAGCAATCTTTTGAATTCATTTGTGACACCCAGGGTGTATGGTGACTGGAGCAGTTCCTCGTTTCTTCTCCCAACCCCCATCTAATTCATATCAGTTTATCCTTGTAATGAAGTATATATTAATGTCATTCTTGTAGTCTGATTGGATAGCATTAATGTAATGAATTAGTAATTTAGTTCCTTCACTGTCGCACTGGTGTACCTACACCACATGGACTGCAGCAGTTCAAGAAGGCAGCTCACCACCACTTTCTCAAGGGCAATTAGGGATAGGCTATAAAAATGCTGGCCTAGCCAGCAACGCCACGTCCTGTGAAAGACTGTTTTAAAAAAAAATTGTGTAAGTTATAGTTTGGATTATAAAACTCCACAATTTGATATTCTGAAAATCTTCTATACCTACAGATTTAAACTTTTCATCTTCAGGAAGAGAAGATGTTGATGTCAGAGCCTTAGGAAATGGTAACTATGTTTTTGCTTCATGTGATGTGTCTTACTTTACATGAAACACAGTATTTAATTGAACTGCAGTCTTTTAAGGTTAAAAATGTTCCCAGTTACTCCCGAGGTGAGGTGAAAGTGACTGGCAGAGTGCTAGAAGGTGATCCATTGAATGTGGAGGCTAGTGGGTTGGATGGTGAGGATGAGGAGAACTCTTGTGGTTTTGGGAGGGAGGGGAAGAGGTGAGAGCAGAGATTTGGGAAATAGAACAATAGGGGGGAATTGAGGCCGAATGGAGACATATCAAAGCTCTGGTTTGGAAGATGGCATCATCAGAACAGGTGCAACAGTGATGGAGAAATCTCCAGGTGAAACTGTTATCTCCTTAACTTTTTCCAGTACTGACAAGTGGTTGTTGACCTGAAATGTTAACTCTGTTTCCATCTACACTTCCATGCTGCCAGACCTGCTAAATATTTCCATCCTCTTTTTGTTTTTATTTCAGATTTCCAGAACCCACAGTATTTTGCTTTTATTTATGTTGGCCTTTGATTCAAAGTCATTAGAATGCTACCAGGGTTTACTGATTAAATTTTGAGGTCAGGTTGAATAAACTTGTGTTTTATTTCCTTGAATTTTAAAATATGAAGGGTGACCTAATTTAGGTGCTTAAAATGATAAATAGATATGCTAGAGTCAATAGAATCTGGTGAGTAATTTAGAAATTAGAGATAGGTCATTCAGGAATGAAATCAGAGAGCACAAAAGGTCATAGAAACCTAGAATTCTCTCTCCTAAAAGGCTGTGGATACTGGGTAAATTAAAATTTTAAAGATTGAGACGGGTAGATTTTTGTTAGACAAGGGTATCCAGGGATGTGGATCAAAGGCAGGCGAATGGAGTTGAGGTACAGATCAGTTGTGATCTAGTTGAATAGTGGTTCATTTCCCTTTCAGAGCTTGAGAACATCAGAAGGAAGAAGCTCCATAAATCAAATGCTTTGCTATTCTCATTGTAGAATGGTGCATGGTATTTTACATGCTTGCTATTTTACACATTACATACATGCTAATGTTTTATATTATATTGCAAAATATAATGTTATGTTAGGTCATATCTTGATGTAACTTAAGTGGCTCATAAAGTACAACGGGAAACAAGAAAACAGCTGATAGTTTGAAGAAATATTTTATGTCTGTCTTCATGGTGGAAGACACAAAGTGCATCCCAATAATAATGGAAAATTAGGGGAGAGAAGGCAGTAACTTCATTATCTAGATCATCTAGAGAGAAAGTACTAGGCAAACTAATAGGATTAAAGGTTGACAAGTCCCTGAACCTGATGGCCTGTACCCCAGCACCCTAAAAGAAGTGGCTGGTGTGATAGTGGATGCATTGGTTGTAATCTTTCAAAATTCCCTAGATTTGGAAAATTTTGGATAATTGGAAAACTGCAAATGTAACACCTCTATTCAAGAAAGGAGAGAGACAGAAAGCAGGACAACTATAGGCCAATTAGCCTAACATCTGTCGTTGGGTAAATGCAGAAATCTGTTATTAAGGAAGGAGTAGCAGGCCATTTAGAAAATCAAATTACAATCAAGCAGAGTCAAACATGGTTTTGTGAAAGGGAAATCATGTTTGACTAAGTTATTGGAGTTCTTTAAGGATGTAACAATTAGGGTGGATAAAAGGGAACTAGTAGATGTAGGGTATTTGAAGTTCGAAAAATATTCAATAAGGTGCCACATGAAAGCTTACTGCACAAGATCAGAGCAAATGGGCAATATGTTACCATGGATAAAGGGTTGGCTAACTAGCAGAGAGCAGAGTGGAGATAAATGGGTCATTTTCAGGTTGGCATACTGTAACTAATGTAGTGCCACAGGATCAGTATTGGGCCTTCAGCTATTTACAACCAATATTAAGGACTTGGCTGAAGGGACGACTGACAGATTTGCTGATGATACTAAGGTGAGTGGGAAACCAAGTTGTGAGAACAAAGAGTCTGCAAAGAGATATAGATATAAATGAGTGTGCAAAGATTTGACAGATGGAGTATAATATGAGATAATGTGAGGTTATCTACTTTGATAGGATGAAGAGAAAGGCAAAATATAACTTAAATGAAGAAAGAGACAACGGAATGCTGCGGTACAGAGGGATCTGGGTGTCCTTGTATATGAAACAGTGTTGGCATGCAGGTACATCAAGTAATTAGGATGGCCTTTATTGCAAGAGGGATGGAGTATAAAAGTAGACAAGTCTTGTTACAACTGTACAGGACGTTGGGGAGACAACACCTAAAGTATTGCATCCAGAAACTGAACTGGACTAACCATATAAATACTGCGGCTACAAGAGCAGGTCAGAGGCTAGGAATCCTGTGGCAAATAACTCATCTCCTGACTCCCCAAACCCTGTTCACCATCTACAGGGCACAAGTCAGGAGTGTGATGGAATACTTGCCTGGATGAGTGCAACTCCCACAACACTGAAGAAACTTGACACCGTCCAGGACAAAGCAGCCCCCTTGATTGGTACCACATCCACAAACATTCACTCCCTCCACCACCGACGCGCAGTGGCAGCAGTGTGTACCATCTACAAGATGCACTGCAGGAACTCACCAAGGCTTCTTAGTCAGCACCTTCCAAACCCATGACTACTACCAACTAGAAGGACAAGGGAAACAGATAGATGGGAACACCACCATCTGGAAGTTCCCCTCCAAGTCACTCACCATCCTGACTTGGAAATATATCGCCGTTCCTTCACTGTCGCTGTGTCAAAATCCTGGAACTCCCTCCCTGACAGCACTGTGGGTACCTACATCACAGGGATTGCAGCGGTTTGAGAAGGCAGCTCACCACCAACTTCTCAAGGGCAATTAGGAACGGGCAATAAATGTTGGCCCAGCCAGCGAAGCCCACATCCCGAGAATGAATAAAAAGAAAACAAGTTTTGGTCTCCTTATTTAAGGAGGGTTATAATTGCATTGAAATAATAACAGAAAGTGTTGGAAATATTCAGCAAGTCTGGCAGCATCTGTGGAGAGAACAACAGAGTTAATATTTCAGGTCCACGACCTTTGTTCAGAACTGAAGATAGATAGAAATGTAATAGATTTTAAGCAAGTGAAGAGGGGGGAGTGGGGAGGAAGATCAAAAAGAGAGGCCTGTGATAGGATGGAGGGTAGGAGAGATTAACTGATAAAAGATTTAATGGTACAAAAGGCAAAGGGAGTGGTAATGTTTGTCGTAAAGAAACAATTGATTTGCTCAGAATGGCTGTGAACGGCAGAATAATGGACAGCTTTGTCTGAAAGCAAAAACATGAGAAACAAGACGGAGGGTCAGAGTTTACAGTCTGAAATTGTTGAACTCAGTATTGAGTCAAGTGCCTAATCGCAAGGTGAGGTGCTGTTCCTCATGCTTACGTTGAGCTTCACTGGAACAGTGCAGCAGGCCAAGGACAGAGGTGTCTGCTTGAGAGCAATCCACCAGAAGCTCGGGGTAATGTTTGAGGACTGAGCGAAGGTGTCCCACAAACTGGCCACCCAGTCTGCATTTTGGTCTCTCTAATGTAGGAAAGACCTCATTGTGAGCAGCGAATACAATATGCTAAATTGAAAGAAGTACACGTAAACCACTGTTTCACCCAGAAGGAGTGTTTGGGATTTTGGATGGTGAAGAGAGAGGAGGTAAAGGTGCAGGTGTGACATCTTCTTCATTTGCATGGGAGGGGGAAGAGATGTTGGGAGTGGTTGAGGAGATGGAGATTTAGAGATTGGACATCCTTGGTGAAGAGGAGGTGGTTAGGATCAGGAAACTGGGAGTTGTTGAAATGATGTAGGGCATCAGAAGAGTCACAGATGTAGGTAGGGAAAGACTGGACAAGGAGAGAAAAAGAGTCGACACACGAAGAAATAAGTTCAATGGGGCAGGAATAGGTTGAAACAGGAAAGGTTGAAACAATAAGTTGGCCAGGGCCGTCCTGTTTGTGGATTCTGGGAAGGAGGTAGAAGCGGGCTGTTCAGGTTTTTGGGGCTAAAGGTGGGAAGATTGGATCAGCGACAGTCCTAGAAACAATGGTTTTATGTTCGGTGGTGTGATCATGGTCTGGGGGAGATAGGAGGAAGCATCGTGGAGTCGGCGCTCAGCTTCTGCAAGGTAGAGGTCAGTTCACCAGACAACAACAGCACCACCCTTGTCATAAGGTTTGGTAACAATATCACGGTTAGACCCAAGTGAACAGGGTGCTGCAAGTTCAGAGGGAGGCAGGTTAGAGTGAGTGAGGGAGCAGAGAAATGAAAAAGGCCAATGTCACCCCGAGACTTCTCAATGTAAAGGTCATGAGCGAGTAAGAGGCCAGAGGGAGGGGTCCAGGTCAGGGGAGAACATTGGAGACAGGTGAAAGGGTCTGTTGATCGTGGGAAGGACTCCTGGCTAAAGAAGTGAGAATGGGGGAGAAGGTGACAGACGAAGAGCTCAATGTCGTGCCGAGCTTGAAATTCATGGAGGTGGGGGCATAAGGAGTTAAATCTGAATCCTTTGCTAAGGACAGATTCTGAATACACAGCAAAATGTGAGATTAGAAGAGTAGGGGTCAGAGGCAAGTGAAGGGAAAGAAATATCTGGAGGGGTATTGGTACCCATGAGTTATTGGAGCTTGCATTCCTTAACGCCTGAAAGGTTGGCACTTATATTGGAGCAGTTTAAAGAAGGTTCATTAGGTTGACTCATAAGATGAATGAGTTGTCTTACATGAAAGGTTGAGTGGATTGGACCTGCACTCATTGGAATTTAGAAGAATGAGAAGTGATCTTATTGAAACATCTAAGATTCTGAGGGGGCTTGACAGGGGAGATGCTGAGAGGCTGTTATCCCTCATGGGGTAATCTAGGATTAGGGGCAAAGTCTCAGACTAAGGCATCGCCAATTTAAAACTGAGATAAGGAGGAATTTCTTTTCTGAGGGTCGTGATCTTTGGAATTCTCTACCCCAAGGAGCTGTGTGGAGATTGTCATTGAATATATGCAAGGCTGAGCTAGATACTTATATTTGAACTATAAGGGAGTTGAGGGTTATGGGGAACAGGCAGGAAACTTGAATTGAGGCCAAGATTAGATTAGCCATAATAAAAACAGAAAATGTTGGAAAAACTCAGCACCTCTGGCAGCATCTGGAGAGAGATCCAGAATTAATGTTTCAAGTCTGTATGACTTCAGAGCTCTGAAGAAGCAATACGGATTCAAAACGTTAACTCTGTTTCTCTCTCCACAGATGCTGCCAGGCCTGCTGAGTTTTTCCAGCATTTTCTGTTTTTATTTCCGATTTCCAGCATCTGCAGTATTTTGCTTTTATATCAGATTAGCCATAATCTTATTGAATGTCAGAACAGGCTCAAAGGGCTCTATGGTCCATTGCTCTTATTTCTTATATTCTTATGGATAGTTAGTATATACTGAGGGAGCAATACATGCAACAGGGAACAGAGGCCTGCTGTTAAAGTAGGAAACATCCTTGAGCAAACCAGACGGTCAGAGTGAGAAGATTGAAAGCAGAAGTGCAGCTGATTGTGATTAACTATGAACTCTGTGTAGATTTTGTGCTTAAGAGACCGAATGCTCTACTCCTGTTTCTATAATTATATGTAATGACTGATGTTTTCTGAACTGAAGGCTGAAAGAAGATAAATAACAACTGTGACTGTACTTTTAAAATTAATTTCAAAGGGAGTGTGTGAGTCACATATAATTAGAAAAGTGTGTTTGGGGGGGTGTGGCATTTGAGCCCATTGAGCTACTGTAGGAGGAATTCAGTGTGTTTTGAATAAAAGGAAAGGACTTGCATTTATGTGGCACCCTCCATGTCCTCTGGATGTCTACAAGCCCTTCACAGGCAATGAATTATTTTTGATGTAGAGTCATTTGTATCTTGCAGGCAAACACAGCAGCCAATTTGGACAAAGCAGGATTCCACAAATAGTACATTTTAGTGATGCTGGTTGAGGGTTAGATGTTGTCAAAGACGGCAGGAAAATTTCCCAGCTCCATTTCAAATTGTCCATGAGGCCTTTTGCATCCATGTGGATGTGTCCTTGGTTTAGCATCTCATCTGAAAAACAACACTTCTTACAGTGAGCATCCATTCAGTACTGCATTGAAATGTTAGCCTAGATTATTTGCTCAAGGTGATTGACTCAGGAACGAGAGTGCTACCACTGAACTGAGGCTTGACACCAATGATATTTTGGGTTATTGGTTTTTATGGATTATTTGGTGGTCAGAAAATTTATAATTTGATTGTTACAAACATACATACGAATTAGGAGCAGGAGTAGGCCACTTGGCCCCTCGAGCCTGCTCCGCCATTCAGTAAAATCGTGGCTGATTTGAACGTAACCCCAGCCTCACATTCCTGCCTACCCCCGATAACCTTTCACCCCCTTGTTAGTCAAGAATCTACCTAGCTCTGCCTTAAAAATATTGAAAGACTCTGCTTCCACCACCTTTTGAGGAAGAGTTCCAAAGACTCACAACCCTCAGAGGAAAAAAGTTCTCCTCATTTCTGTCTTAAATGAGCAACTCCTTATTTTTAAACAGTGACCCATAGTTCTAGATTCTCCCACAAGAGGAAACATCCTCTCCACATCCACCCTGTCAAGACCACTCAGGATCTTAAAGGTTTCAATTAAGTAGCCTCTTACTCTTCTAAATTCCAGTGGATACAAGCCAAATCTATCCAGCCTTTCCTCTTAAGACAACCCACCCATTCCTGGTATTAGTCTAGTAAACCTTCTCTGAACTGCTTCTAACACATTTACATCTTTCTTTAAATAAGGAGACTAGTACTGTATACAATACTCCAGATGTGGTCTCACCAACGCCCTGTACAACTGAAGCATAACCTCCCTACTTTTGTAATCAATTCCCCTCACAATAAATGATAACATTCTATTAGCTTTCCTAATTACTTGCTGTACCTACATACTAACATTTTGTGATTCATGCACTAGGACACCCAGATTCCTCTGAATCTCAGATCTCTTAATCTCTCACCACTTAGATAATAAGCTTCCTTTTTATTCTTCCTGCCAAAATGAACAATTTAAAATTTGCCCACATTATGCTCCATTTGCCAGATATTTGCCCACTCACTTAACCTACCTATGTTGTCTTTGTCGCCTCCTTACATCCTCTTCACAATTTACTTTCCTACCTATCTTTGTGTCGTCAGCAAATTTAGCAACTATTGTTTTGGTCCCTCCATCCAAGTCATTTACCTAAATTGTAAAAAGTTGGGGTCCCAGCACTGATCCCTATGGCACACCACTCGTCACATCCTGCCATCCAGAAAAAGACCCATTTATACCAACTCTTTGATTCCTGTTAGCTAGCCAATCTTCTATCCATGCCAATATGTTACCCCCTAAACCATGAGCTTTTATTTTCTGCAGTAACCTTTGATGTGGCACTTTATATGTTATGTTTGATTTTGAATAACTGCCAATTTGTTTGATGAACAGCTATTCCTACATCAAGATTTTTCAATATTCTACCAAATAGGTGAAGCTGACTCTTTTTCTCCACCTTTCTCTTTGTTCCAGGCAGACCCTTTGCAATTGAGCTGCTTAACCCACATAGAATATCCTTTCTTCAGCAAGAGCTAAGAGAACTTCAAGAGGTAATTAAGAGTTTTGCAAAGTTTAATTCCTTGGGGCTTAAATTGCTTTACTTATGTGCTAACGTGCTATGTTCTTTGCAGAAAATTAATAATTCAACTGATAAAATCCGAGTTCGAGATTTACAGATAGTAACCAGGTAAGCATGTCCAGTCAAATCAGTATTTAAGTCAGGCTCCACACTTCAAAATGGTTTATTAACTAAACAAGCAAGTAATTTGTTCCCAATATTTTTGTTTAGGGAGGCAATAGGACATATGAAGGAAGGAGAAGAAGAGAAGACAAAGTCATACAGTGCCCTAATATGGACAGAGAAAGCTATAGGAAAAAATGATATCAATTTTCTCGAGGAATTAAAGGTACTAAAAAAAACATTTTTGCATTACTTCAGAATTACATGTTGTGTGGAAGGTGCTTCAAAAGAGAAATAAACTCCTGAGATGAGCACCATGAATCTGGTTCATCACTTGTATCTTCATAAGTGTTTTTAAACCCAATGAGCTTTGGGGCTTTGACTTGTGCCTCAGTGGGAATTAACTTTTGTGGGAGTAACCTGTTCAGTGAGTATTTGCATTTCTTGCAGTTCAGTTCAAAATAATGACCTTTTAATGTCATTGCCTTGGAACCCAATAAGTGCACCTCTAACTGAGTGAATCTGATACCAATGAACTCTAGTGGCATTGACTTGTCCCCTAGTGTTGATGTGTCCTTTGTATGCACTTTTTTTTAGTAAATGCTTATTTTTAAATTCAATTCCATGCAAGCTTTGCTTACAGTTTATGTGGAGCAAGCACTTAAGGTGCTTTGCCACATGGAGGGAAGGAAGTAACATTGCAGACACATTTAGCAAAGCCTTCCATGTAACCCTAATAGGAACTTAAAATCAATTCTTTGGGCAGGGGAATCACAATTTAGGGAAAGAGAAAGTAAATTTGGGAGTGCGGAAAAGGACATGATTCCAAAATAGGACGGAGAAATAATAAATAGTGCAACCAGATTCAGGTATTTGGTGACAGTTGATGTTTAATGTATAAAATAATTAGTATGGGAGCTAGAAGCCAATGTTAAGCAGGCCAGCTTTATATAATGCTGACCAGGATAAAGATTGATTTGTTATGGTAAATAGATCTATGTAACTGTTAGCACAACTGCAGTAAAAAAAAGTTATAAAAGTACTGTGTTCTATTAGAGAAACAGATTACAAGTTAAAATAAGTTGCTGCATAAATGACATTGGTGAGATCCTATCTGGAGTATGTATAGTTCTGATCAATGCTTAGGAGGGATATTATGGTCCTTGAGGACAAAGGTGAACAATGGAGATGATTCTTAATTTTATGGACACTTCTCAACCTCTGAACCACCAAAGGACACTTGTCTTTTTGCTTTGCTTTAGTTACTGTCTTAAATGCATTTTGATATTTAATTTGCATTTCTCTGTACGGCCTATGGACCCAGCGCTTAAAATTCAGTTTCTCGTAGGAGACCTATGGTTATGTTATTCTGTCTGTATTGGTGTTGTGGACAACACCAAAAGTGCTGAATAAAATGGGCTAGTTCATATTAGTTTACTGCTGTGAAGCCTCTAAGAAGAGGTAGTCTTGCGCAGCAGAGGATGAGCATTATCTGTGGTACATTGCTCTTAAAGACCCACCTAAGCCAACCACAGTCTTGTTGATTTCTTGTCATTCAGGATGATTTCGGTAGGTTGCAAGATATTGGGGATTACTGGCACAATCTGTATGACAAAATGTGGCATTTTTACTACTGAAATTTGGATATCTAAGGCCATCTGGAGCACTAGAGTGCCATGATAGTAGGAATGTTTAAAATGCTGGGCTTGTTTTCCTTACAGAAGTGGAAACTTCAGGGTGACCCTAATGAAACTTTTAAGATTATTAAGACAACCTCGACTAAATCCAAGCAAATTGTTCACCATGGTGAATGGTTCAAATATCAGGGGACTGGGATTAAAATGAACAAGATGGGAGTAAGAGGGGAAGTCGAACTGAATGTGCTAAAGCCATCTAGAGGATAAAAGGACAGTGAATTGGACTGTATAAATAGATTTGATTGTAAGGATTTCTAGAGACCAAATGGATTGAGGGGTATGGTGCTAGAAAAGGTTCAATAGGTTGATATATCTAAAACAGACTGGTTTGTTGGTCTTGATAATCTTTACCTTTTTAAAATAGATTTTGAAGAAAATATGTTTGTAAATTTTGCCAGCAGACTTTCTAAAGGATAAGCATTTTTTCTTTCATAGCTTCTTTGACTAGCGTTAAGCCAAGGACAGCTGGTCTGGGGTTTGCAGCTGGATAATGAACTTTCTAAATATTGAAACAGTTTTAAAGATGTGAAACTTGCAGCAAATTTTTTGAAAGAAAATGTCTTTAATGCAGATTGTATACATGAAATTTAAGAAAATGGATAATGTTCAAATATGCCTGTTTAATGTTTTAACACATCTCTTTAGGACCTAAAGCTTGACCAAAGGACTCCATTGCGAGTTCTTCACCGAAGGCCTCTAGCTGTAAGAACTCGTGTAATACACAGCATGAGAGTGGAGTTTATAGATCAGCACCATTTTCATCTTTATTTGAAGACCCAGGCTGGGACGTATCTTTTTATATTTTTGCAAAACATAAAGTAAAAGATGGAAAATTTCAAAAACAGTGATCTTTTTAGAGAATGTATGTAGTTTTTACATTGTGTTCAGCTTTCAGAGCTTAAAACTACATTGTTTTAATCTGATAGATCCAGCATCTATAACATAGTTACCCAATAAAATCCAGGATGCCAGGCCAGAAAATTAGCCTCTTTGAGAAGTTCTTGACAATGCAGAGAGTCTCCCTCATCTCTTTTCTGACTGTTGCATCATTTCTTTGTTGGCAGGGTTGCCATTTCCACTGGATACAACATTATGACCCAGACCTTCCAGCCTCAGATTGCCGGAGACCGGGTTATTTACTCCTCATGACCTTAAGTGCTTGTTTGGTCTTTGACCCTAAATATTCATCTTTGATACTAAGTTGGTTGCTCTTCCTGCAATCTAAGAGCTCAGGAGTTCGGAGTCTACAGTTTCTCCCTGTATATCGGGTGTATGACCCAAGATGCATGTCGGGACCCCACAGAAATCCCGACGTGCTGGCCTCTGAGGAAATTTCCTGAGAAGTTTGAGCTTCTGACGGGCAATTCCCCATCTCCACGGGATCCTGCGCAAAAATCTTCAACTCTGAGCTAGAGTCGGAGAATTCGGACAGTTCCGTGGTATTTACCCGAATAGTTAGCCATGGAATGTTAGAAAATCCCTAGTCTAACCCCTGGCTAACTAAAACACTTACCCGGCCCCAATCATTCATTCTGACCCTCACCCCAACTGCCTCCAACCTCCTGACAACCCCCAGCTATCCCCCAACCCAATCCAACTACACCTCCCGACCATGCTAACCCCTGACACTCCCAACCAGACCTGACTGACCCCACTATCCAACTTTCCTCCAGCCTGACTACTCCTCCTGATCCAACCTGACTACCCACCAACCCACCTGGCACCCTGCCATCCTAGCCACCTGCCACCTCACCCACCCTACCCAGTTGCCACCCTACACACCTGCTACCTCACCTACCCTGCCCACTTACCCACCCTATCACCCTACCCATTTACTCATTCATCTACTCACCCATTCTCTAACTTTCACACTGGACCTTTAAACTTACCATAACAGCAGCTAGTGCCATAAAAAGAGGACATATCCTGTCTTCCCCCCCGATGCTACAGCACTCTGATGGAGTTCTTCGATGAACACTGCAGTCCACATTTCTGGAGAAGCTGGGCTCAGAAGGTGCAGCAAGAAATGCAGAGCAGCGTAGGGGCGTAGAAAAGTTTGAGTGGAGCGGCAATCCGACGATGATTGCTGTTCTGCAGAAGATCCCAGCCTGTGTGTCTTGTTGCATATAGGAAAAACTCTACGTCAGTGTGCTCAGGCATCAGGACCAGAACTGGTCAGTCCTTGCCCACTTCTAGTACTGGTGACCATTCTTGCTGCCTCTGGTTGCTGGTACTGAGCAATGCAACACCTTTACATCTCCATAACCACACTCAGAGAAATGGGACTTCCATATTTGATCTAGGGTTATTTACTCCTCATGACCTTAAGTGCTTGTTTGGACTTTGACCCCAAATATTCATCTTTGATACTAAGTTGGTTGCTCTTCCTGCAATCTAAGAGCTCAGGAGTTCGGAGTCTACAGTTTCTCCCTGTCATTCATGATCAGAGCTTTGCTTGAATGCTCTGTTTTATGGTAAAGCTAAATAGGATACCTAATGTGCAAATATCAGTGAAATTTTAGATGAACAATAATTACTTATATAACCGATTTATGAAAGTATTTTATATCGGCTGTACAAGAATTGATGACCTTTTAATAACAGAAGATAGAATCAGGTTGTTCTAGAACTTGTTGAAGTTAACTAAACTTTAAACTGAATTAAGTGATTACATCCGTGCTAATGTTTCGTATTTATTATTCTACTGAACAAGTAGAAGTTTTCTGAACTATCTAATAGCTACGTTAAAGAGTTTGTACATGGCGACTTTGGACGTACGAAACCAAACCTTGGCACTCTAATGAACATGACCACAGATATTCTTGAGCTAGATGTAGAGGTGAGAGCCCTTTCTATTTTTGTTTATATTATTTTATGTCAAACATCTACATGTAAGGATTTGTGCAAGGAGTTTTGAACCAGGCTCCTGACCTTGAACAAGGTTCAGTGCTTCACCAATCTGAATTTGAATAATTGAGGACTGGATTTCTGTGAAAGCTTCAAAATACATCATCTGGCTACAAAATAATTTCCTATGATTTATTAATGCTGAATATTGCAAAGAAGAACTTGTATTTAAATAGCACCTTCCATGTCCTCGGATGCTCAATTCCTCAAATGCTTTAGAACCAGTTTATTTTTAAAGTATAGTCACTTCCTGTAGGAAAATGCGATGGTTAATTTGCTTACACCAAGGGTGATTACAGAAAAATGAGATGAATCACCAGTTGTTCTGTTTTTGATATGGTTGAGGGGGGAATGTTGGCCAGAAGACCCCCCTGCTGTTGTTCAAATAGTATGCCCGTGGTTTAACATCTCATCTGAAAGAGTATACCTCACAATACAGAACATCTTCGGAATTGCACTAAATTGCCTGTCTAGATTAAGTTCTCTGATTTGTAGCAAAGTTTGAACCTAAGAAAAATGAGCCAAGGCGGCAATATGTATTAGAGAGTAAAACTGCAACTCTTTTCACTTGAAATATTTTGTTTGCAATTAAACTCTTATGTGCTATTTTGAATATGGGGTGGAATTTTGTGGTCCCCTGTCAGCATGTTTGTAGGCAGGGGTCACGTAAAATGTAGTGCGTGGCCTACCTGCTCACCCCAACCTGTCTCCCATTTTACGGGGGGTGGTGCCTCATTTTCCCCCAATCCCGCCACTATTTTACCCGTGGCAGGGGAAGGCCTACACTAAGCAGGTAGCGCAGCAACTTTAGTTGCACAGGCTGGTGACAGCAAGGGGTTGGTGCTCCCTTTGGGGGTCCCCTCTGCCCATCAGAGGCATCCATGGTTATACCCTTTTTAACTCACCCCCTGCCCCCCCCCCACTTGCCCTCTTAAACCCAGCCCCAGCCCTGCAACCCCCTCACTGAGCAAAGCCCTGCCAATACCCTGGGTTTACTATCAGTCTGGCCTCCAGAGGTTCTCTTCTTCGGGGACTGGCTGTAGTCCCAGCAGTGGCCACCGCTCAAACCTGGTGCTGTTGGGACTAAAGAGCTGCTGGCCACCCGATTGGCTGGGGCTCTCTAAGGAGGGACCTCCTCTCCAGATGGGGGTGGAAATCTTGCCCTTAGTCAACTAATGTTAAATTGCTGTATGGCCATCTGAAAAATCCAGCCTACGATGCCTGTAGTGTTATCTCTCTCTCCTATCCTTACAGGAAAATAGGATCAGAAGTAGGCCCTTGAGCCTATTCCGCCATTCAATGAGATCATGGTTCATCTCTGATCCGTCACCTAACTCTATATAAGCACCTTTTCCCCATATCCCTTTAACCTTTGGTTAACAGAAATCTATCAACCTCCAATTTAAATTGACAATTGACCTAATGTCAAATTGCTGTTTAAGGGGGAAGTTTCAAACTTCTACTATCCTTTCATGTAAAACTGTCTCCTAACTTCAATTCTGAAAGTTCTGACTCTAATTTTTAGACTAAACTGCTTAGTCCAAGGCTCCCCAGCCAGCAGCAATAGTTTCTCTCTATCTAACCCATCAGTTTCCCTCAATATCTTGAAAATTTCAATCAAATCACCCCTTAACCTTCTAAATCCCTAGTTTGCATAATCTTACCCTTGTAATGTAACCTTTGGAGTCCGGGTATCATTCTGTAAATCTCTCTCGACTCCTCCACTGCTAAATTATCATTCTGCTTATCTGACATCCAGTATTGGATGAGCAGAAATTTATGCAATTTAATATGGGAAGACTGCAATCATTGTTTTTGGCCCCTGCTCCAAACTACATTCCATAGCTTCTGACTCCATCCTTCTCCCCGCAACAGCCTGAGATTAAGCCGGTCTGTTCACAATCTTGGTGTCATTTTGACCCTGAGATAAGCTTCCAACCATATTAGCTCCTTCACTAAGAATGCCTGTTTCCACCTCTGTAACATTGCCCAACTTTGCCGCATCTGCTGCTGAAACTCTCACTCTTGCCTTTGTTATCTCTGGACCCTTCCATTCCAATGCACTCCTGGCTGGTCTCCCACATTTTACCCTCCATAAACTTGCTGCCTGTGTCATAACTCGCAGCCATCAGCCCTGTGCTCGCTGACCAACATTGACTCCCACTCAAACGTTTTGATTTTAAAATTCTCATCCTTGTTTTTATATCCCTCCATGGCCTTGCCCTTCCCTACCTCTGTCATCTGCAGCCCCATAGCGCTCCAAGATAACTGTGCTCCTCTAATTCTGACCTCTTTAGCACGTCCAATTTTAATTGCTCTACCATTGGTGGCCTTCAGTTGCCTAGGTTCCAAACTCTGGAATACTCTCCCTATACCTCCCAGTTTCTCTAGCTCACTTTCCTCCTTTAAGACACTCCTTAAAACCTATCCCTTTGTCCAAGCTTTTAGTCCCAGGACCTAATATTATTCCATGTACCTCGGTGTCATGTTTTAAGAATGCTCATTTGATGCACCTTGGTATGTTTTATTATGTTAAAGACACTATATAAATATAAGTTGTTGCTTTCACTCACTTGTGTTTGTCTCTAGTTCATGCTGTAACCTGAATACTTTTTTGTCCATCCTACATACAAATTTACAGCAGTCATACGAGCATACATACACGTTCCACATTCCCATCCATCCCCGATAACCTTTGATTCCCTTGGCTAACAAGAATCTACCTATCTCTGTCTTAAAAATATTCAGTGACTCCATTGGCTTCTGAGGGGAGAGAACTCCAAAGTTACAAAACCCTCCGAGATAAAACAAATTCTCCTCATCTCTGTGCTAAAAGGGCAACCCCTAATTTTAAAACAGTGCCCCCTAATTCTGGACTCACCCACAAGAGGAAACATCATTTCCATGTCCACCTTGTCAAGACCATTCAGGATCTTATTTACTTCAATCAAGTCACCCCTCACTCTTCTAAACTCCAGTGGAAACAACCTAGTCTGTCCAACCTTTCCTCATAAGACAACCCGCTCATTCCAGGTATCAATCTAGTAAACCTCCTCTGAACCACCTCCAATGCATTTACAACCACCTGCAATGCATTTATATCCTTCCTTAAATAAGGAGACCAAAACTGCACACAGTATTTGAGAAGTGGTCTCACCAATGCCCTGTGTAACTGAAGCATAACATCCTTATTTTTATGTTCAATTCCTCTCATAATAAAGGATAGCATTCCATTAGCCTGGGATTTCTGCTCAGAAGTTCCCCTGGAAGGAACGTCTAGATCTGTTTTGGAAATTTGAGTGCAAAACTGTAGGATAGTATGCTGCATCATTCCAAGTGTTAAAAGTAGCTTTGCAAATCTTCTGGGGTCATCAGTAATGGCTAACCACAGTCTTTTAGTGTCAGTCAGTGCAGTGGATTTACTGTTATGTTCATAGAATGGAAAACAATACATACATGTTAACCTTTCTTTCCTTTAGTCTGTAGATGTTGACTGGCCGCCCAAATTGGATGAATGAAGTGCTGGAGTTTGTGCAAATGCTGGGTAATTGAGCCCAGTTCTAGCTTACACCAAAAAGACTATCAGATATATCATGGGAACTAATGTATGTTTTAATAGTAAAAGAAAACAGATGTTTGACAATTTTTTAAGTTTAGTATTATTTTCATTACCTAATGAATCAGTTGCAAAGTAAGCCAACAGGAATGTCTGTGGCTTATGAACAACAAATTTGAAATAAATTAGCCTGTTTTTAAATACGTAATTGTTTTGTACAAAGTAGACTAATGTCCTGGTTGTACTACAGCCAGTAATTTGGCATTCTGGTTTACCAAAATTATTCTTCTGAAGTTTTTGAACCCGTGAATATGTTGTTAAACTGCCTCTTACAATTATATGTACCACCAAAAAAGAATTTACTTTCAAGATAAATTTTTCATTCTGATCCACATCAACTTGGTTTGCAATATTTTAAACGTCTCGTGGTGAGTCAGTTACTTAAATTAAGTAGTAATCAGGTAAATAGTGTCTTCTAATCTTGTTAGAACAACTCAGAACATTTCATGCAGCGAATTATTTGAAATTTAGTATTATGTGGGAAATGCAACAGCCATTTTGCACCAGCAGCATCTCTCACACAAGTGAGATGATCATCTATTTTTAGGTGATGCAGGTTGGGAGAGAAATGTTGGTTGGGACACCTGCAGAACATCCATCTCTAAATAGTGGCGTGTCCATCTCAAACAGAGACTATGATTTAAGTTTAGTGTCATTTATTTGGGGAGCAATGCATTATAGACAAAGCAGTTATTTTGTTTCTGTCCTATAATGTCTTGATCTCATTTTGTACATATCTCCTGTCTCTACTGTGTGTCAATGAAGACTTCAGGATTAATATTCTGTGCCGTGAATTAACGACTTCCTGTACAGTGATTTACAGTGGAAGAATTCAGTTCAGCTCAGCAGAAAGTAAGCTAAATCCACCTGGCTATGCTCTGTTACTGAATTAAACTGTTTGATTTTTAAAAAATGTCTCCACAATATATATTTTCTGGAGAAAATTTGAGCTTTAAAAGATATTTAGTATCTTTATTTCAAGCTTAAATATTTAATAATTGAATATAATTAATTTATTTTTAGTTAATTAAAATAAACCTGAATTATCCTGCATTTTTAAAATGTGTTCACGGGATGTGAATGTCGCTGGCTAGGCCAACATTTGTTGCCCATTCCTAATTGCTGTTCAGAGGGTGGTGGTGAACCACTTTCTTGAGCTACTGCAGTCCATCTGTGAAGGTACTCCCATGGTGCTGTTAGGTCAGGAGTTTTAAGATTTTGACCCAGTGATGGTGAAGAAATTACATTATATTTCCAGGTCAGGATGGTGTGTGACTTGGAGGTAACTTGTAGGTGTCCCTATGTGCCCGTTGCCCTTGTCTCTCGCCAGTAGAAGTTGCAGGTTTGGGATGTGCTATTGAAGAAGCTTTGTCAAGTTGCTGTGCTGCACTCTGTAGATAGTACTGCAGTTATGATGAGCCGGTGATGGAGGAAGTAATGGTTTAACATGGTGGACGGGGTGGTGATCAAATGGGTTGCTTTGTTCTGGATGGTCTCGACTTGCTTGAATGGTGTTGGAGCTGCACTTATCCAGGTAAGTCGAGACTATTCCATCACACTCCTTATATCTGGTGGACAGGTTTTGGGGAGTCAGAAGGTGAGTTACTTACTGCGGAGTACCCGGCCTGTTTTTGTAGCCACAGTATTTATATGACTAGTCCAGTTAAGTTTTTGATAAATGGTAAGCCCCCGGAATGTTGTTGATAGGGATAGGGATCGATTGCAATGCCAATGAATATCAAAGGTGGTGGTTAGACTGTCTCTTGTTTAAGTTGGTCATTGCCTGGCACACGTGGTGGGAATGTTATTTGCCACTTAACAGCCCAAGCCTGCATATTGTTTAGGTGTTGCTGCACTGTACAGGAGGGCCAGTTGTGATGATGTGGATCTTGTTGGCCACAAGGGTAGTGGAAGCAAAGATGATTATTGACTTCAAAAGGAAATTGGATAAGCACTTGAGGGAAATAAACTTGCAAGGCTATGGGGATAGAACAGGGGAATGAGACTATTGGATTGCTCTTTAGTGAGTCAGCGTGGACTTGATGGGCCAAATGGCTTCCTTCTATGCATAATGACTCCATGACTCTATGTAGGCACATACTGATTCATTATCTGAGGAGTCACAAATAGTACTAAACACTAAGCAGTTGTCAGCTAACATCCCCACTGCGAACTTTATGTTGGAGGGAAGGTCATTGATGGTTTGACCTAGGACAGTACCCTGAAGAACTCCTGCAGTGATATCCTGGGGCTGAAATGATTTACTTCCAACAACCAAACTATCTTCCTTTGTGCTAGATATGACTCCAGTCATTGGAAAGGTTTTTCCCTGATATCTGCGTGCCTCAATATTACAAGGGCTCCTTGATGCCAAGGGCAGTCGCTCCCATCTCACCTCTAAAATTTAGCTCTGTCCACGTTTGGCCCAAGGTTGTAATGAGACTTGGAGTCGAGTGATCCTGGCACAATGCAAACTGAACATCAGTGACCAGGTTATTTTTAAGTGCTGCTTGATGGCACTGTTGACAATACCTTCCAACACTTTGATATTATGATTAAGAGCAGATTGATGGGATAGTAATTATCTGTATTGGATTTATCCTGCTTTTTTGTGGGCAGGACATACCTGGGCAATTTATTACTTTGTTGGGTAGATGCCAGCGTTGTAGCTGTACAGGAACAGCTTGGCCAGGCGTATGACTAATTCCGGAGCACAATTCTTCGTTACTACAATCAGGATGTTGTGATCACTGTACCTAGTGTGCTCAGCTGTTTCTGTATCTCATGGGGAGTGAATCACATTGGCTGAAGATTGGCTTCTGTAATGCTGGGGACCTCAGGAGGAGGCCTGGCTGGATCATCCACATGGCACCTCTAGCTGAAGGTGGCTGTAAACGCTTCAGGCTTTTTTGTACAGATGTGCTGGGCATCCCCATTATTGAGGATGGGAATGTTCATGGAACCTCCTCCTCCGGTTAGTGGTTTAATTGTCCACGACGAGATGTGGCATAACTGCAGAGCTTTGATCCAATCTGTTGGTTATGGGATTGCTTAGCTCTATCTCTAACATTCTTCTTGAGTTTAGTATGTATGTAGTCCCGTGTTGTAGCTTCGCCATGTTAGCATAATGCTGCTCCTGACATTGGTCCCATGGCTTTATGGATATGTTGGGCCTTGAGGTGATAGATTTTGGTGGAATACAGCTACGTTGCTGTTAATTATCCCTAAACTGCCCCTAAGTATCACCTAATACAGATATGTTAAATTTTCTTGTTAATTAGCTGGTTAACTTTGACAGCTCTTGTTTGGTTAGTGGGGTTGACGATATAATATTAGGTGGCTGTAGTGATGCTGTGCATTAGCCACTGTGGTGCTGAGCATGCGCACTTGAATTATTAAAGCCTCCCAAAAAGGTGCAGATACAGTCAGCATCGTAACAGTGTTGCAATGCTCAGTGTCCATTTAAAACGGTCACTGAGTGACTTGCTGGGCCAGACCAGGTAATGATGACCAGGTAATGATGACAGATTTCCTTCCCTAAAAGACACTAGTGAATCAGATGGGTTATTACAACAATTTTGTTTATTTGTTCATCGGAAGTGGGTGTTGCTGACTAGGCCAGCATTTATTGCCCATCTCCAATTACCCTTGTTCAGAGGGCATTTAAGAGTCCACCACATTGCTGTGGGTCTGGAGTCACATATAGGCCAGACCAAGTAACGACAGCAGAATTTCTATCCCATTAATGAACCAGATGGATTTTTAACAACAATTGACAATGGTTTCATGGTCATCAGACGATTTTTAATTCCAGATTTTTATTGAATTCAAATTTCACCATCTGCTATGGTGAGATTCAAACCCAGGTCCCCGGAGTTTTACCCTGGGTCTCTGGAATACTAGTGTCACCATCTCCCCATATTTTACAATATAAAAGATAAAAGCTGCACTCTGAAACAGCAAAGCCTGGCAAATTACAAGGTATGGAAGGCCCTCAATGTGCCAAGCCAATTTACTGAGCAAAGATCCACTGCCCCATCTTTTAAACTGTGAAATGCACTAAGGTGCAATACTCAAAACTGAACAAAGTGTTCTAAATGAAACCTGACCAGTGATCTGTGTGACTAATAGCAATGTTTTGCTGCTTTTATATTTGAAAATACTTTACACAAAATGTAGTATTTGAACAAGAAAACAAGCTTTTATAAGTGCCAGCAGAGAGGGTGGATCAGCCTCTGTGTGGTTGCCTCTGATCTTCACCGGAGTTCTTTGTGGGAGGGGAATGCTGGGCTTCTGCCTGGACCATAGTTTAAGCAGCAGAGCGGACATCCAGGGTGACATCTGGTTGCTCCGTGACTTTACAAAGTTGCCACCTTCCTCTTTGAAACACTGCAGTTATGCAACCTTCACTTTTCCAGTTTAGAATCTTGCCCTGTGAACCCACTCTCAAGTCTGTCAGTCAAAGTTGGAAACGAATGAGCTGGAATTGTAGAAAGTGTGGGCTGTTTCTTTTGGAACTCTGTCATAAATTAAAGAAGCATATGCCCTAGCTGGGTGTCACAAATCATTATTTGGATTAAAAGGAAAATTGGGTTGATGCAGAGAGGTATTGGTGAATCAGTAGATACTCAACATTAGATACATACTTGTGGGGAGGCAGTTTATGGTGGCACTATCAGATCAAAGCACTACAGTGCTGCCATATACAATAATGAATGGTGTTGGACAATTAAACAACTGATCAAAGGAGTTTCCACAAACATCCCACATCCTTGATGATGTTGGAAACCAGAATGCCAGTGCAAAAGACAAGACTAAACCATTTGCAACCAACCACCTTCACCCAGAAGGGCAAGTGGATGATCAATCTTGGAGTTCTCCTGAGATCCCCAGCATCAGAGATGCCAGTCTTCAGCCAATTTGATTCGTTCCATGTGATATCAGGAAACAGCTAAAGCCTCTGGATACAGCAAACGCAATGGGCCCTGACACCAACCCAGCTGAAGGACTGAAGACTCATGCTTTACAACTAGCCACACCCCTAGCTAAGCTGTTCCAGTACAGCTACAATACTGGCATCTATGCCCAGTCCATAAAAAGCAGGACAAATCCAATTCAGCCGATTATTGACTCATCAGTCTACTCTTAATCATCAGCAAAGTGATGGAAGGTGTCATTGACAGTGGTATGAAGTGGCAATTATTCACCAATAATTGGCTCACCAATGCTTCGGCTCCACCATGACCAGTCAGTTCAGGCTTCATTACAGCTTTGGTCCAAACATGGGCAAAAGAGCTGAATTCCAGAGGGGAGGTGAAATGACTGCTCTTGTCACCAAGGCATCAGTTGACTGAGTATCATCAAGGAACCTTAGTAAAATTGAAGTCAGGGGAAAAACTCTCCACTACCTTTGAGGTCCAATTTTTATCTTCTTCCCTAGCTCCTGAAAGTCTGACCTTAGAGGACAGGTATTGAGGCCCTATGACATTAGTACCGCAACATCTGGCTCACTCTCTTCCCCCTGTAGAATACTCTGCACCCTCTCTGAAGCCTTTGCTGAACACATCAGTTTCATTCCCTTGCACCTCCACCTTAAATGAATTTTAAGCTTGGCATGTATTGAGTTCTCTTTGCGCCTGACATTTTGGCGAGGAGTCTTCAACCTGCAGAGTGGACACTCTCTCCTGTCTTCAAGCGTTCTTCCTCCACCTGGATCTCTTTCTCTGGCCTCTTACCCTCACAGGATCTTTTCATTTACAACTGCTGGCTCGACATCGATTGCCTCAATTTCTCCACACCCCTCACGCACTCTAACCTACCTTCTTCAGGACTTACAACACTCCGTTCTTTCAGGTCCAACCCTAAAATTGTCATCAAACTTCCTGACAAGGGTGGGCTAAGGTTGGCAAACCTATCTCTGGAGACTGAATGCCAACTCTGACATTTCTTCCGACTTCCCCTGGACTATGACCTCATCACTGACCATCAAGCCTTCATTTCCATGACTGTCACTGACCTCATTTCCTCTGGAGATCTTCCTTCCATTGCCTCCAACCTCAAAGTTCCCAACCCTGAACAGATTGGTGGATCTTGGGAAGGAGGCAGAAGCAAATGGACTCCTTGGTAGACCCAATCAATTCAGCCTGTTCTTGCCCCACAGAACTGACTTATTTCTATCTCAGCTCTTTTTTTTGCCCTCCCCTGTCCAGTCTTTTCCCAGCTATGTGTGTGACTCTTCCGCCACCCTCTGCTACTTTCACAATTTCCAGTCCCTCATTGTCACTTTTTTGCAATGGACGCCCACTTCCTCTAGACTTCATCCCCCACCAGGAGGCCTGAGGACTCTCCAATTCTTCTTTGAACAGAAGCCTAATTTGACCCCATCCACCACCACCCTCCTTCGCCTCACTAAACTTGTTCTCACAATAGACAACTTCTCCTTTAACTATTCACTTCCTTTAAATAAAAGCTGTTGGTAAGGGAACACATATCGATCTCAGCTATACCTGTCTTTTTATGGGACAGTTATCAACTTTGCTTCCAATCTCTACCCTTCCCTCACATGTCAATCTCTGATTCTTCCCTGTCTCTATTTCTGGGGACTATCAACCTATATTGACTATAATTCACTGACTCCCACAGCTACCTTGACGCCAATTTCTCACACCCCACTTCCCGTGAGCTCTCTATTCCAACCGCCCATCTTTTTGCCATCTTTGCACATCTATTCTAACAACACAAATTTCCATACCAGTATTTCTGATATATCCTCAACTGAATTCACTCCCCCACGCCGCCACCCCCATTCACAACGATCATTGATGGGGTCTTTAACTGTGTCCGTTCCATCTCCTGCATTTCTGCTCCTGCCCCATCCCTCCCCTCACCCTGTAACCAGAATAGGGTTCCCCTTCTATCCCACCAGCCTCAGCTTTCAATGGATCATCCTCTGCCATTAATTAACAGAAATACAATCAGATGAATTTTGAACTAATTTTATTTAAAGATACAAAGGAATAAAATTATATGCAGTGATAGTAGCAGTAATTATAATTTTTTTAAAAAACAGCATTTAAACATTGAAAAACTGGGAAAATAGTTTGAAAAATATTTACAGTACAGGTATGGTAGTGATTTTTTAAAAAATCCCATACCACAAAAAATTTCATAGCAAACAATATTACAATTTTACATTCAAATTCCAAAATAAACAAATTTATAAATTTGAGAACTTACCTTGCAAAGTTTATGTGCTAAGTACAGTGAGATTGACACAGTCATTACAGACATTAAGGGGAATCCCTTTTTATATAAAAGTGAATTTACAATTTTACAATGTATAATTCACCAAGTTGTGCTAATTTCCTAATTTAACGCTATTCTTTCACTTGGTTTGAGAACTTAAATATTGTAATAAAATGGAAAAAATGAATCGAATAGCACTGAATAGCAACTATCTACATTTAGGAATCTAGGAAGTTTCAGTATTTGCTGAACAGATTATACTAAAAATCTGGAATTGCAAGATCTGAGATTGAGGAATAGTATTAACCACTACTTTTGGACACTACTTCCAATTCATTTCCTATAACGTGTAACAACATTCTTAACTTTAATATATCTGTAGCCAATCCTCAACTAAAAGGAGCAACTGATTTTCCTGAAGTGATCCACACAGAATGGGTGGAATCTTCCTAATCCCACAGAGCTGGGCTTGAAACTTGACTGGGAAGAAGTTCACATATCGGTGTCAGGTCAACCATCAGATGTGTTCCCACCTCCAGGCAATCTTGACAGAGGAGGGCCATTACTGGTAATTATCATCCACCTGTTAGGGTTGGGTGGCCAATTTGAATAATTAACTAACCATTTGCAAGTTGTCTCGGGACACCGTCAAGATCCTCCTGGTATGGCTGGCCTGAGGCTTCCACCAGGGTGACCAACTCTCACGGTGAAAGTTAAGGGATAGTCTGTGTGCTAGTTTAATTTTTTTTTAATTCACTTATTTTTATTCATTCATGGGATGAGAGCTTCATAGCATTTATTGCTCTTGAGAAGGTGGTGGTGAGCCACCACTTTGAACTGCTGCAGTCCACATGGTAACCCACAATGTGGGTTAGAAGGGAGTTCCAGGATTTTGACCCAATGACAACGAAGGAACAGCGACATATTTCCAAGTCAGGATGGTGTGACTTGGAGGGAACTCTTCAGAGGGTGCCTCAAGATAGTGGAACCCTTGTGGTCCCTATCCTGCAGCAGCAGAACCCACCTTTGCCGGTGGGGCTGCCATCCTTCCATGACTGCAGGTGCTATGATTGGGTCTGCTGCCTCAGGAACCCAATTGGACAGCAGACCTGCAGGTGGCCAATCAGGAGGCTGCCTCCCGGAATATCAGGATGATCCAGTGTGTTGCCGTCAAGTGTGGGGTTGGGGCCCTATTCTTAATGGGCACATGATTCCACCTAGCGTGTCACTTCCTTTTACTGACAAAAAGACTGAATGAAGTCATTGAAGTCTTCAGAAGGAGTTGGAAATTCATTAATGAAAGCCAGGTCCACATGGTCTGAGGCTACTGGATTCATACAATCATTACCTTCAATTCCATCAACATTGAACATGTTATTTGTCATGCTGTCCGTCATCTGCATGCCTCCATTGAAAGGTAGGTCATTGTTCAGGTGTCCAAGGACACCATCTATACGAATGTCAGTGGGTAGTTGTGAATTTGCTTGAGCAGTTTTGATAGCAGCAGTGTGGCCCAAGGTATTTTGAGATAACTGAACACTTTGAATGGATGGCGGTTGTTGCTGATTTGATAGCTTCCATAGACCTGGAATGGATGCAGCTTGTTCACAGTTTGTACTTACCAAATGTACATCATTATGGTTAATGTTATTACCAGCAAGTATCTGCATATTTACATGAGGGTTCTGATTTACGATAGCATTGGAAGTGCTTAAAACAGTAGGTTGTTGAATGCGTTGAGCTCCGATGCCATTGTTGCTGGTATCGTGTCTAAACCCTAATGAATCTACAGGACAGTTCTGTGTAGGAGGTTCCAAACATTTCAGCACATCTTCACTGAGCACTGGCAAGGAATTATGATTTGCAGGAGCATGTGGATGCAAATCTCCTTTTAGAGTGTTGTAAGAAGGTATCTGATGCCAGCTTGGAGGGGCAGGTGGTGTTGTGGTTGTAGATACCAATGTTTGTTGGGCAGAAGTGAAAATCTGATTTGAATTCCTGAGAACTGTGCTATTAAAAATATGATGATTCTGATTCATAGCCACCAAATTTTTGGCATGCTGCTGATTTGGCATTACTTGTGCCTGTTGTAGTCCAATAAATGGGTCCTGAGGCTCTATGAAGTAAAGAACAAAAATAATGAATCCTCTGACAAATGACAAGAGCTATTTTTTAGAAAAAAGTTTATGCTTAGAGTCAACAAGTTGTGTTGGAAGGTTGAACTGATCAGTCTGGAACTTTTACCATAACTACCCAGGAAACATTCAATGGCTTCAAAAAATAGATGTTGATTAATTTCCAAATTAAATGATCAGCTGTAAATAAATGCATTGGCTAAAGTCAGGCAATGCAATGTAGATTTGAATCTGGAAGTTACATTAACATACTACACTAAGTACATACTACACAAAAGTTACATGATGTGCAAATCTCAACCCCAAAATCCCTTGTGCTGTGGCAATACTGCTCTGACGTTCTCCATCACCGTCTCTAGTGAAAAATCTCAAAAATATTTCTCATTTAAATAATTATGTTTCCTGAAATAAACAGTACCTGCAACTTGTTTATTGACAGGCTATTATGAAGTAAGATAAGATTGATTTCACTACACTATAGAAAACATGGGAAGATTTGTAATGTTAATAAATTAGTAATGTAAAAATAGTTCTGAATCTGATTACAATGCTTATAGAGTCTACTCAAATCAGTTTGTGATGTAGTTCTTTCCTACCTTGTTTAATGGCCTTCGAGAGTACATAGGCTCTTCTTGCAGGAGGCACACCAACCGTTTTGTCTGCTCGGTTTTGCATACATTGTACATCTGTGGCATTTGAAACTATATGTCAAGATCCAGTTGGGAAAAAAATACTGAGCAGCAAAACCGCACATGTTCAAAAATATTAATCCGAGTGGACCCAACATTCTAATATATATTATAACATCTATTCCATGAAAACATTTTCATAGCTCAAGGAAATAGCATTAAATCAAATCTTAATTATCAGATTGACATCTCCTGTATCAGTCCAATTATGGGCTCTAAATCACATTCCTCCAGTTTTCATACTAGTTTTCCACTAAGAAGTATGTCTTGTTGGTGTAGCACAGCACAAGGATCCAGAATTCTGTCAAACACCAAAACATCTAATGTCATGCTGTGGTAGGTTGCTAGATTCTTCACACTTCTGATGTACTTCTGATCCAAATCATACTATTGGGAGGCAAGATGCCAAGCAAAGATCATGCACATTCCCAAGGGTGTGTAGGGAAAACAAATTAAGGTCCCTGGGACACCTCTAGCTGCATTGGCAGAGACCCAAGAAAGCGCTACCTACCACTCCTGGGGAGCTGGGGAGAAAGTGCCAACTGAAAACTGAAAAAGCAAATAAGAGAAACAAATAATGAGTATGAAGAGAGATTGGCAGCTAACATAAAAGTTGTTCAAAAAAAGGGTGTAAAGATAAACCCAGCTACTACAGGCCAGTCAATTTAACTTCGGTGTTGGAGAAGCTTCTAGAAACAATAATTCAGGACAAAGTTAGTCACATGGACAAAGTGGGTTAATTAAGGAAAGACAGCATGCATTTCTTAAGGGAAAATTGTGTTTAATTAATTTGTTGGAGTTAGTGTAGAACTTCAAAAGGACACAGACAAGTTGGTGGAATGGGTAGACAGGTGGCAGAAGATGTTCAATGCAGAGAAATGCCAAGTGATTCATTTTGGTAAGAAGGCCATGGAGAGACAATGTAAAATAAAGGGTACAACTCTAAATGGGTGCAGGAGCAGAGGGACCTGGGTGTATATGCGCATAAGTCATTGAAGGTGGCAGAACAGGTTAAGAGAGTGGTTAATAATGTGTACAGTATCCTGGGCTTTATTAATAGGGGCAGAGAGTATAAGCGCAAAGAGGTTGTGTTGAACTTGTATAGGACACTAGTTCGGCCTCAGCTGGAATACTGCATCCAGTTCTGGGTGCCACGCTTTAGGAAGCATGTGAAGGCATTGGAGACAGTGCAGAAAAGATTCACGAGAATGGTTCCAGGAATAAGGAACTTCAGTTACAAAGACATATTGGAGAAGTTAGGACTGTTTTCCTTGGAGAAAAAGAAGGCCGAGAGGAGATTTTGATAGAGCTATTCAAGATCATGAGGGGTCTGCACAGAGTAAATAGAAAGAAACTTTTCCTACTTGTGAAAGAATCGAGAATGAGAGGGCACAGATTTAAAATAACTGGCAAAAGTGATACGAGGAAAAACATTTTCATGCTGCACGTGGTTGAGATCTGGAATGCACTGCCCGAGTGTGGTGGAGGCAGGTTCAATAGAAACATTAAAGGGAATTAGACTGTTTTCTGAAAAGGAAGAATTTACAGGGTTACAGGGAGAAGGCGGGAGAATGGCACTCAGTGAATTGCTTATTTGGACAGCTGGTGCAGACACGATGGGCTGAACGGCCTCTTTCTGCGCTGTAACAATTCTCTGATTCTGTGAAAATGTAAGTATCAAATGCTTCAACAGGAGCATGATGGTGCTACCTTGAGCATCTAGCTGGTCTTTGTAAGAAAAGATGGCAAGACAAATTCTAAGCAATATTTATTATGCCCCAAGATAAAAGCCCTAGCCTACCTGAACAAGAAATTGATGCAGAGAAAAAGTATAAGTAAATGGGCACATCATTCATTTGTTCAATTATCTGAATCTAAGTCAGAACATATAGTGCTCAAGATTGTAAGAAGTAATGTCCCACTTAAGAGCCAATGTGTTAGTGCCAATGTAGAATAGATTGATCTATATCTGAGCTAATCCCTGCTGGACAGCAAAAGACATTGATCCAGGTGTAAAAACAGAAAATGCTGGAAATACTCAGCAGATCCAGCAACATCCGTGGAGAGAGAAAGAGAACATTTCAGGTCGATGACTTTTCATTAGAACTGGGAAAAGTCAGAAATGCAATTGTTTTAAACAAGTGAAAGGGGGGAGGGTGGAAAAAGAACAAAAGGGAAGGTCCGTGAGAGAGTAGGAGACATAAGGGATTAAATGACAAGAGAATTGCTAGTGCAGAGTCAAAGGCATTGGTAATGGGACAAATAAAGAACAAAAGGCATATCTAGAGGGGGTGGGAATGACAGACTGCTGAACAGTTGCCATCCGAAACTGAAAGCAAGGGGAAAACAAGGCTGAAACGGAAACATGCAAAGAAAAAGGAAACAAAATGGTGGCAGAGATTTATAGTCTGAAATTGTTGAACTCAATGTTGATCCTTGACGGCTGTGAAGCGCCGAATCGAAAGATGAGACATTGTGCTTCATTGGAACACTGCAGGAGGCTGAGGTCAGAGAGGTAAGTGTGAGAACAAGGTGCAAAATTAAAATGACAGGCGACCAGAAGCTCAGGGTCGTGCCTGGGGACTGAACAGAGGTGTCTCGCAAAATGGTTGCTCAATCTGTGTTTGTCTCCCCAGTGTTTAACAGGCCATATTGGGAGCAATAAATACAGTGCACTAAATTGAAATCAGTACAGTACATGTAAATTGCTATTTTACTTGAAAGGAGTATTTGGGCTTTGGGTGGTGAGGAGAGAAGAGGTAAAGGGCAGGTGTTGCATCCCCTGCACTTGCAGGGAAACGTGTAATAGGAAGGGAAGGGACGTGTTGGGGGTGATTGAACAGTGAACCAGGAGGCAACAGTCCCTTTGGAATGCAGAAAGTTCAAAAAGGTGGCTCACTACCACCTTCAAGGGCAATTATGGGTGGGCGCAAATCCTGGCCTTGCCAGAAATGCTCACACCCCATTTAAGAATATTAACAAAAAACAAGGGAAGATGAAAATGTATTTCGTAGTGGCATCACACTGGAGGTGGCAGAAATGGCAGAGGAAGATCTATTGAATATGGAGGCTTGTGGAATGGAAGGTGAGGACAAAGGGAATCCTATCAAGGCTCTGGGAGGGAGAGGAAGGAGTGAAAGCAGAAGAGCAGGAAATTGGACAGAAACGGTTGAGGATCCTGTCAACCACAGTGAGGGAGAGGGCCCAAGTAGGACTGGAACAAAAAATGTTTCACATATCCCACAAATACCTAGGACCCATGTGGGTACCCGTAGCAACACTTTTTATTTTGAGGAAGCGAGTGCTGTTGTTCAATGTGAGAACAAACTCAACCAGGGAAGGAGGGTGGTGATGGATGGAGACTGGAGGTCTCCTTTCAAGAAAACAGCACAAAGCCCTCAGACCATCCCGGTGGAGAATGGAGGTGTAGAGATTGAATGCCCATGGTAAAGTGGAGGTGGCTAGGTCCAGAAAATTGGACACTGTTACAGTGATGGTAGGCATCAGAAGTAGGTGGAAAGAGACTGGAAAAGGGAGGGAAAAAAAAGAGCCAAGATAGAAAGAATTTTTTTTATTCTTTCATGGGATGTGGGCGTCACTGGCTAAGTCAACATTTTTGCCCATCCCAAATTGCCATTGAGAAGGTGGTGGTGAGCTGCCTTCTTGAACCGCTGCAGTCCATGTGGTATAGGTGTACCCATAGTGCTGTTAGGGAGGGAATTCCAAAGTTTTCACCTAGCGACAGTGAAGGAACGGCGATATATTTCCAAGTCAGTTCAAATCAATCAGCTGGTCAGGAACAGACAAACAATGGTCAACCTATTTGTGGATCTTGGGAAGGAGGTAGAAGCAGACTGTTTGGGATTGTGGGACTATGAGGTTGGATGCCTTGGAGGGAAGATCTCCAGAGATGACGACAATCCTGGACACAATGGCTTGATCTTCATTGGTGGGGTCATCATCCAGGGGGAGGTAGAAGGAGAGCTCAGAGTTGGCACTGATTCAGACATTTGCATTTATCACCTGCAGTATTTAGCTCTTTTACGCTTGAAATCATGAATTTGAACCATAGTGATGGTGAGCCTGACATCCAGCCTAGTTTAACTTGTTTACACTTGAGTTGATATATGTCAATTATTACAGGAAAAACTATTAGACCACCCCACGCCCCCCTTCATAACTTCAGTCATTTTCGCAGCTTTTATTAGCAGACAGAAAGTCAACCTGAATATTCTGAGCAATGTTATAGGCTGCTGAGAGTTTGAACCCAAACTACTTCAGAAATAGTTGCTGGAAATCAAAGATAGGAGTAACTTGGCCAGAGTTTATGTAAAACGTCCACAGAAGTGTTACTGTTTCAGTGAATGTTGATTGGTGAGTGACATGCTGGGAAGGGGTTGTGACATGAGGTTCTATTAGGATCTTATGCTCACAGGAGGACAGAGAAATGCAATCCTCCAAATAAAATGGGTTCAAGACCTCTGCACTCATGGGATATATTATTTATTGTGATCCTTACCTGCTGGTGCCCAGTCCTGCAGCAACTTTTGGAAAACATCTGCTGTCCTCTTTCGTTTTTCAGAAAAACAGTTATCTATATAATGAGAAAAAGTTGCAAAAAAATTATTTCAAACATCATACTCAAGAGAAAGAATACAAGTAAAAATGCAAAAATATTTCTGACTTTGTTTTCTAGAATCAACAGTATTAATTTATATAACATCTTTAACACAGTAAAATGTCCCAAGGCATTCACAGGAGCATTATCAAACAAAGTTTGACACCAAGTCACATAAGATGATGATAGGACAGATAACTAAAATTTTAGTTAAAGAGCTAGGGTTTTAAAGAAGTGTCTTAGGGAGAGAGAGATGGGCAGGGGATTCTACAGCTTAGCACCTAGGCAGCTCAAAGAACAACTGTCAATGGTGGCGAGATTAAAATAGGGGATGCGCAAGAGGCCAGAATTAGAGATGAGCCAAATTTCAGAGGATTGTAGGAGGTTATGGAAATAGGAAGGGGCAAGACCATGGAGGGAATTGGAAACAATGAGGGAAATTTTCAAATTGAGGCGTTTTCGAGCCACGAGCCAGTCAGCAATCGGGAGTAATGACGGAATGGGTCAGTAAGATATAGCCAGCAGATGAACTCAAGTTTATAGAGGGTAGAAACTGGGAGATCAGCCAACAAAGTGTTGGAATAGTCATCTAAAGGTAACAATGTCATTGAGGGTTTTAGCAACAGATAAGCTGAGATGGGCGAAATTAGGATGATGACATGGGTATATGGTTGGATGCTCATCTCAAAATCAAATCTGACACCAAGGTTGCGAAAATTCTGGTTTAGCCTCAGAGAGTTGCAAGGGAGGGGAACGGAGGCTCCATCGCCAGGGAATGGAGTTTGTTACGGTGCCGTAATTTCAATAATTACTTGAAGGAAATTTCTGCTCGTTTAGTACTGGATGTCAGGTAGAAAATACAGTACGACAGATATCAGATAGAAAATACAATGGCGAATCAGGCTGAATATAGAAGGACTAGAGAGGAAGTGAAAAAACAAATAAGAAAAGCAAGAAGAGAGCATGAAAAGACACTGGCAGCTAATATAAAAGGGAATTCCAAGGTCTCCTATAAGCATGTAAATGATAAAAGGGTGGTAAAAGAAAGAGTAGTGCCAATTAGGGATAAAAAGGGGACTTGCATGTGGAGGCTGGAGAAATAGCAGAGATATTAAATGAGTACTTTGCACCTATCTTTACAATGGAAGAAGATGCTACCCAGGCTGAGATGAGAGAGGAGGTAACTGGTACATTAGAAGAATTTAGAATTCAGAAGGAAGAGGTTTTAAAAAGGCTATCTTTACTTAAAATTGATAAGGGACCAGGACCAGGTGAGATGCATCTCAGGGTACTAAGGGAAGTGAGAGTGGAAATTCCAAAGGCACCAGTGATAACCTTCCAGTCTACCTTTGGCACCACCCCTGTGTCTGAGGACTGGAGAATTCGAATATTAGACCCTTGTTCAAAAAGGGGTGCAAAGATAAAGCTGGCAACTACAGACCAGTCAGTGGTAGGGAAACTTCTGCAAACTATAGTTCGAGACAAGATCAATAGTCACTTAGACAAATTAAGGAAAGCCAGCCTGGATTCATTAAGGGAAAATTATGTTTAACTAACTTGGAGTTTTTTGAGGAGGTAACAGAGAAGATTGATAAGGGCAACGCTTTTGATGTGTTTATGGATTTTCAAAAGACATTTGATACAATGGGCAGAATCATCCCAGGTTTGCACCAAGTGCAGGAGCAGGCGGGAAAAAGGACGTTTCACCTCCCCCCCCAACCCCCCCAAGCTACAATTGTGGCTTTTCGTACTGTATTGTCCCAATCCCACCTCATTAATTATGTTTTCCCGGGAAACATGCCATTTCGATGGTGGGCAGGCTCTCATTCACCTACCACACCATTACCTCACCGCTTCATCATGCCAGCCCCCATATTTAAAGTGTAGCCGCGGGCACACCTCTCAGTGCTTCAAGACCAGGACTGCTGCATAGGAGACATGGCCCCGAAAGGCAGGAAGAATGCAGCCCCCTGGTTTAATGACGCATCCCTTGAGCACCTTTTGGACACCGTGGAGATCTGCTGTAATGTCCTCTGCCCTCATTCTGGCCGCAGGATAAGCAGCAACATCACTAATCCAACTTGGGAGGCAGTGGCAGCGGTAGTCAGCACCAATGCCTTGCAAAAGAGGGCAGCCACCCAGTGCCGCAACAGGATGAATGGTCTCATCCGTTCCACCAGGGTAAGTCACTCTTCTCATCACTCTCAACTCACACACTCTCAAACCCATCACACATCCACAGGGATCTTACTCCTCAAGGGACAACACCACTAACTCCCACACACACCCTCACATCTCCATCAGGCCCATACCCTCTCGAGCTCATGTTCTCATCCCATCCATGTCTCCGCTCACCACACAAACATTCCACACAGTGCCATGTGTCCTGCTCACACTCTCTCCATCTGTTTTCATGCAGGAGAAGCTGGCTCACAGCAGCAGGGAGAGGTGCCAGGCCATGGGTGGAGTGGCCCACATTAGGCCTCTCACTCACTTTGAGGAACATGCCATCGCGGTGACTGCTGAGGACAGTGCCTGTGGCGATGGTGAGGTCAGTGGCAAACAGCCATGTGAGGATCTTGCGCCACATCATCCCTCTCTAAATGCAAATGTGAGTGCTCTCTCTCCTGCTTTTGACTCTGCTGCCATGCATTTATTCTCTCTATTTTGGTTTGTAGGGAGCTCTGCCAAGCGACTAACACCCTCGGCCAGCCAGTCCCTCAGCTCCATCCAGGTCCTCACCTCCAGCCAAGAGGGCTCCTCCTCCATTGAACAGCTGTAAATAAGCAGCCTGGAAGACCCATCACAGCACTTAACCACACCCTACACCAGCACAGAGACACATGCCTCGGTGGGACCTAGATCTAGAGCAGGCTCAGGTTCGCAATCTGGTGGTCACCATACGGTTACATGCCCGCATCAGGAGGAGGCAAGTTTAGCGAGCTCCCTGGCACTTGGAGGACTGCTGGGGAAGAAGCATCTGTCAGGTCAAAGTCAGGTGACGAGCATCTGGACTCGGTTTTCCAAGTCATCGTGGAGAGTCAGCAGAAGGTGGGGGAACATCAGGCAGAGCTGTCGGAAGCTCTCAACAGAGTGGCACTCAAATCTGAGGACTGCATTCGCCTGCTCTCTGATGAAGTAGCGCCCACATGTGCATGCATATGGAGGTCTCCATGGGGAGGATGGTGGACACTATGGAGACCCTGATCCAGCAGAATGTGGAGATGCGCGCAGACCAGCACTCCTTTGCGGTAGCCATGGGTGACTTCCTGCAGTGGCAACGCGAGAGGGAAACAGGGCACCTTGACATCCCTCCAGGTGCTCCTTCCACTCAAGGAGTCAGGCCGGGGCCCTCGGGCACCCTTCGGGAGGAGTGGCAGCTAGACAACCCTGGGTAATCCACTCAGGAATCTCAGGGATTGCCCTCTCCCTCGGATTCCCCTTTGCCTGTGACCGCCTCAATCTCGTCATATGTTACCACAGAGGGAGCAGCTGGCCCACAGGAGGACAGCCAGAGCGAACCGGGGCCCCCAAGACCTCGACTCTCCAGACGACACACGCCAAAGTGATCAGAGGCAACAGGACCAACCATTGCACAGGCTGTCTCCACCCCTGCTGCGGATGTCAGGGCAGCACCTAGAAGTCTAGTGTTCAAAAGTTAAGAAATGCTGATCACAGTTGATTGCACAGGTGAACACATTTTGTCACTTTACAATCTGGAAATATATTCACTTTCACTGAATAGTGTGTAATGGCGTTTTTCAGCTTCATTGACAGGCTACGCGAGTCGTCCTCCTGCATTCCCCACCCCCCCACTCGCAGTTCAGTTGCACACAGCCTGTCCACAAGTTACTCCGGAGGGAGAAGTGTGTGTGTGGCAGGGCCGTTCGGAGCCTCGTGCAAGCACTCTCCCATGTATGTGGATCCTTCCCGCATCACACTCATCGCACTGTCCTGAGCATTTTCAATGCTGCCTGCAGGGGTTCGCTTTCAGCTGACCATCTGAGCTGACCTGCATCTCTGCCCACCCACTGATCACACTCCCACGCAGCACCTGCTCCTGCCCAACACAACTCTCATTTCACTTTCGATTTAGCAAGCATGGTGCGTCTAACATTTCTCTTCAGGTCTGCTGTCCTTTTCCTTCCTTCAGTCACCCATTTATTTTCCCCTATCACTGTCGACCCCCTGGCATCACCTTCCACCTCCCCTCCCCTCCCCTCCATGGCCTACCAGCCATAAATAGCCCTTTTCTTTTGGGGATGTCCAGGTGAACATGCACATTCCCTTCCTTCCTGAAAATCCCACCCCCATGCACATTAACCTCTCTGACCTCCTCCTTCCCACCCCCAGGGTCTATGTCTGCCTCCGCATCCCCACCAACCACCCTCGCCATCCCTTCTACCGAAACCATCGCAGCCTCACCCTCCCGCCCTACTCTGTCCTTGATCATTCTCACCATCTCCTCCTACCATGCCCACCCTCCGTTCACTCCCCAGGAGACAGTCATGGACTCAACAGAACCCTCCCTTGCATGTTCACTTGGACATTCCCCCCTCTGGGCTCCTTCCCCCCCCCCATCCCCCAGAGATCCTTCCCCCTTGACCTTGGAACTCCTTCCCCCCACCCCCTTAGTCCTTCCCCCTTCCTGACTCCTTCCTCCTTCCCCTCTCCAGACTCCTTCTTTCCCCCGGACACCTTCTCCTCTCCGGACTCCCCTTACACCTACCTTCCCAGTTGCCGCCTTCTCCCCCTCATCCGCTCCACCCCCCGTACTCCCTTCCCCACTCCCAACCTCAGCCCCCAACAGCTTCATTCCCCCCCTACCAACCTTCCCCCGCACCGACACCTTCATCCCCCCACCCCCCTCCCAATCTTCTCCCAGTCGATCCTAGACCTTCCCCTCCCGCCCACCAGTACATCTTCCTCTCCCAAACACAGCTGGACCTTCCTCTCAACCATAATCCATTGTGAACATCAACGATGACTTTCCAACTTCTGTGAGCTGCTTCGCAGCAGAGCCATGTCCATGAGAATCCACCCAGTATGCCACAGACATTCCTCCAGTGTGACATTGCTGTTGGGTTCTAACATCTTCTGCTCCTCAGATGTCCACGATGTGAGCAAAGTCCTGACGATAAGTCCCGACTTCTACACGTCACACTTGTCAAGACGTGTTCTGCACCAATACGTTTTCCCGCCGACGTGCTCGGACGATCCAGCGTTGGGGGATGATTCTGGTCAGCTGAGCTTATGCAGATATATTACAATGAGATTTCCAATGTCCGATGGCGGGAAACGCAGCCCACCATTGACAGGCAGAGCGGGCACAACCGATTTTTGCCCTTCTCGCTATATTGTCTGCTCAGGCACCAAACACGCGCAATGCCAGCGGGCATGGAAAATTCTGCCGAATGCCACACAATAGACTTGCCAGCTAAATTCTAGCTCATGGAATAAAATAGAAAGTAGGCACTTGGATAAGAAATTGGCTGAGTGACAGGAAAGAGTAGTAGTGGCTTATGGGTGTTTTTCAGATTGGAGGAATGTGTGTAATGGAGTTCCCCAGGGATCAGTGTTGGGACCCTTGCTCTTCCTGATATATATTAATAACCTAGATTGTAGTGTTCAGGGCATGATTTCAAAATTTGCAGATGATACGAAGATTGGAAGTGTTGTCAACTGTGATGAAGATAGTCTTGAACATCAAAAAGACATAGATATGTTGGTGGAGTGGGCAGACAAGTGGCAGATATAGTTCAATGCAAAGAAGTGCAAGGTGATTTAATTTGTCAAGAAGAATATGGAGAGACAGTATACAATAAAGGGAGAAACTCTAAAGGAGGCGCAGGAATGGAAGGATCTCGGTGTATATGTACATCAGTCATTAAAGGTGGCAGAGCATGTTGAGAGAGCAGTTAAGAAAGCATATAGTATCTTAGGCTTTAATAGGAGCATTGACTGCAAGAGTGAGGAGCTCATGTTGAACTTGTATAAGACAATAGTTAGGCCTCATCAGGAGTACTGCCCAGTTCTGGGCACCATACTTGAAGAAGGCTGTAAAGGCATTGGAGAGAATAGAGAGGAGATTCACAAGAATGATTCCAAAGATGAAGAACAGTAGCTATGATGATAGGTTGGGACTATTTTCCTTGGAGAAAAGAAGTCTGAGAGGAGACTTGATAGAGGTATTCAAGATCTTGAGGGGTATGGACAGGGTAAATAGTGATAAACTGTTCCCACTCAAGGGAGCATCAAGAACTAGAGGGCACAGATTCAAAATAATCAGCAAAAGGAGTAAAGGTGATGTGAGGAAACATTTTTTCACCCAGTGGATGGTTGGAGTCTGGAACAAACTTCTTGAGAGGGTGGTGGAGGCAGGTTTGATTGAGGTATTCAAAAGGAAATTGGATTGCAATCACAAAAGAAAGAATGTGCTGGGTTACAGGGATAAGGCAGGGGAGTGGAACATGGTAGAATGCTCTTTCAGAGAGCCAGTGCAGACTCGATGGGCAGGATGGCCTCCTTCTGAACTGTAAAGATTCTGTCAGATAAGCAGTATGACAATTTAGAGACAGTGGAGGGGTTGAGAAGTAAGGGTCAGGTACAGCTGGGTGTCAAATATACACATTGAGAAGTGTATAGGTTGAGAATGAACAAGATGTCTGTACAAGAATATCACTTTCTCAGTTAAGATTTCAGATGATTAATCATTCATGTGGTTCTATAAGAACTGATCAATTTGACAGGTGGATGAAAGCCTCACAAAAAGGAAAATAATGACTAGTCTCAAAGCCTCCCATTTAGCTATTCTGGAAAGCAGTCCAGGAGACCTAATGAGCCATTGCTAACTCACAATTCCAGAGAACTGACTATATTTGCTGGCATTACTCACTCAATAGCAAGGTTGCCCACACTTCCACTAGCAGCTTATACAAACCTTTTTGTTAGCTACAAGAAAGTATTCTCCAACAGTAGTAAGTGAAGCTTCCCTCCAACAAACACGTGGCTGAAATGACCTGTGGGGCATCTCCCAGATTGAACAAATGATACTTTGACCTTGTCTGAAACTGGAAGACTAACTAGCAGCGTGTAATCCATTTCTGAAGGCTTGATCAAAAAAAAAACTTACTTCCCCATCACACCCCTTCAAAGAAAAAGGAGAAAGCAGACTAGTAACATAGACAGCAAGCCCAAACAACATACTGCTCCCGCAAGCACTAGGTAATCAAAAGAAGCATATGTCAATATAAACCCTTAAAAAGTAAAACAAGAACATAGACCACCCATAAAAAATAGAAAGGTCCCAATCTTTTCTAAGTTAGTCGATTGAAATGAGACAAAATTGGTCTGAGCGATCTGTGGGGAGGGGAGGAAAATGTAGTAGGCAGTGCTCCTATATTGCATCACTGTTCAATGATCCCTGCTGGAGATTGCAAGATCAGGATTGGGTTCATCTTTGATGTCTGCACAGTTAAATAGATTGTCAATGCTCAAGTCTAGTCCACAAGTGGAGAATGGTTACCTTGGTTCAACACGTCAAATCCTTCAGGATAAAGATGCAAAAAAATGCCTAGAAAAAACTAGATATTCTATACAGATACAATTTCAGAGGCACGCCCAAAATGTAGTAATAATAGGAGGAATTTTACATGGAGGCAGATGATTCCCCCTCCTAGCTTAAAAGTCAGGGTGAGCCAAGTCGCCCCAAGTCAATTTTATAGCCTTCAGGTTTGAGTGGCTCAGGGTGAGACTTCCGCTCCCATCTGAGAGAAAGTCCCACCTCCAAGAGCTGCCAGCTAATCACCAGAAGTGGTGACCACTGCTGGGACTACAGGCAGTCCCCAACAGAGGTGCCCAAACAGGAAGCCTAATGCATCAAGGTATAGACACCCCCAAACCACGCAAAGCCACGTAATCTCGTGAGAGGGGAATAACAGATAAAAACTCAGGCCAATCAAGGGGAGGGGAAATTTTAAAATTATTCATCAATTCCTTAAGGTGACTAAATCTAGTCAAAGCTACCCAGCTTTGCGGGTGGTGGAAGGCGTGGGGTGTGGGTGACCTCAGTTGGGCACCCTGTGCCCAAACGGGAAGCAACACCTCTCCCACCGCCAAGCCGACAACAAAGCTGCTGGGTGTCACTTGGCCTGGGCACCCACCAACACCAGCACCAGTGGGACGAAACCTTAAGGGCCTCAACAGCCCTTTGGAAAAGTGTGCCACCCTGCACCTCCTCTGCTGCTGGTAAAATAGCAACAGCGGATAAGCGGTGGGCACAGCACTGCTGCCATGATGCCCAATTTTACGCTCCCTCCATCTGCCAGCCCACTCCTGGGGTCAGTGGCTGGTTCAGGGGTTGGGGGGGCATAAAATTCCACCAAATACTTAAAAACATTAGGTACCAAATGTGCTTGATTACTGTGGAATAATCCTATTAAATACCAAACTAATGTTATTCTACAGTTCAATAATCATTGTATAGTACCTCTCTCATCTGGAAGATATCTGAATTCCATAGATTCACTGACTTCCTGGTCCGAAGGTCGCCGAAGCTGCATTTTCACTGATACAGGCTCAGTGATGTTTGTTTGGCAATATGCTGGCGTTCGAAAGACAATGGCAACTTGTCGGTGGACATCAGCTTGTGAAAACGAACCTTTGGCCTCCCAATTGTGAGTGAAAAAACGAATTTCAATATCATCTATGGATGTAAGTATTAAAATTTGTTCAACATTACGCATAAAAGGATTTTAAATCCACATAATGTTTATCCATGGTTTATGCTTATGGCCATTGTACAGTTGGCCTCATTTGTTAGTTTTAAAGTAGACTTTTAAACTCTGCCATCCGGCCTCCACCCCTCTCCCCCCTACCCCTGAATGACAGCTCTACTGATTTTAGGATAAGCCAGTAATGGCCCCGTCAGTGGCCTTATCTGAAACAAGTAGAAATCACAACAAAAATCCAAAACTACATTTTAAAAATGTAGGAATCAATGTACTGTAGCTTCAAGTATAAATGAAAACAATTAAATATTAAAAGATCACTGACAACAGAAATTTTAAACATCTTACTATTCTTGTACGTGTCTTAGTATTTGACAATGAAACATTCTGAGGGTGGTTAATAGGATTTCAGACCTTCAAGGTTTAAAGTTGTGTAAATCTAATGAAGCAATGCTTGAAACTCACTCTGGGTCCTGGCAGCACAGTCCATTTACCAGTATCAATATCCTTCATCTTGAGTGGCACTGAATCTTTCAATCCAACAAAAAACCAACACTATTTCTATTCTTCTATGAATGTATGAAATAATCATACAGTAAAAAGCAATCTGGTCCATTTACTGAGCCCCATACAGTCAGGATGCCTAATGCATCAAGATATAGACACCCCAAACCACGCAATCTCCTGAGAGCGGGGAAAAACAGATTAAAAAGTCAGGCCAATCAAAGGGAGGGGAAATTTTAAAATTATTCACCAATATGTTAAGGTGATTGAATCTAGTCAAAGCTACCCAGATTTCTTACTCTTTTTAAGAAATTTCAGAAATACAACAATTCAAAAATCTGAAGATGAAAGATTACCTTTTTGAACCTTGTCACACAGCAGATAAATTTCGTCTCCTCCTTTAACAGTACCTGTGTTCTTATTGACACGACAAATCTTCAACTCTGCTGTGTTTGGTGCTCCTGCAAATCAAAAATGCATATAAACTGTTGATTCTGCTGTGATAATGTACATACATTAGTTTACAGAATTTATAGCTCTCACCTTACTATATCTATGCTGCTTTCCTGTCTTTCCCTCAAAGTGAAATGCAATGGTCACTCTCTGGATAGTACAAATTTTCTGCTAATCTTCTTACCTCCGCTCTTGAAGGCCACAGCTCCTTACTGGAATGGGGTTTCACTGGTGCTCTCTGTTAATTTTTCTAAGTGACCATTATTCATGCATGGCCTCCAACATTCAGTTTGGGGGGCATAACATCCAACCTCAATCTCACACTTACTTTGCATAAATGCTTTTGCACCAGGCAACCTGGCTGAGGGTCTGCTGCTAGATAATAGAAAACCTGGTTGATTTCCATTCTCTAACCCAGGCCACATTTGCACCTATAAGACCTCCTAGCTAAAATAATTAAACTTGTGATCTATTTGGTCTGTATGGCTCAGTGATTTGCACCATAAGCTCAATCAGCTGTCAGGGGATTATGGTCATAAACTGGTATGTGGAGATCCCTACTCCCGCCTACAATAAATTACACATTTAGATTGTGGAATTTAAAGAGTTTCTGCAGGTGGAAAGGTTACTTGAGTCATTAAATTTGTCAAATTCAATATACCCATAGCTTAATGAATTTTATCTTTGTTTATGGAAAGGTCACAAGTCAGAAATCATAGTCTTTTCCCATTCTATATCCCCTCTTATCACTGAGCAATGGCCCCTTCAGTTTACAGTACTCTCAATTCCCATTTTTAGTTTTGAGCTCTTTGGCTTCATGGAGTCATAATGGCACGAAAGGAGGGAGTTTGGCCCATCAACTCCAAGCTGGCTCTCTGTGGAGCAATCCAATCAGTTCCATTCCCCCGCTCCAGACCCGTAGGCCTGTAATTTTATTTCACTCGTGCCCACCCAATTTCCTTTTGAAATCATTCATCGTCTCCGCTTCCACCACATTCGTAGGCAACAAGTTCCAGATCATTATCACTTGCTGTGTAACAACATTCTTCCTCACATTCCCCCCTGCATCTGTTTCTCAACACCTTAAATCTGTGTCCTCTGGTCCTTGTGCTGTCAGCTAATGGGAACAGTTTTTCCTTTTCTGCCTTATCTCAATCGGAGATTATAACATTTTACCCCATGTATGATCAATTTGGGGGACAGATTTCAGTTGCTGTTTTATTCGCTAGGTTGAGACAAAGTTGATTTCATGGAAAAATATTGATTTACCCATTAGTTAGATTCAAAATTCCAAGTGCCAAAGGTGAAGAGTGTCTTCTAACAAGTTGCATCATCTAAACTCTTCCTCTAGTTTCTCAGATTATGCTCAAGTCTTCTGCTATCCAGTGCCTACAGTACCAAATTGACTAAAGCAGAAGCTTTCTGTGGTGACCCCATCGGCCTCTCAGTCTACTACCTCAACAACAGTGAAGCAGCAAATACCTGTAAAAAGGCCCAGCTATTCATTACGTCATTATTGTTGAGACTGTAAAGTAAGATTTAATGTTCTGCATTAAAAAGTATCGAAGGATATATTAGGATAAAGCAAATTAAATTGTACATTTGCATTAATTTCTAGTCCATTCCATATCCTGTTCATTTAATATACTTCTACATACAATAAATTAAAACAGTAATCTCTGTTACTACCAGCATGAAGTTAGTTAACAGTGAATACTGTAAAAATGACCTCCTATTTATTTGCTAAGTAATGTGTCTACATTGCAATTGATGCTGCTTGTGACAGGCTGAGACTGGCACAATTTCTGTATACTATGGCACTGTACACGTTGGAAGGTATGCGTCGTAGGTTTACCAGAATGAAACCTGGATCTCAAGGGTTAATTATAAGGATGGATTACACAAACTGGAGTTGTATTCCCTGGAATTTAGATGATTGGGGGTGATTTGATTGAAGTTTTCAGCTATTAAGGGAAGCAGATAGGGTTATTAGAGAGAAACTATTTCCAGTGGTTGGGAAAACTAGGACTAGGGCACGTGATCTAAAAATTAGAGCCAGACCTTTCAGGAGTGAAATTAAGGAAACATTTTTACACACAAAGGGTGGTAGAACTAAGTTTGGAACTCTCTTCCACAAATGACAATTCATGCTAGATCAATTGTTATTTTCAAATTCGAGATGGATAGATTTTTGTTAACTAAAGATATTGGAGTGAAGGCAGGTGTATGGAATTAGGGCACAGATCAACCATGCTCTGATTGAATGATAGAACAGACTTAAGGGGCTAAATGACCATTCCGGTTCCTCGTACTGTAGAAGAAAGCTAAACAAAAGCATGTTCATTATACAGTCAATGCACAGGGCAAGGTGATTAGATAATAGTTTTTGAAACTCACTGTTATCATATATAGGGTTTGAGACAACTGGTGGAAGAGCTCTTGAGAAGCTGCCATGTTCATCAGGAAGAAACACCTGGAAACACAACCTCACCACATTCAGGTCATAATCTTCAACCTGAAGCAGCTGTTCCTGTGGAACTGAAATAAAAAAAAATGGCACTAAGATACGTCAGAATTTGAAATTGTAGAATTAAGGAGTGTAATGTTGGTATGTTGATATTCTAATACACTGTGCCATAGAGTAATATGTCAAGGCTTTGCATCTTTGGGTGTTGTAATACATGACATGGCTTTCCATCTGTTGATGTTCTAATACACTGTACTACAGCATAATATGACACGTTTTTACAGTTACAATTTCTTATATGGTAGAATATCAACTGCACTTCTGTGGTTCTTTTGACCACATAAAAATAACACAGTTTAATTTTACCTTGTGAAACAAGAGAGATCAATCTGTTCAAATAGCAGGCTATTTGGATGACCAGCAACCCATTTCCAAAATGTCAAGCATTTGCAAGACACCAAGAACAAAAGCAATACAAGCTCGCTTTGTAACTTTAAACTGGAAAATTCCATGAATGAATACATATAATATAACTAAATATCTTAAGTTTGTTTTTGCTTTTAAAACGTCAAAATGCAATCTTAAAAAAGGAGATAATCACAAAGTGGTGAAATAGTAGCCAACAACACTAACCTACACAACTTAATAATGATCACCACCTCCTCAAGGCTCACTGACGTACTAGCGCACAAAGCCATCCAACTTTTAACTATGCCTCACAACAAAGTCGCAAAGCCTGATAAGGTCAAACCATAAATGAGGTTACACTTCCTTTTGAATAAAGTGGCAGCTAAATGTACAACTTTTTGTCACAGCCGAGTCATTCCACCCCCAGTTGATACGCACTTAATGTATTTTTTGGTGGTTTATTTCAAACCAATCTACGCAACAAGAGGAACACCTTCTGCTAATGTCAACAGTTTTTTTTTAAATCCAAAAAAGGTCAGCTGCAGAAAATTTCACATTCAGGTTCGAAAATAAAATTTTCATAACCTCTCACATCGTGTTACCAGGGCTCCTCATGCAATGTAGTAAACCCTGTTGACATTTACAGCTTTTATTATTTGCATCACCAATGATAGAACACAAATTAATGCTATACTAGTGTGATATTAATACTAATAAAAAGGACCAGTACAATCTTTTATGTTACAAAGCTCAGTCTTTGAATTTCATGTATTTTTCATGTCAAGCCTACTAAACAAACTGGTAGAACTACAAATGGTAGATTGTATTCTTGCAATTTTGCACTGTGGCTAAAATGACAAAATTATTTAACCACATCACAGTGGTATAGTACTTTTTACAACACTGGCAGGAAAGTAAGCCATAGGATTTAACATTTTACCTTATTAAAATCTCAGCTAAGGCAATGCAGCAATTTAGGAATTTAAATGCAAGAATATATTTAATACATTTAATGTATTACATTTTCTGAACAATTGTATATCTGAATACAGAATTTTCTTTGGAAGTTCAAATTGCTTTAAGATGCAAGAATACAGACTTAATGTCCTTATAATAAAAAAAATTGATCCCTTTGTATATTAATCAAGCATTGCTTAAAGATAGGGCAAGATTTATTATCACTTAAATCTGGTCAGAAACCGGTATGTCACCATCTATGGGGATTTTTTCTCAATGCTTGGGCAGCAAGTCATACTGTAGGCAAAATTGCAGAATTCACAGGATTTAGTGGAACAAATCATCTGTCTTACTTATTTCCAGTGGAGTACATTTTCCTGAAGGAAAGACCAATTTTAAGAACTAATCATATCAGAAAGTGAATGATGGAAATGCTTAAAAATAGCTTTATGTGGTATCTAATGGTAAATGAATAACCTTAACAAAGTTCAGTTATGTAATTGTGAATGCACAAAAATTGCTAAAGAGTTACTGGTCTTAAAACAGGCTTTCAGCACTTTCTCATCTTAGCCCTACCCGTTTTGTTTCCTAGTCACTCACTGATTTGTAGGCAAGTAACTGGTCACACAAATGGTGGATGAGCCATGGTTACATTTTGATTGGTGTATTTCTTAAGTCAGAGAACTTTGCCACAAGCTGGAAGCTCATCTTGTCCAAGATCCCTCCCATAATGATTGCTTCCAAGTCAAACTTCTGTCACCAGGTTGCTTGGAAGTGAAAGAAAGCAGCCAAAGTTAATCATCTTCTGACTTCCTTGAACTTGCTATGGGGGAAGCACCTACCCCCCATTCAGCATCATCCCTAATGACAATAGCTGAAATCTGAAAAGCTGCATGGGAAACAGTGGGGACAAACCCATGTCCCACTGCGGTGGAACAGAGCTTTATTCTGCTACTGAATAAGGTGTTCAATGATGTACTGATGGAATTATGTCAGACAGCCTGATGAAACTGATTTTTAAAATTAAAATCAGAAAAAAATTCTGCACAGATGATATTATTAATTGTTTTGTCCAAAATTGTAGCACAGGAACCAACAGTGGGCTGTGTCTGGAAGTGAGCCAATTCAGAACTTCCTAATTTCATCAACATCACTCCCTTTTCAAAGTGAAATGTGGACAATGCTTCCTTACTTCAACTGCCATTAGGTTTGCTGAAGTTTAACTGATGCTATTTGGGAATTTTAAACATTAATTAGCATGTAACATCCTAATTGGTCAGTATCACAACCTCAATATTGACAAGAGTTGTTCTCTCTAATGCCAGTACTGAATACATCAGTAATTAAAACTTTAGATTTGAAATCTGCGTGTTACTGATTGGAACATTTAACCATTGGAGTTCACACAAATTGGACTACACATATAAATTAACCTCCTGCCTGAAATAGGTGGGAGCTTCATTTGAATGCAATTTTCCAGTCTTTCTACCCACATATTAGAATTCACATTCCCACTCATTGAAAGTGGGTCTCAAAGGTCACTGGGTTCCAACATATGCAAATGTGTTTCAGGAGCTGGGCGTGAAGATGGTTAGGAGCATTTTCAGGTTATTTATCGAATAGTTTCCTGCTTTCTCATTTTCTCTGATGTTCTGTGCATCACAAGGGGAACATTGTTGCTTTTTCTGTACTTTTGTGTACACCCACAAACATGATGGGCTGGATTTTTACAAAAGGTCAAGGTCCTGATCGGAGGTGGGCAGAGAGGCAATGTGGCACTGCCAGCCCCCGTGCCAGTTCATTCCACAATCCTGACCCTGGGCTATTTTGAGGGAAGCCAGTTTAGGGGTCAGATTGGCTTCTCGCCAGAAAACAGCAGGTAGCCAATTTAGATTTAATTAAGTGGCCTGTTTCCGTGCTGACTGGCATTTTCAGTTGGCAATGTGGGCCAGCCCATGTTTGTCCAGGCCAACATGGTGGGCTCAGGATGGGTGGGGGTGACACAATGGATCAAGCGGGGGATCCCTTCCCCCACAAAACCCCCAATGGCTGCCAGGCCACAGCTGTGGCCACTGGTCATCTCCTGGAGGGGTTGCCCCCCCACCCTCCAGGACCATAGCTAGGCAGTTTTGGCATTTTTAAAAATAAAATTAACTTACCTGCCTTTCTCCCTTGCTGTCTGCATCCTTACATCAGCAGCTCCCACCCCGACTGGTGAGGCCAATGACCTGAGTGCTGGATAGCTTCCCATTGGTCCTCCAGTGTCAAGAGTCCGCCCTCCATCTCTGATTTCATTGCAAGCCCACTCCCTGACCTTTGATTTGGATGAAGCTTTGAAAAACGCAATGCGCATGTCTAAAGCGTATCCTGTGGGATCTGGACCTGGATCTAGCCCAAGTGTCTAGTTCCTGACCCTTAATTAAAAATTCAGCTCTATGTGCTCAAGGTATTCAAAAAGACTTAGTATGAGATTTTAAACAGGCCGATAGGTCAGTAGAGTAAATGCAATGGATTTATCCCAAGGTAAGTCAAATCTGCAGGGTGGAATAAGGGCAAAAAAGCTCTCAAAGTCAGCAGCTGGGATCCAAAAATATCCTCATTTTGGGAATCTGAGATTCAGGGATTCAATTAAGTCTGGGCTATGTTTTTAAGCCTAGGGATTCCAAATGAGGGAGACGTAGACTTTGTATAGTGAGCAGTGGTTAGAGTATCTATCTTCAGCTGTAGGATAATACTAATCTTCAAGTGGAATGTATTGAGTTTACTGCCACGATGTACAACAAAAGAGCCAGGAAAAGGTATGCAAAACATTTGCCAAGTATCAAGATTCTGGATTCCATTTTCAGGCATTTACCTCAAGTAGAAAGAAGAGATGAAAGAAAGAAGTGTCACCTAGAATCAACGTGACATGAAATGAGACATGGCTATTTATTTTCTATGATTGCCCTTGTATTGTTTTCTGGGAATATGTATTATTATAGTTAATTCTTTTATTTGCATTTTACCTTACCAGTATAAGAATGCAAAGTTATGATAAGTGTAAATTAAAATAGCATTAATGACAGCCTTCTTGCAAAGTTATAAATCCAAGGGGCTTCTGGGACCTACTGGACTGGGAAATGTTGGTCATCAACTTTTCTGCAAAGCTATATGCCAAATGGAAAATATTTATACCTTTTCGTACATCAATTTTTAAAACTTTGTAAACTCTAAAATTTGCACTAAAGTGGTTTTTATTTACAATCTGTGCCATTTGAAAAGGAAACCAGATAGAAACTACATTTCCTCTTGTATTATTTTTAAGTAATATATTCTTTAAGCCTTTTCAAATTGTCTGCAATCTACATTTTAATTAAATAAATATATGACACAGAATTACACAGTTTAACCATCATAACTAATATTAAAATGAAACAGATTCCCTTTAGGCCATAGTGGTGCAGTTCACATTTAATTTTACTGTACTCAGTAAAGCATGTCTCAGACCTGGGGCCCATTTCCTGTATTCAGTTCCCTTTTAGACACCACAGTTTCACAGACACCAGCTTCCTGATATATGCTTACTGCACATTACTACCAAAAAGTTCATGCAGCAACAACTTAATGCAGATACACACTTGACAGTTCATGTGCTTCAAATTTAGGAACTGTTGCTCTACACTGTCTTTGCTACTCTGTTTATTGTGCTCCTCTAATGACTGCATCTTGTTTTCAATATGCAGTTTAGAGTAAAGCAGATTCCTCTAATTAACATTGTGCTTTGCAATAAATGACAGCGACATTTACATGTGGTTTGGTAAGGAAACAGATTTGTCATCACAACACTCACACTAGATGACTTAAAATAATCATATGAAGAGATATGTTCTTTAGTTATACTGCTGAAGGAACAAATGACCAATCCACACACATGCACTGGTTGACCTCCTGTGGCAGTGCACAGGTGGGGGAAGGAATGTAAATTTCATCCTTACTGAATGGATTACCTGCTCATTAAAGAACATTATATATTGACATCAATGGAATGGAAACGAGGTGGGCGATTCACTCCATCAGATCACTGCCTACACAATAAAGATGAAAATTTAACTCCAGAGTAAAAACCGAGTGTAGTTTCAGGGTAAAGTATGGTTATCAGGTGGGCCATTGTCCTTACTACCCTGCTGTATAGGTGCCACACCAAAGCGAAAGACAATCAAGGTCCACCGTGATGACAGAACAAAATCACAAAAAACGAGGTTTATCATCATGCTGGGCCCAACAGAGTGGAGATCACCCTCAGAAAATTCAAATATCATGGGCAGCCCATGTCCCCTACATGGATAACTACAGGATTCTCAAGCAGACCTTCTACATGGAACCGTCTCAGGGCAAACAATGTCAAGGTGGTCAGTACAAAAGGTGCAAGGACACCCTAAAAAAAAGAGCTTTACAAACTTCTGCGTTGCAGACCATGTCTCTTGGGAAAACATTAGAGCTGACCGGCCCATGAGATGCCCTTAAGGTTGGACGGGCAGGCCCTTTAATTAGCTTAATTACTTTTTTAAAGGCCTTTAAGTGGCCGTTGACAGTTCGGCGGGCGCGCAGCCAAGTTGGCTGCGCACCCGCCAAACTGAAAATCTAAATGACACGGGGTGGCATCGGGACACACGCCTGACATCACCCCCCATCATTTTACGTGTCGGAGAGCAGGCCCCGCCCCCCGCCTGGAAGATGCAGCCCACAGACATAATTCAGTCCCCATTTTAAAAGATCTACTCTCATTATAATATTTCCATTTTAAATTCCTGTATCCACATATAAAATAGAAACTGTCTAGGTAAATGTATCATGCTGTCATTACACTGAGCAGCTGCATGTCCACTGACAGGAATGTAATTACAGCAGTTTATATAGACCATTCCCATTATAAACATGAAGGTAGGAATTTCTAATAGAAAAAGTTGACAGGAAGTGCAGCAACTGTTATATTTTAATACAACATGTAAACACCTGAAACAGAGTATTTTAAAATTATTCCCTTTGTATGCATAGGTGGCTAAAACAAGCTGCTAAATTACAGACTAGCAAGAATTCTTATTTATATCTGCTTTGCATATAGAGATGGGCAAAAAATGGAGCAATTTATAAATTAGGTCACTGAGAAAATACTTTTCTATGTAAAAAATTGTAATACATTACCATTTCTTTACTGGTTTCGGAGTCCACCATTTCAGAAGCCTGAGGAGAAGGACTGACAAGGCTAAGGAATGCCTCTTGAGTACTCAACCACAACCCCTCAATTTAAAGTTGCTACTAATTTGATGTAGGGAGGTTAACTCAACCCAAGCTGTAGCGAACATCTTGACTTTCCAAACTTGTGCAAACTATATGTTCTTATTTCTTGAATAGTATTAAATTCCAATTTATAGGAAAGGTTAACTAAAACGTCCACAAAATGTATCCTTGTTTCACCTTTTAGTTCAGTTCAATGCTAATTAAAAAAGTAAGTAACTTAAAGCTGACCTAGCTGGAGTTGAGGATGCCACCATGTCTATGGGCCACAATTGATCAAATTAGCCAAGTTTAAACATGTGTCATATTTTGGGCAAGTATAAAGCACATTCTCACATTTCTGAGAGTTTATGAACTCAGCAGATTGCTGAAGGAAGCAAATGCAGCTGCAGGAGGAATGAAAAAAAAACACTAGCAAAAAGCCATCGCTAGGCTGAGTTTGCTCACTTGTTACTAGTAGAGTGATAGTGGCAGAATATTGGAATCACCTCAACCAGTTATCTGTAGAGGGTGCACAGCCTGAGGGAAAGGGGCAAAAGCAACCTGAGGGGGGAGGGTTGTACATTTATATTGGGGAAAAGTGATGAAAATGTTTTTAAGCTTTTGAAAAACAGTTTGATCATTTTGTCTTGGCTTCTTCACAAAAGAAAATGCAAATTTAATTCCTTCAAGTACAGCATCTTTAGCCGATTTTGTAAGAAACCATTCGAAAACCACAGCAAAGGTTACAATTATTCTATAGTCATACTTGGTTCCAAAGCAAGCAACTGAACCAAACATTTTCATGATGTTTAAAGTCAATCTTGGTTTGGGTTGCACAGATGCTTGCAAGTGATTTAAACCTGTGTTGCACATTGGTAGTCATTGTTAATTTGTAGCACAGTCATATTCACTTATGGAAAGAGTATGAATTTTCCTTTATTCTGGATATCAGATTTGAAAATCTCTCGCATTTCGTCTCCTCTTGATTCCGCCTAGGGTTAAGTTCACACCAAGCTGTCATAACGGCACATACATTCAGCAAGTTGTTTAGTGGGGCTGAACCCCCGGTAACTAGAGTAGATTCCTCAAACTGTGAAAATTCAAGAGTTTGCAAATACAAATGGAGTTTAGGACTGCAATCATAGGGCACTGAGCAACTTCAATTAGCTGTAAGCAGTCAATGTACATTTATGCTGGGAGATATCCTGAGCTGCAACGGATTGAAACTTTAGTAACAATTTGAAAGTAATGATCATACCAGTGTTTTTTTTCAATTATATGTAAAATGAAATGAAAAACTAAACATGATTACAGGGCGGGGGAGGAGAGAATTCCTTACCCGTAAAGCGGTTGAGGCGTCGCTGAATTGCCTCTTTTACTTCCTTCTTCTTTACGCACTGAATTCCCAAGTTCTGAAAACTAAAAGAATGTGGAGCAATTAACACACAGCACAACAATAAAAGGAAACCATACTTACTGTGTATATCTAGGAGATAAACTAAAAACAATGATGAAAGTTTCATCAACGTATTGTCTGAATGGGTAGCAACAACAGTAGGAAAGAATACTTTGTAGCAAACAAATAAGTTCTCAATGGAAAAAACTTAAGTTACTTTTTAAATAACAGCATCAGCTATGTACAGGCAAAACTCCCATTTCATATCTTTCACTTTTCTTGAAATAGAAATGCTACATATTTACTATATCAAGCAGAAGGTATGAGCTGTGGAAAATTGTGCAGGAGTCCATTTCTTGACTGATTTGCATAACACTGTACTTCAATGTTTGGGGCTTCCCCATTGCATTTCCCACATGGAAAAACCATGACATCATCACAGCATAATGGATGTGACAACTAGGAAGTACTTATTTCAAAGAGCTGGGTTGGAATAACTCAACTTGTGATTTAGGGAATTAATACTGTAGTGTCAATACTGCATTTGTCTACATTATGACCTGCTTTATGTTACTAAACCAACAAATAATTTATGAGCAAAAGTATAAACCCCTTAATGAACTGTCTCAAACCACAGACAGCAGGCAGGTAACATTTTACCTCATTATAAAATGATCTCTAAATACTTCTCAACTACGTTATTTGCCCTAAAAACATTACAAAGCACAATATTTGGAGATGGAATATTAGCATTATTCACATTAAAATAAACAGCATATTCTAGTTTTCAAATTGAGCTGTTTAGCTTTCACCATTACAGACTCCAGGAATTATAAGTGTATGTTTGATAATATAGGTTGCATTTGTATTGTTCATCATTATGCCTTATTCACCACACCACTAACATGCCCCTCCACCTTCAGAGATCTATGGACACACACACCAAGGTCCCTTTGTTCCTTGGAACTTCCTAGTGTCATGCCGTTCATTGAATACTTCCTTGTCAAGTTACTCCTTCCAAAGTGTATCACCTCACACTTTTCAGGATTAAATTCCATCTGCCACTTATCTGCCCATTTGACCATCCCGTCTATAACTTCCTGTAGCCCAAGACACGCAACCTCACTGTTAACCACCCGGCCAATCTTTGTGTCATGCGCAAACTAATCTACATGTCCCACATGGAAAAACCATGACATCATCACAGCATAATGGATGTGACAACTAGGAAGTACTTGTTCCTAATCCTACCCCCCACCATAGTCATCTATGTCGTTTATGAGTAAAAATGTAAAAGTAAAAACATGAGGAAAAACATTTTTTTCCCCACAGTGAGTGGTTTAGGACCTGAAAGGCACTACCTGAGAGAGTGTAGTGGAGGCAGATTCAGTAGGGGCTTTCAAATGGAAATTGGATAAGCACCTGGAGAGAAAAAATTTGCAGCACAATGAAAAGAGGGTTGGATAGTGGTACTAGCTAAACTGCTCTTGTGGAGAGCCAGCACAGATCCAACAGATTGAATGACCTCCTTCTGTACTGTAACCATCCTATGATTCCATGATTTGCATATATTTGAGTGTTTTTAATTCACTACCAGACCCTTAACATGGGAAAAGACTGCAGAAATATGCACAATGACAATTCCCAATTTGAATGGGTAAATACATGTATATTTACATATACACACCTTACACACACATATAGAGAAGGATGTGAACATTAAAAACATAAGAACATAAGAACTAGGAGGAGTAGGCAATTCAGCCCCTCCAACCTGCCCCGCCATTCAATACGATCATGGCTGATTTCATTTTGGCCTCAACTCCAATTTCCCACCCTCTCCCCATAACCTTTCAACCCGTTACTAATTAAAAATCTGTCTAATCTCCTCCTTAAATTTATTCAGCGTCCCGGCATCCACTGCACTCTGAGTTGGTGAATTCCACAGATTCACGACCCTTTGAGAAAAGTAATTCCTCCTCATCTCTGATTTAAATCTACCACCCCTTAGCCTAAAGCTATGGCTTCTCGATCTAGAATGCCCCACAAGGGGAAATATCCGTTCCACGTCTACTTTGTTTATCCCCTTTAGCATCTCATATACCTCAATTAGATCTCCTCTAATAGTGTTACTATTATATGACAGTGTGACTATCTTACTCATTAATGCTTAAAAACCAAAATAAAAAAATACACAAAATTAACCACAATTAACCATATTCTCTAAGGATCATAGAATAATACAGAAAAAGAGACCTTTTGGTCCATCATGTGCATGCTTGCTCTTTGGTAGAGCTACTGAATTAATCTCACTCCTCTGCTCTTTCCTCATGGTCCTGTGATTCCTTTCCCTTTAAGTGTTTATCCAATTCTCTTTGGAAAGCTACTGAATCTGCTACCACCACCCTTTTAGTCACTGCATTCCAGATGCAACACCTAGCTATGTAAAAAAAATGATTCCTTGCGTCTCTGGTTCTTTTCCCAATCAATCACCATAAGTCTATATGCTTTGGGTATTCCTGCCATAGGAAATACTTTATCCTTATTTACTCTAACAAAAATGTTCATGATTTTTAATACCTCTATCAAATCTCCAAACCTCCCTGTTGGAAGGAGAACAACCAGAGTTTCTTCAGTCTCTCCAGGTAACTGAAGTCCCACATCCCTAATGCCATTCAAGTAAATCTCCTCTGCAATCTCTCTAAAGCCTTGACATCTTTCCTATTGTTTGCTGCTCAAAATTGGACACGCTACTCTAGCTGGAGCACAGCCAGTGATTTATAAAGGTTTAGCATAACTTCCTTGCTTTTGTGTTCTATTCCTCTGTTTATAAAGCCAAGGATCCCATATGCCAGTTTAACTTCTCAACTTGTCCTGCCACCTTCAAGGGATTGTATATGTGAACTCCATGGCCTCTCTGTTCCTGTATCCCTTTAAAAATTATATTATTTAGTTTATATTGCTCTCCTTATCCTTCCTACCAAATGCATCACTTCACACTTCTCCACATAAAGTTCAATTTGCTATGAGTCTGCCCATTTTACAATTGTCTATGTCCTCCTGAAGTGTTACTATCTTACTCATTATTAACTACATTTCTGAGTTTCATATTATCTGTGAACTTTGAAATTATTCACTATACACCCGAGTCTAAATTATTAATATATATCAAAAAGAGCAGCGGTCCTGACACCACTCACTGGGGAACAGCACTGCATACTTACCCCTAGTCTGAAAAATAAATGTTCACCACTACTCTGCTTTCTGTCCCATAGTCAATTTTGTATCCACACTTTAACTGTTTCCTTAATTTCACGGGTTTTAAATTTTGCTGACAAGTCTAATATGTCATACTTTGTCAAATATCTTTTGAAAGTCCATACATGCATCAACCACATTATCCTCACTAAGCATCTCCATTACTTCAAAGAACTTGGTCAAATCAGTTAATACAATTTACCTTTAACAAACCCTTTGGTTTATTAGCTCATGTCTTCCAATTTCCAATTCATTTTGACCTGGGTTATTATCTCTAAAGGTTTAGGGCTGACTGGTCTGTAATTGCCTTGTTTATCCCCCCTCCCCCTTTTTAAACAGGGATGTAACATTTGTAATCTTCCAGTTCTTTGGCAACATCCCCACTCATGAGGATGATTGGAATGTTGCAGCCAGAGCCTCTGCAATTTCCACCAGCTACTTCCCTCAGTAATCTAGGGTGTATCCCATCTGAATCGGTGTCATTTTACTTTGAGAACTGCCAACCTCCTCTTTATGTATTTTTATCCTATCCAATATCACCGGTGACTCCTCCTATATGGTTACATTGGCAGCATCTTCTTTCGTGAAGACAAATGCAAAGTAATAATTTAGTACCTCAGCCATGTTTCCCTGCTTCCAAAAGAAGATCTCCTTGTTGTTCCTAATTAGCCCCACACTTCCTTTGGCTACTCTCTTTGTTTTGCATGAAAATTAACAATTTTAACTGATTGATTCTATTAATGTTGTTGGATTTTTTGACTGCGTGCAGTAAATAAACACAGTAAGGGTACTGTTGGGTCCTAGTCACCAGTTTGTTAGATCCTGTTCGCACGCTTGTTGTAAAGGATGGCCGATTTGGTATTAATGATGGAGTTGTGTAGCAGACACTTCACAGATGGAAGCTCTGTGTTTATTTACAAAGGTACTCAGCAGCGACTAAACCTGTGCTAACACTTCAAACCTCTATCGCTATGCTACTGCTGCTACTAACTACTGGCTACAGACTACTAACTACAGAGGTAGCCCACGCTACTCTGCTATTGGATACTAGGATCATGTGATCTTCCATTATAACATTCTTCTTAAAGGTGTATTACACATCAGATTACCAGGTCCCTTCCCCTTTACTGAGAAATACATTTTATATTTACAATTACAATTTTCTCAAAATAGCAAAATATTTATACTGATAAATAATTTACAAATTCAGTCTTTCTGGAGGTTTCCTTATGCGTGTAGAGCATCTCAGCTCTACAACTTCAGATGCCTAGTCAGGAACCTCCTTTTCTGCAGTTGCCTGCACATCAGGTGCTTTGGCGAGCTCCTGCAGATCTGTATTCTCCATTCTTGAAGGAGCAACAGATGTGTCTTAAATGGCTTGAGTTCTCTCAACAGGAAATGCAGACTCGGTCGCGAACACTGGTGGAATAATTTCTTGGTGCCTCGTTTCTCTCTTCCTTAGATGATCCACATATCTCCGTATGACTCAGCTTTCCATCTCCACGTGGTAAGAAAGAGGTCCAGTCACTGTACTTATTTCACCCGGTAACCATTTTGGTCCTTCTTCGTAGTTCTTCATGTATACCGTTTGTCCCACAGTAAATTTCCTCTCGCAATTATGCCAGTTGTGTCTAGTTTTCTGACCTCCCAGACTCCTTTCCACCTAAATTTGGCATTGTTAAGCTCAAACTTGTCCTGAGATGGTGTTTCATTAATAATTCTGAAGGTTTGACACCTGTTGCTGTGTGAGGGGCGGTCCTATAATGGAAAAGAAAGCATGCTAACTTGGTCGTTATAGAATCTCCAGTTGATTTCTTCACGCCAGCCTTGAATGTTTGAACCGCCCTTTCGGCCAGTCCTTTTGAGGAAGGATGGTACGGTGAAGATTTTACATGATACCATTGAGACTAATAAATCACTGAAACTCAGCACTCGTAAATGCCGTGCCGTTATCAGAAACAGCTTCTTCTGACAGTCCGTTAGTGCAAAACTTTGACGTAGTTTCTCAATTGTAGCAGAAGACGTTGGTGATTTCACCTCATATATGTCCACTCATTTTCAGTGGGCATCAACAATGAACAGAAACATTGACTATGTTGGACCTTTCATGGGAACAATGTGTAACCGCACCCATGGTCTTCCTGGCCATTCCCAAGGGTGTAATGGAGCTGTTGAAGGTAACATTGCACACAATTCTTCACTAAGCTCTCTATTCCGCCATCCGTCCCAGGCCCCCATAGGTAGCAGAATGCTTTGGTCCTCATTCAGGATATTCCTGGATGTGTGTGTGTAGTTCAATTAGCAATGGCTCTCTGCCCTTTAGAGGTACTATCACTCATGCTCCCCACAATAAGATACCATCCTGACCGGTTATTTCATGCCTTCTGTTGAAGTATGGTTTCATTTTGTCAGATACAGGCTCTTGTGACCAACCATGAAGTACTTGTTCTCATACTTTTGATAGGACTGGGTCCCTACTTGTCCAGTCTCTGATCTGTCGACTGCATATCAGTGATGAATCTAAGAAATGTAACAACAAAGTAAGTTCTTGTGGAACTTGGACTTCCACATCCCTTCCTTCTAAAGGCAAACAACTAAGTACATGGGTGTTTGCAATTTGACTACAAGTATATGTATGAAAGTATACTCATGTGCTGCCAGGATTAAAACCTTATTTGCATTTCTGTGTCTTCTTTCTATGTGTCTTCTTCTTTCTAGCGCTGACTTTAATCTCGGCCTTCTTTTCAGTTTCAATATTGACCCGACTAATCTCAGATGTAAGCGTGACTTGAGTGAACTCAGTGGTTGAGTCTCCCAGAATTTCATCATCTGTCTGCTTCTTAGAAAATTCTGTGACTTTTGCTTCCAAAGCCTCCTTGGCTTCATGCAGCTGATTCTTCAGCTCTTCCATCTCTTTTTTGTATTTGCTTGCTGCCTCCTGGAAAATTGAGTATTGTGGTGTCTTCTCTACCAACTGATCCTTCATTGTGGTCAGAGAGGTGCTGAATTCTTTCTGTTTCTCTTCATACTTTTCCAGTGGTACAAACTTTGACCTGAGGGAATCTTATAGTGTGTGAAGGTCTTTCAGCAGGTTTTCTTTTTCCTTAACTCTGTCCTTAAGCATGATTTCTTCGATTTCCTTCTGTTGTTCTTCCATGTTTTGGCTCAAGACAGCTTGTCTTCCTTCTTTACACACTCCTTTTCCAAAGCAGAAATGCTTCCTGCTTCCTCTGGGAATCTCAGTAGTTCCTCAAGGTCGATTTCCCTTAGCCAGTTGTGCCCTAGGAGGCTTGGTCCTCTGTCTCTCAATACCAACATTGGTAGCTTTACTAATTGGCTCCTATAGTGTACAGTTACATTACTTATGCCTTTGACTTGGGTGTTTTCACCCATGTATGTTTTTAATTGGGCAGTTGTTTCTTCCAAATTTAACTGATATTCCCTCTTACTCAGATATTTGAAGGTATGTTCCCCAATTACTGTAGTGGAAGCTCCTGTGTTCCCATCCATTTGAACAGGTCTACCATACACTTTCACTGTTACATAGATTGGATCTGTTCTTCCAACCTTCAAGTTATACAACAAATAAATATCTGAATCTGTTTCTTCAGGCTCTTCTACATTATAGATCTCTCTGTTTTTTTCTCTTTTGTTTAAAAATCTGCTTGACTCTTCCCTTACACTGTCTCGTTATGTGACTGTTTTTATGACAATAAAAACATTCTATTTTTTTAAAGTGCCAATCGTTAAAGATTGTTCGTTTCCACCTCTATTGATACTACTCCTTGTTTTTGCTGCTAAGTCGTTTTTCTCATTAGTCTGCTAGTGGGGGGCTGTTTCTCGCCTCTCAGTAGTCTTGCATTTTCACGCCCTTTGTGGCTGGGCTGCCCACCCAATGTGGAGGACGGCGCCATTTTGCGCGCCCTATATGGCTTTCAAATCTCTAACTGCACTTTCCATTGCCAGTGCAATCTCTAGCACCTTCTTAAAATCCAAATTTGTTTCAGATAACAATCGCTTCTGAACTGTGCCCTCATTCACACCACACACTAAACGATCTCTAAGCATATCGCTCAAGGATGTACCAAAATCTCAATACTCTGTTAATTGCTTCAAGCTTACCACATAGCTTGCAACTGTCTCGCCCAAGGCTCTAATTCTTGAATTAAACTTGAACCTTTGAGTCATTACTGAGGGCTTTGGTTGGTAATGGTCCTTCACCAGGTCCGCTGATTCATCAAAATTTCCTGAGTTTGGAGCACTGGGTGCCATCAAATTTCGAATCAAGCCATAAGTCTTATTCCCGCATGTACTTAAGAGGATCGCCCGCCTCTTCTCTTCCCCGAGAACGAGAGACACTCAGTGTAGTGGGACCAAGCGTCCGTTGCTGGATCAAAAGGATCAATTCTTCCGAATTGCAGCATGCTGTGAGGGAGTTACTTTGATGGTTTGTACGGAGCTTCTACTTACAATTGCTGTGCGAGGTACAGTGCCGATTTTATTTCTCTTGCTTGCTTCTGTTTAACTTGTTTAACCCTTGTCACCAGTTTGTTAAATCCTCATCGTCAGTTTGTTGAATCCTAGTCACCAGTTTGTTGGATCCTGTTCACACGCTTGTTGGTAAGGGGTGGCCCATTTGGTACTAATGATAGAGTTGAGTAGCAGACACTTCATAGGTAGTTTATTTACAAAGGTACTCAGCAGCAACTAAAAATGTGCTAACACTTCAAACTATCTCTATACTAACTACTGATTACAGACTACTAACTAGAGGTAGCCTGCGCTACTCTGCTATTGGATACTAAGATCATATGATTTTCCATTATACCATTCTTTGACGATTTGAACGGAGGAATTTCTTCTCTCAGAGGGTAGTGAATGTCTGGAATTCTCTACCCTAGAGAGTTGTGGAGGCTAGATCACGGAAAGTATTTAAAAAGGAGGTAGACAGATTTTTGAAATATTGGGGAATTGAGGGCCATGAGGAGCTGGCACAAAAGAGGAGTTGAGGCCTGGGGCAGACCAGCCATGATCTTATTGAATGATGGGGCAGGCTTGAGGGACCAAAAGGCCTAATCCTGCTCTTATTGCTTATGTTCTTATATTCTAAAGATTTGTTACACATCAGATTGCCACAGGTACCATAAGTTATATGAATCTGAATCATTTATGACAGGGCAGTTGATGAAAATTAATTGATGTTCGTGACATACTTTTCATTACTTAAGAGTTCAGATTTTAGAAATGCCTCAGCCAACTGTATGAAATACATATTTACATAAATACAGGAGTTGCCACAATATTTTTGTTATATAGAGCAAATTCAAGTATTCTTCCACTATTTTGTGAAGCAGCAGTCTGTCATTTCGAAAATAAAGTGCTTGAGAAAACTTTCAGTGCAAATTTAAATAATGCATTCTGTATTAAAATAGTCACTATATAAATTATTGTAATTCAAATTAGTAACTTCTACGAAATGGAAATCAAAAATATTCCCTTTGTAACTACACTTTGAGATATGAATTGGAAATTAAAACTTTCATTAAAGAAATCCAGCACTGAATTAATTGTATCAAGGTCAAGCTCTGAATCATTTCAGAAGCAATTTATAAAACAGCAATGATTACAGTTATAAAAATTCCCCTCCTCTGCATATCAATCATTCATATTATGGTTCCTTCAAAACAACACAATAGTCACACTGTAAACAAGCCCAGCTGTCAAATAGCACTCTAAATGAAAAAAGTTTCATTTAAAGAAATGAGGGTTAAAATTTCTGTGCGCTATTTTTTATGGAATTTCAATGCACTTACATCAGATTTGTGCGTGCACTCTTATATGGTCATAACTAAAATAGCATGAAGGAATTTGATATGAACATATTAACCAATGGACTAAAAATAACCTTGTTATGACGTGGCAGATGATGTGTGCCAGGCGGACCAAATCCACGAGTGGAACTTGGTCGCGCTTTCACAACGGTTTTGCAATTTGTATTTATTACGAGATGTGTGCAATGAATTCAGAATTTTTGTAATTCAGGAGTATTATTTCATGATTTGGATAATTGTATTATTACAACAGTTTATAAATGGCAGGGCTTATTGAGAATAATTAGTGAAACATATGGGATCTTGGCACACCATAACTTTACTGCTTTTATAAGTATAAAAGCAGTAAAGTTATGGGATGCCTTTATAAAACTCTGGTTAGACTGCAGCTAGAGTATTGCATCTAATTCTCATCACCACATTTTAGGAAGGATGTGGGAGTCCTTGAGAGGGTGCAGAGGAGATTTACTGGAATGGTTCCAGGTATGTGGGAATTTAACTTCAAGGTTAGGTTGGAGCAAATGAGTTTGAGGGGAGATCTGATAGAGGTGTACAAGATTAAGACGGGTTTAGATAAGGTAGACAAAGCAAAACTGTTCCCATTAGCTGATGGTATAAGGGCTAGGGGATCACAGATTTAATCTTTGGGGCAAGACATGCAGGGGGGAATATAAGGAGGAACTATTTTACGCAGTGGGTGGTAATGGCCTGAAGCTTGCTGCCTAAGAGAGTGCTGGAAGGAGAGGTGATCAGTAATTTGAAATGGAAATTGGATGGGCACTTAAGGGAAATAAACTTGCAGGGCTACACGGATAGAGTAGGGAATGGGCCTGACTGGATTGCTCTGGATAGCACTGGCATGGACTTGATGGGCTGAATGGCCTCCTTCTGTGCTGTAATAACTATGACGCTAAGATCTTTAGAGATTTTTAAAAATTAAATTAAAATATATATTAACAAAATAAAAGATTTCGAGCGCATACATAAGACTACAATTACTACTATAATGACGCCTAAAATTCCTACTTAACCTGACACTCAGTTACACTCCCTTTAAGGCACTGTCCAAAATAGATTTTAGATTTAAAACAGGCTCAGCAAGTTAACACAATACCCTGGACAGTGGAATTCCAAATGGCTTTTCCCTAGCTTCAAGTTCATTAGATAGCAGACTTATGCACAAATGCTGGAGGCTTCATTAAGGCTTTTCACACACTCTTGTTAGATCTTACATGGCCTTCTCCTGACACATAGGGCAGAATTTTACGTCCTGCAGGCGGGCGCGCACCTGACTCAATTGAGCTTTAAATAGCACGCAATATTTCGGTCAGATGGCGTGCGTGAGAGTTGGCAGCGCGCCCATCGACAATTAAGAGGCCTATTAAGACCATTAAAGTATTAATTAAGACAGATTTTTCGCCGTCCATCCAACCTTATGGTTGGCAGGCAGGCGAATCAGCCAGGCGGCCTTTGCATTTTTGAGCATTAGACAGCATCGAAACGAGAAAGATTAATGTTGGAGTAGATCCTTCAGAATTTCCTGGTGAAGGGTCCCACAGAAAATATTATTTCTGTATCTCTTCTTCCCCCCCACCCGACCCTAAAGAAACTGACAAAACAAATAACCAAACTGAAAATACGCTGGTATACTAACGGATGAGAACAGATAGTGGCAATCCCAAAAGCTGTGCAAGTAGGCACACCCTTACATTGACAGAAGTATAGGAGAGGGTAGGATACAAGAAAAAGGAAAGTATATGCTTTACAAAATATATTTTAGGTAAAAGGGAGAAACAGACAATGACCACTGACAACTAAAGCACAAAATCCTGATAGCAATTATAATGTGTTAATTCTAATGGCAGTTTGTTGTATCATCTGCATTTCAGCCACCAAGACAAACCAGACAGTGGCTACTGGACAACAAGGGCTGTCCGTTGACCAGTTGACTCATAACTCCAGTGTGCAACTCTTGCACATGTGGGCAGTATATGATGAAAGTCACGCTGCCACAAGAAACATGACTGAGCAGACCACTAGCATGCTGAAACAGTTCAGCTGTCTGAACAGCTCTCGGGGAGCTTTGCAATACTTGGCAGATCATGTATCAAGATTGGTGGCGGTCTGCTGCAAATTACAGAACCTTGCCAACATGATAAAGCACTTGTCACCAGCTATGTAACAGTCAACTGAAAAAGGAGGAGGAAGAAGAAGAAGAGGCAACTGACACATCTCCTTTCTGGCCATGCTGTCCATGATCGAGTCATCCGACTACAGTACCAGTGAATGCAATCCCAATTCCAATTCACAACAGCCCCACATCTTACCTTCGCTCTTTAATGACCATCACATCATCTTCATATCCACAATGTTAAAGTAAAGCCACCAGAAAATAAACATTCCAAATAAAATTTATAAACCAAACCATGCCATATTACATACAAAAGCATGCAGATAGACACATAGAAATATGGTGTTGTGACTATTATGAGACCTGGCTCAAAGAAGGGCCGTACTGCCCTGGACACAAATATTCCTGGACACAAGGTGCTCAGGAAAGAAAAGCAAGGAAGGAAAGTGGGAGGGCGGCTGTATTGATTAAGGAGAACATCGCAGTGCTGGAGAGAGTGGATGTCCCAAAGGGGTCAAGGGCAGAATCTATTTGGCTGGAGCTAAGGAACAAAAAAGGTGCAATTACATGTTTTGGTGTAGTCTATAGGCCACCAACTAATGGGAAGGATGTTGAGGAACAAATTTGCAGGAAATTACAGGGGGGTGCAAGAATTATAGAATAGTTATAATGGGGGGTTTCAATTATCCAAATATAGATTGGGATAATAGTAGTGTAGAGGATAGGGAGGGGCAAGAGTTCTTAAAGTGTGTTCAGGAGAATTTTCTACAGCAGTATGTGTCCAGTCCAATGAGAAAGGAGATATTGCTGGACCTGGTTCTAGGGAATCAGGTGGGCCAAGTGGATCAAGTGTCAGTGGGAGAACATTTTTGGGACAGTGAATATTGTATCATAAGGTGTAGGTTGGCTATGGAGAAGGACAAGGAGCAATCCGGAGTAAGAATGATTAGCCGGGGAAAACACAACTTCAATGGGGTAAGAATGGTTCTAACCCAGAGGAATCAAAGGTTGGCAGGCAAAACAGAACAATGGGCTACCATAAAAGAAGAGATAGTTCAGGTACAGTCGAAGCACAAAGGGGAAAGGCAGGGCAAAGAAATCCAGGGCTCCCTGGATGACAAAATAGATAGAGATCAAGATGAAGAAGAAAAAGTGTGCTTATGATAGTTGTCAAGTGGATAATACAACAAAAAACCTGGTTGAATACGGAAGATTCAGAAGGGAATTGAAAAAGCAAAGAGGAGAAGCAAAAAGAGAGTACTAACATAAAAGAGAATCTAAAAAGTCTTCTATAGGCATATAATTGGCAAAGGGTGATAAAAGGAGGAGTGGGGCTGATTAGGGACCAAAAAATGAGTTTGTGCATAAGGGCAGGGGGCATGGCTGACGTGTTAAATTAATACTTTGCATTTGTCTTTACCAAGGAACAAGATGCAGCATAGGTCATAGTGAAACAGCAGATAGTTCGGACAGTTGAATTGATAAAGTAGCATTGGATAGGCTGTCTGTAATTAAAAGTTAATAAGGCACCAGGGCTGGATTAGATGCATCCAAAGATACTGAGGGAAGCGAGAGTGGAAATTGCAGAGGCACTGGCCATAATTTTATAATCTTCTTTAGACTCAGGGGTTGGGCCAGAGGACTGGAGAATTGCAAACGTTACACCCTTGTTCAAAAAAAAAGTGTAAAGATAAGCTAAGCAACTACAGGCCAGTCAGTGTAACCTTAGTGATGGGGAAGCTTCTAGAAACAATAATTTGCGGCAAAACTGCAAAGGAGCCTGAATGCATAAGCCATTGAAGGTGGCAGGGCTAGTTGAGAGAGTGGTTAATAAAATATACAGTATCCTAAGCTTGATCAATAGGGGCACAGAGTACAAAACTAAGGAAGTTATGTTAAACCTGTATAAAACACTAGTTCAGCCTCAATTGGAATATTGTGTCCAGTTCTGGGCGCCACACTTCAGGAAGGATGTGAAAGCATTAGAGAGGGTGCGGAAAAGATTCACAAGAATGTTCCAGGGATAGGAACTCCAGTTACGTAAATAGATTGGAGAAGTTGGGACTGCTTTCCTTCGAGAAGGGAAGGCTGAGAGGAGATTTGATAGAGGTATTTAAAATCATGAGGGGTCTGGACGGAGTAGATAGGGAGAAACTATTCCCATTGGTGGAAGGATCGAGAACCAAAGGGCACAGATTTAAGGGCCAGGGTTTTTCAGTCAGCGTGCCGAAACGCCGGCGCGTAAAATGATGCGTGATGACGTTGGGCATGCATCCCGATGTCATCGCGCTGTCTCACGATGGTTCGTTCGGTGGGCACGCACCGGAATCGGTTGCGCGCCCGCTAATAATTGATAGGCCCATTAAGGCCATTAACGAAGTAATTAATGTCAAGTTTACGCTGCCCGTCCAACCTAACAGTTGGCGGGCAGGCAAAAAGGTCAAGTGGCTTTAGTGTTTTTTAGGAAACCTCATCCACAAGAGGGATGAGGTTTCCTAAAGCTTATACTACTTAAATAAAAAGTTTCTATGAAAAATAAAAACATGTCCCATCTCATGTGACACAGTCACATGAGGGGACGTTTCATTAAATTTTCAATGTCTTAAAATTTTTTTTTTTTAAAACCGCTTCAATCTCCAAGGCAGCTCCGTGCCTCAGGGAGACTGAAGCACTCTTTTGCGTGCATGTGCAAAAGAGCGCTGGACCTGACTCTCGCTCCTCCCCCTGCCCACACAGGTAGCATTCAGCCCTGCCACTCACGTATTACACTGGGCGGGCCTTAATTGGCCTGCCCGCGTAAAATGGCGGTGTGGAGCTGATCGCGGGCAGCGGTCAGCTCCATGGCCGCCCTGCCCACTCCTGCCGAGCCCGCCCAACGCAAGAAAAATTCAGGCCAAGTGACAAAAAAAGCAATGGTAACATGAGGAAAAACCTTTTCACACAGCAACTGGCTAGGATCTGGATTGCACTGCCTGAGAGTGTGGTGGAGGCAGGTTCAATCGAAGCTTTCAAGAGGAAATCAGATTATTATCTGAAAAGGGAGAACGTGCAGGGCATCAGGGAAAAGGCGGGAGAGTAGCACAAGGTGATCTGTTCCTTCAGAGAGCCAGCACAGGCACAACAGGCCAAATGGCCTCCTTCTGTGCTGTAACCATTCTTTGATTCTATAATGACCCTTATGCATTCCCTCCGTGCCTGTCTTCTGGGTGCGTTTGCCGGTCCTAGTGCTCCTATGCAGTGCTACACCAATGGCTGCAGCATGGCTTGCAGAAGACTGCTATCTTTCAGTGGGGGAAACAAAGTGTTCTTTCAGGACAATCTCAAGCAGCTTCAGGCCTAAAAGGCCCAGCTTCAAACTGCAGCATTTCTGTATGTGCAGCAGGAGTCTGGGGTGCCAGGCTAGGCATTGGCAGAGTAGCAGTGGTGGGAGGATAAATGCTATCATCCTGAGGGGGGACAACAGGTTTGTGCTCCATATGCCCACTGTTGTTCCCACGGGGTGGTGCCTCAGTAGCTTGAGCAATGTGTTGGAGGACAGATTGCTGGAATGTTGTGACACCTTGCATGTCCCTTTGAACACTGGTATCTGCAGCTATGATGGCAGCAGTCTGGGACTTCATGGTAGCAAACTGAGCTTGCATGACTTCAGTTTGAGCATCCACTGCAGCACTCAGACATTGGCTCGCTTCTGCTTGTGTTGCAATGGAAGCGGAGATATCAGCCACCACAGGCTGCATCATTAATCAGCCCATGAGTGTTCTCATGGAGTTGAGTACCACTTCCACGCTGGAAAGGATGGTCTCCAAGCTCTGCACAAAGCCCTGTGCCAAGTTGTTGCTGACTCCTCTAAGCTCCTTGACATTTGTATACAGGAGTAGGACTGCCAAAGTACCATGCATTTCAGCAGGCATACCCATTAGCCTTCTTCTTTGGCCACCACTTCGAAGTCCTCAGCTGAATCCTTGGCAGCAGATCTCATGTGCAACCTTATCTTTCAGCGAGCTGGCACCTGTGCTATACCTTCCCTACACTGGCTGCAGTCCAGTCATACCCTGTGTCTCACCACGTGTGGTTCTTGCCTTTAAGCTACCTTCCAAAGTACACACAGTGTCAGTATCTGAGTTGGTGGCTGCGAGTGTGAGAGTTAGTGATGATATTTCTTCTTTCTCACTGTCTTCCTGCTCTTCCACCTCTTGCTTTTCTATCACTGCCTGGCCAGGTGCCAGTTCTTGGGTATCTAAGAAGAAAAAGGCACAAGGTTAGGGTTTTGATGAGGGGAATGGTCGGGGGGGAAGCAAAAGATGCATGCTTAGACCATCTTCTGCTTTAAAATAGAAAAGGTTGTAGAATGAAGGTAAAGTGAGATGCGAGAGAGACAATTTGGTATGAGCATACTATCATCTTGATGGCTTCAGTCCTGCCACTGACCGAGGCTTTAGTCATGGCTGCTTGAATGATGGCGAGCATTGGCTCCTCTACTGGGTAAGGACATGCAGTTGAGTCTATCCCCTGCCTTCCAGGTATGTGCCACCTTGTCCTGCAAGAGGAAGGGAAGTGCATCACCAAGTGTGGTGGGCAATGTGGCTGTAGTGGCTGGCAGCCTGTGCAAGCTGTGAGATGTGGGCATAAGGCTTGCAGCAGTGCTAAGTGTGAGGGTGAGGTGATGCTTTGAATGTTAGTTAGGTATGAGTCATAATTTATAGAGATTATTGCTGATGGGGGTGTGGTATATTGTGTGAGGCTACTGCTGCAGTTGGTGGGAGATAGCATTTGAACATACACTCCCACTGACCTTGTCCACTCGTGTAAGGTCACTGAAATTCTTGTGACACTGTAGCCAGGTCCTCTTGATTGCTAGCTATCTAGGCCCACTACCTTCTCAAAGTTTGTCTGGAACACCTCTTGCACCCTGTGGATAGATTACATCTGTCCTGCTCTCTGCCTCCTGCACCAAGGCCTCCAGTAATAAAAGCTGGAAGCCTGCTGTTTGCCACGTTGTGGCATTCTTGGGTCTTGCCCAGGTTAAACTCAATTTTACAATGACTTCCAGTACCTGCTCCCTTTAAGAGGTGTAGGTTGGCTTTAAGTAGTGCAGGCTAGGTTAAACTCACGTTAGCCTTTCATGATTTTGCTCTGGCATGCAGCCACTCAATAGTGCGTTTAACATTGGCTGAATGAAGTTTGCGCGTTGCCTGCATGAAAAGCAACGGGGATTGCTAATCATACATCGTGATACTCTTGCCTGTTTTCAGGAGTTATCAAATTTTCTGGCCAAAGAGTCTGGCCTTATAAATCAACCTGGGCGTTACCTTTGTGGCTCTTAAATGCACTGTTTCCCAAACTTGGATGGCTCCTGTGCATCTTAATGACCAAAACTGGACAGGGTGCAGTCGGATCAGAGGATTCTTTAGTGCAAGAATGACATCCCATGACTTGCCATCTACTAAATTAACAAGGTGGCTCAACATTGTTGCTCCACAGGGACTAGACTTGTTTACTGCCAAGTTTAGCACCTAGGTGTTTTTCAATTTCACCCTTCGCTAATTATAGATTTTCACGCTTTCAGTATTTCTTTCTCTTACGAAGTACAGCACAATCCCCTCCCACACTGCCTGTACTTGATTGCAGTATTACCATACCATTATGGGCCTTTAATTATGCTTGCTTCGCGAACTTTGGAAATAAATTAATTCTTGATGTTTAACTAACTTTGCGCTGTATTTATCAGAAACTCCTGAGGATTGGATAAGTGCCTATGCCTAATATCGGTTTAAAAAGGGAAGTGCATATCTGGAAACTATATTGGTAAGGAAACTCAAAACAATTTGAAAGAAAAGCACTTGGAGACATAACTTGTCAAAACAAGTTAGTATTGTTTCAGGGAAGGGAGGTGATGCTAAATGAACCAACTGGAATCTTTTTGAAGATAACACTGGCATGATGGACAAAGTTATGCAAGGATTTCATATCAGCAATCAGGGTTGAAGGAAGGAGTCACAGAATGGAAGGAAATTTTCATTAAGTAAATTATCACAAGATTAGGATTAGTTTCAAACAGGCCATATTTAGGTTGTGTAAAAATGTAATGCCTCATTTGAAATATCAAAAAGCAACATGTTTCCCCAGTGCCAATTGCAAGATAAATTATATCCTCACATGTATGGGTATGCTTGGGAATTGGATTTTTCAATGCAAATTTGCATAATTTATTCAACAAAGCTTTATTCACGACAGGACATGTAAGGTGAAAGAGCTAACTTGCTAAGTACATGAATGATGAAAATGTAATTTGACTGATGAAGCTCTTTTCTTCCACAGGGCAAACAGAATTTGCAGTTTCATGAAGGAAAAGATTTTTGCAATGCTCTCAAACAAATGGTATTATTCCACATTATCTCAACAGAAATGAAAATCGGTGTTGATAGTTCTTATTCAAAGCACTTTAAAAAAGTTTCAAATGTTCACAAGAAAATGGGCAAATGAGCAAGCTTCCTAGAAGCTCACCACAGCAGACACTTTCCTGTCTGTCAGTGCCACAATCATTTTTAAATAGGCATCTCCTCCTCTCAGCCTTGTTCCAACATCTGAACATCAGACAACAGTCCAGAAAAATCCATCGATCAATGATAAGGCAATGGCTTTCCCAGTTATCTACTATCAAACAAAATGGTCTTCCCATTAAAAATCAAGGAAAACTTTCAGTAAATTCTGTCATCAATAATGCTTGACTAAACAAAATATAAGGATACAGATAGAATGTGGATTTGACTGGCTTTAACGTGCTTACACGTCCCCACTTTGGGTTTGATCCTACATACAATGTTCCACCAGAGGCCAAGCAGACTATCTTCTCCTCAGCTTTTGCCAATGCTATTCAGGAACCAGCTACTTGTTGGCTTGTTGCTACTTGTTGTTACAAGTCTAGCTCAGGGTGACTGACATGTTGATTTATTTCTCTCTATGGGAAAACACCCTGCACTTCATTTACCACTGTCCCTGATGATCCAGCTGAGCTTGGAAACTTCCCACCTATGGAATGAGAACCCACCATCCACCAGCCCATTTTGGAAGCACTCTTGCTTCTGACCAAGAAGATTGTACATGCAAGCTACGTTATGGATTTGCATATATAACCTTGGCTTAAACTTCATACTGCACCGAAGGACTACTGCATCGAAAGTGCCATTGTTTGAATGAGATGTTAAACTAAGGTACTGTCTGCATGCTGAGGTGGACTTACAACAAAAATGTCAAATTAAAGTGACAAGGCCAGTTGTTCATTCCATACAAGAGAGTGGGGAAGCACAGAGTGATCTGGGAACAGAATGTTTCATGAACCGTGTGCTAAGCCAGGAATTTGGTGCAAGCGGGATATTTCTATTAAATATTTCTCAAGCTATAATTTAGATTAACAGTTAGAATCTCACTTAAAACATTAAAACTGCAAGCTAGTCGAGATACCTAGTTAATAGAAACCGCCTGGCAGTGACAGTTAACTGTCCATCAACTAAAATTGGTTCTCTGAATAAATCTAAACTATTGTGGCAGGAAGCTGACTTAGCAGCTGTAACTTGAGCGTGCTTCCTAAGTAAGCTCTCTGTATAGACAGTGTTTGCTACTGCACCTAGCGATCTGGGAACAGGGTGTTTCATGAATTAAGTCAGGAATTTGGTACGAATGTTTGTGGGTGGGTGGGTGGTGGGGGTGGAAGGAGGTGCTGCTTTTTATTCTTTTTGTTTTACCCCCAGCATCTGGTGAGAGTTCTTCTTTTGTCTCTAAGCTAGGAGACTGTAACTTGCTATTACTTTAATTTACCAAATTAGTAACTGGTTGACTAATCAAATAAATAAGGTTAAGCAGACATGGCAGAGCAGTGGTGTGTTATGATTGCAACATGTGGGAGTTTGTGGAATGTTTTGCAGTCCTGGGCAACTGTACCTACAGTAAGTGCCTGCAACTTGAACAACTTTGGCTCAGAGTTGCTGAGCTGGATTCCGAGCTGCAGACATTGCACAGCATTAGAAGGGAGGACAGTTACCTGGTTACTTTGTTTTGGGAGGCAGACACACCCTTAGGTTAAGTCCCACTTTGGAGTTGGTCAATGGTCAGGAGGGTGTGGCGGCAAGTCAGGCAGACCTGGGGATCCAGCATGTAGTGATGGAGGAGCTTCAGCCCTTCACTTTAACCAAAGTACCGCATTATCCATGTAGGTACCACGTGGATAAGAACAAGGACTGCATAGTGGATGAACAAATTGACCATGGTGCAGAAGGCCATTCAAGTGCAGGGTGGTAAAGAATGTGGTAGTGATAGGAGACAGTATAGTCAGGGTGATAGATACTGTTCTCTGCAGCCGCATGACCAGGAGTTCCAAAGACTGTATTGCATGTCTGGTGCCAAGGTGAAGGGCATATTGTGGCTGGAGATGAACTTGGAGTGGGAGGGGGTGGATCCAGTTGTCATGGTCCACATAGAAACAAATGACATAGGTAGAACTAGGAATGATGTTCTGCTGAGTGTTTCATGCTGAGGTGTGCACTCTGCTGAGAGTGTTTGAGGAATTAAGACCCAAATTAAAATGCAGAGCCTCAAAGGTAATAATCCCTGGATTGTTACCTGAGCCACATGCCAAGTGGCATAGGGTCAAGCAGGTTAGAGAATTGAACATATGGCTCAAAGGCTGGTGTGGGAAGAAAGGGTTTTGATTCATGGGACACTGGCACCTGTACTCGGGAAAGAGAGAGCTGTTCCATTGGAATGGGCTTCACTTAAACTGGGCTGGGATCAGAGTCCTGGTGAATCGTATAACTAGACTGTGGATAGGGCTTTAAACTAAAAGCATGGGGGATAGGGGGTGGGGGAGGTGGGGAAGAGAGGGTTCAGGTGATTTAGAAATCTAAAGAGAAAAGTTGAGACCGACGGGACAGTCCAGCAATTACAAACAGAGTGCAACAGGAAGGGACAGGGAGTTTAATAGTAATAGGGCATCGGCAAATAAGGTCCATGCAAATAATGGTAATTAGAAAAATTAAAGGCTCTTTATCCGAATGCGCGAACCCACAAAGCATGAAGATAGATGAACTAGTGCTAATGGTACAAATAGAGATATATGGTTTAGATTTAACGCTCATTGCAGAGATATGGGCCAGGATTTTGCCGTCAAAGAGCAGGGGGTAGGGCCCGCTCACCAACGTGTAAAATGAGGTGGGATGACATCGGGTGGAACTCCCGATGTCACCCCGTCTCATTTCAATTTTCAGGCTGGTGGGGGCTCAGCCAAATCAGCTGTGCGCCCGCCAACCTGTCAATGGCCTATTGAGGCCGTTGACAAAGTAATTAACGTAATTAGTGGACCTGCCCGTCCAACCTGAAGGTTGGCGGGCAAGCCGGGAGCCCTGGCGGGCATTGGAAAAAGCATGAAACCTCATCCACGGGCAGGATGAAGTTTCATGTAGGTTTTTAAAAATTTAATAAAAGTGTAACTAAAAGTGATGGACATGTCAGGGGAATTTTATCTTTTTGTTTTTAAAATTTTTTAATGTGGAGCCAATTTCCCTGAGGCAGCATGCGCGAAAGAGCGCACTCTTGGCTCAGGGATTCCCCCCCTGCCCACACAGGGAGCGCATAGCATAGCTTAATTAGCCCGCCCACGTAAAATGGCACGCACCCCCATTCGGGGGCGCTGGTCGGAGGCGTGCTTCCACGCGCCCACTCCTGAACATCCCCCCCGCCAACGGAGGGAAAATTCTGCCCATGGTTACAAGATGACCAAGATTGGGAAATAAATATTCTAGGGTACACACATTTCAACAAGACAGGCAGAATAGAAAAAGAGCAGTAGATAGAATGGTATAGGGTGACATAAGGACAGTAGTGAGAAAGGATCTTGTCTCAGAAGATCAGGAAGCAGAATCAGAATGGATGGAGATTAGGAATAACAAGTGTCAAAAACGCAAGAGGGAGTAGTTTATAGGCTCCCTAACAGTAGTTATACTGCTGGAGAGAGTTAAACAAGAAATCACTGGAGCTTATAGTAAAGGCAATGTAATAATTATAGGGGGCTAATCTTCATAGCTACATCATCATACATACGGACTTCATATAGACTGGAGCAGTCAAATTGACAAAGGTGGGCTGGATAATGAGTTTTAGAATGCCTTTGTGACAGTTTCTTGGAACAATACATTGTGGAACCAATGAGGGGCAAAGCTATCTTAGGTCTAGTGTTGTGCAATGAGGCAGGGTTAATTAATAGTCTCATAGTAAAAGGTCCACTGGGAACTAGTGATATAATACAATTGAATTCCATTTAAGTTTGAAAGTGACTGACTCCAGTTCTAAACTAGAATCTTAAACTTAAACAAAGGCAATTACATAGGTATGAGGCGGGGAGCTGGCTAAGGTTGATTGAGCAAATTGACTAAAAGGCATGGTGATAAATAGTGAGACATTATTTAAAAATTCAAAATGTTCAACAAAAATACATTACATTAAAAAAAACTCAGCAAGGAAGATTCAACCATGTTTACTAAGAGTTAATTAAAATTAAAAGAGGCTTATAATGCTGCAAAGAATAGTAGTAAGCCTGAGGATTGAGAGTGTTTCAGAAACCAGCAAAGGGCCACCAAAAAGTTGATTAAAAGGGAAAAAATAGAATATGACTATAAACTAGCCAGGAAAATAAAAACAGTTTGTAAGAGCTTTTACAAGGATATAAAAAGGAGAGTAGCTAAAGTAATTAGTCCCTTAGAAGCAGAGACAGGAGACATCATCATGGGAAATGAGAAAATGGCAGAGACATTGAACAAATATTTTGATAAAAGCAAAAAACGGCAGATGCTGGAAATCCAAAACAAAAATAAAAATACCTGGAAAAACTCAGCAGGTCTGGCAGCATCTGCGGAGAGGAACACAGTTAACGTTTCAAGTTCGTATGACTCTTCAACAGAACTAAGTAAAAATAGAAGAGAAGTGAAATAATTTCATATTTCACCTCTCTTCTATTTTTACTTAGTTCTTTTGAAGAGTCATATGACTCGAAACATTAACTGTGTTCCTCTCCGCAGATGCTGCCAGACCTGCTGAGTTTTTCCAGGTATTTTTATTTTTGTTTTGAACAAATATTTTGTCTTCTTCAAAGTGGAAGATACAAATTACATACCAGAAATAGAGGGTAACAAGAAGCTAATAAGAGTGTGGAACTTAAGGCAATTCATAATCAGTAGATTAATAACATAGTAATATGTTATTACTATATTATTAACATATTGAAGAAATGTAAGGGACTAAAATCCAACAAATCCCCAGGACCTGATGGCCTACACCCTAGGGTTCTAAAAAAAGGTAGCTGCAGAGATAGTGGATGTGCTAGTTATGATTTTCCAAAATTCCCTATATCCAAGAATGGTCCCAGTGGAGTGCAAGTCAGCAAATGTAACTCTGCTATTGAGGAAAGGAGGAAGTGAGAAAACAGACAACTATAGGCCAATCAGTCTGACATCAGTCATCAGGAAAATGCTGCAATCTATTATTAAGGAAGTCTTAACAAAGCTCCTAGTAAATCATTGTCTGATCAGACAAAGGCAGCATGGTTTTACAAAAGGGGAACCATGTTTGGCAAACTTATCACAAGTTTTTTGAGGATGTAACTAGTAAGGTAGATAAAGAGAACCAGTAGATGTAGTATACTTGGATTTCCAAAAATATTCCTGTATGGTTCTGTTCTTACTGATCTAATTGTATACAAAGTATCTCCACTCTTACAACATCCTCCCAACCTCTTGAACTTACCATTCCTGACTCTGGCCTTATATGCATCTCCCTTCATTTTCCTTTGCCATTGCTGCCCCTAAAAAAAATTCCACCTCTTTATATCTCCCTCCTCCTTTATGGCCCTCTTTAAAACACATCTCTTTGACCAAAGTTTTGGTCACCCTTTCTTCTTTGCTTTAGTTTTCATTTTTGTCTCATTACGCCTCTTTAAAATGGCTTGGGATAAATTGATTATAAGGTGCCATATAAATGCAAGTTGTTGTATATTTTGTCACAGGGACGAGGGGAAAAATGATAGAGTGGGACTTGGCTGTGGATAATTTCCTCAGGCCAAAATCCTGTGACATTCATTGTCTTGGTTTCCCTTGAAGAATGATCAAAAGGCTAAATAGTGGAAGATACTCAGTGCCCATGGATTCATACCCCAGCAACAGTCAGTGCCTGAAAAGAGTTGGGGATTGGATTTTAAAACAAGACTATGTACCTCATAAGTCACATAAGCAGAAGACACAATGGATGTAATAGAATCCACCATTTATTCTACCATTTGTCAAGGTACTATGACTTATTATTGTTTACTGTATACCATGCTTTCTATTTGACTGCTAATTCATAAGGCATTTCTTCACATTGACTTTGTTGTTAATGTTGCAATAATAATAATAAATTATAGAATCTCAGAGCACAGAAGGAGACCATTCAGCCCATCAAGTCTGCACCGACTCTTTCAAGGGGAAATCTTGTTAGGCCTACTTCCTTGCTCTTTCCTCATAGTCCTGCAATTCTTTATTCTTCAACTATTTATCCAATTCCCTTTTGAAGACGACTATTGAAAATCACTATGCCTTTATAGATTCAATATGTCTGTCTGAACAAAGTGATCAGGTAAAATTTGCCAAAGTTTCCACTTCTAATTGTTATCCAGCAATTCCATCTGGAAACATGTGTACAGGTGTTGGGTATAAACAAGAATAGGCTCAGCTATGATGGTCCCTGGTCAAATAGTTTGCTAACACCCACACATGAAGAATGGCGACACAAGTCAGGTACCAAAGACTGCCAAGGTGCCCATGGAATTATATTCCAGCAAGGTGTCAAACCTTCCAGGAGAGGAGGAGTGGGGAAAACTGGTGAACAAAAGGGGGAGAAACTCTAGCTCCACCTTCGCAACAACTTTCCACACAGCAACATAAATGTTGCTCACTCCCGCATTAGCCATTTTTATGTAATTTCTAAAGCAGACGGGCAATTTAAGGGAGAAAGAAATAAAGACTTGGTTTCGTATTGTGCCTTTTGCAACTTCATGAATGTCCCAAAGCATGTTATAGCCAATGAAACACATTTGAAGAATAGTCATGATTAATATGTGGGAAGTAGGACAGCCAATTTGCAGACAGGAAAGCGCCGAGAAACAGCAACACAAAAATGACCAAATTATCTGTTTAAGTGTTTGTTGAAAGATAAATGTTGGTTGGGACGCCAAGAGGACTCAACTACTCTTCTTGAATAGTGCCAGGGGATTTTTTTTTTTACATCCACCTGAGAGGGCAAACTCTCACGTTACTCATTCATTGAAAGATGGCACTGTGAAAGTGTGCCGCACTCCCTAAATGCTGTATTGAATGCCAGTCTAGCATTATGTGCTCAGGTCTTTGGAGTGAGACTTGAACCCACAACCCATTGAGTCAGAAGTGAGGGTGCTCCTACTGAGTCATGGCAAACAGTGGTATGCAATTGAGCCAGTTTTGTCCTGTGAGCTCATATCCACTAAGGAATGGGTTGAGACTGCCCACACTCACTTGAAAAAGAACTCGAACAACCAGAAAGAGACCTCTATCCAATTAGTTTGGGAGGCTTCAAATCAAGGACTAGATGCGAAGGGACAATGTGCTAACCCACTGTACCACCTTTACAATAAATATCAATGTTGGTCCTCATCAAATTACCAGAGGACAACATGTCAGGTGCATAAAATTAAGCCCAGACAATCCATTAGATTAGTTAGATAATGTTAGTCAACTCAATCTCAGGCCTCCTACTTCAAAATTCTACATGTTTTACCCATTATCATGTTATCTTTGTACTGATATTTCCAAGGTCTTTGACAATCAAGCATGTAGCAGACATTTAGGTCAACGATCCTCCATAATCATATCTAGATAAAAATCATTTATTGTGAGGGATTTAAGTACTATATGAATTCTGTTTGACTAAATAGTAGCTAGAAAGAAAACAGGTATCTACACAGATAATCAACAAATGTATAGATCAATCAATATTTGATGAAGGGGAGCCAGTAGATGCAGTGTATTTGGATTTCCAGAAGGCATTTGATAAGGTGCCACTTTAAAGGTTATTGTATAAGGTATGAGCTCATGGTATTGGGGATAATGTATTACAGTGGTTTGAGGACTAGTTAACACACAGAAGACAGAGAGTCAGGATTAATGGGTCTTTTTCAGGTTGGAAAGGCATAAGTAGTAGAATGCCACAAGGATCAGTCCTAGGGCCTCAATTATTTACTATCCATATTAATGACTTGGAGGAGGGGGCAGAGTGTAAGGTATCCAAATTTGCTGATGATACAAAAGTAGATGGGAAGGCATGTTGTGATGAGGACATAAGGAATCTGAAAGGGGATATAGACAGGTTGAGCGAGTGGGCAAAAACTTGGCAGATGGAGTTTAATGTAGGAAAGTGTGAGGTCATGCACTTTTGTAGGAAGACTCAAAAGGCAGACTATTATTTAAATGGAGAGAGACTCTAAAAAATTGCAGCACAGAGAGATCTGGGTGTTCTTGTGCATGAAGCACAAAAAGTTAGTTTGCAGGTGCAGCAAGTAACTAAGAAGGCAAATGGAATTTTGGCCTAAATTGCTAGGGGTTTGGAGTTTAAAAATGGGGAAGTCTTGTTACAACTGTACAGGGTGTTGGTTGGCACAGTTGTGGGCCCCGTATTTAAGAAAGGATATACTGCATTGGAGGCAGTTCAAAAGAGATTCACTAGGCTGATTCCTGGGATGAAGGGGTTGACTTATCAAGAATAGCTAAACAGTTAGGCCTTTAATATTGGGTAGTTGAGGGCTATGGAGGGCTGGCCTGGGGCAGATCAGCCATGATCTTATTGAATGGCGGGGCAGGTTTGGGGGCCAAATGACCTACTCCTGCTCCTATTTCTTAAGTTCTCATCCATGCCTTTGTTACCTCCAGATTTGACTATTCCAATGCTCTCCTGGCTGGCCTGCCAATTTCTATCCTCCATAAACTTAACCATACCTAAAACTCTACTGCTTATATCCTAACTTGTACCAGTCCCATTCACTCAGTCCAACAGAGCCTTGATTTTAAAATTCTCGTCTGTGTGTTCAAATCCTTCCATGGTCTCATTCCTTCTTGTTTCTGTAACCTCCTCCAGCCCTACAACTCTCCAAGAACTCTACATTCCTCCAACGCTGGCCTCTTATGCATCACCCTACTTTCTTCGCCCCATTATTGGTGGTCATGTCTTCAGCTGTTTAGACTCTAAGCTCTGGAATTTGCTCCCCAAACCTCTCCATCTTTCCACCACTAAGGTACTCCTTAAAACCCATCTCTTTGACTGAACTTTTGGTCACTTGTCCTAATGTCTCCCATTTTTGGCTCAGTGTTGACTTTTGTTTGGTTGCACACAGTGATGTATCTAGGCACATTTTACAACATTAAATGTGCTATCTAAATTTCAAGTTGTTTTTGTTGTCATTATCAGCATAAAACATAGTACACATCTGTGTCATTATGTCATTTTATCATTATAAAACATAGTGCACATCTGTGAATGAATAATTACTTTCAGCACAGAGATGACTAAACTGGCAGCCCAGCCCAATGAATTGTTTTTTTTAAATAGTTATCAAAACCATGAAACAAAATCAAACCAACATCCCTGTATATTTCACTCTTAAAACAAAATGACGAATGCAAAATAAAACGTGCCAGCTTAAACTTGAATACTTACCAAAGAATTCTACGGTCAGGGCCAAAATCAGCTTCATAGTACCCATCTCTACAGTCTTTCCCAACCAAGTCATGTGGGTGGGGCTTGAAGGGTTCAACTTTCGTTACTAAAGTAACTAAAACTCTCCCTCTTCCAAAATAGTTTACGACCTGCATCGATAAAAGAACATACAGATCAGAACTTTAATGTTACAAAAGGGAAGGAACACTTAGATAAGCTATGCAAAGGAATCTTGTAAGTTTACATCCTTTTGTTTAAATGTTGCTTTTTATTACTCAGGTTTGCTAAATCTAAAGACATAGAATAACTTAAAATTTTAGCTGGGAAACAGCTCTATTCAGACAAACAGTACTTTCCTGGGGCTAACATGGTACAAAGCTAGTCACATAAACACAGCTGACACATTGGAACGTCTTCCACTCCCTCGCTTCTTGGGGTGGGCAGATTTTAGACTGCTTTTATGGCATTTCTTTCTGCTCTGAATGCTGACACAGCTGCAAAATCAGCACACCAGACTTATTTGAAATTCAATGTTAATTTTGACAGATATGTCGCAAGGTTTAACATTATAAATTGTACAATTTTAGTAAAGTAGAAGCCTCTGCATATACATGCAGGATTATCTATAAAGAGAGCTCACTCATTGTGAATATAATGTGAATAGGTCTAGCTCCTAGATGATTGTGGTTTCGAGTACAAATTAGATTCATTTTTAATACAGTGACAGGATCAAAACAGTTAATCTACAATTCAATCCATACTAAATTAAAAATTGTTTTTTCAAAATTAACCATGAGGAGAATTATTCTAATCAAGTATCAAACACACCAAGAAACAAAGTAAGGCATCAAGAACTGAGAGAGATTTCAGAGTGTACTGAATGAACTACAGAGATGGTGCCCAAAGCTAACTGGAAACTTAGTTAAACTCACTGGGAACAGGAAAGCTAGAATGACAATGATGTACAATTTTAGTAAGTTAGTTATTTCATTTTTAAATTTGTTTATTTATAAATAACTGTCAACATAATAATGATAAAGGCAATATATTTTCCCAATATTAAAATATTAAATCTTGCTTTTCCACAATTAGATTAATTGCAGCAATTTAACAAAGTGTGCTGTGGTAATACTGTATATTGTCATACCAATAATCCATGTGCAATATTGAGTCAAACCTCAATTGCCCATTCAGGGAGTTCCAACTGAATCATCAGCAAAAGACATCCAGTGATATGTGATTTAAAGGTTATTGTACTTAAAAGCAAATGACTTAGCAGTAAATTACCATATTCTACACCATGGAGTAAAGAGTGCTTTCTTGTTGAGAGCTACTTCACTTATGTTCTTTACTGAAAATTGATTTAAGAGGAAACAGTTCACACCACCTTTGGAACGTTGCTACACAGAAACAGGATTTACTTTTTGCGTTAAAACATTAGCCTTTCATTCCCATTGATGTATTCATTCTGTTTTTAATAGCTTTAAAAGGATTTCACAAGAAATAGGAGGTATTTTCACAGAAAGCTTAAAACTTCTTGTCTATGTATTGTAATGTTATACCCGTATGGAAGGAAATGTTCTATTATTATCTGTGCTGTGTTCCCCAGGAATGCTACCAGCTGATCTTCCTTCACACTTATACCGGAAACGCATACCACGTTGCTTGGGCTGCTCAACAATTTCGACATAAGGTTCACCTAAAAATAAAGAAAGATAATTGCAGCAACATGGAATTGCAAGTACACTACAACACATCAATCATACCAATAGAAAGACAAGTTAGAGATAAGGTATTTCCTACAATATAGAGAAGTCTCTTACCTTGAAGGGGAAGCCTTGACATAGCAGGCAGGTGACCTCGCACTGTAAAGACAGGATTCCAGAAATTATTATTGCTTATTATCTATTATAAAGGAATAAAAGAGAAACATATCTCCCTACTTAAGAATGGCAAGAAGTTTCCAATATGCCAGGATTAGAACTAGATTTTCTAAAGGATGACAATATATTTTTATATAAGCAAATTAATAAAGTGTGATTAAGGAAGGTATTGAAGATCTAAACTGATCGTTGGTGTTGCCCTCCGATGAGGTCACCATGAAACCATTCAAGTTTAAAATTAAATGTCACTTGAGTTACACCCACAACAAATGGTAGGTGTGCACTCAAATAGAAGTGATGCAGGTCCTGCTAAGTGTACCCACTAAAAACAAAAATAATCTCTTTCAGGCTTTTTCCTTTTCCTTTTATTTATAGAAATTATCCTCTATACATTATAAATACAGCTTTGTAGGTTTTCTGTCACAAACCATTTGTTATGTGTGTCAAAACAGTTGAAATCAAACTATTGAATATTATCCAATTATGGTAGTGCTTATTTTGAATACTCAATAATTCCTCTGATTTCACAAAAATAACTGGTTGGGACAGCCATGGTTATGCCTGGCTTCTGCAAAATTTCACCAGCACAATTTTTTAAATCACACAAGTCATAGTTAGAGAAAGCTAATTTGTGTAGGTCAGCCAAGAAAACATAGTGGCTTACACTTCTATACAGGACTGTAATTGTCTGTTCAGTTCGATCACCAACATATAAAGAATAAAATAGCAAACAATGTTAAAACTTATGAAATTAGGCCAAATATTAGGGTACACAATGAGATGCAGTAGTTTAAACAGAAATAAAGCTACCAAGTAATTTTAGACTATAGGTCCAACTCCCTTAGTAGTATATTCTGGTATCCTGTGTATGGTATTCAGATCACATGCTTAACTATGGGCATTTTTATATTAAGTTTTACTTTTAAAAAGTGACAGGCTGTTGAAAGTAATGTATGCATTTGGTTTAATTTGATACTTTTTACAGTTTTACTGAGGAACTGGTAATGATTGATGATAACCAATACAGTTACCCAATTTAAATTAAATGTTGGTGCAGGTACCAGTGGTTTGACATTGTGGCCAGCGGAAACAATGGTCTTTATGCAGATTAGTAACCATGGCCAATAAGTCTAGGAATCAGACACATAAACAAGGACAAATGACAGAAACAAAAATCAAGTCACTAGTTAGACGTATGACGTCAATAGTCATCAATTTAACTCTGCGGGCTAAGTTGAAAATGTCTTTTAAGCCTCAAGCGCCAGTCACAGTACTCTCTCTGTGTATTTAACATAAAATTCCTAAACTAAAAGTACTATTTGTTTAATGTCTCGCTGAGTTTTTTAAGACAAACAATAACATTGGAAATCAGTAACTGTACTGGAGTATCAATGTGCAGAGCAATTGGATCTCATTCTCACCCACACTGCTGTGAGAAACTAAAAGGCCTTTCCAATCTTATCACAGAGAGGAAAATAGGGCATCAAATCACCCATTGCTTCAGCGCCTACACCTGATTACCTCTATGTAGCCATGGAAGATCACGTGTCTGGAGTAACTGGATGTAAACAGATGGATTTTGTTTAACTCTTAAAATAAGCGACCTAGCTGAACAGACAATTACAGTCCTGAATAGAAGAGCAAGCTACTATGTTTTCTTGACTGGTCTACACAAATTAACTTTCTCTAACTATGACTAGTGCGATCTAAAAATAATTAATAACCATCTTCAGCTGCTTCATCAATGGCCTTCCTTCCATCATCACGTCAGAAGTGGGGATGTTCACTGATGATTGCACAATGTTCAGCACCATTTGCGATTCCTCAGATACTGAAGCAGTCCATGTCCAAACGCAGCAAGACCTGGACAATATCCAGGCTTGGGCTGACAAGTGGCAAATAACATTTGTGCCACACAAGTGTCAGGCAATGATCATCTCCAACAAGGGAGAATCTAACCATCAACCCTTGACTTTCAATGGCATTACCATTGCTGAATCCCCCACTATCAACATCCTGGGGGTTACCACTGACCAGAAACTTAACTAGACTAGCCACATAAATACTGTGGCTACAAGAGCAGGTCAGAGGCTAGAAATCCTGTGGCGAGTAACTCACCTCCTGACTCCCCAAAGCCTGTCTGCCATCAACAAGGCACAAGTCAGGAGTGTGGTGTAATACTCTTCATTTACCTTCAACAACACTCAAGAAGCTTGACACCATCCAAGACAAAGCAACCTGCTTGATTGGCACCACATTCACAAACATTCATTCCCTCTACCACCGACGCACATTAGCAGTGGTCTGTACCATCTACAAGATGCACTGCAGGAATTCACTAAGGCTCCTTAGAGAGCACCTTCCAAACCCATGACCACTACCATCTAGAAGGACAAGGGCAGCAGACACATGGGAACACCACCACCTGGAAGTTCCTCTCCAAGTCACTCACCATCCTGATTTGGAAATATATCGCTGTTTCTTCACTGTCGCTGGGTCAAAGTCCTGGAACTCCCTCCCTAACAGCACTGTGGGTGTACCTACACCACATGGACTGCAGTGGTTCAAGAAGGCAGTTCACCACCACCTTCCCAAAGGCAATTATGAATGGGCAATAAATGCTGGCCCAGCTAGTGAAGCCCACATCCCATGAACGAATAAATAAATTAAATCAATGGCTGCCTTCCAACTTCCACACTCATTATGGAAACGGCACAGTCCGCACTATAGCCTTTGCAAATCTGCTGCCAATACAACTCCAAATCGGCTGATAGCCACTTTCAGTGTCGATTGAGCTACTTCAATATTACAAAGTGCCCCATTTTGAGGAGTTGGCTAGAAAATAACATCCCCTTAGTTTGACGAGGCTGCTTTTAGCAAACTGCCCTGTCCTCCAGCGTTCCCCGCTCATCAACTACAATCCTGTAACTTTAAATGTTAGGCACTAGGGACCACTTCCAATCCAGCTAATATTTTCAGTTACAACATTAACTTCTTTGGGGGGGGGGGGGGAGGGTTTACATTCCAGCGGGCCGGTCTAGCAATAAAATTCCACATATATCACGCCCGTGCCTATTGGGTCGCCCTTCATTCTTCAGATAAAGATACACCCGCTTCCCCCCTAGTTTAAACTGGTAAACTTAAGGGAAGTTTCTGGTCGTTTTGTTCTCATCATCGCCCACGATAGTTTCATCAAGTCTCTCGTTTGTAGTTTCATCAGACATTTTATGAAGAGACAGTAACTCAGATGCCTTTCAAACACATTTTACTTTCATTAGATACTTCCTCATTGAGTTACGCCGTGAGGCAACAGCTTCGTCCGAACACGGCCTATATACACTTTCCCCTCACTCTCTCAACTGCCGAAGAAATATGGGGCAGTTGTCGGTCTACGGGAGTAACATTATGAATAAAGTGCTCGACGCACAAGTTTATCATTTTAAAATGCAGGTAACGTGTCTTCAACTTAATTTCCACCTACTGTTTATGATATTAAAAGACAACAATGACATTCTGGGGCCAAATTTGTCCTAGGTCTGGCTTCCCCCCATCTCTCCCACTCCCGCCACTTCACTATGATCACTGAAAACTTCCACAAACACTTGCCACTCTCTCAAACAGATGCGAGAGCGGAAGTCAGAGCAGAAAACAAACTGACGGAAACAGTCTGATCTCGAAAAATATATATATATTTTTTGAATGATTAATTCGGAATTGATGATAAACACAAACTCATCTTCTGAAATGGTCCAGTTTTTAAAGACACGATTTTCCTTTATTTTTTTGAATAAGGCACGATTTATTCACCAGCAACATAACTTATCGAATGGTTATTTCCACTTAAAGAAGTTTAAAAGTAAAACTGCTCCCCAGACCCCCGTCCGCCAGTAATACAAAAGCCAAATACTGCCTATTCTGGAAATCTAAAATAATATTTTTATTCCGCCAATAATACAAGTGTTTTTCCAGCACATTTCAGATTATTTTCATCAGCTTAAACACACATCTACCATAATGTTTGATTACTAAATCAGCTTACCGTCCATGGCAGTTTACCTCGCTCCCCTTTTATAGCCCACAGAATTATTCCGATATGTAACTATGCTGTCCTCACTCTTAAACGTACTGGTTGCAAGGTTAGGAGAGGCACTGTGAGATTGTAATGAAGCTCAGCGGGGAAATTCCCCTCCGCCTCCTCAGAAACTCGCTGACGTTCCTACCGCATTGCAAATCTCAACTTCACTGGTTGTCACGCTGTGTCCAATGAAGAATGAGAACGTCTCTTCGCCCCATGATTCTGTACAGTTCACATATCAATGAACTCCTATTACTAAGTTCCACAAGGCAGGCATTGCTGAGATACACGTGATTTTCCACAGTGATTGGAATTGAAAGAGAAGTGATTCAAAGTGAGGAGACGTTCAGCTAGAGAGAGGAACATGAGTGGTGGATGGGGATTAGAAAGTGCTGGAAATACTCAACATATCTGGCAGCATTGGTCGGGAGGGAGAACAAGAGTTAACATTTCAGCCCGATGGCCTTTCTGATGATGCTGCCTGACCTGCTGAGTATTTACAACATTGTTTTTATTTCAGATTTTCAGCATCCACAGTATTTTGCTGTCGTAGCAGTGGTGGATGGGAACGGCTTGGGCCATCGTTCAAATAAACACTGGAGGGTGTGGACATTATTCTGGTGAGGAATGGATATATACAGTGGTGGTACGTTCATGTTGAAAAGCAGACAATTGGGATTGGAGAACCTGGCATTTTCAAAGTGGCAGAAAACAGGAGAGTCATGGATGTAGTTGGAGGTGGTTGGGGAAGGGGGTTAAAGATTATAGCCAATATAAAAGGAGATAGTTTTAGTAGGACAGGAGGAGGCTAAAATATTAGCCTATTAGGAGAGTTCTATTGTACATGGGAGTGAGGGGTGTGCGTAGTGGGGTAGGGAAAGATGAAAACATGGCTGTGAAACTAGACAGTTTTTAGGAGCTGGAGGCAGTGGAGAAGAAAGATTTCTGGAAGAGTTAAGATTGCTGGAAGGCTGGGAAAAAGCAGCTTATTGTGCTATAATGGAGTCATGATCTACATAGAGAGGGAAGTAATCAGAGTCGCCATTCTGGTGGGTGCATTTTCCACTTTAGTTATTCCAGTTTCTCTTCAGTTCCTTTGCCCTCAGCTACCGCTCACTGAATAAAATATGTAACTGCTTCAGATGGTCTCATTGTCACTATTAATCATCTGTTTTCATTTGAAGGTCATTAGTGTTCAACATCAACAGGAAACTCAACATATTGAATCTGCTTATTTGAGTTTCTGTCAAATCTCCCAAATTCTTGCCATGTATCATCCCCAGGCTCCACTACTGGAAATGTTCCCTCAAAGACAGTGAAGTGAACTTTCCTTTCCTTTTGTGACATATTGTAACCCAGAACACTGGGTATATCATGCATGTGTTCTCCAAAGAAACAACTAAACTAAAAGGAAACGTGTTCCCCCTCACAGTCAACTGCCATTTTGAGTCGACCATGTGTGCCTTTTTGATGAGAAAAAGCAGCAAACAAGAATTCCATGGAGTGACTTCTGGGTCAATCCTGGATTCTAATAACAAAGTACCTGAACATACAAATACAGTCTATTGTGTATGTGGCTTGTATTGAGATTTCCTGGCCTGTATATCCTTGGTTAACATTTAGAACTGCGCTGAATTGATTTGCAAGCAACTTGTTTGAACACAATTCCAAGCTTTCTCATCAATCTACTGACTACAGCAGTCTGTTATGTGCCAGTGTTCTCTGCATAATTTAGTAATGTACCCTGCTGAACATTTTTGATATTTATAAGCATGCAACAAATATAAACTGAACTTTATTCAACTATTTTAACAAATTACCAGGCATTAAATATATTGCTCTCCACAGGCACAACCACCATTTTGGATAATGAAGACATTTCAGCCCAAGATCTTCAACAATAGAACATTTTGTAAAGAAATGATGAGACCCTTGCTTCATATTTATTGCAGTGGTGTATCGTACTGAGTAGAGGGACCAGCATTACCCTTTACTCAGGCATTTACATAGATTTGTACTTGTAAATGATGCCTTTGAGCAGCTTGGCAAAGTCCCTGAATGCCCTTTCTGTCCTGAAAGAGAAGACTAAATTTATTGACACCGTAATAGGGGGAGTACTTCCCACACATGTGCAGATGCTGTCAGTGACATCATAATCGGCGACATTCTGCCAGGCTGGGTCAGGAAATTGGTTCTCTTATTCTTTAAAGATAAAATAAAAAGTGAATGTGGCATCATTGGGAGTTATATGAGTGCAGTGGAATTATAGTTAAAAGTAAATAATGAAGTAAGAAAGCTATTTAAAAATCATAAATTAATCTTTGAATGAATCCAGGTTGATCTTGGAACTGCACTTACAAAGAGAGATCTCAACTCCACCTCCGACTTTCAATTTATAATCTTTTAATGAGTTGGTAAAAAAAAAATTAAAAAATACTGTATTCAAAATATGTTTTTTAAAAAAAAATTCAGCACCCAATGTGTGGTTCAAAACCACAACACTGGGATTAGGAGCCCCATTATCTACCAAGTAAGCTAGCCAGGCTATATAGGAATTGCCTGCACACCACCTTTCCAACTTGTTCACCAACTTTATAAAGCTTTGCACACTCCACAATTAGACAAATTAACTATTTGCCGTTAGATATCTTTATGTACCAGTTCGGTGTTTGGAAAGCAGTGAAAGCAGTTATTATATCTTTCACCCTAAATGTCAAATCCAGAACTCAGCGAATTTCAGAGATAACATGGTCATGTAGTTGTGCTAAGGTGGGGAGAAGCAATTTTCCATCAGAATACCCAAGAAATCAGAAGAAAAACATGTTTAAAACCTGACAGTTGACATTCCATTTACATGATTAAAGCTGCAGTGTTAAAACTGGCCCAAGTCCAAAACATCATGCACTCACCATCTTGGCGGGAGAAACTAAGCATGAACCAGCAGTCATAGTATAGGGCAATTTCTCACATGCAACTGTTCTTGTTGCCTGGTCAGTTGGTGCTGGAGTTTCAGTGGAAAGGGAAAGAGATAGTCTGCCATCATGTGATTAGTTGGCAGTCAGAGATTTAGATGCATGCTGAGTTCAAATCATTAGAGGCATGTGGTTGACTCTGGTATTCCTGGGTTGCTGACTTAACCCTAGTGTCATTATGCTACTGCTTGTGCCTATGTTGCTTCCTATGTACATATAGTAAGGAAATAAGGAGCCAGAGGGTAAAGGAGTGCCATTTGCCAGGAATTGAAAGTAAAGCACAGCAGGCACTTTTAGCAGTGCTCCTTCCACTATGTTTATTTTGAAGTGCAAAAATTATTTTCTATATTGAGATTTTTTAATTAAAAATTTTGTTTTATATCTAGTAAAAAACAGTAAGCTGACAGTTGTAAGTTTTATTTTAAAATTCTAATCTTTGGAGAATCACAATTGTTAGGATTCTCCACAGAATCTTAGTCTGGAAGTATGGGATATCAATATCAATAGCACTTGGGGCTCTCTCACAAGGTGTTCAAAACTACTATTAGAAGGTGCCAGTTAAATGGACAGTTTGTAATGTGGTAGATGAGTTCAATCTGCAAATTTATCAGATGCCCAATTTGGTTGGCTATTGACTCCTAACCACGTGGAAAATTGCTTCCTGCAGTCCCTACCTCTCTGTTTTGAGTTGTTAATCCAAAAGTACAGAGTAATGCTTATGTTGATCACACCTAGCTCTACCTCACCATGACCTCTCTCGACCCCTCCACCGTCTATAAGTTGTCACATTGCTTGTACACCTAGTACTGGACAAGCAGAAATTTCTTCCAATTAAATACTGGGAAGACCGAAGCCATTGTCTTTGGTCCCTGTTACAAACACCTCTTACCCGGCAATTGTCTGAGGCTGAACCAGACTGTTCACAACCTTGGTGTCATGTTTGAGTTTCCAACCACGTATCTGCACCATCACTAAGACTACCTCTTTCCATCTCCATAACATTGCCCAACTCTGCTCTGCCTCAGCTCATCTGCTGCTGGAACACTAATCCATACCTTTGTTATCTTTAGACTTAACTATTCTAACGCACTGCTGGTGGGCCTCCTACATGCAGCTGTTCGTGTCTTAACTGGCACAAAATCCCATTCACCCATCACCTATGCTCATTGATCTACGCTGGCTCCCAGTTAAATAAATTCTCAGTTTTGAAATCCTCGTCTTGTTTTCAAATCCCTCCATGCTCTCATTGCTTCCTATCTGTAATCTCCTCCAGCCTCACAACTATTTGAGATATCTGCTTCGCATAATTCTGATCTCTAGAACATCCCCAATTGTAATAGCTTCGCCATTAGTAGCCATGCTTTCAGCTGCCTCAGGTATTCCCTCCCTAAACCTGTCTGCCTCTTTACCGCACTTTCCATCTTAAATCCTCTCCTTAAAGCCTACCTCTTTGGCTTAGCTTTTGGTCATCTACCCTAATATCTCCTTATTTGGCTCGGCATCATACTTTGTCTTCTAATATGAAGCAACTTGGCATGCTTTATTATGCTAAAGGTGCTATATTAATACACGTTGTTGTTGCTGTTCAGGTTTGAGCCAATTAATGTTTGGGTATTTCAATGACCAGTCGACATAACTCTATGGATTTTTCATTCTATAATTGCCTATTTTATTCTAAATAATTTCTTTAAAATATCCAACAAATGCCCTTAAAAGGCAGTGCTGCTGTTTGCAATTCAATTCATGTTGTCAAGCAGACTAAGTTGCATGGTGTAATATCAGCAGTCGATGAAAATAATGCATAATAAGTCACAAGTTAGCACTTGGGTGTTAAATAAGAATTTAAACATCCAAGTACAGCCTAAGTATCTTTAACAACAGTTCTACCTCTTACGTTTCAGAGCTAGTTGCAAGTATTAGTTTTGGATTTTTAAAAATAGATAGTTTTAATATTTTGCTTAATTCTATTTCCTGTCTAGAACTTCCTACTGTGTAAATAGTAAAAAAAGTTCAGTGTCAGTAATGTTCAGGCCAATCAGAGATACCTCAATGAGAAGTAAGAGCACCAGAGCCGAGCAGAGATAATGAGCAAAAGAGACTAATCTACAGCTGCTCAGTTAGCATCTGTGGAGACTAGTTCATGGTTCAGTTAGGCCCTTTCTCTGAACTGAAAATTAATCGCAAGAGAATCAAAAAATGCTGAAGGGAAACAAGCACAAAAATAAAGTATTGTTGACATTCCCCGTGATCTGCTTAACAGAAGAACAAGGGATGGTTAGATGACTGAGAAGAACTTAAATGGTTTTGAAGTAAAGAAATTTCACACATTAGAAGGAAAAGACATGTTTTTAACCAAAGCAACACACAACTTGCTGTTATAAGAGCAAAATACTTTGGATGCTGGAAACCTGAAATAAAAACTGAAAATGTTGTAAATACTCAGCAGGACTGACCTCAGCAGGTGCAATAGAGACCAAGAAACTTGGAGAATGGAATAGACTCCCTACAGGAAGTGTAAGCAAGGTAGCTGTGGGAGCCTGTGTGTTTATAGTGGATACTGGTTGATATTCTGTTCCTAGAAATGGAGATGGGGAAGTTGAGGAAGGGGAGGGAAGAGACAGAGATTCTCTCAGTTTCTCCATACCTATTTCAGCAGTTCTGATCATGAGACCTTCCATACATGTGCTTCTGATAGGCTTTCCTTTTTCCTCAACAAAGGATTAATACCACAAGGGTCCTCGACCATGTCCGTTTCATTTTCTACACTCCTGCTCTCAAGAACACAAGAGATAGGAGCAGGAGTATACCATACGACCCATTCAGCCTGTTCCACCATTCAATAAGAACTTTGCTGATCTTGGCCTTTACTCCACTTTCCTGGCTGCTCCCCATATCCCTTGATTTCCTGAGACATCAAATATTTGTCCATCCTAACCTTAAATATAGTCAACGTTGGAGCATCCACAATCCTCTGAGATAGGGAATTCCAAATTCCATAAGCCATAAAAGTTAGTATGCAGGTACAGCATGTAATCAAAAAGATTAATGGAATGCTATCCTTTATTATGAGAGGAATTGAACATAAAATTAAGGATGTTATGCTTCAGTTATACAGGGCATTGGTGAGACCTCATCTTGAACATTGCACGCAGTTTTGGTCCCATTATTTAAGGAAGGATGTAAATGTGTTGGAGGCAGTTCAGAGGAAGTTTACTCGATGATATCTGGAATGAGCAAGTTGTCTTATGAAGAAAGGTTGGACAGGCTGGGCTTGTTTCCATTGGAGTTTAGAAAAGTGAGGGGTGACTTGAAGCATTAAAAAGATCCTGAGTGGTCTTGACCAGGCGGATGTGGAAAGGATGTTTCCTCTTGTGAGTGAGTCCAGAACTAGGGGGCACTGTTTTAATATTAGGGGTCGCTCTTATAGGACAGAGATGAGAAATTTTTTCTCTAAGAGGGCTGTGTAACTTTGGAACTCTCTGCCTCAGAAGGCGGGTCACTGAATATTTTTAAGGCTGAGGTAGATAGATTCTTCTTAGGTAAGGGAATCAAAAGTTATTGGGGGGTAGATGGGAATGTGGAACTCGATAAACAAACAGATCAGCCATGATCTTATTGAATAGCAGAGCAGGCTCGAGGGGCCAAATGGCCTACTTCTGCTCCTGTTTTGTATGTTCATATGTTTCAGTGAGATCACCTTTCATTTTTCTAAACTACAGATAATACAGGGCCAATGTACTCAGCATCCCATCATAGGATAACTTTCTCATCCCAGAGATAAATCTGGTGAACCTTTGTTGTACTCCTCCACTGCAATTATATCCTTCCTTGAATATGGAGACCAAAACTGCATACAGTACTTCAGGTATGGTCTCACCAAAGCCCTGCACAATTGTAGCAAGATTTCCTTATTCTTGTACTCCAATTCCCTTGTGATAAAGGCCAAAATGTCATTTGCCTTCCTAATTGATTGCTATACCTGCATGCTAACTTTCTGAATTCCTTGTGTGAGTACACCCAAGTCCCTCCACACACCAAGATTTACAAGTTTCATCCCTTTTTAAAAAATAATTTGCTTTTCTATTTTTACATCCAAAGTGATTAACTGCACACTTCCTCACATTATAATCCACCTGCCACCTTGTTGCCCATCAGTTAACCTGTCTATATCTTTTTTGCAGCCTCTTTGTGTTTTCCTCATAGCTTACATTTCCACCTAGTTTTGTATTCTCAGTAAATTTAGATGCATTACTCTGTGTCTTTTTGTCTAAGTTATTAATATAGATTGTAAATAGCCAAGGCCCCAGTACTGATCCTTGCAGCACTCCACTAGTCACAGCTTACCAACTTGAGAATGATCCATTTATGCCTACTATTTGCTTCCTGCCTGTTAACTAATCCTCCATCCATGTTAATATATTATCTCCAACTCCATGAGCCACCATCTTGCCTGTTATCCCCATGTATGACACCTTGGCAAATGCCTTTTGGAAATCCAGATATACCCTTTATCTACTCTCCACGTTACATCCTCGAAAAACTAATAAATTTGGCAACCACTATTTCCCTTTCATAAAACCATGTTGACTTTGTCTGATCATACTATGAGTTTCTAAACGCATTGTTAAGGTTCCCTTAATAATAGATTTCAACACTTTGCTGACAACTAATGTCAGACTAACTGGCCTGTAGTTCCGTTTTCTTTCTTCCTTGTTTTTTTAAATAGCAGTATCATATTTGCTAACTTCCAATCTGCTGGGACCATCCCAGAATCTATTTTCTGAATTTTGGAAAATCATAGCCAGAGCATCCATTATCTCTGCAGCTATCTCTTTTTGAACCCTAGGATGTAGGCCATCAGATCCTGGGGATTTGTCCCAATTTAGACCCTTAAGTTTCTCCAGTACTTTTTCTCTGCTGATATTAATTTCCATAATTTCTTTACTCTTGTTACCACCTAAGTTACCCTCTATTTCTGATACGTAATTTGTTTCTTCTACTGTGAAGACGGACATCAAATATTTATTCAATGCCTCTGCCATTTCCTTGTTCCCCATAATAATTGCTCTTGTCTCGGTTTCTAAATTCCAATGTTTACTTTAGCTAATCTCTTCCTTTTTATACACTTGTAAATCTGCTTACAATCTGCTTTTATATTCCTGACTATTTTGCTCTCATTTTATTTTTTCCCTATTTATCAACTTTTTGGTGGTCCTTTGCTGGTTTCTAAAACACTCCAACCCTCAGACTTGCTATTATTTTTGCAACTTGATAAGGCCCTTTAAGCCAATGTTATCCTTAACTTCCTGAGTAAGCCACAGATGGATTTTTCTTGCTGAGTTTTTGTTTTTCAGTTGGATGTATTTTTGTTGAATATTTTGAATTGTTTCCTTAAATGTTTCCCACTGTTCATTTACCTCCATATCTTTTAATCTATTTACCCAATTAACCTCAGCCAGTTCTCCCCTCAAACCTATGTAACTGGCTTTGTTCAATTTTAAGATTCTTGTTTGTGACTAGAGTATGTCGCTTTAAAACTTAACATGGAATGGAATGATATTATGATTACTATTTCCCAGTGGATCTTTTACTGTGACATTACTAATTAACCCTGCTTCATTACACCATGCATATTTTGAAATAGTTTTATCCCTAGTTGGTTCCACAAAGTATTGTTCCAGGAAACTGTTGCAAAAACATTCTACAAACTCATCTTCTAGACCACCCTCACCCTTACCAATTTGATTGGTCTGGTCAGTGCGAAGATTAAAGTTCCCACAAGTATTGCATTGCCTTTGTTATGCGCTCCAATACTTTCTTGTTTGGTTATACTGTTGGACAGAGCAATACAGTTAAGGGGTCTACCACCACTACTCCCACCAATGTTTTCTTACCCTTGATATTCCTAATTTCCATCCTTACTGATTCTACTTCAAATAGTCATCTGGTAGTACAGAACTTGGGCAATTGGACAACATTTGCTAAATGATCTTCAGTGTGCTAAGAATTACGCTGACAACCAATTTAAGACTGTCAGTTGATCTCTACAGTGTGACAAATTTGCATGTACTGGAAGCTACATATATTAATACACAGGGCCCTGTTCTTTGCAGGTAGAAAGACCATGTACACACATTGCACCTGTTTCAGCTAAACAACATAAGTGACAGTCATTCGCTGGTTCATTCCTCAGGGCAATGCTTTGACCAAAGCATTGTCAAGCTGCCTGGTTTAAATTTCAAACAATGCTTGGCAGTTCACTATAAGTCACCATCAACCGGTGCATTCTCCATGCCAATACCTCTACCAATCAGCATTGATAGTCCCACTCCATTGACCTTTCCCCATATTTGTGCAAGCTTTTTTTCCTTTAGTTGCATAACAAATTCCCTTCTGAAAGCCAGGAACGAATCTGCCTCCACCACACTCTCAGGCAGTGCATTCAAGATTGTAACCACTCCCTGTGTAGAAAGGGTTTTTCTTCATGCCACCATTAGTTTTTTTGCCAACCTCCTTAAATCTGTGCCCTCTGATTCTTGATCTTTTCTCCAATGGGAACAGTTTCTCTCTATGTACTCTACCTAGACTCCTCGTGATCTTGAACACCTCTACTAAATCTCTCTCATCTCCTTGAGGAGTAAAATCCCAGCTTCTCCAATCTATCCACATAACTGAAGTCTCTCTTCCCTGGAACCATTCTCAAAAATCTTTTCTGCACCCTCTCTAAAGCCGTCACATCCTTTCTAAGTGCAGTGCCCAGAATTGGGCACAATACTTCAGTTGAGGCCAAACCAGTATTCTTCTGTATAGGTTCATTATAACTTCCTTGTTTTTGTACTCTGTGCCTCTATTTATAAAGCCTCAAGATCCCGTATGCTTTTTTAATAACTTTCTCAACATGCCTTGCTACCTTCAACAATTTGTGCATATATATCCCCAGGTTTCTCAGTTCCTACACCCACTTTGGTATTGCATGCTTTATTTTATATTGCCTCTTTGTTCTTCCTACCAGAATGTATCATTCTGCACTTCTCTGTATTAGATCTCATTTGTTCCACGTCCACTCATACCCCAGCCTGTCCTCTTGCAGTCTATCACTACCCTCCTCACAATTCGTAATACTTCCAAGTTTTGTGTCATTTGAAAATTTTGCAATTGTGCCCTGTATACCCAAGTCCAGATCATTAATACATATCAAGGAAAGCAGAGACCCTAGTACTGATCCTTGGGGAACTCCACTGTATACCTTCCTCCAGTCAGGAAAAGCAACTGCGCACTCTGTTTCCTGTCACTCAGCCAACTTTGTATCCATGCTGCCACTGTCCCTTTTATTCCATGGGCTTCAACTTTCTTGGCAGCTCTATTATGCAGCGATTTTTTTTCAAGCGCCTTTAAGAAATCTATGTACACCACATCAACCAAATTACTTTCATCAACTCTCTCTGTAACCTAACCAAAAATATTAATGAAGTTAGTTAAACACAGTTTGCCTTTAACAAGGCCATGCTGGGTTTTCTTAATTAATCCACACCTATCCAAGTGACTTACTTTTGCTCCAGTTTGTTTCTAAAAGCTTTCCCACCACTGAGATTAAATCGACTAGCTGTAGTTACTACCAGCAAACCGCCCCGTGAGAACATCAGTCCCGGCTATGTTGAATGCAACCCATCTGACCTCCCCGAGAAGTGGTAGCAATTTCCAAGAAATCGAAAGCCCCCCCTCCTCTTGCACCATCTCTCCAGCCATGCATTCATCTGTTCTATCCTCCTATTTCTATACTCACTAGCACATGGCATCGGAAGCAACCTGGAGATGAATAATTTTGAGGTCCTGTATGTTAATCTCTTTCCTAGCTCCCTAAAATGTTCATCCCTCTTTTTACCTATGTTGTTCGTACTGATATGGACCATGAGCTCTAGCAATTCACCCTCCCACTTCCAAAGGCTTTTGCAGCCATTTAGTGACATCCTGGACCCTGGTATGGTTATGATCCCAGCTGATGTTCTGGGTAAGTCAGATCCCAGGGTGGAACCTGGCTTGATGGATCCTAACTTTTATTTTTTGTTTAGAAACGTAGAGGGCAGCTACTGAACAGAGTCACAGAGTCTGCTGATGTACTTTTCACAGAATAAAACATTGATTAAACAAGAAAAAAGATTAACTATATTACACTAGTCCGTCACCCAGAGGGCACAGATTTAAGGAGGTTGGCAAAAATAACTAATGGTGGCATGAAGAAAAACCCTTTCTACACAGGGAGTGGTTACAATCTTGAATGCACTGCCTGAGAGTGTGGTGGAGGCAGATTCGTTCCTGGCTTTCAGAAGGGAATTTGTTATGCAACTAAAGGAAAAAAAGCTTTCACAAATATGGGGAAAGGTCAGTGGAGTGGGACTATCTTAATTGTTCTTGCAGATAGTTGACAGGGATTCAACTGGCCAAATGGTCTCTTTCTGTGCTGTAACCATTCTATGATTCTAACTCTTTTCTCATGTAATCTCTCCTGTCTTCCAACCTTCCCATTAGTTCTGGAAAAAGTTAGAGATGTAAGCTCATCGACCTGAATTTTCTCTCCAAAGATGCAGCCAGATCTGCTGAGTATTTCCATCATTTTCTGTTTCTGTTTGTTGTTATAAGGAACCTTTATCATTATAGATGTATTTCATAATGGGGTTTGCATAAAGGATAATTTCTTTATTTCAGGTCTTTGGGCGGAATTTCCCATGCCCGCTTGCGTCTGGTGTGTTTGGCGGCGTGAGCGGACAATATGGCGCAAGGCCAAAAATCGGTTTCATGACATCGTGAAACCAGTTTACAATCATCCACTCTGCCCGTCAATGGTGGGCTGCGTTTCCTACTGTTGGATGTCAGTAACCTCATTATAATACATCTGCATATCATTATAAGGCCAGCCTGCTGGAATCATCCCCCTACGCTGGATCATCTGCCCACATCGGCAGGAAAACACGCCGGTGCAGAACACGTTTTGACAAGTATGACGTGCAGAAATTGGGATTTACCGACAGGGACTTGCTCACATTGCGGATATCCGAGGAGCTTTTAAAATCTATGGAATTCCAGTAATTTTTACCACACGCTGCCTTTTTCCCTTGGGGTGTCCTCTGAGGTTGATAGCAACTGGGTCTTCAGGTAGACCTTGTTCACACTGTCATCTAGGAGATCTGACCCTTTCAACTAAAACAACTCAATTCAAAACTATTCATTTATTGCTTTATGTAAATCTCTGATTGCAGTTACTCTTAGTTCATTAACATATCGAAACCACTGTTGGTTTTAGACCGTTGCAGTTACTCCAGCTCTTAATCCAATTACAGCCTGACTTCCAGCACATAAGAAAATATGCCAGGGTTATTACCAGAAGAAAAATATTATAATTCTAGTTTCATGCCATAAGGGTGTCTGAAGGAGTCAGTAAGGAGGAAGGTGGAAAAAGTAAGGGTGGAGGAAGGAGTTCAGAGAGGGAAAGGAGTAAGGGTGGCGGAAGAAGTAATGTGTCTGAAGGCGTCTGGTGGCGGTGGTGGGGGTGGGGTGGGGGGGGGGGGTGGCTGGTGAAGGAGTTCTAAGGGAGGGGGGAAGAAGTTATGTGAGGGAGGAGTTCCGGGTGGGGGGGGATGTCCAGGTGAATGTGCAAGGGAGGGCTCTGATGAGTCCATGACTGCCTCTTGAGGAGCGAACTGAAGGTGGGTATGGTACAACAGAATGGTGAGAATGACCGAGGGCAAAGTGAGGCCGTAGGGTGGGAGGGTGAAGGTTCAATGGTAGAAGGGACGGCAAGGGTAGCTGATGGGGATTCGGAGGCAGACACGGACCCTGGGGATGGGAAGGAGGAGGTTGAGGAGGTTAATGTGGATGGGGGTTGGATTTTTGGGAAGGGTGTTCACCTGGACATCCCCAAAAGAAAAGTGTTGTGGCTGGTAGGTCATGGAGGGGAGATGCAAGGTGATGCCAGGGAAGTCGACAGTGATGGGGGAAAGGAAATGGGTGATTGGGGGAGGAAAAAAGATGGGGGAGTGAAAGAAAAACTATAGCACTAACATGCTGGCTAAATCGAAAGTGAAAAGAGAGTTGTGATATGTGAGATCAAGTGCTGCACAGAAGTGTGATCAGTGGGTAGGCGTAAATGCAGATCAGCTCTTGGGGGCCCCGGCTTGCTTTGGCTGTCTTCCTGTGGGCCAGCTACTCCCTCTGCAGTGACAAAGGATGAGGTTGAGGGGGGTCACAGGCAAAGGGGACTCAGAGGGAGCGGACAGCCTCTGAGATTCCTGAGTGGATGACCCAGGGGTGTCCAACTGCCGCTTCTCCTCCCTTCGGGTGCTCGAGGGCCACGGCCTGATTCCTTCAGGGGAAGGAGCACCTGGGGGAACATTGAGGTGCTGACTCTCCAGAATGAGCTGGAAGGCCAAATCCAGAGACTCGTCATCTGACTTGGACCTGAGAGGTGCCTTTTTCCCAGCAGCCGCTGAGTGCTGGGTAGCTCAGCTTTTTTTTCCATTCACGATATGTGGGCGTCGCTGGCTAGGCCAGCATTTATTGCCCATCCCTAGTTGCCCTTGAGGAGGTGGTGGTGAGCTGCCTTCTTGAACCACTGCAGTCCATGTGGTGTAGGTACACCCGCAGTGCTGTTAGGAAGGGAGTTCCAGGATTTTGACCCAGCAGTGAAGGAACGGGCAATACATTTCCAAGTCAGGATGGTGAGTGACTTGGAGGGAAACTTCCTGGTGGTGGTGTCCCCATGTATCTGTTGCCTTTGCCCTTCTAGACGGCAGTGGTCGTGAGTTTGGAAGGTGCTGTCGAAAGAGCCTTGATGAATTCCTGCAGTGTATCTTGTAGATGGTACACACTGCTGCTACTGTGCGTCAGTGATGGAGGAGTGAATGTTTGTGGATGTGGTGCCAATCAAGTGGGCTGCTTTGTCCTGGACGGTGTCAAGCTTCTTGAGTGTTGTGGGAGCTGCACTCATCCAGACGTGTGGGGAGTATTCCATCACACTCCTGACTTGTGCCTTGTAGATGGTGGACAGGCTTTGGGGAGTCAGATGAGTTACTCACTGCTGGATTCCTAGCCTCTGACCTGCTCTTGAAGCCACATTATTTATATGACTAGTCCAGTTCAGTTTTTGGCCAATGGTAACCCCCAGGATGTTGACAGTGGGGGATTCAGTGATGGTAATGCCATTGAACATCAAGGGGCGATGGTTGGCTTCTCTCTTGTTGAATATGGTCATTGCCTGACACTTGTGTAGTGCGAATATTACTGGCCACTTCTCAGCCCAAGCTTGGATATTATCCAGGTCTTGCTGCATTTGGACATGGACTGCTTCAGTATCTGAGGAGTTGCGACTGGTGCTGAACATTGTGCAATCATCAGTGAACATCCCCACTTCTGTCCTTATGATGGAAGAAAGGTCATTGATGAAGCAGCTGAAGATGGTTGGGTTGAGGACGCTACCCTGAATAACTCCTGCAGTGATGTGCTGGAACTGAGATGACTGACCTCCAACAACTACATCTTCCTTTGTGCTAGGTATGACTCCAAACAGTGGAGAGTTTCCCCCTGATTCCCATTGATTCCAGTTTTGTGAGGGTTCCATGATGCCACACTTTGCTGCCTTGATGAACCTGCCTCCTCCTGCTGCGGACATGTGTCCGTGCAGTGACCAGCAGATTTTGAACCCGAGCCTGCTCTAGATCTAGATCCCACTGAGGTATGTGTCTCTGTGCTGGTGGAGGGTGTGCGTAAGCGCTGTGACAGGTCGTCTAGGCTGCTTATTTACAGCTCTTCAATGGCTGGAGGTGAGGACATGGATGTAACTGAGGGACTAACCGGCTGAGGGCATTGGTCACTTGGCAGAGTTCCCTGTGAACCAAAGTAGAGAAAATTAGCTCATGGCAGCAGAATCAAAGGCAGGAGAGAGCACTCTCAGTTGCGCTGAGAGAGAGTTGATGTGGTGCAGGATCCTCACAAGGGTATTCACCGCTGACCTCATTGTCGCCACAGGCACGGTCCACATCCTCACCAGTCAGTGCGATGGCATGCTCCTCAAAGTGAGTGAGGGGTCTAATGTGGGCCATTTCACCACCCACCCCCAGTGTGGGGCCTCACCCTGCTGTTGTGAGCCAGCTTCTCCTGCATGAAAACAGATGGAGAGTGTGTAAGCAGTACAGATGGCACTGCGTGGAACGTTTGTGTGGTGAGCAGAGACATGGACGGGATGAGGCAAGTTCAGAGGATATGAGTCTGATGGAGATGTGAGGCTGTGTGTGACAGTTATTGGTGTTGTCCCTTGAGGTGTTGACCACAGCTTCCACCGCCTCTCATGCTGGATTAGTGATGCTGCTGTCCATCCTGCAGCCAAAGCTGGGGTAGAGGACATCACAGCAGACCTCCACTGCGTCCAAAAGGCACTCGAGGGATGCGCCATTTAACTGGGGGGGGGGCAGCTGCAGTCTTTTTGCCTTTTGGAGCCATGTCTTCTTTGCAGCAGCTGTGGGCTGGAAACACAGAGGTGTGCACGCGGCTGCACTTTAAATAAGACACCCGGCGTGATGGTGTGGTGGGCTTGCCCGCCATCGAAATGGCATGCTTCCCGGGGATGCATAATTAATGTGGTGGGATTGAGACGATATGGTGTGAGAAGCCGCCATTGCGGCCAGCAGATAAAACGTAGTTTCTCCCGTTCACTACTACACTTAATGCAAATCTGGGACGATTCCACCCTTTATATGTGATTCACACTAAAATTATGAAGCAAAATAGTATTAAGTTTAAGAATTAGTATAACTGACTTTTCATAAAATGCCACACTTTGGAGTCCCTAAACTCATTTAATTTTATACATTTTCTTACTTACTTTCAATTTTAACTTAACTTTATCAACCAGGAATCCCCCTTGTGATATTTTTTAATTACTTACTAGAAAATGTATGTGTGTATGAGAGAGCAGGATTGAACTACATGGATGAATATCTTACATCCAACATCATGCATCAAATGTGTAACCTGTTTGCTTTTGTCTTTGTTTAATGTTCATCAGCAGGAGGGCATCACAGTCACAAATATCAAAGGAGCCGATAGTGCACACCTGCCACCAGCAGTCATATCTGCCACTGCAGCCAATGAAGCAGGTACTTGTGGAACTCAATGTCCACTTCAGCTCTGCAACTGTGTGTCATTATATATTTGGGCAGATTTACAATCATGGAACCATTATTTGTTTTACTTATTTACTTGTTGCTGAGGTCTGCATTTGCTCCACTTGGTTTACTTCTGGCCAATCGGTGATCAATGTGGATCACAGCAGACCATTGTGGATGTATATCAGCATCAGTGCTGGTGGTGCTTGTTTCTGTCATCCCTGGATTGTTGTTTATAGGAGAGGCCTACTATCATTTTGTAGAATTAAATAGGAGCACAGAGCTGTCATTAATGTAAGTATTAATAATGCCATATCTGTGATACATCACTCATATCATTACTAGAGGATAGCTCCTTATGAGGTCTATTCAACTGTTTGAGATTAAACCTGTCCGTTTTTATGAGGGCTCTGAATCCCTTCTGCAATGCGGTCTCCTCTACATTGGAGAGACCAAACGCAAACTGGGCAACCGCTTTGCAGAACACCTGCGGTCTGTCCGCAAGAAAGACCCAAACCTCCCTGTCGCTTGCCATTTCAATACTCCACCCTGCTCTCTTGCCCACATGTCTGTCCTTGGCTTGCTGCATTGTTCCAGTGAAGCCCAACGCAAACTGGAGGAACAACACCTCATCTTCCGACTAGGCACTTTACAGCCTTCCGAGCTGAATATTGAATTCAACAACTTTAGATCTTAAACTCCCCCTCCCCCCATCCCCACCCCGTTTCTTCCCCCTCCCTTTTGTTTCCTTCAATAATTTATATAGATTTTTCTTTTCCCACCTATTTCCATTATTTTAAAATCTACAACTAATACCTTGTCAGTCTTTCCACCCCACCCCACTAGAGCTATACCTTGAGTGTCCTGCCATCCATTCTTAATTAGCACATTTTCTTAGATAATATCACCACCTTCAACACCTCTTTGATCCTTTTGTCTGTGACATATTTTGATTATCTGCTCCTATCACTGCTTGCTTGTCCCTACAACCACCCCCCACCCCCCCCTCAACTTCTCTCTCCCCCCAACCTTAAACCAGCTTATATTTCACCCCTCTCCTAACTATACTCAGTTCTGTTGAAGGGTCGTGAGGACTCAAAACGTCGAGTCTTTTCTTCTCCACCGATGATGCCAGACCTGCTGAGTTTTTCCAGGTAATTCTGTTTTTCCCTTCTGCTTACTTATCTGTGTTTGCTCCTGAAGAGTTGAAGCTGGTCTTCAGAGCAATGGTGCATGAATGACCAACACTCCTAGTGTCTAGGGTCTGTGAAACTGTGACTCTTGTTGTAACTGGCAGCAACAGTGCCACTTGCCAAACAGACCACAGGAAATTAAAAGCAGTACATCAGCTTGATAAGGCTGTAAAATAGTGAATGGAATTCTAGGTTTTGCCACAACAGGTACAAAATAAAAGCCATGTGATAATGATTAGTCAGTATTAAAACCTTAGGGGCTCAGTTCAAGTAGTGTGCAGGTTCTGGGCTCAATACAGTATAATGTGTCAGCCATGGCTCTCAGTTGGTAGTGAGCTCACCTCTGAACCACAAGGTTCCAGGCTCAAGTCCCACTCTAGGGCTCAAGCTCAATGAATTGACGCTGACATTCCAGTGCAGTACCGAGGGAGCTTGGCACTGTTGGAGGTGCTGTCTCTCAGATGAGATGTTAAACTGAGACCCTCAGTAACTGCCTGCTAGAGTGAATATAAATGACTCCATGGCACTATTTTGGAGAACAGCAGGGCAGTTACCCCTGGCCTGCTGAGTTTTTCCAGGTATTTTTGTTTTTGTTTTGGATTTCCAGCATCCGCAGTTTTTTGCTTTTATCCTTGGTGTCCTGGCCAATATTCAATCCCTCAATCAACATCACAAAAATCAGATTACCTGGTCATTATCACATTGCTGTTTGTGGGAGTTTTCTGTGTGCAACTTGACTGCCACATTTCCTACATTACAACAGTAACTACACTTCAAAAAGTACTTTATTGGCTGTGAAGCACTTTGCGGATGTCCAGTGGTTGTGAAAAGTGCTATATAAGTGCAAGTCTTTCTTTTCCCAGACTATAGGGAGGATATTCGCTGCATTCCTTTCTATACAATTTTTTTTGCATTTTCTTTACAATTACAATCTCATCATGGGCACAATACTGTTCTACCATTTTACAGTTATATTCAGACTTTACGTTGGTGCTCTTTCTCAAGTCATTTTTTTCCCCTCACTTCTTGCTAGGTCTTTCTTATCTTTTGGATGAGTTGTTAAACCAAAACCCTATCCTCCAGATCAGATGGACATTGAACACCCAATGGGCGCTATTTGAAGAAGAGCAGGTTAATATTTCTCTCTCAACCAATAGTAGCTGTCTATTTTGACTGATGATAATGTGAGCCCCAAAGTTACTTTGCTGTGCTACACCATGAGTAGCTGACGAGTCCAAGTCAAGAAGTCCTTACCACAGATAGTGCAAGCGTAGGTCACAGCATCAGATGATGAAGCCATCACATTCAGTCCCCGATACAAGCTCCTTTCCTGGCTACTGACTCCATGTTTCTCCCTAGCAACTAATTGAGGCTGAATCAGACTGTTTGCAACCTTGGTGTCAATAACTGAGCCTCAATAAGCTTCTGACTACCTTACGGCGCCATCACTAAAACCACCTATTTCTGTAACATCGCCCCTGCCTGAGCTCATCAGCTGCTGAAACCACCACCTATGCCTTTGTTACTTTCATACTTGACTATTCCAGCACACTGCTGATCCGCCACCCACAATCTACCCTCTGTAAACCTCAGGTCATCCAAAATTCAGCTGCCTATGTCCTTGCTTGTACTAAGTCCATCACATCTGTGTTCACAAACCTACATTAGCTCCTGGTTAAACAACATTTCAAATCCAAAATTCTTATCCTCAATTTCAAGTCCCTCCATGGTCGCGCCCCCTCCCTACCCCAGTAATCTCCTCCAGCCCTATAACTCTCAGATATCTGCATCCTCTAATTCTGGCTTCTTGAGTATCCCGGATTTTAATCATTCATCGTTGGTGGCTTGACTCTTAGCTGCCTTCTGAAACCAACTAGCGAGCTAGTCAGTTGTGTTCAAGAAGCTGGCTCACCCTCACCTTCCCAAGGGTAGTTAAGAATGGGCCAGTGATGATCAAATTGCCTTCAATTGCCTAAGCTGCAAGTTCTGGAATTTTCTCTTTAAACCTCTCAAACTCTCCATTCTCCTTTAAGACCCTCCTTAAAATCTACCTCTGACAAAGCTTTTAACCCATCTGCCCTAATATTTCAATATGTGGCTAGGTATCAAATTTTGCTTTACAGGGCTCCTGTAAAGCACCTTGCAATATTTTATTACATTAAAGGCACTATATAGATATAAGGTGTTGTTGATGATGTTCATGTAACCAGAAACAAATTACCCATTAATTCACTTCATTTGCTGTCTGTGGGACCTGGTGGTGCACAAATTGTCAACTGTGGTTGCCTCCAGCAGTCACTGCATGTATTTCACTAATTGTGAAGTGCTTTGGGGAGGCTGATGAATGTAAGTAGTTCTCAGTCCTGTACCCTCAGTGCTGCACTCTCACACACAATGCTTCTTCGCTCATCAAAAGTGAAATCACAGCTTAATTTAAGCAGTTCAGAGCGGGAAAGGCGCGGGGGGGGGGTGGGGGGGGGGGGGGGTGGCAGAAAAGAAGGGAGGGAGAGAAAGAGCAAGAAAGGGGCGAGGGAGAGAGATTAGACACACAAAGTGTTCTGAAGTTCCCGCATGGCACAGGAATTGCAAGCAACAGATTTCAGATGTCAATTCATGATCTAACAAAAATCTCAATTCCCTCTTTTAGAATCTAGTTAGTACGTTCTTTTAACCATTCATTTAATTAATGCCCCGAGACCAGCTCTCTGCTAGTAGTCTTATTAACTCACTTACTCTAATACTTACTCTAATACTCAGCTCGTGCTGACAATACTTATACTTTTTTTAAAAACCTTGCTCCCTGACACTGATGCTCACTCTGCTCTGTTACTCTATCCCTGAACCCAGCTATGTGCTCCTCAGAGCTCTCTGAACAACCAATCACCCACCTACTAATCTCACTCAATTTTTGTTTGGTATTTTTGTTCTGTGTTCTGTCTGACTCCCATTGACCCCACAGACTCGGTCTCTCTCCCTCTGACTCCCCAGTGCTGCTTTTATCCGTTGGTCTCCAGCAATGTTGCTCTCAGGTTCGTTCTCTCTCCTGCTAACTCCCCACTGCCCCTTTCACCCATAGGTCTCCGTCACAGTTTTCCCTCAGACTCATTCTCTCTGTCCCGCTGACTCCCTACCGCCGCTTTTATCTGTGGGTCTCCTGCAGTGTTTTCCCTCAGGCTCATTCACTTTCTGTCCATCTCATTAGTCCAGGGATGACTGACCTATAACGTCAACTAGTCTGGTAACATATGCTACGTACCCACTATCATAAGCATAATTTACCTGACTGGGAGACACTCAAGCAACATAAGGGAAACATGTAAAAATTCCAACTTTAAAGACAAAGCCCAGACAGTCCTTGCCAACTCCAAATTTATGGAAGCTGTACCATCTTTGATACTTACCGCCGGTCTATTTGGCTAGGGCTTAAATTGCCTGGCAACAATGGTTAGAAAGTGAAAAAAAAGATGAAATTCCCTTTTCCCTTGTGCTTATAGCAAGAACTTGTCATAAGGTAGTCAATCTCTCCATCATAGCCTTCCCAATTTCTTCTATTTTTGTCAATGGTATTATGGTCAGGTCTTCTCTGAACCAACCTCTCTTTTTTCTTCTAAGCTTTAATTAACACTTTCCTTCTATATCCTCACTATTGAAATAAAAAGTGTGTGAAACAAAGACTCGTCATAATGAGGGTCACAACGGGCAACATTTTCCCCCCCGGTCGGGGGAGGGGGGAGATGTACAGGAGTGGGCGTGGGTGGGCAGGTTCCTGATCGGCGCCACCGGTTGTGGGGGGAGGGGGGGGCATGCCTCCATTTTACGTGGGCAGGCCAATTAAGGCCCGCACAGCGTGACGCCTGCCAGGGAGCGCTGTGGGGGCATTGGGGGGGGGGTGGAGGGGGAGATTCCCTGAGCCGGCAGTGTACTTTTTTGCGCACACGTGCAAAGTGCTGCCTCAGGGAGATCGGCTCAGATTTCAAACTTCAAATAAACATGAGAAAAGCATTTTGCTGCCAGATCCCCTCATGTGACACTGTCACATGTGTTGGGACATGTCCATCACTTTTATTTTGAAATATTCTGAGATTTTTAAATCACTCATGAAACTTCATCCCGCCTGTAGATGAGGTTTTACGCTTTTTCAGAAGCCCGCTAGGGCTCCTGGCCTGCCCGCCAACCTTAAGGTTGATTTCAATTAGTTTCTTAATGGCCTTAATAGGCCACTGACCTGAAAATCTAAATGATGCGGGATGACGTCACCCCTCGTCATTTTACGTGTCGGTGAGCGGGCCCCGCCCCTGCTCGCCCAACAGAAGATTCTGCCCAACAAAATTACTAATATTGCAATTCTGGATCATTACAATTGTTAACCCAGTAATAAAGAATAAACAAGGTGAAAATAAGTATTGATAATTTCTGATAAGCATTTGAAAGTCAAAAATTTTGAACAATTTTGTTTGAAAGACCTTTCAACAGATTTACAGAACATCCCAAACACACAAAAAACAAAAAGATTATTAACCCTTACTGATCTTACAATCAGACCAGAATACCTTAAAAAAGGAGTAATGCAAGCTCTTTACACCTATTCCTCAAGTTGAGGGTGGAACAAAAGATATCACTGTCATACAGTATATGATAAATTGGAGCAAGTCATTCAAACCTGAATAATCAGTAAGGTCAACACTTGGAATATACAATTGGCAATTTACCTTCAAAAGAACATTTTTATAGTTGAGAATGTCAGGAGAATAGTGGTAGAGATAACAGAACTTTCATTCTGATGTTATGAAGATAAATTTTAAAAGATAAGTTGTTTACATTAGAGAAAAGAAGTTTGAGAAGGAGACAGGATTCAGGTATTTAAAATCCCATTCGTCTTGGATATATGTTTCTAATGAAGATTTATCTTAAACTTTGATTCCATTGGAGGACATTAGAGACTACCCTTGTCAAGGATGGTAAATGTGTAAAATAGACTCAAAGCAAGTATGAACCTAGTGTTATTTTCCATTAAAATTATCTGAATGGATATCAGGTTAATAATAGGATCAAAGTCTTGTGTAGGTTTAGGCACAAATAACATTCTTTACAGAACGCTATGCTCGGTGTCTTGCTGGGACCATGGGGAAGTGTTATCTGTGAAATATAACTGCTTAAGATTGAACTAATGCAAAAGGTAATTTTAGATTGGTGCTCTTCCATTTTCATTAACGCTTGGGGAAGACATAAATTGCACTGGACTTTATCTTCTCAGAGGCCTTGCTACTTCCCTTCATATATTCTCATGGACGCTACACAAGGAGCAAATAAGTAGCAATGCCAGGAGTGTGGTTGGATTCATTTGTGGGTTCTACTGAAAACAGCGTACCAATACTGCCAAGTTGAACCAAGCAAGTTCTAAGTAAATGTTGGCCCTGCTTAGAAATCATGCTGAAACTAATTAAACTAAATTCAAAGAGATTTAAAGTTCACTGGTGTCAAAATTGTATATTTAAAATGTTGCTTTCCAACTTGAGGGGAAGAAAAGGAAACTTGTTTCATGCAGCACCTTGTGACCTTCACGAGGAGGTGGTAGCACTGGAGACCCAGGTTAATGCTCTGGGGACCCGGGTGAAATTTGAATTCAATAAAAAATTGGAAATAAAAATCTGATGGTGACTATGAAACCATTGTTGTTAATCTGGAACGGGAATGGAAATATGCCTTACCTGGTCTGACCTACATATGACTGCAGAACCACAGAAATGTGGTTGACTCTTAAATACCCTCTGAACAAGGGCAATTAGGGATGAGCAATAAATGCTGGCCTAGCCAGGGACACCCACATCCGATGAACGAAAGAAAAAGGAATTACACTTCACAGGCAGTGATAAACTCTTGTTACATTCTCCAACCTTCGTTGGGTTACGTTCTCCAACTCTATTTCACGGATTTGAAGCTTATCTCCCATATCTTGATCAGTGGCTTCTCCTTCCTACATGGATATGACCATGACATTTCCCACGTCCTTAATAACACTATCAGAATATTTATTTTGTCTGTTTTTCTTTAATATCATCCCTATGTATACAGAACCAAATTATCTGGTAAAAATAAGATGTTCAGAGGTTAGGTACAGTGCCCTAGTTGAAGAAATTTCCTTTTTGTACAGCATCACAAGATTGCTTGGTGGATTTGTAGACGCAGTGGGTGGCACCCCTGCCACTGAACCAGGACTTGATGGCCAAGGAAGGTGTGCTCATAATGTGGCCAAACAGGTTGAGTATCAGCTTGAAAATCCTTCCAACACATGGGGCAGGAGGTTTAGAGGGGATGAGGGGAAGAATTTTTTCACCCAGAAGGTGGTGGGAATCTGGAGGTCACTGCCTGAAAGGGTGGTAGAGGCAGAAACCATCATAACATTTAAGAAGAATTTGGATATGCACTTGCGATGCCATGGCATACAAGACTATGGGCCTAGTGCTGAAAAATGGGATTAGAATAGTTAGGTTTGACTGACGCAGACTTGATGGGCCGAAGGGCCTTTTTCTGTGCTGTAGACCTCTATGACTCTATATCAATGGCAGGCGATAAGAGGGGAAGTGATTCCTCGTCAGTCATGTGATGGAAAGAAATTGAAGCCTCTACCATTACTATCCATAGTTCCAAGCTACAACATGCATGTAACTGTGTATGTTGCTACAGCAACTCAGACTCCTTGGGTAGCTGGTTGGCTCTGTTAGCTGGACGGCCAGTATGGATCAGATTGGTATCAGCAGCAAGGGATTCCATCCCGGTTCCAGCTGGGGTGGATTTGGGAACTGCCTCCTTGCCCTACCTGTAGCAGAGATTGTGGCACTGTGGGTTGGACCAGCCTCTGGCAGAGAACTCAAGGAGAAGATGGCAAAAAGAAGAAAATGTTAACTAGGTGATTGGCTTAACATTGACTCACTTTAACATTGGTAATAAAATACAGTCAATATATCAGTTTAACATTGGTGGTTTCACTTTGTCATTTGCCACAGACTTCCTTCTCTATGGCCTGTCAGCTCACATGACTTTTCCTGCAGCGCTTCCGCTCTCTGCTCTCGGCTATGCCTCTCCCTGCTTGTTGACTCCTGGCCTTAATTGCCTCTCCCCACCTTGCCTTCCCTGCCCCCTTGGCCTCTGTTCTTACCTGGGGCCTTGGGGTCTGTTTTTCAGTGATTCCTGACTCCAGCTTCCTACTCCACTCCTGAACTCACAATAAGTCCTGGGCTCTATCTAGTGGCAGAAGTTGGTTAGTGCGGGTAGCTGCTAATTGCACCGACCAACTCTGCCACTTTATGGCGCCTCGTCAATCTAAAAGTACTGTGTACGGAGGAGAGTACTGTACTTTTTTTTTTAAGGAATGTAATTTGTATATTGTATTTGTTTTATATTTAGTGATGTGTTTTATTTTGCAACTTATTTCAGCTAGGAGTGCACAGTGCTGGAGATGTCTGGTACGGTATTCCAATTCATACATTGTTTATCTGGCCGAGAAATGTCCAAAAGAACCTAACTCTGGCTTTAACATTGATTTCTTATGGGAACCTATGATTCACTTAAAGTTGCGATTTCCAGGAATGCAACCACAACATTAAGTAAAGGCTTAATGTAGGTGTCAGAAATGCATGCTTGAATCCAAAACATCTAAATAGTATAAATAGTAACTTGTCAATTAGGACCCCCATGGCCTGTAAAGAATGGTGAGTATTGATATAGTAGTAGGAAAAAGGGAGTAATTTTTCTGTGACAAGTTATTTAAATATTTTTAAAAAGATAAAATTGTACGACATAAATTGTAAGCTAAACTAAAGGAAATGGTCACTCAGATAACTAAATGCAGCAGGATATTCTAATTACAATGGAGAATTTGACACCCATTCACCATAAAATCTGTGAATTTGCCCAGTTTTAAAAAATCCCCTTCATGCAGCAGCTTCTTCGAACTGTTTTCTATGAGCGCCAACTGTTGGCCACAGATGCAAATAACAGCAGAGGGCTCCGCACTGCAACAAGGCTGAGCTGGACCATGCACCCACTGCATGCTGTATGGTGACCTGGCTTGTCCCTGCACTCTGACAGTACAGTTCCCAATTGAGCGGGCTCCACTATTGGTTTAGTGAATTCAACAAAAACACCCGAATTTCTTGATTTACAAAAGTATTTCAGAAAAGTCTGAAAATGAACTATTTTCTGACAAGTCAATTACATGGACCAAAAATCAAACTAACCAACTTCGGTTATTATCCTGAATTGACTGGCATGGGACCAGCAGCCGAACAGAGTGTCTTTGCATTTTGGCTGTTCTACTATGTTAAAGTCACAGGATCACGGAGTCTTTACAGTGTAGAAGAAGACCATTCAGCCCTTCAAGTCTGCACTGGCTCACTGAAAGAGCATTCTACCTAATCCCACTCCCCTGCTTATCCCCGTACACACATGCATATGTTATCTGAAAAGAGACTATCTAATTCCCTTTTGAATATCTCAATCGAACCTGCCTCAACCACACTTTCATTCCAGTTCGTTCCAGACTTGTCACCCTCTGGGTAAAAAAATTTTTCCTCACATTGCTTCTATTCTTTTTGCCCATTATTTTGAATCTGTGCCCTCAAGTTTTTGATGTACTCTAGAGTGGGAATAATTTCTCACTACCTACCCTGCCCATACCTCTCAGGATCTTGAATACCTCTGTCTAGTCTCCTTTCAGTCTTCTTTTCTCCAAGGAAAACAGTCCTGACCTCTCCAATCTATCCTCAAAGCTACAGCTGTTTATCCCTGGAATCATTCTTGTGAATCTCTTCTGTACTCTCCCCAATGCCTTCACATCCTTCAAGTATGGTGCATAGAACTGGACGCAGTACTCTAGATGAGGCTAACTAGTGTCTTATACAAGTTTAACATGACCTCCTTACTCTTGCACTCAATACCCCTATTAATAAAACTTAGGATACCAAATGCTTTATTAACTGCTCTCTCAACATGCCCTGCCGCCTTCAATGACTTGTGTACATATACACTGAGGTGTCTCTGTTCCTGCACCTCCTTTAGAGTTTCTCCCTTTATTTTATACTCTCTCCACATTCTTCCTGCCAAAATGAATCTCCTCATACTTCCCTGCATGAACTTCATCTTCCATTTGTCTACCCAATCCACCAATATTTCTATGTACTTTTGAAGTTCAAGACTATTCTCATCACAGTTTTCAATCTTCATATCATCTGAAAATTTTGAAATCATGCCCTGCACACCACAGTCTAGGTCATTAATATGTATCAAGAAGAGCAAAGGTCCCAACACTGACCCCTGGGGAACTCCACTACAAACCTTCCTCCAATCTGAAAAATAACCATTTATCACTACTCTCCGTTTCCTGTCTCTCAGCCAATTTATGATACAAGTGCTTACTTTTCCTTTTATTCCATGAGCTAGAATTTTGCACATATGCCTATTGTGTGGCACTGTATCAAATGCCTTTTGAAGTTCCATATGTACATCAACAGCATTACCCTTATCAACCTTCTCTGTTACCTCCTCAAAAAACTCCAGCAAGTTAGTTAATTATGATTTTCCCTTAATGAATCTATACTGGCTTTCCTTAATTATCCCACACCTGTCTAAGTGACTATTGATTTTGTCCCGAACGAGAGTTTCCAGAAGTTTCCCTACCACTGAAGTTGTTGGAGATTAATCACACCGAGGCATCATTTCGTACATAGAAACCCCATTTGTGCACAAGGAAGACAGCACACAAAAGAGCTACTGTACAGTCTCATAGTAGAATACATGCAGACCTTTTAAAAGCATTTTTACAGCCAATCAGTAAATTTTGCACAAACCTATCTGCTTATTTGCATAAGTTAACTGACCAATCCATATTTCAGTAAATTTTCATTCCCAGCACAACAGATGTTATGCTTACGCAAATGCTTATCACAATCCTGATTACATTGGCCTGAGAAAGAACAAAATGGAATGTCTCAGGGCTCATCCTGCAACTGTGGCCAGACAAGATGGTATTGTTCTTAAGGTTGCAGTATTTTTCTCTTAGGCCTAGGCATATAATTCAACTTCCCCATTTACCCTTTTAGCACTAAATGGGTTCCCTGTAGTTGCCTAGGCCACCACACTTCCTCCCTTTTGGTCCTAAAAGGACAGTCCACCACCCTTAGCCAAGTTCTATGTATCCTAGTCGTTGGGCTTCATCCTCAGTGGGGTCTTGATTCCTGAGGAGAGGGGGGAATAGATAACTGGCTTGCCACCAGGACTCTGGAGGTTCTGTAGTTGGCATACAGAGCGGATGCGGCAGGTCTGACCGAGCTGCAATGCTCGCAGCGCCAGCAAGTCGGGGCAACCAGACAGATTTTTGTAATTGTAAGGCCCAGATTCTTCAGTGTAGTCGCCATTAGAGGTCCAAGTGGAGGTGGAATTATTTGAGGTGAGATTGTATGATCATTGGCAATCACACCCACCCCCATTAAAGTATGTGAGTCTATCCTCAGATCTCGGGGCCTGCGAAAGGCACATCACCTCATTGGCCTTACACTCCCAAAAGGTAGTCATAGGACCAGACTGGTTGTGGAACCGGAATCGGCCCTCCCGGTAAATATAATCAGCAAGGTAGGCACAGGAACCCAATGGCAATTCGCCCACCCGAGTACTACCCTTGGTATAATTTCTCCTGACGCATAGCCAGGCCGGCCCCTTAACAACCACAAAGGTGGGCTCCCGTCTCCAAATGGGCGTTCGATGAACGAGGGCCCCCGTATTACCTAGGGACCATGTAGAATCTGAGGGGAAAGCCAAAAATGCATCTCTGAGGAGGGGTTAACAGGAAAATGAGTACAAATCCAACATTTAGTCCGATTAACTTGCAAGGCTACGGCCTGCATTCGTTGAACCGCAGAATTGGTAGTCCATGCCTCCTCAAGGACCACGCAGGACAGGATCCAAATCAGAGTCAACATTCTGACAGCTCAGTTAAAGTTCCTGCACAAGCACTTCCATCCGAGGTCAGTGTCCGCTTGACATGCAATGCGTGGATCCACAAGGGACGTCCTTCAACCTTCACGGCCGTATGGGTGGTGAGCAGGACTTGGAAAGGTCCCTCCCATCAAGGTTCCAATCAGTTCTTTCTCCTGAAGGTCTTTACCAGGACTAGGTCCCCGGGCTGGTATTGATGGCAGTCTTCAATGGTGGGCTTTTTCTGAGCTTTTTTGTCTTTCCACCGCCCCAGTAGACTGGGGGTGGTATGGGCAGGAAAGGTGATGGTTGCATTGTAAGGCCCTCAACAGTTCCTTTATCACTTTAGCGATAAAATGAGGTCCATTATCACTTGATAAAATCTCTGGTATCCCAAACCTGGGTATGTATTCATACAACAACAATTTTGCAACAATAATAGCATAATTCCATCGGGTGGGATACGCCTCCACCCATCGCGAGAACAAACATACGATAACTAAAACATAATTATATCCCATACAGTTAGGCATTTGTATAAAGTCAATTTGTAGGTGTACAAACAGGCCCCATGGCTGGGGTCCCGTACCAGCAGTCACTGTGGGCATCTTGCCTGGGTTATGTCATTGGCAAAGCAGACATTGTGAAGCTATTTTAGCTGCCATGGCGAAAAACCCAGGCGCAATCCACATCTGCTGTGCCATTTTGTTCATCCCCCCTTTGCCCCAATATTTTCAGCTCTATATAATGTCCTGCCGGGTGTTGACATAGGTATGACAGGTATTACTCATACAATGCCTATTAACATATTACTATTCACTATACATTCAACATTCATTCTATATACGCGTGTCAAACCTCTGAGCTGGTCAAGTCATGATTCTTGTGTCGTGAGAGATTCAATAAGTACTTATTAGTTACCCATAAAGGGACTACCCCTTCATTAATCTGTCTTAAATTTTCTCAGGCTTGTTCCAGTGCCCAAGATCCATAGGTGCTGCATACATCATTTCTGCTCTCTTTGTCTGAAATATCTTGCCCTATTTCAATTAATTTATTGATAGTCCCCGCATGACTTTCGAGCACGGTAGCCAGGCTTTGGATTAACTGTGTCACGTCCTGGTCCGTATCTAATTGGGTATCCTGGATCCCCTGTCCCCGCTCTAGAATCTCCTTAAGCTTAAAGCTCAGGGTACAGACCTACTGGTCAACAGTTGCCAGGTTCTGAATTAACTACTGATGTCCCTATATTGAATATCGTAGCAGCATCATTTAACAGGCTGCGCTTAATGCGGTTCCCTCCCAAGCCTGATCGCATCTTGCCATTGAACTGAACTGCTTCAGTCATCAATTGGCGCATCAGAGCCGTATAGAGTGCTTGGGTATGGGTTGAGCACCACTGGGGCAGGACGACACCGGATACATTCAAGACTACGGGTACCAGCTTGTGGTGTACATTATCATACAAAACTTCTGATTAACCAGTACCAAACCATTCATCGGTCCTGGATGCACAGTTGGACAAGATGGGTCAGTCGGTGTGATTTGAGGGGCTTCAATTATCTCTACTCAGACTGTGGAAGAAGATGTGGAAGGTGGCTGGGTAGTGGCGGACCTCCCATACCCAATCTGAAGCAAACCCTTACTACAATTTGAAAGCACTTGTTCTCCTACTGTTACATTTATCATTCCCTGTTGCGTGTCGCATTCGGCACTGTCCATGCTGTACCAAAGTTCCTCCTGCGGTGCGGGATGAGCAGAGATGTTCCCCGACCTTGTTGCCAGTACTGATACGCCCATGACCAGGATCGTAGGTCTGTGGAGACTTTAACATTGGCTCCCTTTCTCCGGGTTATCGCTTGGTCAATTGTCGTGTATCTTTAACTGTGTGTAATGCCTCCATTTGCTTCTCGTTCTCATATCTACAAGTGCGCATGAATCACCTGTCATAATTACCTCATATGGTCCATGCCTACTCGCTCCGAACTCACCTTGACCATCACCTTATTCCCCACTTGGTCCATTGTTGCTCTTTTGATTTGCCTTGTTTCCATACCTTTAATCACCTGTCGGTCTCTGACTTCCTTCCTTAACTCATGCAATTGCTTACTTAATTCCCTTACATAGTCTGTATTTTTCCTTTCAGTGGCCCTACATCTCCTCCTCCCACTAAAATGCCTTCAGGTAATTGCGTGGCCCTTCCTGTTATCAATTCAATGCGGTGAACCTGTTAGTCCTATTTGGTGTAGCCCTAAGGCACATCAGAATGCTGGGCAATACTGTGGCCCAGCTGTTGCCTGTCTCCTGAATTGCTTAGGCTATAGATGTTTTTAAAGTTCAGTTTATCCTTTCCACCATCCCTGGACTCTGGGGGTGGTAAGGAATATGGCATTTCTGTTTAATCTCCATAAGATTACACACTTCTTTAATGACTCTCCCTGTGAAATGAGTTCCCTGATCTGAATCTATCTGGGTAGGCACCCCCACTCCTTTCAGTTTACTATCTCCTGCTGCTGTCTCATGTCAGACCTCAATTCCTTAAACAACTCTACAATGCACCTTCTTATCCTATCTTTCAATGGCTCAGTATCTTCACTTCCAGTGATGGTTCTCTCTGGGAACCGCTTAACTCTGCCTGTCATCAAGGTGTTAATCCTGTGGTCTTACTTTTTGTAGCTCGCAGGCACATTAATATAATCAGTAATACATCTATTTAGCCTTTTCCAAGTTTTCCCTTTACCTGTATCCATCTTGTGGTAAATTGTTGTTAAGTATTATTTCTCCTTACATTTCAATTCCTGAACAACAGATTCCACATAGTTTTACCTCTAAGTTTTTTTTTCCTGACCATGATCATCCTAAGATTCTCTTGAGTTCAGTTTCTCTATTGTCAATGAGGATCTCTGTCTCTAGATCTTTGCTTATCTCCCCCTGTGCAGTTCCAATGCCTCAGTTGATGGCCAGATTATCAAATTCATTTCCCATAAAACAGTTTGTACATTATGTCCTCTTTTCCTAACTCATTCTTCTACTTGCCTCATACCATTTTGCACATGCAACGGCTACCATCTTATCTTGTTTAGGTTGCCTGGAGAGACTTTAAAATAAATAAAATATTCTCATAACAGTTTTAAAAACAGAAATCAGGTATTGACATGTTTTGCTTCTTTATCTTCTTCTCAAACATTTTATTGTCTCAAAAGTAACCCACTAAATTGTGTCTGACCCTTTTCTTTTAGCATTATCCCAGATTCATTAACTCAGCCAAAAATTGGATTTCTGCCAAACTTTGTCAAGGTCTTGAGCTTAGTTTCATATTTTGGGAACAGACTTTACAAATACAAAAGCTTGCAGCATTTGAATTAGTGCCAATTGTTGTCAAACCTTTTAAAATGAAAATTCCCTTCTGAGAAATTATCAGGAACCAAACCTCAAATTTTAAACTTTGTAAGAAATGTAATTTACACTATCAAAATTAAAACGACCTCTTTCTTATGTGTGTTGATTTGTATCCAAGTTATAATTTCCGTATGTTTATCAACACATTCTTTATCTTAGATAGCATCCTAGTGATTCAAAAGTAACCTGTTAAATTACACTGCACTTTACATCTCAAGATTGTCCCAAATTCAAATTACAGTGCTGTTGTGATGCAGATTTCCTTTAATATTTAATTCATCTCTTCAAAAGAAACCCCCTTTTATCCATTGGAACCATCTAGACCGTGTGTTTATGTCTTTTGGTTTTCCTAGAATCCTTCTGAATTTCAAGTAATTTTTTTTCTCAGAATTTTAGAATACGAACTCGTATGTATTAATCCCAATCAGCTTGGAAGCTGATGATGAGGGTTATTCCTTACTAGTCTGCAAGGGGGTGTTACAAGGGTTGGTTCATCTCAAACAAAGGCATGCCCTGTTTTATCTTTACACTACCTTCAAATTACGATTTTTGCCAGAAATCTCAACTCAAACCTTATACTCAAAACTTTGGAATGTTTGAATAAACTTTTCCTTTAATCTAATATGGGGCTTTCGTCTCTAAAGTGCTCAACTACACAGACAAAAGACAATTCAGGGAAGAAAACACATTAAGTCTCACATACAAATGCTTCCTTGCACACAAACAAACACATATATAAAGGTATGTATTTATATTCCTATAATATTGAACTTAACTCTAAACAAAGCTTCAAGTAGCTGTGGGGGGAATAAAGGGATCTTGAAGGCTCCACCTATAGCGACCTTCAAACTGACATTTTCTCTGCTGCTGCTTGTCAATTGATCATTAACCCCCTAGGGGTACATTCTCTCTCTCTCTCTTCAGCACAAACAACTCTTGTAACTTAGATCAATTCTTTTTTTTTAAGTGCAGAAAATTCAGTAGCGGACCTTTCGGGTCCATAATGGACATACATATAAGCATTCGGGGTTCCCTTTGGAGGGGGAACCTGGGGTTTCTTTGACGCCATATTACCTATTCTCTATCTAATAACTAAAAAAGGCCAGTACTTGGCGGGTCCTCGACCCCTAATCTACTACTAAGGTACTTTCACCAATCAGTCCACTCACACGCTCAAGGGGTCCCGGACCCCGAGCCGCAATCACGCACACACACAGCGTTCCAACTCCAGGGGCTACCGACCCCGAGTATATTCTAAACCTAAACTCCAGGGGCTCCAGCCCCGAGTATATTCTAAAGCTAAACTCCAGGGGCTCCAGCCCCGAGTATATTCTAAAGCTAAACTCCAGGGGCTCCAACCCCGAGTATATTCTAAACCTAAACTCCAAGGGCTCCAACCCTGAGTATATTCTGGCCAGAGTGGTCCCGGACCGCGACAACTAATCTCCTAAACACTTAAACAGGTGACTTACCCTAAGAGTCAGCCACAGGCAGGCGAAGGCAGATCACGGGTCAATGAACCCCAGAAGCCCAAATCGGGCTGCCGCGGACTGAGGAGTCCTTGCACCGCAAGGTCCTAACGCTGGCGCTCCGTGACCCAGCCCTAAGGTCATCTCGGTGGGACCTCCAAGAAACTGTCGGAGATTAATCACACCGAGGCATCATTTCGTACGTAGAAACCCCATTTATTGCTTGTGCAGAAGGAAGACAGCACACAAAAGATCTACTGTACAGTCTCATAGTAGAATACACGCAGACCTGTTAAAAGCATTTTTACAGCCAATCAGTAAATTTTGCACAAACCTATCCGCTTATTTGCATAAGTTAACTGACCAATCCATATTTCAGTAAATTTTCATTCCCAGCACAACAGATGTGCTTACGCAAATGCTTATCACAATTCTGATTACATTGACCTGAGAAGGAACAAAATGGAATGTCTCAGGGCTCATCCTACAACTGTGGTCAGACAAGATGATATTGTTCTCAAGGTTGCAGTATTTTTCTCTTAGGCCTAGGCATACAATTCAACTTCCCCATTAACCCTTTTAGCACTAAATGGGTTCCCTGTAGTTGCCTAGGCCACGACAAAGTCAAACTGACTGTTCTGTAGTTGCCGGCATTATCTTTGCACCCCTTTTTGAACAAGAGTGTAATTCGCAATTTTCCAGTCCTTCGGCACCACCCCTGTGTCTAAGGAAGACTGCAAGGTTATCACCAGTGCCTTTGCAATTTCCACTCTCACCTCCCTCAGTATCCTTGGATGCATCTCATCCAGTCCTGGTACCTTATTAATTTTAAGTAAATATAGCCTAATACCTCCTCCTTCTCAATTGTAAATTCCTTGAGCGTACCAGTTACCTCCTCTCTCACCTCGGCCTGGATAGCATCCTCTTCCTTTGTAAAGACAGATGCAAAGTACTCGTTTAATACCTCCGCTCCTTCTCCTGCCTCCACATGCAAGTCTCCTCTTTTATCCCGAATTGGCCTTACCCTTGCTTTTACCACCCTTTTATTATTTACATGCTTATAGAAGACCTTGGGATTCCCTTTTATGTTAGCCGCTAGTCTCTTTTCATGCTCCCTCCTTGCTTTTCTGATTAGTTTTTTTCACTTCCCCTCTGGTCCTTTTATATTCAGCCTGATTCTCCATCGTATTTTTTACCTGACATGTGTCATATTTGTGCTTCTTCCTTTTCATCTTCACCTCCATCTCTCTCTTTGAAGATTACTAACAGAGCAGGAAAAGGCACCGGATTTCATCCAAGTACTTATAAAAGTGCCAAATGTTTCTCATGTTTTTCAGGTTTCATGGCCAGTTAGTGAAATTAATGATTTAAAACATTCTAAATAACTATGTTCTGCTTACTTAATTCTTAAAATACCTCATCTCCCAATATTGAAATTTTAAACTGCTGTACAATTTCTCCTATTTAACTTCAGGTTGCAAACCAGGTTCAAAACAGGACCGTCCATGGAATTTATTGAAGGAGCCTAATGCATTTCCATTGTCAGACTAAGTTTATTTTATGAGGAAATGTTGAGCCTGTCCTCATCAGAGTTTAGAAGAATGAAAGGTGATCTTATTGAAACATAAGATTCTGAGGGGACTTGACAGGGTGGATGTTGACAGGATGTTTCCCCTCGTGAGTGAATCTAGAACGGGGGGCGGGGGGGGGGGGGGGTGGGAGTGCAGAGTTTCAAAATAGGACGTCTCCCATTTAAGATGAAGATGAGGAGGAATTTATTCTCTCAAAGGGTCATTAATCTTTGGAATTCTCTTCCACAGAGGGCAGTGGAGGCTCATTGACTATATTTAAGGCTGAGTTTGACATTTTTTTGATTGACAAGGGAGTCAAGGGTTATGGGGGCAGGCAGGAAATTGGAGTTAAGGCCACAATCAGATCAGCCATGATCTTATTGGATGGCAGAGCAGGCTCAATAGCCTACTCCTGCTCTTATTTCTTATGATCAGACTATATGTCTATTCTTGGAGTCAGTAACCAGCTGCCATTAAATATTATTCCTTGAGGAAGAATATTCAACAGGAATTTGTATTTGAATGATACACTACATAACAGCAGATCTGCATTCCCAAAACAGCTCCATATATTTTCAAATGTAACATGGTAATTTGAGAGCCACTCTAAGCATGGAAAATAGAAAAAAAAATCATGATGACACCCCAAATATTCTTCACATTTGAAATGTAATCATTTATCATTTTAAAGGCAAAATTAACTGTGCAATCACTGTCCCACCAGTTTCGCAACCAATTTAAGTAAAATGACGAGGTGCTTTCAATAATGTTGTCAAGTGGCATGTACTCACCACATCAAGTTTGGTTTTATTAAAACTACTGAATTTCAGAGCTCATTCACAGTCTTGGCTGTGTTACGGACAGGAGGGGGTATAATTTAAACAGCTTCAATTTCCCCTCTCATCACCCGTCTGTAAACAGAAAGATGTTTTGATTTGCTCTCCCCTTTATAAGCAGAGGTGTATTTCCCAACTCCTCAGTTTTGGTATGATCCAATTTTCTATTAAAAACCCCACAGCAAACTCAAGATAGGGTGAATTCAAAGGGTTAGTTGACTTGCACTTGGTCTCAAACCAGGGGAGGAGGCTGGCCACGTTGCCTCCTCTTGCATTCATAAAGTAAAAGAGCGATAGAAAAAAGATTTACAGGGCCAAGACCACAGAGAAAGGACATATTGTTTCATGTAGGTTCCAGAGTCCAGAATCAAAGTCCAATGAGGCATTCCCTCATGGAACTCAGCAGACTGAAAACCAATGTTGTATAATTCACTTCTCTGGTGAAGTTGGATTCACATGATGAGATAGGCACACAGAGATGAATTAGTCTTGTAGGTGATGGTACAGAAGTTCCGCAGAGACAGTGTGAATGGGGCCAGGTATTCAATCTGGGCAGAGCCCCTCTTCTGTGTTCCTGCTTGTAGATGGCAAAATGACAGACTAGAGTTTGCAGTACAGCAAGACAATATAACTGGTTCCACCAGCTAGAGGTTCACATCACATGACTCTCACATCTCCACATTGTTTTTGTCAAGGAATGTGTATCCCTCATCTGGGTTGCCGAGATGTTTAAACGTTCCAACCATTAAGCATTAAAAGGAAGGTTGTGGGGTTCTTTGCCCTAGTAGATGAATATGCTGGTTGGCCAACCTAGGTTAGGAAATGCAGGTGGCCTTTGCATAGTTCTCTTTGAATTTGATCTGTGTAGCCTACAGTGGTGTCTTTAGCGTCTCTTCAGAGATAATAATGTGCGAGTTTCCCTGATACTGCCAGAAAGCTCCTTTTGTTTGAGGGTGACAGACAGACATAGCTTCCGCCATTTTAAAAGGTCTTTGTCCAGTTTAAAAAGTTTTAGAAATAGCCTCAAGGATATCTATATCTATTTTAGAAAAATATGCAAGGTGAGATTTTGGTCACCTCACAACTGCAACAGCCAAATGCAGGAGGAGAAATAACAGTAGCTGCTTTTGGCATCAAGGTAGTAATAAATAAAGCATGGCACCAAAGTAGCAAAACAAGGTTAATGGGGACCAAAAAGGAAAAGTATTCAATACAGGAGAAAGATGATCAGGTTTCTCCATGAAGACTAATTATTGCTACCCCTGATCATCACTGCAGGAGGTCCTCGGGGTGGTGGTCTTTGTCAAGCATCTTCACCTACTTCACCAATTACATCCCTTTCATCAGGTAATGTATCACACATGCCTGAAAAAGTCCAACCAGTTTACCCTTGCCTATCAAAAGCACGACCATTGCCAAGTTCTGCACCAAGAACATCCTGAGCGTTATTGGCTGGAAGCTTAAGGATAACAAAAAAAAAGCAAGAAAGAGAGAAAATGAAAACCTGCATTTATAAGGCGAGTTTCATGAATGTAGGATGTCTTAAAAATAATTAATTAGCTTCGAAGCATTTTAAGTTTACTTGGTAGATGAGCCATTTTTAAAAAATTCACAGGATGTAGGCGTCACTGGTAAACCAGCATTGATTCCCCTTCCCACTCCCTTTGGCTTTTCACCACAAAACCATTGGTCATTTGATTTCTCCTGATTTCCACCCTATCACAAACATTTCCTTTTGTCATTTTTCCCACTCATTCCCCCCATTTTCACCTGCTTAAAACCTATTGATGATAAGGTCACAGACTGAAGCACTAACTGTTTCTCCCCCTACAGATGCTGCCAGACATGCTGAGCATTTCTTGTTTTTCATTCCCCAACGGTATTGCCCTCAAAAAGATGGTGTTGTGCTGCTTTCTTGAACATTTGCCACCCGTGTAGTGAAAATATTCCTACAGTGCTGTTAGGTATGGAGTTCCTGGGTTTTGATCTGGCAATGGTGATGGAATGGCAATATATTTCAAAGCCTGGAATATGTGTTTGTTGGAGGTGATGGCCCATGTGATTGCTGTCCTTCTAGGTGCTGGAGGTCACATGCTTGGGAGGTGCTGACATAAAAGCTTGTTATAGTGCACGTTAGAGATGGTACACACTGCAACCATGCTGCGTTGGTGGTAGAGAGAATAAATGTTTAAGGTAGTGGATGAAGTATCAATCAAGTAGCAAGCTTTGTGGATGGTGTAAAGAGCTGGGAGAGCAAGGAGACTTCATTTAAAAAAAAGAGCGGGGAGAGCGAGACTTCATTTTTTAAAAAGAGCAGGGAGAGTTCATGTGAGACCAGCGTTGGAGTGACGTCACGAACTACAACGCGAAGAGAGTGCAGGGAAAGCAGCTGATTGATGAGTAGGATTGGTGAGTATTTCTAGTCTTTAAAATTAAAGTAAGGTCTTTAGTTTGTGCTGAGGTCTCTTGTCTATATTTCTCTCTTTTTCTTAAAAATAGCTTGTTAAGTATAAGGTCGATACTGGTGTAAAAAAATTAATTACAATAAAGTATAAAGAGCAGTGGATTCTTCAAGTGTAAAGAGCAGGGATACTAGAGTAATTAATTAATATAATACGATAGTGATGGCAGGATGGGTGATGTGTTGCTGCTGCAGCATATGGGAGCTGCTGGACACCAAGGTGATCCAGATCGAACAAATCTGTAATAAAGGTTTGCAGCTCGAGGAACTTCGGATTCGAGTTGGAGCTGGAGTCTGAGCTGCTGACTTTGCGTAATATCATGGAGGGGGAAAGTTACCTGGACACTTTGCTCCAGGAGGTGGTCACACCCCTCAGATTGGGTAATTCAAATTTGGTCTATGGTCAGGGACAAGAGGATGTGACTGCAGCTGAGGCAGGTATGGGGACCCAAGGGGTAGCAATCAAGGAGCCTTGGCCCCTGCAACTGTCCAACAGTTACAAGGTTCTTGCAAGCTGTGTGGATGAGAGCAGGACCGCAGGGAGGATGAGCGAACTGACCACGGCACTGTGTTACAGGGAGCCATTCAACTAGGGGGGAGGAAATGGGACCACAGTAGTGCTAGGGGACAGTATAATTAGGGGGAAAGATATTGTTCTCTGCAGCCATGAGTGAAAGTCCTGAAGGCTGTGTTGCCTGCCTAATGCCAGGGTTAAGGACATCTCCTCAGGGCTGGAGAGGAACTTGGAGTGGGAGGGGAGGGATCCAGTTGTTGTTGCCCATGTTGGTACCAATGACATTGGTTGACTAGAAAGGAAGTTCTGCTGGAAGAATTTGAGCAGTTAGGAGCTAAATTAAAAAAACAGAACCTCCAAGGTAATAATCTTGGGGTTACTACCTGAGCCACGGCCATAGGGTAAATAAAGTCAAGAAGTTAAATGCGTGGCTGAAAGATTGGTGTGGGAGGAATGGGTTTCAGTTCATGGGGTACTGGCACCAGTACTAGGGTAGAGGGAGCTGTTCTGGTGGGGTGGGCTTCACTTGAACCGTGCTGGGACCAGTGTTCTGGCAAATCAAATAACTAGGGCTGTAGAGAGGGCTTTAAACTAAATAGAAGGTGGGGGGGGTGGGGGGGGCCTTGTTCTGGAGAGGGGATATGTAGGCTAACAAATCAAAAGATTATGGCAGCCTTGTAGGGCAGCTATTTAGGTAATGATACCCAGAGTGTGACAGGAAGGGACAGAGTGTACAAACATAAAAAAACAGCAGCAAATAGGGTCAAAGGGGGGAAAAAATGGTAAAAAAGGCAAATTTAATGGTTATTTAAATGCACATAGTATTCTGAACAAAATAAATGAATTAACGGCACAAATTGAGATTAATGGGTATGATCTTATAGCCATTACGGAGACGTGGTTACAAGGAGATCAAAGCTGGGAACTAAATATTCACGGGTATGAGACTTTTTGAAAGGACAGGCAGGAAGGAAAGTGTGGTGGGGTAGCTTTGTTAGTACGAGAGAATAAGTACGATAGCAAGAAATGGTCTTGGATCATAAGATGTAAAATTCATATGGGTGGAGGTAAGAAATAACAAGGGGAAGAAGACACTGGCAGGAGTAATCTATAGGCCCCCTAACAGTAGCTATGCTGTAGGACAGAGAATAAATCAGAAGATAATGAGGGCGTGTAAAAAAGGCAGTACATTAATCATTGGTGGCTTTAATCTTCATATACATTGGGAAAATCAAATTTGCAGAGGTAGCCATGAGCAAGAATTCATAGAATGTATTTGGGACAGTTTCCTAGAACAATATGTTGAGGATCCAACCAGGGATCAGGCTATTTTGGATCTGGTAATGTGCAATGAGGTAGGTTTAGTAAATGATCTCAGAGTAAAAGGTCCCCTAGGAAACAGTGACCATAACATGGTAGAATTTAGCATTCAGTTTGAGAGTGAGAAACTTGGGTTGGAAACAACTGTGCTAAACTTAAATAAGGGTAATTACAAAGGAATGAGGGCAGAGTTGGCTGGAGTGGACTGGGTAAGGAGTTTAGCAGAAAACATACTAAAACAAAAATTGCTGCAAAAACTCAGCAGGTATGACAGCATCTGTGGAGAGAAAGAGTTAACGTTTCGAGTCCAGATGACTTGGTTGATGAACAATGGCAGACATTTAAGAAAATAGCTCATGACTATATCCCAGTGAGGAAAAAGGATTCTTGGAAGGGGATAAGCTCAACCATGGTTAACCAGGGAAGTTGAGGATAGTATCAAATTGAAAGAAAAAACATACAATGTGGCAAAGAATAGTAAGGATTGGGAAAGTTTTAAAAACCAACAAAAGATGACCATAAAAATAAAGAGGAAGAAAATAAACTCCAAGGGTAAACCAACAAGTAATACAAAAATGGACAGTAGGAGCTTCTTTAAATATATAAAAGGAAGAGAGAGGCCAAAGTGAACATAGGCCCCATAGAGAATGAGATTGGGGAAATAATAACCAGGAAATGGCAGAGGAGTTGAATAAATACTTCGCATCAGTCTTCACAATAGAAGGCGGTAATAGTATCCCAAAAATACTAAATAATTAAGGGACAAAAACATGGTGGGGAGGGGGGTGGGGGAATAAATACAATAATTATCACTAGAGAAAAAATACTAGGAAAACTCATGGGGCTAAAGTCCAATAAGTCCCCTGGACCTGATGGGTTGCACCCTAGGATATTAAAGGAAGTAGCTGCAGATAGTGGGTGCACTGGTAGGAATCGTCCAAGAATCCTTAGATTCTGGAAAAATCCCAGAGGACTGGAAAACTGCCAATGTAACACCCTTATTGAAAAAGGGAGGGAGGCAAAAAACAGGTAACTATAGGCCAGTTAGCTTAACATCCGTCATTGGGAAAATGTTACAGTCTATTATAAAGGAGGTAATAGCAGAGCATTTAGAAATGCATAAAAAAAATCAAGCAGAGTCAGCATGTCTTCATGAAGGGTAAATCATGCCTGACAAATTTATTAGAATTCTTGGAGGTGTTAACAAGCAGGATAGATGAAAGGGAATCAGTAGATATATATTTGGATTTCCAAAAGGCGTTCGATAAGGTTACTTAATAAGAGCCCATGGTGTTGGATAATGTATTAGCATGGATAGAGGACTGGCTAACTAATCGAAGACAAAGTGTTGGGGTAAGGGGGGCATTTTCAGGATGGCAACCTGTAACTAGTGGAGTGCCACAGAGATCAGTGCTGGGGCCACAATTATTTACAATATATATTAATGACTTGGATTGAGGGAAATGAATGTACTATCGCCAAGTTTGCGGATGACAAAAATAGGTGGGAAGGCAAGTGGTGAGGATAACACAGTCTACAGAGGGATATAGACAGGTTAAGTGAGTGGGCAAAAATTGGCAGATGGAATATAATGTTGGAAAATGTGAGGTTATGCACTTTGGCAGGAAGAATAGAGGAGCTGAATATTATTTAAATGGAGAAAGACTGCAGAAAGCTGCAGCACAGAGGGATTTAGGATTCCTCATGCATGAATCACAAAAGCTTGCATAAAGTTCAGCAGGTAATAGGGGAGACAAATGGAATGCTGGCCTTTATTTCAAAGGGAATGGAGTATAAAAATAGGAAAGTCTTGCTAAAACTATACAAGGCACGAGTTAGGCTACGCCTAGGATACTGTGAACAGTTTTGGTCTCCTTATCTAAGGAAAGATATACTGGTATTGGAAGCAGTCCAGAGAAGATTCACTGGGTTGATCCTGGAGGGATTTTCTTATGAGAGGTTGAGTTGGTTGGGCCTGTACTCATTGGAGTTTAGAAGAATGAGAGGTGACCTTATTGAAACTTATAAGATTCTTAGGGAATTTTACAGGGTAGATGCTGAGGGGTTGTTTCCCCTTGTGGGAGAGTCTAGGACCAGAGGACATAATTTCAGAGTAAGGGGTCGCCCATTTAAAACAGAGATGAGGAGGAATTTCTTCTGAGGGTAGTGAAGCTGTGGAATTCTTTACCACAGGAGGGTTGTAGAAGCTGGGTCGTTAAGTATATAAGGCTGAGATGGACATTTTTAATCAGTAAGGGAATCAAGGATTATGGGAAAAAGGCAGGAAAATGGAGTTGAGGATTATCAGGTCAGCCATGATCTCATTGAATGGTGGAGCAGACTCGATGGGCCAAATGGCTTACTTCTGCTCCTACGTCTGACGGTCTTATTGAGCTTCTTGAATGTTGTTGGAGCTGCAGTCATCCAGACAACACACTCCTTATTTGTGTTTTGTATGTGGTAGAAAAGCTTTGGGGTGTCAGGTGAATCAGTCACCACAGAATACTCGGCCTCTGACCTTTCTTGTAGCCACAGTATTTATGTCGCTGGTTCAGTGAAGCAAACACTACACCCTTGCCTTTTGCACTTATGGGCTAGACTCTGCCATCACTGAGGACCAGAATGTTCCTGGAATTTCCTCCTCAGTTAGTAGTACAATTGTCCAGCATTCATGACTAGATCTGACAGGACTGGACATTTGATTGATTCTTTGGTTAATGGAATGCTTCACCTTCCATAGCATGTTGCCTCCACTGTTAAATGTGTATGCAGTCCTATTTCGTAGTTTCACCAGATTGACACCTCATTTTCAGGTATGCCTGCTGCTCCTGGCATACTCTTCTACATGGCTCAGTGGAAATGGTAGTGAGGGGTATGCATATCCAGGTTACAGGCTGTGGTTGAATACAATTCTGCCGTTGGCCCACAGCACCTCATTGATACCCAGTTTTGAGCTGCTAAACTGTTCTTAATCGGTTTCATTTAGTACTGGTAGTTTCAAACAGCATAAAGGATGGTGTCCTCAGTGTGAAGATGGGTCTTTGTTTGTACAAGGTTGCGCAGTACTCCTACCAATGTCATGCATCTCTAACAGGTAGATTTGTGAGTACTAACTACAAAACTAGGGCAATAACTGGGAACTTTATATGACAAGCGGCTCATCTCCAGCACCCCCCCCCACCCCCAACAAAATCTCCTCCTACCACCTAAAAGGCTATGATGGAACATGCATCACTTGCCACAGCCACAGCCACAATACTAAAACAGCATCCAGGACAAAACACTACCCAATTGATGCTCCTGCCACTAGAATCAATACCCATTTCCATCTCTTGTGCAGCTGCAGCATACCACTATAGGATTAACTTGGGTTACTTTAACAGCATCTTGCAGCCCACGACCTCAATCTTCAAGGACAAGACCAGCAATATCATGAAAAACAGTATCTCCAAGTTGCATACAATTTCAACTTGAACACAATGCAATTTGTTTGCCATGGATTCATGGTGTAATTTTATCCTTATAAAACACCAAATCCTCTGAATTGCCTTGGCATGCAAGATTTACTGGTATCTTTTAAAAGTATAGAATCTACGATCGCTTAGCGAATAAATGCATCATGGGATGTGGTAGAGTGAGCCAGAAGAATCAGAAAGATCTTCTGATTCCTGGTGTGTGGTCTCAGCTAGAGAAGGGGACCGTTAAAATTGGCATTGGTGCGATTGTTTTTTTTTGGTGGGTGTTGGGGTGGCGAGAGCAGGGAAGTAAACCAGAATGTCTCCTCTCTGCCACGACTGATTTCATGACCAAATAGTAAATCATAAATGATACTATGTGGACACACATCAAAAGTGAACACATAGCAGAGATGCTTGTGAAAGAATATCCCTCCATGTCAGAAAGGAACTCTTAATTCTTTGCCTTCTGCAGGTCAGTTTAGCTCTGAGTCAGCAGATTTGTCTCAAAGTTAAAAAGGCTGTGGGTTTGAATTACTAAACATTGTGGAGATAAAGGTAAGCACCTCTCACATAGCATTGAGAGCTAGAACTTTAAGATAATGTCTAGATTAAGCTTGATGTTTAAAATTGTGGAATGACAGCAGAGTTGATATTTTGGAAGATTAAATGGACCATAGAACCTTCACCTGAACTTGCAGTGCTAATCAATTTTGACATGGTCAGCTTGCAAAGTCATCTGCACTCTTATAGTAAATCAGATTCAACTTTGTCATGGCCATCAAATGTTAGCCTTCAGGATTGGTTTTAATCCAGCAGGGATTTTTCATACTTAAAAGTTTATTGCAATATTGTTCAATTGCCATGATGGTATTCTCAAACCTTTTATCATAAACTCAAACTCCTTTACCTGATCTCCTGAAGGAAAGCGACATTGTCTTTGATCAAGGTAAGCCATTCACCAAACCCTCAAAAAGAAAAAGGACTAAAAACTTGCATATTGTGAATGCAATTTCCTCCTTTTAACAGACAGCAGAACCTATATTCACAGCTGTTAGTACATTAGTGTTGGAGGAAGGAGCTTGTAGGTTCAAGCTCCATTCTAGCAACAGAGCATGATACAAGCTGAAAAGCTAGTGCAACACATTCACAGATACTGTCTTTCAAACATGATGTTAAAATGAGGCCCCATAATGTGGATATTAACTATTCCTTGCTGCTATTTTAAGAGCCGGGAGTTCTCCCAGGGTTTTGGCAAAAATTCCCCTTTCAATCAAGATTTAAAAAATTGGTCTATTTCACTACTGTAACAGCAAATGCTGTGTACAAAATAGATCTCATAGTTGGTTACAAATCAGCCACTGCACTTCAAAAGTAATTTGTGAACAGCTTTGAAATCAATTCCTGTTTCAAGTCAAAATCCTGAAGGTTTAAATTTCTGGACAAAAATGACCAAGTTTCTGTACTTTAGGTTATTGTTTGCCTCTTCCTCACCCTTAAGATATGTTAGGGTAATATTTGCTGTGCAAGACCCAAACTGCTGTCATTTTAAAAATATTTCCTAAGCAGCTCAGCGTTTACTCATTTAATGGGTTTTCATTTTTAATCTAATTATATTTTATATTTCCCAGTTGCATTAAGTTCCTGGTGGAAACAGAATTTACCAGCAGCAAATGCACTTCCCTTACCTCAGCCACCTAATACTCTATTAAGTTATTTAGGTATGGTAGTATAGTATGTATGGTAGTCAAGTAGTTATGTTACTAGATTAGTAATCCAAAGACACAAGTTGAAATCTCACCATGGATGCTGGGAAATTTAAATTCAAAAGAAATCTGGAATAAAAAGTAGATATCATTAATGGAGACCACAAAACTACTGGATTGTCGTAAAAACCCTAATGCCCTTTAAGAGACGGAATCAACCGGCCTTACTAGTAGATGTCTGGTCTACATGACTCCCTTTAACTGGCCTTACCAGTAGATGTCTGGTCTACATGACTCCCTTTCTAAAATGGTCATTCAGTTTCAGGAAGGTGGCTCACCACCACCTTTGCAAAGGCAATTAGGGAAATAAATGCTGGCTTTAGCAGCGACACCCACTTTCCATGAATATTACTTTCTCCCTCAAAAGGGTGCTATATTAATGTTGCATGTGTTTCTTCAGCGAGAGTATTTTTTAAAATTAAAAAAACAACCATTACCCCAATTCCCAACCTTAAAACGAGTCAAAGCATTCCCTTATGAATTATATCAGTTAGCTCCCACTTCTTACTACGCATCCTCTTTACGCAATCCATTGGATTTCAGTAGCTAATAAACTGCCCTGGTGCCCCAAACAAGCAATGTCTAGATTGAATCATAGCAATTATTCCTCCATTGCCCCAAGAGTATGCTTTTCCCCCAACTTACTCTTAAGCTAATTTGGGATCTGGCTGGTGCTTGTTCAATTAGTTTACATTGCAATCATATTCCTTAATGTCCTATTCTTTTAGAATTTAACGTATGCTTCTATGATGTTCCCTTCTCAAATTTCACCTCTTACCTTTGATTTCTATGCATCAGGTTCCATCTCCTTAAATTTGGCAAGGATGCAGAGAGAATCTTTGGTAAAGGGGAACAGTCCCTTTACTTCCAACAGGCCTTGCAAAAAGATATTCCCAGATTGACAAGGTTTCCAGAAATTATAGGCAGAAATTCATTCATGTAACGCTACTTCTAGCTTGTTCAATATCAAAGAGGAAGAACACTGTGCAAGTAACGCAACGAATCATAACTTATCACAACATTGGGAATCTTCTGTTGTTTAAGATTTATTGAAGGATTAAATTATTTAGGGACGGATGAGGCATTGCATTTTATCTTATTCCCTCCCCAAATAACTTTAAACAGTATCATAAGTAAATTCACATGTTCAACTACTAACACATAGTCAGCAGTACAATTCAAAAAATTGACCCCCAGAAAGGGTGTGAGATATTAAGGAGTTCTTGACAAGGAGTACTTAGGTCTTGACAATAGCAAAAAAAGGTGTAGCCATCAGCATTCACCTGCAATAAAATTACATTAATTTTCTATTACAGGGTCTCACTCTTCCCTTCCTAGCTTAGGCCACATGTGCAACTCTCTCTCTCATTATTGTCACAGCTCAGTCTCTTCCAAAACACACTCATTACATTTCCCTCTTTCCAGACTTTCTTTTTTCAACTTTACCAAGAAATTAAGTGCAGCAGCACAGCCCACAACTCTAGAACCTACCAAGCAAACTGTGGGCATATTAAAAATTGTGACAGCTCATTCAAGGACAACACAAGTTTCTTTCTCAAATGTTTCACAATACACTGCTCAAGGATCTCACGAGAGAAGTCAGTCAATAATAAGAGAAACAATTTGAATTTGCATCCAAAATTAAAAACATGCAGTGTATTATTCACGATGAAAATTTGTAGTTTTCCCAAAGGAGAAACCTCTAGTTCACAGCACTTAAAAAAAAAAAGTGCAATATCATATGTTGGAAATTTGCTTGAATGGGAGGAGTTTTAGAACTCATTGTAGTCTCATTAATGAAGGATGATCAAACCAAGGTAACTCGTAAGCTGAAGCTGCAATGGAAGGAGGAAAAGTTGCCGCTATGACATCCATGTATCCAAAGTATCAATCTACAGGGAAACACCACCTGGATGTGCAAGGTAGGCCTGCTGTTTTTAACATTGAAAAGAAACACATTAGTGATGTGGCTTTAAGACTTGCAGGAGAGTGAATAGTGAGATTCAAGTTAAAAAAAAGGTTCAGTACAACATATGAACAATGAAAAAAAGCACCTGCAAAGTTGTAAAGTATTTAAAACTGCAACTCACCAATACAAGTAAATAAATGTTATATACTGCATGTACCCTGCAACTGCTAGATTTAAAACATGCCTTTCACACTCTTACAGCAGAATATCTGCAGATACACTTTTCCCCCCACAGGATAAATTCAACCATCATCTGCATGATATAGTTGCTATAGAAATCAGGTGTTTGGGTTTCAGATAATACCGGTGAGAAAAATTGTTGTGAATTAGCTTCATACAATTAATACATTTACCATGGTGGTGCTCTGTAAGTCATAGCAGACTTGGAAGGAAAGTTTAGTCCTCACCAATGAGAACATAAGATAGGAAAACAAGAAATAGGAGCAGATGACCTTAACCTACTCCACCATTAAGTATGACCATGGCTGATCTTCAACTTCAAGTCCATTTTTCTGTTTACTCCCCATATCCCTTGATTCCCCTAGAGACCAAAAATCTGTCTCAATCTTATATATATTCAATGATGATGCATCCACAACCCTCTGGGGTCGGGATTTCCAAAGATTCATGACCCTTTGAATGAAGAAATTTCTCATCTCAGTCATAAATGACTGGCTCCTTATCCCGAGACTGTGCCCCTTTGCTTTAGATTCCTCAGCCAGCAGAAAGAACATCTCATTATTCACCCTGTCAAGCCCCTTCATAATTTTGAATGTACAGAACTTGGATATTGCTGAAAAGAGAGACATGTAGCCAAAGCTTTTCATGTTGCATCAGGACAAACACAAGAATACCAAATTTCAAAGGATCACAATTTATACTGCAGGAGAAAAGGGATGCTGATTGCTTTCTCCATGACGACACCTCAACCAACGGGGAACAATAGGCTCCCCAGGCAATTCAAAAAAGTCACAGAGCTTTTATATATTCCTTTTGTTTGCAGAGAACAGGTCCCTGCATATGAATATATCTCACTGCTAGCAATTATAAATGAGCCACATTATGAGCTCAACTGATTACCTTAAATTGCTTGTTAGTGTAGTTATGAATGCACTCAGGATTGGTCAGCAAGTGCTTCCCAATCGCAGTATCATATCTAACAGCAGACGTTTTGTTGTGGACTTTTGCAAGCATGGACTAGTTGAGTACAGACTGTACTCTGTCTATTGCGAGCAGCCAGAGGAACATTATTCAATTTGATCAGCCAATCCTTGGGACATGGAGCCTATGTAACTGGCATTGCACCGGCAATGAAATTCATACACAGCGTTGATCAATTGTGTGGTAGGCAGATAATCAATCAATAAATCATGACATCTTGCATGCATCACGTGAGACAAAACATTCACGCACACACCAACAAATCTCCATGGCATTGCTCACAGCAAGTCAGAGATTCTATAGTTGCTTGGAATGGGGAAAGAAAGAAGTATTTTCCGTATCCACTGCAGGTAGCTAACTAAATATCAGTTATATATAACATGGAGGAGCAGTATTTTACTGTCCATCTATTTAGGGTTAATGCTTTTCATAATAAGCCCAAGACACTGTAAAACTTTAATTTGCCTTTTAAAAAAACCATATCTGCAAGTGTACTATGCATAACCTTTTAAAAATATTTTAAACTCGAGAATATTTATTCAAAACATTTCTGGTTTGAATAGTGCTTCAGCCCTTTCAGGCATGCTTATGAATATTAAGTTCCCACCAAAAACAAATGGCAGCTCCAGTAACTATTTATATTTTTATGATGTATTCAAAAGGTTTCACTTTGAAATTTATCATGCATTTGTCACACGTTACAACTCATTGAATTAACAAATTTTATTCCCCCCGGAAAAATTACCTCAAATACTGAAAATTCCATGTATAAAAATTGTTCCTTTAAGACCTTTAAAATGATTTTTCTCTGATGTTATACTCCAGTATTTTCCGATAAGAAGAGCAGGGCTTAAAAAACAAGTCTTTGTATGCTGTAGTCTTTGTATGCTGTAGTCATTCTTCATGTCAACCATGCATGATTTTAGAAGTTGTAGGCACGTGTGCAAGCTGGGTTCGTCTTTAGTCAGCTAATCGTGACTGCTCCGACTTGAATTGACACAGGCTTTAGATAAAAACATTGGACTAATTTCCAACACAAAATGCCATCACAGAGATTGAATTATTTTCTTTCAAGTTTTTCAAAGAAAGATTTTTGTTGTCTACCTTGAAAACTTCATTGCTACTGTCAACTTGATTTGGTTTTTGAACTTCATTGATGTTGATTTTCATACGTGTTTGCAACCTACTAATTATGTTCCCAAGATTTTGTCCATTGTATATGAAATAGTGTCAGCAATCTGTGTATAGTTCAGCACTGTATTACAGGAATATCAGGCAAAGTTTTTATTTTACTTTCACTAACAGATTTCCCATGCATTGCTTTCACTTACTTCAGTGACATGCTGTTTTAAGGACTGGATGTACAATGTAGGACACAACAGTATGCTGCTGTGAAGACTGACTTCTGTCCCTTTTAATGCTATGAAGTCAATTAAGTAAATCCAGGCACAGATCAGAATTCAATTGTTAAGCTTTCTATATATAGACAGAAGGTATGTGCTAAACAACTCAATCAAAAAATGGTTGCAGCACAGAAGGCAGCCATTCTGCTTGCTGAGTCCATGCCAGCTCTCTGCAACAGCAACTTGTCCAGTTCCACTCTCCCACACTTTCTCTGTGGCCTTGCAAATTTTTCTCTTCAGATACTTATCCAATTCTATTTTGAAGACCTCGACTGAATCTGCCTCCGAAACATTTAGTGCAATCCAGATCCTAAATCACATGCTGCATTAAAAAGGATTTTCCTTTGGTTCTTTTGCAATCACTTTAAAATCGGTGTCCTCTGATTCTTGCTCTGTCTGCCAATGGAAAAAGTTACTCCCTGTCTACTCTATCCAGACCCCTCACGATTTTGAGCACCTCTACCAAATCTCATCTTAATCTTCTCTTCTCCAAGAAGAGGAGCCCCAGCTGCTCCTACCTAACTGAAGTTCCTCATCCCTGGACCATTGTCATGAATCTTTTCTGCACCTTCTCTAATGCCTTCACATCCTTCCTAAAAAGTGTTGCTGCCCAGAAGTTGACAAGGCACTGGGACCAGATGAGATGCATCCAAGGATATTGAAGGAAGTGAGAGTAGAAATTGCAGGGACACCGGCCATAATCTTTCAGTCTTTCCTAGACTCAGGGGTGGTGCCAGAAGACTAGAGAATTGTAAACGTTACACCCTTGTTCAAAAAGGGTTGTAAGGATAATTTTCCAGCAATTACAGACCAGTCAGTTTAACTTCAGTGGTGGGCAAGATTCTAGAAACAATTATTCAGGATAGAATTAATAGTCACGGAAAAATATGGGTTGATAAGGAAGAGCAAGCATGGATTTCTAAAGGGGAAAGTGTTTAACTAACTTGCTGGAGTTTTTTGAAGAGGTAACAGAAAAGGTTGATGAGGGTAATGCTGTTGATGTGGTGCAAATGGCTTTGAAATGGCATATGACACAGTGCCACACAAGACAACTTGAGAAAAGTTATTACTCATGGAATAAAAGGGACAGCAGCAACGTGGATACAATATTGGCTGAAAAATAGGAAGCAGAGATTAATGGTCAGGCTGGAGGAAGGTTTATAGTGGAGTTCCCCAGGTGTCGGTATTGGGGCCTTCACTTTTCCTGGTATATATTAATGATCTAGACCTTGGTGTGCAGGGGACAATTTCAAAGTTTATGATATGAAGCTTGGGGGTGTTGTGAACTGCAAGGAGGATGGTGTGGAACTTCAAGAGGACTTAGACAAGTTGGTGGAGTGGACAGATAGGTGGCAGATGAAGTTCAATGCAGAGAAGTGTGAGGTGATGCATTTTGGTAGAAATAACATGGGCAGACAATATAAAATAACAGGTGGAATTTTGAAGCGGGTGCAGGAGCAGAAAGACTTGGGTGCATATGCGCATAGATCATTGAAGGTGGCAGGACAGGTGAGAGAGCAGTTAATAAAGCATATAGTATCCTGGGCTTCTAATAGGGGTATAGGGTACAAGGGCAGGAGGTCATGCTGAATTTATAAAAGACCCTTGTTAGACTTCAGCTGGAATATTGTGTACTGTTCTGGGCACCATATTATAGGAACGATGTGAACACATTGGACAGAGTGCAGAAGAGGACAAGAATGGTCCCAGGGATGAGAAACTTCAGCTATGAGGATAGATTGGAGGGGTTGGGGCTGTTTTCCTTGGAGGCGAGAAGGCTGAGAGGAGACTTGATAAAAGTTTTCAAAATCATGAGGGGGCTGGGCAGAATAGATAGGGAGAAGCTGTTCCATGAGTTCTAACTTTACTGACAAGGTTTTATGTGGCATTTTATCAAATGCACCTTGGAAGTCCATGTACACCACATCAACTACGTTACCGCCATCAACCTGCTATTACCTCATCAAAAGACTCAAGGGCAAATCATGTTTAGCTAAACTGCTCAACAAATCCATGCTGACTTTTAGTTAAATCCACACTTGCCCAGGTGGCTGTCAACTTTGCCCCAAATTATTGTTTCTATATGCTTTTCCATCATCGAGGTTAAACTGACTGGCTTGTAGTTGCTGGGATGATCCTTACTTTTGAACAACGGTGTAACATTTGTAATTCTTCAGTTCTTTGGGAAACCCCGTATCTAAGTAGGATTGGAAGAATATGGCCAAGGCCTCTACAATCTCCATGCCTACTGTTCTCAGTACCCTTGGATGTATCTGATCCGGTTCTGGTAACAATTTTTTTTCTTTTTACTATGACTTTGCACCTGTCTTTACAAAGGAAGATGCCAAGTACTCATTTAGTGTCTCAGCTATGCCTCTGTCTCCACGTGAAAATCCTCTTTTAGGTCCAACTCCTTTTACCACCCTTTTACTATTTACATGCTTAAAGGTGACTTTTGGATTTCCTTTTGTATTGGGTGTCAGTCTTCTCTCAACTTTCTCTTTGCTTCTCTTGATTTTTCACTTCCCCTCTGAACCATCTATAGTCAGCCTGGTACTCGTATCATCCACCTAATATCTGTTAAATGCATCCTTTTTCTGCTTCATCTTGCCCTTACTTCTGTCATTCAGGGAATTTTGCATTTGTTTGGCGTGGCTTTTGCCTCATCGGAATGTACCTGAACTGTACCTGACCAATCTCCTCTTTAAAGGCAGCCCATTGTTCCTTTTCCAGTTTTGCAAGCCAATCCTGGATTCCAATTTAGCTGAGTAAGCTCCTTGTCCTTTTCCAAAGCTAACCTTTATGATACTATGGTCACTGTTCCTTAAATATTCCCCTACTGACATTTGATCCATTTGACATACCTCATTCTGCAGAACCAGATCCAGCAATGCCTCTTTTCTTATTGGATTGGAAACTTGATGTAAAAAAAAATTCTCCTGAACTCTCAGAAATTTTTTGCCTCTCTTTGCCCTTTACAACCATCTTCCTGGAGTCATACCTAGCACAAAGGAAGATGGTTGTGGTTGTTGGAGGTCAATCATCTCAGTTCCAGGACAACACTGCAGGAGTTCCTTAGGTTATTGTCCTAGGCCCAACCATCTTCAGCTGCTTCATCAATGACCTTCCTTCCATCATAAAGGTCAGAACTGGGGATGTTTGCTTATTATTGCACAATGTTCAGCACCATTCTCAATGTATCAGATACTGCAGCAGTCCATATCCAAATGCAGCAAGACCTGGACAATATCCAGCCTTGGGCTGACAGGTAGCAAGTAACATTCACACCACACAAGTGCCAGGCAATGACCATCTCCAACAAAAATGAATCTAACCATCACCCCTTGATTTTCATTGCCATCGCTGAATCCTTCACTAACATCCTGGGGGTTACCATCGAGCAGAAACTGAACTGGACTAGTCATATAAATACTGTGGCTACATGAGCAGGTCAGAGACGAGGAATCCTGCAAGTAACTCACCTGACTCCCCAAAGCTTGTCCACCACATACAAGGCACAAGTCAGGAGTGTGATGGAATACTCTCCACTTGCCTGGATGGGTGCAGCTCCAACAACACAAGCAGCTTGATACCATCCAAGGCAAAGCAGCCTGCATGATTGGCACCCCATCCACAAATATTCACTCCACCACCAATGCACAATAGCAGCAGTGTGTACCATATACAAGGTGCACTGCAGAAACTCAGCAAGCTACCTTAGTCAGCACCTTCCAAACTCATGACTGCTACCATCTAGAAGGGCATGGGAACACCACCACCTGGAAGTTCCCCTCCAAGCCATTCACCATTCTGACTTGGGAATATATCACTGTTCTTTCACAATCGCTGGGACAAAATCCTGGAACTTCCTCCTTAACAGGAGTTTATAGATTGTTTTTGGGATACTTTCTTAGAACAGCATTTTCTGGAGCCAACCAGAGGGCAGGCTATACTAGACCTGGTATTGTGCAACAAGATAGGATTAATTAATCTCATAGTGAAGGCACCCCTACATAGCAGCGATCATGATTGAATTTTACTAAAATTATGAGGGAGACTAGTGCGTCCAAGACTAACATTTTAAACTTAAATAGGGGCAATTATGAGGGCATGAAAGCAGAGCTAGCTAAAGTGAACTGACAAATGAGGTTAAGGGATAGGTCAATAGAGGTTCAGTGGCAGACATTTAAAGGGATATTTTAGAATACACAGAATAGTGTGAATATGGATGTTATCTTTTAAATTTAGGAATATGGTGGCATTCTGTAAAGAAGGCTGAGAGTGTGTGTATGTAATTAAATTGGGGGAAGGTTAGTAAAAATAGCTTGTCCGTAGGAACAGAGAGATGACAGGTAAAAGTGCGATATGCTTGCATTTGTAATGAGAGGCTGTGGTGAAGTTGAATGCACAAGTAAATAGGTTTGGTTTGAAATTTGCATTATAAGTAGGAACTTGACTTTTCAGCTGTTAAATTTCAAAGGAAGTTTAAAAGTGGCAAGGGGCTGTTACAACTTACAAAGGTTTCATAATAAACAAGGGAAAGTTACTAAATTTTATTTTACCCAAATGTGGATGCAATAGGAAAATGAAAGATTTTTATATTTTGGGAAAATTGAGTTCAGAGGTGTTTAGAATAATGGAGTCTAGGATCAAAGGGGAAAGGGATATTTAAGAAAATACATTTAGTCGAGCTGTGCTGGCTGTGTGGGGGAGGTGTCCCGAGATCAGCTCTGTGCTGTGAAAAATTGAGAATTTAAAGCAGCCATCCAGTTTCAAGCCAGGGAAGTCTTGATTTTCAGAGAGCAGTCTATTCCTGAACTTCTTTTGTTTTTTTTCCAAACAGCAGAGTGGAAGTGAGAAGTTTGAGAGGTATGCTTTATTGAAGTAGCAGCAGATTTTGCCTTGGGTGATATTACTGGATTTTTATGATTAAAACCTATAAAGGGAGCTGTTGCCTAGTAGTTTACTTGTATGGTCTGACCAAGTGAGATTCTTGCTAATAAAGCTTTTAATTTTAAAAGCTTAAAAAAGTGTCACTGAGAATCTATACTTCTGGGCTTAGTAGTTTTCCCCTCGTTTTTAAAATACAAAAAAAAAGTTATGATCAGTAAGACAAGTTTCCCTCTGGGATCTGGCTTGTTCAGTGAATAACACCAGCTGCGGTCGTAACAACAGATACATTCCAATGAGAACAAAAAATTCCAAGGAGGGGGCCCACCATCCATGTTTAACTGAAAAAAAGTTAAACAGTATCAAACTTAAAGAAAAAGTATATAATTGCACAAAGACGGGTGGTAGGTCAGAAGATTGGAGAAGACAAAGAACAGCAAAAAAATGACAAAAAGATTAATAAAGAGGGAAAAATTAGAGTACGAGAGAAAGCTAGCTAGTAATAAGGACCAATAGTAAGAGTTTCTGTAGATATTTAAGTAAGAAAAGCGTTAACAAATTGAGATTTGGTCCTATAGAAAAGTGTGCTGGGGGAATTGATAATGGAAAATAGGGAGATGGTGGATGAATTAAACAGGTATTTTGCATCGGTCTTCACTATGGAGGCCACAAGTAACATCCCGGAAATAGCTGTAAATCGGGAAATTGAAGGGAGGGAGGAATTCAGGAAAATTACAATCATCAGGAAAGTGGAATCGAGCAAATTGTTGGGGCTGCGGCCTGACAAATCCCTGGATTTGGATGGACTTCACCCCAAGGTCTTGAAAGAAGTGGCTAATAAGATAGTTGATGCATTGATTTTAATTTTCCAAAATTCCCTAGATTCAGGGAGAGAGAGAGCAGGAAACTACAGGCCAGTTAGCCTAACATCTGTCATAGGGAAAATGTTAGAAGCTATTAAAAGGGATGTTATAGCAGGGCACTTGGAAAAATTCATGGCAATCAGGCAGAGTCAACATGGTTTTATGAAAGGGAAATCCTGTTTAACCAATTTATTGAAGTTCTTTGAAGGGGTCACATGTGCTGTGGATAAAGGGGAACCGATGGATGTACTGTAGTTAGATTTCCAGAAGGAATTTGATAAGGTGTCACATCAAAGGTTATTGCGGAAAATAAGAGCTCATGGTATAGGGGGTAACATATTGGCATGGATAGAAAATTGGCTAGCTAACAGAAAGCAGAGGGTTCGCATAATTGGATCTTTTTCTAGTTGGCAGGATGTGACGGGTGGTGTGCACAGAGTTCAGTGCTGGGGCGTCAATTTTTTTACAATTTATATAAATGACTTGGATGAAGGAACTGAAGGTATAGTTGCTAAATTTGCTGATGACACAAAGATAGATAGGAAAGTAAATTGTGAAGAGGACATAAGGAGGCTACAGGAGGGGCATAGATAGGTTAAGTGAGTGACAAATATCTGGCAAATGGAGTATAATATGGGCAAGTATGAAATTGTCCATTTTGGCAGGAAGAATAAAAAATAGTGCATGAGTCACAAAAGGCTAATATGCAGGTACAGCAAGTAATTAGGAAAGCTTATTACAGTGTTATAATTTGAGGGAAATTGATTACAAAAATAGGGAGGTTATGCTTCACTTGTGCAGGGCACTGGTAAGACCACATTTGGAGTACTGTGTACAGTATCGGTCTCCTTATTTAAGAAAAGATGTAAAATGCATTAGCAGCTCAGAGGTGGTTTACTGGACTAATACCAGGAATAGGCAGGCTGTCTTATGAGGAATGGTTGGACAGGTTAGACTTGTATCCACTGGAGTCAAGAAGAGTAAGAGGTGACTTGATCGAAATATACAAGGTCCTGAGGAGTCTTGATAGTGTCACAAAACTATAATATTTTTCATATTATTGTAAGCTTATGGGTGGGAGTGTGGATTGTTCTGTGTGGCTGATTTAATTGAATTAGATGCAGGTAGACTGCAAGATTGAAATTATCAAAAGAGTTAGGTGTAAAGCAGACTGTTGAAATAGAGATGGGCAAGCAAAGATGAGGGTGCCACAAATAAGGTGTGAATGAAATTTGCATTTTTAGATAATTGATGTTGATTTTCAAAGGGATGGTAGGATGTTTACAATTAACAAGATAAATAGGGCAAGGTTATTTTTCCCAAAAAGGAAAGAGGCCATATTGACATGAAATATTTTTAGATTATGGGAAAAGTAAATTTCCAAAGACATGTAGAACATTGGGATTTTACACATTAAAGAGAAAGAAACATATATAAAAGAAGGATGGAAGGCTATGTAGAGGTGTGGCCGTGTAACATTTTGAAAGGTACTGTGTAAAGCAGCCTTGGGGAAAAGCCTCTAGCCACTTTTGCAGAAGTCTGCTGTGTCCAGTAACCAAAGTTGTGTTAAAAAGCCTTTGGAATTCCAAGGTCGAGTGGGTGCTGTGGTAACCTTGCTGGATTGCCTGTTTAAATTTAAAATCTATTTTGGGCCGTTGCCTTAAAGGGGGTGTGTAGTTGAGTGTCAGATTAATTATGAATTTTGGGATTCGTTATAATATCAAATAACTGTAATCTTATATAGGTGTTTGAATTCTTTCCTTTTGTTAATAAATGTTTCAATTTTAATTTTTAAAATCACTAAAGAACTCACTACTTCTGAAGTCAGTGCACAACTCTTGTAATAAATACAAATCGCAAAACCGTGCAATAGCGTGGCCAAGTTTCCTTTGTGGATTCGGTTCGTCTGGCACATATCGCCTGTCACATCATATAACAGGGTGGATGTGGAGAGGATGTCTGCTCTTGTGGGGGAAATCTAGAACTAGGGGTCACTGTTTGAAAATAAGGGGTCACTCATTTAAGACAGAGAAGGAGAATTTTTTTCTCAGAAGGTTGCATGTCTTTGGAATTCTCTTCCTGAAAAAGGTGATGGAAAGGTCTTTCAATATTTTTACGGCAGAGCCAGATGGATCCTTGATTAACAAGGGGGTGAAAGGTTTTCAGGGATAGGCAGGAACGTGAGATTGAGGTTACAATCAGGTCAGCCATGATCTTGTTGAATGGTGGAGCAGGTTCGAAGAGCCGAGTGACCTACTATTGCTCCTAATTTGTATGCTCATATGTTCACTGTGGATGTACATCACATGGACACAGTCGTTCAAGAAGGCAGCTCATCAACACCTTCTCAAAAGGGCAATTAGGGATGGGCAATAAATGCTGGCCTAGCCAGCAATGCCCACATCCCATGAATTAAAAACATTATCCTAACATAGACTGGGATAGTAAAAGTCCCCCATTATAACTACTCTATAATTCTTGCACTTCTCCAACTTCCTTGCAAATTTGTTCCTCTATGTATCTTTCCATTAGTTGGTGAGCATTTCCTTTTTAATATTTGCACCTCTCTCCTTTCCCAACCAGAACAACAGAGTTGGCAGTCAGCTTTCGATCTTTGCCAGTCACAACTAGTGGCCAATTAGAGATTAGAAGCAGCTTTGGTTCCAGGTTTGAAAAGGGGCATGTTTTCCAGACCCAGGGGGGGGAGTTGTGGTTCCTGACACTCTGTGGAGTTTTGACTTGAGTTTACAGCTTTTTCTTTCGCCTTGCCAAAATTTCCCTGCTCAGATCCCAGTCTGATTGACAGGCTAGACTCCATTGGGCAGGGAATGCTCCGAAGATCGCAGCTCAGGAGCAGGTAGGGAACCTGGAAGATAAGGTTTTATTGGTGAGGTTTGTTGCCTGTACCCCATCATGACTCCATTACAACCAGATATGGGCAGGTCAGAGATTTTAAAAATATATATATTCACATTTCACTTGACTGAAACCCACCTGCTTGTGGGTTAAAACTCTCCCCCCACCCCACCAAGTACCACTATGATTCTCCTTCCTGCCTACTTGATCCTATCTCATGATTGCTTGGCTAGAAATTTTTCCACACAGAGAACCAACATGCTAGTAGGTGGCATGATGCTTGTTAAATTTGCGAAGAGCTGATTCCATGGTCCACCACTCCCAATACAAAATGAATGGAAAAATCAGGCGCTGCAGGCTCTTTTATTTCACAGCCAATGTCCTGTGGTATCAGTTCCAGTAGTTCACCTGGTTGTCCTTGCAATCTGGAATTTTTAGCCATTAACAGTGAAAAGCACTAACACATAAAAATTATTCACTCTTCCACTAGGTAATTATTCTTTGGCAAGAATACTATCTCAGTATAAATTTGTCCAGCACTCTTGATCCTGTATATTATTTGAACAAGCCAAGATTTCACGACATCTACAAACAGGTTAATCAGTCCTCCACAAAATCGCATCTTGAGCAGCAAAGGAAACCTTCTGTCATTCCCTGAAGTTTGGTTTAGGCTGGCAAGATTTGTCAAGTGTAGTACTTAACGTATCTATACTGTTTTAGTCCAGATTCTGAAATCAAAGATCAGCGTTCATGAGCAAGCTCTTGGCGAATAGTGCTAAATCTGGCTCCTCTGTGTGCAGACTCAAGCCCAGTTTCTCATTGGTCTATGCTGGATGCTAGTTTATGGACAGCAACCTTCCAGATTTCAAAACCATAAGACAAAAACAGAGTGTTAATGGAGACTGGGGTTCAAATTTTAACCATCTAATTGGAGGGTTAATTCTCCACAGGAAGTTCAGTTATGACTAAATTTTACAATACACAAAACACGTAATAAGTTTTTAAAGTTTTTTTTACTCTTTAAGGTTTTTTTTATATACAGTAAATACAAAAATATTCTTTCAAATACATATAGATTTTAGGCCTACAAAACAATCAACTGAATGCACTGGAAAATGTAAATCACAGTGACAATGAAGTTACAGCAGAAAACAGGCAATTTTAGGCAATTACTAAACTTTTCATTCTGCTTTGTAGACATTTATATGCAGTGCTATATATACACTCACACACACACACACACGCGCGCACACACACTAGAAAAATCAGCAGACTTGTCATTGGCCATTAGAAATAATCAAAAACAATTGCCTGTAAATGCTTTCCTGAATAGTGATGCAATTCTCCAACTGTAAAGATTTTAACCTCAAAACCCTATACCAATAACTAAAATAGACTACATATTTTTTGTTTTTTGTTATATACACAAAACAATGGAGGAGGTGGGGGAGGGGGGGGTGCGGTTAACATAAAAATACATCACAGGACAAGTTTTTTTGTTATTTTACAATTATTAAAATTACATATCAGCCTTTTGAAAAGAACTGTCAATGCAATACTGATTTTTTTTCAATAAAAGGCTGTTCACAAGTATTTACACACATACAATGCATAATTCAGGGCAAAGAGACAAATGTGTCCAGGACACTGGTTGATCTACATGGCCAGATGCTATTCCATCCATTTAAGGCTTTGATTTTCTCCTCCCTCCTTTCTCATTTTCTAAAAAAAGGCCTCAAGTTTATGGACATCGCTGGTTAACCAGCAGAGTCAGTCATCAGTACGTATATACTTTGAAGAAGTGTAAACCAAAACATACTTCTGGTACTTCTAGCATCTGGTCTGCAAAATGTATAGTGGAGTAGATTTGACCAACCCACCTTCTGGCTTCAACACCAAGTCAGGGTAACAATTACATAGAAGGGCTCCACTTTTCATGTCAAGGTAAATTTTAACAAAACACAACTGACATGCTTGAATGGTTTAAGAATTACAAATTACATTTACCTGACAAGATAGAGATGCTACCGATTAAGGGTTAGTCTGATGGAATTTTTTATGACACGTATGCTACTCGTGGGGACTGGAGATGATGCATCTGGCAGCTCCTTGCTAGGTAGTCTCTGTAAAAAAAGAAGCAGCACCAAAACAAGGACAGAAAGAAGCATGTTAAATTGCACTTGTTAAAGATGAGTTCTAGAAGTACAAGAGATTTTTTTTAAAAAAAAACTTAAGAGTGAAAATCATTCTAGCTCCCTTAAAGAATCTTCAGAAAGTTTTGAGTGCAGACATTACTCGTAGAATCATCGTTTCCTGTGAAGAAAGAGATTTAATAGGTGGTACCTGTGATCTTGTATCAATTGTTGGAATGGGCATGGATTTCACTTCTCCGTGGCTGTCCTGTTACATACAGACAACAATTTAATCAATTGAAGCAAAACAAATTTCAGATAGGTGAAACCTCTCCCCCCCACTATACAAAACGTGCAAATTTGATTGTTTTAAAAGAATCAAAGTGCATGGAAACAATTTATTACATTCAGTGCGCTGATACTATTACTTGAAATGACAAACAATTGAACCAGACATTGTAAGGGAGCTGAATATCCACTGATACATCTGGGGTATTCCAGCTATTTGTTGTATTGAAAGTTAGCCTCCAATCACTCAGATTGGTGCTAGCTGCGACAACAGGTAAAATGCTGCACAACAAACATTTCCCTATAGGGGAACAGAGCCGCAACAGAAAAATGTGCATATAAATGTCACTTAATTCTTGTTGATCAACCTAAGTCAACATAACAGTGAAATTAAATATAAAGCTGCAAACAAGTTTCTTTATACCTGCATAAATTCTTGTATAAGTCTAAAACACTAGGGTACAGACTGTAAAATGCAGTATAGAAAGCAAGATTACAAGAGCAACATCTTGCACAAACTGCCTTTCATGCAGAAGACATGCCATTGGTATAGCTATTGGGTACTGCGAACGGGCACATTAACACTTCTCCATAACTCCTGCCAATACATACTGTCTTCAGGAATATTCTACACAGGCAGGATGTTAAATATAAAATATTTCAATTAATTCAAATATTTAATTAATATTAACTTTTAACATTAGATTTAATAATGATAATCAAGCTGGGGAGGGGACTGAATTTATAAGAGGGGACTGAATTTACAAGAGGGAGGACTACAGATAAATGAACTAATATTTACTGACAGGTTCACCAGTTTAAGGGTAAAGCTGTACAGTCTTAGGTGCTAGTGAATGGTCCCTTTAAACCAGTGAGAAATGAACACCCACAGTCACCATGAACACCCTTGTAGTCAACCTTCAGCTGTGGTTACCACTACCTGTCCATCTTTCTGAGATTTCTGTCCGTCCTCTTCATTTGATGAACAGGGTTGTTTAAAAGCAGAATCATCTGGCTCAATGGCACACATCTGGAAGGACAGGAAAGAAAAGCATTGAAACAACATTCCAGAATATTGTGATAAGTGTTTAATTTTAATTTAGCTCTAAATTAAATTATGTAACATTTAAAAAGCCCGACAGTGCCAATACTAACTGTGGCTCCTGAAAGGACATGCTCCCAATTTTGTTTTGAAAAGGAAATATTGTTCTAGGCCAATATCATCCTAACACCGTTGAAAAAGAAAAATGCTCTTGCGATATGCGCATTACAAATAAAATAACCATACCCTCCATCAAGTTCCTGCTTTGTACCACAAATTCAACCGAGGATAAACTGCTTTGCCTTTTCCACCATGAGGCTCAGACAGGAGTGCAACAGAACACATACCACTTGCCATGCAAACACAACACAGTTCAACATCATTCATGACAGGTCAGTACCCCAGGTTTAATATCCACTCTCATCATCATTGTGGTTACACTGAAGACCATCTACAGAATCCACTTCAGTAACTTACCAAGCTTACTTTGACTGCGCAACAACTCTCACATGCAAATTCTATGACTGAGAAGGACAAGGGCAGCAACATCATGGGAAACCATCACCTCAAAGTGAGAGGTTATGTTAACCTAGACACGCATCACTTTTCCTTCATAGTCACTGGGTCCATAGCCTAGAATTCTTTAGTTCGCAGCATTTCAGGAGCATCTCTGCCACAAGAGCTGCAGCAGTTCAAAACTAGGCCTACCTCCAGTGTCTCAAGGAAATAGGGATGGGCAATGAATAAGGCCTTTCCAGCATGGGGACGTGTTGAGAACAAATAATAAAAGGAAAGCTTAAATGACACTCCCTACCATTTGTGGTGTAATTTGCATTTACATCCATTATGCAACAACCATTCCTCCAAATGCATGAACCAGTAGCATTTCAGAATTTTACCTCAAATGGTAAGTTAACTTTGCATTGTCTGAAACACCAATGCTCTTTATCAAAAGTGGCCTTAACTTAAGTGGCTCTAACTTGAGTGACAATTTTGTAGCAATAAACCACAGTTCTTTCAATGTGGATCTCAGCATAAATCACTTGATTTAAGAGCACTGTGTGTTATGTTCACTGAAAGTTTGTTGCAGGCAGTCAGTAGAAATACTTTACAAAATGACATTGATCTGGTAAACCCCAAATATAGAAAAATAATGAGGGATGGAAGAGGTAGGGACACAAGGCAATTTTGACAGTTCTTTTTGATTTGTAAGAAGAATATTCCTTCACGCAGATGTGAGAAGTTGGCAGTAAATTAATGCAATTTAATCAAAAGGCAAATAAATGAGAGATTACAGACTATAGTTAGTTTAAACATACACAATTAGCTTCTAAACTTGATCTGCTACTGGTTCTAGTCAGCACCAGAACAGGTGCGAGTAAGTCAAAATGAAAGAAAATGGAAAGCAGAAAAGGAAAATTATTTCAAGGTCATACTAAGAAAAACAGCAACCAAGTAAGTTTTCACTAACACCCATCATATATCAGGTATAAAATCACCTCCACCCTCAATTGCTACTTATAAGCATGTGGTGTTTTAAGTTTGAAGTGCTGGTAAACCTAAAAGTTCTGCATAAACTAAACCCTGCTGTTATTTACCAATGGGAGGTCTTTAAGTCGTTTCGGAGATTCTTCCAAAGTAGGTGAATGAGGTCTTTTCGATGAAGAGCTGTTTGGGCTAGGATTTAGCTTGGTCCCATTTGGTAGCGGCTGGTTACATGGAGGAGATGTCAAACATGGAATTACACTACGCCCAACAACAGTGGGAATGGTACAGAGTGCTTGAGGAGGAGTGGGATTTGCAGTGGAAATCGGATCATTCTCTGCAAGGAAAAGTTTATAGTTAACATCTGTGAAGTCACAATGTGTAGTCTTGCAAATCAGTTAGGAGAAGTTGACATACTTGCAAGAATAACAGGTCTAGACTTCGCCTGGCCAAGCGGCGTTTCTGGAGAAGCACCCTCATTAGGTAGTAGTTTTGTTACATCTGAAGCTTGTACTTTTCCAGGGGAAATACTGTTTCTAGTAAAGAAAAATTAAAATTCTTCAGTGTCATAACGTTACAACACAGAATGCCAACATACTCAACATGTTCCACATGAAGTTTCACATACTTCTGCAAGTCCTCTGTTCCCAGAGTATTTGATTTACAAGATTTTTGTAACAGTGCAGGAGAACCAAGAGGGGTGCCAACATCAGTATCCCTTGAACTGTCCAAAGGACTTCCTTCCAAAGAAGTGCGATTTTGATTACCAACATTTCCAGAAGAGTTCCGATTAATGTCAGGTATGCTTTGCTGGAAGGCAAACAGAATGAGAATTAAACAAAAATGCAATCAAAGGTAAAGAGCTGAATAAGTTCAATGCAGTGCACATTTACCTTCTTCCTTTTCTGTAGAATTTCAGCCGGCAAATACTGATGGAGCTGCTTCTTTTTGACATGCGTAGCTTCAATTCTCATTTTCTCCTTCAGCATGTTAATATTGTTTGCTTGCCTGTATACTGCAATATAAACCAGAATTGTTTCCAGGCAAGAGCAGAAGATAAGTAAAGAGGTGATTTGTAGAGTTAAATGATAAAACATCTTAACCAACAATATAGTTAGAATACAGTATGGTGATTTTGCTTTGAAAGAAATTCTAGTAGTATTGCAGATTTAAGCATTCCTGTCCAGAGCTTTGTTTTGGTGATTGTGTAATCCCATTAGATACTACAAAAATGGAAAACAGTTTAATTCCAGAAATAAAAACAGAAGGTGCTGGAAAAATTCAGCAGGTCTGGCAGTACAGTTAACATTTTGAATCCAATATAATTTCTTCAGAACTGATTAATTTGAGGCAGTCCCGAGCAAATTTACATTCAAAGTTGTTACAAAAATGTTAAAATTGGCACACTATTTTTTCTGGTACCGTAAACATGCATTCCCTACTCCCATAAACGGAATATACAAACATACTAATCAATGGTATTCCTCATGCTGATTTTGGGGATGCACTCCTTTATAAAGAAGTGGTACACCCAGTGACAGTATTTTTAATAAATAATTTCTGATCCTCTGCATTCCTTACTGTTACTTTCTCACTTTGCACTATGAATTCAATCAGGGCATCTAAACCCAGCAACTCAAATTTTCCACTAACTGTTTCACTCATTACTGCAGCAGCAACCTTATTGAAAATTATGAAAAGCACATGGAAAAGAACTGACTGGACCAGATGGATTACAAATCAGTGATTAACTTTAAAAAAACCATTTACAGCAATATGAAAGCTATGCATTACAGTCAGTACTGACAAGTTACCCTCTACTTAGTCTATATCAGTTTAGCAATGGATACTGTAGACATCAGATTGCAAAGAAAACCACCCGACTCCATTTCAAAGGGCATCTTTCCTAACACTGGAGGCATACAGCCAATCTACAAGATATGAGTAGCACAATGCTTGCTATTGGTTAAGTCAAACCTTTATGGTTATATGCTTGGGCAAGAGCAAAACTTGCACCTTAAATCAGGACCAATCCAAAACATCCACACACAATGCCACTAGCAAGCTGTTGCACGCCACAACAGGCAGTTACCAGTCTTTCATTAAGCAAATTCTGCCTAAGGTCTCCAGCTATACATCTTGAATGGGAATGCTTAATGCAGAACTAACCCCTGCCATGCAGCGCAAGTATGAATTAGACACTCGGAAACATGCTATTAGTTGGGACTCTTGTAAAATCTCTCCATTCTGTGCCTCCTGCAGTTACCAGTATTTCATTAAGCAAATTCTCCATGATCTCCAGCTGCACCCTGCTCTGCCATTTTAAACATACAAATTTTAATCAGAAATAAAAACAGAAAATGCTGGAAATACTCAGCAGGTCAAGCAGTATCTGTGGAGAGTGTTTTAGGGTGATGGGGCAAGAAACAAAAAAGGATGTGTCGTGCACAGGTGCGTTATGCCTGAAAGCGAAAATAACAGGAAAACCGAAACATGCAAAAAAAGGGAAACAAAATGGGGGGGGCGGGGTTAAGAGTTTACGGTCTGAAATTGTCAAATTCAATGTCACGTCCAGAAGGCTGTGAAGTGCCTAACTGAAAGATGAGGTTCTGTTCCTCAAGCTTGCATTGATCTTTACTGGAACACTGTAGCAGGCCAAGGACAGATGTGTCAGTATGAGAGCAAGGTGAAGAATTAAATGACAGGCCACTGGAAATTTGGAGTCATGCTTGCAGAATGAATGGAGGTGTACCACAAAGCAGTCACCCAGTCTGTGTTTCTTCCGAATGTATTTCAGATTTCTAGCATCTGGGGTATTCTGTTTTTCTAATTTTTTTTCAGGTCCTGCTTTAAAGCCACTGCTCTTCAAAAGCATCCAGTACTCCAGTCACTCAGATGTGATCCACCCATGAATTCCTCAGACACAGCTTTTTATTCTAAATTATTTTATTGTGGCCACCAGGGTACAAAATATTAAATTTTTCTCCTTTTAGTAGCAGTCTTATTAACTAAACCTTTGGGCAAGTTAAGCAATGAGTTATCAAGTGGAGCAACTTTAATTCCTGATTCAAGTTGTACTGCTGTCCCTTGCTAAGAACTTTGCAAAGATCAAGTTCTCCACCTGTTCTAGGCAGGTAATACTGAAAGGAAAGCAGCACAATGCTTATTTAGAATCACAAAGTTTACAGCACAGAAAGGAGGCCATTTGGACCACCGTGACTGCACCGGCCAAAAAACAAGCCACCCAGGCTAATCCCACGCTCCAGCATTTGGTCTGTAGCTCTGCAGGTTACGGCACCTCGGGTGCATATCCAAATACTTTGCCTCTACTATCCTTTCAGGCTCTTAGAACCCCCTGGATAAAAAAACATTTCCTAGTCTCCCCACTAATCCTTCTGCCAATCACTTTAAATCTATGCCCCCCAATCACTGGCCTCTCTACTAAAGTAAAAATACCCTTCCCACCCACTCTATCCAGGCCCCTCACAATTCTGTACATCTCAATCAAATCTCCTCTCCGCCTTCTCTGTTTCAAGGAGAACAACCCTAGCCTTTCCTCATAGCTGCAATTTTCCAATCCTCATAAATCTCTTCTGTATCCTCTCTAGTGCAATTACATCCTTTCTGTAAATGACCAGAACTGCTCACACTACTCAAGTTGTGGCCTAACTAATGTTTTATATAGTTCCTGCATAACCTCCCTGCTCTTATATTCATTGCTTCAGCTAATAAAAGGAAAGGATTCCATGTGCCTTAATCACCTTATTGATCTGTCCTGCTACATTCAGGGATCTGTGGACATTCACTCTCGAGTCCCTCCCTTCCTCTACACCGGAGTAGCCTCCCATTTATTGTATCCCTTGCTTTGTTTGACCTCCCCAAATGCATCAACCCAGAGAACTGAGAGGTGAATTCCATTTGCCACTTTTCTGCCCACCTGACCAGTCCATTGCTATCTTCCTGCAGTCTACAGCTATCCTCCTCGCGGCCAATTTTTGTGTCGTCTGCAAACTTCTTGATCAGTCCCCCTACATTCAAGTCCAAATCATTAAAATTTACCACAAAAAGCAGGGGACCTAGTTCTGAGCCCTGCAAAACCCCAATGGAAACAGCCTTCCAGTCGCAACAACACCCATCAACAATTACTCTGGTTTCCTGCCACTAAGCCAATTTTGTATCCAGTTTGCTACATTCCCTGGGATCCCATGGGCTTTTACTTTTTTTTTTACCCGGTCTATGTGGAACCCTGTCAAAAGGCTTGCTAAAATCCATGTAGACTGCACCAACCTCAATTCTCCTAGTTCCTTCCTCAAAAAATTCAAATGTGTCAGATATGACCTTCCCTTAAATTCATAATGACTGTCCTCGATTAATCTGTGCCTAAGTGACAGTTTATCCTGTACCTCAGAATTGATTCCAATAATTTGTCTGACCGACTGGCCTGTAATTATTCAGTCTATCCCTCACTCCCTTTTTAAACAAAGGTACAATATTAGCAAGCCTCCAATCCTTCTGATCCTCACCTGTATCCAGTGAGGATTGGAAAATGATGGTCAGACCCTCAGCTATTTCCTCCCTGGCTTCTTTTAACAAGTCTGGGGTACATTTCATCCGGCTTGGTGATTTATCTGCTTTCAAGGATGCTAATCCCCTTAATGCTTCCTCTCTCCCTATGTTTATCACATCCAATACTTAACACTCCTCCTCCTTAACCAATGTTTGCATTGGCCCCCTTTTTGCGAAGACAGATGTAAATTATTCATTAAGAACCATACCTGCATCTTCTGCCTCTACACATAGGTTACCTTTTTTTGGTCTTTTATGGGCCCTGCTCTTTCCTTGGTTATCCTCTTACTCTATGTTTTGGTAAAAACATTTTTTGGGTTCTCCTGGGTTTTGCTTGCTAATATTCTTTCATGCCTTCTCTTTGCTTTCCTAATTTCATTTCTGATTAAGCCCTCCACTTTCTATATTCCTCTCAGCTTTCTGTAGTATTGAGTTGCGTGTCTGACATGAGCTTTCCTTTACTGATCATCCAGGGGGCTCTAGATTTGGCCGTCCTACCCTTTTTCTTTGTGGGAACATGTTTACTCTGAACCCCTTGAATCTCCACTTTGATTGCCTCCCAATAATCTGACACTGATTTACCTTCAAGTAGCGGTTTCCAGTCCACTTTTAATAAATCACTCCTCAGCTTAGTAAAATTGTCCTTGCCTCAATTTAGAGCTTTAACTCCTGTTCTTTTTTCCTTTTCCATAATTATGTTAAAACTAACTGAATTACGATCACTAACACCAAAATGCTCTCCCACTGTCACTCCTTCTACCTGCTCAGCTTCATTTCCTAAAACTAAGTCCAGAACCACACCCTCTCTTGTTGGACTTGCTACATACTGGCCAAAAAAGTTCTCCTGAATGCACCTTAAGAATTCTGTTCCCTCCATCCCTTTCATACAAATATTATTCCAGTTAATATTGGGGTAGTTAAAATTCTCTACTATTACTGCCCCATTGTTACTGCACTTCTCAGATTTGTCTACATATTTGCTCTTCTCCCTCTGACTGTTTGGGGGTCCATAGTACACGCCCCAGTAATGTGACTGCCTCTTTTTTGTTCCTATGCTCAATCCATATGGCCTCAATTGATGATCCTTCTGACATAATCCCAACTCACAGCTGTAATTTCTTCTCTAACCAAAACTGCCACCAGCCCCCGCTTTTATCTCCCTCAAAAACCCTGTAACCAGGAATGTTGAGCAGCCATTCCTCTCCCTCTTTAATTCATGTTTCTGCAATAGCTATGATATCATACTGCCACGTTTCTAACCATGCCCTCAGCTTGCGTGCTTTATTTGCTATGCTCCTTGCATTCTAGTACATACCCTTGAGTACAGCCAAACTCTTTTATTTTCTATGTTTTGTTTCCTCTGCCTTCCAGACTTATTCACTGATTTTCTGCCTTACATTACCATTTCTGATTTTGCCCCATCTGAGTCTACCCTCAGGTTCCCACCCCACTGCTAACCTAGTTTAAACCCTCCCCAACAGCACTAGCAAACCTCCAGGCAAGGATATTGGTCCCGGCCCCGTCGGGGTGCAAACCATCCAGTTTGTACAGGTCCCATCACCCCCCCAATCAGTCCCAATGCCCCAAAAATCTGAACCCCTCCTTCCTTCACCATCTCTCTGGCCACACATTCATCAGTTCTAACCTCCTATTTCTATGCTCAATAGCACGTGGCACTGGCAGTAATCCGGAGATCACTACCTCTAAAGGTCCCGATTTTTAATGTCTTACCTAGTTCCCTAAAATCTGCCTTCAGGACCTCATCCATCTTTCTACCTATGTCATTGATACCAACGTGAGCCAACACCTCTGGCTATTCACCGGCCCCCTTAAGAATGCCCTGGAGCCCCTCTGTGATATCCTTGACCCTGGCACCTGGGAGGCAACATACCATCCTGGAGTCATGTCTATGGCCACAGAAACACCCGTCTTTTCCTCTGACTATCAAATCTAATACCACTATTCTTCTTCAACTGTTCTTCCTTCCCGCCTGTGCAGCTGAGCCACCTGTGGAGCCTTGAATTTGGCTCTTGCTGCACTCCTCTGGGGAACCATTGCCTTCTATGGCTTCCAAAATGGAAAACTGGTTCTTGAGTGACAAAGGCTCAGAGGGGGACTCCTGCACTACCTGGTGGTCACCACATTCCCTCTCTGCCTGCAAGCTCCTAACCTGTGGTGTGACCACCTCCCTAAAGCATGCTATCCATGTGGTCCTCAGCACTGTGGATGCACCACCGCGACTCCAACTGCTGCTCTAGTTCCGGAACCCGGAGCTCAAGTTTGTACACCTGGTGACGCTTCCTGCACATGTGCTTGACTAGGCCATGTGGAGTGTCCATGACTCCCCACATGCCACAGGATGGGCATTCAGGTGGCCGAGCAGCCCTGCTTACTTTTGGACTATTTAGCATAAACTGGAGGCTGCTAAGTAGACTTACTTACTGATCAGCTCCTTCTCCTGAGCCTATAAATTGGTTACTTAAAGGTTATGTAAAGCTTACCTTTTTTTATAATCCAGCTATTCACACAATGTTAATTACTTTTTCAATTAATTGTTAATCCCCACTACTCCCAATAAGCTTTACTACTACTATAAAAACCTTACTACTAATAAAACCTTACAGTTACCAATAAATGGTACCAGTTCTCAAAAGCTAAACGAGCAAAATATTCACCAACCACTTACCTGGTTCCCTGTGACGCCACACTTGATTTTCTCTGAATCTGGTTGGTCCACAGATTAGACCTCAATTGTTCTTAAGTCTATAGCATTTATCATGGCTACTGATCCTCCTGTGATCTTCTGATGCACCACTTAATTGTACTTTGGACTGTATTAAAGAATCAAAGCCTTCTTGCCCACATTTAACAGCTTATTTTGCATTCTTACAAGAATGTTTCCTACATCTATAAAAATACCGTGTCTTTCAGTTTCAGTGCATCTTCCTGGGTTGAAATTTAGTTCCATAAGAGAAATTACCAGGTCTAAAATTAAGGTTCTTTGCATCACTATTGGACATCTAAATAGTGATACAATACCCCTTATTGTAGATTTAAATTGGGGTTCTGTTTCATTCTTTACCAGTTTTAACAATAAAGACTCTCATGCAAGATTGAAATTGGAAATGAAAATCTGAGTATGAAGGGAAAAGAAATGCCATTCACGTCAAGTTACAAAATAAAACTATAAAATGAATTAAGAAAAAAATTCTAATCTTTACCCTGTAAAGCAACCCAGAACATTGCATTTCTACCACTGATTGCAAAACAGATAATCTGCTGAACAATGAAGCTTGTAACTTTAGACTGGTCATGGTCTATTTACTCCAGATTAGCTCTTAGGTGGTCCAGAAGCATAGCTTGATTGCTTTCAAATGGAGCTGCTCTGGAATACATAATCTGCAAAGACACCACATAGTAGCCTAGTTGCAGAATTTAAACATTGCAGATCCCGTATGAGGCAAACATTTTTGACTTGAAGTGCAAGATGAGGACATAGTTACAGTTATAAATTAGAAATTGAGATATTAGAAACATTGTGATTAGGTGAGAAACAGGAGTAACTAGCTGCATATCTACATCTGATGATAAAGTTGGGGGAAAACGGCGAATTGTGACAAAGAAACCCTTGGATTGCAGATCATTGGTAAAGCATGTGGAAGACTGCCAAGTTGCCTTGAATGCTGAAAAATTGAGTTTGACAGAACTTCAGTGCAAGACATTTTGAAGGGTATCTTTTTAAAACTTTTTTTCCACAACATCTAATCATTCGAAGTGTATTTAATGAAAAGTAGGTTGACATGGAGCTACCCACAACCAGTATGCTGCAAAAGAGGCTATTAGGTGTTTTCCTTATATGAGATGAAACCGGATGATAAAAATATGAAATATAAACATTTGAGAGCATTATAGCAAGAGGAGTCTGAAATTACTCTTCTTGGAATGAACAGTATGTCAGATAATGCAACATAGTTACTGGAGACTGAGTGGATAGCATTACGTAAATTTCAAGAGTTAAACTACAAAGGCACCAAGAATTTTAGTCAAAGTACAAACAGGATGTCCAAATTCAAGCTGCAATTTTTAGAAAGGTGCTAAAATTAATCCATGCAACTTATTTTTGCGTGGACACCACAAATCTGCTAAACTTTGTAGGCTAGATTATAAAAGGAAGAGATTACAAGACTTTATCTCATCCTAGTAAGTCCAAGGACTTCAGTTCTAAATTGTAGTCCACAAACATATGAAACCATCGAAGACACTACTGAACTGATCAAATTAATGAATAACTCTTTACCTGTATCAGTGAATAATTGAATATCTTGTGTCAGATCAATGTTTACACTTTCTGCATTTTCCACCTTCTTAAAAATGATTCCAATAAACCAGATGGTAACATAATCATCCCTACAGAAAAGAAAAAAAAGGTAAGACATATTTGGGCCATATTTTGCAGTCAGCAGCAAAATGACAACATTCGTCACTCAACTTGAAAAAACCTCAAAGATTTAGCAATCTCTGGTGCGAATTTCACCTTTCTAAATGTTAATTTAATTTGGCATCAACTCATGGCATCCAGCAAGAGTAATGCCATCAAGAGGCTAAGCAGCCAATCAGGTTGAAGAGTTTTCACGAAGAAACAGAAATTACCACTTGAGGCAGCCATTTGCCAAACATGTTTGTGCAGACTAAAAGAGCTAATCCCACTTTCCTGCTCTTGGCCCATTGCCCTGCAGGTTATGGCAGTAATTCTCAAACATTTTTGGTTGAAGGCCCCCCTTCAAATGAATAATCATGGATCCTCATCTAAATGATAATACCGTATCATACAAAAGAGAGTTTTGTAATAATGCATTTAAGAAAAAAAGTATTTACTTAAAGCTATCAGTAAGATGGGTGCGCCTGCTTCTCAGAGTCTGTTGATCCCTGGTGTGATATTTACCAACGATACTCGTAATTCATATACAAAACCCAATTTTTATTTTCCCAGGAAAAAAGATGGAATTGCAAAATTTGGTCCCAAAACACCCGCTAAAAAAAAATCAATGCAACTAAAAATAGAATTTGATTTAGTCATTCTGGTAAAGCCTCGATTCACGAGAGCACTTAGAGACTGCCCAAGATGGTCTCACACTTGTTTGATAGCTTTGTGCTTCTCCTCGAGTCATTGAGCATCAATACAAGACTCAAATTCTGCCATATCACTCCTCACGGGACTTTTAACCAAACAGCTCAGTGTCTTAAGCAGTGGCAAGATGTTCCAAGTGGCTACATGATAGCAAAACAAGATCCAAGAACTGACCACTTTGCCCATCAGGCCTTGCTCAGTAAGTGCTTTCAAGTTATTGTGTATACTCCTTGGAAAGTCTCCTTGCATTCTAGTTTGAGAACCACTAGGTTATAGCACTTCAATTTAAAAAAAAATGCAATGAGGGTTTCCGCCTCCCTGTTGCCGACTTGAGTGTTCCAGACCCACCACCCTTTGGCTGAAGATGTTTTTCAGCTCCCCTTGAATCCTTCTGCCAATTACTTTAAATCTATACCTCCTGGTTATTAACCTCTCTACTAATGGAAATAGGGCCTTCCTATTCACTCTCTCTAGGCCCCCCTCAATTAAATCACCCCTCAGCCTCCTCTGTCCCAAAGAAAACAAACCCAGCTAATCTAAAAACTTTCCTGATAGCTAAAATTTTCCATTCTTGGCAACATCCTCATAAATCACCTCTGTACTCTCTAGTGCAATCACACCCTTCCTATAATGTGGTGACCAGAACTGTATACTGTACTCTAGCTGTGGCCTTACTAGTACTTTGTTCAGTTCTAGTATAATCTTTCTGCTTTTATGCTCTAGGCCTTGGCTAAAAAAGGGAAAATGTCCTAAATGCCATCTTAACCACCTCATCTACCTGTCCTGCTACCCTCAGGGATTTGTGGACTAAGGTCCCTCCATTCCTCTAAAATGCTCACTATTCTGTCATCTATTGCATTTACCCTCGTCATTTGTCCTCCCCATGACATTCCCTCATACTTCTCCATATTGAATTCCATTTGTCACTGTTACCATTCTGATCAGTCCATTGATATCTTCCTGCAGTCTACAACTTTCTCTTTCACTAAACAAAATAAATGGACTGTGTGGTTGATAATCATTTACAACTTAATTGTGTCCTCAACATTAAGACTACATCATTGATATATATCCCCACAATAAGCAAGGGAGCTAGAACTGAGCCTTGGCAGAACCCCACTGTGAAACAGCCTTCAAGTCACAAAAATGGCCATTGACCATAATCCTTGGTTTCCTGCCACTGAGCCAATTTTGGATCCCATGGCCTCTTACTTTTCTGATCATTCAGCCATGCCAGAAGTCTTGCTGAAATCCATGTGGACTACAAGTGATACACTACAGTCATCGACCCTCCTTGAAATTCAATCAAGTTAGTCAGACTCAACCAATCTTTAACAAATCCACACTGTTTGCCCTTGATAGATCTGTGCCATTCTAAATGACAATTTATGCTGTCCTCAATTTTTTCTAATAATTTGACCACCACAGACTGACAGGTCTGTAATGACTTGGACGATCCCTTCCTCCCTTTTTAAGCAGACAGCAAACTGGGAAATAAGCACAGAATATCCTTCACTTTAATCGCTTTACAAATAATGAAATAAAACACTGGAACATGCACTTGGGGTTAAGGAGGAGCTGAAATATCAATATTTTAAAAATAATTGGAATTTTTATCATAATGCAGAAATTTGATATTCCACAAGCATAAAATTAGTTTTTCAGGGCCAGAGATATTATTCTGCAGTAATTATGAACCTGTTGAGTGAGATGTAACTAAGGCTTTTTACTGAGGAATCAATAGCATACAAGGTGAAAATTCACATCAATTCAAGAGTTTAACAATTTTCATCTGCTGTGACTTTTCAATGCACACCCTGTGAGGAAGTAGAAAATCACTGATAGTAACTTCTGGGATTTTCATGTTTAACTATGCATATGTGGACACCTGAAGTTGCTGTCATGTTGATAGTGCCATAATTACAATATCCGGGCTTTTGTCGGCTTTTATAACCTGATACACAGCATAAAGGAAAATGAGTAGGCCATTCAGTCCCGAGTCTATTCTGCCATTCAATAAGATCATGGTGAATCTGTACCTTAAGTCCATGTACCTGCTTTTGTTCCATATCCATTGTCTAACATAAAATAAACGCAAGTCTTGAAACTTTCAATTGATCCATTATCTACAGCCTTTTGATGGAGAGAGTTCCAAATTTACACTACCCTTTGTGAAATGAACTTCCTGATTTCACCCCTAAATGGCCCAACTCTAATTTATGATGATGCTCCCTCGTTTTGGAATCGTCCACCAGAAGTCAAGTTTTCCTGCATTAATTATTTTGAATATGTCAATTCGACATCTCCTCAATTTTTCAAACTCAAGAAAATGAAACCAAGTTTATGCAACTGGCCTTGGGGCTTGAAGGGGCAAATGATGGCACAATTCTAATGAATCTGCACTCCAACTGAGATACAATGTTGAAAATTGAAAGCAGTGCTCCAGTTAGGTTCTAACCAAAGTCTCTTTGTATCCCCAGAGATAAAGCCCAACATTCCATTTTCTATTGCAGTTGCCTTTTGTTCCTGTGCACTAACATTTAGCGATTTGTGAGTAACTAAATCTTTGCTGCACATGTCTCAACAATAAGAAAATATTGCGATTTATTTCACTTGGATCTAAAGTGGATGATGTCACACTTCTCCACATTGAATGACACCTGCAAAATTAAGTCCCTTTGTAACTTTCTGCTCCCATCAAAGCAACTTACTATTCTGCCCAAATTAGTATCTTCTGTAAACTTGGATATACGTTTCTAATCCTTCATGCAAGTTATTGTTACATATATGAACAGAGGCCCCAGTACAGATAACTTGGGGGGGAGGTGGGGGGGGTGGAAAATGTGGTGCAGATTAGACATAATCTATGAATAGCAAAGCAGGTTCAAGGGGTTGAGTGGCCTACTTCTGATCTTCTATAAGATTTTTGCAGGGTGCACAAATCTTCCACACCACAGGGTAGGGTACAGCACAAATTCATAATCCTAATTATTGGTAGTAGTACATCATTAAAGCTTTGGGGCAAATGTTGAAAAAACTCAGATGGGAATGCTTCAGTATAAACAGGCCTAATAATCAATTTGCCAATTTCTCTCATCTATCTAGAAGTCTTTTAGAATACCTAGAATCCCATGATTCTTATTTTTTTAATTTGCAGAAAACTGTACTCCTATTTTGAACTTTATGAACACTGGCATCTAGCTGACAATGTGGAAAATTGCCCACGGTGTCCTGCCTACAAAAAGCAGGATAAATCCAACCTGGCCAATTACTGCCCTGTCAGTCTACTCTTGATCGTCAGCAAGGTGATGGAAGGTGACGTCGACAGTGCTATTAAACAGCACTTACTCAGCAATAACCTGCTCACTGATGCTCAATTTGGATTCTGCCAGGGCCACTCAGCTCTTGACCTCATTACAGCCTTGATCCAAACATGGGCAAAAGAGGTGAATTGAGAGTGACTGCCCTTGACATCAAGGCAGCATTTGACCAAGTATGGCATCAAATAGCCCTATCAAAACTGGATTCAATGGGAAAGGGAAAAACTTCCCACTGGTTGGAGTCATAAGGTGGCTGTGGTTGTTGGAGGTCAATCATCTCAGTTCCAGGACATCACTGCAGGAGTTCTTCAGGGTAGTGTCCTCACCCCAACCATCTTCAGCTGCTTCCATCATGACGTTCTCTACCATAAGGTCAGAAGTGGGCAAGTTCGCTGATGATTGCACAAGCTTCCTCAGATACTGAAGTAGTCCATGTCCATATGCAGCAAGACCCAAACAACATTCAGGTTTGGGCTGATAAGTGGCAAGTAACATTCACGCCACACAAGTGCCGGGCACTGACCATCTCCAACAAGAAATATCTAACCATCTCCCCAATAAATTCAACAGTAATACCATCACCAAATCCTCCTCTAACAACATCCTGGGAATTCATGTTGACCAGGAACTGAACTGGACCAGCCATATAAATACTGTGGCTACAAGAGGTCACAGGCTGGGAATTTTGCAGTGAGTAACTCATCTCCTTAAAGCCTGTCCACCATCTACAAGGCACAAGTCAGGAGTGTGATGGAATACTCTCCATTTGCCTGGATGAGTGCAGCTCCAACAGCACTCAAGAAGCTTGACATCATCCAGGGAAAGGAGCCAGCTTGACTGCCACTCCATATACCACCTTAAACATTCACTCCCTCCACCACTGATGCACAATGGCAGCAGTGTGCACCATCTCCAACATGCACAACAGCAACTCCCTTGCCATCATCTTCCAAACCCTCCACCACTTAGAAGGACAAGTCAGCAGATGCATGAGAACACCACCACCTGCAAAGTCCCCTCCAAGCCACACACATCTGACTTGGAACTATATCACTGTTCCGTCACTGTCGCTGGGTCAAAATCCTGGAACTCCCTTCCTAAGGAGCACTTTACATGTGCCTACACCATATGCAGCTTACTGCCACCTTCTCAAGGGTAATTAGGAATGGGCAATAAATGTTGGCCTAGCCAACTATACCCACAAGCTGTGTAAGAATTAAAAAAAATTGTGGCACTAAATGAAGCCTTTAAAATCAAGGCCCAAATCTTTTGGTCTCTGGAGATATGACTGAAGTTGCCTGTTAGGATTCTGTGGAAGTCCTGACGTGTGGACCTACGTGGGAATTTCCGGGGAAGTTTAAAACTTCTGATGGGCAATTCCCTGCTGCCCGGAATTCTGCACGAATGTCTCCAACTCTGAGCTAGAGCTGGAGGCTTGGGACAGATGTGTGTGACTTACCTTGATAATTACCCAGGAAATGTTAAGACAGTTTAAAACCTGGTCTAACACCTAGGCAACTTCACAAATCGACACCCCCAATCATTCACCCGCCCCCACACCCCACATCCCCCAGACCCGACCATCCCCACCCCAAACTCCTGCCCTAACTACCGTCCCCATCCACACTCGAAACTTATCGGAATACCACTGTGAGTGCTAGCTAGTGCAGCTAGTCTTCTCTTCCCCTGACTCCACTCCATTTTGATGGGAGTTCTCTGGCTGACGCTGAGCATTCCTTTGAAGTCCGGGATCAGCAGATCCCAGGCAAATGCGCAGCAGCGTCAGGTCGCACGAATCTTCACACAATGGAAGTGTGCACAGCATTGCCGCTGCTCAGAGGTTTCAGGTTCAAGTCTTAAAGGCAAAATAATTATTGCATTTCAGATAACACTTGTCTAAAATTTTCACTCTATTCAGCTTCTAGATAATGTTTGAGCTTCATTCTGAAGGATAGATGCCTTGTTTCTGTTGATCTTTACCCAAAGCCCTAGCACATCACTCCAGTACCAATTTAGAAAAGAATGATGGATTGGCAACAACTTCAAATGTCATTGGAATTTAGAAATTGAAGCAATTTAGACAATTAAGAAATTGTCATTTTGCCCATAGTCAATAGGAATCAATAGGACTAAATTTGAGACTCATCAACTTGCTGATCATGGCAGCAAATGTAATTGATGTGGCTTACCCAACACATTCACCTGGATTGTTATGCATCCACAATACTGTTTCTGCCCCATAAGCATTGAACCTTAGGGTTTCCACTAGAGCACCTTGTTTAGAGACTCTTCCTAGGATATCATTCCCACTTTGGTCTACACTAGTTGAGATTACTCAATTTTGACCTCAGTTCCCGAGAATCCGTGGCATCAGATCCTTATAACTCCTTGTCATCAACTTCAGTATGACTAACTTGCATTAGCAATTTTAGTTCTAAAATAAGAGGTACAGAAATTCAATCTGAATAATAAGCACGTGACACTAGTGCACTTTTAAGGTTTGGAGCGTGATGGATATCAGCCAGTGGGGATAATGTAAAGATATAACATTTGTTTTTGTGTATCACGGCATGAATGTGATAACTTAAATTAACTACAGGCTCAATTGCTTTATTGCAAGTTATAACTAATGTCTCTGCTGCCTTCCAGAATAGGATTTCTAAGCTACAAATTGAGTCAACCAGTTGTAGAGAAGGTCTGCAAACTAGCCACATGTTGGAGTAGCGGATAAATCAGAAATTTGTTGAAGAATCCCAACTGCTAACCCCTTCGCCATTCCTATCCATAAGTGCAAGTGGTTGAAGATTTATGGCTTTAGTTATTGCTGTCTAGTACTTCTGCCTGCAACTGCTGCCAGGAAAGATAGTAATGCCATTTTAAAAAGAAAATGTACTATTTAAAAAAAACCAAATATACAAAGGAATTTGGATGATCATCAGACCAAAGCAAATGACACAAACATGAAACATTGAGAAAATTAAGAATCAAATGAGACTTATAACAGGTGATTTTTTAAATTACACTTCAAGTGCTGTGGGGCATTTTTTTCTACATTAAAAAAAGTGCTAACAGAGGCATTTTCAAATATATTTTAAGGGTATGTGTAGCTTCAGGAATTAGCTATGTGGAAAATGCAATAACTACTTTTAGCAGGTAGTACATGCAAAAGCTAAAATCTGCAAATTGGCCAGTATTGGACGTATTATGATTAAATGCTAATTTCCAAGATAAATTCATATCTGCGATGTATTGTGGTATTATCAGGTTTAAAACAAATATCATACATCATATTCAGTATATTCCCCAAAGGAAGTACACAAAAGCCATAGACAAGTTTAATTAGCTAGTGTATTTCAAGCAGTCATACATGGGCTCCACCCAATTTATAACATGAGGCATTTAAGTCAATGTAAAGCTTAACTTACAGATTATGATGTTCCTTTAAGCCAGGAAAAGACTGTGGGTTTACATGGGCAAGAGTAATGTAGTCATTTCGCTCAAGGTTGCCAACAAGTACACGGATTTTTGATTCAACAAGACCAACCCTAAAAAAAGGGAAAATATTTTTAGTTTAGGAGTCATCTAAAGAACCACAATTTTGAAGTAGGACATGCAGTGCAGAAATAGGACATTCAGCCCAATTAATCCAATACCAGTGTTAAATTGCATCCAAGCTTCCTCCCATCCTTCCCATCTAACTGCCAGTATATTCCCTTCTTCCCCATAAATACATGTATAATATTTACCTCATCACTCTCTCAGTAAAGACCTTTCTGAATTACCCATTTTGGGTAAACATCTTTTAATGGCCCCTAGTTTTTCCTCCTCCCAAAAAAGTTGAAACACTGTCTTTTATCAAAACATTACATAAAGATTTTTTAATTAAGTCACCACAGCCTTCTCTTTTCAAGACCACCCAGCCAGATTAACTTGTTCCAATAGGAATGACCTTGCAGTTCTGGCATTATCATTGTAAGTCTTTTTTTTAAACTGGAGTATTCACCATTCTAAGTGATGATCTTCAGTGGATGCACTTGCTGTTAATACAATGTAGTGCCTGTAAACAAATAAAAATAGTTTTAATAACTTCAAGTAAGTTGAGAATCTCACAAAAAAAAATTTCAGAATAAAACTGTAAAATGACCTCATTATGAATTATTCATAGCAAAAAAGACTTCAAAAAGATGTTATGCAGCAGTGGAGTGGCTTGACCATAAGCAATGTCTTACGATTTTCAAAATTAATCACCAATTCACACCTTAAGCACGCTCCACTACTACAGCACAAAATGGGTAAGCATTAGATTGTTATTGTTAACAAGCAAACATACACATTTCAGTAGCTTAACCTCAAGCAAAAAGATAACTCCCCAAATTAAAATACAAGTCACAAGAAAAAGCACAAGCCTGGTGTGATTTATACAATTCTCTTAGTGAACAGCGTCTTAAGGAGCAGTACTCCAAGACAGAAGCAGCCTCAGTCTGACAGTGTCTCTAATTTTGGCAGCCAACAGGAAAAGCCTATCTCGAGTCTGAACCAGCTTAGTTTTGACCGAATAAATTGAGACGGTGATCTTCTGTTTCTAGACAAAGTCGAATCTTTATTCCTGTTTATGAAAAGAATGGAGGAAGATAATGTTCTGATGGTGGAATCTATATACTGTTACGATCCTTACAGAGTCCAATAATGTGGAAAGAATTCCCAAATGACCAATGAAAGGAACTGTTGGACAAGGTTTCACTTTAAAATTTTTGCTGTAACAGTCAAACCCAAAATCAACAAATTAAGTGTGTGTTAACAGACAAATGCATTTGAATGGAAAAGACGCTTTTTGCAAAAAGTGTAGGTTTGGTCACAATACTCATGATTATTGATGAAGAGACATGTCGAAGATTTATGTTTTGCACTCATCAGGGCACTTGGCAAAAAAAAACAAGCTTATGCTGTATGCGATGAGTGCTGATTGGTTGGCAAGTGGACTCTGAATGGTAGAGGCCATTGAGGATGCACGAGTTGATGATGACTGACAGTTAACTGCCAGCATTGTTTGAAATTTAAACCAGGCAGCTTGACACTGATTCCTCAGGGCTATGCCTTGACCAGAGTCAGCGAATGACTGTCACTTATTTTGTTTAGCTGAAACAGTCTCAATATGTGCACACGTTCTATCTGCAGAGACACTTTTGATTCATGTAAATAAATTTAGCCCAAAGCTTTGTTGTCTCAATACAGTGCTATTTCAGGTAGTACAGGTTATACAGTGGGGGCCATGAAGTAAGGGTGCTGCATTATGACCAGTGCATGGTATAATGCAACAAAAATTGGGTAGGAAAGAAAAGTACACTCCAGATTATATGCACAACAATGGGAATGACCAACGATTGAACCTTGAGAAAATATTTAGCATAAAAATAATCTATCCAATATGGAAAGAAAAATGTGGAATAAAGAAATTAGCTTGTGTAGGGACACAGCAGAGCTCAGGAAATCTTCAACTTCTAAGAATCTGAAGAATTATGCCACATTGTTGGCTCAAATAGAAAACATCTTCCTATTTTTAAGTAGCTGTGAAACAACTATCAGGTTCCCTAGAATGAGGGGGTCACTCACTACGCCTTTTGTTAGGGACCAAAAGAAACACATGAGGATCCCTACCCATACTAGCAGTGGATCCGTTCACAAAATACACCCAATAGTACTGAGCGGGGGATAGCAGGTGCTGGATACAGGCATACACAGTTTCAACAGTCTAACTGTGACGATGACATGACAAAACTAATATTAACAGTACATTGGAATACAACAAAACTGAAGTAATGAAATTGTAAGTAGTTCTCAGTTGATATGACATCACCATGGCAACCAACTTTCAGATATCCCTTACCACAATGGTGCACTATAATTCAAGTTTTTATTAATACATAATCAATAGGTTTAAAATCTAATCAAAGCTTTTCATATATTTTTGTAAATTGGAATAGATCTCTCCAGAAACAGGTTGAAAATGCTCACACATTTGCAATAGGACTATAATATTGTACTAGAAGTTTATAGGCTACATTGTGAAAGAGTACAACTACTTACTTATATTTTTGGAAGAAGCTAGGTGGTTCAAAGAGTTTAGACCAGTCTGTCTTGCCTTGTAGTATTTCATCAGTAATGGCAAGACCTGAACATACAAAACCAAATCAGTATGGATCTGGAATAAAATCACACTTCAACAGTGCAAATAAAACAAAGCACCTTAAAAGCATATTAACTGCAGATTTAACTTGTGGAATTTCATTTAAAACGGACATCCAAAATTATTCAGTGGTGCTAAATTGGACAATTCTGAGCTCAAAATCCTGTGGGAATTAAGATATGTCCTAAGCCTGACTAAGGCACCAAGATATGTATATGTGAAACCACAACTGAACCATTGTTCATTAAAAATCTCTGCTTTTGGATAAGGAATTAACTATCTTGATTTTGGACTAAGTTTTGTTTGAAAAAAAAGGACATTAGAATGTTCATGAAAGAAATTAACAAAATTCTTTACTTTGGTGGTGGTTGAAGTAAAAGGGAGCACAAGAGGCAAGTCATTGAAAATAACAAATTGGTTTAAAAGACAAGCTAATACACTGCTGCAAAAAGAAGGGTTTCAGGGTGAACAGACTGGTAGGTAGTGCTATTTTTAAAGATGCCGTTTTATGTTTTATAGCAATAGTTTTTTGGAGTGATATTTTTTAAAGCATAAGGAGCATTGCTGTGATACTATACAAATAGCATTTCTGCCAAAATTACAAACGATCAAGTCCTTTTTTAGAAGACTAATTTTTTTTAGAATTTTAGAAAGACAGTGTGGACATCAAATAAAGATCTTGTAGCCTATAAAAAAACCAGCAACTAATAAAAACATTTTCTGCCAAACTACAAGGTATATTTAAATAAAACATTTAACCTTGTTTGAATTCTTCTATCATTATTGTTCGCGTTGATGAGGACACGTTGAATGTAGAATTTTGCTGTGGGTAGGCAGGAGTTATTATTGGCATCAAATGGTATCTGTCAGATGGGTTTACCTGTGGAACAAATATCAGATGTGACAATATACAACAAACATCAAATCAAGTTAGTATTCAGTACTGTGCTCAGTCATACCCGTGGATCCCAAACTGGCAGATTCAAGTTGCTATCCTCTGGTTGTTTAAGCAAGACTGGATTTGGCCATTCCCTGAAAACAAAAAAAGCCAAACAATTTTCAGGACAGCTAAATGACTATTTGATAACACCAATGTAAAAGCTAAACAACAACAAAAAAAAACACTAGCTCAGCTTCAATGCTAACCAAACAGTAAAGCTTCTAACAATTTATATACACTGGTGATCGCACTCTGCTGCAGCCAGGTGATACCTCTTTATATTACCTGGCTGGGTTATCAAACCAAAAATTCTCCTGCTTAAGAGAGCACTTTATGTAAACAAGCACATGCAGGGTAACAATACATTCCTGCAGGTACAAATTTTAAACATTAAAAAAGGTTAGACTGCAAGTGGGAGCATCAGCAATCAATTCTGAGTAGGTTTAAAAGTTCTTAGGAGGTCCAAGGAAGCCCTAAAGTGCTTGCTAAGATCAAGTTTGATGTTATGCTACATGTGATGCCAAACCCAAGTGGTGCGAAAATGCCTTCCCCAGAACACCTCTCAATGCAAATCAGAAATCACTTCAGGATATGCAAATTTTTAAAAAGTTGACAACGTTGGTTTGGTTTTATACCAGGTCCTTAGGATTTTAGTTCCACAATAATGCAATATAAATTTTAGACTAAGTGAAGAGCAGTTTATTTGAAATCGTTAAAAGACAATACAAATGTCTGTACTGGAGTGCTGTTTTTCAGTGTTACAAGATAAATGTTCTCTTTTTCAGCTATGAACATCATTGCAGTTACAGTACATTAGCACAGAGAACAAGAAAGCTGAACTCCATGCAAGCTTTTAGTATCAGTATTACTGGTGAACATTACCAAAATTCAATGGTCAACTGTATACATTCAATTATCACTATTTTTGGACAAAAAGCCCTGTGGTTTTAATCAACAGCTTTAACTAATTTATTGCACCACACACTTCTTGGAGTACTGGCTTTGGTATATTCTGAATGAAATCTATTCCACACAGGGAAATTGAACTACTTTAACAATGGAATTGAAACAAAGTGCTGGAAATACTTCTTCAAGGTTCGGAGACAGAGCCAGCTTATATTTCACCCCTCTCCTAATTTTACTCAGTTCTGTTGAAGGGCCATGAGGACTCGAAACGTCAACTTTATTCTTCTCCGCCGATGCTGCCAGACCTGCTGAGTTTTTCCAGGTAATTCTGTTTTTGTGCTGGAAATGCTTAGCAGGTCTGGCAGCATCTGTGGAGAGCTAATGTTTTTAGTTGAATATGACTCTTCTTCAATGTTCTGAAGACGAGTAATTTACAACTGCAAATGTTAACTCTGTTCCTCTCTCCCCAGATCCTGCCAGGCCCCCTGGGTAATTCCAACGCTTTCCATTTTTATTTCAGGTTTCCAACATCCGTAGTATTTTGCTTTACAATGTATACTCGAAAAAGTTTACACAATTCATCCTCTTCAATATATAACTTCCATGGTATATTTTTCCAATTATCAGTAAAGTTTTTGCAAGTTCCAAATAGTTTTACTTACCACTTGGAAAAGACTAGAAAAAACTTGTGGACTAAAGTAGATGCAACTGCATTAGGATACAACTGACAGGTTCTTGCTACTAGCATGGCCCATGAAACACCACCAAGGAATCCAAGCATATTAGAGTATATTCCACGCCCTAGAATAGATTTTTACAATAGCATTCAGTACTTTTTCTTTTAACACCTGCTAAAGATTAGTCAGTAAATGAAGTATCTGTGCTACTTACTTTTTGCCCATAGTTTAATGGCTCTAAGTGTTAATCTGAAATTCTCTTTATTTGGTACTAAGTGAAGAATTTCATCTGTAACTCTGCAACCTATCAGACATGAAATTTTACAAGTGGTGTTAAAGGCAACTCTCATTCAAAACATTGACATCTACAGTCAAGTATTGAACTAGCTTTCCAAAATTTGCACCAAGTCAATGTTGTACTCATGTATAATGTATGAGAACAGTCAATGATCAATGAATTTTGCAACCAGCTACAATATAATGCTACAAAACTTTCATGCTGGATATTTTAACCTCTTATCAGTTACAGGTAATCCCGATGTAAACTCTTGTTTAAGCCTTCTTTATTGTTTAAATTATATTTAATGGCTTATACTAGTTAATATCAGAGGTAGAAAAGTAAAAAAAAAAATTGCAAAATATTAATTAATCTGTATACTAGGAAGCAAAACATGAGGCAAAAGAAAAGTTCGAACATTGAAAAGTAACATTCAAGATCAAGTAAACAGTTTGCATACCATTCAAACTTCGTATACATCGAATGTTAAGGTTTTTCAGATGAGAATCATCTCTGAGGTCCAAATTGTCTGGAATGGTTTGCAAAGCCAGCCTAGCAAATACAAGATCGATCTGAAAGAGAGTTTAAAAGATGTGCATCACCATATTATTGTAAATTAAGCAAATGCCCTCTAATTGTGTCTAGAAGAATTTGCTGAAAATCTGGAGCTAGTTAATCTAACAAATTTTTCTAAAAATACCAGCATGTATAATGAATTTTTTAATAAAATTTGTTCATGGGATCTGGCCATCACTGGCTAGGCCAGCATTTAGTGTCAATCCCTAATTGTACATGAGGTGGTGGTGAGCCACCTTCTTGAACCACTACAGGCCATGTAGCATAGGTACACCCACAATGCTCTTAGGAAGGGAGTTCTAAGATTTCAATCCAGCAGTGAAGGAACGGCGGTATTGGTTCCAAGTCAGGATGGTATGTGACTTCGAAAGGAACTTGCAGATGGCGGTGTTCCCATGCATCTGCTGCCCTTGTCCTTCTAGGGGGTAGAGTTTGTGGGTTTGGAAGCTGCTGTCGAAGGAGCCTTGGTGAGTTGCTGCAGTGCATCTTATAGGTGGCATACACTGCTGCCACTGTGTATCCGTGGAGGGAGTGAATGTTTGTGGATGGGGTGCCAATCAAGTGGGCTGCTTTGTTCTGGACGATGTCAAGCTTCTTAAGTGTTGTTGGCGCTGCACTCATTCAGGCAAGTGGAAAGCATTCCATCATACTCCTGATTTGAGCCTTGTAGATGGTTGACATTAAAATCATTTATGCATTACAAACATACATGCAGCTTGAAACTTGTATTTCTACATAAGCTCTTATTTCAGTGAATTTTATGTATCATCTTAATTTTAAAAACTTAGAATCATAGCTTACTGCTATATCCCCCCCATGGATTTGCCCTTCACTAAAAGAGTTTGTGGCCTTCATTGTTCAATTGGAGACCAGATTAACAGGAGAAAAGATCTCTCCCCATGGGGATAAGAGGCCATAAATGTCAGAGTCATGCCCAAGCATTGAACATCCCAATTTGAAACTCAGATTTGGATCAAGTGGAACAAAAGCTCACACTTCATTACATCTGTGCAAAAGAAGCCCAGTTAATGTAATAATTACTAGAGAAAAAAAATGTATACTGTATTCTTTTACAAATTTGTGCAATTAGGTTACTATGAGCAGTCTTACCTCAATATTATCAAGTTCAAATTTGATAACTGGAACATATGCATCTTCGACAGCCTGCAAAATAAAAAGGGCAAAAAGATAGATGTGGACCATCAATTATGATTAACTTCTTAAAAAGCTAGCAAAAAAAAGTAGGGGTCAATCCTTGGCTAGACCCATTTCAAAACAACTGGGCACCCTTCAGATCTTTATTACGTACAGGTAAGGTTTAGGTGCGCGTCGAAATCCTCGGATTAGGGTGTTTCTTCACTCAAGTGAAAAAATATCCAATGCATTAAAAATATCCAAATGCGTAAGAGGCACAGTATTAGCAATCAATTTCTAATTTGCTGTTTTAAATTCAATGGCACAAAATAAACTGCTTGGAAAATGTTGTTATAGCAAATGGCCATTGTCAAGTAGAAGCTTGCTCTCAACTGATTTATAAAAAAAACCCTTTGGGTTAAAAGGAAGAGGAGAAAAATAAAGCAAAAAGGAAGTTATGAGGTTACAATTTCCATGGTTAACATGTTCAAAAGTAGTACACTAGTGGCTCCATGTTTTTCTACTCATTTGTACCAGTTAGCTTACATAAAATGCCATTCAATTTGCCAAAATGCTGCAAAAGTAAATGAATACAAACATTATTAGGCATTAACTTTTAAAGCTAAACATTCAAAGTAAAACAAAAATACCAACGTCTTCCCCCTAATGGCCTGATGCAAAAAAGCCCATATAAAAATACACACGCCAATGTATTCTTAGTGGACCTTCTACCATATTTCTCATGGTTAGAGGAAGGATAGAATTCTAGGATTTGGCTGCAACAGGATTAGGGAAGTAAATGGAAAGAGACCCAGAGCCACCAGCATCTCAGTAGATGGCCATAGACAGAAAACTAATAACTGGAAGAGGCGCCCCAATAGAAGAATGGAGATAGATAGTGTAAGGAACAGGTTTACAAATTTGCTGTAATGAGAAAGGAGAGAAAGTAGCTACATCAAATAATAACAGGAATAATTGGGAAGAGTGTCCTGTAGTCAACATCGCTGTGAAGCAGTCACTTCAAAAAATGACGTCAGCACAAAAGTGACAGCTGATTGGTGAGTAGTGGGCAAGTGTTTTTCTCCAGTTCAAAATAGATTAAGCTAAGGAAAGGTAAGGGTTCTAGTTTTTATTTAATGTACATAAATAATTTAACTTTTTTAAAAAAAAAATCAGTATTTGACTAAAATGATTTTTTTTCCCCAACTAGAGGCATGGCAGGGCAGCTCAGTCCTGTGTTATGTACCACCTGCAACATGTGGGAAGTCCTAGACGCTCCTTGCGCTCTGACCGACCACGTGGGCAGGAAGTGCCTCCACGAGGCTAAGAGTTTTGTGAATAGCACGTTTTTAGACGTGGTCAACCCGCAGCTTACGGAAGTGCAGACACAGAGGGAATGGGTGACCATCAGTCAAAAGAAATGTTTTAGGCAGGTAGTCAGGAAATTCCCATGGTGCATCTCGCTCGAGAACCATTTTTTTGTGTTGGAAAACGGTGAGAGTGAGATAGTATTAGATGCAAGGAAGAGGCATACAAATTGGCCAGAAAAAACAACAGACCTGAGGATTGGGAGCAGTTTAGAATTCAGCAAAGGAGGACCAAGGGATTGATTAAGAAGGGGAAAATAGAGTACGAGAGTAAGCTTGCGGGGAACATAAAACCTATAGAAACTTTTACAGTCAGTTATGTGAAGAGATAAAGATTGGTGAAGACAAATGTAGGTCCCTTACAGTCAGAAACAGGGGAATTTATAATGGGGAACAAAAATGGCTGCCCAGCTAAATACATACTTTGGTTCTGTCTTCACAAAGGAGGACACAAATAACATACCAGAAATGTTGGGGAACACAGGGTTTAGTGAGAGGGAGGAACTGAAAGAAATCAGTATTAGTAGGGAAATGGTGTTGGGGAAATTAATGGGATTGAAGGCCGATAAATCCCCAGGGCCTGATAATCTACATCCCAGAGTACTTAAGGAAGTAGCCCTAGAAATTGTGGATGCATTGGTGGTCATCTTCTGAGATTCTATAGACTCTGGAACAGTTCCTACAGATTGGAGGGTAGTTAATGTAACCCCATTATTTAAAAAGGGAGTTAGAGAGAAAACAGGGAATTATAGACCAGTCAGCCTGACGTCGGTAGTGGGAAAAATTCTAGAGTCCATTATAAAAGATTTAATAGCTGAGCACTTGGCAGAATCAGACAGAGTCAGCATGGATTTATGAAAGGGAAATCATGCTTGACAAATCTACTGGAATTTTGAGGATTTAACTAGTAGAGTTGATGAGGGGTGCCGGTGGATGTGGTTTATTTGGACTTTCAGGAGGCTTTCGACAAAGTCCTACATATCAGTTTAGCAAGTAAAATTAAAGCGTATGGAATATGGGGTAGTGTACTGAGATGGATAGAAAACTGTTTGGCAGACAGGAAACAAAGAGGAGGAATAAACAGGTCATTTTCCAAATGGCAGGCAGTGACTGGTGGGGTATTGCAGGGATCAGTGCTGGGACCCCAGCCATTCACAGCGTATTAATGATTTAGATGAGGGAACTAAATGTAATATCTCCAAATTTGCAGATGAGACAAAGCTGGGTGGGAGGGTGAGCTGTGAGGAGGATGCAGAGATGCTTCAGTGTGATTTGGACAAGCCGAGTGAGTGGACAAATGCATGGCAGATGCAGTATAATGTGGAGGTTATCCACTTTGGTAGCAAAAACAGAAAGGCAGATTATCTGAATGGCTATAAATTGAGAGAGGGGGATGTGCAACGAGACCTGGGTGTCCTCATACACCAGTCGCTGAAGGTAAGCATGCAGGTGCAGCAGGTGGTAAAGAAGGCAAATGGTATGTTGGCCTTCATAGCCAGAGGATTTGAGTACAGAAACAGGGACGTCTTGCTGCAATTGTACAGGGACTTGGTAAGACCACACCTGGAATATTGTGTGCAGTTTTGGTCTCCTTTTCGGAGGAAGGATGTTCTTGCTATAGAGGGAGCGTAGCAAAGGTTTACCAGACTGATTCCTGGGATGGCGGGACTGACATATTAGGAGAGATTGAGTCAGTTAAGATTATATTCGCTGGAGTTCAGAAGAATGAGGGGGGCAGGGGGATCTCATAGAAACCTATAAAATTCTAACAGGACTAGACAGGGTAGATGCAGGAAGGATGTTCCCGACAGTGGGGGAGTCCAGAACCAGGGGTCACAGTCTGAGGATACGGGATAGACCATTTAGGACTGAGATAAGGAGAAATTTCTTCACCCAGAGAGTGGTGAGCCTGTGGAATTCGCTACCACAGAAAGTAATTGAGGCCAAAACACTGTTTTCAAGAAGGAGTTAGATATACCTCTTGGGGCGAAAGGGATCAAAGGATATGGGGAGAAAATGGGAGCAGGTTATTGAGTTGGATGATCAGCCATGATCATAATGAATGGCGGAGCAGGCTCAAAGGGCCAAATGGTCTGCTCCTTCTCCTGTTTTCTATGTTCCTTTGGGGAGTGCAGCCACGCTCATGGCACTGAGTGGCTCAGCTGCACGGGGGTGGGGGAGGAAAAAGAGGGGAAGACTCGATAGTAAGGGGAACAGACAGGCGTTTCTGCAGCTGTAGACGTGACTCCAGGATGGTATGTTGCCTCCCTGGTGCCAGGGTCAAGGGTGTCACTGAATGGCTGCAGGGCATTCTAAAGGGGGGCACAAACAGACAGAGATCGTGGTACATATTGGTACCAATGGCATAGGTAGAAAGAGGGGTGAGGTCCTGTAAGCAGAATTTAAGGAGCTAGGAAACGGATTAAAAAACAGAACCTCAAAATGTAGTAATCTCTGGATTACCGTCCGGTGCCGCTATTGAGCACAGAAATAAGTTAGTCCAGATGAATGTGTGGCTGGAGACATGGTGCAGGAGCGAGGGCTTTAGATTTCTGGGGATGGTGGGGCCTGTACAAGGCAGTTGGGTTGCACCTGAACCGGAATGGGACCAACATCCTTGTGGGGAGGTTTGCTAGTGCTGTTGGGGAGGGTTTAAACTAACTTGGCAGGGGGATGGGATCCTGAGAGGAGGTTCAGCAGCAGGGGAGATGCACAGCCAAAATTGGAAGGGAGGGCAAGTGAGGCTGGAAGGCATAGAAATTATAGGCCAGTTTAGGCACAAGGGAGTTTGGAAAGGTTAGATGGTATTTATTTTATTGCAAGGACTCTGACAAATAAGGCAGGTGAGTTGAGGGCACAAATTAACACATGGAAGTACGATGTCATTACTGTCACAGAGACATGGTTGAGAGAGGGGCAGGATTGGCAGCTCAATATTCCAGGATATAGGGTCTTTAGGCAAGACAGGGAAGGAGGTAAAAGAGGAGGGGGTATCACAATATTGATCAAGGAATCAATTTCAGCAGTAAGAAGGCATGACATCTTAGAAGGCTCCTCAAATGAAGCCACATGGGTAAAACTGAAAAGCAAAAGCGGAGCAATCACATTGCTGGGAGTGTACTATAGGCCCCCAAACAGAGAGCAATAGAAGAGCAGATATGTAGGAAATTTCCGAGAAGTGTAAAAATAATAGGGTAGTAATAGTGGGGAATTTCAACTTCCCCAACATTAACTGGGTTAGTCATAGTTTGATAGGTTTAGAGGGAGCGGAATTCTTAAAATGCATCCAGGAGAGCTTTTTAAGCTGATAGGTAGAAGGCCATACAAGAGAGGGGGTGGTCTTTGACTTAATTTTAGGGAATGAAGCTGGGCAAGTGATAGAGGTATCAGTGGAGGAGCATTTTGCAGAGAGTGATCATAGCTCCATTAAGATTCAAGGTTGTTATGGAAAAGGACATGGATGGGCCAGAAATCTGAGTTCTAAATTGGGGGAAGGCCAATTTTAATAAGATCAGATATGATTTGGCCAGAGTGGACTGGGAGCAGCTACTTTTAGGTAAATCTGCGTCAAAGCAGTGGGACTCATTCAAGAAGGAAATAGGGAGAGTACAGGGCCAACATATTCCTGTAAAGACAAAAAAGGTGGGACCAACAAATCCAGGGAACCCTGGATGTCGAAGGATATACAGGATTAGATAGAGAAAAAAGGAGACTTATGGCAGATACCGAGGGCTCAAAACAGCGGAAGCCCTAGAGTATAGAATGTGTAGGGGGTAACTTTAAAAGGAAATTAGGAGAGCAAAAAAGGGGCATGAAAAAAACATTGGCAGGTAAAATAAAGGAAAATCCAAAAGTTATTTTACAAGTACATTAAGAGTAAGAGGATAACTAGGGAAAGTGTAGGGCCCATTAAGGACCATAGTGGTAATTTGTATGTGGAGCCAGAAGATGTAGGTAGGGTTCTAAACGATTACTGTGTGTCGGTGTTCACAAGTGAGAGGGACGACGTGGGTATGGAAATCAGGCAGAAGGACTGTGATATAATTAAAGAAATTAGCATAGAAAGGGAGGAGGTTCTAAGTGGTCTGGCAGGCTTAAAAGTAGATAAATCTCCAGGCCCAGATGAAATGTATCCCAGGCTGTTGAGTGTGACAAGGGAAAAGATAGCAGGGACGCTGGCTATAACTTTCAATACCTCTCTGGCCTCAGCAGAGGTGCCAGAGGACTGGAGGACAGTCAATGTGGTACCGTTATGCAAGTACTGAGGAAGGGATAAACCAGGGAGCTACAGGCCAGTCAGTCTAACCTCAGTGGTGGGGAAACTATTGGAAGCAATTGGGAGGGACAGAATTAATCTACATTTGGAGAGGCAGGGATTAATCATGGACAGTCAGCATGGTTTTGTTAAGGGGAGGTCATGTCTGACCAATTTGATTGAATTTTTCGAAGAGGTGACCAGGTGTGTAGATGAGGGAAATGCATTTGGCATTGTAGTCTACTTGGACTTCAGCAAGGCTTTTGATAAGGTGCCACATGGGAGACTGATAACGAAGGTAAGAGCCCATGGGATCCAAGGCAATTTGGCAAATTGGATCCAGAATTGGCTGAGTGGCAGGAAACAGAGGGTGATGGTCGAGGGGTGTTTTTGTGACTGGATGCCTGTGTCCAGTGGGGCTCCACAGGGATTGGTGTTGGGGCCCTTGCTGTTTGTGGCATATATCAATGATTTAGCCTTGAATGTAGGACGGTTGATCAGTAAGTTCGCGGATGACATGAAAATTGGTGGGGTGCTAAATAGTGAGGAGGAAAGCCTTACGTTACAGGAGAATATAGACGGGCTGATCAGTGGCAAATGGAATTTAATCTGTACAAGTGTGAGGTGATGCACTTGGGCAGGACAAACAAGGCACGGGAATACACGATGAATGGTAGGACCTTGGGAAGTACCGAGGATCAGAAGGACCTTGGTGTACATGTCCGCCGGTCCTGTAAGGTAGAGTTGACAGGTAGATAAGGTGGTTAAGAGGGCATATGGGATACTTGCCTTTATTAGCCGAGGCATAGAATATAAGAGCAGGGAGGTTATGCTGGAACTGTACAAAACGCTGGTTAGGTCACAGCTGGAGTATTGGGTGTTCTGGAATCCGCATTACAGGAAGGACATGATTGCACTAGAGAGAGTGCAGAGGAGATTTACCAGGGTGTTGCCTGGGCTGGAGATTTTTAGTTATGAGAAGACATTGCATAGACTGGGGTTATTTTCCTTGGAGCAGAAGAGATTGAGGGGGCACATAATTTTATACACCTCAATCATGAGGGGCATAGATAGGATAGACAGGAAGGAACTTTTCCCCTTGGTGGAAGGATCAATAACTAGGGGACATAGATTTAAGGAAAGGGCAGGAGGTTTAGAGGAGATGTGAGGATGAATTTTTTTCACCCAGAGGGTGGTGGAAATCTGGAACTCACTGCCTGAAAGGGTGGTAGAGGCAGAAACCCTCGTAACATTTTAGTAGTATTTGGATGTGCACTTTCGATGCTGTGGCATACAAGACTATGGGCCTAGTGCTGGAAAATGGGATTAGAATTGTTAGGTACTTGTTTGACTGGCACAGATTCGATGGGCCGAAGGGCCTGTGTGCTGTAGACCTCAATGACAAGTGCACAAGGACCAGAAAATTGATGTAGCCATAACCAAGTTACAAAAAGCAGCCAATTGTCAACAGTAGCTCCACAAAGGAAACAAAAATAAGTCCCTGGCTTAAAAGAAGGAATTTAATTTAATGTAATAGGTTCTTGAGCCAATGCAACTCAGTAATGATAGATAATAGACAAAATGACAGGCCTGGATTTTGCAGTCAGCAACAAATGAACAGCACTTGCTCTCAATTAGACTTGTGTTTGCCAACAGACTTTGTGGGCTTTTTTGTACTGAGACTTGGGGTATTTAGAGAGTCAATCAATTCCACACACTCTACAGGGAATGTGGGACCTGTGTGAACAGAGCAAGCAAAGGTCTCCCCTCAACCAAACAGATTGAAGAATCCTAACAGACACTATGGATGGCGATGTACTCTTTAATGGCAAGTGCTGATAAAACAATAGGACAGGATATGGGAAGCTAAGTTTTGGATAAAGGTTCATACAGGGTGAAATGAGAGCAAACAATCAAGATTTTAAAAGTATGGCTAAGGATAGCAGCAATTGAGCTGGGGATGAAGTGGACAATTTTTCAATTCTTTCATAATGAATCATTCTTGAAGTTCAGCTCCAGATCAAAAAGGGTCCTGAGGTTCTATCCAGCTTGTGTGCGCAACTGGAAACAAGTTGAAGTTAACAGTGAAAGAGGTTGATGAAGGCAGAAAATGATGGCTTTGGTCTTAAGTTATGAATCGGCCACAATTTTGCACTGGACGACCATTAAAATCTGTACAAAGATCAGCGTGTTGTCAAGAGATGGTGGTGGTGCAGAGCTCAGTACTAGCAACATAGATTTAGAAGCTGACTTTGTGCCTGATGGTACAGCAGATGTGAGCGAGGGAAACATGCAAAAGAAGACGAGACCAAAGATACACCCTTATGAGTGTTTTGAAATGACTGTGCAGGGGCAGGAAAAGGAGACATTGCTGCAGCTGTTTGTTAGGTAGGTAGGGGTTCCACCATGCAAGAGAGATCCCATGGAAAATGGAGGTAAGGTAACAGGAAAAGATGGGAAGGTTACCTGTGTCAAACAGCATAGAGGAATAATGCACAGCATGGACACCATTTTTGGGGTTCATACAGGAAATGCTAGAGATAGGCATGGAGGTGGGATGCAATAACGTGTTTGAGAACCTTAATAGAAAAAAAGATTAAGGGATAGGGCAGAAGTTGCAAAAGAGAAATGGGTCTCAGAAGTGGGTGAAGAAAGTGTTTTCAAAGGGAAGGAGTCGGTGCCCAGGAAAGAGACACTAAAAATACACAAGATCATTTACTTCCACTACAAAGCAGTTATCAACTTCTATTCCAACTGTGGAGCATGTAAAACTTTAGCCAACATAGCCGCTCCTAATATACTGAAAATTCAGAACATGAAAATGGAATATTCAAACATATGAATTTAGGAGCAGCAGAAACACAATGTAAAGCACACAAACATGTAACACATCAATCTAATAACCTGTAATAACAGTTTGGGTAACAGCTGTCAGAGTACAATATTTATAGGAAATAAATTACCCTCAGGTCCTTGATTCCTTCTTGTTGCTTTAGTTTTTCAAAGAAGGACTGGAAGAAATCACTCCTTTCTACATGGCGTGGAGCAACACATAGTGCATCAATATCAGCACCTGCAAGTTATTTGGGCACCCCAGAAAGTGCCAACATTTTTCAGGTCAGTAAGTTTGACAATCGCCTTAAATAATTTATACTAATACAGTAATTAGAAAAAAAATTGAAGCATACCTTTTGTATGCACTCCTAGCCTGTATGAGCCAAATGTAAATATCTTTCCACCAACATTTACTATAACTGACGGTGGTAGATTCTGAGAATAAAAATTAAAACCAGTCAACACAAGAGTTGCCACATTCTTAGAGGAAATCAGGCATTTTAATCCCCCATCCCACTTAAAGGAAAACATGCACAATAACCAAATATTCTTTAGTGATATGGTCAAAAATATCTGTATCCTTCATTTCAGCAAAACACAAGTTTTATTTTAAATTTACAAGTTTACAGGCATCTCCAATTCTACTTTCAAATAACCTACAGTGGAAATTTACACAATTCAATTTTGACGAGTACATCTCTTTGGAGCATAAACATTTTTATTAAAATGTATTTATTAACCTAAACAGTCAATTATCCAAATAGTCCCAATAAATAAGCCCTGTGGAATACCAAGCAGTTGCCTAATTGTTCCACATAATAAGTGATTATTATTCATATACTCAGATTTAAATTAAAATTGAGGAAAACAAGCATTAGTTTTCACAACTAATTTAATCAAAATATCTAAAATTTAGTTTGCACTCAATTGTACAAAAAATAAAAACACTTAGTTTTTAAGCAGCTACTTCCGCAAAAGCATTAACCATGAGTAAACTATCAAAGGCAAATTGAGCTTATTACCAGAAACCAGATAGCTATTTAAGTGAAAGCTCCCCCACCGATTGTGATAGCAGTACAACCTACAGTAAATAATTATCAAATTTTATAAAATGGTGGAGCATATAACAGCACAACAAAACAAAAAATATCACAGATGCTGGAAATCTGAAATAAAAATACAACAGCATTATCTACAACACTTGTCAAAGGATTTCCTGGAAAAGAATATTAAAGTACTACAATACGAGTAATATAACCACCCATGTATCCATTGAAATTTTAGTTACAGAATATCTTAGCTTAAGCAAAAGTAGTATTACCTTTGTTTCGCTGATTTCTGCTATCCATTCTTTAACTAAATTGTTCAATTTACCCAAAACAACTAATCTGAAACATTAAAAGAAACCATTAAAATTGGTCAATGAGAAACCAAATGGTAAATTAGTATATATAAAATCTACCATTACAAGATTACCACCTGTGGTTTAATTCCTCTTCCTCTTCAAATACTCCAAATGGTTTCAAGGCTTCAATCAACCTCCGAGTAGAAATATCATCCACATCTTTGGGATAGGCAAGGCTAATTGGAGAAGTGATCCCATAATGCTTCTGAGCCTGCTGAGGCTGAGGCCCCAGCATAACACTGTTGCTGTAACAGGAAGTAAAATGCCATTACATATTGTAAAGTAATACCATCACAGTAAAGTAATACCATCACAGCTCAAACGGAAATTTTGTTGATAACAACAATAGGCTTAAGATTGTAGACAATGAGTAAAGGTAGCAACATTTTACTTGTGTATATTTAGCACTTATCAAAACCCAGTGTAGTTTACTTATTTCATTCATTACTGCTCCTGTCATTGCCAAAGGTTGACAGACTGCGCCTTTGAAGAGAATCCTACCAATAATCACAAATCAGCCATTTACTTCTAGCATAAAAACAAAATTATTACTAGAAAGACTGTAGGTAACTCAAATGTTAAGACACACATAGAAGGCAGTTTATTTCTGCCACAATACTCAAAGGAGCACCTCCTGCACATGCTTAGTTGCTGCCTCTGTCAGTGTCAAAGCATCAGCTACTTGCATTAAAATAAACGAGTTGGCTTGACAGAAACTAACAAAGTTCAAGTTATCTATTCTTAGGTCTGTTCAGTCCTTAACCAACGGCAAGGTCTTGGATCATCTGACTATATCACCATAGTTTCACTGTCACTGGGTCAAAATCCTGGAACTCCCCGCCACCCTGGCAACAGCACTATGTGTGTACATGCGCTACATGGACCACAGCAGTTCAAAAAAGGCAGCTCACCACCACCTTCTCAAGGGCATTTAGGAATGGGCAATAAACGCTGGCCCAGCCAGCAAAGCCCACATCCCATGAAAGAATAAAAACTTCTAGTTTACATATCATTTATTACTGTTTCCTCTGTAAAACATGCTTCTGATGATTCAGTAAATGAAAAAGATATACAATCAGGAAATGAGATTCCCAACATACAGTCAACTATAGAAACATAAGGAGACTAGGAGCAGGAGTAAGCCATTTGGCCCTTCGAGCCTGCTCCGCCATTCATTATGATCATGGCTGATCATCCAACTCAATAGCCTGCTCCCATTTTCTTCCCATATCCTTTGATCCTTTTCGCCCCAAGAGCTACATCTAACTCCTTCTTGAAAACAAACAATGTTTTGGCCTCAACTACTTTGCGGTAACGAATTCCACAGGCTCACCACTCTCTGGGTGAAGAAATTTCTCCTCAACTCAGTCCTAAATGGTCTACCCCGTATCCTCAGACTGTGACCCCTGGTACTGGACTCCCGCACCACCAGGAACATCCTTCCTGCATCTACTCTATCTGGTCCTGTTAGAATTTTATAGGTTTTCTATGAGATCCCCCCCTCATTCTTCTGAGCTCCAGCGAATATAATCCTAACTGACTCAATCTCTCCTAATATGTCAGTCCCGCCATCCCAGGAATCAGTCTGGTAAACCTTCGCTACACTCCCTCTAGCAAGTACATCCTTCCTCAGATACAGAGATCAAAACTGCACATAATATTCCAGGTGTGGTCTCACCAAGGCCCTGTACAATTGCAGCAAGACGTCCCTGTTCCTGTACTCAAATCCTCTGGCTATGAAGGCCAACATACTATTTGCCTTTTTTACCACCTGCTGCACCTGCATGCTTACCTTCAGCGACTGGTGTATGAGGACACCCAGGTCTCGTTGCACATCCCCCTCTCTCAATTTATAGCCATTCAGATAATCTGCCTTTCTGTTTTTGCTACCAAAGTGGATAACCTCCACATTATACTGCATCTGCCATGCATTTGTTCACTCATTCAGCTTGTCCAAATCACATTGAAGCATCTCTGCATCCTCCTCACAGCTCACCCTCCCACCCAGCTTTGTCTCATCTGTAAATCTGGAGATATTACATTTAGTTCCCTCATCTAAATTATTAATATATATTGTGAATAGCTGGGGTCCCAGCACCGATCCCTGCAGTAGCCCACTAGTCACTGCCTGCCATTCGGAAAAAGACCTGTTTATTCCTACTCTTTGTTTCCTGTCTGCCAACCAGTTTTCTATCCATCTCAATACACTACCCCCAATCCCATGCGCTTTAATTTTACTCACTAATCTCATATGTGGGACTTTGTCGAAAGCCTTCTGAAAGTCCAAATAAACCACATCCACTGGCTCCCCCTCATCAACTCTACTAATTACACCCTCGAAAAATTCCAGTAGATTTGTCAAGCATGATTTCCCTTTCATAAATCCATGCTGACTCTGTCCGATTCTGCCACCGTTTTCCAAGTGCTCAGCTACTAAATCTTTTACAAAACAAACATAAAAATACCTGGAAAAACTCAGCAGGTCTGGCAGCATCTGCGGAGAGGAACACAGTTAACGTTTCGAGTCCGTATGACTCTTCAACAGAACTAAGTAAAAATAGAAGAGAGGTGAAATATAAGCTGGTTTAGGGTGGGGGGGGGGGGGGGGTGGGACAAGTAGAGCTGGATAGAGGGCCAGTGATAGGTGGAGATAGCCAAAAGATGTCATAGACAAAAAGGACAAAGAGGTGTTGAAGGTGGTGATATTATCTAAGGAATGTGCTAATTAAGGGTAGAAAGCAGGACAAGCAAGGTACAAATAGTCCTAGTGGGGGTGGGGTGAAGGAATCGAAAAAGGCTAAACGGTAGAGGTAAAACAATGGATGGAAATACATTTAAAAATAATGGAAATAAGTGGGAAAAGAATAATCTATATAAATTTTTGAAAAAAAAGGGGGAGGAATCGGAAAGGGGGTGGGGATGGAGGAGAGAGTTCATGATCTAAAATTGTTGATCTGAAATTGTTTAGCCTTTTTCGATTCCTTCACCCCACCCCGACTAGGGCTATCTGTACCTTGCTTGTCCTGCTTTCTACCCTTAATTAGCACGTTCCTTAGATAATATCACCACCTTCAACACCTCTTTGTCCTTTTGTCTATGACATTTTGTGGCTATCTCCACCTATCACTGGCCCTCTATCCAGCTCTACTTGTCCCACCCCCCTTAAACCAGCTTATATTTCACCTCTCTTCTATTTTTACTTAGTTCTGTTGAAGAGTCATACGGACTCGAAACGTTAACTGTGTTCCTCTCCGCAGATGCTGTGAGACCTGCTGAGTTTTTCCAGGTACTTTTATTTTTGTTCTGGATTTCCAGCATCCGCAGTTTTTTGCTTTTATCTTAGTATTAAATCTTATAATGGACTCTAGTATGTTCCCCACTACCGACGTCAGGCTGACTGGTCTATAATTCCCTGTTTTCTCTCTACCTCCCTTTTTAAATAATGGGGTTACATTAGCTACCCTCCAATCTGTAGAAGCTGTTCGAGTCTATAGAATCTCGGAAGATGACCACCAATGCATCCACTATTTCCAGGGCCATTTCCTTAAATACTCTGGGATTAGATTATCAGGCCCTGGGGATTTATCGGCCTTCAATCCCATCAATTTCCCCAACACCATTTCCCTACTAATACTAATTTCTTTCAGTTCCTCCCTCTCACTAAACCCTGTGTTCCCCAACATTTCTGATATGTTATGTGTCCTCCTTTGTGAAGACAGAACCAAAGTATGTATTTAGTTGGGCAGCCATTTCTTTGTTCCCCATTATAAATTCCCCTGTTTCAGTCTGTAAGGGACCTGCATTTGTCTTCACCAATCTTTTTCTCTTCACATACCTATAGAAACTTTTAGTCAGTTTTTATGTTCCCCACAAGCTTACTCTCGTACTCTATTTTCCCCTTCTTAATCAATCCCTTAGTCCTCCTTTGCTGAATTCTAAACTGCTCCCAATCCTCAGGTCTGTTGTTTTTTCTGGCCAATTTGTATGCCTCTTCCTTGCATCTAATACTATCTCTATATTTCCTGGTAAACCATGGTTTGGCCACCTTTCCTATTTTACTTTTGCACCAGACAGGAATAAACAATTGTTCCAGTTCACCCATGCACTCTTTGAATGTTTGCCATCGCCTATCCACCGTCATCCCTTTAAGTAACATTTCTCAATCCATCATAGCCAACTTGCACCTCATATCACCGTAGTTTCCTTTATTAAGATTCAGGACCCTTGTCTCAGAATCAACTACATCACTCTCCATCTTGACGAAGAATTCTATCATATTATGGTTGCTCATCCCCAAGGGGCCTCGCACCACTAGATTGCCAATTATTCCTTTCTCATTACACAATACCCAGTCTAGGATGGCCTGTTCTTTAGTTGGTTCCTCAACGTATTGGTCCAGAAAAACATCCCGTATACGCTCCAGAAATTCCTCCTCTATGGTATTGTTACTAATTTGATTTGCCCAATCTATATGCATATTAAAGTCACCCATAATTACAGATGTTCCTTTATTGCATGCGTCTCTAATTTCCTGTTTAATGCCATTCCCAACATCACCACTAGTTTGGGGATTTATATACAACCCCCTTATTGTTTCTCAGCTCTACCCATAAAGATTCCACATCGGAGCTAATATCTTTCCTCACTATTTCCTCTTTAACCAGCAATGCAACCCCACCACCTTTTCCTTTTTGTCTGTCCTTCCTAAATACTGAATACCCCTGGGTATTCAGTTCCCATTCCTGGTCACCCTGCAGCCATGTTTCCATAATCCCGACTATATCATACCTGTTTACATCTATTTGCACGGTTAACTCATCCACTTTATTGCAAATGCTCCTCGCATTAAGGCACAAAGCCTTAAGGCTTGTCTTTTTAAGGCTTGTCCCGTTCCCACTATTTTTCAATGAGGTCCTATTTGATTCTTGCCCTTGATTTCTCTGCCTTTCACTTTTCTTATTCCCCTTTCTGTCTTTTGTTCCTGTCCTTGATTCCCCTTCCTCTGACTCCTTGTATAGGTTCACATCCCCCTGCCATTTTAGTTTAAACCCTCCCCAATCACTCTAGCAAATGTTCCCCCAAGGACATCAGTCCCGGTCCTGCCCAGGTGTAACCCATCCAGTTTGTACTGGTTCCACCTCCCCCCAGAACTGGTCCCAATGTCCCAGGAATCTGAAACCTTCTCCCTTACACCATCTCTTCAGCTATGTATTCATCCAATATATCCTATTTCTACTCTGACTAGCACGAGGCACTGGTAGTAATGCTGAGATCACTACCTTTGAGGTCCTACTTTTCAACTTACTTCCTAACTCCCTATATTCTGCTTTTAGGACTTCATCCCTTTTTTTTTTACCTATGTCGCTTGTACCAATGTGTACCACGACCACTGGCTGTTCACCCTCCCCCTCCAGAATGTCCCGTAGCCGCCCTGAGACATCCTTGACCCTAGCACCAGGGAGGCAACATACCCTTCCTGGAATCTCGTTTGTGGCCACAGAAACACTTATCTATTCCCCTTACAATTGAATCCCCAATAACTATTGCATTCCCACACTTTTTACTCCTCCCCTGTGCAGCAGAGCCAACCATGGTGCAACGAATTTGCCTGTTGCTGCTTTCCCTCAGAGTTCACTGGAACTTTTGGTTCAAGGACACTTTTCATTAAAAAGCAATAAAAAGTAAATTGAAAATGAAGTAAAAACTCATCACCCAATGTGGAACTTGCACCCATGATCCTTGGATCAAGAGTCTTACTCACTACCATCTGAGCTTACCAGCTACATAAGTCCCTCCACAAAAACAGAACACAAAATGGAAACAGTTCACTTTAAGGCTATGGTTGTGTATCAGACTTGTGGGTGCCCGAGTCATGTAACTTGCAGGAAATGCATAGCACAAAACAGACTCGTTGGAACCCCGTATTTGGAACTCCTGCCGCAGACCGGAAAAGCGTCAAGGAAGAGTTGTGCATGCATCAGTGGCCACAGTGTGGGCCAAGAGCACGTGCGCAACTCTTCCTAATGCTTTTTCGGTTGGCGGCAGGAGTTCATGTACACGGTTATGCTCAAGAAAGTTATACAAGAAAGTATGTTATCTGGCATGCTCAGGGAATGGGAGGTGCTAGTTAATCAAATATGCAAGACGAATTCCACGTTTTCATCCAATCAGAAGGCTCCAGGGTAGTCACTTCAGTGTTGAGATCTCGTGAGGTGTGGGAGTGCATGAATCGAGTAAGCAGCACAGAAGGAAGATGTTGCTGCAGAACAATGGTAGGCTGAGACCAGAGCGAGGTCAGGCCACCGAGAGCAACTACTGGTGAGTTTGACATTTCCAGTCAAAAAACAGATCCAATAGACCCAACCCCAGAATACCAACTGGAATTCTCTATTAATTGGATGAGTGCTGGATAACAGAAATTTTACTGTACTTAACGTTCTTTACTCTTACTTGCATAACTTTTGTAATCGCATACTGATTGCATTGCATAATCTTGTAATGATCTTTTTACAAGCAGAATTCTCTCCTGCCACTGCCAGGTATTTTCAATAGATTATGCTCGAGTTTTCTTTTTCCCTAAATGAGAACTACATCTTTCAATTCATTATGATTAACAATATGTTTGGAGCCTCAAATCTTCAGTGCAAAGCTTCTCACAATGTTAAAACAAACTCTTTAGATATAGATATTTAATGTAGCACCAAATACTAAATTTTGATAATGCTCACAAAGCGGTATCCTGCATAGAGCTACAGAAGTAGCAACCCCACAGATCCTGGTTACACCACTGAGTATCATAAAAGGTGATGAATAGCCAGAGATTCTCCATCGATGTTCATAGACTACATTCCAGAATCTGCCTGTTCTCGTGTTCGCCCTCTTGAACAGGCTGTCCACATAGAAGAACCCAGAGTACCAAAAAAAAAGGATGCGAGCTGCCAGATTACATAGAGTCAGAGGTCTACAGCACAGAAAAAGGCCCTTCAAGTCTGCGCCAGTCAAACAAGTACCTAACTATTCTAATCCCATTTCCCAGCACTTAGGCCCATAGCTTTGTATGCCATGGCATCGCAAGTGCACATCCAAATGCTTCTTAAATGTTATGAAGGTTTCTGCCTCTGCCAGCCTTTCAGGCAGAGTTCCAGATTCCCACCACCCTCTGGGTGAAAAAATTCTTTCTTGCGTCCCCTCTAAGCCTCCTGCTCCTTACCGTAAATCTATGCCCTGTGGTTATTGATCACTCCACCAAGGGGAAAAGTTCCTTCCTGTCTACCCTATCTACGCCCCTCAATTTTATATACCTCAATCATGTCCCCCCTCAATCTCCTCTGCTCCAGGGAAATTAACCCTAGTCTATGCAACCTCTCCTCATAACTAAAACTCTCCAGCCCAGGCAACATCCTGGTAAATCTCCTCTGCACTCACCTCTAGTGCAATCATGTCCTTCCTATAATGCGGATTCCAGAATTGCATGCAATACTATAGCTGTGGCCTAGCCAGTGTTTTATACAGTTCCAGCATAACCTCCCTGCTTTTATATTCTATGCCTCAGCTAATAAAAGGCAAGTATCCCATATGCCATCTTAACCACCTGTCCCGCTCCCTTAAGGGACGGGTGGACATTTACACCAAGCTCCCTCTGATCCTCGGTACTTCCCAAGTTCCTACCATTCATCGTGTATTCCCGTGTCTGGTTTGTCCTGCCCAAGTGCATCACCTCACACTTATCCAGATTAAATTCCATTTGCCACTGATCAGCCCATCTGACCAGCCCGTCTATATCCTCCTGTAATCTAAGGCTATCTTCCTCACTATTTACCACCCCACCAACTTTCGTGTCATCCGCGGACTTACTGATCAACCCTCCTACATTCAAGTCTAAAATCATTTATACATACCACAAACAGCAAGGGCCCCAACACCAATCCCTGTGGAGCCCCACTGGACACAGGCATCCAGTCACAAAAACACCCCTCGACCATCACCCTCTGCTTCTTGCCACTCAGCCAATTCTGGATCCAATTTGCCTCGGATCCCATGGGTTCTTATCAAAAGCCTTGCTGAAGTCCAAGTAGACTACGTCAAATGCATTGCCCTCATCTACACATCTGGTCACCTCGTCGAAAAATTCAATCAAATTGGTCAGATATGACCTCCCCTTAACAAAACCATGCTGACTGTCCATGATTAATCCCTGCCTCTCCAAGTGCAGATTAATTCTGCCGCTCAGAATTGCTTCCAATAGTTTCCCCGCCACTGAGTTTAGACTGACTGGCCTGTAGCTCCCTGGTTTATCCCTTCCTCAGTTCTTGAATAACGGTACCACATTGGCTATCCTCCAGTCCTCTGCTGAGGCCAGAGAGGTATTGAAAATTATTGCCAACGCCCCTATCTCCTCCCTTGCCTCACTCAACAGCTTGCGGTACATTTCATCTGGGCCTGGAGATTTATCTACTTTTAAGCCTGTCAGTCCACTTAGAACCTCAGAGATAAAAGCAAAAAACTGCGGATGCTGGAAATCCAAAACAAAAACAGAAATACCTGGAAAAACTCAGCAGGTCTGGCAGCATCGGCGGAGAAGAACAAAGTTGACGCTTCGAGTCCTCATGACCCTTCAACAGAACTAAGTAGAAATAGGAAAGGGGTGAAATATAAGCTGGTTTAAGGGGGCAAATTTCACCCCTTTCCTATTTCTACTTAGTTCTGTTGAAGGGTCATGAGGACTCGAAACGTCAACTTTGTTCTTCTCTGCTGATGCTGCTAGACCTGCTGAGTTTTTCCGGGTATTTCTGTTTTTGTTTTTTCACTTAGAACCTCCTCCTTTTCTATGCTAATTTCTTTATATCACAGTCCTTCTGCCTGATTTCCATATCCACGTCGTCCCCCTCACTTGTATTCACACAAAGTATTCATTTAGAACCCTACCTATGTCTTCTGGTTCCACACACAAATTACCACTATGGTCCTTAATGGGCCCTACTCTTTCCCTAGCTATCCTCTTACTTTTCATGTACTTGTAAAATAACTTTTGGATTTTCCTTTATTTTACCCGCCAATGTTTTTTCATGCCCCCTTTTTGCTCTCCTAATTTCCTTTTAAAGTTACCCGCTACACATTCTATACTCCTCTAGGGCTTCCGCTGTTTTGAGCCCTCGGTATCTGCCATAAGCCTCCCCTTTTCTCTTTATCCAATCCTGCATATCCCTCGACACCCAGGGTTCCCTGCATTTGTTGGTCCCACCCTTTGTCTTTCCTGGAATATGCTGGCCCTGTACTCTCCCTATTTCCTTCTTGAATGAGTCCCACTGCTTTGACGCAGATTTACCTAAAAGTAGCTGCTCCCAGTCTACTCTGGCTAAATCATATATGATCTTATTAAAATTGGCCTTCCCCCAATTTAGAACTCGGATTTCTGGCCCATCCTTGTCCTTTTCAGAACTCCTGAATCTAATGGAGTTATGATCACTCTCTGCAAAATGCTCCCCCATGATACCTCTACCACTTGCCCAGCTTCATTCCCTAAAATTAAGCCCAAGACCACCCCCTCTCTTGTAGGGCCTTCTACGTACTTGCTTAAAAAGCTCTCCTGGGTGCATTTTAAGAATTCCGCTCCCGCTAAACCTATCACACTATGACTAACCCAGTTAATGTTGGGGAAGATGAAATTCCCCACTATTACTACCCTATTATTTTTACACTTCTCTGAAATTTGCCTACATATCTGCTCTTCTATTTCTATTACTTGCAAGTTTCAGTTCAGTATGTAGAAGGGCATGCTCAAGCAGAACATCAAGCTACGCAAGTGATGTTGGCAGTGAAAAAAAATCTCACTGATTATACGAAATGGCAAGAAACAACATACGGTAGAAAATGGAAGTGGGAGGAAGAGGAGGAAACAGAGAAAGAATGGAAACATGGAGAGCAGCAGCAATCTGTCAAACTTAATTAATAGTTTTGTCTGCGAGAACAAGAAACTGGAGATTACAGGAGAGATAAACCAGTACAGCTGCGAGGACTTTGGTCTCTCTCCAAAAGGCTTGACACAAAGTTCAGCTCATACTATCCAACATTGCTTCAGGCCCAGCTCACCTGTCAGCCTTGTGCTTGCTGGCATAAGTTGGTTCTTGGCCAACTAACTTCAGCCTCAAATTTAAAATTCTCATCCTTACGTTTAGATCTCAAATCTTCTCACCTCCCTAAATCAATTTCAGGCTGCAGCAAGTGACCTAGCTAAAATTGCACACATAACTTCACCTCTTTGGTTACCCTTCCCAACTTCTCCATTGGCTCAGCATCTGGTTTTTGATTGCATCTTTCAAGTGCTTTGGAATAAAGGTAACTTGTCAAAAAGCTGCCCTGTATGCATCCCTAATTCCCAAATGTTGACACCATGCTACATTATTGGGTGGGGCAGAGAGGGGTGTTTGGATAGATCTGCCTGAGAATCTAACTTCTTAAGCAAATGAGTTGCTAATCTCTTTTTCAGCATATTTCAAGCATGCTAACACATGGCTAGTTGAGCATTTAGAAAGCACAAAAGTCAAAAATGTAGACTACTATCACAATTCGACCCAGGGAAGTGGTTCACTTACATGAGTTAGCAATACTGACAGCATGTCAGGAATCAATGGCATTGGACTATGGCAAAAGCAACTTACAAGCACAACTAATGCAAAACCAACTTTTAAATGTTACAAACTTGTGTTACATTCAGCCAGAAAAAGTACATAAAGAATACTGACTTCATTACCAGCAATAACCAATTTAGCTGTCAGTTGGAGCCTGATAAAGAGCTGCACTAATTTCTAAGATCATGTGCAAATGGATCTCACATTTATTTGCCTTCTTGTAGAGCAGCTCAAAGTCATAGCATAAATCAAGCAAGCGTCCACTCATGCCACTTCAAAACATGTACTGGAGCTAAATGTCAGAACTGCAATCAAGAGAATCTCAAAATAGCTTGGATTTTGTAGTCAGCAGCGACATGACAGCACTCGCCGCTGACCTCAAGGAAGCCGCGTACGAAGATCTAGCTCTATGGCGAGGACTAAATCGTTCCTGATGTTGGCTGGCACCATGTCAAGGGGATTTCCAGACATCTAGCAACAGTGATGTCATTAAATAGAGTAAGGAGTCAAATCACATTGAAGTATTTCCACAGGCCGGAAATCAGGAAGTAAAATGCATCAAAAATCATTTTACACGAAGCAAAAATGAAGATCGGGACATACACATGGGATTAGGGTACAAGCTGCCATATGTAAGAAATCACTGTATAAAAACTTAGAAGATCTTAAATTTATTGAATGTTACAGAAATCTTGTGAAAGCTGCTTCCGTAGCAGCTTGCTGGCTGAAAAACACAGGGCAGACCTGTTATCTCGCCAAGGACATGTCTCTAGCACAGACATTCCTGATAAGGTGAATCTCATGACACACATGCAAGTCAACAGTCTGAGAAAAAGGTTAAAAACAGGCTCTTGGGAGGGAGAAAAGAAAATCACTTTGGACAGGAAAGAGAGATTTTCCAAAGTGATCCATGCTGGCCAGTCATCTTCGGGTGGAGGAAGATTGGGAGAGAGAGCTTCCTAGTATATCGATTAGCTCGAGAAGAAAAAGTACAAAAGAGAAGGCTGAAGATAAAACAGACTAGAGACTGCCATCCCCAGCTGGAGAAATCAGTTCTATCTGTCCGTTCACCTTCCAGGGCCAGTGAATCATCCTCAATTGTCAAGGGTTGTATGCTTTTCCCATCTATTTAGCTTATCATATTTAAACTGTTGCTTCTCAATAATCTACTTAATAAACTACTCTAAAATGACTTACAAACTTGGCCCTCTTATTGGCTATTCGGTGACTCCCAAACCTTAAATCTTACAAATGTAAACAAACTTTTTTTAAAATGTGGAATGTTTTCATAAAGGAGAAATTTCACATTCCACAAACAGAAATTTGTTTCAGGGCCAGAGAGGTTGCACAACAATAATTATACGTTTAATAGACCGTTAAAATTCCGTTACATCTCATTCAACAAGGTGCAACTTTAAAGATTTTTGTGAGATGAATGGTCTAAAATTGGACATCCTCATCAGGTCAACGATTTCTAATTGACTGGAGTCTGCAAGGGCTTCAACAGTGCACCCAATGCAGAAGTTTAGAATAATTGCTCTGGTTTAACTGCGCATGTGTGGACTCCAGAAATTACTGTCGGTTTCAGAGAAATAATGAGTGAATGCTGACAATTTTGTCATTACTGCTGCAAAATCCTAGCCAACAATACAAAGGCAGAGGGGCAAATGCATTTAAGTGGCATGCCAAAGTCCCAAATGGGATAAATGGAATTAGCTGCTTGCATATTTTAAGATGAAGTCATTATTTATCCCGAATTTCAGATTTTAAGAGCTGCACCCACACTTAATTATGTACACCACAGTGTAGGCAGGACTCTTGGTATTGCATTCTTCATAGAAAAAAAGTCGACAGCAATATGACAAATACAGGCATTTGTATTGAAAGTAGTATATTGGCTGGAAAATGCTTTCATCTTTTTCCAGCAACACTCAATTTTGGCTACATTTAAAAAATATCCCACATTCGAAATTTTCCAACTGGGACAACTTTCAACTAGGAAAGAAATTCAAAAAGTTCAGAAAACTAACTCGAGAAATTGAAGACTCATTTTCTTCTGGCGTGGGAGATAAATCCAGTCAAGTTTTCACAAAATATGAAAATACACTCATTTAACTTGACCAGCTGCCAACCAACATATTTTAAAAGCAAAAGAATATATATTAGTAATAAGATTACTAATCCCTACCAAAGTTCTTGCAAGGTGCTGCATACCTGTATTGAGAGCATGCTTATCAGAGCTCAGCTTTGCTGGGTTGATCATGTGGTTCACATGGAGGATTCCTGCACACCAAAGCCAGCTGAGATTGGGAACACGTACCATAGGATGCTCAAAACTCAGTTACAAAGATACCTGAAAACCAATCTCAGCTTAAGTTGGACCCCACTACACAAAAAACCCCCGCAGAGATCCAAACGATGAAGTTTCTTTCATCGAGCAATCTCAACATTTGAGGAGAGCAGAGTCAAGTCTCTACAGAAGCAAGCACGCTACAAACCCAATGTCTTCATCCAACCCTCCAACAGTGACTTCATATGTAATACTTGCAATCGGATCTGCAAGTCATAAGGACTCAAAATGTTAACTCTGTTTTTCTCTCCACAGATGCTGTCAGACCCGAGTTTTTCCAGCATTTCGTGTTTTTAATTACTGCAAATCAAGACTTGGTTTGGTTTAATATTACACAAGATAATGCCAGCCTAAATGAAGAACAACTGGTCTCCTTGCTGAACACACATCCATCAAAGCGATGGGAGAATGCATCAGTATTAACCTTACTCCGAAGTAAAAAATTATACTAATGGCATACAACGATCACTCACTGCAAGAGGTTCACACTCAAATGCCACTATTATATCTAATGAACTGGAAAAAACATCACAGGTCAAGAGTGCATTTTTATATGCTCTCAGAACATGCTCAGTGCAGAAGCAAACTTTTTATTTGATCTGAAGATATTTCATGCACAAGCAAGAAAAAAAGCCCAGCATGATCATAGTTTAACATTTCTCCCCGACTAATATAAAAAAAATCACAGTGCACAGGTACCCAAATTTAGATTGGGACATCCCAAGTCAGGTATGTAACTGACTTCACCATACATTTTTCTTCATAATACTGGGTGTAAGTTTCTGTAATTATAGCAGCAGACAATTTCTGGACAAGTTTATCAAACATTTCAGAGGAGTTTCAGGTTTTTTAAAAAAAACTTCCTCCTTTAAACTACAGTATTGTTAATGCTTCCTAAAAATAAAGTATACTAACCCGGAATTTAGTAGTGCAGTCATAGATTCGGGAGACAGATCTCCGCCACTGGACATCAAAATTCTGTAGTTATAAAGTACTTGGATCAAAAAATTGAAATAAGAGGTTTGATTTCCAACGTAAATAGGCGCGCAAGTGTCGTATTTCAAACATGTAAAAACAAAGCCGGCTAGGCTGCCCTCATTATAAAGATCTGCTCAGCCGCAAAAGGGTGTACAGATTAATAATTCCAAATGCGATCAAAAGTTAAAGATACTGTCCAAAAAATAGTTGATACATTTACAGTCGGGAGTTTTAAATCACGTTTTCAAAGCCGTATTGAAATTACTTTGAACACTTCACAAGTGTTATCGTGTTCATTATGCGGCTGATCATCGTATTAAACGTTGCCACACGACAATTTCAAGAGGCTGAAATACTGACAACTGAATAACACATTCAACAATATTTACTTTCTAATTTGGTGTATAAAGCGAAGGGAGAAAGAGACTGAGGCCTAGTCAGATACTCCCCGGATCCCGTTGGATGGGGAGACGCCCGTTTCCAGGAACAGTGCAGGCATCACACGGGCTGCTCTCCCATGGAGAAGCCGGGCCCACGATAAAGGGGAGAAATAGGCCAGGGCCTCTGCAGGAAACGCTCTGTCCGCAGCTCAATCTAAGAGCAAGAGCCGGGAATCCATCCACACAACAATCACTTACGCTGACATTTCTTTCATCTCCTCCTGGAAAACAGCTACCCTCCGTGTTTACTGGTTTACTTTTTCTTTTCTAGCAATATCCAGTCGGTTACTATTTCACCACCTCCCCTGAAATCTCATAAATACCGACCCACCGCCAACATGGCGGCCGAGCAGCCCGGCATGCATTGCGCCGCGCGCTCCTGCTGCGTCGCGTCATTCCGCACAGTGCGTGTGCGCTCCTGCGGCCCCGCGTCATTCAGCACAGTGCGTGAGCGCTCCTGCGGCCCCGCGTCATTCAGCACAGTGCGTGAGCGCTCCTGCGGCCCCGCGTCATTCAGCACAGTGCGCGCGCTCGAATCTTGAGGCTGTTCGGTAACAGGAGGAACCTGAAGCAGCAGTGGGAGTTTATGGGTCTAACGATTGTGAATTCAGCAGGATCTTCAGTGTTTAAAAGAATAAAGATGAATCAACGTTCTAGGTTTTAGCCATGGCTCAATTGTGATACTTTTTTGAGTCAGAAGGTTGTGGGTTCAAGGGACTCATTCCAGGGACAAACAAAATGTTACCTGGAAAAACTCAGCAGGTCTGGCAGCATCGGCGGAGAAGAAAAGAGTTGACGTTTCGAGTCCTCATGTCCCTTCAGCAGAACTGAGTAAAGTTAGGAGAGGGGTGAAATATAAACTGGTTTAAGGTCGGGGGGGTGGGTGGAGAGAAGTTTGGGGGGGGGGTGGTTGTAGGGACAAGCAAGCAGTGATAGGAGCAGATAATCAAAAGATGTCACAGATAAAGGAACAAAGAGGTGTTGAAGGTGGTGATATTATCTAAGAGAATGTGCTAATTAAGAATGGATGGCAGGACACTCAAGGTACAGCTCTAGTGGGTGTGGGGTGGAAAGACTGACAGGGCATTACAGTTATAGATTTAAAAATAATGGAAATAGGTGGGAAAAGAAAAATCTATATAAACTATTGGAAAAAACAAAAGGGAGGGGGAAGAAACGGAAAGAGGGTGGGGATGGGGGAGGGAGTTCAAGATCTAAAGTTGTTGAATTCAATATTCAGTCCGGAAGGCTGTAAAGTGCCTAGTCGGAAGATGAGGTGCTGTTCCTCCAGTTTGCGTTGGGCTTCACTGGAACAATGCAGCAAGCCAAGGACAGACATGTGGGCAAGAGAGCAGGGTGGAGTGTTAAAATGGCAAGCGACAGGGAGGTTTGGGTCTTTCTTGCGGACAGACCGCAGGTGTTCTGCAAAGCTGTCGCCCAGTTTGCGTTTGGTCTCTCCAATGTAGAGGAGACCGCATTGGGAGCAACGAATGCAGTAGACTAAGTTAGGGGAAATGCAAGTGAAATGCTGCTTCACTTGAAAGGAGTGTTTGGGCCCTTGGACGGTGAGGAGAGAGGAAGTGAAGGGGCAGGTGTTGCATCTTCTGCGTGGGCATGGGGAGGTGCCATAGGTGGGGGTTGAGGAGTAGGGGGTGATGGAGGAGTGGACCAGGGTGTCCCGGAGGGAACGATCCCTACGGAACGCCGCCAGGGGGGGTGAAGGGAAGATGTGTTTGGTGGTGGCATCATGCTGGAGTTGGCGGAAATGGCGAAGGATGATCCTTTGAATGCGGAGGCTGGTGGGGTGACTACTAGAGCTGTACCTTGAGTGTCCTGCCATCCATTCTTAATTAGCACATTCTCTTAGATAATATCACCACCTTCAACACCTCTTTGTTCCTTTATCTGTGACATCTTTTGATTATCTGCTCCTATCACTGCTTGCTTGTCCCTACAACCACTTCTCCCCAACTTCTCTCCCCCCACCCACCCCCACTTTAAACCAGCTTATATTTCACCCCTCTCCTAACTTTACTCAGTTCTGCTGAAGGGTCATGAGGACTCGAAACGTCAACTCTTTTCTTCTCCGCTGATGCTGCCAGACCTGCTGAGTTTTTCCAGGTAATTCTGTTTTTGGTTTGGATTCCCAGCATCCACAGTAGTTTTTTGTTTTTACAAACAAAATGTTGGCTGACACTTCAATGCAGTACTGAGGGAGTGCTGCACTGAGGTACTGTCCTTGTAACATGAAATGTGTATGCTCTCCGGTGGTTTAAAAGATCCTGTGCCACTGTGTGAAGGAGAGCAGGTGAGTTGTCCTGTCGAACATAATTTTTAAAAGTTATCTGATCTTTTTGCTTTTGTGAGGTTTTGGTGTGTGCACATTGACTGCCACATGTTGCCATGACTACACTTCAAAATACTTGATTGATAGAGAAGTTCTTTGTGTTCACAGTCACAGTATTGTTACGGTGTAGTAGAAGGAGGCCATTCGGCCCATCATGTCTGCACCAGCTCTCTGAGCATTCTAACTTAGTGCCAATCTCCTGCCTTTTCCCCATAATCCTGCACGTTGTTTCTATTTGGATAATTATCCAATGCCTTCTTGAATGCTTCAGTTGAACCTACTTCCACCACACTTCCAGGCAGTGCATTCCAAGCCCTAACTACTCTCACCTTGCATTTGCTTCTTTTGCAAAACACTTTAAAACTGCTCTCTGGTTTTTGATCCATTTACAAGTGGGAACAGTTTCTCCAGATTTCTGTCCAGTATTCCAGTACTCCAGTATTCTGTCCAGACCCCTTTTGATTTTGAAAACTTCTATCGAGTCTCCTTTTAGCCTTCGCCTCTCCAAGGAAAACAGTCCCAACTTCTCCAATCTTTCTTCATAACTGAGGTGTCTCAGCCCTGGAATCATTCTTGTAAACCTCTTCTGCACTCTCTCGAATGCGTTCACATCCTTCTGATAGTGTGGCACCCAGAACTGTACACAATACTCCAGCTGAGGCCTAATCTGTATCTTATGTAAGTTCATTATTACGTCCCTGCTTTTGTACTCTATGCCCCTATTAATGAAGCCTTGAATACTGTATGCTTTAGAAACAGCTCTTTCTATCTGTCCTGCCACCTTTAATGATTTATGTACATATACACCCAGGTATCTCTGCTCCTGCACACCCTTTAGAATAGTTTCCTGTATTTTATACTGTCTCTCCATGTTCTTTGTACCAAAGTTTATCACCTCACACTTCTCCGCATTGAACTTCATCTGCCACCTATCTGCCCACTCCGCCAAGGTGTTAATGTCCTTTTGAAGTTCTACACTGCCCTCCTCACAGTTTACAATTCTCCCAAGTTTTGTGTTGTCTGCAAACTTTGAAATTGCCCCCTACACACCAAGATCTAGATCATTTTATATATATAAGGAAAGGCAAGGGTCCCAATACCAATCCCAGAGGAGCTCCACTACAAACCTTCTTCCAGCCCGAAAAATACCCATTAACCATTACTCTGTTTTCTACCCCTCAGCCAATTTTGTATCCATGTTGCTACTGTCCCTTTTATTCCTTGACCTATAACTTTCCTCATGAGTCTGTTGTGTGGCACTGTATCTACACTGTTGTGTGGCACTTTTGGAAGCCCATATACACCAGATCAACGGTCTTGCCCTTATCAACCATCTCTGTTACCTCTTCAAAAAACTCCATCAAGTTAGTTAGACATAATTTTCCTTTAACAAATCCTTGCTGACTCTTCCATTTCAACCCACATTTTTCCTTGTGACTATTAATTCTATCCCGAATAATTGTTTCTAGAAGTTTCCCCACCACCGAAGTTAAATTGACTGGTCTGTAATTGCAGGGCAGATCTTTACAACCTTTTTTGAACAAGGGCATAATGTTTGTAATTCTCCAGTCCTCCGGCACCTCCTCCGAATCCAGTGAACATTGAAAGATTATTGCCAGTGCTTCTGCAATTTCCACTCTCACTTCCTTCAATATTCTTGGATGCATCTCATCCGGTCCCGGTGCCTTGTCAACTTCCGATAGCTTATCCAGTACCTCCTCCTTCTCAATTTTAAACCTTTCTAGTGACTAAGTTTCCTCTTCTGTCACCATGGCCTGGGCAGCACTCGGCTCGTAGGTAAAGACAGATGCAAGGTATTAATTTAACACCCCAGCAATGCCCTTTGCTTCTATGTGTAAATCCCCTTTTTGGTCCCTGATCGGCCCTACTCCCCTTTTTACCACCCTTTTATTATTAATGTGCTTATAGAATACTTTGGGATTTCCTTTTATGTTAGCTGCTAGTTGTCCTGAGGCTGTGAAAGGTGCTAAGTAAATGCAAGTGCTTGCTTTCGTTTTAATGAAGAACACAGGAACAAGAGCAGGTCCCTTGAACCTGTTCCATCGTTCATTTAGATCAGGCTTGTCCAGCCAGTGGGCCGCAATGCGGCCTGCAAATCCATCCGTGCGGTCCCCGAAACGATTGTTGAAAATGGTAAGACAGCTCAGTGTTTGAAGGTTTCTGCCGGGACCTGGTCCTCCAACCACAGCCTGTTTTTCTCCCACGTTTGCAGCTGATAGGCTCACTTTGAGCCTATCAGCATCAACCATGGGAGAGAACCAGGCTGTGATTGGAGGATCAGCGTACACTGGCAACTGCGAGTATTTGAAGATAGAGAGAGAGAGAGAGACTTTGGGTCACACGTTCACCATGCTTTCCCATGGCTGCCGGTGCTCTGGCCCAGCTGCAGTCGCTTTCCCCCGGCTGCCGGTGCTCTGGCCCGGCTGCAGTCGCTTTCTCCCGGCTGCCAGTGCTCTGGCCCAGCTGCTTTCCCCAGGTACTTCCTATGTCCCACCGGTTCCCCGTGTATCCCGGCTCTCCCCTTGGCAGGTACCTGCGTTCGGGCGCCTCTAGGCCTCAGGCCTCGCTCCAACTCTTGTGCATATGGATGAGTGAGCGAACATGTGGGTGAGTGAATGAGGGTGAGGGTTGGTGAGTAAGTGAATGCGAGAGCTGGTGAGTGTGTGAGTTGGTGAGGGTGGGTGGGTGAGGGTGGGTTGGGTGAGTGTGTGTGTGTGTGAGAGAGGGAGGGGAGAGTGTGTGTTTGGCTCACTCCCAGTCGCAGGGTTCTCATTCACCCTCATGCCCACACACCAACAGGCACTCTTACAATAGGTGAGTATGAGTGAGTGAGCATCCTGAGACTTGAAGTTAGCTGGACAAACATACTCTCACCCTTTCACACTCGAATAGTTGCCTTTATTTATTACTCATTTTTTAATTATCAATTTATTGGGGGGGTTTTTTGCTCAGCAAGTTGCTTTTAATCATATATCAGTTTTTTTTTGAAATTCATGTTTAATGTTGCACCAAACCTCACCTTTCTGAAATTTGCTCACTGGCCCCTCAAGTATGAGAAAAATTGAAATGTGGCCCCTGGCAAGAAAAGGTTGGATAAGCCTGATTTAGATCACTCCATTTACTTGCCTTAGCTCTATATACCTTGTTACCCTTACCAAACAAAAGTCATCTTGCTTTCAGTCTAGAAAGGTCTAATTGTTTCAGCATCCACAACCTTTCAGGGCAGATTTCCAGATTTCTTTGTGTGAAAAATAACTTCTTGTTTTAATTCCGAAATTGCCTAGCTCTAATTTTATTTCCCCTTGTTCCTGATTTTCCCCTTCAGAGGAAATTGTTTCTTTCTATCTACCCTATCAAAACCCTTTCACATTTTAAATATTTCAATCAGACACTTTTTAAACTTCTACACTCAAGCAAATGCAAGCCAAGTTTATGCAACTTGTACTCATATTTTAACCATCTAAACTGCAGTATTATTCTGGTGAATTTGCATTGCTAATATATCCTTCTTGCGGTGCATTGCCCAAAATGAATGCGGTACTTCAGTTGGGTTCTGTACCACTGGAGCATCATTTTCTCTCCTGCAGCCCCCTTGAGATAAAGGTCTTCTTGATTGCTTATTGGGTCTGCCTACTAACTTTAATTGATTTGTGTACTTGGACTCCCAAATCTCTCTGCTTCTCCACAATTCCTAGTTTCTCACCATTAAGCAAATACTCTTGACTTATCTTTCTAGGGCCCAAAAAGGATGACTTAACACTTTCCAGCATAAACTCTATTTCCTCTAGTTTTGTCCACTAACCTGTGATATGACCCTTTGCAACTTCCTGCTCCATCTGAGGCTCCTGGCAGTCATTTTAAATTTACACTCTCCATCCAGGAAAGACCATCCTGAAACATCTACTTTGTATTACTCATCAAATCATTAATTCAATATGTTAACCAGACAATTGTTTGGTTAGCTTGATCAAAAGACATGCAATTAAACTTAGTCATGGTAACTTGAAATACATAATAATAAAGGGGGTAGTTTGAATATGCTTCCAGTTCCATAGCATAATATGTATTTTTAAACATCCTGAATAAAGTGTGAGAAGAATTATATTGGACTGAAAATGTTAACTCTGTTTCTCTCTCCACAGATGCTGCCAGACCTGCTGAGTTTTTCCAGCACTTTCTGTTTTTATTACCTGAGAAAAGACTGACTGTTTCTTCCCAGGAAGAGATAAGCATACAGCCCTGGAGCATGATTTTGATGAAGGCATTCTTCACAAAGACTTATGTCTGGAATCATGATACTTTGCCAAAAAGATCATGGAGGATTGGCAAAAGAGCCAAACAAAGACAGGTTAATGGCTTACAACTTGGACCTTTGGGCATATGAACATCACTTGCCCTAGGTTCCACCATTTTATTCACCTTCTATTGACTCCTTCTAATAAAGAGATATTGGGAAGCAGCCTTTATGGGTTAATCTTGCCAATCGTCAGGCATAAATTTTATTATAAAAATGAGCCTGAAACTCATGCTTGGTGTTAGAGAAATAGTGCAACTAAGTCACAAGAGCTTGGAACAACTCTACCCCAAACACCAACCTGGTGAACCATATCTCCGTTTCTTCATATTAGATTATTGTTTGATGTGCTTGAACTGACTTTGTTCTAGATCCAACTAAAGTACCCGACTGTTAGCATGGTTCCTGTCAGACTTTCCTAGATCTTTCTGCAAGAAGGCACAAAAGCCTCCTGGTGTTATTTAAATACAGGAACTGATATGTACCGATTCCCATGGACGATTTCTTGTTGAACTTTAAGATCCGTTCTTATCATGGCCTCTGTAAGGGAATTTTAGGCCATGCTGTATTCAAGTCTACATAGGGAACGTTATACAACTGTTGTACCTGCTGTTCCTCCTAAGTTATTGTCATTTAGTGAACCCTTATCAAACTTGGAAATAGGGCACCTACTATCTTCATTTTAGTTATTAGGAACTTAGGAGTAGGCCATTTGGCCCTTTGAGCCTGCTCTGCCATTCAATAAGATCAAGGCTGATCTGATTGTGGTCTCAACTCTGCTTTCCTGTCTTCCCCCTTGACTCCCTTGTTATCAAAAATCTGTCTAACTCTGCCTTGAATAAATTCAATGGCCCAGCCTCCACTGCTTTCTGTGGAAGAGAATTCCACATACTATCCACCCTCTGAGAGAAAACGTTTCTCCCCATCTCTGTCTTAAAAGGGAGGCCTCTTATTCTCAAACCGTGTCCCTTGGTTCTAGTCTCCTCCACAAATGGAAACATCCTCCTGGTATCTATCCTATCAAGTTTCCTCAGGATCTTATACATTTTGATAACATCACCTCTCATTCTTCTAAACTTCAATGGGTATAGGCCCAACCTGTCTAACCTTTCTTCATAACATAAGCCCCTCATCCCAGGAATGAGTTGAGTGAACCTTCTCTGAACTGCTTAGGAACATAGGAAGACATAAGAACACAGGAGGTAAAATAGGCCATTTGAGCCTGCTCCACCATTCAATAAAATCATGGCTGGTCTGATTGTGGTCTCAACACTGCTTTCCTGTCTGCCCCCATAACTCTTGACTCCCTTGCCTAACAAAAACCTGTCTAACTCTGCCTTGAATAAATACAAAGACCCAGCCTCCACTACTCTCTGAGGAAGAGAATTCCACACACCAACAACCCTTTGGGAGAAAAAAATTCCCCTCGTCTCTGTCTTATAAGGGAGAACTCTTATTTTTAAACTATGTCCCCTAGTCTTAGTCTCCCCCACAGGAGGAAACATCCTCCGGGTATCCACCCTATCAAGTCACCTCAGGATCTTATGTTTCAATAAGATCACTTCTCATTCTTCTAAACTCCAATGGGTATAAGCCTAACCTGTTCAACCTTTCTTCATAAGACAACCCCTTCACCCCAGGAATGAGTCCAGTGAACCTTCTCTGAACTGCTTCTAAAGTGGTTATACCTTTTTATTAAATAAGGAGACCATAACTCCAGATGCGGTCTGTACAGCTGCAGTAAAACTTCCCTACTTTTATATCCCATTCCTCTTGCAATAAATGCCAACATTCCATTTGCCTTCCTAATTACTTGTTGTACCTGCATACTAACCTTTTGTGATTCATGTACCAGGACACCAAGATCCCTCTGCAATCTTTCTCCATTTAAATAGTATCTTTTCTGTTCTTTCTAACAAAGTGAAGAAGTTCACATCTATCCACATTATACTCCATCCACCATATTTTTGCCCACTCTCTTAACATGTCTATATCCCTTTGCAACTCTTTACCTCATCTTGACAACTTACTTTCCTATCTATCTTGGTGTCATTGGCAAATTTAGCTACCATATATTTGCTCCCTTCATCAAAGTCATTAATGTAGATTGTAAATAGTTGAGGACCCAGCACTGATCCCTGTGGCACTCCACTAGTTACAGCTTGCCAATCCGAAAAACATCCATTTATCCTACTCTCTGTTTCCTGTTGGCCAACCAATCCTTTATCCATGCTAATATGTTACTTGCTACATCATGTGCTCTTGTGTAGTATCCTTTGATGTGGTCCCTTATCAAATATCTTTTGGAAATTCAAGTACACCCCATCTACCAATCCACCTTGAATGTTACTTTGTCAGAAAACTCTAACAGATTAGTTAAACACGATTTCTCTTTCACAAAGCCATGTTGACTCTGTCTGATCAAATCGTGATTATCTAAGTATCCTGCTATAACCTTAATAATGGATTCCAGTGCTTTACCTATGGCAGATGTTAGGCTAACTGGTCTATAGTTCTCTGATTTCTACCTCCCTCCTTTCTTGAATAAAGGTGTTACATTAGCTATTTTCCAATCCGCTGGACCCTTTCCAGAATCTAAGGAATTTTGGAAGATTATAGCCAATACTTCTGCTATCTGTGCCACCACTTCTTTTAAGATCCTAGGATGCAGGTCATCGTTCCTGGGGACTTGTCAGCCTTCAGGTCTAATATTTTTCCCAGCATCCTTTCCTTGCTGATGGTGATCATATTAAGTTCATCCCTCCCGATCATCTCATAATTTTCAAGAATCATTGGAAAGTTTTCAAGACCTCTACCATGAAGACAGACACACAATGCCTGTTCAATGCCTCCATTTCTTTGTTTTCCATTATCAATTCCCCAGACACAATCTCTAGAGGACCAACAATAGCTTTAGTTACTCTTTTTCTATTCAATACTTGTAGGAAATTTTACTATCTGTTTTTATATAACTAGCTAGCTTTCTCTCCTACTCTGTTTTCTGGCTCTTTATTATCTTTTTAGTCATTCTTTGCTAGTTCTTAAAATCCGTCCAATCCTCTAATCTACCACTAATCTTTGCAGATTTGTAAAATGTTTCTTTCAATTTAACACTAACCTAACTTCCTTACTTAGCTATCCTTCTTAAAGAGCCTTTCTTTCTCACTGGGATAAATCTTTTCTGAGCGTTATTAAATATCTCCTTAAAAGTCTGCCACTGCAAATCTACTGCTTCTAACGCAATTATGTTTTTTTATTCCAATAAGGAGACCAAAACTGTACACGGTATTCCAGATGTGGTCTCATCAATGCCCTGTACGAAGTAAAACTTCTCTACTTCTAGATAACATTCCCTCTTGCAACAAACAGCAACATTCCATTTGCCTCCCCAATCACTTGCTGTACCTGCATACTAACTTTTTGTGATGCACATATTTTTTCTGTTTCCAGTTTAGATTTTCAGCATTGGGTTTTTTATGTTTTATAAATAAACAGGGTTCATATATTCAAATTGTTTTGCACTCTATGATACTCTTGATTGTCAATGGCAGTCCTAGTTTTGACAGCCCTGTAGAATGTTCCCAACTCTGGCGTGTGTCAGTTTGGTTCATTAGGTAGAATTTTTGCCTCTGAGTCAGAAGGTAAGCTGGATTAACACCAGTGCAGTGCTGTTTGAGGTGTTGTCCTTCAGATGAGATGTTAAACTGTGATCCAATTTGCCTGTTCAAGTGGACCTTAAAGATCCAAAGGCACTGTTTAATGAAAAGCAAGGAGTTTTATCAGTATCCACCCCAGCATCATCACTTCTGACAGACTTACTGCCTCCCTCTGTATAACCTCAGCATCCTTCACTGAGGGTGGCTCTTCCCCAGCAGCCACCTTAACTGTCAGACCCCCTCTCCCAACACATTCCCCCACCCATCTTGGAGCCCTTGGACCTCTTCCCTCGTCTCCTTTCTTCTATCAACCCTTACCTTATGCGGCTCTCATGGAAATCATCTTGCCTTGCCTTTATATCCCAGCATATCCATCGCCTCTATCCTGATCATCATGGTTATGGAATAGCACTTATCTTCAAATTCCTCCCACTTCCCTGGATGCTTCTCCACATTGGAAGATCTTGTCCTGCTCTAGCCTCCGACTACTCACCTACTGCCATCTACTCACTTCCAGCAGCAGGTGCCTTTTTTACTGAATTCTCCTCACAGTTGTCTACCTTCCTTCTCTGCACCAAGAGAATATTTGTCCTTGTTAATTTCAACTTTTACCTGAATCCATCCTCACACATTGCAACTAACTTCCTTGTCCTCAACTCTTGTTTCATCATCACTCTCCAAATGGACTCCCGCACCCACATATATAATGAAAGACTTGACCTTGTCATCACATGTGGCCTTGATATTTGCAAGGTCTCTATAGCCGACAGCAGTCCCAGATACCTTATTTTTCTTTTACATACTCACTTGTGATCCCATAATCTTTCCACCATCTTCTATTACCCCTGGAAAAAACTACCCTGACTTGCTCACACAATTTCTTTTATACTTCAACCTTCCCCACTCTGTTGCTTCACTCCAGATAACATTGTTGCCTCCATTGATTTTCTCAATAACAACTTCACCAGATTCAGAACAACTCCCATCCTTACCACTTATACTTGCACAATAATCATCTTTGTCTAAATTCTTAAACTGGAGCATACCTGGTGAACAACAAGATTGACTATCCATTCATGAATGCTCCAGGTCTACCATTGCTGCCTTTCCACTGCCAAATACTTTTCCTGTTCACTCAAAGGTCATTTGAAGAACAAGAAGGTCTCCAAACTCCTCTTCAACAGACTTCAGCTGACTCTCCGAGCTACCTTCCACTTCATCCTCCATTCTCACCTCAGACTCTAACTTTGAAAAACCCATGGACTTTTTCATGTCTATGGCTTCAGCCTTCTCTAACTTTTCCTCTGCTCAGTCCTTACCTAAGAGCACCCACTCTGCTTACTTCCCCTCATTTCTCCTTCCCCCATTGTCAGTAAACATAAGCCTTTCATATAAAGAAACTACTATTTTTTGGAACTTTTCCCCGCTCAGTTTCTCATCATCCAAATTTCTGCTGTTTAGTTCTCTGATCAATACCTTAATGAACCTGTCTCTATTCCCTGGCTTGTCCTCTCAGTTTTCATCACCACTCCTCAAAACTCTGCAGTCCACTCCTCCATCATTTCTGACATTTGCATACCTCCAACCTTTGATCTTCCCATTAAAATCCTTACAACTGTGTTCCCACGAGCCTTACTGCTCCCTATTTGAAACTGTCCAATCGGGCTTCATCCTTGCCAAAAGCACTGAAATCACATTAGTGAATGTCACCAATGGCATCTTGTGGGGCAGTCACCATGGCTCATCTTCCATTCTCATCCTTGATCTCCCTGCTGCCTATGAAAGTGCCAACCCCTCATCGTATTGAACATCTGCCCTCCACTATGACTTTTGTGGCACTGCTCACTGCTGCTTACATGCCTAATGTGTCTTTAATGTGCTACATATGAGTTTCCTTTCATCTTTTTGTCAGTTTCACTGACCTGGTCACTGAAGCCTTTTTGGGCTTATTTGCATAAGCACCATCCATCTGTTGCCAATACATCCAGAAAAGTTGGGCTTTTAAACCACTATTGCACTCTGTTAAGTTAGACACAAATAAAACAGGCACAGTAGCTCCCCAACCCCCTAATCACCTAATTCAGATGAAAGTAAAGAGTTTAAGTACTTTGAAGAATCAGACAATTTTACTTGTTGATTTCTGTCTTAACAGGTGGTTTTTCAAACCCTTATTTCCCATAACTTTGCTCACTGATACTTGCACTGACTAGCCCCTCCTCCTCCACCTTCCCACCTCCAACCATGTGCTGAAACTTCACCACAACCCTTGATCCCTTCCCAAAAGCTCAGAGCAATTCTGGAGAAGATATGATAGAGTATGTCTGTACGTCATCCTTATGAAGGTGAAAGAGGAACAGAAGTCAGTGGAAGCAGGGAGAATAGGCAGCATGGCAGAAGACATTGGTAGTGAGTGCCAGCCTCATCTATCTCTCCAAGTGGCAAAATAATGGGAAGGGTCTCTAATTCTTTTTATTGATTCATGGGACGTGGGTTCACTGGAAAGGCCAGCATTTATTGTCTATTCCTAATTGCCCTTGAGAAGGTGGTGGCAAGTCGCCTTTTTGAACGCTGTAGTCAGCATGGTGTAGGTACTGTTAGGGAGGGATTCCGAGATTTGAACCCAGTGACAGGGAAGGAGTGACGATATAGTTCCAAGCTAGGATGGTGTTTGGATCGGAGTGGAATTTGCAAATGGTGATATTCCCATGCGGCTCCTGCCCTTGTCCTCCTAGTTGGTAGAGGTCGCGGGTTTGGAAGGTGACACTGAAGAAGCCTTGGTGAGTTGCTGCAGAGCATCTTGTAAACACTGCTGCATGGTGGTGGAGATAATGTGGTGGATAGGGTGCCAGTCAAGCGGTCTATTTTGTCCTGGATGGTATTGAGCATCTTGAGTGTTGGTGCTTCATTCATAAAGACAATGGCAAGTATTGCATCAAACTTCTGACTTGTGCTTTGCAGATGATTGACAGCCTTGGGGAGTCAGGAGGTGAGTTACTTGCTGCAAATTCCAAGCCTTTGACCTGCTTTTGTGCTACAGTATTTATATGGCTGGTCCAGTTACATTTCTGGTCAATGGTGAACCACCCCAGAATGTTGATGGTGAGGGAATTCAGGGATAGCAATGCCGGTGAATGTCAAAGGAAGATGGTTAGACTCTCTCTTGTTGTAGATGGTCATTGCCTAGTAATTGTGTGGTGTCATGAGAGCATAATAATTTTCTGGTTTATTGCAAAGTAGGTTTATGGGGAGTTGTGTTGTTCTGTCTGTGTGTGTGATTTAATTACATTTTGTAGCCAAGCAGACTGCAAGTTGTAGTAGTGTCTTTAATATGGTTGTAGCATGTAAGGGGGATTTGGTTTTCTTTATTCATTCATGGAATATGGGCATCACTGGCTAGGCTAACATTTATTGCCCATCCCTAATTGCCCTTGTTCAGAGGGCATTTAAGATTCAACCATATTGCTGTGGGCCAGACCAGGTAAGGGCAGCAGATTTCCTTCCCTAAATGGCATTAGTGAACCAGATAGGTTTGTTACATCAATTGGTTGTCATTAGATTTTTAATTTCACCATCTGCCATGGTGGGATTCAAACCCGGATCTCCAGATTACTAGTCCAGCAACAATACCACTGTGCCATTGCCTCCCCTGATCTCATTCTGTTTACAAATAGCCAGACAAGCAAGCTAAGGAATGTGTTTACTTTTCTCAAGGGTTACTGATAATATATGACATGAAAAGATTTATATTATGAGAAAGGTAAAGTTCCAAAGACATACGGAAACAATGGAATTTACATATTAAAAAGGGAGAAACATGTATAAAGGAGAATGAGGCTATGTCAGGAGAAGGCATTGTAAGATCTGACAGAAGTGTGTGAAGCCTCCAGTATTTGTGCATAAACCTGCTGTCTACAGAAATTAAAGCTGGAGAGAGCCATTTTGAATTCCACTGTCCAGTGTATTGTGTTAATTTGCTGGATCTGTTTAAAACCTAAAATCTATTTTTAGACTGTTGCCTTAAAGGAGGTGTAACTGAGAGTCAAGTTAATTAGGGATTTTATAAGTTATTATAGTAGTAAATTGTAGTTCTATGAATGTGCTTGAAATCTCCTCTTTTGTTAATGAATATATTAATTTAGTTTTTAAAAAATCTCTAAAGTCTTGGTGGACTTATTACTTCTGAATTCAGTGCATGCATCTCGAAATAAGTACAAATTGCAAAATCATTGTGATAGCGCGATCAGGTTTCCCTCATGGATTTGATCTGCCTAGCACACATCATCTGCCGTGTCACAACAGTGGTATAAATGTTACTTCCCACTTATCAGCCGAAGCCTGAATGTTGTCCATGTCTTGCTGCATGCAGACACGGGCTGCTTCAGTATCTCAGGATTTGTGAATAGAACTGAAAATTGCTCAATCACCAATGGACATCCTCACTTCTGTTCTTAAAATGGAACCAATGGTAAGTTGCGACTTATCTAACAGAGATCTGTGTTGGGCTTCAACTATTCACTGTATTTATTAACAACGTGGATGATGGGATGGAGAGTCAAGTATCCCAATGACGCAAAGAAAAGTGGCATTGTTAGCAGTGTAGATGGAAGCCTAAAATTACAAGAAGATATTAATGGATTAAATGAGTGGCCAAAACTGGGGAAATGAATCTCAATATAGGTAACTATAAATTAATGCATTTCTTATCTAAAATGGACAGATGAGAGTAGTTTCTAAATGGGAGAAGATAAAAACAGTGGAGGTCCGAAGAGACATGGAGGTTCATGCAAATAGGTAATTAAAATGTCATGGACAGGCACAGAAAATAATCAAGAAGTCTAACAGAATGCTGGGCTTTATATCTAGATGACTAGAATACAAGGGGTTAGAAGTTTACATAGTCAACTATGTAAAGCCCTGTTAGACCACACCTGGAGTACTGTGTGTTGTGATATTTCATTCAGGCAACATGCAAATAAGCAAGTAGCCAGGATGTAGAACAGCATGTGACCAACAGATGGTAGTGCGTGTAGTGTGTGTGTAGGATTGCAATTGTGCTGTCCTCGTGAGTAATAGTTGTTGAACCCATAAAGTAGATCTGCCTGCTGAGCCATCCTGTACTGTATCTTCAAATAAACTAAATCTATGTCTAGTTTACCAGTCCTGTGTGTAGATTGGTAAGTTTATGTAAAGCAAACATAGAAACGCAACATGGTGGCAGTGATGCAAATTTGAAGGCCACAGGATGAGCCACACATTTTTTAAAAATTCGTCCATGGATGTGGGCGTAGCTGGCTAGGCTAGCATTTATTGCTCATCAGAGGGCATTTAAGAGTCAACCACATTGCTGTGGGGCTGGAGTCATATGTAGGCCAGACTAGGTAAGGGCAGCAGATTTCCTTCAGTGAACCAGATGGGTTTTTACAACAATTGGCAATGGTTTTGTGGTCATTATCAGACTTTTAATTCTATTCATTTTTATTGAATTCAAATTTCACCATCTGCTATGGTGGGATTTGAACCCAGGTCCCCAGAGAATTACCCTGGGTCTTCTGGAATACCAGTCCAGCGACAATACCCTCTACAGACAGTGCTTTGCAGAACAGTGAGTACCCAATTTGTGGACTGGCCCTACAGTGGTTAACGGGAGCAGCAAGTTGGTTCAGAGTCATGCCGTGCAGTTGATCTTGAATCGGGCAGGAAAGCTGCAGGGCCATTACGACATCCTTGGGTGCTGTTCCCATGTAAAAGAATAAAGCATACGAAAGGGCAAAAACTTGAACTGCTGTCACAGTGCAAGAGAGAGTAAAATAAAACACAGCAGCTGCACTAGTGAATTTCTTCACAGAGTATAGAGGTTACAAATCTCCTACACATCAGAAAGATGACTACCAAGTTCCCCAGCATGAATTGGAAGGCCATAGATATCTGAATTTAGACTTTTTAAACAAAGGATGGAACTATGCCTTTCAGATTTAAACGTCACAGAAGAAGATAAACAAGCGCTGAAAACAAAGATAGCATTGGAAACATGCTGCTCTACATCCTGACATAGTATCAACACTTCAGCTAACTCACATTGACATTCCAGAGTACCTTTAGTTCTTCTGTAATGTGTGAAGTGGGCTGAGTCTAAAATCTCAGTTAAATTCAGCACTTGTAATCCTTGGAGGCTGACATTTGCTTCCTGTCAATAACAATGATGGGAGTGAAAATCAACAGGCAAGTTTTCTTTTACATGTATTTAGCCTGTAATTTTGTCATTCACAAACCTCACTCCACAACATTTAAAGAGCAATACCACAAATAAATCTTGGGGCTAATACTTCCAGTTAACTTGGTAAGCAATAAAGGGTGATGGTAAGTTCAATGGAACCAATTACCAGACATGCCAGTTTTCATTGGGAAAGGCCCACAAAACTTAATCATTCTATGAGCATTTAATGAACATTGGAACAGGTTGTTGCCCATTCCTAATTTTTCAGTCTTAAGTTATGAAACGTTATTAAAGTTAACTCAAATAAGTTTTAACACCTCAGTTTTCAAAGTTATATTCAATTTGAAGTTATATTGGCAGGGACCAAAGAACAATGATAAATGCTATAGTCACCTGAGGAAAAGATTAGTTATACTCACCATGCACAGCAGGTGTAAAAAAGTGTTAGGTTTCATTGGCTGTATCCACTTCACCTATCTTTGCGCCTGCTGAGAATCTGCACATCTGCTGTAACAGGAAAGGCTTCCATTCCATTAATAATGGCATGTGATACCAAGAATATAATTCCTGATATGTGTCAATTTCCCTGTAGCACCCACAACTCAATTCATCCTTGCCAATTCATGACAAAGCAGAAGCTTTATGCATATATTTAATTATGCATAATTGACTGTTGGGTGATTACAAACAAAGATTTTAACTTGCAGATATCTGTGTCTGTTTTTTTTAAGTTAATGCCAACATTGCTTTTTGAAGCAATAAGGACTATGGTATCAAATTTCCCAAACCATCATTCCAAATACATGGGTCATTGTAAATTTGCTGCAGGCATTCACAGGGATGTTGGTTGAATTCCTGCAAGTGAAAAACATAGAAAACATAGAAACATTGACTCATTGAAAGTATGTGGGTCATCTGAGCTAGTGGTGTCAATTTTATGGTATCTTGAAGCTTGTTTGATTGCCTTAAGGAGCTGGAGAATAATTTCTCGAGAGTCTTTTTCATAAATTGGCCTTTGGTTCCTCTCTGTTCGTTTTGGTTTCTCCCAGAAGCTACGTGGACTGCAGTGGTTCAAGAAGGCGGGTCACACTACCTTCTCATGGGCAATAATTGCTGGTCTTGTCAGCGACACCAACATCCCGAGAAGGAATAAAAAAAAATTGCCACTTATATGGCTAAGATTAACTCTGATTTTATTAATCACCTGGAAACCCTTCAAATATGGCGGTTCCAAAAAAATGTACCAAATCTGGAAGGATCTGATAACAAATCATTTCATGGTGAAATTGTTATTGTAATGATTGGTGGATTCCTTCATATCCCATAGACTGTATGTACTCCAGTGGCCTATTATTAAGCAGCATTGATTAAAGCCTTTGAACAAGTTGCTCATCTATTATTTAGGTTAGGGAATGGTGCAATGGACAGATTGAAGGAATTAAATTCAGGATAAAATATAAAAATCAAATATGGTGGAAAATAATTCCAATAAAGTTCAAATTAATATATTTCAATGCAAATTGCCTCATTGTATGCTTGCAAATAAATAAACGTATCGGAAACAACTTTTGGTGAAGATAATATTCATTTAATCCAAAGATTGTGATATTAACTTTGATGATTTATTTTACACTGAATGTGGTGCAGGGCATTGGCACTATATACAGTAGTAGGACATGGCTTCATTTCCACAGTGCCCCACATGGTGAGACCCCAATCTCAGGCATTTTGTAATAAGTGTGGGCAAAATGACAGTACAAGAGCTTGGAGACAGAGCTGGGTGATTCGCAACCAGAGCGGAAGCTGAGAATTTGGTGAATGTAGGAATTTGACGAGGAAGGTGTTTTCTCATGCCCAACTCAAAAGTGCAGCTGCAGAAACCAAGGATTCTAAGGTGAGTATCTATATTAAGCATGTATGTATCTAATATTTTGGTTTTTTGCGTTTAATGATCTCAATGGTTCCTGCTAAACTTGAGTAAATAATTAGTCTTTGGCTAGTTTGCCTGGAGGTGCGAATAGAAAAATAGTAGTGTAATTTACATTTCGTTAACAGGAATTATATAAATAATCACCTTATACCAAGAAGTTTATTTTAAGTTTTTGATTAGAATGGAGGGACAGCTTCGACCCATAGCCTGCAGTTCCTGCACCATGTGGGAGCTTCAGGATGCTTCATGTGTCCCAGAGACTCACACATGCAGGAAATGTCTCAGCTGTGAAAGAGAGAGAATCTCCTTCAGGGGTCAAAGACAGAATCTATTTGATTGATGTTGAGAAATAATAAAGGAGCTATTACTCTACTTGGTGTATTCTATGGGCCACCAAATAGTTGGAAGGAGATAGAGGAGAAAATTTGTAATAGATTAATGAGAGGTGCAAGAACTACAGATTAATAATAATGAAAAACTGAAATAACCCCAATATTGAATTGGTCAGTGATTGTGTTAAGGGCAGAGAGAGGAATAATTTCTGATGTGTGTTCAGGAGAATTTTCTTGATCAATGTTTCCTCCCTAAGAAGGAAGGAGACATTGCTGGATCTAGTCCTGGGAAATGAAGTGCATCAATTGGGAATGTCATGGGGAGCATCTAGGGAATGGCTGTCATAGTATCATAAAATTTAGATCAGTTATGGAAAAGGACAAAGAACAATCAAAAATAAAAATATGAACTGGAGGATGGCTGATTTCAGCAAATTGAGGAGGAACCTGGCCCAGGCAATTTGGAATCAAAGATTGGCAAGCAGAAATGTAAAGGAGCAATGGGTGGCTTTAAAAAGGAGATAGTTAGGTACAGTCTAAATACACTCCCACAACAGAAAAGGGAACAAAACTGAAGCTGGTGCTCCCTGATGTTAGAGGGTAGGATGAATCAGGAAAAGGTATGTATTACAAATGTCAACTTAACAATATATGGGAGAAACAATCTGAATATTAAAAAGTACAGAGGAGAAGTGAAAAGGGAAATAAGGGGGACAGAGAGACAAAGATTGGGGTCGAACATAAAAGGGAATCCAAAGGTCTTCCGTAGGCATAACAACAGTAAATGTGATGCCAGAGGAGCAGATTTGTGATAAAAATTGAGGTGGAGGTGGAAAGTGTGGCTAAGGCACTAAATGAGTACTTTACATTGTTACCAAGCAAGAGGACTTTGCCAAAGTTACAGTAAATGAGGAGGTTACCTGGATGCTGGATGAGATAAAAATAGATTAAGAGGAGGTACCAGAAAATCTGGCAGTATCTAAAGTGGGTAAGCCAGCCAAAACAGATGGAATGCATCCTATGATTATGATTACATAACTAGAGGTACAAGAACTAGAGAGTCGTAATAATAAAAGACGGAAACTGCACCAATATTGAATTGGTCAGTGGCTTGGAGAGAAGACATGCTAGAAATTGAAGAGTTGCTGGTCTCAATCTTCCAGGGCTCCTTAGATACAGAGATAGTACCAAAGGATTGGAGGATTACTTGCTCAAAAAGAAGAGAAGGATAAATCTGGCAATTAAAGGCTAGTCATTTCTATGTTGGCAGTGGGGAAACTTAATCTGAGAGAACATCAGCAGCCACTTGGACAAGCGTGAACTAATGAAGAAGAGTGAGCACAGATTTGTGATGGGCAAATCGTGTTTGACTAACCTGATTGAGTTTTTTTGATGAAGTTACGTAGAGGGCGAATGAGGGCAATGCAACTGATGTTGTGTTTATGGACTTTCAGAAGACGTTTGATAATGAACCACATATTAAGCTTGTTAGCAAAATTGAAACTCATGGGATAAAAGGGACAGTAGTAGCATGGATACAAAATTGCCTGAGGGATAGAAGTCAGAGAGTTGTGGTGAATGGTTGTTTTTTGCACTGGATGGAGGTATACCAGGACCAGAATTCAGTTCTAGGGCTGAGGTGATACATTTTGGTAGGAAGAATGAGGCAAGACAATATATACTAAATGATATAATTTTAAAGGGGGAGCAAGTAGAAGAGAGATCTGAGTGTCTTTGAATGAATCTCAAATCTTTCAAGGTGACCCGATAGGACATGTTAACAAGATACTTAATAAGGCATATGGGATCCTGGTATTATTAATACAGACATATAGCACAAAAGCCAAGAAGTTATGCTAAACTTATATAAAACACTTGTTTGTTCTTTGAAAGAGCTGCTGCAGACTTGAATGGCCTCTTTCTGTGCTGTACAATTCTATGATTCTATGAAGATTATCACAGAAAGACAGAAAACTAGAATGCTCCATATGATTTGTACTTTCATTTGACTTGTTCAAGATTGAATGATCTCTTATTCCATGCTTTTTTGCATTCGAGCAAATATATCCTTCCCAAGTATCTCCTCTAATGATAATAGCCCCATTATATGACAATGCACCTCCCTCTTGCATTCACACACCCAACACTAATGACTGCCCTCACAATTACTTTCCCTTCATGGTCACACTTGCTGGTTCTGACTCTCACCGGACAGACTATGCTAAACTGCCCACACATCTTCAAAACATTCCAGCAGGACCTACACTGAGCCACTGTCACTTTTCTTGCAGGAAAAGTTGACAGACAACCAAAGGAGGACTTAAAGAACAGGAAGAGAACTTGCTATACTGCAAACACATATCAATGGAGGAGGAGGCAGCATCATCATGGCTGAAAGAGGATCAGCTGGGAAATAGAATGGCTGGGTTGCTTCAAAGATGTACTGCAGTAGATCAGTGAGAGTGTTGAGTTGCAGCTTGATAGTGGCAGTTATGCAATGGAATGTGTTGCTTTCTCTCAAGATGACAGCATGTCTACACCCTTACTATGTCCTCAACCAATGCCTTTCATGTTCCAGGAAGCCAACTGGGCCTGACTTCCCAGGCAGCTACTGAAGTGGCACAGTCTGCAGAAATGTACTCTCAAGCTCAGTTTCCTAGATGTCGCTGACGACAAGCATCTTGAGAGCCGTTGACTCAGCCACAACAGTTTTCCACTTCCAAACCTAAAGTCACTGGGTTAGCAACTCATAGGAGCACTAGAGTACGCATGAGAGCATGTGAGATAAACTAGGAACTCACACCAGGGTGATAATTAGTATGTCAACATTTGTATCAATAGTAAAATGATAAATCTTCTTGAAATTTTTGCATGCATGCAATGTTTCTGCTGTAGCTGATGACCCTGCCCTATTATTTGCCATGAATATCAGTATTAATCTATGGGATATAACTTCTTGTGCATTCTTTGAGGTAAAGATGACCATGTCATCATCTGGGGTGTTTGGTAGGATTCCATTGGATACATAGGTGACTGCTAAGGCTGATCTGGGCCTGGAAGGTTCTGCGATAAATTTGACAGGATATTGCAGATGAGTAAGTTTTGGGCAAGTTGCTGGCTTGAGCTTTTCTCTCCTTGTGTTTTCTCTCTGCCTCTGATATGCACTTGCTTTTGAAGGAGGCCGCACTGTTTTTAATTTAGTTGTGCCAGGAGCAGCAATCCAGAGCGAGCTTCTCCCAAGACTCAGTCAATATCAGAACTCCCAAGTGAAGCTTCAGAGTGTCCTTGTAGAGCTTCTTTTATCCGCCTTGAGAGCACACCCCGGACTCAAGCTCTCCATAGAAGATTTGCTTTGGTAAGTGAGTGTCAGGCACTCTGGCTACATGACCAGCCCAACTCAATGACAATCTCAATTGGCTTGGATACTTGGCATGCCAGCTTAGGTGAGCACCTCAGTGTCTGGTAGTTTTCCCTGCTATATGATCCTCAGAAACTTCCAAAGGCAGCTCAAGTGAAAGTGGTTGAACTTCTTGGCACGATGCTGGTACACAGTTCAAGTCTCACATGTATACAGCAAATTGGGCAGGACTATTGCTCTGTAGACCTTTGTTTGCTAGGCAGACTTATTCCTCTTCATTTTTCAGACTGATGTACGAAGTCTGCCGAAGGCTACACTTGCTTTGGCAATTCTTGCATGTGTCTCATTGTCAATATAGATAGCTTGAGAGAATGTGCTGCCAAGATAAGTGAACTTATCCACTGCTGAGGGGTTCTGGTCATGGACTGAAATCCTGGCCTTGAGATAGGGCTTTCCTGAAGCAGACTGTACATTACTTCAGTTTTCTTCATGCTAATCATAAGGTCGCATGCATTGGAGAACAAGCCAATACTATATTGCAAGTACAGCTCTGAATTGGCAACTAGTGCACAGTCATTGGCAAACAAACTGTGAAGTATTTAATTGGAGACCTTGGTCTTTGCCTGGAACCGTCTCAGTTTGAGCAGCTTCCCATCCATGCGATATCTGATTTCGATGCCAAGATCACTATTATGAAAGCATCAGAGAGCATGGCGGAGAAAAGCATGCCAAAGATGGTTAATGCGAGCACACTAACTCCATTATTAACAGGGAATAGGTCAGAAGACCCAGCATCATCCAGGACACACATGAGCATGCCGTCATGGAACTGTCGAACCATTATGAAGATTTTCTCAGGGCAGCCAAATTTCTCAGTTACCTTCCAAAGGCTCTCATGGCTGACTTGGTCAGGTCAACAATTGTGGTGTAGAGGTCCATGTTCTGTTCTTGGCATTTCTCCTGGAGCTGTCTAACTGCGAACACCATAGCAGTGGCCCCTCCACATTTTCTGAAAGATTTTCTGCCAAAGATTTTGAAGGTGATGGACGGGAGTGAGATTCCTCTGTGATTTTTTTCAAGACTGGTAAGTTCCTTTCTATTGTCCAGATGGCAATGGAGGCATCTTTGTTCTCTTGTGGGATGCTCTTTGCTCCCACATAGACTGAGAGAGTTCAGTGAACTTCTTGACCAGGCATTGACCTCCAGCTTTGTAGACCTCAGCTGGGATAGCTTTACCGCTATACAGGGGTTTGATTGCATTTGTTGTTTCTAACAGCGTGGGAGGGTTATCAAGAGAGCAGGTGATGGCAAGCGGTGGCATCCTGTTAATTGCTTCTTCACTGATAGATGAAGGCCAAATGAGGATGTGGTTAAAGTGCTCTGTCCATCTTTCTAGAATTTGGGCTTTTTCTATGAACAATGTTGACCCGTCAGTGTCATATCTTTCCTGAAAAAATCACTCCTGTGCGCAACATGGGTGCTGGGTAAAAGAGAAACTGTTTTTTCTTATACATGAATGCACATGTTGTGACCAACAGGAGGACATAATTACACTCCTCTCTTCTTAATGAAAAATTATAATATGTTCGATCCCCAGACAATCCTAATGCACGTCTTTCGTTCCCTTTATTCACAAATCAAACTTAATCATTGGCTCCCAATTCCTAAGAGAATACCGCCTTTCCTGACCCAAACTTTCAGAACCTTGACCCATCTTGGACTGAGTCTGAGGAGAAGTTTTCTTCACAAGGACTGAATATGACCTTGACCTACAATTGGAATTTCTACTTCATAAGGCTAGTTTCTGGCACGATTTGTGTTTGAGTAATGATTGAAACTTTATTCGTATCCCAACAATCCAATTTCTCAGACTCACTTGATTCTTTCCAACTTCCTTCTTTGTTGTGAACCTCTGAAGGTAAAACATGATCTATATGTACAAACCTAATCTTTCCACTAACAAATTTCTTGACCAAATATGTGCGAGGACCACATATTTTCACAACCCTTTCCACTCCAGCCACTTGTGATCATGATTCTTCACTCTAACCTTCTGGTTCAACTTCAGACTTCTTTCTCTCACTCTTCCCCTATCACGACTCTCTTTCTGTCTTTATTGTTTCTCTTCTATTGACTGGGCCGTCTTCTAAGAAACAATTCAGCTGGTGTCCTGCCAGTAGTGGTGTAAGATGTATTACAATTGATAAACAGAAACTTCACCAGTCTGTGATCCAATGAAAACTGATACTTCTTCAGATTTGTATCTAGCATTTTCTTAACAAGAGCACACTTAATAATTTGCACTGTGCTGCTCCATTGGAAGCAGGATGATATGGTAGAACTCCCTTGTCTCCAGGGAGCAGACTCGGAGGGAGGAGCACCAGAGCGGTGAGTATAAATCTAGTTTACCTCGGGGATTCGCGGCCTTGTCTCCAGGGAGCAGACTCGGAGGGAGGAGCACCAGAGCGGTGAGTATAAATCTAGCTTACCTCGGGGATTCACGGCCTTGTCTCCAGGGAGCAGACTCGGAGGGAGGAGCACCGGAGCAGTGAGTATAAATCTAGTTTACCTCGGGGATTCGCGGCCTTGTCTCCAGGGAGCAGACTCGGTGGGAGGAGCACCGGAGCGGTGAGTATATATCTAGCTTACCTGGGGATTCGCGGCCTTGTATCCAGGAAGCAGACTCGGAGGGAGGAGCACCAGAGCAGTGATCTCGGGGCACAGAGTAACTGAAGCCAAAACTGAAAAAGTGACGTCACAGGAAAGCTGTGACCTGATTGGTTAATAGGAAATCTGCACCAAATTTGAAAAAAAAAACACTGCAAAGCTAATTAATAAATTAATTAACTAAGTAGAGATGGCTGGGCAGGTGATGTGCTGTAGCTGTATGATGTGGGAGCTGGCAGATCCCATTGCGAGTTGCAGTGACCACATCCGCAGCAAATGTTGGTTGCTGGAGGAACTCCGGCTCAGAATTGATGAGCTGGAGTCCGAGCTCCAGATGCTGCAGCACATCTGGGAGGGGGAGAGTTACCTGGACGCTTTGTTTCAGGAGGCAGTCACACCCGGTAGATTAAGTACCTCAAATTCAGTCAGTGGTCAGGGTCAGCAGGGTGTGACTGCAAGTGAGGCAGGTAGAGGGATCCTGTGTTCAGGAACAAAGGAGCCTCAGCTCTTGACCTTGTCCAACAGGTATGAGGTACTTGCTCCCTGTGTGGATGAGGAACAGGGCTGTAGGGAGGATGAGCCAGCTGACCATGGCACCGTGGCACAGGAGACCATTCAAGAGGGGGGAGGAAAAAGACAAGTGGTAGTTGTAGGGGATTCTATAATTAGGGGAATTGATAGCATCCTTTGTAAGCAGGATCGAGAGTCCCGCATGGTATGTTGCCTGCCCGGTGCCAGGGTGAGGGACATCTCTGACCGGCTTGCAAGGATATTGGAGAGGGAGGGGGAGGATCCAGTTGTTGTGGTCCACGTCGGGACAAATAACATAGGTAAGACTAGGAAAGAGGACCTGTTTGGGGATTATCAGGAACTAGGAACTAAATTAAAGAACAGGTCCTCAAGGGTTATAATCTCCGGATTACTACCCGAGCCACGTGCAAATTGGCATAGGGACACGAGAATAAGGGAAATAAACATGTGGCTAAAGGGGTGGTGCGGTAAAGAGGGGTTCCATTTCGTGGGGCACTGGCATCAGTATTAGAACAGGAGGGATCTGTACCGTTGGGACGGTCTCCATCTGAACCGATCTGGGACCAATGTTCTAGTGAAAAGGGTAAATAGGATGGTCAACAGGACTTTAAACTAGAAAGTGGGGGGGAAGGGAAGGGTAAAACTCCAAGAAGTATGACTAATGGGAAACAAAGCAGCAGGTTAGCATGTGAGGAGGGTGGATTCAACTTCATGGAAAATAATGAAAAAACTGAAAAGAAAGGAGAGCCCGGGAGAGGCTATTAAAGTCTCCAGAACACAAAATTTGGAAAGGGCTAGGAATCTAACTTCAAGCACATCAGATAAAGGGACGACAATGAGAAGGGGGACGGGAAATACAGGACTGAAGGTGTTGTATCTGAATGCACGCAGTCTATGAAATAAGGTAAATGAGCTTGTGGTGCAGATTGAAATTGGCAGGTATGATGTGGTGGGCATCACAGAGACATGGCTGCAAGGGGATCAGGACTGGGAGCTAAATATCCTAAGATATACATCCTATCAAAAAGATAGGCAGGTTGGCAGGGGGGTGGGGTTGCTTTGTTAGTAAGAAATGAAATTAAATCGATAGCAAGAAACGACATAGGGTCAGATGATGTAGAATCTGTGGGTAGAGTTGAGGAACTGCAAAGGTGAAAAAACCATAATGGGAGTATGTACTGGCCTCTGAACAGTAGTCAGGATGTGGGGCACAAGATACATCAGGAGATAGAAAAGGCGTGTAAGAAAGGCAAGGTTACAGTGATCATGGGGGATTTCAATATGCAGGTAGTCCGGGAAAATCAGGTTGGTAGTGGATCCCAAGAAAAGGAATTTGTGGAATGTCTACGAGATGGCTTTTTGGAGCAGCTTGTGGTGGAGCCCACTAGGGAACAGGCAATTCTAGATTTAATGACGTGTAATGAGGCAGATTTGATAAGGGAGCTTAAGGTGAAGGGACCCTTAGGATATAGTATAGAAGGGACCCATAATATGATAGAATTTACCCTGCAATTTGAGAGGAAAAAGCTGGAATCAGATGTAACGGTTTTACTGTTGAATAAAGGCAACTACAGAAGCATGAGGGAGGAGCTGGCCAGAATTGACTGGGAGATGAGCCTAGCAGGAAAGACAGTGGAACAGCAATGGCAGGAGTTTCTGGGAGTAATTTGGGAGACACAGCAAAAATTCATCCCTAGGAAGAAGAAGAATACTAAAGGGAGAACGAGGCAACCATGGCTGACAAGGGAAGTCAGGAACAGCATGAAAGCTAAGGAGAAAGCATAAAATGTGGCGAAGAGCAATGGGAAGCCAGGGGATTGGGAAGCCTACAAAGACCAACAGAGGACAACTAAAAAAGAAATAAGGAGGGAGAAGATTAAATATGAGGGCAAACTAGCCAGTAATATAAAAGAAGATTGCAAGAGCTTTTTTAGATATATAAAGGGTAAGAGAGAGGCAAAAGTGGACATTGGGTCACTGGAAAATGACGCTGGAGAAGTAGTAGTGGGGAACAAAGAAATGGCGGAGGAACTGAATAGGTACTTTGCATCAGTCTTCACGGTGGAAGACACGAGTGACATCCCCAAAGTTCAAGAGAGTCGGGGGGCAGAGGTGAGTATGGTGGTCATTACCAAGGAGAAGGTGCTAGGAAAACTGAAAGGTCTGAAGGTGGATAAATCACCTGGACCAGATGGATTACACCCCAGAGTTCTGAAGGAGATAGCTGAAGAGATAGTGGAGGTGTTAGCGGTGATCTTTCAGGAATCACTGGTGTCAGGGAGGGTCCCAGAGGACTGGAAAATCGCTAATGTAACCCCCCCGTTTAAGAAGGAAGTGAGGCAAAAGACGGGAAATTACAGGCCGATTAACCTGACTTCCGTCGTTGGTAAGATTTTAAAGTCCACTATTAAGGATGAGATTTCAGAATACTTTGGAAGTGCATGGTAAAATCGGGCAAAGTCAGCATGGTTTCATCAAGGGGAGGTCATGCCTGATAAATCTGTTAGAATTCTTTGAGGAGGTAACGAGCAGGTTAGACAAAGGAGAGCTAATGGATGTTATCTACTTGGACTTCCAGAAGGCGTTTGACAAGGTGCCGCACAGAAGGCTGCTCAGTAAGATAAGAGCCCATGGTGTTAGAGGCAAGGTACTAGCACGGATAGAAGATTGGCTGTCTGGCAGGAGGCAAAGAGTGGGGATAAGGGGGTCCTTCTCAGGATGACGGCCGGTGACTAGTGGAGTTCCACAGGGGTCAGAGTTGGGACCACAACTTTTTACTTTATACATTAATGATCTAGATGAAGGAACTGAGGGCATCCCTGCTAAATTTGCAGATGATACAAAGATAGGTGGAGGGACAGGTAGTATTGAGGAGGCGGGGAGGCTGCAGAAGGATTTGAACAGGTTAGGAGAATGGGCAAAGAAGTGGCAAATGGAATACAACGTGGGGAAGTGTGAGGTCATGCACTTTGGTAGGAAGAATAGAGGCATAGACTATTTTCTAAATGGGGAGAGAATTCAGAAATCTGGAGTGCAAAGGGACTTGGGAGTCCTAGTCCAGGATTCTCTTAAGGTTAACTTGCAGGTTAAAGCGGTAGTTAGGAAGGCCTAACCTTTCATTCCTGGGATCATTCTCGTGAACCTCCTCTGGACCCTCTCCAGGGCCAGCACGTCCTTCCTGAGATACGGGGCCCAAAATTGCTCACAATACTCTAAATGTGGTCTGACCAGAGCCTTATAAAGCCTCAGCAGCACATCCCTGCTTTTATATTCTAGTCCTCTCGAAATAAATGCCAACATTGCATTTGCCTTCCTAGTCAAAGGCTTTCTGGAAGTCCAAGTAGATAACATTCCTTGGCTCTCCTTTGTCTAACCTGCTCATTACCTCCTCAAAGAATTCTAACAGATTTATCAGGCATGACCTCCCCTTGATGAAACCATGCTGACTTTGCCCGATTTTACCATGCACTTCCAAAGTATTCTGAAATCTCATCCTTAATAATGGACTCTAAAATCTTACCAACGACCGAGGTCAGGCTAATCGGCCTGTAATTACCCGTCTTTTGCCTCACTCCCTTCTTAAACAGGGGGGTTACATTAGCGATTTTCCAGTCCTCTGGGACCCTCCCTGACTCCAGTGATTCCTGAAAGATCACCACTAACACCTCCACTATCTCTTCAGCTATCTCCTTCAGAACTCTGGGGTGTAATCCATCTGGTCCAGGTGATTTATCCACCTTCAGACCTTTCAGTTTTCCTAGCACCTTCTCCTTGGTAATGACCACCATACTCACCTCTGCCTCCCGACTCTCTTGAACTTTGGGGATGTCACTCGTGTCTTCCACCGTGAAGACTGACGCAAAGTACCTATTCAATTCCTCCGCCATTTCTTTGTTCCCCACTACTACTTCTCCAGTGTCATTTTCCAGCGGCCCAATGTCCACTTCTGCCTCTCTCTTACCCTTTATATATCTAAAAAAGCTCTTGCAATCTTCTTTTATATTACTGGCTAGTTTGCCCTCATATTTAATCTTCTCCCTCCTTATTTCTTTTTTAGTTGTCCTCTGTTGGTCTTTGTAGGCGTCCCAATCCCCTGGCTTCCCATTGCTCTTCGCCACATTTTATTCTTTCTCCTTAGCTTTTATGCTGTCCCTGACTTCCCTTGTCAGCCATGGTTGCCTTGTCCTCCCTTTAGTATTCTTCTTCTTCCTAGGGATGAATTTTTGCTGTGTCTCCCAAATTACTCCCAGAAACTCCTGCCATTGCTGTTCCACTGTCTTTCCTGCTAGGCTCATCTCCCAGTCAATTCTGGCCAGCTCCTCCCTCATGCTTCTGTAGTTGCCTTTATTCAACAGTAAAACCATTACATCTGATTCCAGCTTTTTCCTCTCAAATTGCAGGGTAAATTCTATCATATTATGGGTCCCTTCTATACTATATCCTAAGGGTCCCTTCACCTTAAGCTCCCTTATCAAATCTGCCTCATTACACGTCACTAAATCTAGAATTGCCTGTTCCCTAGTGGGCTCCACCACAAGCTGCTCCAAAAAGCCATCTCGTAGACATTCCACAAATTCCTTTTCTTGGGATCCACTACCAACCTGATTTTCCCAGTCTACCTGTATATTGAAATCCCCCATGATCACTGTCTTACACATCTTTTCTATCTCCTGGTGTATCTTGGTTTTTTTCACCTTTTACAGCAATGATAGGCAATTTTGCACATTGCTCTTTGTATGTAACTGGAACTAACACCTTCCAATTATGGGAATTTTCTCTCCTCCATAACTGTGTAACTCTATTTGCAATTTTTCCAGCTGATGTTGACTGACCTTTCCACCATACAGTGATTCCAAAATTATGTCAATAAATGCGCCATGTCAACCTCTATATTTACCACAACTCCATCCAATGCTACTTGGACCACAATGCCCTGCACATTTCCACTAGACATCCTTGTGCTTTTGATTGTATGGATCTGAACTGATGCGTTATTGACCTGTTGCTGTTCGACAACCATATGCAGCAACTGAAGTTCCCTCCTGCCAGCGTTTTCTCCATTGACCTTTTTGTGACATGCCTTGGCAAGATGACCCTTCCTGCTGCTGTCACACTCTGCCTTCACGAATGGACAATTCTGTGGCCAATGTTGGCCTAAGCACCTGTAGCAGGACTTTATTGTACCCCTGCTACCAGCCTGATATGCTCCATCAGTTGCTGTCATTGGGGATATCAAGAGTCAACTTTGGCAATATCATCAACATATTGCAAATGCACTCACTTTTTAAGCTGCAAACAAATCTGTTATGCAACGCTCTCTCTTGAAATCCTTCAAAATTACAGTGAATTGACAGGTTCATCATGGCTACAATAAATGTCCTCATTGTTCTAAAATGATAGCTTTCTGCCATCTCCATAGGTTGGAATTATAGTGCTGCTCAGGCTTAATCAAAATGTCCTTCAGCGAAATCCCCTTTGGCTTTACTAAGGTGAGCAAGTTCTTGAACATCTCATACAGTCCCTAGCCTGCTTCAGTCAATTGTCCCTTTCCGTTCCCACACTGCCTGGTTAACAGCTGGATTATCAGGATCTTCAAGGATATTGTAAGTGGTGAAAAATATCTCTAGATGCTCCCATATATGCATTGAACAACTCTCGGTCAAGGCAGCATTCCTCCAATTACTCGATAATTCCTGTAGGTGTAGCCATCTCAGAAGGTCAGTCCACCCACTTGTAAACCCACTTTTCTTTTAGACTGTAGAACGCTCACAAGTTCCTTGGTTGGGGAACTCCTCCAATCCAAAATTCTTCAGCTAGGGAATCTGTAATCCCACTCTCATTACCAAAGCCGTCATATCTTTCTTGACAAAATTAGTCGTATGTGCAACAGAGAGCCAGATAAAAGAGGAACTTGTTTAATCTGTTTTTCCTTATATAAGTGAATGCACACAATGGTCACAAGAGGGCACTATTACAGCCAGCATCAAGGATTGATGATGAACCAGTAGACTTATCAGAAGTGGATAGATTCTTGATAAGCAAGGGCATATAATGTTATCAGGAGTAGACAGGAATGTGAAGTTGAAGTTAAAATTAGCTCAGCCATGATCTTATTGAGTGGCGGAGCAGGCTCGAGGGGCCAAGTGGCCTACCCTTGCTCCTAATTCATATTTTCGTATTTCAGAGCATCAGATTGCAGAGATATGATTTAATTGAGAGTGGAAAGATTGGCACAGATGTTGGACAGGTATGTTAATGCAGGGAAACAGGGATTGTACAGCTGAAATGCTCTCCAGTGAGCTATTGATGAAAAGGTTTGTCTGCAGGGAGGTAGGTATTGGACCCCTTCCAGTTTCTTATTTTCTCTTTCATCATTTTCCATGTGTTGTCTCTGTTGCAGTGCAGCATACACCAAGCCATTATGAGGTGGATAACTTTTTGTGGGCTGCATTGCAAGAAGCCACCAGACTCGTCTAGTTGTTGCTTGAGGGCTCCAAGGGTCTGCTCAATGAAGGCTCTTGTTGGGTCTCAGATCTAATTAGAGCATGCTTTGACCATTAAGTGTGGGTTCTTAAGAGGGGTCACGAGTCAAGTGTGCAGGGCCAGTCCTTGTCTGTATGCAGCCAGCCAATACTGCGTAGTCGCAAAAAGTGGGGAGAGGGATGAAGGATTGGTGTAAGATAAAATCATCATGGCAGCTTCCAGGAAAGTTGGCACCTGATGCGTGTCTCACGGTTGGTGGTAAAGCTTTGAGGAATCAGGAGGTGAGTCTATTCACTGCAGAATACCCAGCACCTGACTTGCTCCTGTAGTCACAGTACTTATGTGGCTGGTACAGTTATGTTTCTGGTCAATGGTGTCCTCCCCAGGATGTTAATAATGGAAGAGTCAATGATAGTAACGCCATTGACTGTTAGGGGGTAGTGATTATACCCTGAAGAAGAGTCATATGGACTCGAAACATTAACTCTGTCTCTCTCTCCACAGATGCTGTCAGACTGCTGAGTTTTTCCAGCATTTCCTGTTTTTATTATAATGATTACACTCTCTCTTGTTGGAGATAATTATTACTTTTGCCATTTGTATGACATAAATGTTACTTGGCACTTATCAGCCCAAGTCTGAACGTTGCCCAGGTCTCCCTGTATGCTGGCATAAGCTGCTTTAGCAGCTGAGGAATGTGAGTGGAACTGAACGCTGCACTCTTCAGCAAATGTTGCCAATTCTAATCTTTTGATGGAAGGTCATTGATGAAGCAACTAAAGATGGCTGGGTCTAGGACAGTACCCTGAGGAACACCTGCAGCAATGTCCTGGGGCTAAGATGATTGACCTCCACAATCACAACCATCTTCCTTTGGGATAGGTGTGACTCCAGCCAGTGAAGAGCTTTCCCCCTAGATTCCTTTGACTTCAATTTAGCTAGGACTACTCAATGCCACACTCAGTCAAAGACTGCCTTAGAGCAGTCACTCTCACCTCATCTCCAAAATTCAGCTCTTTAGCCCATGTTTGGACCAAAGAAATGAGGCATAGAGCTGAGTGCCCTGGTGGAACCCAAATTGAGCATCAGTGAGCAGTTTGTTGGTGTGTAAGTGCTGCTTGATAGCACTGTCAATGACCACTTTGATCACTTTGCTGATGATTGAGAGTAGACTGATTGGGCGGGGGAAGGTTATTGACCAGATTGGATTTTTGTGAACAGGACATACCTCGGAAATTTTCCCCTTTGTTCTGTAGATGCTAGTGTTGTATCTGCGCTGGAGTGGCTTGAAAGAAGTGTGGCCACTTGTGGAGTACATGTCTTTATGACTGCAGCCAGGATGTTTTCAGGTCTTTTACCTTTGCTATATCCAGTTTGCTCAGCCTTTTGTTGATCTCACAAGGAGTGATTTTGCGAATTTGCTGAAGCCTGGCTTGTGTGAGGAAGGGGACCTCAAGAGTAGACCGAGATGGATCATCCATCCAGCACTTCAGGCTGAAGATGGCTGCAAACACTGAAGCCATGTCTTTTGCACTAACATGCTGGGCTCTGCCATCATAGAGGATGGGGATGTACATTGAGCCTCCTCCCTCCTGTTAGTTGTTTAATTGTCCACCTCCATGCACAACTGTATGTAGCAATACTTTTAATTTGATCCATTGGTTTTTTTGGATCACTTTGCTCTGTCTATAGCAGGCTACTTCCATTGTTTAGCATGCAGGTAGCCCTGTGTTGTAGCTTCACCAGATTGGCACTTCATTATTAGGTATACCTGGTGTTGCTCCTGGCATGCTCTCCTACACTTCTCCTTGAACCAAGGTTGGACTTTTGGCTTGATGGTAATGGTAGAGTGAGGGATATGCTGGACTATGAGGCTACAGAATTGTGGCATACAGTTCCACTGCTGTGGGCCAACAGTACCTCGTGGATGCTCATTCTCTAGTTGCTAGATCTGTTCTGAGTCTTTTTATTCTTTCGTGGGATGTTGGCGTCACTGGCAAGGCCAGCATTTGTTGCCCATCCCTAATTGCCATTGAACTGAGTGGCTTGCTAGGCCATTTCAGAGGGCAGTTAAGAGTCAACCACATTGCTGTGGGTCTGGAGTCACCTGTAGGCCAGACCACATAATGATGGCAGATTTCCTTCCCTAAAGGGGATTAGTGAACCGGATGGGTTTTTACAAAAATCGATTATGGTTTCATAGCACCATTACTGAGACTAACTTTCAATTCCAGATTTTATGAATTAATTGCATTTAAATTCCACCAGCTCCCATGGTGGGATTTGAACCCATGTTCCCAGAGCATTAACTCGAGTCTCTGGATTACTAGCCCAGTGACCTTACCACTCTTAATTCCCAAACTGTCTCCATATGTATTATGCATTTAGGCATCGCATAATATGATGGACAATGCCCTCAATGTGAATATGCGACTTCATCCCCACAAGCACTATGTGATGGTCACTCCGACCAATTATGTTATGGATAGATGCGTCTGCAACATGTGCATTCCTAAACAACCAGTCTAGCAGTTATTCATTCAGGACTCAGCTAGCTCAGGTCAGTACATACAAACATATGAATTAGGAGCAGGAGTAGGCCACTCGGCCCCTCGAGCCTGCTCCGTCATTCAATAAGATCTTGGCTAATCTGATTGAAACCTCAACTCCAAATTCCCGTCTATCCCCGATAATCTTTCAACCCCTTGCTTATCAAGAATCCATCTACCTTTGCCCTTAAAAATATTCAAAGACTCTGCTTCCATTGCCTTTTGAGGAAGAGAGTCCCAAAGAATTATGATCCTCAGAGAAAAAAAATTCTCCTCATCTCTGTCTTAATTGGGCGACCCTGTTATGGCCCAGCAGTTGGTAAAGCTGAGTTATTTAAAAATCGCAGAGGGAAACTTTGAAAACAACTGTCATAAACTATATTTTTAAGTGGTATGTTTGAGATGCGACTCTAAATTCAGGAATCAGACCTCAAGAGGTTTTATATTAAATTAAAGGAAACATTTTATTAATTTACACAAATTAAATATATACACATAGCTACAAATTACTACTATCATAACTTTTAACAAATTCCCAAACTAATCTCCATTAAGGCAACAGCATTCATAAACTTAACCAGACACCAAGCAAAGCATTTTCACCTTACGAATTCAAAATGAGGTTCCTCTCACTTTGGTTCCTGTGGAGACAGTTGTAGGCTTATAGCTACTTTGATCTTACATTGCCTCTGCCCTGCACACACAAAACTGCTGCCTATAATACCCAACACAGCTCATTGAATGTAAATTCTCATTGTATCACCAGCCCCTTTGAACTTCACTACTTCTAACAATAAAATCCCTTTCATAGTACAAATGTTATTAGTAATATAAACATATTGCTTGGTCTCTGCTAGGTGCCAGATTTCACTTGCCTTATTGAATGCTCGATTCAAAAGAATGCAAATGCACTCTACCTCTCTTACATCTTAGTACACATCAACCACCCAGACTAGCTGGCTTTAATCCAATTAAGACACACCCACAGACTAAACCTCTATTTTAAAAGAAAAATATTTTCCAATAATATTATACACATTAATAGCTTCATGACAGGCCCCTTATTTTTAAGCAGTGACCCTAGTTTTAGATTCTCCCACGAGAAGAAACATCCATTTCACTTCCACCCTGCCAAGACCTCTCAGGGTCTCATTTGTTTCAATCAAGTTGCCTCTTACTCTTCTAATCTCCAGCGGATACAAGCCTAGTCTGTTCAACCTTATGTCATAAGACAACCCGCCCATTCCAGGTATTAGTTTAGTAAACCTTCTGTCAAGTGCTTCTAATGCATTTACACGCATTTACATTTACATTAATAGTCAGCATGGTTTTGTGAAAGGAAAATCATGTTTAACCAAATTGTTGGAGTTTTCTGAAGGAGTAACATGCACAATGGATAAAGGGGAGCCTGTAGATGTACTGTACTTGGATTTCCAGAAGGCATTTGATAAGGTGCCACATCAAAGATTATTACTGAAAATAAAAGTGCATGGTGTAGTGGGTAACATATTAGCATGGATAGAAGATTGGCTGGCTGGCAGAAAGCAGAGAGCATGCATAAATGGGTCTTTTTCTGATTGGCAGGACGTGATGAGTGGAGTCCCACAGGGGTCTGTACTGGGGCCTCAACTTTTTACGATTTACATCAATGACTTAGATGAGGGAAGTGAAGGACATGGTAACTAAATTTTCAGCTGACACAAAGATAGGTAGGAAAGTATGTTAAGACCATAAGACATAGGAGCAGAAATTAGGCCATTCGGCCCATCGAGTCTGCTTCGCCATTCAGTCATGGCTGATAAGTTTCTCTACTACATTCTCCCACCTTCTCCCCGTAACCTTTGATCCCCTTACCAATCAAGAACCTATCTATCTCGGTCTTAAATGACCTGGCCTCCACAGCCTTCTGTGGCAATGAATTCCGTGGATTCACCACTCTCTGGCTAAAGAAGTTTCTCCTCATCTCTGTTCTAAAAGGTCTTCCCTTTACTCTGAGGCTGTGCCCTCGGGTCCTAGTCTTTCCTACTAATGGAAACATCTTCCCCACGTCCACTCTTTCTAGGCCTTTCAGTATTCTGTAAGTTTCAATCAGATCCCCCCTTATCCTTCTAAACTCCATCGAGTATAGACTCAGAGTCCTCAAATGTTCCTCATATGTTAAGCCTTTCATTCCTGGGATCGTTCTCGTGAACCTCCTCTGGACCCTCTCCGGGGCCAGCACATCCTTCCTGAGATACAGGATCCAAAATTGCTCACAATATTCTAAATGTGGTCTGACCAGAGCCTTATAAAGCCTCAGCAGCACATCCCTGCTTTTATATTCTAGTCCTCTCGAAATAAATGCCAACATTGCATTTGCCTTCCTAACTACCGCATCAACCTGCAAGTTAACCTTAAGAGAATCCTGGACTAGGACTCCTAAGTCCCTTTGCACTCCAGATTTCTGAATTCTCTCCCCATTTAGAAAATAGTCTATGCCTCTATTCTTCCTACCAAAGTGCATGACCTCACATTTCCCCACGTTGTATTCCATCTGCCACTTCTTTGCCCATTCTCCTAACCTGTCTAAATCCTTCTGCAGCCTCCCCGCCTCCTCAATACTACCTGTCCCTCCATCTATCTTTGTATCATCTGCAAACTTAGCTAGGATGCCCTCAGTTCCTTCATTAATTAATCATTAATAAAGTGAAAAGTTGTGGTCCCAACACTGACCCCTGTGGAACTCCACTAGTCACTGGCCGTCATCCTGAGAAGGACCCCCTTATCCCCACTCTCTGCCTCCTGCCAGACAGCCAATCTTCTATCCATGCTAGTACCTTGCCTCTAACGCCATGGGCTCTTATCTTACTGAGCAGCCTCCTGTGCGGCACCTTGTCAAACGCCTTCTGGAAGTCCAAGTAGATAACATCCATTGGCTCTCCTTTGTCTAACCTACTCGTTACCTCCTCAAAGAATTCTAACAGATTTGTCAGGCATGACATGCCCTTGATGAAACCATGCTGACTTTGCCTGATTTTATCATGCACTTCCAAGTATTCTGAAATCTCATCCTTAATAATAGACTCTAAAATCTTACCAACAACCGAGGTCAGGCTAATCGGCCTGTAATTTCCCGTCTTTTGCCTCACTCCCTTCTTAAACAGGGGGATTACATTAGCGATTTTCCAATCCTCTGGGACCCTCCTTGACTCCAGTGATTCCTGAAAGATCACCACTAACGCCTCCACTATCTCTTCAGCTATCTCCTTCAGAACTCTGGGGTGTAATCCATCTGGCCCAGGAGATTTATCCACCTTCAGACCTTTCAGTTTTCCTAGCACCTTCTCCTTGGTAATGGCCATCATACTCACCTCTGCCCCCCGACTCTCTTGAACTTTGGGGATGTTACTCATGTCTTCCACCGTGAAGACTGACGCAAAGTACCTATTCAGTTCCTCCGCCATTTCTTTGTTCCCCACTACTACTTCTCCAGTGTCATTTTCCAGCGACCCAATGTCCACTTCTGCCTCTCTCTTACCCTTATATATATGTAAAAAACTCTTGCAATCTTCTTTTATATTACTGGCTAACTTACCCTCATATTTAATCTTCTCCCTCCTTATTTCTTTTTTAGATGTCCTCTGTTGGTCTTTGTAGGCTTCCCAATCCCCTGGTTTCCCACTTGTCAAGAGGACATGAGGAGGTTGCAGATGGATATAGATAGGTTGAGTGAATGGGCAAAGATCTGGCAAATGGAATTTAATGTGGGAGAATGTGAAGTTGTTCACTTTGGCAGGAAGATCAAAAAAGCAGAGTACTACTTAAATGGAGAATAGCTGCATAATTCTGGGGTGCAGAGGGATCTAGATGTGACACCAGATGGACTATATCAGTTTAAAGTTATGCCATTTGGTATGAAAAATGCACCTGTAACATTTCAAAGACTGACGAACAAAGTAATTGCAGGACTGAGCAATTGTGCTGTTTATATTGACGATTTGATGGTTTTCAGTCAAATCTGGGAGGAGCATTTACAACATCTGGAAGAATTATTTAATCGACTGCAAGAAGCTAAATTGGTGATGAACTTGGCTAAAAGTGAGGTTGCAAAAGTGAAAGTTACATATCTAGGCCGTGCCATTGGACATGGTAAGGTGGCTCCAAGAGATGTGAAAGTCAAAACTATCGTGGATTTCCCTGTGCCTACAACATAACGAGAAGTTTTGAGATTTCTGGGCATGAGTGGGTTTTACTGGAAATTCATACCAAACTTTAGCAGTGTGGCTGCTCCATTAACTGAACTATTATAAAAGAACAAGAAATTTCAATGGACACAGGAGTGTCAGAAGGCATTTGACAGTTTAAAAACTGTATTGACTATGACACCAGTTTTGGCAATACCCAATTATGCCAAACAATTTAAATTGGCTATTGACGCAAGTGATATAGGCATTGGGGCTGTACTGTTGCAAGAAGATGAAACTGGAATTGAGAAACCGATTGGGTATTTTTCACCAAAGTTGAATGTACAACAGATACGATATTAAACGATCGAAAAGGAGACTCTGGGTCTGTTGTTAGCGTTACAGCATTTCGAGGTTTATGTTGCAAACAATTTGTCAGAAACAATTGTTTATACAGACCGCAATCCTTTAAAATTTCTGGACAAATTTTGAGACCGAAGTGCAAGGTTATTCAGATGGAGTTTATTACTGCAACCATTTCATTTACCGATTATACATGTAGCTGGACGAGAAAATCTAATTGCAGATGCATTGTTGAGAGTTCAATGCTCAAAGGGAAATTGGACATTTAAAACCTGGACACTGGACTGAATTGGCCTCTGTTAATACCAAGGATTAGTATATATTTTGTTATGTTAATACATGCATCTGGTAGTGTAAGAGTTTGGCTATATAGATAAGTGCAGTAGGTAGGTAAGATGGGGTAAGAAAATGAAGCCAACTTTTAAAATTGTGACAGTTCATTTTCCCATAAAGGTGAAGGTGTGATGAAAGTATAATAATTTTCATAATATTTTTCTGGTTTATTGTGAAGTAGGTTTATGGCAGTAAGTATAATTGGATCTGTCTGTGATTTGATTACATTTGAAGTCAAGTAGTCTGCAAGCTTTAAATCATCAGAAGAAGCTAGGTGCTTGACATGGTCATGATAAACATGGATGCTGGCTTAGCATACAAGGTGTGAAAGGAATTTGAATATTTAGATAAATGAAGAGATTTAGATTTCAAATGGATCTTAGTCTGTTTACAACTAGCCAGGTAAGTAAGGCTAAGGAGTGTGTTTATTTTTCTCAAAGGTTACTGACAATATTGGCAACATGAATGTTTTTATATTAAGAAGAAGATACAGTTTCATAGACGTATGAAACAATAGAATTTACATATTAAAGAGTGAGAAACATATATAAAGGAGAATGAAAGGCTCTGTGGGAAGAAGGCCATGTAAGATCTAACAAGCATCTGTGAAATAGCCTTAATGAAGCCTCCAACCATGTGTGCATGAGTCTGCTATGTAACAAAACTGAAGTTGGGGAAAAGCCATTTGGAATTCCACTGTCAAGTGGGTATTGTGTTAACTTTCTGGTTCTGTTTTAAATCTAAAATGTATCTTGGACCATTTCCTTAAAGGGGGTGTAACTGGAGGTCAGGTTAATTTGGAATTTTAGGAGTTATTAGAGTAGTAAATTATTGTAGTCTTATATATATGTTTGAAATCTTTTATTATGTTAATAAATATTTTAATTTAATTTTTAAAAATCTCTAAAGGCGTTGGTGGACTTATTACTTCTGAATTCAGTGCCCACATCTTCTTGTAATAAATACAAATTGCAAAACCATTGTGATAGCGTGACCAAGTTTCCCTTGTGGATTTGGTCTGCCTGGCACACATCACCTGTCACGTCATAACAGGTTATTAATAGAAAATTGGATCACACCAAAACTGAGGGGTTGGAAAATACGCTATCAATTATAAAGGGAAGCAAATCAAAAACACCTTTCTCTTTATGGATGGCTGGTGAGAGGAAAGATTAGTGCTGTTTAAATGAATCATCCTCCTGTCCGTAGCACTTAGTATGTTGGAAGACAATTGTTTCATATATTGTATTTTCTTGTGCATGAAATAGGTTGTTAATGCATTGCTGAGTTGTCATCATTTTCGTCTTGCGCAGGCATACGTGTCTCAAAGATATCTTCCAATTCTTCATCTTCATAGTGGAAAAGGCTTTTGCACTTGTCATCTGTGACCACAATCATGTCTTTGAAACATCACAGCCACTTTTTCCATTGTGGGAATACAGATGATCCCTCCGTATGCATATCAAAATGTGGTAGATTGGGCATAGACAAAGCCATTTTGATCAGCAATGCAGTGATAGTGTCTGATCAAAATCTGGGATCAAGTTCCTTCCAAATAAAAATGTCTCTTTAATGATCTAAGATCTTTTTTTTTCCTTTGGATGACTATTTTGGTGAGATCAGTGTGTGTGAGAAGACAGTGCAGGCTCTCCTATTGTTAATCCCAAGATGGAGTGCCTCTGTGTGTCTAACAGGCAACAGCTTCAAAGTGTTCTCTGCTAATCTCTAATTTAAAATGCTGTCTACAGAAAGTAGACAACGACCTTCCAAATATGTAATACCTGAAAGCAATATTTCCTATTTCTCACCATCTTCATTGCCATCGTGAAGTTCTTGGGAAGAAATAGTAAGATCCAGCAAGATTTAGTACAAAGCAAAACTGCCACATGTGCTGTTAAAACGTGGTTTCCATTATTCTCCTTCTAGATTCTCTCTGCTGGTACATATACAAAGTAACCTTAAGTGGACAGAATGCACAATGCTATTGTTATGGCAGGCGGATGGTTAATGACAAGCTGCCCAAATCCCAGAGGGAAACATGAAGCAGCTGCCACAACTATTTGCAATTTGTACTTATTTCGAGATGCAGGCTGTGAATTCAGTAAAAAGAAGGCCACCAAGTCTTATAGGTTTCATAAAAAACTAAATTAAACCTTTATTAGTGGAAGAAATGATTTTAAACATATACATAGATCTACAAATTACCACTATGATAACTTCTAAATCCCCTAAATAATCTAACTCCCAGTTACCTCCATTAAGGCAACAGTAAAAACACATATATTTTAAAAGACCCAGGAAAAGTAACACGATACCCTGAACAGTCGAATTCAAAGTGAGTTTTCTTAACTTCAGTTCTTAAGACAGCAGCTTGAGGTTTAGATGCTGGAGGCTTTTCACACTTGTGTTAGATCTTAGAATGTCTTCCCTTGCACACAGCCTCCTCTCCTATATACATATTTTCCCCTTTGAATGCAAATTCCCATTGTTTCACTATGTCTTTGGACTTTACCTCTCTAATAATAAAATCTGTCATAGTACTAATTTTACCAGTAATCCTTGGGAAAAATAAACACACCGTTTCTTAACTTCTCCTGGTTAGGTGAAACATTTCACCCCCCCCCCCCCCCCCAACCACTTTTGAATGCAAGAGGGGGATTGGTTTATCTAAAAATGCAAATGTTCACTTTACACCTCACATTCTAAAACTTCAACCACGTTTACCTACTTAACTTTTAAAACCTAGCTTATCTTCTGATAAGCCAAAGCCTACAGACCAGCTTCCTTTAATTCAATTAAGTCCCCCTCCCCACCCTCCACACACACACATAGACACAGACCCCACTATTACTCTACTTCACAATAAATTCCAATAACATCATGAAAATTATTGTACCTTCCTGACACTATTTTCAATACACTACAGAGGTGCTGTTAGAGTTAAATCACTTATCCAAAGAAATTGGAGGGAAAATTAATCGAAGGATTTCCTGCACACACCACACATCTGCTTACATTCTGGGAGTGAGAGAGACCTGAATGTGTTTCTGGGCCTAGAAATGGTTGTGCATGATTCGAGGGGATAGGTCAATAAAGTTTCTAAATGCAATAAAACTCACTGAGAATAACTGACAATGCAGACTAGAAGATCCACCTCCATCACTGGATAGATATACTCAACAGAAATGGGAACAATATCAGCTACTTTCCAACTATTTTCACATTCTTTTCTCAAATTCACCTGATTTATTCGTATAGGACATGGTGATTTGGTTCTGTGATCTTGAATGTATAGCTCATTTAATTACAGGATTTTGACAGGAAAAATCCTTTGAAAAATGATAGTTTGAGATAATGATCATGTAACATTTATATTGTTTGTTTCATTAACATTAACACTTATCTGTTGTTTTTAATGTTAGGGAAGAGATATTCATTTATTTAAATTGCAGATGTTCTATTTTGTGGGAGTATTTTAAGAGTGGTGCTAGGGCAAAGGTGTTGGGTTCTGTAGTTTGGAAGGACTGAGAAAAGCATACCAGTGTCTGGTGGTAAAATTAATAGTTGGATCCTGGGCTTTGAAACTTTGGAGTTAGGAGAATGAGGAAGGGATCCTAGGATAGAACAATGGTTATCTTGGGGCATGGAAGCACAGGGATGTCTGTGGTGGAGTCCAGGAATAGTGGGAGGAGGATTCCAAAGCCAGAGCTTAGCAACTTGCAGTGTGGCAGTCGTGTGATATGCTGCTTAAGCATGATCATGTTGGCAGTGCGGTGCTGTATGTAATGGTAGGATATAGGAAAGCTGAGGAATGTGTCTTGGCTAAGGTCATACTGCAGTTGTTAGGGTATGAGAGAACTGGGAGGGATGTCATGAATTCTACAAGTAATCAAAGGAAAGCACTCGGCTTTGGTAGGTTTGAGCATGGAGTGTCAAAGTGTGGAACTATGGAATGGAAAATCCTAGTGTGTGGCATGAATGGGATTGATGTGGCATTGATCGCAGGGGGCCTCTGCCCTGTATGGTTCAGTACCACGCCAGAGAGTGCCAGAAATCAGTAAGGAGCTTGTGATAACAAGTCAGAATGGATCATATTGTTGTGCTTAGCAAATAAGCAAAATTGTATTGTCAGATATTTTTTAATAAAGGCAGTTCCTCTTTAAATTTAGAGCGGAAACAATACAGATATTGGACCCTAAAATCTCATGCTATGGCTTTTAAAGTGATCAATGTGGAATTATTTAGATCCTAATGAGAAGGCTGTCCATTTAATGGAGAATATTAGATCCTTTACATTTGTTGCAGTTCATCAAGGTCAAGAAATGGATACTGCTCCTCTTGAATAAATAATACCATTATCAATGTCAAATAATTTTGCATATTCAACTAAAATTGTATGCCAAATGGACAGAATGAAATTAAATTTAATTAATTAAAACCTTTAATGCCATAAAATATGAAAAGGGCAATAAGCAGTTAGATAATTAACAGCCATTTGTCTAGACAGGACTCCAATCACAGAATGAACAATGGAAATTAATAAACAACGGGAATTTTCACAATGTATAAAGTTGCATTTTTTAAACCAGGATTTCTTACTGTTGTCTTCTAGGAATATTGTTGTACATAAATGGTATTTTATGATCAATAGTGAGATATGGCAAATATCATCTCAAAGGAGGCTGAATAGATAGCGACCCACTATTGATGGATACACCTTCAAGGAGGTTGAGGGTGGTGGTAAAGCATAGTGGACTTTAGCTATGGGCACGGTGTGAAATTGGCCCATTTCAGCAACAATATGGAGGTGGAATTTAATTTAAATCAACTGTGTGGCTAACAACACTCATGGTTATTTATGTACAAAAAACACAGAGACTACAGGTGAGGGCTAATGTGTGGTTAAACACGAAAATCCGATAATAGCTGTCCAAGATGCACAACTCCTTTGTTAGCTTCCAGAAAATGACATCTCATTGACTGAGCCATTCAAATGCTTTGAATGGTGTGAAGTTCCTGTACTTGGATAGTAGTTACAAATTAAACCTGCCACGGAAGGTCAGGGTTTGTTCATTTCAATGTAAGTATCCTTTTTACTGGTGTGGTAAGTCTTAATTATTGCCAAACAACCTCTTGGCATTGACAATTAACTTTTATAAGTACGCATCTCATATCTCATTCCTTCAGCTTTTAATCATGCTGGAATTAATTTTTTTTTTTACTTTCTGTCTTTTTTTTCTCTCTCTTAATTCAATATCTCTTTCCCTCTCTTTATTTTGCTTCCTGTGTCTGATTTGATTCATTATTCTAACTTACACTTCCTGGTTCTGATGCTGTGCTGTTCATTAACAATTCTTCACTTTGACTGATTAAGGATATACAGATCCGCTTTCCCAGTTCATACAGCTTGCAGATGTCCTGTACAGGGTGCTGCATCATTTCAATGTCCCAGTAGCCCTAACTTGCCATGCAACAGTTTATGGAAATTAAGTGGGCAAGGAGGAGTGCCTTTTGTTTGCTGGCTACAGTAAATTCTGGCCCATAGTTTTGACAACATTGCATTTGTCACCTAAAATGCTAGCTAAATATCTCACATTTTCTCCAAAATATCATGCCATTGCTGTGAAATGGAAGGTTTTAGCCTTTGCGAATATTACAACTGGCAGAGCCACAGCAAGTATGTATTGAACACTGCTTGGGTTTTGAAATGTAACAGTACTACCTGTGCTATCTAGCTTGCTGTAATCATGTGACCTCTGCCATGAGGAAAACTTTGTAAGCGGCCATCTTACAATCAGGTCAATAAATACCTACAATGAGAAAGCGCTGCAAACATTGAACTCGAAACATGGTGTCAGGAAGTGGAGATAAAATAGAGGACGGAATTGTCCCAGATTTACACTAAGTGCGGTAGCGGGTAGGGAAAACAACATCTTACCCATCCTTTTGGATGCCATGGAGGCCCGCCGCGATGTCCTCTACCTCCGCCCTGGCCACAGGAGGGGCAGCAACATCACAAATCCGGTTTGGAAGTTGGTGGCAGCAGTGGTCAGCGCCAATGCCCTTCAAAAGAGGGCAGCCACTCATTGCTGCACGAGAATGAATGATCTCCTCCGTTCCACCAGAGAAGTTACTCTTCTCATCACTCTCAACCCACACACTGTCAACCCACAAACTCACTGCCAGTTCAAGGTACACCACAATTTGCTCTCTCACACACTTTCATTGTCCTCACCTGGCCTGGCAGGCATCCTGCTTGCACTCTCTCCATCTCTATTCATGCAGGACAAGCTGGCACACAACAAGAGGGACAGGTTGCAGACTGGTGGAGGAATGCCCGAAATCAATGTCCTCACAGACTGTGAACACTGAGCCATCCAGCTGGCTGGCGATGATCTGGACAGTTCCTGTGCTGACGGTGAGGTGGGCAGTGCTCTGCCAAGTGAGGATCCAGCAGTGCAACATCCATCAGACAACCATGCTGTGAGTGACGTGTTCTGTTTCACAGGCCACTGCCATGCACTAATTATCTCTCCTTGCTTTCACAGGAACATCTGGGAAACAGTCGGAGGAGTCCACAACCCAGGGCCTCCAATCAAGTCCCGAAGAAGCCTCTGAAGAAGATTCTGAAGGCACTCCCCTTGAATTACCATCACAGCACTCACTCACACCCTCCACCAGCGCAGAGAGATGCACCTCAGTGGGACCTAGCTTTACAGTAGCCTCAGAATCACAATCTGGTGAACACATCGTGCTTTCTGATCCACAGCAGGCGGCAGCAGAGACTTTCCAAGTCCCTGGCACTTGGAGGACCGCTGGAGGCCAGAGATTTGCTGAGTCTGAGTTAGATGACGAGCCTCTGGACTCAGTCATGTCACAGTTGCTGCAGCTGCAAAGGCCAGCTTGGGAACATCAGGAAGGGATGTTCGCTGCATTCCTCAGATCGCAAGGCAAGATGGAGGAGTCCATTTGCCTTCAGGCTGAGGTGATAGTGCCTGCATGCCAACACACCAAGATCAACACTGGGTAGGATGGCAGCCGCCATGGAGACCTTGGTCCAGGACATCTCCTGCACTGCTGTGCGGGCTGAACTCCATTGCTAACGCCACAGTTGGTCTCCAACAATGTGTACAGCTCGATCTCATTCCAGCTTCCCCTTTTCCTCAAGGAGTCATCCAAAGGAAGGAGGGTCAGCAGGTGCACATCCTGAGCCATCCACCCACGTGACTTGAGTGTCCAGCCCATCCGAATCCCTTCTTCCTGTGACCCCAGCAGCTCCAGCTCCACAGGCCGAGGAGGGTGCCAATGCCACACAGCAGGACCCTGAAAGCAGGTTGGGACCCTCCAGGTCTCGGCCCTCCAGAGGACACTCATCAAGGTCATCACAGACAGGGCACAGCAGTCACTAGGCTGCCTTCACCTCCGCTGTGGATATCTGGGGAGCACCAAGACGTAGCAGCAGAGTTAGGAAGGTTAAGAAGATGTAGCTGCACAGCCTAGACATGGGTGTTAACCACTTGTATGTAATATTCACTATTGTAAATAAACTCTCAACAATGTCTCTCTGCCTATGGCTCCTTGTCCTGATGAGCAGTATTCGTGTCACTCAGATGTGAAACCTTCCTGCACAAGATAAAGTACTCATCTAAATACTCCTTAAATGTTGTGAGGGTTTCTGCCTCTACCACCCCCTCAGGCAGTGTGTTCCAGTTTCCAACCACCCCCTGGGTGAAAACATTTTTCCTCAAATCCCCTCTAAACCTCCTGCCCTTTACCTTAAATCTATGCCCCCTGGTTATTGACACCTCCACTAAGGGGAAAAGTTTCTTCCTATCTACAGTATCTATGCCCCTCATAATTTTGTATACCTCTATCAGGTCCCCCCTCAGCCTTCTCTGCTCTAAGGAAAACAACCCTAGCCTATTCAGTCTCTCTTCATAGTAGAAACTCTCCAGCCCAGGCAACATCCTGGTGAATCTCCTCTGTACCCTCTCCAATGCAATCACATCCTTCCTATAGTGTGGTGACCAGAACTGCACACAGTACTCCAGCTGTGGCCTAACTAGCGTTTTATACAGCTCCAACATAACACCCCTGTTCTTATATTCTATGCCTCGGCTAATAAAGGCAAGTATCCCATATGCCTCCTTAGCAGTAATGAGGGCCTCCCGAGTGCGCCTGCCTCGTCTGGCCAGTGCGAGGGCCTCATTGCCATCATCGTCGCCTTCGAGGATCTCCTCACCTTCATCACCATCGATGTCCTCCTCAACAGAAGAGACCTACATTTCCTCCTTAGTCAGCTCCTCTCCCCACTGCAGCGCCAGGTTGTAAAGGGTGTAGCACAAGATGATGATGTGTGACACCCTCTGTGGACTATATTTTCAGGGCTCCACCAGATCTGTTCGGACACTGGAACCTCATTTTCAGCATCCTGATGGTTTTCTCCACCAACTTGTGAGCTGCAGCATGAGCCTTGTTATACCTTCGCTCTGCTGCAGCCTGTGGCTACCACACGGGTGTCAAAAGCCACGTCCTCTGCGAGTAGGCCTTGTCCCCGAAGAGTCACCCCTGCAGCTTCTGTGGACCCTGGAAGACATCAGGGATCTGTGGCTGACTGAGAATGTAGGAGTCACGGACACTTCTAGGAAATTGTGCGCAGACCTGCAGGATGCATTTGTGGTGGTCACATACCAGCTGCACATCCAGCGAATAAAAGCCCTTGTGGTTAACCTAGTTGACCCCTTGTTGCATCAGAGATCTGAGTGCAATGTGAGTGCAGTCGACCACACCCTGAACCTGTGGGAAACCCAAGGTCTGGGCAAACCCAATCGCTCTTTCATCCTGGCTCTCCTGGTCCTGGGTGAAATGAAGAAAGTTGTGTGCTCTCGTGAAGATGGCATCCGTGGCTTCATGGATGCATTTGTGGCTGGAGGCTTGTGATAGCCCACAGAGGTCACCTGTGGAGCCCTGAAAGGAGTCACTGGCATAAAAATTGAGCACCGTGGTCACTTTCACAGCCACTGACAGTGGATGCCCTCCATGTCTCTTTGGCGCCAAATCTTGCAGTAAGTGGGAGATGTGACCAACCAGTTCCCTAGAATGTGCAGTCTTCGGCGACATTGGTTCTCGGTCATCTGCGGGAATGAAAGGCGACGTCTATTGACCCTGAGTCTAGCTACACTTCGACCAGCAATGGCTTGCTGTGGCTCTTCAGTGGCGTGTGGGGGAACCCCGGCTGCTTCTTCTCCCTGAGGGTGCTGCTCCTCCCTCTGTGCAGTCAGGCGTCTCCGTCGCTATCTTCTCTGTCATCTTCACTCAACAGGAGAAATAGTAGAATGCCTGAAAACACATTTCAGTCTTTGCAGCATTCCAGACATTGTGGTGAGTGACAATGGCCTTCGGTTCTTAAATCATACCTCTTTGACCAAGCTTCTGGTCATCTGAAAAAAATCTCCTTGTGTGAGGAGAGAGTGACTGCCCTTGACATCAAGGCAGCATTTGACCGAGTGTGGTATCAAGGAGCCCTAGCAAAACTGGAGTCAAGGGGAATCAGGGGGAAAACTCTCTGCTTGTTGGAGTCATACCTAGCACAAAGGAATATGGTTATGGTTGTTGGAAGTCAATCATCTCAGTTCCAGGACATCACTGCAGCAGTTCCTCAGAGTAGTGTCCTAGGCCCAACCATCTTCAGCTGCTTCATCAATGACCTTCCTTCCATCACAAGGTCAGAAGTGGGGATGTTCGCTGATGATTGCACAATGTTCAGCGCAATTTGTGACCCTCAGATACTGAAGCAGTCCGTGTTCAAATACAGCAAGACCTGGACAATATCCAGGCTTGGGCTGGCAAGTGGCAAGTAACATTCACGTCATACAAATGCCAGGCAATGACCATCTCCAACAAAAGAGAATCTAACCATCACCCCTTGACATTCAGTGGCATTACCATCGCTGAAACCCCAATCAACATCCTGGGGGTTACCATTGAGCAGAAACTGAACTGGACTAGCCATATAAATACTGTGGCTACAAGAGCAGGTCAGAGGCTAGAAATCCTCCCCAAAGCCAGTACACCATCTTCAAGGCACAAGTCAGGAATGTGATGGAATACTCCCCACATGCCTGGATGAGTACAGCTCCAACAATCAAGAAGCTTGACACCATCCAGGACAAAGCAGCCCGCTTGACTGGCATCCTATCCACAAATATTCACTGCCTCCACCACCAACGCACAGTGGCAGCATCTACAAGATGCACTTCAGGAACTCAGCCAAGCCTCCATAGACAGCACCTTCCAAACCCATGACCACTACCATCTAGAAGGAGAAGAGCAGCAGACACATGAAAGCACCATCCCCTGGAAGTTCCCCTCCAAGCCACTCGCCATCCTGACTGGGAAATATATTGCCGTTTTTCACTGTTGGTGAGTCAAAATCCTGGAACTCCCTCCCTAACAGCACTGTGGGTGTACCTACACCATGTGGTCTGCAGCGGTTCAAGAAGGCAGCTCACCACCACCTTCTCAAGGGCGACTAGGGAGGGGCAGTAAATCTGAAGTTTTATAATGCTCCTATGAAGCTCCTTGAGACACTTCCTTATTTAAAGGTGCTATATAACAATGCTGTTGTTTTTGTAATTTGCATGCCACCATGAGGGAACAGCCTACCTATCAGATGAGATGCTGAGGAGCAGGGGTACTTGGTGTAACGTGGAAGAGGAGGATGAGGAAAAGGAACAGGAGGAAGAGGTAGGAAGGGTGCAATCTAGACAGCCCTGTTCTACCCAGGCTGTACGTGAAGAACAAATTCAAGTCCCTTAGAAGGCGAGACTTGGGAATTAATAATGGGAAACAAGGAAATGGCTGAAGAATTGAACCGGTATTTTGTATCAGCCTTCATTATGGAAAACACAAAAAGCATCCCAAGAATAGTTGAAAATCAAGAGGAAAAAGGGAGGGGGGAACTTAAAATAATCACAATCACTAGGGAAAAAGTACTGGAAAAAATGTCAGATTTAAAGGCTGACAAGTTATCTGGACCTGATAGCCTGCATCCTAGGGTCTTAAAAGAAGTGGCTGTAGAGATAGTGGATGCATTGGTTGTAATCTTCCTAAATTCCCTGGACTCTGGAAAGATCCCAGTGGATGAGGAAACTGCAAACCTTTTTTTAATTCTTTCATGGGATGTGGGTGCTGCTGGCAAGGCCAGCTTTTGTTGCCCATTCCCAATTTCCCTTGAACTGAGTGGCTTGCTTGGCTTACACAGGAACATTATAAAATGAAGTACGACACCAAGCCACATCAGGAGAAACTATGTCGGATTGCAGAGGGCAGTTAAGAGTCAATCACATTGTTGTGGTCTGGAGTGACATGTAGGCTGGATCAGGTAAGGACAGCAGATTTCCTTCCCTAAAGGAACGTTAGTGAGCCAGATGGGTTCTTAATCAACAATTGATGACAGTTGTCATGGTCATCATCACTGACATTACTAATTGGATTTAAATTCCACTAGTTGCAGTGGTGCGATTTGAACCCATGTCCCTAGATCATTAGCCTAGGCCCCTTGATTACTAGTCTAATGACATTACCATTGCACCACCATCTCCCCACAAAAGTTCACAAAAGGAAGGAGGCAGAAAGCAGGAAACTATAGGCCAGTTAGCCTAACATCCGTCATAGGGAAAATGCTTGAACCCATGATTAAGGAGGTAATTTAGAAAATCATAATAAAATTGGGCAGGGTCAACATAGTTTTGCGAAAGGAAAATCGCATTTGAGGAAGTAATAACCAGGGTGGATAATGAGAAACCAATAGATGTGGTGCATTTGAATTTCCAAATGGAATTTGTTAGGGTTCCACATAAAATCTTACTAGACATTATAAGAGCTCATGGTGTTGGGGGTGATATATTAGCATTGATAGAGGGTTGCCTAGCTTACAAGAAGCAGAGGGTCAGGACAAATGGGTCCTTTTCAGGTTGGCAAACTGTAACTAGTGGAGTGCTAGAGGCATCAGTGCTCAAACCTTGACTATTTGTGATTTATATTAATTACTTGGATGAAGGGACTGCATGTATGGTAGCTAAATGTGCTGATGACACAAAGGTAGGTAGGAAAGAAAGTTGTAAAGGGACACAAGGAACCTGCAAAGGAATATAGATAGGTTAAGTGAGTGAGCAAAAAATTTGGCAGATGAAGTATAATGTGGGAAAATGTGAGGATGTCCACTTTGGCAGGAAGAATAGAAAAGCAGAATATTATTTAAATGGGGAGAGAATGCAGAAACCTGTGATACAGTGGGATCTGGATGTCCTTATACATGAATTACATGCAGATAGAGCAAGTGATCGGGAAGGCAAATAGAATGTTGTCCTTTATTGCAGGGAGGATGGAGTTTAGAAGTAGAGAAATTTTACTACAGCTGTACAGGGCCTTAGTGAGACTGCATCCAGAGTACTCTGTACAGTTTTGGTCTCCTTACTTAAGGAGAGGTATAATTGCATAAAAGCAGCTCGGAGAAGGCTCACTCATCTGATTCCTGAGATAAAGGGGTTGTCTTATGAGGAAAGGTTGAGCAGGTTAGGCCTATACCCATTGGAGTTTAGAAGAATGAGAGATGATCTGATTGAAACATACAATATGAGACTCTGAGGGGACTTGACAGGGTGGATACTGGGAGGATGCTTCCCCTTGTGGGGGGTATCTAGAACTATGGGGTACAGTTTAAAAATGAAGGGTCTTCCATTTAAGAGAGTTATTAGACTTTGGAATCCTCTTCCACAGAGAGCAGTGGAGGCTAGGTCATTAAGTATGTTCAGGGTAGAGTTGGCAGATTTTTGATCAACACGGGGAGTTAAGAGTTTATGGGGGACAGGCAGGAAAGTGGAGTTAAGATTACAATCAGATCAGCAATGATCTTATTGAATGGTGGAGCAGGCTTGCGGGGCTGAATGGTCTGCCCACATTCCTATTTCTTATGATCTTATGATAGAGCCATAGAATCATAGAAAAGTTATGGCACAGAAAGAGGCCATTTGTCTATCATATCAGTGCCGGCCAAAAAAAGAGAACAAAGGAAACTAGCTACTCATTTTTAATCCCACTTTTCAGCACCTGGTCTGTAACCTTGCAGGTTACAGCACTTCAGGTGCAGATCCTTTTAAATTAATTGAGCATTTTAGTCTCAATCACCAATTTAGGCAGTGAATTCCAGATGCCCACTCCCCTCTGGGTGAAAAAGTCTTTCTTCATGTCCCCTCTAATCCTTATACCAATCACAAATCTATGCCCCCTGGTAATTGACCCCTCAGCTAGGGGAAACAGGTCTTTCCTGTCTACCATATCTAGGCCCTCATAATTTTGTACACCTCAATTAGGCTACCCCTCAGCCTCTTCTGTTCTAAGGAGAACAGCACTAGCCTATCCAATTATGAAGTTTATACCAGTAACCTCAACTCCAATTCTCACCACAACAGCTGGTGTAATTTAAATTCAATTAATTAATTAAAAACTCTAGAGTTGAAAGCTAGTTGCAGTAATGGTGCCACAAAACTATCGCCAATTGTCATAAAAACCCATCTGATTCACTAATGTCCTTCAGGCAAAGAAATCTGCTGTCCTTACCTGTTCTAGCCTACATGTGACAGGAATGTGGTTGACTCTTAATTGTCCTCTGAAATGGCTGAGCAAGCCACTCAGTTTTACTAAACCCAACAGAACGTTTCAAGAAGGCATCGCATCACCATCTTCTCAAGGGCAATTAGGAATGGGCAACAAATGCTGGCCTTGCCAGCAACGCCCACACCCCAAGAAAGATTTTTTTAAAAGCCTCTCCATTCATGAACAATCCCACACTCCTTACCTTCCCTCTGTCACTGACTCTCTGGGCCGCAATGCAAAAGTAAAAGCTGATGCAACATAAACATTTCAATCCAAATTTATAATTTAAATAATTACACATTGTGTACAAATTAAACTAATTACCCTTTTCATTTCCTTAGTGATTGTCTTCCTTGTGCCTTTGCCTATCCTAGTGCTCCTATGAAATGCTATCTAGTGGGTGTAGCATGGCCTTTGGAAGGCTGCTGACTCATAGTGAAGGAGATTGCAGATGGTCTTTGATGATGACCTTGAGTAGCTTTGAAGCTTGAGGGCCTGGCTTCGGACAGTATCATCTCAGCATGCATGGCAGCTGGCTGGCTGAAAGGCAACAGCAAGGACAATGGTAGTATGAAAAGGATGGGATCATGAAAGCTGTAGTCCTGAGAGAGGCAAGAGGGTCTGTACTCCACGGAGCCATTGCTACTTCCCCAGGGTGGTGTCTCAGCAATCTGAGTATCTGTTTAATGAAAGATTGATGGACAGCTATGATGCCCTGGAATTGTCTTTGAACACTGGTTTCCAGAGTCAAGATGGCAGCAGCCTGAGCTTCTCCTGCAGCTCCCAGATATTGGGTGGTTGCTGCTTGTGCCAAAATGGAAGCTGAGACATTGGCCATCAGACACTGCATCATAGATAAAAGCAAAATACTGTGGATGCTGGAAATCTAGAACAAAAACAAAAATACCTGGAAAAACTCAGCAGACCTGACAGCATCTGCGGAGAGGGATACAGTTGACGTTTTGAGTCCGTATGACCTTTCATCAGAACTAAGACATATAGAAATGAAATGAAATATAAGCTGGTAGAAGGGGGTGGGACAGGAGAGCTTGATAGGGGGCCAGTGATAGGTAGAGGCCAAGAAGAGACTGCCAAAGATGTCATCCACCAAAGGACAAAGGGGTGTTGACAGTGGTGATATTATCTAAAGGATGTGCTCATGGGGACATTAAGAGTAGCAAGCAGGACAAGCTAGTGGCAGATGGCCCTAGTGGGGATGGGGTGGGGGAAAGGGATCGAAATGGGCTAAAAGGTGGAGATGAAACAATAGATCGAAATAAATTTAAAAATAGGAGGGAAAAGAAAAAAATATAGTTGTAAAAATATTATAAATTATTGGAGAAAGGGGAATCGGAAAGGGGGGTGGGGATGGAGGAGAGAGTTCATGATCTGAAATCGTTGAACTCAATATTAAGTCTGGAAGACTGTAAAGTGCGCAGTCGGAAGATGAGGTGCTGTTCCTCCAATTGAGCTTCGCTGGAACATTGCAGCAGGCCAAGGACAGACATGTGGGCATGACAGCAGGGTGGTGTGTTGAAATGGCAAGCGACAGGGAGGTCTGGGTCATGCCTGCGGACAGACCGAAGGTGTTCCGTAAAGCGGTCACCCAGTCTGCGTTTTGTCTCTCCAATGTAGAGGAGACCACAGTCTCTTCTTGGCCTCGACCTCGACTGGCCCCCTATAAAGCTCTCCTGACCCACCCCCTTCTACCAGCTTATATTTCATCTCATTCCTATATGTCTTAGTTCTGATGAAGGGTCATATGGACTCGAAACGTCAACTGTATCCCTCTCCGCAGATGTTGTCAGACCTGCTGAGTTTTTCCAGGTATTTTTGTTTTTGTTCTAGACACTGCATCATAGTTGGTTACACAAGTGTGTTGATAGAGTTTGGCCACCAGTTGCATGCTGGAAAGGATGGGCTCCAAGCGCTGTGCAAGGTCCTGCGCCAAGTTGGTGCAGAACGCGTCCATGCTTCTCAGCATCGAAAACAGGATTTCTAGCAGGCTTCCCAGATCCTAGCACGTTGACGTGCATACCCATCAGGCCTATTCTGTAGCCTGGCCCATCACAGTCGTCATCTGGGTCTGCTGAACCAGATCACATCTGTGTCCTCACCCTCCGGTGAGCTGGCACTTACGCAATCCATGCCTCGCCATGGCTGCAGGAGACTTGTGCCCAGTGTCTCACCACATGCAGATCCCACCTCAGTGTTATCCTCTGGATAACCTCTGTGGGAGCATCTGAGTTGGTGGCTAAAAGTGCGAAATTGAGTGATGGTGTGACTTCATCATCACTGTCTTCTCCCTCTTCCTTCATTGCTTGTACAGGTTGCAGTGCTTGGGTACCTGAAAGGAAAAAAAAGGAATCAGTGTTGAGGGGAGATGAGAAGGTAAGAAATACATGCTTACAGCTTCTGCAGATTGTAAATCAGAAAAGAGTATGGGATGAGGGGAAAGTGAGATGTGAGAAGGAGGATTAGATATGAGTATACTGTCACCTTCAATGAATTCATCTCCACCATTGGCCATGTCCTCAGCAGTGGACCTTTTCATAATGGCCAACACCACCTTTCCGTGAGTGTTAGGACTTGCAGGCCCACCTAGCCCCCTACAGTTAGTTCCTGCAGTCTCTGGTTGTACACCACCTTATCCTGCAAGAGAAAGGGAAGCATTTCAGTGAGTGTTGTGCAATATGTTTGGGTGTGGCTGTCATTTTGAATAGCTGGCAGTGTATGCAAGTTAGATGTGGGTGTGAGGTGTGAAATAATGAACGTACATGAACGTAAGATGCAACATGTTAGGTATGAGTCCTGATAATGATTGTTAGGTGAGCGATGGGGTGTGGTGGATTGAGCAGTGTTTGAGGCTAGTGATGCTTTATTGAGGTTATTAAACTTTGTGCTGCACTGCATTCAGGTCCGCGGGGCTTGAATTCAGGCATTGACCCCCAGTGACTCTGTGCTGCATCTTCAAATATAAACGTTGTATTTCAAATCCATGCATCTCATGTACAGTTAAGTGCTATCTGGCAAGCAAAACAAATGTAAAAGGAAACACTGCGGCCTCCTGGCCAAACAAAATTGCTACATGCTGTAGGGAACTCTTACCTTTTGACACATTAACCCAGAAAATTTAAGTGCTTTTTGTTGAAGCTTTTTTCCAATGATGAATTGTGTTCACCTTGATCAGATGTTGCTGTAACAATTAAATCTAGTTCACATTGAATCATGCCCTATACAGATGTGGCAGAAAGCTAAGTATGGATACATGTTTCAGGTCATAAAGTGTAATTTGGGTACAATAATGTATAAACTGACTTTGTGTGGGCAAGGAGGGGGGGTGGGGTGGGGGGGGGGTGGTGGGTGGGGATAGGTGGAGAGAGGGGGATGGCGGGAAATTCTTGATATCGCAATAGTGAAAATGGGAAAACTGAATAGTTTGGCATCACCTTTTTTTTCCTGCTGCTTCCGCTTGCACAAAAAATGCTTCACCTCATTGCTGAGATTCACCCTCTTTGGGAACAAATGCTTTCTCCAGCATTGGGTTTTTATGTGTGCATTCACACCTAAGGTTTTTTCCTCTTAAAATATGGTGACAAAACTTAAATTTTGTTCAAAATGTAATTCTAATGCTGGGGAAAGGGTGGCTATGGCTTTTGCAGACATCACAACTGGCACATCAAAAGAATGTGTTCAATACTACATGTTTGGTGCACATGACATACTGTAAGTAGTTCACTGATTTTTTTTGATATGGTTTTTAATCTATATATTCATTGTAGTAATTACATAATGTTAGTGGGATCAATTTTAACTTGCTGAAATCAGTGTTAGCGGGACAATAACAGCCTTAAGATAAAAGTTTGTAGACTTCCCACCTCATTAGCACATATGCTGTGCTCATTGCCACTTTATAAGTGGCTTGTCTTTGGGTCACCAAAGCACCTGCCTATTTCAGGAAGTGTGCCCCTTTTAATATACAAATCAAGGTCCATTTGGCATACATAGGACCTAGATGACCATTTTAGGAAAGAAGTTTCATTGTAATGGTGCTGATGTGGCCCTGAAAATGTTAGTTTTTAATTATTTCCGTGGGGCCTGGAGAAGCAGGAGCAGTTCTCTTTATCCCAGGAAAAATAACCTGGGTTATAGTTGCCCTTACTATTTCCCACTGTGATCCTGTGATCGTGACTCCCCTCCACCAACCCCCTCACAAGGCAGGAATTGTATGATAGCTAATTGTGGACTTTATTTCCACACATGTGCGCAAAATAAATAATCTGATTATTTAGTTATTCACATTGCTGCTGTCATGTTGTACATGGCAAATACATTTCATTCATTCATTCATTCATGTGTGCTCTGCCTGAAGGCAGGTCTTTGGCTCATTTTCTGCTGATGCTTTATCCTGAGCCATTTTCTTTGCAGTTTTCTGTCAGTGGTGGTTATGACAAATACACTGAGCCATATTTACTTAGTGATTCATATGAAATGTTTGCTTGTCAAAATATGGGTGAGTGATGCATTGATAATATGCAGGGTAGATTTTCATCTTTATCGCCTCTTAATTGCCCACCTTCATAGAATCTGACCAATTTTCATTTCATTGACAATGGAATAAAACTGAAGTGGATTCTGTAAAGGGGGGAAACCACCTCATCAGCTTTGCTGTCCAGCAAATGAATCTACTCCTATTTTTTTAAAAAAAATCAAAATTCATGGTAGATCAATGTTATTGTGAACAGCATGTGCTATGAGTATCCTATAGGTTCCTACCAAACTACTCTAGAAAATATCTTTATATGAACAAACATAAAAATAAATGTTCTGTTATACATATTGAGGGGACTTTTGTCTGTTCCATTAATACTACAAAAACAGTGAGCTCACTGGCAGCACAGTGAACCAGGTGGGAGCTATACTAAAATATCTAAAACAGGGCCTGTTTACAGGACTCTACACTGTTTTTAAGTACCAATAGGCAGATGACACTCCATCTAATGGTATAGGAAGTAAGATGGTCCCTAAAAAGCTGCAGGCTACTTTGGAAGCAGCAACAAAAAAGTGGTGCTGCTAAGGTTTGTGGAATTGGCAGGAGCATGAATACACATCCTGGCCCAACAAAAATCTTCCCACCTGCTGCTGGCTGCTTGGACCCAGGGGTGGGTGGATGTGGAGAGAAACAGAATTACCTCCCCTCTGAGGGAGTACTTCTGGTTCACCTCTGTAGAGGCACCTCCAGGTTACCCTGATTGGCAAGCTGCCTATCAGTGCTCACTGAGCACTGGAGCCTTGCTGAAATTAAGCAGCTATGGTTCAATTGTGAAATTGGTTTGGGCCTCCTGCTGCTGACATTAGGCAAGTGGTATAATCACTCCGCTTACCACCCAGCCTAAAGGTTGGCCCCATCATGTCTCACATCCACTGACCTTTAGTGCCTCTTTTAATAGTCAATTTTTTTGCATATTCATATTTTATATTCCTCCCTCTCCTTTCCAAATTTTTTTCAGAAGATTTTGTTTGATTATACTTTGGGCTCTTCTCATCACGGAGAATGTGTGATTAAATGAATGCGAACAATATGTAATAGGATAATTTTACAAAGATCCAAAGTGCAGCCATTAGAGAGTAAAAGTCATGTATCGCCAGCTCCTGATGTGATACAATTCAACATTGCACTTAATTTGACACTCCACTAGTGTAGGGAGCCAGATTAATGAGGAATACTAAAGTTTAACCTTCAAATGCATTCATTTTGGAAATCTTGTCCTGTTGTGTTTTATTATCAAATTACATTTCTGCACTTCATTTTGATGGCACTTCATACGTTGCATTAAACACTAAGTGAGCTGCAGCATTTATTATAAATGTAATATTACAGTATGTCAGGCCTCAGTTCATGTTCACTTGCTATGATAGGTAAAGACCAGGTATGCTTTTATTCTGTAAAAAACCCAGATAAATTTGCAGCTTTATTTTATTCACAATTACTGCATTGATGCAAAACAGGGCTATTAGTTGCTCAGCTACAATCTGATGAATACATTAATGAGCTATGAGTAACTCAGCTTACTGGTTACAATTTTGTTTCTAATAACATGTCTTCTTTGAGAACTGATAGACAAACAATGTACAGTGGAATCAGATACAATCTGAACCAGGCAACAAAGGCCTACAAAATTATAAAAGAGAAACCACAGTATCTACATTTTGCAAAAGAACAAATTTATCTTGAATTACTGACTAAATCACTTTGAAGGTGATGTGCAGCTGTTTTAAGAAGAGACAATTGTAGCGCATTCACTACTATCTGAAGTCATTCCCACTGCAGTTCCTTGGAAGACACCAGTTGGGGTCATTGTTGCAAAGTGGATGTCAGCCGTAGCAAAGTAGGCCTGCCAAGTCTCCAACATTTTCCTTACACAAATTTAAAAGAAATTAATGACTCCACCCTATTTCCTCATTAATCTTCTCATGAAAAACTCCTATACTTTGGCAGCTTCAGCCTCATAACAATGAGTGCATAGTGAATGCATTATAAGAATGTGACTTTATTAGCATCCCTATTAATTGAGCTTGACTGTATTATCAAAGTTCATAAATTGTATGAAATATTCTAAAATAATCTGAATAAAATAATTGTCATAGCAAGTGAGATGATCCATATGCATTTGGAGCACGTCAGGAAGTGTCTGTAAAAAGGAAACAATTCGAGCTTGAAAAGCTGGGACAGACTAGGCCAAAATATTTCCAAACTTCCTTTCTGACCTGAAATAAGCAAAACATCTAGGAGAAGGAATTCCTTTATGTGGTTACATAAAGAAATTTTTTATTTATATTGGCGAAGGTTTGTTCTGCACATTATTTCTAGCAAAATTGTTGTAAAAGAGCATTTATATGGTGTTACTAGAAATGCTGAATAGAGGAAATTTTCAAAATGCATTTAGAACACTTTGAGCTGTTTTCTGTCCAACCTCTGATATTGGGGTTCAGTCACTTATTTCCATTAGAATCAAACCTGACCACAGAACAAAAAATTCTGACCCTGCTCATGTTAGTATTCAATGTGTGAGATATACATCAAACAAATCAACAGAGGTTGAGTAAAACTGGGCTGCCTGCTGACCATATTCATGCTTTTTCATTCCTAACAGGCAGTGGCATCATTTTCTCAGCTATAGAGGCCTGTAGATTAAGGGCATATTCATAGCTGAGGTTATTAGCAGAGAAACAGGTCAAACATTTCTAAGCAAATAGATAAAATTAGCTAATATTTCTTAAGTAGTATTCAATTAAAGGCTATTGCACTAAATACTGAAACAGTTCATTAAATCATTAAAAGAGATAGTTATAATACTTGGAAAGTCATTAAAGCATTATTCCCTAACCAAAGAGGTATTGTTGCCTAAAGCACAGTTTAATAAAATTAGATCATATGCTATGTCATGGGGTTTCTACCACTGACATCAACTCAAAATACAGGATTCATGACTGAACTCTTTAATCCAAAACTGATTCCTGTACAAAAATTCTTGATAAGTACAATAAATCGCGTCAGAATTAGGAAGTTCTTATTTAATTTGACATTTGTTTGGGAACCTTATTGAGGTGCAATCCAGTTTGAAAGGCATGAATGGATTATACACCTCCAAATATTAATCTTCAGCTTGTATAGCATTATTGGACTGTTCTGTTAGCTCTTATTTTAAACATGGTTTTTAAAAATAGTTTTACTTTTCAGTCACTGCAAATATTCTAAGCAAGGCAAAAGGGGGGTTCTCTGGAGTTTTCTGTTACATTTTTATTTACATTGCAGTGCCTCATTGAAATGCTGCATGGTAACTTTAAATATGATGGTTCAAGAATAATCTTTGCCCATTGACTAATTGTTACAAAAATGCTTAGTTGGGCAAGGTGTCATAAGTTGTGTATCTGTGGCATTTTCTAGGGGTCAGGATTGTCGGTCTTGAGGAGAGAGTTACAAATGACTAAGACATGATTGCTTCCTGGGAATGTAAAGACAACTGCAGATGGACCACCTCAAGAAATTGTGGGTAAATGGAGATAAAATGGGGAGATAATTGCAGAAATAATGATTTTTTTTTCAAAAACTGAAATATGTTTCCACAGTTTTAGGTACCCCTAACCTAAATACAACAAAAATCAGTAGCAATTCAGCACGTTATATGGGTTTTTAAGTGCATTATGGAATACTTATTTTGTCAGTATATTATTTTCACTGGTTTAAGTTGATAAATAGTTATTGAAGCACAGAATTGGTGCACGGAAAATACTACTAGTTTAATTTAAAACCAGAAAGGTAATGACAATGCCAGAGGATTGAATCATATATTGGCAATGACATACTTTGCATTTCAAAATAATAAATTGGTCCTATGTTAAGCCTGTTCTTGGGCAGTTAATGTACAATGCACAGGAGGTTTGAATTTTTTAATTCATCTTCTCTCCGATAATTTCAGGAAATGAGACAGCACCAGGATAGGTTGGTTTGGGCATGTCTCCAGTGTAAAAGCTATGTCAAATATGGGGACAGCCAACATTTATTTTTTATGATTAATTCTAAAGTAATTCACAGACTAATCAGTTGGTACTGGGTGGTGTGAATACTTTAAAACTAATGAAATAGTTTTATATAGAGTCGGGTGAGACTCAGGTTTTAACAATATAAGATTAGTTTTACATTATGCCCAAAATATTTTTTGCTAAGGTACTGAATGTTACTATGCCATATAAATTAAATGAGTAAACACTGTGTTAAAATAGAGAACAGAGGAATATCATACAAAGATGTTAAGCATGTGTTTGCTAATGCCTCCAGTAGTAATTTCTAGACTTAGAACTTGACAAAAAAAAATCTGAAAAAAATCCTGAATTTCCATGATCTATAACTCTGGCAGGAGATTGGCAGAGTCCCCCATAAATGACTGAACTCATGTGATGGCAGGCGATTGATAAACCCAATAGAATTTCAGGGCCTGTGTATTACATGATCTAAAATATTTACTGCCTGAGAGGCTGTTTGACATTGTAATCTGACTGCTCTGCATGTCCCTGGTGCATGCATGGCATGTCCGTACCTAGAACCCTTCCAAGCATGAGGTACTGCGCGGGCCTTGCCCAGAAGTGGCTGAAGCACTGCATCTGCCATTTTGATGACCTCCAGCTTCAATAGAACTGTCTCCAGCAGTACTACAGAGCCAGATCATGTGCACATTAGGCACAATTTAAACTTTCAATAATTCAAAAAATGTTCTCAGTGCTTATAGAGCCCATGTGGATTCGTGACCCCATCTGAGAAATGACACTAGTTGTGTCTAACCTTGTAAAGGAATAGTAAACACATTACAGAAATAAAGCCACTTCTTGGGTCATGGCAAAACATACTGCTTTTCTCATTAGGAGTGTGATTAAGTATAGGTACTTGTGGTGAAGGGTTGGGTGGTAAGGTCCAGGAGGAGTATGGAAAAAGCATCTCGTGGCTCCAGGAGTAGGGTTGGCTGAAAGGTGGATGAATGACAAGCAGGAGAAGCAATGGGAGGAAACATCAAGCAAGAGGTTTAATTTTCAAAGCCCTTAAGTCATGGCATGGTGAAGAATAATGCAATAACATTGTGTATCTTGAAATGGAGCTGGGAGTGCTCAAACAATGGGAAGAATAATAAATGGATAAGTTTAACTATGACAAACAGTTGTAACAAAAATACCATTAATGCAAATAACCAGTGTTACAGAAAGTAAATGTTGCACATACAGGAAGGGCATGTTATACACTAGTCTTTTAACATAGGATAGATAGGCAGATGGACGGATGACCTAGTGTAACACTGTCAAACAACAGAATTTTAATGTTGTTGTCGTCCTTGCTTTTGAAACTTGTTGGACATTTAGATCCATCTTGTGCAATCTTCATTTGCTGCAGTAAAATTCAGAACTCATTTCTGGTTATTTATACTTCTCACATATCATTACATTTCTGAGAGGTGTGAAGGGAAATCTGGATTGATGTATGTTAATCTGCCTGTTGGTGACTTATTCTATCATTATCAGGGGGTGTTTGATTTAACTTCACAGGCATAATCTTTTTACTGTTGTAGTTCTGGCTTTGTATTCAGTGCTTTTTGCAGTGGCTTTGATCAGGATGAATCAAACATACAACAGTGAGCTTTCAGCACACAAAACACCAGTGAAATAATTCTAAAAATTATAGACAATTCCCCTGAGTACCTCCAGAATGCCATGTATAGAATTTAATCTGCATAGTTCCCATTTACTTTGGGATAATGATTTTATTTAGAGTTTAAACTGCAGCTATAATATATGCTGCTAACGTGGTGGGGAGGTGGTGGTTAAAATGGGAAACGCATCCTCAACCTTCCTTAAAAAGCCACCTCTGGTTTCAGTAGAGGTAGGTTTGGGGTGTGGGTGACCAATCCCCTCTCTGGTTCAGGCCAGTCACAAAATATTTTAAATAGTTTTTTTTATATTTTTGCAGGGTAGACTTCCCGGGACTTGGGAAAACAAGCGGCGAGGGCCGATCAGGAGTTAATTGCCTGCTTGTGGGCCAGGAGGAGGGAGAGTGTTTACCCTTCACCCGGCTCACAAGTTTATCTTTCATACATTAACTGACCCAACTCCCGCCGCCCCCAAAGCTGTCTGATCCCCTCATTCATTGCGTCGTCGGATTTACCTGCCATCCGCTACCCGGCTGTTTCCCAGCCTGGCAGAAATCCACTTAGTCAATCTGATTTACCGTCAGTCGAGAAACCTGTTGAAATAATCTAAAACGAGTTCTGCTGTTAAATTCGCCAAGACCTGCAGGAAACTCTGGGGTTCTCGTCCACAAATCCTTATCCGTTGCCACCGCTCTCTTCCCGACTCCGAGTTCCTAACAGGCCGGTAATCTCCAACCGAAGAGGCTATTTTGTGTAAGATGTGGCATTTGGAAATTATGCGGCGACTGACACAACATTTGTTGAGGCAGTGTCAGGAATGCTCAACCATATAACTTGCTTTGGCCGCAGGTTGCTTTGCATTGCCTTGAACCTTCAAGTGGAAACATTTCTGTCTCAAATATTAAGTGCTATGTTGAAATTGATAACAGAAATTGCGGGTTTGAAAAAAAGTGAGATCTCACTATCTGTATATGTAATAATGTATCTAGCCTAATTAGTTTTTTGAGAATATGCATTTATAATGCTTATACTTGCCCTCAGACTGTGGCGATGCATGACAATAGTTCACAAAGGATTGTCTCAGATACCACAGGACCCGGGATAGAAACGAACTTGATAAAAAATATTATAAATCGCTTGTGGTTTGGAAATCGACCTCAGGACATGGCTGCAGGAGTTTCTCAGGGCAATGTCATAGGCCAGTCATCTTCAGCTGCTTCATAAATGACATTCCATCCATCAGAAGGCCAATCACTGATGATTGCACAATATTTAGTTCCACTGGCAACTCCAAGGATAATGAAGCAACCATGTCTGCATGCAGCAAGACCTGAACAGCATTTGCTCTTAGTCTGATAAGTGATGAGTAACATTTGTGCTATGCAAGTGCTCACTAATGGCCATCTCCAAACAAGGAAGTCTAACCACCTCCTTTTGACTTTCAACTACATTACAATTGCTGAATCCGAATTCCCCACTACCAACATCAAGTTACAATTGACCAGTAACTTAACTGGACCAGCCATATAAATTCTGTGGCTACATGGCACAATTGGTCACCAGTGTGATGGAATATTCCCAACTTGCCTGGATGAGTGCCGCTCCAGCAGCACTCAAGAAGCTTGACACCATCCAGGATAAATCAGCTTGCTTGATGGCACCCCATCATCCACCACCTTAAGCATTCACTCACTTCACCAACAGCACACCATGGCAACAGTGTGTACTATCTAAAAAATACACTGCAACAACTTGTCAAAGCTCCTTTGACAGCACCTTCCAAACCCACAATCTTTATTACCTAGAAGAACAAAGCCATCAGGCGCATGGGAATGCCACCACCTGCAAGTTCCTCACATATCATCCTGACTTGGAAATATACACCATTGTTTTACTGTCATTGGGTTAAAATCCTGGAACTCCCTCCCTAACAGCACTGGTACACTGTTGGTGTACCTGCACTACATGGCCTGCAGCGTTTCAAGTTGGTGGCTCCCACTATCTTTTGAAGGGCAATTAGGGACGTACAGTAAATGCCGGACTTGCCAGCGATGCCCTCATCACATGAACGAATAAAACAAAAAGACTGGACTTAACCGCAAATGTTCTGCTCTTCCCATATCCTTGGATTTTAACTTGTCCTTGTGAAAGGGCAGAAGGACACCTGCTGGATAGCAGGGATGATGTGTCCTTCTTTAAATGTTTAGATCTGGCACCAATGATGTCATCAAGGTCTGGCTTCTATTTTAACTGATGTCCTGAGCAAGGAAACCGCTTATGGTTTTCCTGCCAGGTAAAGATGGCAGGGAAAGGAGCTTGGACATGAAGAGCCCCAAAGAGACCAGCCCAATTAATTTGCTTTTACTTTACTTATGGGGCCAAGTGGAGTTAGTATGCCCTTCTGGGTCCTACACAGAAAGTTTTGGCCTCCCCTGCAATGGGCTTCCCTGGCCCTATCTCTTCCATGTGATTTATCCTTGTGCCTGGACTGTTCCTTATGCTCTTGCTGACTGACATTGCTCTTCTGCCTACTGGCTAGCAGCTACATCCCAGTGAGAAGTTGACTGGGGACATTCAGATGAGGCCCAAGGATTATAATCATGATGCCTAGGTCAGAACAGGTTGTGAGCTGCCTCAGCTCCCACATCCTTAAATCCTCCCCTGAGTTAAATTCCAGGTTTTTAGTTTTCACCCCCTGTATGCAATTCCATGGATGATTGATTAATGCACGTAATGTTCATTTGAAAGTCAGCAAATTGTAATTGTATTTATATAGGAGACTTTCCTTACCAAAGTAGTGGTTGTTAACATCATTGTTTATTGTCATGCTTTTGGAAGATAAGAGTAATTAAAAAAAAACATTTTTAATAGTAAGCCAAAGCATTTTATAATTTGAAGCAGCAAAGTGCCATGTTTGGGTGAAGTAGTGAAGGTTGCCTCAATTTATAATGGCATTTTATAATTGCTTATTTTAACAGTTCCTAGTGTATGTTTATAATTTTCCAGGTTCAAAGTCTATAGTTGTTCAGTAGCATAAGGGCAACAGAATATTTACAGGGGTCCTATATTTCAAGCTTTAGAAACTACATTGAAAAATGTATTATTTCATCACTGTGGCGATTATTACTAACCTTCAAACGACAGCCAGAGACACTGGAAAAACTGAATGGGCTTTCTCATTATTATGTGACACTGGCTGCAAAGTTTGGGGTGAGCTACTGAATTTAATGAGGATGCAATCAAACTGGCTGCTGATGAATAATGGAGGTGACTTGTGTCTCCAATCTCTATTCTTTTGTTTTTAAAAATGTTAATGGATAATTTTCTGATTTGATGTTATTGGAGTCAAGTAACTAACTTGAAAAAAATTTGCAAGATTTTCTGCGGTGCAGACATCTTATGAAAAAACATCTTATAGTATCCTCATGAATGTAATAAAATTCATACAATACTGATTTTCATTGACGTTAGGGTATCAAGGATATGTTTTGAATATCTTGACATATTTTCTCTTTTTTCTGATTGTAAGCACTGAAGCACCTCATAACATTACATCAACCAATTTACGTCTGCATCGAACAGCTGAAGAGCTGGCAGCCATTCTATGGCTGTACATAGATGTGATAATGTCTGTGGAGGAGTAAGAGGACTGAAAAATTGCTGAAAAAAATTGCAAGTGGCACAGAGATGAAACTGCCTGTTTTACCCGTATCCTCCTTTCCTTAGGCTGTCGATTCTCTCATTTCAGTTTCAATTGCTCTTCACCTGGTGCCATTTCTGACTCTTCTGATTTCCTCAAAAGTGTATTTCTCTGCTAGTGCTTGCAGAGTTTAGAGTGCCTGATGGATGCTCACGTGATCATGTTGCTCCCTGCTCCTTGGTGCTAAGATCTTCACCTTGGAACTATAGGAAAACGAGAACATAAGTTAACATAGGGTATGAAGCCAATGGGCTCTGTACACAATAGGCCACTATTTAGATTTGCAGCAGAGTTACAGATAGATACTCATTAGTCACTAGTTGAGTTTAGGTGCTGGCAAGAAGATGAAGGAAAAGAGAGTTGATTATCTGAGTTAACATAAAGCCATAAGGTTGTTTCTTGCACACTCCTTCATTTTCTCCTGCCTCTCTTCACGGTTGAGCATTAAGTGTATGGCTCATCCACCATCAGTCCAGGTTCACTGCTGACGCCTATGTGAAACCTTCTCTTTCGAAATGAGAACAGAGACCCTTAGATCATGAGGTAGCATGAGAAGACACTGACCTGCAATGTGTGGTGATGGCTGAACCTCTAATCATCTCTATCCTACTCTTTAAAATGCTCCTTAAAACCTACCTTTTTAACCAAGCTTTTGATCATTTGTCCTAACATCTAGTTGGGCTGAATCACATGTTATTGTGCTGTGTATTCTATGTACCATTTCTTTAGGTGGCTCAGTATCAAATTTTGTTTGATAACACTCTTGTGAAGTGCCTTGGAATGTTTTACTACATTAATAGTGCCATATTGTTGTTGATCCTCTGCCATAAAAATTGATGTTTTTCACAAGGTCACCTCTTCCACCAAGATCTCCAGGCTCTCCTCTGTGAATGATGTAGATATGACAGCTGCTTCATCCATGTTTAGTTGGCTTCCAACCTAAACCAGCTGCCTCTCTTCAAGGAGTGCAATTACCCTCTAAGAAGTGCAGTGACCCTGATTGACCCCAGCAGAAAAGATTGGGAAATTTAAAAATATAGGTGATGTCTACCCAAAGCCACTAACTTTCATGTTTTCCACAATATTTTGTGCTAGTTCAGGAATTAATTTAGCAGAATCAGGTTCCACACTCATAACTGGCCATACCTGCTGGTCAAAATTGTGAGATTTCACTGATTGCGCGAGTTTAGGAAGGCTCTTCAGATTGCTTTCATTTTGTTGGATACTAGTAGACACATTTTAAAAGTCCTTCATATAAAAAAAAATTAATTTACTAAGAAACGGATTAGTGCCCACTACTGAAGTTATTAAATAATTCACTTTTTTAAGCCATTTTCAGTGATCTTAAATCAGATTACTCACAGGTGGATGACTGGACACTGGTTCTAAAGGTGCTTATTTTTGGTGAAAAATCTATTTTCAGCTCTATCAATAAAACAGCATCAAGTTACCATGTAAATAAATGAATACTTTGTATTGGAAAGAAAAAAAATGAAATGATTACATTCTATTATGCTGCTCAGTTATGCTGGTTCAAGGAAGATTTTACATTTGTGGTCATGCAAATAAATTTTGGTGGAAACTTGAAGCATAACCAAAGGCAATTTCAAACACATTAAATTCCCTGTTTGAGTGGAATGGGCCTATACTCTTTGGAGTTTAGAAACATGAGAACTGATTTCATTGAAACTTATAAGATTCTGAGGGGGTTTGACAGGGCAAATGTTGAGAGGCTGTTTCCTTTAGGTGAAGAGTCTAGAACTGGGGGTTATAGTCACAGGAAAGGTGGTTGACCATTTAGGACTGAAATAAGGAGAAATTTCTTCACTCAGATAGCTGTGTATTTTAGAAATTCACTACCCAGAGAGCTGTGCTTGCTCAGTGGTTGATTATATTTAAAGTTCAGATCAACAAACTTTGAGACTCTAGTGGAATCAAGGGATGTAGGGATAGGATGGGATGGTCTAGTTGAGGTCAAAAACCAGCCATAGTCTTATTAAATGGCACAGCAGACTCAAGGGGCTGTGTGGCCTACTCCTGCTCCTTATTTTTCATGCTGTTATGATTGTAGTCAAAATGGAAACTCAAACCCTATATGTTCCCTCCCTTTCCAATTTGCTGTTGTTTAACTCTGAGCCAGCCAGCAAAGTATGTTGGTAAAAAATGTGACATTACAGGAAATAAGTGTGACACTTACAGGAAGTACATATAATATTCTTGGTACGTTGTGCTAACAGAATATTCAGAGTCTGCTGAGGTAAGAAAAACATTAACTTTATTGGCACAGCTCTTACTGTGGCTACATCTTGCCATGAGGTCTACAAGAGAGAGCAAGATCATGTGACCTTGTATCACTTTCTGTGATGAAGTATACTGTGCCTCATTAGCATATCATACAGTTAGAATTAACTTATACTACATCTCCCCCAAGTCTCTGACTTCCATTTTTTTATAGGGACAACCACTGTGGTGGTTTCACTAGTCTACCCAAACAGGCCCTCTGCTCCTTTGGAGGAGATTAGGAATTTGAATCCTGCCTGTAGCCTCTCAGAGTGTACTGGGAAGAAGGGGAATTGGCAGATGACTCCGGTTCACCAATCTTTTAGTTATTCAGGTAGATGAATGCAGCATCTGTGGTCTGTTCAATTGTGTAGATGACTGCTTTGACAGTGTAGGATGTTGCTTCTGTGTGGCAATTAGTGCAGATCTGTTTCGTCTCACTGTCCCATTATCTGTTTGGATGAGGTAGGAAAGTGGATGTGGTGTCTGTTCAACCACTTGTCCATAGCGAGCTTAGTCTCAGGTCCAAGCTGCCTCTCCTGGTGGCAGGTTGCGTGCTTTGTAACTTTGTCATAGTTCCACATCTGGTTGGAACAATACTCATCCTCTTTCTCCCTCACCTTGTCCAAGTCATCAGCTTGTACATGCAGCATGAGTGTGTGTGAGAGTAGGGAGTTGAGTTTTCAGTCGTCTTCCCATTAGGAATTCACCATTTTGGAATGGAGTTTAATGATAGCTCAGAAGTGCAAGTTGGATGTCACCATTCTTCTTCAGCAATGTTTTCACTGCACGCACTCCTCTTTTGCTTCACCATTGAATTGAGAGTATCTTGGTGAATTGGTAATATGGACAAATCCATATGATGTTGTGAACTCTTTAAAGTATTTATGGGCGACCTGTGGTCCATCGTCTGAGATTACAAGGTCTGGGATCCCTTGTGTTGCAAATATCTCCTTCAGTGATGTAACCATCGCTTCAGAAGTGTGACCCTGCTGTTGCTTAACTTCTATCCATCTTGAGTGGTCGTCGTCTACTATGACCAAGAACATCTTGCCTATGTGTTTGAAGAGGTTAATCCCAAGATGTTTCCATGGAAAGGAAGGTGACATGAATGGTTCTCCTGTCTCCTGACGATGAAAAGCACAGGTAATAGTTTGATATCATAGCTTCCAATGACTTTGGGAGACCTGGCCACCAAATAGAATATCTTGCTCTGGCTGGACATTTTGTGATGCCCAAATGTCCTTGGTGCAATTGTTCTAGTATATCGAGTCTCAAAGCTCTCAAAATGACCAATTTCACATCATAGACAAATAAGTCATCAACTAAACTGAGGTGTTCTTTCTGTTCATACAATTCTCTGAGAATGGGATTGTGTGGCATATATGCTGGCCATCTTTTGACGCAATACTTTCTGACCTGTGCACATTTTGTGCACCTTTGATTTCATTCAGTTGCTGAGTTGCTGCTTGTAGAGTTGTGGTTATTGTTGATGCTAAGGTTTCCCCCTCTTCAACAAGGACTACATCACCTTGATCAGGCCTTGCCACTGGGATATGGGACAAAGCACCTGCTGAACCACAAAAATCACAGAATTGTTTTGGTGCAGAAGGAGGCCATTTGGCCTATCGTGTCTGCACCAGCCCTCCAAATGAGCAACTCATCTACTTCCATTCTCCTATCTTCTCCCTGTAATCCTGCACATTATTTCTTTTCAATTAACAGTGTAATTTCCTTTTGAATGCTTCAATTGAACCTGCCTCCACCACACTCCCAGGCAGACCATTCCAGATCCTAACCACTTACTGCATGAAAAAGTTTTTCCTCTTATCACTATTGCTTCTTTTACTAATTACTTTTCTGTGCCCTCTCATTCTCGACCTTTTCACGAGTGGGAACAGTTCCTACCTAAATGTTCTGTCTAGACCTCTCATGATTTTGAATACCTCTATCAAATCTCCTCTTAGCTTTCTTTTCTCTAAGAAAAACAGTCCTAAATTCTGTATCAAAAACAGAAAATGCTGGAAAAACTCAGCAGGTCTAGCAGCATCTGTGGAGAGAGAAACAGAGTTAACGTTTTGAGTCTGTATGACCCTTTAAAGCCTAACTTTTCTAACCTGTCTTCATAACTGAAGTTCCTCTTCCTAGGAACCATTCTTGTGAATCTTTTCTGCATTCTCTCCAGTGTCTTCACATCCTTCCTAAAGTGTGGTTCCCAGAGCTGGATGTAATACTCCAGCTAAGGCCGAACTAGTGGCTTATGCAAGTTCAACATAACCTCCTTGCTCTTGTGCTCTATGGCCCGGTTAATAATGCTGTGGTCTGCTGTTTTCCTGGAACATACTCTGTCTTTGCATCAAACCTCATTAACCTTGGTCTGAGTCATTGTACTCATGGAGACATTTTTGCTAACTCCTTAGAATTTGAAGTGTCACGAAGTGTTTATGGTCTATCTCTATCTTGACGTGGAGACCACAGATGGCATAGCTTGAACTTCAGGTTCAACTGCTTTGTTCAGTTGGGTAAGATCTACATAAAAGAACACGATCTGCAAACCTTTCACAAGCCCATGTAGCAGCTAACGCTTCTTTCTGTATCACTACATATCTCTGCTCAGTCTCTGTCAGTAAACAGGATACGTAGTAAACGGGTTTACGCTTTCCATCCATCCGTATTGGAAAGAATACAGCTCTCAGTCCTGTTGAAGATGCATCTGCAGCAAAGATAGTGAGAAGCTCTGATTCATAGTGAGCTAAAACATCAGGTGATAGCATCTTTTTTATTTTCTCAAACAGCCCCTGTTGTGCTTCTTCCCAGCACCATGTATTGTCTTGTCATAACAGTTGATGTTGTGGCTCATTGACGACTGCTAGGTTGGGCAAGCACTTTCCAACTTAGCCTACAATATCCATGAATCTCTGGAGCTCAATCACATTCTGAGGAGCTGGAACCTACTTGATTGCCCTTGTCCTCTGTGGATCAACTCTGATACCAGGTACGACCACAATATACCTAGGGAATTGACAGTCAGCTGCAAGAATTCACATTTTTTGAGTATAAGCCCTGCTTCCTGTAGGTATCGCACTACACCTTGCACTCTAGTGTCATGTTCTGTTTGAGTGGATCCATGGATCAGAGAATCATCCATGAGACATACGATTCCAACCAGACCTTCTAGGTTACTTGGCATTATTCTGTGGAAGATTTCTGGCGTTGATGTGATGCTGAAGGGTAATTTATTGAAACAAAACCTCCCAAACAGTATAATGGAGGTTCTGAGCAACTTAGACTCTTCATCGCAAGGGGCAGTTGCCAAAAACCACTATTTGCATCTAGCTTCGTGAAGATTGAACACTTTCTCAATTTTGCTTAGCTCTCATCCACAGATGACATAGGATGAACTTCATGTTCAACTGCTTTGTTTAGTTGGATAAGATCTATGTAAATTCTGATAGATCCATTTTTAGCACTGGGACCATCTTTGAGCTCCAGCTTGTTGGTTCTGTGACAGCTGAAATAACCCCTTGCTTCAACATAGAATCAATTTCCTTCTTTACCTTTGGCAAGAGTGATGAGGAACTTTCCTGGGTGTAAACAGACACACTTTCTTCATTCCTGGATGTAGAGTGATGTGGTATGCTGTCTTTAGGTTTCGTAATCCTGTGAACAGTTATGGAAATTCAGCTCTGATGTTTTTAGGCTGATCTTCTCGACTTTCCAGTTCCTGTACTCTGCCAATCAGATGTAAGTTGGTACAGGCTTTCCTGCTTAAGAGTGAACAACTCTAGTTCAGGATCAAATTTAAAGTTTCAGTGATTCTTCTCTATCTGTATTTAATTTATCCATTCAGTTGCCCATGGACCTTAAGTTCTATACCTCCTGGCCTGTGTAGTTATTTGGATGATGATTAAAGAGAACTTTTCTCCAACCACTGTTCAACATCCGAAAGAACTGAAACTGCTACACCTGTGTCTAACTTAAAGTGTGTCTTGTTTTCCTGTGCTAGGATATCAACACTTCAGTAGCTTTTGCTTGGTTCCTGGATCTCCCCAAGGAAAGGCTTCTCAATATCATTGATATCTTCTATTTCATGGATGTTTTCACCTTTTGAAGGCTTCTCTTTTTGCCTATTCAATGCAGGCTTCTCGCTGTGACATGCAGCCGGAAATGACCCTTCTTTCTGCAAAAGTGGTATTCAGCCTCTTTGGCGGGACAATTTTCGGGCCTGTGTTTTTTCCCGCCACACCAATTACAATTAGCTGAGTGTTATGACTGATACAGTTGGTAAAGTGGAGTTATTTAAAAATCCCAGAGGGACTCTTCAAACAACTGTCATAACCTATAATTTTAAGTGTTATGTTTGAGATGCGATTCAAAATTCAGGAATCAGACTATTAGTTCTTGAGGTTTTACATTTAACTAATTGAAACATTTTATTAATTTACACAGGTTAAAAATATATATGCACATGGCTACAAATTACTACTATCATAACTTTTAACAAATTCCCAAACTAATCTCCATTAAGGCAACAGCAACCCATAGACTTAACCAAACACCAGGCAAAGCATTTTCACCTTATGAATTCAAAATGAAGTTCTTTTCACTGTGGAGCCAGTGGGAGGCTTGCAGCTGCCTTTTGATCTTACATTGCCTCTGCTCTGCACACCCGAAAACTACTGAAGTTATACCTACCACCACTGATTGAATTCAAATTCTCATTGTCTCACCAGTCTCTTTGAACTTTACCTTTTAACAATCAAACCCCGTTTATTATAGCAATTTTATTAGTAATAAAACATATGGCTTGGTAGCTGCTAGAAAGGTGTCAAGTTTTCACCCCACTTCTTGAATGCTCTATTCAAAAAGTGCAAATGCACGCTATCTCTCTTACATATCAAAACTAGTACATATCAAAGCACCCAGACTAGCTGGCTTTAACCCAATTAAGACACACCCACAGACTAAACCTGTATTTTAAAAGAAAAATATTTTCCAAAATATTATATACATTAATAGCTTCATGATACTGAGACAGTTAATGGATGTACTTCCTGCCTCCCTTGCTTTTTAGCAACCATTTCTGTGCTTCTAAATTTAACATACTCTACTGAGTCAGCCGTGTTTGGGATATGGTTCTCCTTGTCACCCCGAATCACCGATCAATTTTGCTTCCTGACCTCAGCTTGTCTGCTCAGCTGAATTGCCTTTGCTAAGGTTAAATCATCCACTAACTGCAAGTGATTGGACAATGCTTCATCCAAGACTTTGACAACAATTCTGTCCCTGATTACTTCATCTTTTAAGCTGCCATATTCACAGTTCTCTGCAAGTCTACACAGATCATTGATAGAAGTAGATAGGTTGAAGTAGGCATTGAGTGCTTTTATTACTTAATCATACCTAGCGTTTTATGCATTGATCCCTTCCCCGAATAGGATATTGTCTGCACAGTCACCCATTGAATACATTAGTGTACTGACCCACTTGCTGTTCAGCTTTGCCATGAGGCCTGATGTGGTGTGATACTTGGCAAATCTTCTGTGCCAATTCAGCCACACTTCTGCCTGGTTGAGACCTGCAACCTGCTCGAAGCTTTCTGGTGATGGAAGAGACTCGCTGTCACCATACCATTTTCTTGGTCCCATTGTGCTAATACAGAATATTCAGAGAGTCTGCTGAGGTAAGGAAAACTTACTTCAAAAATTAACTTCAATGAACACCACTTACTGAGGCTTCATCTTGTCATGAGGTCTACAAGACAGATGTTACATCACTTCCTGTGATGATGGTGCTGCATTTTATTAGCACATCACACAGTTATAATTAACCCCTTATACTAAGTGCAGATGTACTCATGACAAATATTTATGTATATGAATGAGCAGACACATAGACAAATATACACACAGATAAGGGGAGGTGATGGCGTTGTGGAATTGTCACTGGACTAGTAATCCCAGGGTAATGCTTTGGGGGCCCAGGTTAAAATCCCGCCATGGCAGATCGTGGAATTTGAATTCAATAAAAATATGGAATTAAAAGTCTAATGATAACCATGAAACCATTGTCGATTGTTGTAAAAACCCATCTGGTTCACTAATGTCCTTCAGGGAAGGAAATCTGTCATCCTTACCTGGTCTGGCCTACATGTGACTCCAGGTCCCAGACCAACAGCAATGTGGTTGCCTCTGAAATGGCCTAGCAAGCCGCTACAAAGTCACAAAAAAGGAATGAAACCAGACGGACCACCCAGCATCGACCTAGGCATTGGAAATGACAATGGCAATTGCAGCCCTGTTGACCCTGTAAAGCCCTCCTTACTAACATCTGGGGGCTAGTGCCAAAATTGGAAGAGTTGTCTCACAGACTAGTCAAGCAACAGCCTGAGCTGTTATCCTCACAAAATCATGCCTTACAGGCAATGTCCCAGGGTCCACCATCACCATTCTTGGGTATGCCCTGTCCCACAGGCAGGACAGACCCAGCAGAGGTGCTGGCACAGTGATATACAATTGGGAGGGAGTTACCCTGGGAGTCCTCAATATCGACTCCGGACCCTGAAGTCTCATGGCATCAGGTCAAATATGGGAAAAGAAACCTCCTGCTGATACATACCGCTCTCCCTTGGCTGATGAATCAATGCTCCTCCATGTTGAACATCACTTGGAGGAAGCACTGAGGGTGTCAAGGGCACAGAATGTACTCTGGGTGGGGGACTCAAATGTCCATCACCAAGAGTGGCTCCGTAGCACCACTACTGACCGAGCTGGCCGAGTCCTAAATGACATAGCTGCTAGACTGGGTCTGCGGCAGGTGGTGAGGGAACCAACAAGAGGGAAAAACATACTTGACCACATCCTCACCAACCTGCCTGCCACAGATGCACCTGTCCATGACAGTATTGATAGGAGTGACCACTGCATCGTCTTGTGTGTGGAACTACCACCATGCTAACTGGGATAGATTTCGAACAGATCTAGCAGCTCAAGACTGGGCATCCATGAGGCGCTGTGGGCCATCAGCAGCAGCAGAATTGTACTTGAACACAATCTGTAACCTCAGGGCCCGGCATATCCCCCACTCTACCATTACCATCAAGCCAGGGGATCAACTCTGGTTCAATGAAGAATGTAGGAGGGCAAGCCAGGAGCAGCACCAGGCATACCTAAAAATGAGGTGTCAACCTGGTGAAGCTATAACACAGGACTACTTGTGTGCCAAATAGCATAAGCAGCAAGTGGTAGACAGAGGTAAGCGATCCCACAACCAACGGATTAGATCTAAGCTCTGCAGTCCTGCCATATCCAGTCATGAACGGTGATGGAAAATTAAACAACTCACTGGAGGAGGAGGTGCCACAAATATCCCCATCCTCAATGATGGAGGAGCCCAGCACAGCAGTGCAAAAGATAAGGCTGAAGCATTCGCAACAATCTTCAGCCAGAAGTGCTGATTGGATGATCCAGCTCGGCCTCAGTGCTATCAAGTGGCACTTGCTTAGCAATAACCTGCTCACTGATGCCCAGTTTGGGTTCTGCCAGGGCCACTCAGCTCCTGACCTCATTACAGCCTTTGTTCAAATATGGACAGAAGAGCTGAACTCCCGAAGTGAGGTGAGAGTGACTGCCCTTGACATCAAGGCAGCATTTGACCGAGTGTGGCAACATGGAGCCCTAGCAAAACTGGAGTCGATGGGAATCAGGGGGAAAACTCTCCGCTGGTTGCAGTCATACCTAGCATAAAGGAATATGGTTGTGGTTGTTGGAGGTCAGTAATCTCAGCTCCAGGACATCACCGCAGGAGTTCCACAGGGTTGTGTCCTAGGCCCAACCATCTTCAGCTGCTTCATCACTGATCTTCCTTCCATCATAAGGTCAGAAGTGGGGATGTTTGCTGACGATTGCACAATGTTCTGCACCATTTGTGATTCCTCAGATACTGAAGCAGTCCATGTCCAAATACAGCAAGACCTGGACAATATCCAGGCTTAGGGTGACAAGTGGCAAGTAACATTCGCGCCACACAAGTGTCAGGCAATGACCATCTCCAACAAGAGAGAATCCAACCATCGCCCTTTGATGTTCAGTGGCATTACAATCACTGAATCCCTCACTATCAACATCCTGGGGGTTACCATTGAGCAGAAACTGAACTGGACTGGCCATATAAATACTGTGGCTACAAGAGCAGGTCAGAGGCTAGGAATCGTGTGATGAGTAACTCACCTCCTGACTCCCCAAAGCTTGTCCACCATCTACAAGGCACAAGTCAGGAGTGTGATGGAATACTCCCCACTTGCCTGGATAAGTGCAAGACTGAAGAAGCACAACACTGAAGAAGCTGGACACCATCCAGGACAAAGCAGTTCGTTTTGGCACCACATCCACAAACATTCACTTCCTTCACCACCGATGCACTGTAGCAGCAGTGTATACCATCTACAAGATGCACTGCAGGAATTCACCAAGACTCCTTTGACAGCACCTCCCAAATCCATGACCACTACCATCTAGAAGGACAAGGGCAGCAGATAAATGGGAACACCGCCACCAGGAAGTTCCCCTCCAAGCCACTCACCATCCTGACTTGTACATATATCGCCATTCCTTCACTGTCACTGGGTCAAAATTGTGGAACTCCGTTCTTAACAGCACTGTGGTTGTACCTACACCACATGGCCTGCAGTGATTCAAGAAGGCAGCTCACCACTACCTTCTCAAGGGCAACTAGGGATGGGCAATAAATGCTGGCCCAGCCAGCGAAGCTCGCATCCTGTGAATGAATAAAAAAGATGCAGAAGGCAGACAAACACAGATACATACCGACAAACAGATATACATACATACACAGAGATAAATATACAGATAGACATAGAGAGGATCAAGTCATCCTCTTTTTGATTGACTTGGACTTGCACCCTGTCTACCTACCCTGTCTCACATATCATGCAATTCATTTGAAAGAATATATCTGTGGTTTCATATCTGTACATTTCCAGATACCTGAAAACAATCAGTTGCACAGCAATTGATTTATCATGGAAGATCCAAAAATCTGTTTTCTCCACCATTTGTGCGTCCCATTATAAACTCAGGTTGCTATGTTGACAACCTGGACAACAGAAGTTGTGAGCAGAATGCTGAGCCATAGTGGTGATGTACTACACATTACAAACATAACAAAAAGAATGGGAAGCTTCGTATGAAATATCTTTAAGCAGGTTTGTCATTGTGAGTAGTCTCAATCTCAGAGATGTTGGTAAATCGTTGCTGGGTTGTTCTGCTTATCACTGTTATTGTCACAATCCTAATATTTTCTTCAACGGTGGCAACTACTGGCATTTGCAAGTATGAAATTGTTGCTAGCACTGGGTCCTTAAAAGATACAGAATCCCTTTTGATTGCTGCACAATTTTGATTCACCATTGCAAAATAATTTGACATGGTCCTTGGGAGGATAAAACATTATGAGGAAGCTTCAAAGTAATCATCAAAGCTGCTGGCAGTTATGGTTTAAAGGGTACATTTCTGAACTCTTTGGAATGCTCACATGAAGAAAAACTGCAGAATGTACAAAATGTATTACAGATACTTGACTCATTTTAAAGTTACATTGAGATTTGAATGAGCAGTCAGCCGGCTGTTGATCTTTATCAGATCCTATGGCTACTCATCCTCATCTTTTGTTCAGATGTTTTGACTTGACTTTAATGCTTTCTTTATACAGATGTAATCCACCAACAACAACTTACATTTATTTATCTGCAATATTTTAAAATATCCCACGGTGTTTCTTAGGAGCGATTATCAAACACAAATTGATAGCAAATCACGTAAGGTGATATTAGGGCAGATAGCCAACAGCTTGGTCAAAGATTTAGGTTTTAAGGAGCATTTTAAGCAGGAAAGAGAACTAGACAGGCAGGGTGCTTCAGAGATAGAATTCTCATGAGCTGAAGGCATGGCTGCCAATGGTGAAGAATGGATGAAGGGCTAACTGTGAGAAGCCAGGACAATGTCTTTGAATTTTGCAGTTAGACTAGCTAACTTTGGATAAAATTAATCTTCCAGATGAAACCTGAAGGAGATGATCCACCCTTTAATGTAAGCTTCAATTAACTGAATGGGAGCACAGTGTCCAACTGTAGCTATTAAGTTACACTAATACAATGAAATTTACTCTCTCAGCAGGGTTTTTTAAAATAAGAATTTATCAATTCAGCTATTTTTGAATTTCTTCATTTATCCTAATATGTTGGATAATACTGTCAATAGAAGGTTTAGATATTCAGAGTAAAAGTGCACCACACTATCAGGACAGGTGCCAACTGCCTGGGTGGAAGTGGTAGAAAGTGTGTCCTCATTATCCCACATCTGTAGGACATGAAGGCAAATAAAATAAGTTTTCAAAATCAGGAAAAGTGCCAAGGCAAAAAGTGTAAGAATTTGGAAACTATTAATCCTACACCATAACACATGTGCCACAAAATCTTTATTCTTAACCTAGTGCACCATCAGTGAGGCAGAATACGAAGCATGAAGGCAACCTTTCAGCTCTTTCACATGTTTCCTTGTTGTGTGGGACATGCTTTGTTGTTGGCACTGAAACAGCTTGTAATGACACACATCAATTTTGTACAATATGATGATGCTGTTGGCAGGTTCTTTATAGCAAAGATCATGAAGATGCTTATCTCTGTGATAGTTGGCATGATCGTTGGTGACTGAAGAGGGAAATTCTTGATCTGCAGGTCCTTGAGCAGTTGAACACAGGAACTTCTTGGTTGGAGGCTGTGAGGTTCATGGGAAGAGACAGTAAGATTCAGTAAGAAACATTCAAAATCAGAACTGCACGTATTATTAAAACATGCATTCCTTTATTCTCCTTCAAGACTCTCTCTGCTGGTACATGGATATGGTAGACTTAAGTGGACAAAATGCATAATGAACTTTTCAATACACTACAGATGGTCTCTTCTGTGGTCTGTGCCTTTCTTCAGCAGTTTAGAGTCCGTTTGTTTTGAACTTGTAGGTTGCTTTCCTGGTTGTTATGTGCCAGTTGTGTTTGTTGGCAGCACACCCATTAGTCAATGTCAGCCAGAGAGAGCTTTCTATTCAGTTGGTCTTTGAAGCGTTTATGAAGTGTAACTTGATCTCACTTGCTGGTGCATAGTTCACCATAAAGCACTGCTTCTGGCATTCTGGGATTGTCCATGCCCTGCCCAGCATAATTGGCATCGTAAGAGATTGTATTCAATGCCAGACAGATGTGCTCTGTGGAGGACTTCATTGTTTGTGATGTATTCCTGATGTTTATGATGGATTGCAAACAGCATTGATGGAAGTGCTCCAGCAAGCGTATTTGTTTTTGAGATGAGAAGAAATTTTTTCTCTCAGAGGGTTGTGAATCTTTGGAACTCTCTTTCCTGGACAGTAGTGGAGATAGGATCATTGAATAATTTTAAGGCAGAGCTAGATAGATTCTTGACTTACAAGGAAGTCAAAGGTTATTGGAGGTAGGTGGAATGTGGAGTTGAGGCTACAATCAGATCAGCCATGATTTTATTGAATGGTCGAGCAGGCTCAAGGGGCCAAATGGCCTACTCCTGCTCCTAATTCAAATGTTCGTATATTTTCTGTGCAGAACCTATAATTCTGACCCATATAAGAGGGTGGTGATGGCAACTTCTGTAAGCTTGAGTTTAGGTAGAAATGCAAAGTGAATGGTTTCTCTAGACACACTTTGAGCGGTGGCCAAAGGAGCTATTGGGCTTTGACTTTGGATTGTCTATGTCCTTGTTGACAGTGGCATCATCTGACATAATGCTACCTAGATAGGTAAACTGTTTACTTCATTAAGGTTGCTGTTGTAAGTGCTGATCTGGAGTGGATTGTAATTTCCTCAGGGCCACGGCTGGTGCAGCACTTCTGATTTCTTTAGGCTAATAATAAGGCCAAAGGCATTTTCTGCCTCAGAGTAACAGTTTACAATGAGCTGCATTGCCTCCTCCATGTGCCAAAAGGTTGCAATTGTCAGCAAATAGAAGCTTCACATGGAGCTCCTAGAACCATAGAAAAGTTATGGTACAGAAAGAGGCCATTCAGCCCATCGTGTCTGTGCTGGCCAAAAAGAGAAACAAAGAAACTAACTGCTAATTTTAATCCCACTTTCCAGCACCTGGTCGTAGCCTTGCAGGTTACAGCACTTCAGATGCAGATCCAGGTACTTTTTAAATGAGTTGAGCGGTTCAGCCTCTTTCCTCTGTCCTCTCTAATTCTTCTACCAATCACCTTAAATCTATGGTCCTAGTTAATTGACCCCTCAGTTAGGGGAAATAAGTCTTTCCTGTCTACCCTATCTAGGCCCCTCATAACTTTGTACACCTCAATTAGGTCACCCCTTAGCCTCTTCTGTTCTAAGGAAAACAACCGTAGCCTATCCAATCTCTCCTCATAGCTGCAATTTTCAAGCCCTGGCAACATTCTTGTAAATCTCCTCTGCACTGTCTCCAGAGCAATTATGTCCTGCCTGTAATGTGGTGATCAGAACTGTACACAAAATTCCAGCTGTGGCCTAACCAGTTTTATACAGTTCCATCATTACATCCCTGCTTTTGTATTCAATACCTCACCCAATAAAGGAAAGCATTCCATATGCTTTCTTGACCACCTTGTCCACCTGTCCTGCCACTATCAGGGACCTGTGGACATGCACTCCAAGGTCTCTCACTTCCTCAACCCTTCTCAACAACTTCCCATTTATTGAGTATTCCCTTGTTTTGTTTTCCCTCCCCAAACGCATTACGTCACACCTTTCCAGATTGAATTCTATTTGCCACTTCTCCGCCCACTCAACCAAATCATTGATATCATTCTGGAGTTTACAGCTATACTCTTCACTATCAACTACACAGCCAGTTTTTGTGTCACCTGTAAATTTCCCAAACATGCCTCCCACATTTAAGTTTGTGATTTTGGTATGTGCCAAGAGTCATTGCAGGTTGAAGAGACCGCTGTATGTTCGAAAGTGGATGTAAATGCCCCCTGTCAAGCCAGCCATTGCCTCTTGAAGCATCATGCTGAAGAAAATAGAGCTTTGGAGATAGGGAAGTTGTCTGAGAAGGCTTCATTCTGTTTGACCTGACCTTTTTGGTTTCATGCAGTTGACGGAGAATGGCGAGGAACCTTGGAGAGCATGCTGATCTCTCTAGATGGTGTCTTCCAAAGCCCATCCCAGTTGACTGTATTGAATGCCTTTGTGAGATTTACAAAAGCAGTGTACAAACCCATGTTTTGTTCTCTACATTTCTGTTGGATCTGCCTAAGCATAAAGATCTTGTCTGTTGTTCTCCTATTGGATCTGAGTTCACACTGACTTTCAGGGAAGCTTTCTCCAGTTATTCTATTGGAACAAATCTATTTAGAAGCACCCTGGCAAAGATTTTATCTGCAACGGAGAGTAAGGTGATGCCTCTGTAGTTTGAACAGTCAGATTATACAGACTTACAAAGTACACTTAGTTAAGAATGGGAAACACACGGCATAATGAGGGAAAAATCACGCTACTAATCCCCTTACCCTTGTCCCACCCCCAAAACCTAACTAAATTGAACTAGGAGAGGTCAGGGATCATGCTCACCAACCCAGGGTTCCTTGACAGTTCGAAATCTAGTCAGGTAAGCTGGTTGCAGTTTTGGGGTACGCTGTTTGTGTCCTCTGGGGCCTGCCGTCCCCACGTGGTCCTGGTCTTTGGAATCTGCGAAGGTTCTTCAGTTGAGTGGAGGACGCGGTTGTGGGTGGTCGATCTTCGTGGAGGGCTGCGGTTGCGGCCTTGTTGTCTTCAGTTGAGCCTGCCACCCTGTGCCCCTCACCGTGATGTTGCCTGCGGGCCTGCAAACCTCCAGATCTCCTTCCTCCGCTTGGCTCAGCTCCCTGCTTAAACTCGGCTTCAACCGCTTCCAACTGCCCACCCTCCTGCTAGCTGGTTTCTCCCTCTCGTAACTGACTGGGCAGTTATACTGTCTTTCCAATTTCTTATCGGAATCCAAATCAAGGTTAGTTCTTTGTTTGATTTTGGTGGGCTTCTCCCGGTGATTGTTGTCTCATTGTTTTTAATGGGCTCGCATGATGTTTATCATTGTCTTCCTGTCCTAGTAACTAGTTTTGAACTGAAAGCCATTGTATGTGTGGAGTATTGATAGGTTCGCATAATTGAATTGATTGTGCCTTCCTGCCTTAGTAGTTAGTAGCGATTATTTATGCAAGATTTTTGATGGGCTTCAGTTTCGTGTGAGGTGAAGTCTTTCTCTGGGTTGATTGTATTAAAGGGAATAATGCATATTCTGTCTCCTCTCATTGTCTGGTTTCAGACAAAACAATCCACACTGCACTCAACACGCCCAGACATGTCCAGCCCCAGGCCTTCATGGGCCCAGCCTCCTGTCTGCAGGGTTTTACATTTAACTCAACAGTTTAAAAGTCCAAAAGTCATATCCTTGTTGATGATGTGAAAAATGTGGGAATTTTGAGAACCCTTCAGCACACAGGAATATAATCCAAAAGGTGTCTGTGCTTTGAGCATGGATGCCTACATGTGGTCTTCAATCTGGCTTTCTGCTGGAATAGAGAATTGGTAATGTTGAATTCGTGCTCTGTGCAGAATTCCAGCTGAAGTCAACCATTGTTATTATAGTTGCCAATGTCATGTGTGCTCAAGACATCTTGTCTATGCTCTTAGTCACACCCAATTCTTGATTTAAATCTCCAAGTATGATGAGCTTATCCTTGGGGACAACCTTCAGTAGCAAGTTATGCAGGTCATGGTATAAGCCTTCTTTGGTTACTATATCGGCTTGTAGGATAGGAGTATATACACTGATAATGATGGCGAATGATGGTTTGTTCTGGATTGGTAGTCATAGCAGTATGAGTCAATCAGAAAAAACAGTGGGGAAGTTCTGAAGCCTGGAAATGGGGTTCTGAATCATAAACCCAACACCTGAGAGGCGTTGTTCATCTTTACCTTTCTCGGATGAGAAAAATGTATAACCTGCTCCATGCTCTGTCAATGGTCAATAGTCTGCGAAATGAACTTCACTGAGTGCTGCAATGTTAATATCCAGCCAGCTGAGCTTTCTTGCTATTAGCATGATACTTCTTTCAGGATGTCTGTGGTCATCTGAATCTGACGTTGTGCAAAAATTCTAGCATGGAAGTTTCAAGATGTTTTGTCTCTTTTGGCTTTACCTTTTCCTTATGCACCATGGTAGGAGATGTTCAATGGCTGCAGTAAGCCAACCAGGTAAATTGAGACAAGTAACGTTCAGGCTACTTTTTCTAAGCCCATCTCCATTTGGAGCAAGCAGTGCTATCCCTAAAAAAGGTTACTTGGTAACCCAGATGCTGTCTGATGATGTTGTTGTCTCTGGTCAACAGTCAAATGACCCATACTACTGAGCCACCTACATGCGGGATTGAAGCAGTAGCCTCTAGTGCCATCTTGCACCTAACATTTTTGCCTCTCGACCATCATTGCAGAACTTTACTTCACATCTGCAATAAGTCTGTTTAAAGCGAAAATCAGCTCACACAGACAAATCCCACTCTTTCAGCTAAGTGTTTCTCCACAGTGGCTCAGCAGCTGTGATGGCTGCAGTAACTGCAAAGCTGTAGATGTTATGTCAGAGTGCCCTTCCCTTAGCCTTCAACTCAAGATCCTACCCTTAAGGCAGAGGGGCTATTTGCCCATAGCTGGGTTGCCAGCCATCAGTTCACTTGTGCTTGAGTCAATCCCATTAGGTCTCCTCTGCCCAGTCTGCTGAAACAATCTGACCTCTAGCTGCTAGCCGATGGAGTAAAGCGCGGGCCCTGCTGAGTTTTGAGGAGTTGGGAGTAAATCACTCAGTGACACATGCTGCTCACACCAACAGCTGCAGACTTTCCTCCTCCTCCACCGCCTCCATCTTGTGGCGCCTGTTCACGTCCAAAAACCTCCAAAATTCAACGCTAAACCCCTTCAATAAACCCCCAGCCTTAGCACTAAACCCCTACAATAACTAACCCACTGAATAAAACTCTGCCTCAGCAATAAAGCCACTCAATAAAACTCTCCCCTCAATAACTAACCCCCTCAATAAATCCCTGCCTCAGCAGTAAACCTCCCTCAATAAAACCCTCTCCTCAATAACTAACACCCTCAATAAAACCCTGTCTCAACAATAACCCCACCAATAAAACCCTCTCCTCAATAACTAACACCCTCAATAAAATAAAAGCAAAATACTGTGGATGTTGGAAATCTGAAACAAAAACAGAAGATGCTGGAAAAACTCAGCAGGTCTAACAGCATCTGTGGAGAGAAAAACAGAGTTAACGTTTTGAGTCCGTATGACTCTTCCCCCTCAATAAAACCCTGTCTCAACAATAAACCCCATCAATAAAACTCTCCCCTCAATAACTAACCCCTTCCCCAATAAAATCCAGCCTTAGCAACAAACTCCCTTGGCAAAAATGCACACCCACAAACCCTCCCTGCCCTTTGCTGGTCTTGCTGTCCCAGGGCACAGAAAACACTGGTGGTATGGACCACACCCCCCACTCAGCCAAGGCCCCCATACTCCTGACCAAAATTTATTTTAATGGATCCACCCAAAGAACTTGTTTGACCTGAAGCTGTGAGACTTTATAGGATCTGGAGTCAATGTTGAAGATTTCCAGGCCACTCCTATCTTTCTATACCACTGTGGTCCATCTCTTACAAGTCTATTCTGTTGGTGGGACAGGTCATACCCAGCTATGTAATGGAAAAACCATGAATATTGACTGATAAATTTGATTCAATAAGTAAAATTATGTCAGGCTGTTATTTGATTGGTTTCTGGAACAAGGGAACCAGTCCCTAAAATGCAGGATCGATAGGGCTGTGATTGGTATGCTGTGCAGTGTGGGACTGGTGTCTAGGTAGACCAGACTCAGTAGGAGTGATAGGCTCACTTCTTAGAGAGATGTGAGTGAACCAGTTAGCTTTTTACAACTATACAGCAGCTTTTGTGGTTGTTTTTCCAGTCCCAGTCCATAATTTACCAGGTTTATTCATCAGCACATCTAGCATATGCCCAGAAGCAGTGCTGGATGAAGTTTAATGATTTCACCATGTCAACTAAGGTAGGAGGATGCGTATTATCTTCCATTAAAGTAGTTTACTAAGCATGTATACAGCTTACATTTACCTCCTCCTCCTCCTCACTGGTTTTAAAGTACTTTCAAATCTTACCATGAATGTTCTTTACACAACTTAGACCATGTTGCATTCCTGGCTTTCACCTGGAAATATTCCTTTACTCACAGCCTTGCATACATTAGACTCCTCCCCTGCATTATGGTGGAATGTTATGTATAAATGTCACCATACCAGCTATGAGTTGTATAGCAACTTACCATGCTTCCTCCTAACAACTAGAAATTCTCACTTTTCTCCTATGATCACAGGAGAACAGTCCAGAACAGCTGAAAAAAAATACATGTAGGAGACAGACTTTGTCAGATTTGACCTCTAATTTCATAAAAGTGGGAAGCCCTTCAACTCCTTAGATAGAGATCATAGCAGAGTCTGGAGATGGGAAAGTAGGATTGCTGCCAAGTCATAGTTTGCAGCTCAGCCTTATTCTGCCTTATCTTCTCATCTTATTCTCTGACTATTTATTAGGAATGAAGTAAAAACTGAATATATAGCTTCTAACTCTACTGAAAGTTATATGATTGTTGCTCATAAAGACATCATTGTAACATAACTTTCTTCTTACTTTCTCCAGGTGTGCTACAGGAGTAAGGACTTACCGCTTCTAGTTCTTTCAACATCTCACAGGACACAACATATAATTGAATTAGATTAATGGCTGGAACAATTGGCAACAGGTTCTCATTCACAAGCTTTTCAGACTGCTTCTCTCCCTCTTGGTGGTTTCATGCTGAGCCTCGGCCCTATTTCTCTTCCATGATGATTTTCTTTGTAGGACAAAAAGTGTGCAGCATGCAGAAGTTTACCATGATTTTTGAAACCTCAGCCAGGTTATATTGCAGAAGTCCTCAGATCTTTCCGGGCACCTGAAATGCCTCTTCAACACAGCAATGGTCTACTTGATAATTATTCTGGTTGACACATGTTTCTCATTGTACCTATCCTTAGAGGTATCCTTAGAATCACACTGAGATGGCATGAGCCACAGCTTCAGTAGATAATCTTGACTGCCCAAGTTTCTTGAACAAATATGAGAGAATGGTGCACTGCCTTAAAATTAAAGCATCATGATAGTTGCCTTGGAAATGAGCATTGACATGCTTTGTCCAGTGATGCTGATGAACATTAATGGAATCCTCCCTATTCTTGTAGATAGTGGAATTGTGCAAGGAAGCATAGGGGGCTTTGAGGCTGCAACCTTTTACTCTCTGGATCTTCAAGACCCTGCCCTTCTATGAAATGGCCTTTTCATGATATTATTGGTTATCCATGGTGAAGGGGATGAAATTGCTTGCTCAACCAAACAAGTTATACCACTTTTCTTTATAATCTAAATCATAGAAACATATATACAGCTGTTTGACTTATGTTGCTAATGTCCTTAGTAGTAACCTGGAATAAACCCAAAGCAGAGCGCTTCTAGAGGGTTCTGACTTGCCTGCTATTGTAGGGTGTTGGCTACAATTCGGTAGGTCTGAAGAAGTCTTCGTAGTCATATGTAGGTTAACTGTAAATCTTTATTGACTCTTAGAACTATGTATAAATATCCAGTAGAGGGTACAAGCTAGGAGCTGTCTCCATGCTGGTACACATGGCCCTGTCCATCACTCAGCTGACCCTGGATGCAGGTCATGTGCACTCTTACATCACTGTGTGGGCAGAACTGTACTCAGCCCCACATTAAATCCATATGTGCCAGACACTTATCTACACCTGCCATCCCTCCATTGGTTTTCCTCTTCAATCTTTAAAAAGCACTAAGGGGAAATCTTGCCTTTTTGTTGTGCGGTTTTAACTGAAAAGTGACAGTGCCTAAACAATTGCTCCAAAGGTTCCTAACGATTTATGTGGTAATAGGGAAAAACAGAAACAGGCAAGAAAAATAGCATAAATAAGTCCAAATGCCCAATTCAATCTCCTTAAAGGATTCTTTAAGTATACTTGCATAAATAATACCATCCTGGGCATCTTGGCAGTCCATTTTATATTGGTGGATATATAAAACAGCTCTTTGTTGATTTGAACACTGGGAATTGTTTGTTTGATCATGGATCCAATGGTGAAATGGCACCCTTCAAACTTAATATCCAGGTGAGGCACTAAATGGGCTAAAATGCAGTGTCCATAAGATGATAAGACCATAAGACGTAGGAGCAGAAATTAGGCCATTCGGCCCATCGAGTCTGCTCCACCATTCAATCATGGCTGATAAGTTTCTCAACCCCATTCTCCCCGTAACCTTTGATCCCCTTACCAATCAAGAACCTATCTATCTCGGTCTTAAATACACTCAATGACCTGGCCTCCACAGCCCTCTGTGGCAATGAATTCCATAGATTCACCACTCTCTGGCAAAGAAGTTTCTCCTCATCTCTGTTCTAAAAGGTCTTCCCTTTACTCTGAGGCTGTGCCCTCAGGTCCTTATCTCTCCTACTAATGGAAACATCTTCCCCACATCCACTCTATCCAGGCCTTTCAGTATTCTGTAAGTTTCAATCAGATCCCCCCATATCCTTCTAAACTTCATCGAGTATAGACCCAGAGTCCTCAAGCGTTCCTCATATGTTAAGCCTTTCATTCCTGGGATCATTCTCGTGAACCTCCTCTGGACCCTCTCCAGGGCCAGCACATCCTTCCTGAGATATGGGGCCCAAAATTGCTCACAATATTCTAAATGTGGTCTGACCAGAGCCTTATAAAGCCTCAGCAGGACATCCCTGCTTTTATATTCTAGTCCTCTCGAAATAAATGCCAACATTGCATTTGCCTTCCTAACTACCGCGTCAACCTGCAAGTTAACCTTAAGAGAATCCTGGACTAGGACTCCCAAGTCCCTTTGCACTCCAGATTTCTGAATTCTCTCCCCATTTAGAAAATAGTCTATGCCTCTATTCTTCCTACCAAAGTTCATGACCTCACACTTCCCCACATTGTATTCCATCTGCCACTTCTTTGCCCATTCTCCTAACCTGTCCAAATCCTTCTGCAGCCTCCCTGCCCCCTCAATACTACCTGTCCCTCCACCTATCTTTGTATCATCTGCAAACTTAGCTAGGATGCCCTCAGTTCCTTCATCTAGATCATTAATGTATAAAGTGAAAAGTTGTGGTCCCAACACTGACACCTGTGGAACTCCACTAGTCACCGGCCGCCATCCTGAGAAGGACCCCCTTATCCCCACTCTCTGCCTCCTGCCAGACAGCCAATCTTCTATCCATGCTAGTACCTTGCCTCTAACACCATGGGCTCTTATCTTACTGAGCAGCCTCCTGTGCGGCACCTTGTCAAAACCTTCTGGAAGTTCAAGTAGATAACATCCATTGGCTCTCCTTTGTCTAACCTACTAGTTACCTCCTCAAAGAATTCTAACAGATTTGTCAGGCATGACATGCCCTTGATGAAACCATGCTGACTTTGCTTTATTTTATCATACACTTCCAAGTATTCTGAAATCTCATCCTTAATAATAGACTCTAAAATCTTACCAACGACCAAGGTCAGGCTAATCGGCCTGTAATTTCCCGTATTTTGCCTCACTCCTTCTTAAACAGGGGGGTTAGATTAGCGATTTTCCAGTCCTCTGGGACTCTCCCTGACTCCAGTGATTCCTGAAAGACCGCCACTAATACCTTCACTATCTCTTCAGCTATCTCCTTCAGAACTCAGGGGTGTAATCCATCTGGTCCAGGTGATTTATCCACCTTCAGACCTTTCAGTTTTCCTAGCACCTTCTCCTTGGTAATGGCCACCATATTCACCTCTGCCCCCTCGACTTTCTTGAACTTTGGGGATGTTACTCGTGTCTTCCACTGTGAAGACTGGCGCAAAGCACCTATTCAGTTCCTCCGCCATTTCTTTGTTCCCCACTACTACTTCTCCAGCATAATTTTCCAGCGGCCCAATGCCCACTTTTGCCTCTCTCTTACCCTTTATATATCTAAAAAACTCTTGCAATCTTCTTTTATATTACTGGCTAGTTTACCCTCATATTTAATCTTCTCCCTCCTTATTTCTTTTTAAGTTGTCCTCTGTTGGTCTTTGTATGCTTCCCAATCCCCTGGTTTCCCACTGCTCTTCGCCGCATTGTATGCTTTCTCTTTAGTTTTTATGCTGTCCATGACTTCCCTTGTCAGCCATGGTTGCCTCGTCCTCCCTTTAGTATGCTTCTTCTTCCTAGGGATGAATTTTTGTTGTGTCTCCCAAATTACTCCCAGAAACTCCTGCCATTGCTGTTCCACTGTCTTTCCTGCTAGGCTCATCTCCCAGTCAATTCTTACCAGCTCCTCCCTCATGCCTCTGTAGTTGCCTTTATTCAACTGTAATACCATTACATTTGATTCCAGCTTTTTCCTCTCAAATTGCAGGGTAAATTCTATCATATTATGGTCACTTCCTCCTAAGGATTCCTTCACCTTAAGCTCCCTTATCAAATCTGCCTCATTACCCATCACTAAATCTAGAATTGCCTGTTCCCTAGTGGGCTCCACCACAAGCTGCTCCAAAAAGCCGTGTCGTAGACATTCCATAAATTCCTTTTCTTGGGATCCACTACCAACCTGATTTTCCCAGTCTACTTGCATATTGGAATCCCCATGATCACTGTAAGCTTGCCTTTCTTGCACACCTTTTCTATCTCCTGGTGTATCTTGTGCCCCACATCCTGACTACTGTTCGGAGGCCTGTACATAACTCCCATTATGGTTTTTTTACCTTTGCGGTTCCTCAACTCTACCCACACAGATCCTACATCATCTGACCCGACATCATTTCTTGCTATCGATTTAATTTCATTTCTTACTAACAAAGCAACCCCACCCCCTCTGCCAACCTGCAGTGTCATGCAACTCTATCCCAATTTCTGGTCAGTTTTGCTCATTATTTGCTCATTATTGAGCAAAGCAGATCAAAGCAATTGGGCTATTGCCATTGTCTTAGAATAGTAATTTAAATTCCTTTGGAAAATTCTTGCATTTTCTCAGTTTACTTGTAAGCTCACCTTTGATTTTTTTTGTCAGTTCCCCAGACTGTCTATTTGAAAATAATTGGGTATTTAAGAAGCTACAGTATGAATTCTAGTTATCTCCATCTGTAGTTCTGTAAACATAATTTTGTAAGGCTCTGTTGTCTGCATCACTAATTCATTTAAGTTTCTGAGCTCCCTGTTCTTTTGCATTTCTGAACTGATTGTTATTCCAAGTGTACTTATAGGGTCTTGTTAATATGGAAATCTCATACACTTATATGGGCCAAAACCTCCAATCAATTTACTCAGCTCATTTATTTCTTAGTGTAATTAGTGGATCTAATTGCATTGTTATTTTACACGTTGGGATTGGAAAAATAATTGGGGAACTTTGTTTCTTTATCCAACAAAACGAACTGTGCTTCCTTTTTTTCTTTTTTTAAAAACTGATTGTTAAATATTCCCCAGGATAATTATTGCCATCTCTTTAGATAAAAGCTCAAGGCTCCTTTAGTGACAAATTAGTTCATAATCTCTGGCTGGAATTTAGTTCAGTTAGTGAAAACTCAAGAAGGACCAGTGGAGAAAGAAATTCTCTTTCTTGTTCCATTTGGTGGCCACTCGCTGTTATTTTAGTTAGAGTGCAGTGAGATTCAAGATTACATCGTCAATTAAACTAGGTGTTGTGATTTTTTTAACCAAATGAGAACTAGTCTGCCTTTAAGGTAGGAGCTGGAAATCCTTTTGAGGCAGATTTGGAATTTCTGACTCACAGACACACCCCTGGCCCCACCCCAAATCCTGTAGTCAATGGCAGTCACCTATTGTGGGCTGGTGACTATTTTCTGTGACACTGGCGTGCCTGCCTTAGTTTGGGAGGCGGGGGGAGTGGGGAACAGGACATGGCTTTGCTGCGAAGCAGCTCACGGAAGGTGGGAGGTCTCCTTTGATGCTTTGAATTTGCTTCAGAACATCACGGTCTTGGCCATGGGCTGTTGCGGATGATGGCCGAGGGGTTGGGGAAGGAAGGTCCAGCTGTGATTGGGAGAGGAATGTTTCCGGGGGAAGGGGTGAGGTTTTGGGGAGGGAGCGAAGGTGTCAGAGGGGTGAGGTTGGGAGGTGGTGGATGAAGGTGTTGGAGTGGTGATGTTGAGGAGGGAACGAAGGTATCTCGGGGTGGTGAGGTTGGGAGGGAGAGAAGGGAATATGGGGGAGGAGGGTGTAATGGGGGAGAATGCAGTAAGTGGGGATGTAGGTGTAAGGGGGAGGAAAGTGTAAAGGGAGGGAGTTTGGAGTGGGGAAGGTGTCTGGGGGGAGGACGGAGTTTGGAGCGGGGGAAGGTGTTCGGGGCGGGGAGAGAGGTGTTCAGGGGAGGAGGGAATAAGACTGGAGGTGGGAGTAAGGGTGGAGGAGGGAATAAGGAAGGGATGTCTAGGTGAACGTGCAAGTGAGGGGTCTATGGAGTCAATGGCTGCCTCCTGGGAGCAAGCTGAGGGTGGGCGTGGTAGGAGGGAATGATGAGTATGAGGGAGCAGAGGGAGCCGGTAGGTTGGGAGGGTGAGGGTGCATTGCTGGTGGTAGAAGGGACAGTGAGGGTGGTTGGTGGGGATTCAGAGGAAGACACCGACTCTGGAGATGGGAAGGAGGAGGTTGGGGAGGTCATTGTGGATGGGGTGGGATTCTCAGGAAGGTAGGGAACGTGCACGTTCACCTGGACATCCTGGAAAGACAAGGGTTCGGGTTGGTCGGTGACAGTGAGGAGGTGAAAAGTAATGCCAGGGGGTGTCAGCAGTGACGGGGGAAAGGATAGGGGAGCTAACGATAAACTTGACAACTACCATTTCACAGAAACTGAAAGTGAGCAGAGCCTCGTGTTGGACGGGCAAAGGTGCTGCATGGGAATGTGATCAGCGGGTGGGCGGAAGTGCAGGTCAGCTCAGATGGACAACTGAAAGTGAACCCCAGCAGGCAGCATTGAAAATTCTCGGGACAGTAAGATGAGTGTGATGGGTGAAGGCGCTGTATGTGTGGGAGAGGCTCTGAAATGCCCTGCTACACACACACTTCTCCCTCCAGAATCACTCGTGGTCTGATTGCATGCAGCTGAACTGCTGGTGGGGATGGATGCAGTGGGAGGACTCACAAAGCTGGTCAATGAAGCTGAAAGACACCATTACACATTATTCAGTGAAAGTTAATATACTTTCAGATTATAAAGTGACAAAATATGTTCACACTTGCAACAACTTGTGATCAGAATTTCTTAACTTTTCTAAGCCTACCACTTCTTCAGGTGTTGTCCTGACATCCACAGCAGGGGTGGAGACAGACTGTGCAATGGTTGGCCCTGTTGCCTCTGATGACTTTGACTTGCGTCCTCTGGAGAGCCAAGGCCTTGAGGGCCCCGGCTTGCTTTGGCTGTCATGTGGGCCAGCTGCTCCCTCTGTGGTGACAGTGGATGAAGCTGAGGGGGTTCACAGCAAAGGGGACTCGGAGGGAGCAGACAGTCTATGAGATTCCTGTATGTGTGACCCAGGGTTGTCTAGCTGCTGCTGCTCCTTGCTTTGGGTGCCTGAGGGCCCCAGTCTGACTCCTTGAGGGTAAGAAGCACCTGGAGGGATGTCAACGTACCTACACCACATGTACTGCAGCGGTTCAAGAAGGCAGCTCGCCACCACCTTCTCAAGGGCAACTAGGGATGGGCAATAAATGCTGGTGCAAACAGCGAAGCTCACATCCCATGAATGAATTTAAAAAAAGGTGCCCCATTTCCCTCTCATGTTGCTACTGCAGGAACTCGCTTATGGCTACCATGATGGAGTACAGGCCTGTGCGCATCTGTGTTCTGCTGGACCAGGGTCTCCATGGCGTTCACCATCCTTCCCATGGAGGCCTTCATGTGCGCACATGTGGGCACTACTTCATCAGAGTGCAGGTGGATACACTCCCCTAACTTGCATGCAACTCTGTTGAGGGCACCCAGCAGCTCTGCGTGATGTTCCCCCAACTTCTACTGACTTTCCACGATGAGTTGGAAGGCTGAATCCAGAGGCTAATCATCTGACTTGGACCTCACAGATACCTCTTCTCTGCAGTCCTCTGAGTGTTGGGGAGCTCGACTGAACCTGCCTCCTGCTGCTGCAAACATGTGTCATGCGGTGACCACCAGATTGTGAACCTGAGTCTGCTGTAGATCTAGGTCCCACCGAGGTGTGTGTCTCTGCGCTGGTGCAGGGTGTGGGTAAGCGCTGTGACAAGTCTTTCAAGTTGCTTATTTCCAGCTCTTCAATGGAGGAGATGTCCTCTTGCCTGGAGGTGAGGACTTGGATGGAGCTGAGGGACTGGCTGGCTGAGGGTATCGGTCGCTTGGCAGAGCTCCCTGTGAACCAAAGTAGAGATAATTAGTACATGGCAGCAGAGTCAAAAGCAGGAGAGAGAGCACTCACAGTTGTGTTGAGAGAGGGATGATGTGGTGCAAGATCCTCACGTGGGTGCTCGCCACCAACCTCACCGTTGTCTCAGACATGGTCCACATCCTCACCACTCAGCGCGATGGCACACTCCTCAAAGTGAGTGAGGTGCCTAATGTGGGCCCCTACATCCCTGGTCTGGGACCTCTCCCTGCTGCTGTGAGCCAGGTTTTCCTGTATGAAAACCAGATGGAGAGAGTGTGAGCAGGACACATGGCACCGCGTCGAATATTTGTGTGGTGTGGAACCATGGACAGGATAAGGACACGAGCTCCAGAGGATATGAGCCTGATGGAAATGTGAGGTTGTGTGTGAGAGTTAGCAGCGTGGTCCCTCGAAGTGTGAGATCCCTCTAGATGTGTGATGGATTTGTGAGTGTGTGAGTTGAGAGTGATGAGAAAAGTGACTTACCCTAGTGGAACGAAGGAGACCATTCATCCTCTTTCTGCATTGTATGGCTGTCCTCTTTTGCAGGGCATTGGCGCTGACCACCGCTGCCACTGCCTTCCATGCAAGATTGATGACCTTGCTTGCTGGCCTTCGTCCAGAGTGGGGGTTTGGACATAGCAGCTGGCTGCCACGGCATCCAAAAGGCATTCCAGGGACGTGTCACTGAATTGGGGGGGCTGCACTGAATTGGGGGGGCTGCAGTCTTCTTGCCTTTCGGGACCATGTCTCCTGTGCAGCAGTCCTCGGCTGGAAGCCCTGAGAGGTGTGCACACAGCTGCAGTTTAAATATGGCAGCTGGCGTGAGGAAATGGCGGGCTGATGGCGTGGCAGGTGAATCAGAGACCGCTACTGCACTTAGTGTAAATGTGGGACCATTGCGTCCTATGATCACTGTTCACTAAATGATCCCATACTGACAGTTAACCCATTTCATTCCCCACAACCAGATCCAGCAATGCCTCTTTTATTGGGCTGGAGCCTTGTATCAAAATTGGGAGAGCTATCCAACAGACTAGTCAAGCATCAGCCTGATAGTCATATTCACCGCATCATATCTTACAGTCCAAGTTACAGACTCCTCCATCACTATTCCAGCATTTGTCCTGCCCCACCGGCAGGCCAGACTCAACAAAGGTGGTGGCAGAGTTATATGTTGGAAGGGAGTGTCTCTGCGATTCCTCAACATTGTCTGTGGATGCCATGGATGTTTTATAGCATCAGGTCAAACATGGGCAAGAAAAACTCCAGCTCATTACCACCCACCACTGTCTAGTGCTCCCCCATGTTGAACACCACTTTGAAGAAGCACTGTGGGTGGCAAGAGCACAGAATGCACTCCGGGTGGCGGTTTACAATGTCTGTCACCAGATTTGATTCTGTAGCAACACTACTGATCAAACTGGCCCAAGCTTGAAGGACATATCTGCCAGACTGGGACTGCAGCAGGTGCTGAGAGAAACAACAAGAGGGAAAAACCTACTTGATTTTGTCCTCAGTGATTTACCTGTCACAGGTGCCTCTGTTCATGAGAGTATTGATAGGATTAATCACTGCACATTTCATTGTGGCACTGAATAGCAGAATTTAATGTAATTGACATGGATTTAGCCACCGGTTAGAGAACCCATGAGAAACCCATGTCCCTTTGAGGGGGAAGCCTGTCCGGTATTTAACTGGCCAGTGTTGGGCCTTGTCCAAGTGTTATGCTGTGTGCCAGGCGGATCAAATCCACAAAGGTAACTTGGTCGCGCTATCACAACAGTTTTGCAATTTGTATTTATTATGAGAAGGTATGTGCACTGAATTCAGAAGTAATGAGTCTACCAATACCTTTAGAGATTTTAAAAATTAAATTAAAATATTTATTAACAAAATAAAAGATTTCAAGCACATATATAAGACCACAATTAAGAACATAAGAACTAGAAGCAGGAGTAGGCAATTCAGCCCCTTGAGCCTGCCCCGCCATTCAATGCGATCATGGCTGATCTCATTTTGGCGTCAACTCCAATTTCCCGCCCTCTCCCCATAACTTTTCAACTCGTTACTAATTAAAAATCTATCTCCTCCTTAAATTTATACAGCGTCCTGGCATCCACTGCACTCTGAGGTAGAGATTACTATATTACTATTATTACTACTATATTATACTATACTATTATTATTACTATATTATTATTACAATATTACTACTATAATAAATCCTAAAATTCCTAATTGACTGATTCCCAGTTACACACCCCCTTTAAGGCAACGGCCCAAAATAGATTTTAGATTTAAAACTAAACCAGCAAGTTAACACAATACCCACTTGACAGTCGAATTCCAAATGGCTTCCCCAACTTCAGTCACTTTACATAGCAGAGTTATGCACAAATGGCTGGAGGCTTCTTGAAAGCTGTTTCACACACTCCTGTTAGACCTTACATGGCCTTCTCCTTTATATATGTTTCTCCCTCTTTAATATGTAAATTTTATTGTTCCTTATGTCTTTGAAACTGTATCTTCCTCATAATATAAAAACCTTCATGTTGCCAATATTGTCAGTAACCTTAAAATAAACACACTCCTTAGCCTTGCTTATCTGGCTAGTTGTAAACAGACTAACATCCCTTTGAAATCCAACAATCCCTTACCTTATCTGAAAATGCAAATTCCCTTCACACCTTACATGCTAAACCAGCATCTAAGTTTACTCATTAGCATTTCAAGCACCTTCCTACACCTAGCTTCTTTTTATGATTTCCAGCTTGCAGTCTACTTGACTTCAAATGTAATTAAATCACACAGGCAGAACCACCTATACTTACACCCATAAACCTACTTCACAATAAACCAGAAAAATATTATGAAGATTATTATACTTTTCTCACACAAGATTCAGGACCCTGGGGGTGGAAATCCTGCCCACTGAGAGCTAGTGGCCTAACAGACTGGCAGCTCTCCATTACAGGCAGCATCACCGGGACCAGTGACTGCTGCGGGGAATGCACCCAGGGAATGGCGTAGGATAACCAAAGGGACCCGGGCCAGAGGTGAGTGAGGGTGGGATGGGGATTGTGGAATGGAGGAGCAGGTTGGGTGGGATGCCATCCCCCTGCCCAATGCAGGGTCCCTCAGTCTGGAATTCTTTCCTTTGAAAAGAAAAGAGGGCCACCACCCACCCCCCAAACAGAAGGCCACAATGTTTGCTTGACAAGAAAGCCATGCCACTTGCATGTAATCCCTAAGACACCACTAAAATACAGTGGACACAGCGATAATTGGTATCAATTAGCTCAATACTAAGCCTAATTGACAAGCTACCGCGAGCGGGTGAGTTTCCCATTTGGCCAGTTCCCACCTTGGGAGGTAGGAGGTTTCTCCACTGATGAGAGACTGACATGCAGTCTGTCCTGCAATTAAGTGGGCCCAGCTGCCATATTACACACTGCAATGGGCTACATTAAATCCAGTCCCAGGCCTCATCTTCACACTGAGGACATGCTCCATCATGTTGTCTGGCACTATCACTGTGCTAAATGGGATAGATTCAGAGCAGATCCAGCAGCTGAAAACTGAGCCTCCACAAGGTGCAGTGACCATTAGCAGCAGCAGAATTCTACTCAACCACTATTTGTAACCTCTGGTCTGGCATATCCCTCACTCTACCATTACCATCAATGCAGCTGACCAATTCAAGTTCAATGCCAACTGCAGGGGAAACGGAGAACTACAGACCTGTTAGCCTGATATCAGTAGTGGGGAAAATGCTAGAATCTATAATGAAAGATGTGTGACACTTAGAAAATAATGGTAGTATTGGGTAGAATTAATATGGATTTATGAAGGTAAATCATGTTTAACAAACCTGTTGGAATTTGTTTGAGGATGTAACTAGCAGAATAGATAAAGGAGGAATAGATAAAGGAGCTCAACGTAAACTGGAGGAACAGCACCTCATCTTCCGACTAGGCACTTTACAACCCTGTGGACTTAACATTGAGTTCAACAACTTCAGATCATGAACTCTCTCCTCCATCCTCACCCCCTTTTTGATCCCCTTTTTTCTAATAATATACATTTTTAATATACATATAGTTTTCTTTTCCTACCTACTTCCATTACTATTTTAAAAATTTATTTCCATCCATTGTTTTGTCTCCACCTTTTAGCCTATTTTGATCCCTTCCCCCCATCCCACCCCCACTACGGCTATCTGTTACTTGCTCTTGTCACCATTAGCACATCCTTTAGCTAATATCACCACCGTTAACACCGCTTTGACTTTTGTTTATGACATCTTTGGCAATCTCTCCTTTGCCTCCACCTATCACTGGCCCTCTATCCAGCTCCACCTGTCCCATCCCCTTAAACAGCTTATATATCACCACATTTCATTTCTCTTTAGTTCTGATGAAGAGTCATACAGATTTGAAATGTTAACTCTGTCTTCCTCTCCACAGATGCTGTCAGACCTGCTGAGTTTTTCCAGCTATTTTTGTTTTTGTTTCAGATTTCCAGCATCCGCAGTATTTTGCTTTTATCTATATATTCCTTTCTTGTGCTTTCTGTTTGTGACCAAGAACTTTCTTCATATGACTCCAACTCCCTCGTCTGCCACAGGCCACGTGTGGCTCTTGCTTTATCTGACATGTTTCTCTCTTCTTGATCTTGGCCAATCAAAAAAGATCACATTTATCTTTCTCCAGTTGCAGCTCAGTAATTTTGTATGCCTTAAATAGTCAGTTATGAAGCACACTTGTTTTTCTTTTTCTTTATCTGCAGGCTTTCTGTGGCTTTCACTCACAGTTTTGCTTTTGGTAATCACTGACTTGTTAGCCAGTAAGATATTTTCTGTACATTATTTCTTGTGAAATTTTAAAGTTGATATAAAGAATGTGTTTAAAGAATCTTTTACAATCTGAGGACTTGCTCATTGAAAACTTATTATTCTTATTTCCCTTTTTTGCATATTAGACATTTGGAGACTATCATAATAATTGCTCACAAATTTGACATTAGTGCTTGCTTTGAGCACACAAAGACTTGAGTCCTAAATGAGTGCATATTGGAGAATCATAGTTAGTGAATCAAGCACACTGACCTATCTGACCATTCAAGTCATTAAAGTTGAGAGTGCTAATAGTGAAGACCTCTAGAGCAATTCCCACCCTGCATTCCATTGAACAAAATTCTGAGCCTGACGTGCACTCTTACTATTCTGGGACATTGGACAATTTATACCGCTGACAACTTTAGCTGTTTCATAGTCCAGTCTGGTCATGAGGAGATGCATAAGATTACATTGCCAACTCACCCCTGGACCTGCTTCTCTTTTTACAAAGGCATTTGAAGGTTACTTCAACAATCCCATGCTTGCAGTGAGGAGCCATGCTTAAACAGTGTGGGTCAGACATATAGCTATAATGTCAAAGTGTATATTCTTTTGAGGACAGGTCCCTGTTGAGTGGATAGGATCACTGAAAGTATCATCTGGAGGTCTTTGTTCAACACCTCCCAAAGCAGCATGCTGCAGATCAGGAATTCAGAATATTGGAAACAGGTAATCATGCATCCCATCATTTAGTGGTACTGTGCATTCAGTTCTCCAATGTGTGGCATGACCATATTGTCTTACCTCTCAAGTACTACCTTTTATAAACTTATTGTCTAACAGAACAAATGATTCTTCAATTTACTTAACTGAAAAAAATACTATGATTTCACATGCTAATGACATCCTGTCATATATTTTGTTGGATTCACTGAATGTGAAGTATAATGCACCAATTTTCTGCATATTCAGTCAATTGGATCACTTGCCTAACCATTAACACTATGAATATAGATAAAGATTTCCCCTTGCCAAGCTTCTTGGACATATAATTGAAACTTGACATCTGACTGACCAAAGATGGGGATTTGAGTTATCAACTTACCGCACCAGGGTTTTTGATTTTTGTAATCCTGCCCTCAAGAAATCTGAAATTCATTCACATTGTTACTCAGGCATTTTTCACAGTACACAATATGGTCTTACTTTTTATGCTCTACCTTAAGTACAACTTTTGTATGTAATAACCAGTTACATTAAACAAAATGAAACAAAATACATTGTGTCATGACGATGTGACATGTGCTCGTGGAATATTAATCTTTAAATTCATCAACTGGTCAAATATATATTGAACTTCCTTAAAAGGACTTTTGCCAAGCAAAGACACTGATCTTAAAATGGCTACTAATTTGCATTCGTGAAAGCCACATTCCCGGTCATGGAGTCATCAAGTCTGCAGGTCCCTTAGACAGACAATGGCATTTCCCATGAAAGTGTAAAAGTCCCCTTTCTACATTATCAAGGAGGAAATGGACAATTCAAGGAGTTAATAGCTGAGACATTAATATTCAATCACCTTTGGCTATTGGCTAACAAGGAACTAAATGTCTGACCTGTTGAAGGCCACTATTAAGCTATAGAGCTTCTAACAACAGGTGAAAGAGAATCCCGCTGCCAGAGGGGACAATGACTGTGCAGTTTGAAAGCCAATTAAATGACAGTAGCCATCTTTACTGCCAAGTGTAGAAAAAGGCCACACAAGCTGCTAAAATCAGAGCAGTCTGAAGAAGAAGCCTGCAAATGGACTACTAACACCATCTCTCACCCTGCTCTTCTCAGGTTCAGAGCCCTATCTCTGTTACATTTTGGAATACATCACAGAGATAGAGAATTTCAATTGAAAGGAACTCTGTCTGCTTTTATCGTAAACGGTTAAGTACAGACACTGAATTGATACCTTCATCCTTATAAATTTAAAAAAACCCTGTTATGATCAGTTGAGGAGTGGGAAAGAAAGGGCGAGTCCTGACAGGTATCCTCATGCGGACATAACAATTGCTATAGGAGAAAAATTAGGTCGTCTTATTGCACAACATTATTCAATCATGTTATAATATATGCAGGCAGATTATGGAGAGCAGAAAATTCTGAAGATATAGATAGAATTTAAATATGCTTTAAACAGGGTTATATTCTTGTCCGATTGGCCTGATCACAAGTGTTGAACAGCTAGGTTATTTATAGTCTCAATCATTGCAAGAAGACGGTAACCAATATGCAGGTCTCCTTTGAACTGATATTTTTCACAAGATTTCTCACTGTTGCCTTACACTGGGTCATCTTAAGTCAACCTAGTTTGTCTTTCACCTATAGCATGTTTTGAAAGTCTTAAATATCCAATAGATGGCATAGACTGGCAAAACTGTACACACCACATTGCACTGTGTTTTATAAGTTATATTAAAAAGAAACCTTGTCGATGAATTCAGGAAATTCATAAAAACATACCATATTCTGTACCGAAAAAGTCTCATGACAATTGTAATTTTTAGTGTCCAGTTTGCCAGCTTTGAAGTATGTTTGGAAACAGTAATGCATCTGTGGAACATAACTTTCACCCCATTTAATACAATTACACCAAGTGGTGGATTGAAATGCAACTAAGCAGAAGTTCTAATCAATCGATAAAATTTGTGAAATTGCTCATTCCTGAGACTACTTTTCTCAATAACTACAATAGCAGTTTTATCCACAGGTGGGAATGAAAACACTTTTAGCCTGTTACAATGTCACCATGCTCCCTCTAGTGGTGCAATAATAACAATGAAGGAGGTAAAAAGTGTTCCATCTTCAGAATCACAGAATTACGTGGATAATGTTGTGCGATAAGACAACTTCGTTTTTCTCCTATAGCAATTGTTATGACCGTGTGAGGACATGTGTCATTCTGCCCAACGTGACTGCACTGGCTCTCCAAATGAGCATTATTACTCAGTGCCATTCTTGCGTATTTCCCAGTAGTCCTGCACATCGTTTCTATTTAAATAATCATCTAATGCCCTCTTGAATGCCTCGATTGAACCTGCCTCCACCACACTTCCAGGCAGTGCATTCCAGACTCGAACCACTCGCTGTGTGAAAATGTTTTTTCTCACATCACATTTGCTTCTTTTGCAAATCACTTTAATCTGTACCGTCTTGTTCTTGATCCTTTTACGAGCGGGAACAGTTTCTCCCTTTCTACCCTGTTCAGCCCCCTCATGATTTTGAACACCTCTATCAAATTTCCTCTTAGTATTCTCCTCTCCAAGGAGAACAGTCCTAACTTCTCCAATCTATCTTCATAACTGAAGTTTCTCTTCCCTGAATCCATGCAAAGTATTCATTTAACACCTCAGTCATGCCCCTTGCCTCCATGTGTAAATCCCCTTTCTTGTCTCTAATCGGCCTTACTCCTCATTTTACCACCCTTTTACTATTAATGTGCCTATAGAAGACTTTGGGATTCTCCTTTATGTTGGCTGCCAGCCTTTTCTCATAATCCCTCTTTGCTTCTCTTATTTGCTTCTTTACCTCTCCTCTGAGCCTTTTGTATTCAGCTTGGTTCTCAATTGTATTTTCTACCTGACACCTGTCATAAGCACACTTTTCCCTCTTTATCTTAATTTCTATCTCCTTTTTCATCCAGGAAGCTCTGGATTAATTTGCCCTACCTTTCCCTTTTGAGGGAATATACCTTGACTGTGCCCAAACCATTTCTTCTTTGAAGGTAGCCCATTGTTCAGCTACAGTTTCTACCGCTAACCTTTGGTTCCAGTCTATGCGGCCCAGCTCCACTCTTGCCCCATTGAAGTTGGCTCTCCCCCATTTAATTATTCTTACTCTGGATTGCCCATTGTCATTTTCTACCGTCATCCTAAACCTTATGATACAATGATCACTGTCTCCTAAATGTTCCCCCACTGACACTTGATCTACTTGGCCCACCTCATTTCCAAGAACCAGGTCTAGCAGTGCCTCCTTTCTTGTTGGACTGGACACATACTGCTGTAGGAAAGTCTCCTGAACACAATCTAGGAACGCTTGTCCCTCATTGTCTTTACGCTCCCGCTATCCCAGTCTATATTCAGGTAATTAAAGTCTCCTATTATAACTACTCTATAATGTTTGCACCTTTCTGTAATGCCCCTGCAGATTTGTTCCTTTACATCTTTCCCACTAGTTGGTGGCCTACAGACTACACCGAGCAATGTAATTGCACACTTTTTGTTCCTTAGCTCTAGCCAAATTGATTCTGTCCTTGAAACCCCTGGGACATCCTCTTTCTCCAGCACTGTAATGTTCTCCTTAACCAATACAACCACCCCTTCTCCATTTCTTTCTGCCCTATCTTTCCTGAACACCTTGTACCCAGGAATATTTAACACCCAGTCCTGCCCTTCATTGAGCAGGTCTCTGTTATCACCACAACATCATATTTCCACATGGCAATCTGCGCCTGTAACTCCCCAATCTTATTTACTCTACTCCGAGCATTCACATACATGCAGTATAACCCTGATTTAGACTTCATTACTTTCTCCCTTACTCTGACTCTGCCTATTAACTTACTATTCCCTATTCTAGTGCTATCTGTGTCTCCCAGTATTTTGTGCATGTTGGTATTACTCTCTAATATTCTCTCCTGGTTCCCACACCCCTGCTGAGTTGTTTAAAGCCCCCCCCCCCCAACAGCATTAACAAAATGCCCCACAAGGAACTCAGTCCTGGCTCTGTTTAGGTGCAACCTGTCCAGCTTGTACAGGTGCTATCTTCCCCAGAGCCAGTCCCAGAATCTAAGGCCCCGCAGCATCTTTCCAGCCAATCTGCCTCATCCTCCTATTTCTGTACTCACTTGCACGTGGCATTGGGAGCAATCCAGAGATTACTCCTTTTGAGATCCTGCTTGCTTATTTTCTACCTAGCTCCCCAAATTCTGTCTACAGGACCACATCTCCTTTCTGACCTATGCCATTGGTACCAACGTGGACCACATCTTCTGTCTGTTCAACCTCCCCTAGAAGAATGTCCTGCAGCCACTCGCTGACATTCTGGACCCTGGCACCAGGGAGGCACCATACTACCCTGGAGATATGTCCATGGCCACAGAACCACCTGTCTGTTCCCCTAACTAACGAACCCCTATCACTATTGCTCTTCCTTTCTTCTTCCTCCCCTCCTGTACAGCCAAGCCACTTGTGGCACCAAACTTTGCTCTGACTGCACTCCTCTGAAGAACCAATGCCTTCACCAGTATCCAAAACAGAAAACCGATTAGCAAGCGGGACCCCAGGGGTCTCCTGCGCTACCTGCCTGGTTCTCTTGGGCTGCCTGGCAGTCACCCATTCCCTATCTGCCTCCAGACTCCTAAGCTGCAGTGTGACCACCTCTCTGAACGTGCTATCCACATAGCTCTCACTTGTGGATGCGCCACAGAGACTCTAGCCACCACTCGAGCTCTGAAACCCGGAGCTTAAGTTTCTGCAGCTGGCAACACTTCCTGCACATGTAGTTGCCTAGGTCACCAGTAATGTCCATGACTTCCCACATATTACAGGGCATGCGTTCCACAGGACTGAGCTGCTCTGCCATGTCTAAACTTTACTTCCTTTACGTTAACTGTATTTATTTTGGTTAACTTATATCACTTTACATTATTGGCCCTGACTTCGCCTTATTTCTAGTGTTTCTTACTCAAATCCAAGTAGCTAATTCTTTAAAAATAATACGCTTTGATAATCCACAGCTTTTTAAAGACACTCCCTAACAAGCTTACCAACAAGCGAACTGATGGTTTTCCTGTGATGTCACTGTTTTATCCTTTTTCCAAAATCAGCTCTGAAGGTGAGGTTTACACCCAGGTCCATTTCTGCTCAGCTGCTCCTGTTCCCAACTTAGAATAATTGCTATGTATAGCACATCTGTTTCCCCCGTGCACTGAATTCCCACGGGAACCTAATTTACTACTGATTCAGTACCCGTCTCACTCAGGCATACTTGCCTGTCTCTTTGTGCGCCCCTTACTACTTGCAGATTTTTTTGTTTATTTTTGATTAGATTTTCTCTGCACAATTCTAGAACCTTATGAAACACAAGTTAACAGGGTGTATGTTTTTAAAAAAAAGTATAAAGGTATTAATATGTATTTTGTTGGTTCTCAGCTTGAAATTAACTTGAAGACACTTGCTGCTCTTTGGAATCTTGAGATCTAATGCTTTGCCTTGCAGGAATGTCCATACTTAAATGTTAGTTATGCTGTAGTTATATCAGTTGGCGACATTAAAAATATCCAGCTGCTACAGATGCATCCTATTCTAGATTATTTTACAGATCACACAGTTTCCTCAAAAAGTCAGTCGTTCAGATCATTCCCTTTAAAACTGCCACTTAATCAAATAGATTTTATTCTCAAGGAAGAAAAACTTGCATGTATGTAATTCCTTCACATCCTCAGGACATCCCCAAACACTAATTTGCATTGCCGAAGCCTCAGTTTAGCATCTCTTCTGTTAAAGACTTCCAACAATCTAGTGGAGCATTGAAGTGCAAAAATGGATTATGTGGTTAAGTTGCTGGAGTGGGATCTGAATCCTTATTGACAAGAGCACTACCAGTGAGCCACAGCTGAAACTTTCTACTGAAAGTTGATTGGTGGAAAGCAGAAGTGGTAAGCCTCACCTTAAAAATGGTTTTCTGAAGTTCTGAAGTATGCATATTGCATATCATTTTAAGGTGCATAACATATCAAAAGAAGAGGTGGATATGAATATATGTAAAGTCAAAACGCAACAATTTTTGCAACATTTATCTATGTAGAACTCCTAAATCCTGCCTGGTCTTTGACCAATATGTTACTGTATGTTTTTACATAGTTTTAAATATCTTCTTATGGAGGACGGAATCGTCCCAGATTTGCACTACGTGCGGTAGCAGGCAGGGAAAATAACGTTTTACCCACCAGCCACAATGGTGGCTTCTGATCCCAGTCCTGCCACATTAACTATGCATTCTTGGGAAACACGCCATTCGATGGCGAGCGGGCTCCAATTCACCTGCCATGCCGTCACCTCGCCTCTCCATCACACCAGGCACCAAATTTAAAGTACAGCCGCATTCACACCTCTCAGTTTCTCCAGCCCAGGACTGCTGCAAAGAAGACATGGCCCCGAAAGGCAAGACGACTGCAGCCCCCAGGTTTAGTGACACATCCCTCGAGCGCCTTTTAGAGGCCTGCTATGATGCCCTGTACCCCCGCTCTGGCTGCAGGAAGTCCAGCAATCTCACCACTCCTGCTTGGTAGGCAATGGCAGTGGTGATCAGTTCCAATGCTGCATGGAAGTTCGCCTCCAGTGCAGAATGAGGATGAATGATCTCATCCGTGCTGCCAGGGTAAAGGCAACCATCTCATCATTCTAAACTCACACACTCAAGCCCATCACACATTAACTGGCATCTCACTCACTGCCAGCTCAAAGGGACATCACCACTCAATCTCTCACAACACACCCTCACATCTTCATCTGGCCTCATCTCCTCTGAAGACTGCCGCCTCAGCCCTTACCATCTTGAAGCCAGTTGCACAGATCAACATGTGCCCCCACACACACCCTGGGGTACCCCCCTTCCCCAGTACAGCCCTTGCCCTGCAGCCTCTTCCCTGCCTCAGGCCACTTCTCCCCCTTCACCAAGTAAGCCCTAGCCCTGCAGCCGTTGGAAAGCCACTCCTGCCTTATGGTTGCCTGTGAGCCCCCCTAAAAGTAATGTGGTGCTGTCTGAGAAGCCTGGCGCTGATGACTGTGAATGCTGACTGAAGCAAGGTGGACAAACAAACCTTGAAGTCCTGAGAGAAGTGCAGCCTGCCAAGTGCACGCCTTATATATGCTGTTGTGAAACACGTCAGCATGTTTTCCCGCCAATGTGGGCAGACGATCCAGCCTGGGGGGAGGATTCTGGCGGGCTGGCCTTATAATGATGTGCAGATGCATTACAATGAGGTTCCCGATGTCTGATGGCAGGAGAGGCCATTGATGGGCTGAGCAGATGATCGCAAACTGGTTTCACAATGTCGTGAAACCAATTTTTGGCCTTTTTGCCATATTGTCCGTTCATGCTGTTGAACGTGCCTGTGTCAGTGAGCACGGAAAATTCCACATTAAGAACTAAACACTGACCTAAAAAAGGATGGAAACATTGCAACTGATGTGTTACTTTGGTAGATAAGAAATACTTTTTCATCGGTAAATACTATTGCTATCAAGTTACAAAAAAAAATCTTTCTGGGTAATGTGTAACCAATTGTTTCAAATTTTCAGTACTTGCACTTACCAAGAAAGCACTGACCTGGTTCAGTCATATTGGAGGACTGACCCTGTATGAAGCAAATTGCAGTTGGATGTGCATATAGGAATGTCAGTGGTATCTGGAAGCCTGTCTTTGGGATATTGGTTTTTAGATTGCTTAACTGCTGGGACTTTACTTTTAAATTTGTGCCAATGTTCAACACATTTTGTTTGCTTGAGTGTTTCCTTTACAATGAAATAGTGAATAAATAACAAATAAAATAAGATCATAGGGATAGAATTTGTGTCTTTTTTGTGATTGGCAAGGATGCTAATATCTAACAAGAGGCATCAACCAATCTAAATTAGTCTATCAGAAAAGTATTAATGGTAACCAACCTTTCTCAAATTTCACCCTTTAACCTTACAGCAGAGATCTTACAGTTAGCATGCAATTCTTCTGATGACATTCCTAATTATTTTTTGGTACCATCCATAATATGTATATATTGATACTTAAGTAAAAGCAGGACCTAGAGGATACAAAGCAGTCCCATACAATAGATGGTTCTCGTATTGTTCAACAACAACAATTTGAATTTAAATAGTGCTTTTAACATAATACGAAATTCCAAAGTGTTTCACAGCAGCGTTATCAAACAAAACTCGACACCAACTAACATATAGAGATATTAGGCCAGATGACAAAAGTTTGGTCAAAGAGGTAGATTTCAAGGAATGTCTCAAAGGAGGAATGAAAGGTAGAGAAGCGGAGAGGTTTCTGGAGGAAACCCCAGAGCTTAGAGACTTGGCAGCTGAAGGCATGGCTGCCAACATTGGGGCAATTAAAATTGGGGATGTTCAAGGGGCCAGTATTAGGCCAGAGCAGATGCTTCGGAGGATTGTGGGGCTAGAGGAGATTACAGAAATAAAGAGGGGCGAGGCCATGGAGGGATTTGAAAACAAGGATTAAAATTTTAAAATTGCAAAAAGCGAAAGAGCAGAACTCAGCTTACTCTGCCAAGTTGGAACTGTAATTGGAAAACTATCATGGCCAGGAAAAGAGGCTACAAAACAAAAGTGAATAATGGGGGAAAATCAGAAAGTGGAAAAATGTATTAATACGTCAAATATATTTGATTAAATGTTAAAAGTCCATTCACTTTGTCAATTTTAAAGAAAGGCAACTCATAAAAGCAACAACAACCTTTGCATGCAGTAGATTGTAAATACAATTGTCAGATGTTCGCAATCATGATTTTAAATTACTAGTGGATCTCTGTGGTACTCATGGAGAGTAAAAAATAGTGTTCTCCTCACTCAATGGATTGTGTGTGGCTCAGAAGGAGTTTTTGAGTTTTAATTTAATTTAATTATGAATAGTAAATGAAAATGAGTTCCCCTCAGGTACTGCAGTTACATAAATAAATAAATCTGCTGAAAATTACATAATTTATGATTCCCATGCTTCTGGTCCTTGTTATATAACAATTAGAAATAGTATTATAAGGTAATGAAAAAGATATAGAATACACAATATATAACTAGTGACGTATTTAAGGAAATACTGGAATGCAAATCACTGCCATCTCTATAATTCAATCTCCAAGTCACCCTTCAAATTCACACTGACCCTGACTTTCACAACCAGTGATTAATTCAAAGATATCAGTTTTACTTCATTTGCTGCATATTGAAGATTATTTTGTTTCTTCCATTTAGATGCATGTAGATTGAGTAAAATTGCTGCTTCCTTTTCACAACTGACTAATAATCAGATGAAACAGGATTAGCTATTATAGTGATTTATTCTAAATAATAAATTTGATGAATATGTATATCTTCTAAGATTTTTAATTGAATCTGAACTTGACTGTCTACATTTACATACTGCAGACTGTGCATGCATTGCATGAATCCCTGAACCCCTTGTGCACACTGCCCCTTCTCTTGTCTCCTACCTGATTTAGGCATCACTCACTATGCTGTTGTAGTTCTACTGTGGACCTGCTCATTGGATAGGGTGGCAATTTTAAAAAGCAGCCATCACTTTTCATCAAAATCCTTTTAAAATGAAACAAACTGCCATTTGATTGGCCTGCTCTCTGTTATGATTGTCTGATTGTTCAGATCCTGTTCTGCAGACAATTATTGATATACATTGTGATTTAGCAGCAATGTAGGCTTCCTGTTTAATTGACTGGCTGGCCAGTCAGGGTATTAGTTTTCTTTTATGCCGATGTATGCGGTATACAGCACTTTGCAGTCTTGGTTCAATTTTGGTCAACATGTGTGCCAAGAATCTTGTACAAAACTTTCAACTTTTAAACAGGAGAAAAGTAGAAGCAACCTAAGCCACGTAGGTAGTGTTCCCAACCCTCCTAGGATGATGGGAAATTTACCAGAATCAGGAATTTCTTCTCCAAGCGCTGCCTCCAGAAGTCCAGAGATCAGTGATTTAAATTTTCTGCTGGAGTTTCCCCCACTCCAAACTTGACTCTGTCACTTGACCAGAGCGGAGTGCAGGCCCAGGGGGCTGGAGCTTTGGACTGTCATGTCGTAATGAGGTCTGGAAGTTTGTTGGGGGTTGGGGGGGAGGGGTGGTGGTGGTGGGGGTGGTGGGGGTGGGGGGTGTAGGCAAAGGGATGAGTGAAACCTGGGACGTTACTGCGGCTAAATAGTGATTCTTTCAACTAGTGGGTAAATGGGGAAATTGGGAATGGAAACCAAGTATTCTCACTGGAAGTAAAGGGAGAAGGAAGATATGTGCACTGAGGGTTACTAGATCGTGGGACATTTCATCAAGTGAATAGTGAGGTGGGGACTAAAACTTAATTTTAAAGGGAATGGATAAATATTTGAAAAGGAGGAATATAAAAGGATCTATGAGGCAATGGGGTTATGAAGCAAGTGCCAGCACCAAGAATGAATGGCTGAATGGTATTCTCTTATCCTGTAATTTCTATAATTCTATGAAAATTCTCATTAATTGAGTCTAACCTCAGGGAGGGGTTGAGAAATGTTTTTGCTGAACTCAGTTCAGGACAATGTGCCCTGTGAGAAGCTCCCAACATTGACCTACTGTACTTTGTGCAATCACTTGGTTTGATTCAGGTTGGTCTGTACTGCCTGGTTTTGATGTGTGAGGTCCAAGCACAGATCAGCTTTGATGGAGATTCCCAGTGCAGAATTGTCACCTTATTAAGAAACTGGAGTCCAAAGCAGAGTCCAAGGTGATAGGGATAGAGATGGACCTTTTAAAAATGGCATCAACTGGGGAAACTGACTGCGTCTGTGGAGTAGAGATGGATTCTGGCTATGGTTTCAGGGTAAATATTAATGGGCATAGCACTACTACTAGATACAGATAGGGTAACAGGGCATTACACATATTACTATGTTCCACATAGACTATTAATGAGTTATTGTGTCACTATAGGTTATGAGAGAAAGGGGAAACTGAGGGTTGGGAACAGAGTGCGACCACTATTAGTTATCAGTGCAATTTCAGTGAGTTACCATTAGTTACTGGTGGAATCAAAGTTCCTCCCTCCTCTAGCTTCCCCTTGACAAATTGCTACCCAACTTCAGTTTCCCTCTTCCATCCCCTCGGTTCCCCTCCTTCCCACTCCTGGTTTTCCCTCATCCTCACCCTCGATTTCCTCTCTTCCCGCCCTTGATTTCCTCTCTTCTCCACCCTCGAATTCCTCTCTTTCCCGCCCTCTGTTTCCTCTCTTCCCTGTCCTCTATTTCCTCTCTTCCTGGCCCTTGGTATCCCCTCTTCCCCGCTCTTGCTTTCCCCTCTTCCCCACCCCCCGTTTCCCCTCTTCCCCACCCTCTGTTTCCCCTCATCCCTGCCCTCGATTTCCTCTCTTCCCTGCCCTCAGTTTCCCCTCTTCCCCACCCTCAATTTCCTCTCTTCCTCACCTTCGATTTCTCCTCTTCCCATCCTCAGTTTTCCCCCTTCAGCAAACTCAATTCCCCTCTTCCCTGCCCTCAGTTTCCTCTCTTCCACACCTTGGTTTTCCTCCTTTCCCTGTCCCCAGTTCTACCTTTCCTTGCCCTAGGTTCCCCCCTCTTCCTGGCCCTCGGTTTCCTCTCTTTACCTGCTCATGGGCGACTCCTTTTCCTTGCAGCCTGTCACACAACAACCACAGGTCAAGTATCTTTATCCAAAACCCTTGGGGTTGATTATGTTTCGGTATTCAGATATTTCAGTTTTCGGGTCTACTGTATATGCGGTTGGCCTAGGCCTACTTACATTACAATAGCCTAAACCTAGGCTAGCTATAGTCTACAAATACGAGGTTGTTTCTCCATTTGCCAACTCTCACACACCGTACTTCTTACCTGTTAACACTTATCAATGTGGAATATAATATTACATTGCTTTATTAACATACAAATTAACTGCATAGCTGTTCAAAAACACATTTGTTTTTTGGATGTACGGATAAAGGATATTCGACCTGGCACAAAACCACAAACACAGATATTGAACTACTGGAGACTCAACCTTTATAAGGTAACTGCAATAACATTTGTGGAAATGATCAGATGTCATGAAATTAGATATCACATGGTTAGATGTCATGTGGTTAACTGTCACATGATCAACCTCCAAGAATGCCTCCAACCAAAGAGTACACTTTGAATAATTGTTTAACATAACATGCAATGCAATGTTCATTTTGGGTTCCTGAAAAACAAAATTGGAGACAAAAGCACTGCCCAGTTTTTAGCCTTTGCTGTGGCTGTGGGCATTGCTGATTCCTGATGTAGGGCCCACTGTCATTCAGTACCTGGCAGCATCTGCTCTGGCTCTCTGAGGAAGGGACAGGAAACTAGAGTTTTGAATCTGTCATTTTAGTGAGCAATCAGATTGGCAATCACCTGGGCAGACCAAATCAACATCTCTCCACCAGAATGCAACCAGAGCAACTGGTTCCTGGGAATTATATTCTTAGTGGATATGCATTTGGGTGGTGATCTGGGTCAGACTTGGAGGTCAGGGGACCTCAGAACATGAAAGGAAAAATAACTTGCTTTTATTTAGCACCTTATATCTCTGAAAAACATCAAAAGGTGCTTGACATGCAAATAATTACACAAAGTGCAGTGACCAAAGTAATGGAAGCAAGTGCAGCAACCATTTTGCATACAGAAAGATCTGACAATCATAATGAATAAGCAGCCCAGAAGGAAAAAATAGTTCAGACCAGCACTCTTATTTCCCAGTTTTTACTGGTGTTCCATTTTAAGGTACACAAGACCAGTTTGGACCAGTATTTTTATTTTCTAGTTTTTACTATTTTTTTCATTCTGGGAGATTAATTGATATTTAGTGGTGTTGGCTGAGAAAGAATTGCTGACCAGAAGTACTGAGGACTTGTGCTGCAGAACTATTTGCACCCCTAGCCAAGCTGTTCCAGTACAGCTATAACATTAGCATCTATCTGACAATATGGAGCATTGTCCAAGTATTTCCCTGTTCACAATAAGCAGAACAAATCCAAGCTGGCCAATTACTGATCCATCAAGGTGATAGAATGTATAATTGACAATGGCATTAAGAGGTGGTTACACAGCAGTAACCTGCTCACCGATTCTTATTTTCGGTTCCACCAAGGGCACTTGGCTCCAGACCTCATTAGAGCCTTGGTGCAAGCATGGACAAAATAGCTGAATTCAAAAGATGACGTGAGAGTGACTGCCCTTGACATCGAAGTAACATTTGACTGAGTGGAGCATCAAGGAGCCCTAGCAAAATTGAATTCAATGGGAATTGGGATGGGAAACATTCCACTGGTTACTGTCATACCTAGCACAAGGAAGATGGTTGTTATTAGAGGCCAATCATCTAAGCCCCAGGACACTGCAGCAGGAGTTCCTCAGGGTAGCATCCTAGACCAACCGCCTTCAGCTGCTTCATCAATGAACTTCCCTCCAACATAAGGTCAGAAATGGGGATGTTTGCTGATGATTGGACAGAGTTCAGTACCATTTGCAACCCCTCAGATCCTGAAACAGTCTGTGTCCATATGCAGTAAGACCTGGACAGCATTCAGGTGTGAACTGATAAGCGACAAGTAACATTTGCACCACACAAGTGGCAGGCAATGACCATCTCCAACAAGAGAGATTGTAACCATTTTGGTTCAACAGGCAATACCATAGCTAAGTTATCCACCATTAACATCCTGGGGATTGCCATTGACCTGAAACTTAACTGGGCTAACCATATAAATACAGTGGCTATAGGAGGAGGTCAGAGGCTGGGAATTATGTGGTGAGGGACACATCTCTGACTACCCAAAGCCTGTTTATAAGGCACAAGTCAGGGGCGTGATGGAATACTCTCCACTGGCCTGGATGAGGGCAACTCCAACAACACTCAGAAGCTCAACACCATCTGTAACATCCACTTGGACCACGGAAACATGCAAATGGAGCTTCAATTTAATAATTCAACTGAAGGATGGCACCTTCAGCAATGCAGTATTCCCTCACCACTGGATTTATGTTAGTCCAGACTATGCATTCAAGCTCTAACTCAGAATCTTCTCAATAAAGGCAAGAGAACCAAATTAGATTGGGGAGTCAGCTGACAAAGTGAAGTATGTGAAATATGGGGAAAGGTGCAGTTGAGGATGTCGCCAAATATAGGATGCTTAGATGCCCAGAAGGATGTGTTGTTTTGATTGTGGAAAGGGGGAACAGGAGATATTGGAGACAAACTTATGCAAGTTGTCTGATAAATTTTATTTTTTGGGGTAATAATACATTAACTGAGAATCTGTCACTATAGCTGTATGTTAGAACCTTATTGGTGGAATGCGATTTGTGTAGTTTTTTTTGGGAAGTAAGGTTTTGCAAAATAAAAGCAAAGGAAAGAAGTAGAAAATAACATAGAGGACTGGATTTTCTTCAGTTGTGCATGGAGCACGTCCATTTCTTTACACAAAAGCTAGGATACAAGGATACTGGGTGTTTGTTCAGGTGTCACTTTGTATGGCCTTCAAATTTCCAAAATCTCAAAATTACTTCTCTGCTTGCAAGACATGGCAGCACATTACAAGTGGAAAGAAAAACCCAGACCAGAGGACACGCCCATAACTTAAACACTTTAACTTCCTTTAAGGAGACCATGCTGGCTGTACTGGAGCTAGGGAACATGTAGGGAGGAGGGCAGGCTGAGGTCAGAGGTTTCCCTGAGGGTGAAGATCTAGTATCTTGCCTGTGCATTTATTTTTCCTTTCCCTACCCACTCACTGACATACTGGTAGCACACACATGGTGCACAACAACATGACACACATCATATAGCTAAATAAGCATTGTTTGAAAGGCTGTCTTTCAGTCAGCTTTCTGACAACGTTTGTACAGGTGACCACACCCCACCCCCCACCACCCATTCGCAAAAGAACTATGTTGACCTGGCCCAGATGGACAATCCAACACCTCACAGCACTGTGCAAGAAGATAAAAAAGCAGCAGAAGTATGCCCGCCATAAGAAAAAATGTAGATTGTCAGTTTGCGTGGGATTATACTAGGTGAATTACAGTGCACAAGGGACTAGAGACAATTTTAGATGACAGTGGAAGAGGAAAAACCTGCTGCCCAGAAGGCCACCTCGTACCCTTCCTCAGCAACACAATCCTGGGGATTTCCACCTTGCCTGGCTTAAACTAAACATCTGGCAATGACTGTGGAGGAATTCACTGCCAAGATCTGTGCAGTTGCACATATTTCTTGATCTGAAATGCAGTCTGGCTTGAGGCACGTGGAGACTTCAGGGGCATGAGTATCAGAATCCCATGTGACAGATGCTATGAAAGTGTAGTAATTTTCATAATATTTTTCTGGTTTGTTATAAAGTAGGTTTATGGGTGTGAGTGTAGATGGTTCTGTCTGTGTGATTTAATTACATTTGGAGTCAGGTAGACTGCAGGCTTGAAATTATCAAAAGGAACTAGATGTAGAAGTGTACTTGAAATGCTAATGAGTAAACATGGATGCTTTCTTAGCATGTGAGGTGTGAAGGGAATTTGCATTTTTAGATAAGTGAAGGGATTGTTTGGATTTCAAAGAGATGTTAGTCTGTTTACAACTAGCCAGGTAAGCAAGGCTAAGCAGTGTGTTTATTTTTCCCAAAGGTTACTGACAATATTGGCAACATGAAGATTTTTATATTATGGGAAAGGTACAGTTGCAAAGATATATGGAACAATGGAATTTACATGTTAAAGAGAGAGAAACATATATAAAGGAGAATGAAAGGCTTTGTTGGAGATCATGTAAGATTTAACAGGAGCGTATGAAACAGCTCTGAAAAAGCCTCCAGCCATTTGTGCATAAGTCTGTTGTGTCCAGTAACTAAAGTTGGAAAAACCCATTTGGTATTCCACTATCAAGTGGGTACTGTGTTAACTTGCTGGGTTTTGTTTTAATCTAAAATCTATTTTGGACTGTTGCCTTAAAGGGGGTGTGTAACTGGGATACAGATTAATTAGAAATTTTAGGAGTTGTTATAGTATTAAGTAATTGTAGTCTTATGTATGTGCTTGAAATCTTTTATTTTGTTAATAAGTATTTTAATTTAATTTTTAAAATCTCTAAAGGTCTTAGTGGACTCATTACTTATGAATTTAGTGCACACATCTTCTCGTAATAATTGCAAAACCATTGTGATAGCTTGGCCAAGTTACCCTTGTGGATTTGGTCCACCTGTCACACATCATCTGCCACATCAGTTCTGGTGTATACCTTGGGCGACTTAAGTGCAGAGAGAAAATATTTTTGAAATGGAAGGGTGCAATGCATATGTTTCTTGGGAAAAGGGAGTTTTCATATTACAGAGATTCTTTAAGTGGAGATTTCTACCTTATCAAGAGTTTCTTCTCATAAACTGCTGGCTGATTGCATTAGAAGGGCTTTAAATTGAGATAGACAGTGATATGTCAACATTTGCAGAGCAAAGACAGCCTGTTAAAATTGGAATGCCCCATAACTTTTGTATTTAATTTTAAAACAATTTATAATGATAAAAAACAACCTTTAAATATTAAGACAGGAATGTGATGTTTATTGCCTCTCTTTACATTTCAAGACTTATTCCTCCCTTACATTATAGCACTATTTACTAAGCCTTGATTCTGGTGCCAGATTGTGTTGTATTTTTACTTAGATATTTCTGTTGTGTTGGGTGCCAAAGACCACTCCTGTGAATGAACCTTGCTCCCTACGTGTGCCTTTACATACCCTATATCTGGTAATGCAGTGAGGCCAGAGATCAATAGAAACCCTTCTTGCCATTTTTGGGCATATCATGAGCTCTTAAGATGTCCCAGACTTTAGAAAATGGCAGAAAAATACTCTATCAGACCATGACTTCTACTATAAATAAACTAAAAAAAATTTATAAAATCATGATGGCTGCAAAACTCAATAAGGTTTCAAAATGGGCACAGGGATCATGATGTGTGATTATCCTGCTCCAGTCACTTCCAATGCAGGCGGCACACAAATGTAGCCTCGAAGGCCTGGGTGCTGTTCAGGAAAATGTTCAATTACCTCACGAGTGGTCAAGGTCAGTAAATGCATCTTCTTATGCCAATAACAGCCCCACTAGCCTCACACACTGATCAATGCACCACAGTCCCATCACTTACCTACAAACAATCTCTATCAATCACAACTCAAACCTAACATGCATTTATCTTGCCTCACCCTGACATACTTTACATTACTGCATGTGCCCATAGAACTCACACACCTTGAACATTCTCTTCCCAACTTCAAAATGAAAAGCTCATCCTCACCAATAACATGGGAACTGCAATGATAGAGCAACAGAAAATGGTCATAGTCATCGGCAGATGGACAGGAGAGGCAATAGGAGGTAGTGAAATTGGAGATGAGATGTTAACCGAAGGTTTGTAATACAGGGACTGGTTTATCATACAAGGGCTCAGCTTCATGTTTTTTGTCAAAGTATTGTCATATCCTACATTCAACAACTATATATTTGAAGTGACTATCATTGTGTGTTACAGCTAAACAAGATTCTCTGTATTTTACATCAGAGGTGGAGCCTTAGAGGAAGAGGCCAACCACACTACAAGCACATCCAGATCCACAATTTCTGCCACTTCATTGTCAACTGCATCATAACATCTTAGATGTGCAAGCACCATCCCAGAAACACCCTCTCAGGAGAAAATAGTTTGCGAGGGCTATCAATGGGTGTCACATGGAGCACTAGTGGGAATGAGAACCTACAAATGGAGGCGAGGAAGACTGCTTTCCTTCATGGAGGGTGGATCAATGATTGTCCTTGACTGAGGAGCCTAGAGACCCAGATCTCAGGGACCCAGGGTGTAACAGTCTCATATGAAAGCAATTTCCATGTATATGGTTGAGATGGTGAACAAACGGCAGGAATCAACTATTAACATCTGCAACACGTTGCAACAATGTTTCCCAAAACCTGCAGAACACCTGGAGACAATGACTACTCAGATTTCTTCAGCATTAGGGTGCCAGGAACAGCTTCCAGAATGGTAGCTATCACAGCTTCAATAGAAGTCTTGAAGGTCAGTATGAATGCTGCAGTTACATAGGACTTCCAAGACCTGGTTGTGACACTTTACTTCTCATGGCCAGTATCATCTCTGAGCCTGTAACAAGCACCCGTGAACTACATGGAGTGGATACAGGTTCATTGTCTCCCCGGAGAATGGCATTGATCTGCTTAGTTAAGGCCCCCCCTCCATAGGTATATGAGGAGGAAGCTTCAGGCATGGGCCAAAGGCCCTTTGGCACAACAACAGGATGGTTTCCAGAAGCTGCAGTTCCTCTGAGACAGCAATTTGCTTGAGACAAAGATAACTTCCATGTCAGGAGAACCATCCAAGTCACTCACCGCTCAACCTCATTTCACTCAGGGAACACCTTGGAAGAGTAGATTAGAGGCATGCTTAAGTACGTTAGCTAGAACAGAGAAGAGATAAAAAGGCACTTGGGTGTTATGGTGAATGCTGTTTTGTAAAATGAGCATGCATTGTGCAAATAGAACCTTTGGGTTCTTTCAATTTTTGAGGATTTGGATGATGGCCAGGAAATATAACCTATCTTATGAGGGAACTTGGTAAAAGTCTTTGGCAGTGAGGAACTTGTGAGGGTTTGGGTGAAAGGAGGCAAAAATGAAGTAATTTTATTTGGTGAGTCAACATTTATTTATTTATTAAAAGCAGGCTATGAAATGTTCATCCTTTCCCTGTCTACTGGTAATGTTATTCCGTATTCTCTCATTCCTGTGCACCCTCTCCACCCTGTGGAGACAGAGGTCCTTCTGCTATGTATTTCATCATTACTTTCAGCTTCCAGAGGTAGCAAGCAGCACTCTATTTTCCTTTCTTCTTAGGCAGTCCCTCGGAATTGAGGATGACTTGCGTTCACTCCAGTTTCAATGTGTTCTGAGATGTCCGACATGTAGGGCAGGTGGTGCTTGAAGGTTGGATAGATGGGTTGTTTGGACGTTTGTGCACTCCCTCCGATGCCTTGGATTTGCCTCTGCATGTTCCCAACAAAGTCTCTTGATAAGTTTGGTGCCTTCCTGAATAAACCTTCTCCATTTTGATTGGTCACAAGTCAGGGTCTCCCATTAGTTGGCAAGTATGTTTGACCTTTTCAGAGATGTTTTGAGGACATCCCTAAAGCATTTACGCTGTCCTCCAGGGAGTCTCCTGCCGCAATCGGGTTCGGAGTAGAGCAGTTGCTTCAAGAGTCTGGTGTCAGATATATGAATGATGTGTCCTGCCCAGCAGAGCTGGTTTTGAATGATTAGTGCCTTGATGCTGAGCAGGTTGTGGGGGAGACAGTGGTGTAGTGGTAACGTCACTGGACTAGTAATCCAGAGGCTCAGGCTAATGTCCTGGGGACAAGGGTTCAAATCCAACCACAGCAGCTGGTGGAAATTAAATTCAATTAATAATCTGGAGCTGAAAAGCTAGTCTGAGTAATGGTAACCATGGTCAATTGTCATAAAAACCCATCTGGTTCACTAATGCCCTTTAGGGGAGGAAATCTGCCATTCTTACCTACATGTGACTCCAGACCCAAAGCAACGTGGTTGACTCTTAACTGCTCTCTGAAATGGAGTGGCAAACCATTGAGTTCAAGGGCAAGTAAGGATGGTGGCCTTGTCAGAGAACCCCACATTCATGAAAGAATAAAAATAAAGGTTGGCTTGGGAGAGGACTCTGCTGTTGGACCACCTTTCTTGTTGCCAGATTTGCAGGATCTTGCGAAGGCACCGTACTTCTTCAGCTTTGAGGTGCCTGCTGTAGGTCGTCTAAGACTCCGAAGCATACAGGAGCACAGGGATCATTGCTGCCTGGTAAACCATTTGAGACCCTGGTCCTCAATTACTCTTTTTCTCAGTTGATCAAGGGTTGAGCTGAGACATTGGAAGTGATGACGAATTTTGTTGTCTATGTCTGCCTTTGTTAAGAGGAGGCTCCCAAGATGTGAAAAATGGTCCACATTTTCCAGGATTTCACATTTCCCTTAATCAGCAGGTGGGGGGCGGCGGGATTGGGGCTGCGGAGATGTTGTGTTCTGAGACCTGTTTGGAAGAGGACCTTGGTTTTCCAGGAGTTTAGTGAAAGGCCCATTTTCTCATATGCTTCAGAGAAGAAGCCCATAATGTCCTCGAGCTCAGTTACTGAGTGAGCGCACACGGAAGCGACATCTGCATACTGGAGCTCAATGATTGAGGTTGGAGTGTTTTGGATTGAAGGCAATGTAGGTTGAACAGTTTCCCCATTGTTCTGTAGATTACCTCTACGCCTGTGGGTAATTTGCTGGAGGTGCAGTACTGCAGTGAGGAAAATGGAGAAAAGAGTTGGTGCAATTACACAGTTCGATCCCAGTTTTCACTGAGATAGGGTCTGTGGTGGTTCCGTTGGTGAGTATCACAGCTTGCATGTTATCATGGAGTAGGATGGTAACACATTTCTGAGGGCAGCCAAATTTGAGGAGGATACTCCATAAGCCTTTGTGGTTGATAGAGTCAATGGCTTTTGTGAAGTCGAAAAGGGCCAGTACAGTGCTTGGTGCAGCTCCCTGCACTTATGTTTAATTTGCCGCGTGGTGCAGATCATGTCTGTGGTGTCTCTTGATGGACAAAAATCACACTGAGACTTTAGAAGGAGTTCCTCAGCCACTGTTGAGGAGGATCCTGACAATAATCTACCCTGTGGCAGAGAGCAGGGAGGCTTCTTTGTAGTTATCGCAATTGGACTTGCCTTCCTTCTTGAATATAGTTCTGATCACAGCATTCCTGAGATCCCCTGGCATGCACTCTTCTTACCAGCTAAGATTTATGAGGTTGTGCAGTCATGCCATAAGTGTATCTCTGCCATGTTTCAGAATTTAAGTAGGGATTCCATCTGCTCCAGAGGCTTTGTTGTTTATCAGCTATCGGATGGCTTTTTCAACTTTATTCCAGACAGGGGTGGCGACGAGACTGAGTCAGATGGGGTACTGAGGAATGGAGTTGAGAACATTTGAGTTGAAGACAGAGTCTCGGTCAAGGAGTTCTTCAAAATATTCTCTCCAGCTGTCCCTATCCTTGATGAACATCTCTCCATGTTTGACTCTCAGTGGGTGGGCCCTTGAGTGTTTGGGCCATAGATAGTTTTGACAGCATTGAAGAAACCACGTATATCTTTGGTGTCTATGAGTTGTTGGATCTCCCACATTCTTTTTACCCACCATTTGTTATTTATGGCATCAATTTTATGCTGTTTCATTGCCTCAGCTTCCTGTAAGGTTGCTGGTTTTCTATTGAGCCATGATGGAGTTTCCAGTCAATGAAAGCTTTGTGCTTACATTTGATTAGGTCCTGTATCTCTTGGTTATTTTCATCAAACCAGCCACGATGTTTCTTGGTAGAGAGACCAAGGAACTCTTCACAGGTGCTTGTTATGGTGGACTTTAGAGTCAACCGGGCCCTAATGGATACTGTGGCTCCTGGTAGCTGGAGGTTGAGAGGTTGGCAGTAAGCCACTGACTGAGAAGGGCCACCTTGGTGGGAACTTTGAGGCCTTCAATATTAATTTTCTTGAAAAATTGTTCTGCTGCCTCTGCTGTTTGGGGGCAAGCTGATGGAGATGGTAAATCAGTTAAGGTGGTGATCAGTCCTGCAGTCATCAGTACCTGTCATAGAGTGGGTGATGTGGACATCTCTGTGGTCCTTTGCTTGAACGATGATGTAGTCTAGCAAGTGCCAAGTGTTTGGACTGTGGGTGTTGCCATGAGATCTTGTGCTTCTCCAGCTGGTGGAATGGGGTGTTGGTTATGACGAGGTCATGTTCTAGACATTTCATTAGAAGGACGAATCCATTGAAGTTTGCTTTCCGTACTCCTTCATTTTCTATCACGCCCTACCAGAAATCTGTGTCCTTCTCAACTCCAGTATTGAAATCTCTGAGGAGAATCAGTTTGCTGCCTGCTGGGACTCGGGCTAGGGGTTTCTCAAGGTCAGTGTAGAATACCTCCTTGGTTGCCTTAAGCGTAGGAGCATTTGTGCAGACACTGGAATTCCTCGTTAGGGTGAGCCAGGCAGTCATGAGGTGCTTGCTTATCCCACAGGGGAAGTTGCTGAGGTGCCAGAGAAGCTCATTTTTGATGGTGAAGCCCATGCCATGGAGACTTCATTCCTCTTCTGGAAGGCCTTTCCAGAAAAAGGTGTACCCATTGCCTAGTTTCTCCAGTTGATCTTCTTCTGCATGTCATGTCTCACTTAGGACAGAATGTTGATGTCAAGGTGCCTGAGGTCCCAAACTATGATGGCAGTGTGGTGCTTAGGCGTGTCACTGTTGGGGTTGGGGTTGTCCATAAGGGCCCTGACATTCCAGGTTCCAAACTTCATTTGGACGAGTGGAAGGTGCCTGTGCATGACTCTTTTTTTAACATGGGGGTGGCTGTTGCACACCAACTACCACACGGTCTCAGCAGAGCGGGGCATTGGTCCAATGCCAAGGAGTTTTTGAGCAGCCAGGCTCTACTGTGAGACATTAGCACAGACCATGTATGGTCATACGCAGATATATATGTATCTCTCTATTGTAACATTGTGCATGACACAAAAGTTACAGAGATCCCTGAGATTCTGGCTGGGGATGCACTGAAGGGCTCCACCACACTCAGATCACTTAAATGGGACTCAAAACTTCTTATAGTCTGCTAAACGTCAAGTAGTCCCATGAACCTTCATCCATGGAAGCCTTACTGGAGTCATAAGCAATGATTGTAGAGGATAATTCTGAGCACCAGTAAACTCCATTGGCCAGCTAGGTGGAACTGCACTTTCCTGGTTGCATTCTTACTTATCCATTCACAGCCAAATAATCTCCCTCACTGGCTGCTTTTCCCACCGCCACATATTACCTTTGGAGTTCCCCAGTGATCTATCCTTGGCCACACTCTGTTTCTCATATAAATGCTGGCCTTCCATGACATGATTCTATTCTAATTCTACACGTATGCCATTGACATCCTGCTTTGATTCACTACCATCTCTCTTGATATGTCCATCCACCACATCTGATTTGTTACCCTGCTTGTTTCACCATTTGATGTTGGATTAGTAGAAGTTACCTCCCTTTAAATATCGGGAAGACCAAAACCATTGTTTTCACACAAACTTTGTTTCCTAGCCTCTGACTTCATTACCTGTCATGGCTACTGTCTGAGGCTGAACCAGACTGTTCTCAGCCTTGGAGTCCTCTTTGACACTGAGCTCAGCTTTCGAACCTGTATCCTCTTCATCAGCAAGACCACCTACTTCCAACTCTCTAATAGCATCCATCTGTGGCCCTGCTTCAGCTCATCTGCTGCTGAAACCTTCATCCATGCCTTTGTTACCTATAGACTTAACTATTTCAACACTCTCCTGGCCAGCCTCCCATCCTGCACCCTGTGTAAACTTGAACTCATCCAACATCCTAACTTGCACAAAGTCCCTTTCATCCATCACCCCTGTGTTCACTCACCTAGACTGGTTCCCAATCCAGCAACTTTCATTTTAAAATTCACATCTTAATTTTAAAGTCACTCCATGCCCTTGCCCCTTCCTATTTCTGTTACTGCCTACAGCCCTACAACCCTCCGAGATATTGGAGTTCCTTCAATTCTGGCCTCTTGTGCAGCCTTGATTTCCTATGTCCCTCCACTGTCTTCAACTGTCTAAACCCTAAGCTCCAGAATACTCTCCCTAAATCTTTCTGCCTCTTAAACTCTCTCTCCTACTTTAAGATGCTGCTTAAAACCTCTTTGATCAAATTTCTGGCTATCTATCCTAATATCTCTTTATGCAATTATGTGTTAAACTTTGGCTGATAACATTCCTGTAAAGCACCTTGGGACATTTTACTATACTATAGACGCTACGTAAATGCATGTTGTTGTTATCTGGATATGTGTGTCCGAGTCATATGATAGATTGTTGGATGATGAGAGTATTGTGAAAATTTCTTAGATATCTGGCTCTGACACAGTGTAAGGTGGTTGGTGTTGCACACTAGCTGGGTACAAATAGAATGAGAACCTTTCCTATTCATAAAATTGAGGGGGAATGTCATATAATACTTTCAGAAGCACAGGAATTTGGTCAATTGTTCTTCACACACTGGAAACATTGCGTCTCTCTCTGTTTGGGATTGCATGACAGAAGAGTTAGTCTTCCAAGGCTAAAGGGAATGGTGATGGGGCAAAAAAAAGAAAAAAAAAGATATGCCTACAGAAGTTATACTACTGTCTGAAAGTGAAAATGAGAAAAAAATTAAAACATGAAAGGGAAACAAAATAGGGCAACAGAGTTTACGGTCTGAAATTGTTGAACTTGATGTTGAGTCTAGAAGCCTGTAAAGTGCTTAAATGAAAGATGAGGTGCTGTTCCTCAAGCTTACATTAAGCTTCACTGGAACAGTGTAGCAGGCCAAGGACAGAGATGTCAGTGTGTGAGCCACTTGATAAGCCACTTGATCTAGCATTCATGCTTGTGGATGAACAGAGGTGTTATGTAAAGCAATAACCCAATTTGCATTTGGTCTCCCCATTATAGAGGAAACCACATTGTGAGCAGTGAATACAGTGGACTAAATTGAAAGAAGTACATGCAAATCAGTGCTTCACCTGGAAGGAGTATTTGGGCCTTGGATGGCGAGGAGAGAGGAGGTAAAAAGGCAAGTGTGACATCTTCTGCATTTGCAAAGGAAAGTGCTGTGGGAAGGGGACGAGGTGTTAGAGGTGATTGAAGAATGTACCAGGGCATCATGGAGGGAACAGCCCCTTCAGAATGCTGAAAGTGGGGGGAGGGGAAGATGTGTTTGGTGGTGGCATCACACTGGAGCTGGCAGAAATGGCGGAGGATGATGCGGAGGAAGGTGAGGACAAGGGGAACTTTATCCTGGTTCTGTGAGGGAGAGGAAGGGGTGAGAGCAGAAATGCGGGAAAGATAACTGACACCATCGAGGACCTTGTCAACCATGGTGTGGGGGGTGGTGGGGGAGGAGTCCTCAGTTGAGGAAGAAGGACATGTCTGAAACGTTGGTGTGGAAGGTTGCATCGCCAGAACAGATGTAATGGAGATGGCGGAACTGGGAGAATGGAATGGAATCCTTACAGGGTGCAGGGTGTTAGGAGGTGCAGTCAAAGTAGCTGTGGGTTTCAGTGAGCCTATAACGAATATTAGTTGATAGCCTGAGATGATTGATTGTCATCTCAGTGGGCGCTTAACCCCTTAAGAGCATTGTAGCCCTATGAAAGCTAATGGCACCTTCCTAGTAAGTGCTCCATACACGCTGTCCTGCAACTGGTACAACTTCCTCAGCATGAACTGGCTCCCACACATTCAATCCTCATGTTCCATCTAGTGCTGAGGCCTTAAACGCAAACACCCACCTACAACATGCCACCCCACCCCACCCCCGGCATACCTCTCCACAAGCAGACATACTTTCATGAGAGCTACTTTGCAAAACTACACCTTGCCAATTACTCTTGTGGAGCGCAGGAGATTGTTGTCCCTTTTCCGGCATTTGACTAAGTTTCACTTGTGGACCCAATGGCCGTTCACCTCCGCTGCAATCTCCATCCAGACCGCCTTGGCCAGGTGGGAGAGTCCCTTGCTGCTGTCATTAGAAAACAGGACCTCCCATTGTTCTTGCATGGTCTAGAGGAGAACCTGCAGGGAGTCATCGTTAAACCATAGGTCACTTGTTCCCACACTGAGACATTTGTCCAATTTTGTATGGGGTGATAGCAGATGATTGGGTTCAATAGGTGGGGAGGGGTGGCAGCAGCTACAGGGATCCAAGGGTGGCAGGTGGGGAGGGGTTGTCAGCAGTTAGAGTTCAAAAACCTCCTCTCAGATAGCCAGGCCGCTGCCTCTGCTGCTGGCTTCCAAGGACTGGATGCCTGCCTGAGTGCTGTTTATATATGGCTCCTGGACCTTTGACCCTGTGAATAACAGTGGGGTCAGCGACCTCCTGCCTGCCCCAGCTGCACAATTGGCTGGACCCCATGACTCTCAATATCTAATTGGCAGGCCACCACATTCACGCACTTGTGATCCAGCTGTCAGGACATTCACTGCTATTGGGGGTGTGGAGAACCATTTCAAGCTATTTGGTGACTCGGAAATATAGTTGTGTTCTGCCAAACCACTACTTGTGGTTTCTAGTTGTGGGGAGGATGTGTAATCAGCTTGCACAGAAAGGCCAGAACTGCTGGTCTGCACACAGGCCACCTTTGCCCATTGTGGAAGGTCTGCTGCCAGAAAGCAAAACCCATGACTTTAAATAGCTGCACATGTACTGTTCCCTATGCTTTTACTGGATATGTGGAACTCATCCTGCAGTGCAATTAGGTCAGGTTCAAGGGCAGTGAGAGTTGCAACATATTGTACTTTTGTCATAAAGGGGTATACACCACAAGCCCTAGAGTCTGGTTCTTTATAATGTCATAGAATAGGAATCTTCATGTAGAGTTGGCTGTGTAGTTCACACAAATATTGTGTGTTGCTTTTTGGGCAGTATTCATGACTCTATAACATCACTACATTTATTGATGCATTTTTAAATATATTTTATCTGACTGCAGTGGAGAGGTGAGTGAATCTTCAGCCTCTCCAATCAAACTGGCCTATGTAGCTGCTATAGATTCTGGTGTATCTGTATTTTGACTTGCTCCTCCACAGATTGAGGAAGATTTCCCTTATTTTCCTTTGCCTGAAGGCATGCCTCTCCTGTGATACCATCTACCATTTCTGTGTGCTATTTTCAGTTCTTGTTCAGTTAATGAAAATGACTTTGCAGCATTGTCCCTGTCCTCAATACCTAATACCCTGTCCTCACGTCCAGGGCCCCCAAAGGTTCAGTCCCACCAATACAGTCTTCACCCTATTTCTATACAGTGTTCAATCTCTCTGATCTGTATTCAGCTCGTGGCAATCCTGTTTGCCTGCTTGTCTTGGGCGCTGCGTGCTAACAGGTATTGCTGTCAACCGCCAATGAGAAGGACTAACAATTTCTATTGTTTCCTCCTTACCCATAAGTTTAACCTAAAAGCTTTGAAGCATTTCTTTCTGGCTTAAGGTTAACTAACCCTCTAATTGTAGTATGGCTTTGTTGAATGTCTACAGGGCTCCATTTCAGAGTACTTCACATTGTCGTTCTGGCTTCGATTTGTTTAGCTCCCTACTAGGAAGCAAACTTTGTCTTTTGAAACAAAAACAGTAATTGCTAGAGACTCAAATGTATGTCAGCATTTGTGGATAATACAGAAGTTTCTCCTGTAAACTTTTCTTCAGAACAACACCTCTGTTCAGTCCACAAGCATGGACCCAAGCTTCTGGTGTCCTGTCGTTTTAATTCTCCACTTTGCTCATACGCTGGTACCTCTGTCCTTGGCCTGCTGCTCTACTCCAGTGAAGCTCAATGTAAGCTTGAGGGACAGCACCGTGGGTGGAACTGCAACAGCAGGGTGATTGAATTAAGCGGGAGCCGAAATTTTGATTTCCTGACAGCAGGTTGAGATGCAGAGATTAAGTCAGCGGCGTGTTGTGGCGTGTTGGACCTCATGCCAGCCCGTAGTGGGTTTCCACTTGTAATATATTTGCATGCTATGAATACTCATTAACGTAAAACAGTTTTATTGACATCCTACCTTCAAGATGTCAGGCACATCTCGTGGCATCTGGTTCACGTTTGTTTAAAGGTGGCGTGCACGAGTCAGCTTTGTGCAGTGTGTCTGTGGTCAGCAGTTTTCCTTGTTAAACTTTGAGGCATGAGGGAGGGGAGCAGGAGAATGGATGCTTGCATTGAGGCTTGGAACTGGCAAGGGTGAGTCAGTGTTGAAAGGAGCGTGTGGAGTGCGGTCGGGGGCATGGAGGAGTGGACGAGGGATCCAAGGAAGGGCAGAGGGTGGGGTTGGAGGCATGAAGGAATGGAAGAGGGAAGGGCCTGATGTCCTGGGTATGGAGGGGTTGGAGACAGTAAGTCAAGATAAGAGAATGAAGGGCCTAAAGGTTGGTGTCAGTTCTGTCCACTTGTGGGTCCACCTCAGGTTGTTGGCTGGCCAAGTCCGTACAGGCTTTGCGTTCACCTACAACATTTAATTTATCCCTGTTGAGAGTGATCTCAGACAATGTCCTTCACAATGCATAGAAGGGAGGGCCATCTGAGCCTGCAAATTCAGCATGTCTCACTGAGTGGCGAATATAACACTGGACACTAGCATGAATATTCAATAAAGAGTGAATGCAGCACAATATTATTTCTTCCACAATAAAGAAATGTCCCTAACTCCCCTGTAACCATCAATGAGTGCCAATCATGAGGTATGCCAGTACATTTAGCTCTCTCACTAAGCTAGCCTCAAGAAATAATGATGATGCACACATGAATAAAATGAAACCAATGTAATGTGAAATATTTACAAGTAAAATTTAAATTTGTGCTCTCAATAGCCTCATATTAATGGCAAAGGAGTTGGGCAGGAAAATTTTGGCCGTGATGCTATTTGCCCAGGAAGCTCTTTTATAGACCACCAGTAGCTACAGCATTATCAGCTGACGGCTGGTTTCACCACTGAAAAGCTTCCCCTGCCGCCTGATCACGTGTCTCCTGTTTACACTGTTGGCACTTTAAATTTTAATTGTAATTGTGTGGGAACCAGCAAAAAGCAAGAGAGCAGAAGTGGTGCCTGTAGTATAAGGGTCTGGCATGTAAATAAAAAAAAATATGTACATAGTTCTTGTAATTAACAGATCTATACAGTTAACCTACTTAAGGCTATGAGGATTTCATTAAGACTTACTGAACGGTGTTCAACACACTTCAACATGGTGGTAGTGAATTGAAAAACCCAAAACCTCGCAAGAATGCAGAGAAAAACTACAATCTTACAAGACTAAAGAAAAATTCAAAGAAGTATTCTGATGTGAAGAAAAGTTCAAGAAGCAGACGCACAAAGGAAAATCGCCATGGAAAAGCTCCAAAGAAAGGGTTGGAAGCTGAAGGCAGAAATTTAAAATTCCTCACTGCAACAGAAGATTCCACAGGATATCTTGGAAGTCCAGCTTCAATTCCCAGAATTCAAAGTCAGCAGACCTAGCAGGGGTGAGCTAAATCTTTTAAATTCCAGGAAAGCAAGTCCCTGAGGCCAGGATTCAAAGCTTTTTTGACCTTAAAGTAAAGCACTGAAATGGAGAAGTCTACAACGAGTCAATCCAAGCAGCCATTGTTTAAAATTTTTTCAAGGCTAAGGGCAAGTGTCGTTGCAGTGGGAGCCTGCACAAGTAAATCCCTTGTCTTCAAATTAACAACAGGGTCATCTGTAATTTTAGCAGCTTCATAAAGCTGAACCTACACTTTAAAATGTTTTAACCGTGGATCAGAAATCCACTCTTCCAGATCAAGTTGGACTTATCTAAGGTCCAGATCAATCACATAATTGGGAACTTTGGAGAAAAAGATTCCTTAGATACATGATTGCTTCAGGTCTGGATAAAAAGACAGAGCCCAACAAGTTAACACATAGGCCCAATAGCGGAAGACATTACTGCTAGACAAGGAATCAATTAATCATTTGCTAAGTTTGAAGAAGTACTCAAACCATTCAGTGTTTATTTTAACCTAAGAAGTAACAAAATCCTCAAAAGGACTAAATTTAATAAGCGTGCCTAGCAGCCAGGAGAACCTTTCGACTCATTTGTTAATGGTCTGTACAGGATGGCTGAAGGCTGTAATTATGGTGACCTAAAATATGAACATATTCACAGATAGAATAGTTGTGGGAGTAGCGGACGACACACTCTCAGACATGCTGCAAGTGAAGGAAGATCTAACCCTCGAGAAAGCTATCCAGATTGTTAGGCAGTCTCAACTCCGTGTGCCGCACAGGTCCATTTTGAGTGGAAAAAGTAAACCGTGGTACAAAGGAAACCCAACAGTCCAGTTAGTTAAACAGCACAGAAACAGGGACACTCCTAGCCAAGGGAAGCAATACCCTAACTGACCATTAGAGCGACCATGCTAGCGCTGTGGAGCAAGGCACCCCATAGGCGAGATCAATGTCTTGCAATTTCAGCCCAATGCATTCAATGGAATAGAATTGGACACTTTGGCAAACTGCAAGGCCAAAACATCTAAATGCACAGAAGATCCAAAGATGATTCATGAGGTTGAGACTGCACACCAAGAGGACATGCTTCTTGGGCAAGGTCAAAGATCCTGGATTTTCATCTTGGAATGTGGACATTTTGGTTAATGGTCATTTCACAAACTTCAAATTAGACACAGGAGCCAGTGTTATGGTCCTATCGGACAAAGAACCATGGCTGAGAGATCTTTGGCTTCAAACAACAGACACACCACTTTATGGGCCCAGAGGAATCTGACTTCTGGCCATAGGAATGATTCTGGAACCATTAAGGCAAACAAATCTTTGAGCTGATGTACATTAGCTGTAACCAATCTTTTTCTCTCTTGAGCAGAATTGCCTGTGTAGCCCTGAATCTCCTCAAAACAGCAGAACATGTCAAGATGACCACTGTCATAAATTATACAGAACTACAAGTTCCTGAGAGCTCAAACAAGAAAGAGCATCCTGACTGGGACTTCGGCTCTGAATTGTCTTCTCTCTTTGCTGAGCAGGATTGTCCATTTTCATTACAGGTGCCTGAAAGCCCTCATTGGTCAGATCAGCCAACCACTCAGATGGTTACCATGATGCCTCCAGTGGAGGATAGACAAGAGAGCAACCAACAACCTGAAGTATCTCAACCTCCCGCTCTGACGACTGTTGATGAGGTCAACACTGCAACCACAGAGCAAACGCTACAACTCCCAGCCAGCATGATAGTGCCACAGATGATGGTGGAAGCAAGTAGAAGCCATCCATTGCCGACCGCACACCACGCAGCCGAATGCAGAAACCACATCCTCATAACAGGAAAGGCCATCTTCTGTCACCCAGGACATCGTGATGACCCACACATCGGAAGAAGAAGGGGATAAACAACATGGAGATGAGCACAATGTTCATCCACCCTGCAAGAAATGGGATGGAACAACAACCACTTATCACCGCAATTGCTGAATTGACAAAGAGCGGTTCAATACCAAGGAATGGAAAAAGGGGATAAAAAGGTACCCAGATGCCAGGACAACCTCCAAAGCAACAGAGTTTACCTGCAACAACAGAGCCTACCGCTCCTCCAACAGTAGTGTGAATGAGATATGGAAGGGTTATAAGGCGTCCAGACCACCTGAACCTATGAACTCAGGGGCTTGAAGAGGGGAGATAGGGTAGTAGTAATGACATAAATACATGGGGTAAACTAGAATAACTTGAACTACATTGGATAAAGACTTTGGTGGGAGGTGTACTATAAGGCTCTGCCACATATAAGATTAACATGGCACTGAGTACAGTAATGTAAGAGAACATATGACCCACACCTAAGGGTCAGCCTAGTGTTGGACAGAGCCATGCGCACAAGCAAGCATGGAGACAGCTCCTAGCTTGAACCCTTTACTGTATATATGTATACGCTGTACATACTAGACTATGTATATATGTACATAGTCCTTGTAGTTAATAATTACATACAGTTAACTTACTTAAGACTACGAAGGTTTCATTAAGACCTACTGAATGATATCCAACACTCTACAACAATGCCCACTTCCTGTTCCGCTGCCAGAACAGTGCACCACAGATAAAATTCCACCCCTCATCTTTTGATTAGGCACTCTGCAGCCTTCTGGACTCAGCATTGAATTCAACAATTATAGACCATAAACTCTGTCCCCCTATTTTGTTTCCTTTTCTTTGCATGTTTCAGTTTTTCTCTTAGTTTGGTTTTCAGACAGTAGCACATTGCTCTAGGCACTCTTTTGTTTCTTTGTTTCTTTCTTGCCCGATCACCATTCCCTTTGGCACTGGAAGACTAACTCTCCTGCAATTCAATTTCTCCTACCTTCCACCCTATCATAGACCTTCCTTTTGTTTTTGTCCCACCCATCCATTGTTCAAAACCTATTACGTCTCTAACTTTTCTCAGTTCTGATGTAAGGTCTGAGAAACGTTGGACAGAATTTTCTACGCTCTTTAGTGATGTGTTTGGAGGCAGGGAGGGCAGGTGGGAAGGTGGCGGGTAGGCACCCTGCTGCCTTTCTGCCTTCAACCCAATATAGTCCAGGGCAGGAAGGTCTGCAGTTGGCTTTCCTGCCCCGGCACCAGTTGAGGACCTTAAATGGACAATTAATGACCACTTAAGGGCCACATCCCACTGTTGTTAATATTAACCCACATTGGGAGCGTGACAAGCAAACCTATGCGGGCTGCGTGTCATCTCATGGAGGGGTGGAGGGTCCCTCCATCAAAGGCACTCGGTTCCTGTTTGAGGGGCCTGGCATCAGGAAGGTGACCCACTGAGAGCACTCCTCCTGGCCTTGTTGCCAGCCCCTCTTCAGCCTCTCCTACCTGTGATTCCCACCATGCGAAGGCCCTCCCACGATTACTTGCCTCTGGCCTGGGTTGTGCCGTGACCCTGGGCCTCCAGGGCTGTCGTTCTGGCAGCAGCCACCTCCTCCCCAGTGATGCTGCTGAGCAAAAGAGCTGCCAGCCTCTGATTAGCTGGCAACATTCAGCAGCTGGGCCTTCCACCTTTGGGGTCCTGATCATGGGGAAAAACCCGTTGCTTGCCTGTTAACTGCCTGATTGGCCCATGGTTCGGTGGGCCTTCTCCAAAGGAGGCAATGCAAGTCTCTCCCTGGCTCTCCAACTGGCAGGCGAGGCCCTCATCGCTGCCACATGATTCTGCCCATTAACTTTGTTTCTGTCCACAGATGCTGCCTGACCTGCTGAGTATTTCCAGCATTTTCTGTTTTTATTTAACACTAAAACATCAACTTGTCTGTTTTCTCCACTTGTTTGTTTTTATTTCAGATTTCCACATCTGCAATATTTTGTTTAATTTTTTAAATGACGTATGTCTTTTTTTGGCAATAATTGAGCAGCTTTTTTTCTTTATATTTCCCTGCAGTTGAATGTTGGCAAGAGAACACTGGTCGACTAACACTATTTTGTTTCATTTATTTTTTTCATATATTCAAGAAGGTAATGCAAATAGAAATTTACCTTAATCCTTCAATGAAATTTCTTTCTGTATTACTCCAGCCAGAATTAAGGGTTGAAGTATTATACTTTTTGTTCTATTTTAAGCTTACAAAATCCCTCTAAATGCTCCCTTGTCTACTGTGGTCAAGCTGGCCAACACAAGCAGCTAACATGTTCTCAGGCTTTCACCAGTGTGGGTCAGCGAGAGATGGTGCTGTAGTAGTAATGTCACTGGGTTACTAATCCAGGGTTCAAATCCCACAGTGGTAGTTGGTGGAATTTAAATTCAATTAATAAATCTGGAATTGAAAGCTAGTTTCAGTAATGGTGAACATGACAACTATCAGTGATTGCTGTTAAAAACTCATCTGGTTCACTAATACCCTTTAGGGAAGGAAATCTGCTACCCTTACCCAGTCAAGCCTACATGTGACTCCAGACCCAATATGGTTGACTCTTAACTGCCCTCTGAGATGGCCTAACAAGCCACTCAGTTCAAGGGTAATTAGGGATGGGCAACAAATGAGCAAACACATCCCCTGAAAGAATAAAGAAACAAAAATTCAAGCTAAACTTTGGGAGGTTTGAGGGTGGCTAAGGGATGACTCTCTCCAATGATACAGTAGGGGAAGGAAAGCAAATAGTTTATTGCTGGAAAGAGGGGCATGTTGCCAAATTTCAAATTTGGCATTCTTGGGTTTGTCCTGGTCAGTGCAAGACGAAAAGCTTGGACAACATGTCTTTCTTTTCAGCAATAGTAGTTTGGTGTATTTGTTTGCTCAGTTCTGCTACCTGCCCCGCCCTCTTCAACTCTACCTCTTTGGGTATAATTAAAGAACTTGAATTTATATAGCTACTTATCACATCCTCAGAGCATCTCAATGTACTTCAGAACCAATTAAATATTTTTTAAGTGCAGTCATTATTATGTGTGTAAACACAGTAGCCAATTTGGCACACCAAGTCCCTACAAATTACAAATAAAATAAATGATCAATTAGTTTCTCTTATTATTTATTTTACCCTCCTAACCTTCAACACTTTCTGTTTCCCTTCTTGGACATGTCTCTTTTTCTTCTGGCTCTGTATTTGTTTAAAAACTTTTCATCTCGAACAGCTTGAGTGATTGTTCTAGCTCTGTTTCTCTCTGTACAGCTACTATCTGATCTATTGAATGTTTCCAGCACTTTCTGAGCTTATTTCAAATACCTAGCGTCTGCAGTATTTTGATTTAATTTTTTTGATGGTCTTGTTCGAGAAAGAAGATTGTTAGGACACAAGAAAATTTGTTCCCATTTTACATACACTTGAACAAGCAGACAGTTTAAAATACTGCATATGATAGATATCTTCTGTACAGCACTAAAGTGTCACCTTAGATTATGTGCTCAAGAAGAAAGAATTTGCATTTGTATAGCACCTTTCATGACCTCAGGATGTCCAAAAGTGCATCACAGCCAATTAAGTACTTGTGACGTGTATTCTTTGTTTTAATGTAAGAAATATAGCAGCCAAATTGCACAGAGCAACAGCAATGTGACATTGCCCAGAGAATCTGTTTTAGTGATGTTGGTTGAAGAATAAATATTGGCCAGGACATCAACAGTAACTCCCTTGCTCTTCTTCAAACTAGCACCATGGGATCTTTTATATTCAGCTGAGAGGGCAGATGGGGCCTTGGTTTAACATCTCATCAAAAAACAGCATCTCCGATAGTGTAGTATTCCCTTAATACTGCACTGGAGTGTCAACTTGAAATTTGCGTTCAAGTCTCTGGATTTCAACACATGTGTGTTCCAATTTCAGCTCCTAAGATAATGAAGGAATTCATTCCCACATGCAGCAAGACCTGGATAGCATCCCAACTTGGGCTGATAAGTAGCAAGTAACATAGTAACATTTGTGACACATAAGTGCCAGGCAATGACCATCTCCAACTTAAGACAGTCCAGTCATCTCCCCTTGACATTCAACAAGATTAGCACCATATATTGTACCATCATTAAAATCCCGGGTGGGGGGGTGGGTGATGGTGGTGGGAGGGGGTGCGGTCACCACTGACCAGAAACTTAACTGGATGAGTCACATAGTTCCACCAGAACCAGTCGGCTCCAGACTTCATTACAGCTTTGGTCCAAATTTGGACCAAATTCCAGTGGTGAGGTGAGACTGACTGCCTTGATATGAAGGCAACATTTGACGGAGTGTAGTGTCACAACTCACTGGGGATAGTGCGCTGAAATATCAAGCCCCACTGTTTCCCTGAACAGTGACAAATGTGAAAAGCTTGACCATACCACCAGATTGCCCCAATTCTATCTAACTGTTTAATTTAAGTTAACAAAATATGAGCATCAGGTTTGTAAATTTAATAAGTAAATAACTGTTTATTGAACAAACTGTTGTTAACCAGAGGGAAAAGAAAGAAATATGAACTGCTATCCTATAACCTAAACTCTACCCCTTCTTAAATCCCTATACACACACATACAAGAAACACAAAAACATGGATTTTAAGGGCGGGATAAAACAGTTCAATAGCACCAATTCCAAATGCAGAATTTGATGGGTTGACTTTGATTGATGTCTTCCAAATTCCTTTCAGTTCTTGTTGATGACACGAGGTGGTCTTCCAGCACTTTCAGTATTTAGTTCACTGGTTGAGCACTTGCCTTTCAATGTCTCTAGCAGTGATTTTCCCCTTTGCCTCTTGACAGGGGTTTTCTGAGCGACAGCAGGCTATAGAGATATGAGGAGAAAAAGCCAGCTAGCTTTTATTGTGGAATTATGGAATCTTCCGTCCACAGAAGAAAGAGGCTTTAGATCTTGTTCCTTTCAGGCTGGGAGCTATTCTGCTGCACCACCATCACACAAAAACCTGGTCAGGGGCAAATTAAAACATTGTTGCCAGGCAGCTCTCTTGGCCCAGGACTCCTTTCCGGCACCTTTCATGACACACTCCATTTCAGGACTGCAACATTGTATACACATCTCATTCTGTTTCAGTGGACATGTCTTTCAAACTGCGGCCATTGTAATTCTAATCCACAGTCCAACAGAAATAAAAAGATATGTTCCTTACAGTAGCATCAAGGAACCATGGCAAAATTGACATCAATGGGAATCAGGGGGAAAACTCTCCACTAGTTGGCACCATACCTAACACAAAGGAAGATGGTTGGGGTTGATGGAGGGCAAGAATCACAGCCTCAAAATATTGTTGCAGGTGTTCTTTAGGATAGTGTCCTAAGCCTAACCATCTTCAGCTGCATCATCAATGACCTTCCCTCCGTCATAAGGTCAAAAGTGGAGATATTCACTGATGATTGCATGTTGTTCAGTACCACTTGCAACTCGTCAGATACTGAAGCAGTCTGTCTCCACTTGCAACAAGACCCTGAACAACATTCAGGCTCAGATTGATAAGCGACAAGTAACATTCATGCCATACAAATGCCAGGCAATGACCATCTCCAACCAGAGAGAACCTAACCATCTCCCCTTAAAGACATTCAACAGCATTACCATTACTGAACCCACCACAATCAACACTCTGGACAACACTATTGACCAGAAACTTAACTGGACTAGCCACATAAATACTGTGTCTACAAGATCAGGTCAGATGCTGGGTATTCTGTGCCTAAAGCCTGTCGACCACCTACAAGGCACAAGCCTTGGAATACTCATCTAGGTGACTGCGGTTCCAACAACACTCAAGAAGCTCCACACCAGCCAGGACAAAGCAACCCACTTGACTGGCACCCCATTTGCCATCTGAAATATTCACTCCCTCCACTGCTGGCACACAGTGGGAGCAGTGTGTACCATCTATAAAATGTAATGCAGTAACTCACCAAGGCTCCTTCGACTGCAGCTTCCAACACATGACTCAACCACTTAGAAGAGCAAGGATATGGGAACACCACCACCTACAACTTCCCCTCCAAATTAAACTTCATCCTGACTTGAAAATATATCGCTGATACTTCAATGTTGCTGTGTCAAAATCCTGGAACTCTCTCCGCTACAGCACTGTGGGTGGACCTACACCGCATGGACTGCATTGTTCAAGAAGGTGGCTCACCACCACCTTCTCAAGGGCAGTTAGTGGTCGGCAATAAATGCCAGCGACGCCCATGTCCCATGAATGAATTTTTTTAAAAATGAGTCCAAAATAGTGAGTAATTTCAGGAGTCTCCAAAGGAAACTGAAACCAGAATAAACGGTGCTCATGAAGTGAAGGTAAAAGTCCTGGAAATGGATGGATGAATGGATGGATGGATGAAGGAGGGGAGGTATCCTCAGGCGCAGAAAACTCAAAAGGAAAGGTCACCAGTGCAGCAGAAGATTCCAGCAAGCAGCCTCTTAGCGAACATCTCCAGCCGACAAAGTTCCTCTGAAAGATAAGGGGATATATTCTGTGATGAAATAAGTAATTCTAAAAATAAAAGAGATGATAGCAAAGCAAGAAATAGCCTTATAATAATTGATAGCCAAATATTCCCAGAGAGTACAATGTGCATGCTTATAACCTTAAGAACTTTTAAAAAGTAAGTTTATTAATTCACTAAGAGGCTAAGTGACAGCCTGTATACTTTTAAACCATGGGTTCATACTGGAGTCATAGGGTTCCCAATGTGAAACTACTGACTGAAGCTAGTCACATCCATCTCTTTAGTGTGCTCAGGAGTTTAATCAGCAATCTGACTGCTGGACTACACACTCATTTTCATGTTGATGTGGATCTGAAATCTTAACACAACAATTCATAAATTGCTGCATAACTGCAGCCAAGTACATCTCACTGGGCTACAATAATACTCAAAAGAATTGACAAAAGAGGATGCTAGTGGAACTTATAACTGAGGTAGTGCAGCACTCTCATGGACATCAACAACACATGTCATGTGTGCCCTGCGTGAAGGCAGGTCCTTGGATCATTGTCAGCTGGTGCTTCATCCCGAGCTGTTTCTTAGCAGTTTGGTTTGCCATTGCCTTCCACTCTCGGGTAGGGCAAGGAGGTAGGTCCCAAGCCTACCTCAGCTGGAATGGGAATCAAACCTACACTGTTGGCATTATTCTGAACAACACACTAACCATCCAGCTAACTAAGCTAAACAGCTCTTACTAACAACACAGTGGGGGTATAAATGCTAATTCTCAAAAGCATCAACTACAGTAAATAAGCTAGCCTTAAAATATAGCAAAACTAAGCAAAATATCAATAAGTAGATGAAGAAAGGAATGGGTAATAGTTATTCCAGTTCTAGGGCAGGGAGAAGTGGATAAAGGAGAGAGTCTTTGCAATGATGGAACTGTCGTCCATATATGAAAAATATTAAAAATGGTATGGTCAGTGGCACCATGGTGCAATGCACTAACTATGTCTGAGACTTCCTACCCACTGAGTGTTACAAGTTGTTACGATCCAAATACCTTTCACTGCTCAGACTTCCTACGAGCTGAAACATGGCCTTGTGTGTTAAGTAATAGGGATGGGGTGGGTGTGGGGAGAGTACTTGTTTGGGGTAAACAATAATGCATTTCACCATGGATGCAGTAGAAAAGGTAACAGCAGACATCTCTGACTAATGGGAAAACAACACTTTGTTAGATAATGTATCTCATGCTACAGCTTTGAATCAAGTTTACTAAGAAATTAAATTACACAGAAACAAGAGCAAACAGCATATTTCATTGGATTATAGAACATAATTCAGTCCACAGCCCCTGTTTCAAAGTAATAGAATATCTTGAAGTCTTGCTCATTCTCCAGGTCGTACACTTCTACTTTGGACAAATGTGTGCAATGTGAAGTCAATACATGAAATTGGGTATTCATACTGTTCCACGCACCCCAGTTTATTAGTTCCCTGGCAAAACTGAATTTTATGTAGGGAACTGCAAATTTTGCTTTAAAGGGCAAGCTAGGACATAGGAAGATCAAAAGGGTACATTTTTGACAATTAAATAAAGCTATCAAACAAAAAATAGGTTTCGAATGCTCATTGATTCCCCAACTAAGCAATTCACAATTTCATTAATATATTCAAACTGAGGGAATCTTATTTACAGAACTGTCACGGTTCCTTGATGCTGCACTCAGACAAATTTGGACCAAAGCTGTAATGAAGTTTGGAGCTTAGTAGTTCTGGTGTAACCCAAACTGAGTATCAGTGAACAGTTTATTGCTGAGTGAGTACTGGCAATGCCAATGACACCTTCCGTCACTTTGATGATGATTGAGAGCAGACTGACGGGATGGTAATTGCCCAGGTTTAATTTGTCCTGCTCTTTGTGGGCAGGACACAACTGGGCAATTTTCCACATTGTCAGGAAGATGCTGGTATTGTACCCTTAATGGAACAGCTGGAGGTGCACCTAGATCTGGAACACAAGCCACAGCGCTACAGCTGGGATGTTGTCAGGGCCCGTAGTCTTTACTTTATTTAGTGCACTCAGCCATTTCTTAATATCACGTGGCGTGAATTAAATTGGCTGAAGACTGGTACCTCTGATGCTGGGGACCTCAGGAGGTGACTGAGATGGATCATCCTCTCAGAATTTCTGGCTGAAGATGATTACTAATGCTTAAATCTTGCCTTTTCCACTGACATGCTGGGCTCTGCAATCATTGATGATGGGGATGTTTGTGGAGCCTTCTCCCTCAGTTAGTTGTTTAATTATCCATTACCATTCATGACTGGATATAGCAGGACTGCAGAGTTTTGATCTGATCCATTGTTTGTGGGATTGCTGAGCTCTGTCTATCACACGCTGCTTCTGCTGTTTAGCATGCATTTGGTCCTATGCTGCAGCTGCAATAGGCTGGCTCATTGTTAGGTATCCCTGAATCTACTCCTGGCAAGCTCTCCTACACTCTTCATCAAGCTAGTTTCTCTCATGCGGGTTCTCTCACCACCTAATGCAGGCCCAGTCTGGCAGATAATTCCTTCAGGACTTGGCCAGGTCAACCAATAGTAGTGTTACTGAGCCACTCTTGGTGATGGGCAGTGAGGTCCCTCACTGTGAGCACATTCTGTATCCATGCTACCATCAGTACTACTTCAAAGTAGTGTTCAACGTGAGGGAGTACTGATTCATCAGTTGAGGGGTTGGTGGAGTGAGGAGGAGGGATCGGGAATGATGGGTAGTAATCAGCAGGAGGTTTCCTTGCCCATGTTTGACCTATTGTTGTGAGACTTCATGGCATCTGGAGTCAATGTTGAGGACTCCCAGGGACACTCCTTCCTAATTGTATACCATTGTGCCACCATCTCTGGTGGTCTGGTGGGGCAACACATACTCAGTGATGGTGATGGATGAGTATGGGACATTGGCTGAGATGTTGCTTGACCAGTCTGTGTGACAGCTCTCCCAATTTTGATATGTCCCCTGATGTGAATGAGGAGGACTTTGCAGGGTTAACATGGTTGGGTGTGCCTTGTCGTATTTGGTGCCTAGGTCAATGCTGGGTGGTCCATCTGGTTTTATTCACTGGTTCACTCAGCCATTTCAGAGTCAGCTAAATTGTTGTCGATCTGGCCACATGTAGGTCAGACTGGGTAAGGATGACAGATTTCCTCCCTTAAAGGACAATGGTGAACCAGATGCATTTTTTCATCAATCTGGTAGTTTCATGGTCACCATTACTGATACTAGCTTTTTATTCAAGATTTATTTAATTAACTGAATTCAGATTCTCCACCTGATGCGGTGGGATTTTGAACTCATGCCTCTGAAGCATTAGTTCAGACCTCTGGATTTCTGATGATAGGTTAGCAACTGGGAACATAACTCTACTTCTCTCTCCAGATGCTGAGAATTTTCAGACTTTTCTGTTTTTACTCTGGATTAATAGTCTAGTAACTTAATCACTATGCTGAAATTCCCATGAACCCAATTTAGAATTTGGTATTGGTTCTCATGCTATAATATGTATACTCATTTTATCTCCACTCATGTGCAAGTAATAGCCAAAGTACTAGATCAGCCTTCTCTGAGGTTAAGCACATTTGTAATTGTAACTAACATTTCCTACTCTACATCTTGTGTACAACAGTCCCTATAAATATTAGAGTTGTGTGCCAATTTTCATTTAAAAGACATTCACCCCTGGGTTACCTACTGGACAGGTACTATACTGTGGCAATGCTGAACTGATTTTGAACTTTGTTGCTTTGTCATTCTGTTTAGAGGATTTTTGTCTAATATTATATTGGTTTTTGTTTCACCTTCACATATATCTTGATTTATTCCCTGGTCAATATGACAAATAGAAAAAGAGGTGGACTCAAATACCAAGTAGTTGTCACATTTGCCCCTTTTTTCACCTCTTCACTTTGAAGTAAATCATATGACTTGATGTTTGCATCTCATGAGGAAAAAATAACTTAAAATTATGTTTATATATACGCATATTTTATATGTACATACATATATATAAAATGCAAAATATTCTTGTACTTTGCAGTGAAATAGTGTTTGTAATTTCATATATTTACTGTAAAACTCAATTTATTTTGAATAATGTGTTTCTTTAGGTGAATTCCAATTTTAGTTTCCTAATCCGTTTATTATTGTATCTGCAACCAATGATTATTAACGACTTGTATCTTACTTAAACAGATGGAATTTGGTTAGGCATTAGATAATAGAAAATGTAATAGTGAGTTAAAATTTGCAAAACTCATTTGAGCATTAATGTTCGTATGTCACAAGTATCCGAACAAATTCGAAGAAACTGAACCTCGATCGTACCATTAATGCCTTAAATGTCTTATTGTGACATAATTGTCTTAGCAAACAGGCCTCCCGTAAATTGGCGCTTGACCAGACATCTACTGCATAGTGTTTGATGTTTGCTGTGACCTAGTTCTGTGGTTATGGGTGTATAGTGCTGCCTTTGCCCTGTTGATGGCGCGCGTTCATTACAAACTGCTGGACAGTGCAGCACCTCTGACAAAGAAACGCAAACTCCTTTTTTTCTCTGCCAATCTCCTCACCACTGAAAAGTGTGCTCACGCCTTATCTGAGCTGATCTAAAGCATAACTTATTCAATCTATCTGCACAAAATTGAAATTGATCTTTATCGTTCACTGTGTCTTTCTCTCTTTGATCTGCAATACTCCTGATTAGCAATTGAGCACGGCACCCTTTCAAAACGAATCATATGTAGGGTAGAACGCTTCTTAAGAACAGGTAGTTGCAAAGAAAAACAAACTATTTCAATAATCAGCAAACTTTTGTTTTAAACCATGGTTCAGGATAAATATGTTCAGATACTATTGGGGAAAAGAACTAAGTATAAATCTTATGCACTGAACACACGCCCACGTAATTGTGTATATAAATCTTAGATTTGTGATAGAAATTTTATCATGGCATCTCTGCTAATATGTATAATACTGTAAATCATGGGATGTTAATTTAAACTACAATATAGCCGGTGCAATATATCAACTTACATATTTCCATTTGTACCTCAGCACTGCACAGCCATGTTTAAAATAAATTCCCTTTTTGCTAAGTTGATTTGACTGACTTTTATTTGTCCGTTTCCCTAGATTCCAAAGGTGAGGAGTTTTGGTTAAGTTGCGGGATCTTCAGCCACTTCCCACCCGAGAAATGCTGAAGAAACGCCAACCTTACGAACCAAAATCCCGCTTTTCACGCGTGAGATAAATTTGTGGTCCCATGTGTGTGATCACAGCCTCCTCATTTGTCATCATAACAACCGTTTAGTGTAAAATTAACAACAACTTAACTACACCAGTTATAAACAAGATCATGCATTACGATAGATTGATGGACAGTGGGCAGCAATGATCAGCCAAGTATGTTGCGAAACAAACGATTTAAAAAAAGACAAAAGTAAAAAATATACCGAGTTTAATTGACTTTTCACATGCTCGGGTTCTGATTTGACAGATGAATACAAGTCGTGTAAATGTATGCGCACAAAATAACATGTCTCAGTGTGTATTTCTAAATATATTTAATTTGATCATCTTAATTTTTTTAAACCTGGGTAACTATTGGTTCCCGCATTTTGCACAGCACAAGACTGACTTGTGTAGCCATACAAAACTTACATACCTGAATTCATATTTAGGTAGTTATTTTTAAAATAAATTATTACATTCTACATATTAATAATCTACTGAAATGTGAAATATATCAATGGTGTATCAAGAAATATCTCAACTTTATTTTTTTTAATTACAGAACAATATTCACTTAAAATGTTTAAAATGTAATATAATTTATCGTTAGGGAGGATGGGACAGTCCATGTGAGGTATTCCAATGTCTTACTAACAAATCCTGTCAACAAACACTTTAAAAACGAATTAAAGGAAATGGCCAAAATATATCAAATTTATTCAAATACCTTTTCTGGTCAAGTAATCCGTTTTGATTACTGCTAATGCTTGCCAAAACCCGGATCATACACCCACCCGTTACACAGTATGATAATGCCCAGTGCGAAATCTTCACATTAATATTCATTGCCAGCCACCGATTTAAACCTGTTCTGATGACCGAATTGCCAGATCTGACGATTGTCTTTAAAAGACATATCATGCCGTAGATGGGATTTTAAGTTAGTATTTCTTTGATTTTAAACCATTGAATATCTAAAATGTTAAATAACGCAGTCAATATCTTTTATGCAATTGTTTTATAGTTCTAGCTTTATGTGGGTGCCACTAATGATCTACTTATATATATACATTAGAAAGACAACACGATGCAGCTTACGAAATATTATTGACTACGAGGTGTGCACAGGTGGACTACATATAACACTTTACTGAAGAGTTCAGGTGTTTTTTTTTGAAAAGGACTTCGGGAGCTTTGGTTATTTGGAACGATTTCAATGCGTCCTGTAGCGGTTGGCGGGATGTATACAATCAATTTAGATTCTGATCATCACCTTATTTATAAATGAATTCTTACTCCACCCATCCCAGCCCCCAAAATATAATTACCTTGTGTGCTAGTCTCAGTGTTTCTCGCATTACAACTTGATATAACAATATAAAGAAGCTCTCGCAAATGTCAAGTTTTTGTTTTACAATGGCAAGGTCTATGTTTTTTTTGCTGCTCAAATTCATAAAAGTCTAGAAACACTTTGACGCACATTTTGGCCCAGCATTCTAAATAGTTGAAATATGTTTCCAAAGAAGTAATGCATATCGAAGTGAACCTCCTATGTAAAGTGGTAGCTGACCGTTTAATAATGTGCAGTAGTGTTATTAAGAATGTTTTGTGTGCCGGTGCATGACTATAATTCAACTCTAACAACAGACTGGCTGAGTGGAGTGCCCCTGAAAGGGTCGATGCAGGGCTTGGCAAACGTAACCTCTTGGCTCTATGCGCCGTCCATCTGTCTGCACTTGAGTCCAGACAGATTCAATAGGTCCTTGTATGCTTATGTCTGGCCGCAAAAAGGTGAAATGGTCTGTATTAAGACTAACTAAATGTTCAAGTGTTTACCATAGTAGTGACCGGATTAAAAGAAACTTAAAATGATGCCCGAGAATGGCGTCTCTCGTGATGTATGGGGATTCCAGGATATTAGAAGTAAATAGTTAATATTGTCTTCTTAAATAAAGAAATCAACATTACAGCACACCTAGAGAATGCGAGGAGCAGCAAAACACCTGTAAAATGCATTGACACGGAGGAGATAGCAAATGAAATGCTATTAATTATAAAATGCCAAATAAACTTATTTTCGAATTACCAACCAAATGAAATTGATTTAAAAGGTCATTGTTAGATTTGACTTTTTCAAAAAGTGAATAAAGTTACACAACTTTATGTTGAGGCAAAATATAATCAATGACTCCTGGTAGGAAAGTATATGCATAAACGTAAGAAGGTCCCATAAAATATAAAGACATTAGGATCCTGTAAAGACAATATTGTGCTATAAATTGTACAAAGCCCAGTTGATGAGCAGCATAAAGAGGATATGCAGAAGTCTGTATATCCTACAAAACAAAAAAATAGCCGCGAGAAAATATTTCAGTGACACATGTAGGGCAGCTTCGGCATTTGGTTGTACAGCTTTAAAAAGTTAAGGAAAAGAAAATAAATTGGAAAATAAATTCAGCATGGTCCAACCGTTTCCCATTTCTGTGGGGTTTCTATAGTTTGCAATAGATAATCCCTCGCTTTGGTGGGGTGGGAGGAGAGATGAGAATGCTCACTGTATATCTAAGCTAATGAAAGGTACTTGTTTTCATGTTATTTGGTGGAAGCCAAAATCCAGTTTTACGAGTTTCTTTTTTTCTCACACCTGGACGGCAGGGCGGGGGAGGGGGGGGGACGCAACATAGATCCAGCTATAGACAAAACAATCTTTGTTGTACTACTACCTCTCGGTTGCCTGTCTCATCTTGAACAAAGGCAATGAATATTATAGCACCAGATCCATATGTATAACATAACACACAGCATGCATGCCACCAATTACGTTTGGATTGTACAGCAGGGGCATTTCAAACGCTACACTTTCTCACTCAATTTTGTATGCCGAGACACACATCTTTTGTTCGCGATTAGTTTTGGTACAAAGCCTACACGATTTGCACTTCTGAATATAGTGCAAACGTCATCTGAACGCTTTCTGCTCAAGTGCCTCCTAATATGTGGGATGGAATATGGAAGCTTGTAATTGACACTCATTTTTACTGGCAAGCGCTGGCACGTCTTCAAGACTCTGCAGACAATACAGAAAACATCGCCAAGTTCGCCTTTATCTTCAATAGGTACTGCGGCGAACCTGTGCAATAAAACTCGTCGGATCTGTGGTAATGAGAAAAAAATGTGAACGAAAGTGTTGTATTATTGTTAATAGATCAGTCTTGTCAACGGACAGACATCAAATACTGCACTCAGTTTAGTGTAGTGAAAGCAAAGAAAGTCACATGCCATCACAACTGTCCACTAACCCAAAGTACAATAGTTTTCCAAATTTATGGTCTCTTTTTTGTAACAAAGCGCGTTTCGAAGTTAAATATCTAAGAATAATCAATTAGTTATTCAAGCATTAGTTGTTATATTGCAAACTTAGACGCTGCCTTTATCTTCCTGACAATTGAATTAAACTTTCGAATTATGCATGGTGTTGACCACTGACCGCAGCAGCTATGTAGATTATGCAAAACATTTGATTACAATCAGCAACAAGGCCCTGATCACCGAGCAAAGGTTGGCGGCGGCGGTGGTGGTGGGGCGGGGGGGTGTGTGGCGGTTGGGGTGGCAGGGGGACTTCTGCAATACCCGGTGAGAAAACAAGGGTTTAATAAAAAGAGTAAATTTACTTAAACGATCAAGAGAAAAAAAATGACAAAACAGCAGAATGATTTGATTTATTTTGCGAATGGGTCGCGACTGCTAATGCCTGATCATTTACATATTGAAATGCGACCAAGCGGACACTCAATTTTCCTGCCCATGTTTTGCACATGGCTCTCTCGATTTTCAAGCAGCCAGGTTACCTCGCAACGCCCCTTGAGGAGGTCAGGCGGTCGATTCCGCGTTGATCAATTTTGACTGCAAGGCATCAACATTATGAAAAACACCCTGGCACCAGATGGAGCGAGGTCTAGGTAAAGGTCAAGGTTAGCTCAGCCTGCTATTGAATCGGCTGCGTGATAGATCGTTGACTTGCTTTGCTCGGAGGCACCCATAGGGGTTTCTGCGAATAAAAGGAGTCACAAGTGAAACGCTTCGACGCTGCTCTGAATGCTAAAATAATTATTAGGATGCATTAAAAATGAGTAGCCAAATTCTTCTTTGAGAAAATACACACACAGATACGCGCTCGGAACATTTATTAAACAAATCAGCCGACTTTGAATACACAGCTCCAGTCATTGGGTACATGGCATAAAGTTATTGTTAGTGAGCTAATCAAAAGATGGAATTAATTTCTTCATTATGGACTTGTCCACAAAGTGATCATCAGATTCGCAGCTGAATGAGTCCATCCTCCCCACCCCACCCCCCTTCCCTACTCTTGCAGCCATTCGATCGGGTAGATGGGGATCATTGTGCTGGTCCGAGTTTCAGTGGGCGGACATTACACACAAAAGTTACTTTTATTTGCCCGCGTCGATACTTTTAATTACGAAAGAGTGAAGAAGCGGGGGCTACATTTTTTGGCTGAGACTCGGCAATAAATGGATCAGCTAACTCAATTCAGTAACTACTGGACAAGATGGCAGATAAAAGCTGACCAGGTTAGCAGCCAGCTCCCAGATGCAGATTAGATCAGAAATCATTTTGCATTAGAAGTGGGGGAGGTCTGCTGGAAGGAACTTGGCTCTGGCAGTTCTGCAGCTCTTTGCCCTCGCTCCCTATAAATTTACAGAACCCTTTCCTGCAGAAAACCGCACGTTAAAAACAAAACAACCTACAGTCATTTGGAATCCTTACAGATGGGAAATGTACTTTCACCGTTTTAACAGAAGTGCCATCCACCCTGGGTTAAGAGTTATAAAACCATTTTGTTTTACATCCATGACTTTAAGTAACCTAACTTCCTCGTGTAAGAGGGACGCTACAGCTGCAACCGCAGATCTTATCTGATCGCTGAGTGTCAGAGTAAAAATAGTTAACCCTTCAACTACTTGCTCCAGCTGGTGAAAAGAAAAAAATGGCGCAGTTTCTGTTAACATATCATACCATTGATCACAAATGAGTTCAATTTCACTTCTGCTGCCTGAACTGTTTTGTTGGCCATATTCACGTTCAGGGCCCTCCAGCTAAAAGCATTTAGACTCCATAAAAAAGCACCATCATATACACAAGGTTACGTCTGGGGGGCACAACACTCATACTTCATGGAAACAATGACTTAAAACGACTCTGAAATCTTCCATATTTTACAGTCCCTGTTGCATTAGTGCAGATTTATTGTACAGTACAAGTTTTAAAAACAAGATTCTTTAAACTATCTGCCCCGATAGTTATCTCGTTGAATTCCCCAGTGCTGGACTCGTGAAAATAAATTCTTCCTTATTTACGATTCTCTAATTGCAAAGCATTATGTTACACATGATTTTTTTTCTAGTTTGTTGTGCAAATTTTATTTTAAATCAACATGGAAGGGCAGATTTAGAAAAAAATGTTTTATTTTGTATTGATTTACTAGACTTCCAGCCATCGCATTTAATGAAACCATCCAAGTATCACCAAGGGCAACAGAATTAACATAAAATCATTTTTCCTTTAAAAAATCATGTGCTTTGAAATGTTATTACTTTTTAAAATAAAACGGTCGATGCAGGTGCAAAATCTTCAAAGGTTACTCGAACACTTTTTTCTCACCTCGCATAAATGAACAAGGCCGTATATGTATCTTGAAATGAGAAGCAGCATTGCTATTTTAAACATGATTTGCATTCAACTCAAATACCTGCAACTAAAATACCTGCAAATCCATTGAAAAACGAGAATGAACTGTGTGAAGATCAATTATCAAGCCGTTCTCGGTTTAACATACTGTATAGAAAGAGCGACACAAAGGGTAGACAAATAATAGGATTAACATTTTCACTTTATATTATATATTCACGTTACTTGATGCATTTCCACAGTCTTGTGAAATATCCACGGATAAGTAACCGAAAATAAGAGATGTGCTGAACAGGTAACGTCACGGAAACAGATTGTCGAGGACACTTCTTTCATTTTACAAAATAAACATGATATAATGTTATATATATATATTTTAAAACTACATACACACAGAAAGGGTCAGCGACCTCCAGGAGCAGTTGTTCTTATGCTAGAAAGTGAAAGAAACCCATTGACTTGATTTATGATTTTAATTTAAAATAATATACAAATGTAAATATCTGCTCTCTATCCAAGTGCACAATCTGGGCTCACGTGTACGCCATCGAAATTTCAGTAGTCTGTAATTCTAATACTCATTTTTGCTATTTATACCGCAAAATACTTTGCAAACCTCGTCTATTTCCCCAAATAATTAGCCCCATGAATAATGTCAACCTTTTGCAGGAGTTGACAAATAATAACGGACGCACACAAAATATGCGTGTGTGCCTTCTCCTTTCTGATGCCCTGTACTTGTGAAGAACCAATGTAAGCTTCTTGGCGTAAATTTGGCCAGTAACCCTGTGCCCATGAGTTGCAAGCAGTTTTGGGCTGGCAGGGAGGGAGAGAGAGAGAGAGAGAGAGAGGGTGGTGGCGAGGGGTTGGCGGCAGAGGGGTGGGGGGCGGTGGTATTGGAGTGGTTTTGAGAGAGGAGGAGGAGGTGGTGCTGTGGGTGGGGGGATGATGGATTGATTGGAAAGCTGCCTGGAGCTGCGCCTATTGGATAGCTGTAGCTGTGAGTGTGAGTGTGTGTGTCTCCCTGTCTCTCTGATCACTGGGGTTTGTCCAGCCCCGTGTCCCTGGGTATGTATCATTGGCTTGCTGTCTCCTCTCGCCCTGCCCAGCCACCTCCTGACGTTCAAGTTCGCGGGCACGTCACGTACGCACTTGAACTTGGTCGTTTTAAAGCCATGACGGCTATCCCACAATCCATCTCCATCCGCCATCTTTGTATTATTTCTAATTTATTTTATGTCAAGCCATTGATGAAGATATTTTCTCTGGAGTCTCCTTCTTCCCGCTCCCGATGTGACCGAGCATGTCTCGCCGCAAGCAAGGCAACCCTCAGCACTTGAGTAAACGGGAATTTTCACGTGAGTAGCTTTTGAATTTTTTTGGTTGTTGTTGCACTTTTCTCTTTTTAAATTTTTTTTTAAAAAAAAAAGCCTGTAGTTGCCCTTATGAAAGTGGGAGAAGAAGGGAAAAAATGCTCAGAAGGTAGTTGTGTGAGGTGACTGCAGGAGCCGGAGGGCAGAGGAGAGGGGGGGGGGGTGGGGGGGGGTTGGGTTTAGGTTTGTATGGGGAAGGTGGGGGGGGGGGGGGGGCGGTCTCGCTCACTCACTGTTGACCGGACGGTTTTGACAGCAAGTGGCCGGAGAGAGAGCGGGGCAGCAGCTGTGATCCGAGCCCAAAGTGCCGGGCGCCGGTCTCACCCTCACCCTCCCCTTCCCGTCCCTCACAAACTCCTCAAGCCTGAGGGAAACCATGTCCAAAAGTACCGGTCTGCCCAGCCCGGGACACTTTGCCATCAGCCCCGGGAGTTTCTTGCTGCCAGGAGCTGCATTTGCAGCCTTGATCCCGCAGCCCCCAAAGGGCATCAGTCCGCTGTCCGAGCCACATCTCTCCCTCTCACCATCCCTCTCTCTCTCTCTCTCTCCCCCCTCACACTCTCTCTCTCTCCCCCCCCCCCCCCCCTCAAGCCGGTGAAATCGCCGCACTTCACCCTCGGCCGCAACTTTTATTTACCGCTTAACTTCGGCTTCCCTCCTCTTACTATTTTTTGGAAGATTTTCAAAAAGCTGGAACTAGATTGTGATTGGGAAAAATCTCGTGCTGAATGTTTACAACAAGCTGCAGCTCCGCGTGTGCGGAAACCTCATGGAAAAGCCGCCGCCGCCGCCGCTCTCACATTTTACATCATTGCTAATCTTTCACCCAGAAAATATTAATAAAAAGAATAAACTCCCGTTTAACCCTTGCTGTTCACAGAGCCCTCGGTCAGACACGGGCTCTCGGGGGCTGGAGCTGCTTCTCATTCTCCGGGACACGTGCAATCGAGCAGCCCAGATACAGCGTCCCAGAGCCCGGGGAGAGAGGGGCGAGAACCCGGGGCACCCACAGCCCGAGTCCCGGGCACCGACAGCCCGGGGGGGGGGAGGGAGGGCGGGAGAGACAGGTCCGCCCGGGCACCCAGAACCCGGGTCCCGGGGAGGCAGAGCCAGGTCCGCCCGGGGAACCAGAGCCCGAGTCCCGGGGAGTAGCGCCTGGTCCGCCCGGGCAACCAGAGCCCGAGTCCCGGGGAGTAGCGCCTGGTCCGCCCGGGCAACCAGAGCCCGAGTCCCGGGGAGTAGCGCCTGGTCCGCCCGGGCAACCAGAGCCCGAGTCCCGGGGAGACAGAGCCAGGTCCGCCCGGGCAACCAGAGCCCGGGTCCCGGGGAGGCAGAGCCAGGTCCGCCCGGGCAACCAGAGCCCGAATCCCGGGGAGGCAGAGCCAGGTCCGCCCGGGCAACCAGAGCCCGAGTCCCGGGGAGCAGGTCGCGGCTCCGGAGCCGGTGATCGGGGCAGGGCTGACAAGGAAGTTCGTTACCACATTGCTCGGGGCCGGGGAGTTTTGTGTCTTTTCCTGTGTGTGCGCGAAAATTAGACTTTGTTCATGCTGGGGGAAACCCGCAGGTTTCTTGTCAGATTCTCAAGTGTTGCCGTCACCTCTGAGATTGCGATGGTCCAGTTCCTGGGGTTTCACATTGAAATATTCCAGGGAAGGGAAACGGGCCAGACAGAAAAAAAAACCTGACGGATAAAATGTACTCAGTTAAAAAGTGGGAATTTCCTTCGCGTTTTTAAAAAAAAACATTTTCTTCATTCAATGGTTGCAGAAAAGTAAGCGAGACAGCGGATGTAAAATGAAGGGGGTAAAAATGCGATTCCACTTGTCAATAAAGATCAAAGACTTTTGGCTTTCTAATTATTTCTGTTTTAGAAAGTCCACGTTGAATTGTGTAAATGTAGAGTATTGGCTCGGTTATTGTAGGGAGATGTGTCAAGTTGTTTAATGGTTATGAGGAAGGCCGGTGGGGGGGGGGGGGGGGGGGCGGTGAATCGATGCTGCTGGCTTATGTCGCTAGGAGGCAGAGTAACATCAGGAACAAATCCAGGCTGCAACCTGCACAAACTTCAGCATTTCCTACCGACTGCTCTCATTTCTTCCTCCCCCCGCCCCCCACCCCCCCCCCCCCCCCCAAAAAAAACCTCAACTAAAACGAAAACCCCCCAAAATATTCTCTGCTTCAATGGCCCGTTTTCCACCCGACGATCCAGGTGAAAGACTCTTTTTGATGCTAAATTTTACCTGCAAGAGGGCTCGGCGCATCGAGATGCACTGGCCCGAAGTTCACAGCGTTGAGTTAAGAGGCATCAATCACTGAATAAAAACCATCAGTTTTTACAAATAATGATACAGCTTTTCCATTGCAATGTCACCCACGCCCCCCTCCCCCGACAAGAAACGTGGAGTAAAAGGGAATAAATTTTTTCTTAATAGAGTTACTAATACAAAAACGAAGTTTATTCTGTAATAGCAGCCTGTTGTTTGCTATGGGGAGATTTTGCTTTGACCCACGTGTGGAGTGTTGTGATTCCTGATCGTTTTATTATTGTGGGAAATACTTTGAAACAAAACACAAGCCCGAAACAATGAGGGTGACTGGAGCTTCGGCGACCAAGTAAGTGTTGGTTTGTCAAGACTCACTGCTCTCGATCTCTCTTCCCCAACACTTGCATAGATTTCATTCCGGACTTTATGTTGTTCGTAACTTTATTGCCATTTGCAAACCCTTCTCGAACCAACATCCCCCTATAGTTTTGCGGAGTGACATTTGTATGAAAATCAAGTGAGGCTTCCAACAATTTGCTGCAAGCTCGTCCATAGGTAGTTGCGGGCACTACTATTCAAATAGGAAAATACATCGTGATATTGTTTGGATAGATTTGGACAGCTGAAACTCGGGACTTTATTGGGAAGATATTAGTGTGCAAGTACTTTTTTCGCGGATTTATTGAGAGCTGAACGTAATAGTGTTGAAGCCGCTTGACTCGACTGTATAAATGTGTCTGAATTACATCCTGTGAATTTCTTCCTTATCCTCTTTCATTATAACCATTTCAAATAACCGAAAACGGGTTCCAAACTCTCTGGTATCGTAAATAATATATTTATTCGTATGATTTGGAACGGATAGTTTCCACTTTTATATTGTCCAGAACATCATATCATTTCTGTTTCTGAAACCTACATTAAAACCCAAGATCACCCCTCTAGGAGTGGTACAATATCAACCCAGTACAAGTAGCAATAAAATTACATCTTCAAATGCATAAAGCAGGATTCTTGAGTGTTGAAATGTGGAATTCTAATACCTTGTGGCAATAAAGCTGTTAACTTGGTGAAAGGATAGCCCAAAGATTTTGTAATTCAGTGTATGTATATGCATACACATATTCTTCTGCATATTTATGATGACATGCTTCACTATTTCAAATCCATTGCAAAATATGTAGGACTAATCACTTGGATTAAAGTGCATGGCTTGCTTACTGATTTTGTGATTTAAAATCAAAAACATTTGATTTACTGTATTTGAGCCTTGTTATGTGTGTGCTTTCTTGGGGTGGACATACCATCTGTTAATATGAATTCTATTCCATGTGTCATTTGAAAACAAAATAAAGGACAAGGATTTTTTCCAATCAGTATTGGAATCTCAAAAAAAATCACAGGATAACTGAAATAAAGGTGTACCTTCTCCCTCCCCCTTCCTCACAAGTCTCTATTCAATAAGCTTAAAAATAAAGTTTGCAAGATCGTTCTTCTATAACTATGTATTTCTCTCAAAGTGCCAGTGAAATTCCATTCAATTGTCTTGATTCATCTATATATCCAATTACAAGGAGACATGAATTTGCACATTTTACGCTAAATACACGTTAATATAAAATATTATAATGTCTTGAATTGTAAATTTTGTGTCCTGAGTAATTTGTAATTTTTTTTAATGATAAATAAGCATTCGTTTTTAATAGTCAATGGCTGTGTCAAAATTGGTTGCCAGGTGTGTGAGGATAGGGGAAGTATATTCACATTTGGTCTAATTAGGAGTCATGAAAGGGATATCGTAAGGTGGTTGGCGCTCTCAATGCCAGGGAACAAATTTAACTGGAACTGATCAAAATCCTTTAGTTATCGAAATGTTTAGTCAACTTCAATAGTCCGTTATAGCGGAATTAAAATCTGTGTGTGATTCTCTGTGATTTCAGGTAATTAAAATCAATTTGTTAGCTTTCTGTGGAAAAGGGTTGCAATATGTTGTAAAGGGAGGGCAGCTTTTCCAATGCTATTAACATTTATGGTAAAATATTAATAAATTAATGCTTTTGTGTTCAGAGCAGCTAAGTGCAGACAAAATAGGTATTTGGGTTCCCACCAAGAGCCTTTAACAAAAGCAGGAAGAGAGGCAATAGCTTCTATCACAAAGCCCATCCTTGGCATGTAAAGCTGTGTAATGTAAAGCCACCAGCTGTTTGGAACGAGTACTAAAGCTCAAATAACCAAGCCAGTTTCTCGGTGCCAAACAAACCCCTTTATTTCTACAACATTTAAAAAAATCAAAAAGTAATTTTGAGGGGGAGAAAAGCAGCTGAAAAGTTTCCTCTTGCTGTAATTCCACTGCACTCTAAATACACAGCCTTTCCCAAAGCAATCAGGCCATTGATAAGGGAATGTGATGTAACAGCAGATGTAAAAAAAAAAATTACTGTTTTTCTCTTTGTGAGTGAAGAAGATGCATTCTAAATCAAATAATGCTATTCTGAAAACTTCTGTGCTTTTGTATATTGATTGCCGTGCTATGATAAGTTTCTTTGAGGAACCGTACAGTTCAAAGGGATAACAGAGGCCCTTCTCTCCAAATACAGCCTCTCATATAACCTATTCTGTTATTGATATAGCTCTGTGGGGAAAGTTGGGAAAAGAAAGATTGAAGTTAAAATTGTTTGCTGAGAAGAATCGCCTGATTTACGTTATTTTTTGCTCTCTTTTTTATGTTTCTGTGCTGTAGCTGATTCCCTGGAAGCCATTCTCACAGATGAAGAAGAGGAGCATGGCACCTTGGGAGCTCCTGAGGGTGACCACGACCTCCTTACCTGCGGCCAGTGTCAGATGAATTTCCCACTGGGTGACATTCTGATCTTTATTGAGCACAAAAGGAAGCAATGCAATGGTGGCCTTTGCTTGGACAAAGCTGTGGATAAGCCACCGTCACCGTCTCCCAGTGAGCTGAAAAAGGCATCCACACCTGTTGAGGTTGGCATACAGGTCACACCAGATGATGATGATTGCCTGTCTACATCATCCAAGGGAGTTTGCCCCAAGCAGGAAAGCACAGCAGCAGGTAAAAAATACCAAACAAAATATCAAACCAAACATACACCCCTACACAAACAGAAATAAGCAGAGAAAAACACAAACCTTGTTGTATCCTTTTTCCCTGTTTTTGCTTTATCAGAGTGCTGCTGCTAGTCCTGAGTCTCTATCAGCTGTCAGCGTTTGCACTGTAATTAAACACAGCCCCATGGCAAAATGACATGGGTGACCTTGACTTTAAGATGCCATTTATACTCGCCAGGCCAGAGTTAAGAGGGCAGTTGCTGAAGCGCACAGACATGCTTATTCGAAAGTTTAAGGGCATGTTGGAAATTTCAAAGGTTGGCTTGACAGGAAAGGCCACTCGATGCACCAAGTCTCCTCAGTGGAATGATAAATGCCTCTCATATTCTCTCTGTTTTGTGATGTGGTTCTGACAGATGTATCTTGATTTTTCTTTCTGCTATAGTTTCCCCTGCTACATTTCACCCTCTTGTGCTTTTTCTCTGTCTCTTTGTCACTGCATGAGTGTCACTCTATCTCTTTCTTTTCTTTTTGTTTGCCTCTATAATACTGTGTGTCCCTCTTTCCATCTTCCTCTCGCATTCTCCTGATTTCAAATCAAAATTCACCTCGTTTTATTTACTTAAGAGTTATTTCAGAAATTCGACAGTTTTTGTTGTGGTTAATTTTTGTTTTTCTTTAATTTTGTTTAGCACTTTTTGTGGTTAATCATTCAAAAATACCAATGTGAAAAGTTAAAACCTTATTCTTTAAGTTTATACTGAGTGTAAATTACCACTGTATCCTGTTATAATGCTCAGTTCTCTTAACTCTCATTTGAAATAATCAAATTTCCATAAATCCTCTTTGCCAGTGCTTTGTGATGGGAAATTTGAAAATAAAAATTGAATGAATTATTCCCTTTTAATGAAAATGTATTTATTTGGGAAAAAAATTAGACAGTTTATACTAAATGTGTGTCATGATTCCTTGTGACTGAGACTCCTGGTTGGAAGACTTCTTATTTTTCTTTTTAAAACAAAAATTAAGCCTGTCTGCACATTAGTTCCTTAACCACAAAAGCTGTATCAAATCCAATTTTATTATAATAGCTCGTAGTTTATATAGCTGCCTCATCAAAGATGCAAAGACACAAAAAAAGCTTAAAGATAAAAGTGTATTTCAGATATTTACTTAATGATATCTAATTATAGAGGAAGATATCCAGAACATTCTTAAAGGAGAAAAATGCTTTATTTAGATTGAAAATGTATTCAGATTTTCACCTCCTTCAATTGACTTCTTTCTTTCGCTGTTTAGATAAATTATGTTTCTACCTTTTCTCTGAAGGTTTAGTGGGTTGCATTATCATTCCAATAAATGTGAAGCTTCTGTATTGCAGTGAGAAGCGGGTTAGAGATTCTTTGAGGGGACAAATAATGCAGCAACCATTTATATGTGTTGTCTGAGATATGAAGGAAAATGAATACAAATACAGGGCATGATTAATGAACCAGGAGCCTGGCGGAAGGGGCTTCTAGCCTTTAGAGACTGAAAAAGCCATGCTAAATCGCCAAATATGGAGTATTGCTTGAGTGATGCAACCTCCTATTTACATATCGAGGAGAGCAGCTCAAAAGACATACCACACAGCCACCGTCAAACAAATGTGATCTAGATTGCTTAGAATGGACCCTGAAAGTCTAGAGAATGCATAGTAGATTTACATGTATTGAACAGGCACATAGATATGCACTAGTACAACAGGCGGTCACACTCACAAATGGGGTGTAATGGTACAAATATAAGATGTTTCATCTGCATGAGAAACGGAAGACAAAAAAATGTTGCCCTGAGATGGGCATTTTCAGGAGTTAAATGGTGGAAGATGTTTTGTTCAACTGGTATCAACTGTTTAATATTCAAAGTTGTAATGAATTGAAAATTCTGCAACAAAATTTTATAATGTGCCTTTTAATAAGCTATAATCTTACACCATAACAATGTGCTACACATATGCTAGAGCTCCCTGCCCTGGCACTTCCTCACTTGCAGTGATAGAAAACTTTGAATTGTTTCTCTTGATGAATTTGTTGTAATTTCACAGCCCACATTCACAAAGTTGTTTTCTCTGTCTGTATTGATAATGTGGTTTCATTTTACAAGAAATAGAAAAAGATCCCTGAGAAATTGTTAGCATTCTGGTCAAGGTTTCAGGTTCAAGTTCATCATTGCCCAGTTGTGGAATATTGTAAAGGAGGATTATATTGCAGTACAACCATGAGTTTCTCCATTACATTAAACAGATTGACCATTAAACATTTTATTTATTGCCCACTTTGATGGTGTTGAGCTTTGTGGTGTACACAGCATGTTTATTCTTCAACAACATAGGAAATAAACATTGTCCTTTTGTTACTTGAACCTACTTGACAATGGATTGTGGTTTACTTTGATAAATCAGGTTAGATGCAAGTTTTATTGTATATTCAGCTTTGTAAAAATTAGAAGCGAGGCTGGTTGCCTAATGTGGTACATCGTTTGTTAGCCAGGGTAATCAGCCACTGTCTTAGGATACCATCCTAGCCAGAGGCGTCTGCACTCCGTTCCTTTTGTTGTAATTAGCTAATTGACAAATATGAAAGGAAATGATGAGTTTATTTTATATATTATTCAGTTTTAAAAAGTTGTCAGAAGCATTGGATTATGTAGCAGAGAATGATTTACCATGTGAATTTATACATTCATACTGGCTAGGTTTTGTGAAATAAAGGCATTTAGTGCCTAGTCGGCCATTTCCTGGCACCACGCCATCTCTTTCCCTAAAGCTCAAAGCACTGGGCATCTTAAGCATTCAGCATCGTGCTCTGTACTGGTTTCATATTGAACACTGATTCAGCAGTGCTGACCGGAGCCGCTGGCTTCCTCTCATTTTACGTTTTTTTTTTCTCTCTTATTGATTTGGCACCAGTGCCTTGACATGTTCCTTATTCAGTGTCTGAGAGACACCTTGGCACTGGAAAGAGCAAGGTGCAGGGTGGATGAGGTCAACCCAGATCCCAGCAGGGTTTTAGTGTTCTTCATTTGCCTTTACAATCAGAGCTCAATTATCAAGCCTGAGTGTGGCCCTCAGGTGTGAGCTCAGATGGGATCATGTAAATGTCCTGTGAGATGTGATGCTGTAATATTAATGTTATTCATGAGTGCACTGTAATATTGTTCTGCACTGGAAGTGGCAGCTCTGGGTATGGCACCTTTTGGGAAATGGGCACAGCCCTTTTTTTAATAGAAAGAAATAAGAATTCTTATGAAATGTTTCACAGTCTCATGATGAATGTTGACTAACAATAAATGCAGCACATTGCCAATATTTTTTTACTAAACTCTTAAGTTGTCAGCAGTGTTTGTTATAGTGCTGTGTCTACTTGTGTATCTGAGCAGTAAGATCCTTTACTATGGAAGGCACCCGAATTCAAACCACATTTGAAAATAATCATTCTGATCGTTACTTTAAATATTTTGCATATATATTTTCTTAAACTAAGCAACTGTCGTCTGTATTGGCTGAAAAACATGTTGCCAATTAGATGGGGCTCATTCAGCGTGACGTTAACACATTCTGTAAGACTCTCAATGCACATTTAACTGAGAAGTTGTGCCATTTTTTATGACAGTTTAATGTAGTATCCAAATAAGTCGATGAATCGTTTCAATAATGAGGAGAATATTATTTGATCATCCAAATAAACAGCGACTGCAGTCTTAATATGTATGTGGGGGAGGGGAGAGAAACCAGGAGAAGCAGATTTTCTCATTGTGCATTTTTAAGACAAATAGTTTGTTGAATCAGCTCTCGATATCAGTTAACTATTGATGCTAAATGCTAATTTTAATAACAGATTTGTTGCTTGTTTTGTGTATATTTGATTATGGCATGGTCCAGCATGGAAAGCCATAATTATTGTTTAAGCTGAGAAATCAGTGGGCCAGAATTGGCAGTGGGAAAGATGGAGAGACCGAAATCAACTCTCTTCAGGGTATTTAGACAATGAAGGGTTATTCCATGGTGAGTTCCTGTCCTTAGGAAGCGGCCTTATTTCTGCAATGTCGTTAATGTACAAGAGTGGCAGACAGTTAGGAAGAATGCTTGCATACAAGTCTCATAACTCGTGGATTTTCTTTTGAAATGCTGAAATGATTGTTGCTATTTTGTTGGCGCAGTTGCTTGTCATTTCCTTCTCATTTCCACAGCCATGTTTACGGGTGTGGTGATTTGTGGAGTTCCATGATGGACCCTAATGGAAAAAGTAACACTAGTGGGGCACAGTATCATGGGGTGTAAATATTTGTGTGTTCACAAATTAACTGTCAAAGAATTATGAAAATTTTGTACTGTTTTAATTCCTCTAAACCATTATAGTATCTGTTCACTTTATTGCCTGCCTCCCAGCATTGATCTTGCTCAATATTCTTAGAAAATTACAAGACATGTATTGAGAGGTGTGGGATGGACATGTGTGTGTTAGCACACCTGACGTAAACCAAAAATTTGAAATAATATATTTGCCCTTGGTTCATGTTGTTGTGGAGATACCCCTATCTAATGCCTAGTGGTTGGAAACTGATAGTGCAACAATCTATGCTGTGGTCTTATCACGACTGTTGCAGCAGTTTTCCAGTAAGCTAATTGCCTTATATATATAAATGTATGTGTGTGTGTGAGAGAGACATTGTTGTCAGGATTCTGAACGAAAGTTGGGATCCATGGAAGCCGATGTAATTGTCCTAGTGTTTTTATTGTTCCTGTGGTTTGGCTTGATGATCCTTGCTTGTAGAAAGCTTAGATTAACAGACCTAATATTTTTGCATTAAAAAAACTTTTAAAAAAAAAGGCTTAGAATAACCTGTGCTTCCTGGATGAATCTTGCTGATAATTTACCAAAGCTCATTTGAATTTTAAGCACTTCTTTAATCTTCAAAGGCTAAATTGCTTTATGAATATGCATGGTGTGGGCAGACTTTAGTTCATTACCTAGTTGTAAATTCTAATGACCATTAGGTCCTCGCTGTAATTGCCAATTGTTTTGCATTTTTGATTGGCCTATTAACATGTGCATTCGGCACGCATCAGGCTAGCTTGTCAGGATGCTGCAGAAGAAAAGGTGAAAATTGTTTGTATCGCCAAGATTTGAGTATTTTGGAAAATTGATGATGTAAATTAAAGCAGTGCTATTTTTTTCCTCTTTCCTCAAGATTGAAAGTTCACCAAGAGATTCGACATATTTAATTTACATGATGACTTTGCACTCCTTTATTAATGTAATTTGCATATGAAGCTGTTGTTAATCACTTTTGATCATGTTTTCTGCATTAGCACAGAAGCTGCCTCTGTGGCTCTTTTCCCAAAGATGCTGTAGTCAAAAGCTGCAAGCCGCCCGCTTCCTTCCAGTTCTGCTATGCTGAGAGCACGCTTCAAAGTTGTTAATATTCAGTGGAGAAACAGTATCCAGAACACAAATAAATTATTAAGTGCATGAACTTTTTAGACAGTAAGATGAACTGATGGGGTCCATCTGTGAGTTCCAGGTTTTTTTTTCCGTGTGTGCAGCCCTATCTGACTTCGTAGCCTTTGGTCCCAATCCAAGTGCATGCATAATTGATTCCACACGCGCTATCATTTTCTTGATGTAATTGCTTTGGTAAGATATGATGAAATCTAATAGATGATTTACATTTTTCCCCTTTTTTAACAAAAAAGAAAATGAAAACTGGAGGGGATGGGGGACCAGGTGAAAGGTCCAGTGATAAAATATGAGCAAGGTGCCCCATACCACATTATTTGTTCCACTGTTGTGTGTCTTAAAAGCAAATAGAATGGCTTGACTTTGACATTGTGCCCTCTTTTTTGCAACAAAATAGTTAAAATGCACTAAATTAAATCTTGTCATTTTTATAATTTAATAAAAGTGGATGTTATACAATTTGGGGGAAGGAAATTAACAAGCTCCCCCTCCCTTTAGTGATCACTGATAATGCAGCAATACTTTAATGAATTGGAGATTTGTAACTAATTGTTTAAAGCCATGAATACTGCCACACCACACAACAGAAAAAGAGCTAAATGTACATTATTCCCTGTGTTTCATGAAGACAATCCAGCTTCGAAAAGTTGTAAGATTTGTAGTTTAAAAAAATCTTTGTGGTAGTTCTATAACTACAATTTGAGATTTTAAAAATGCTGTGTTTATAAATAAGCTTTGCATTGAAGGAACCATAGTTAAGTGACTGTAGGTTCTGTGTTTGATAATATAGTTCTGCACCAAGGATTTCTGATGTAAGGAGGCTTGATCACAAACAGTGGAAATTCTATTCAAATTAACATGGGGGTTGAACATATCTGGCTCCTGTCTGGATTGAACAGTAATTGTTCAAGGTGCAAACATTGAATATAACTCCTCCCGAACAGCTTCCCATACAGTATATTGCATTAATTTGGGAATACTGCCCGTTCTCGGGGATGGTTAACTGCCTTTTTTGAAGTTAAAACACTCTGTTCTGGTTGATATTGAACTATTTTCAATTGCTTTAATCTCTTATTGTTGTGGTTTGTCATTCTCACACTAAGGGAAACTAGCTTGGGTTGAGCAAACATAAGAGTTGTTCCATCTTGTGTATGGCTATATTGTGACTTTCCCCACAAGAAATCCAAACTGAATAAAGCCCAGCAAATAAACACGAGTAATCATAAGCAGTCTAATAGCTGTGGACATTCCTTAAGGTTTGAATTTGATATCTGTTGGTTAATTATTAGTCTTGATGAGTCCACTTCAGATGTGGTAGTACCGACAGTGTGAGGCTGGGAGAGTCGATGGGTGTCACTGCTCAAAGACTGCGTGAATAGCAACATCGGTTTGAATCGGTCTTTGATAAATCAGCTTATTGACAGCTTGAGTCCGACCTGTTCGGCTGTATGCTCCCTATGGTAATTTCCCTAGTTCAGATCAATCTGAATTGGTTTCCCTGTGCAGACGTGAATGGATTCAGCTCACTGCATGAGCTGTTAATGAACCAATCTGTGCACACTAGCACAGAAAATGGTTTATCTAAAATAAACCACCCCCAGAGTAGATTTATTAAAGATCAATCTGAACCTGATGCTGCCCTAAACGTGCATAGATACAAGTGATCAAGAGCAAAATGAAGTACTTTAAAGTCTCTAATGTACACAGAGGCAAGCAGAATTGGGGACGTGTGAAGCTAGCAAGGGAGGGAAGGGCGTGCGTGTAAGGGCACAGGATGAATAGTGTGTCAGAAGCTTTTTCTAGCAAGGTGAGTTTCAGCAGATGAGATGCCTTCCAAACTTATTTTATTTTTCATAAATAAATCGCTTGGAGTGAGTAAGGATATCCTAAAATAATTAATTTGCTTTCCCTCCACCATGTTTTTCTCTGGGTCATTAGTAGCAGCTTTCAAAATCTATTATTTACAATTTACCTTTTTTCATTAGAGATGAGCTTTTATTTTACATTTCAAAGCAGAGAAGAGGAACTGTTCACTTTCTTTTCATTTAATATATCTTTATGTTTTTCCTCTCTCCTTCAGCTTTTTATTAAACCTAACTTGGCCGGGAGGGGCTTATGCAGAGCGGTCAAGCACATCTGCTTGTCTGAAGACAGTAAAGAAAAGGGGTTAGCAGCACAGGGGCAGCAGCACAAAGGGAAATTGTACATTTGAACCATTAGTCTCTTTAGCCTTGGTGCAGCCAGACTGGTTTAGCAGACAGAATGATAGATTGCTTTGTCATAGGTCCCAGGGTGTGCCCTGAACTTGAAGCACTTTGTTTATCCCGAATAGAAAGGGAAAGGCAGACATAATCTATGTCTAGCTTTTAGGAGCTGCGAGGTAGAAGAGCACAGTAGACTGGCAGGGTTGATGAGGGCTTGGGTTGTGGCGGGGGGTGGGGAGGGTGGCGGTTGGTGGGAGTGGAGAGGAATGGGGGGGGCCTGATGATGGCTGTCCATTAACAGATGAACTTGGCTTAGATCCAGACTTTTGATGAAAGTGTCATAGTCAGTGAGCAGTTTTTTTTTCTTTACCTGCTGACAGTACATGAATGCTCCTGGGTCTTTTGGCTGAGGGGGAAAAAAACGACACGGCTCAATTTTTATCATAGAACCAGTTGAGACTGGTCTGCCTGGCCTTGCGGGCGGGCTCTTATCGTCTTTCCTGGCTTACGTTGTAAAGACTTGTGATAATGCCAGTAACCTGAGGGCTCTGGGTGGTGGGGGGTGGGGGGAGAAGAGAAGGAGGGAGGGTTTGGTGTTTGTAGAAGCAAATTAAATTGAGAGTCTTTAGCAAATGGGAGAGGTTGAACTTGCCCTGTAGAAATCATCCGCAAACTAATCCACACGTGGTGTCTAGAAACGTGATGTGACAGCAAAGGGAGGGGGAATACTAGGACAAAAGGATGCTTTGTAAATGATGGACACAAGACTGAGGGAAAAGGGGTGAAAAAATAATTTAAAGGAGGTGGCACTGACTTTTGGAACACAGTTTCATGAACAGGGTGTGGAGCTGCTAGTGAAGTGTTAGCAGGGCCGCATTGTTCCTCTAATTCCAAAGAAATAATACACAGAAAATCAATGGCCATGACTAGTGATAATTTACAGTACTCTGAGTGCTAACTACTCTGGTGCTCGATGATGAGCTCCCAGCACAAAGAGCAGCTCTCCAGCATTTTATTTCTGTCACTATGCATCATGCCTGCTGTAGGTCATCCTTTTTTTTAAAAAAAGCCTCACAAAATCTTAACGCTGTTCTTGTATAATTTATGAGTATCTTCACACGCTGAGGATTTTTATTGCAGTTTACTTTTGGTGTGTAGGTGGGAGACACACAACAATGATATCAATCCTTGTTTTGTGGAAAACCTTTTTTTGTTTTATATTTTTTAGTTCTCTGATCAGCTTAACGTGCTGCTAAGAATGGAAGGAAATGCCTCAGGTTCACAACCAAAAATCTAATCAATACTCCAACATGGAACTGACAGTTCTTCTGAAGCTGTGGCTCTAAAATATTTATACTAAAGACTTCTTGAGAAAGCAGCTTTTTTCTTTTGCCCCAAAATTCATGATTCAGTATTCAGTACAATAGATATCATCATTTATTGTACCACAGCCTTTGGAGGTGGATAATTCTGCAGTTCTGATTTGAACTTGGGTTTTATTTTTGCCTATCACTCATTTGTTACTTTCTTTAAAATAAGGCATTGGATTAGTATTGGGCTCCTTTATGAACTATACTCTCTATACTGTGGTACAGCAGAGAGTTTGACTGTGCAGGGTGTACACAATGCTCCACATGTACAGTATTTGTTCACATACTGCAATTATAGCCCTGATGACCAATTTTAACTATTTACATTGATCCTCCCAAATATTAACAGATTGATTTTTACTTGCACCAACATTTGTAGACCACTTGTCTATAAAGATCAGCAAATTCCATCCTGAATTAGTTGCTACAGATTGACTACTTACGTCATTGGTATACTTTTAATTATTATTTTGCTGCATTGGCTTGCATCTCAAGAGAAAGCTTAGTTAGATGGCAAAGTAACACATTTAGATGCTTTTATTCATATAAGTGAGCAGTTCCAGGCATTTTCCATTGCTGGTACAGATACGGGTGCCGAAATAACGTGAGAAATTTGTGCGAGGAGTAGTGTGGCTGCAATGGGGTTTTTTGTGGTGGGGAATTGCTGGAATTAAATAATTGTAAATTGATTTGGAAAGAAAAATATCCACAGTGTATATTTAAAATATTGAAAACTAGGACTGTGCTTTTGGCAATCTATCAAGGGAGCCGGCTATTTTCGGCATGCGTGATTGGGGGAAATCTTGGCTGCATGTGTCCACCTGAACTCGGACACTGTTTACTAGTTAGGTTGTTGTTTGAGATTGGTGTAACAGGCCTGCTGTCACATGGAGACAAGGAGGGAGGTGGGAACTGGTTTGTGCTGTTTTATTAGCTTTTTAAATTAAAATCATTATTTTTAAAAGTAATTAGAACAAGATAATTTTTAATAATGCATGACAAAGATCTGGTTCATTGTGCCTTTATTAAAGAAACGTCAGCTTACCTAGTGAAATGAATGGAATAAGTTAGATATTGTTTATAGTAAGGCCGAGTTTATTCTGGAATGGAACCTCATGCGTGAAACTATAAATATAGCCACATCTCAACTTTTGAGTGGGACTTGGATGTCACCTCAGGAGCATGTCGAGATGGATATAGAATTCAGGGAGCTTCTCTCTCCACCACTGCCAATGGAAGGAAGTAACCAGCAGGAAAAGTTTGTAGACATATCTTTAGTTTTTTGCAGCTGAGATGCAACTACAATGAAACAAGAAGGGCTACTACATTGAGTGATGACACAAAACTAAAACCAAAAAAAAATAGTGACAAAATTCAAACTTGTATTATCTCAAATGACCACATGTGGCATTCAGATTCTGAATTGTGAGCATCTGCTCATGTTTGACCCTTGGGGTTTTTAAGTAAAGATGGATTTTTGGTGTCATGTTGAATGAAACCTTCCTACTAAAATGAAATATGATGTTTCTGGAGGGGGGGGGGGTGGGGTGTGGGAGGGTGTGGTCGGTGGAGAACTACCAAATGGTGAATTTAAGGAAAAACTTTACAAAACATTATAAAATCTCAAAGTATTGAAGTGACTTTTCTTCCACCCTTTCAACGGGAAGAAAAAAAGGCAATCTAATTTGATATCTCACTGTTCTCAAACTCCAAACAGACTGTCTCACTACTATTTAAAGGGCTGCTGTATTACCAGCCTACCACTTGTCATTTTGTGCTCTATTTCCAGAACACAGAAGGTGTCAGTTTTTTTTATCTTCAACTAGGCAGTATGAATGCATGCATACTACAATTTATGTCAGTCTGGCGCAGTTTGTGTAACGTGGCCTGTGGCCTGAGGCCTGATTGAGGATGTACCTGTTCTTGAGTTGTAGAAGTTGAGTAATTTTATGAACGTAAGTGTATTTATTTAGTTTTCTTCCCTTTTTTTGAGAAATTTGCACTTGCGTTACTACTGAGTGTGATTGGGATTTTGCAGGTCCCTAAATGGTCCTCTGAGGCTGAAATATGATCACCAGTAAAATTCCCCAATCCCTTCTTATCCCCAGCTAGAAATGTGTAGTTAAAGTTTCCTTGATCCGAGAGTGGAACTTTTCTGAAAATCGAGTTGTTCCTGTTTTTTTTTCAAACAGTTTGCAATTAAAATGGGTTAATGCTATGATCCATTAAATAGCAGCATTTAAACATTGTGATTTATCCTCTCCCATTATGGGTAGTTTTGTGAAGAGGCTGAGTGCAGGCAGGCAGTTTGTTTCTAATGTGGCTTGGGAAACACGAGCAGCAAAACTTTATTCTGCCAATGGCTTATTGTCTCAACCATCAACGCTACCACATCAAAGGCAGGCATAGTGGTGGCATATAGTGATGCTAATATTACAAATTACATTATTTACATGTTTTCTCAAGATCTTCAAAATTCTTCTGAAAAGACTCTTCCATACTGTCATTTTATAAATGGTGTCGAGTCTCCTTTTCCACCTATGAAGAAACCTGTGCATTTTAAAATTCAAGTGCTCCTAATTGCTCTACCTGTGCTCACTGAGCTGTTTATTTGCTCTGTGAAAACATTAGAATCTTTACTAATAAATCTCCCAAAATCAGAGTTGAGAAAAGGTGACTTTCTTATTTCCAACAATTGAAGGAAAAAAATACTTTGATGAGAAGAGCACCTGGACAGCACTCATGTGCTCTCATTAAATTGCCGCCTATGCTGCAGGCTTTCTGTTGGCTTAGTTTCTGTTTCACAGTAAACAGGCACATTCCTCCAGCGCAGCCAGTCTGAAAAGCTTTCAAATGAAGACAACACACCTATCGGGTCTGTAGGCTCTGAATGAAACTACTTGAAGCACAGCATTCTCTCTTTAAAATGTATTTCAAAAGATTGTCAAAATGTTCCAGGCATTTTATTGTTAATGTACAGTAGGATGCTTTCGCTAGGCCAGCCGTAGCTCTCTAATGGGGTCACCAGTGTCAGAAAGTGATGTATGAATTATGTTTACTGTGGCATATTTTGTTTGCAACTGGGCCGTGTGATTGGTGGTGATGATAAATGAAGATGGCCTCCTGTTTCACAGTAGTCTTTGCAGTTGCCAATCTCTAAACCAGTAAAACTCTTTATAAGCCAGGGAGAATGTTTAAGTGTGTATGACTTGCTTAGAGTGGAGGAACTTATATCATGAACAGTGAAGGACTTTCTGATACAAGACAGAGTGGAGGTTACTTCACACCTGTCTGACCACAAGTTTGGTACTAACTCAAAATTAAAGTCAAGAGCTTTGGTGAAACCTAAAGTGCCTACAATTCCACACGAAAGGATAGAACCAACATTGAGTCTTGTTGACTGTCAGAGAGAGAGAGAGAGAGAGGAAGAAACCAAAGCCCAAATTGTTGCCTGCATTTGTTACCAACAGTTGCTATAAAGTTAAGCCACTCCCATTGTCATAATCCTGTAACAATTATGGAATGTTATTAATAAATTTAATTTAAAAAGACAACATTGGCCCAGATTCCCAAGCTAAACCTTTTACTATGGTCTGTTCTTCCCAAACCAATGATGCTTAGATGACCATATCTTCTACATTATTTTTTGAATTAAAGCATATCTTGTCCTGTTTCTTAAGAGTTATTCTGCCTGTCTGGTTTCCTAAGTGGAGTTTCACTGTGACTAGCCAGACTTCACACAAGCAAGGAGATTACAAAAATGAAGGGGGAGGTTGAATCACCACCACCACCTCCACTCCCCCCCGCACCCCACCCCAAGCTCTGACAGTCCCCAATATCATCGAAATGGCTGTCACAGCATGAATTATGCCGATTATACAGAGTTCACTTTTTAGGTGTCCAGGTGGTTTGGGGTCTGCTTTGGGAAAGAGAAAGAGTTATAGTTTACTCAGCAGGATAAAGTTTAAGCTTGTGAAAATTTTCCAAGTTGAAAACCTAAATCGGCAGTGGGGGTAGCTAAGAAAAGAGTGGAACAAGGGATCGGAACATACTGAGTTCTGAGTCTCACATTGCAACTGGCAAAAACTCAACCTACCTTTTAAAAATCTCAAATTACCTGTACACCATGATATACAAAATAAGTAGGAGGGGGAAAAAAGCTTTCATTATAGAAATCAGATTCTGTGGTCTGAGATTGGACAGATGGTAACCCTACTGGTGATAAGAACATGACATTTTATTTTACGATTAATAAAATACCTCAGTTTATTCTTCTGGGTTATTTTTAATTCTCAAATTGATTCTTGCGTATTGTCCCCTACAACTCCCAGTCCATCAGGTTCCACTCCACCATGTTTCTATTACTTTGTACAGATAGGCAGCTGAGGGGTGAATAACCTGCCTCAAGATCAACTCATCTGTGCCCCCTGAATCAGTCATGGGGAGTTGTACACGAGCAAGGTTGACTGACTTATTTGTTCCTTCTCTCTTTAGCCCTCTCTCTGTACTATCCATATTTTATCTTTGCTTTCTTAGTAACAGGCACTACATTTTAAAATGTAATTTTTTGCTTGAAGTGCTTTGGGACATTTTATTGTTAAAAGGCACTGTTTAAATGCAAATATTGTTATCGATTTTAATATTGGACTTGACCATACAGTGCCGCTAAATAAAAAGCCATAGACTGTTGATCAGGATCAATTTTAGCAAACTCAGGAGAAGTAATCTAACCTGAATCCAATGGAATTAGTCACTTCTAAAGGTGTTGCCTACATATTTTAATTTTATTTAATTAGAGAATCCTGGGTTTTTATCCATGGAATAATAAGATGTGCTTTCTTCTGGGTTTACAAATTAGTAGTTTTGGCAATTGCTTTTCCAAAACAATTCTCAAAAACAATTGCACATACTTTACATGCCTAAGTACTAACATTTTAATAGTGGTATATACATTCTGTGCACCTAAAGGGCAATTCTGCACGATCAATATACTTTATTGTGATGGCCTCTTTGGTGTTGAAATAATGCTAGCCTTTTTGCGCATCTTGGTCTTTATTTGCTCCAGTAAATAGCCATACCTGGCTATCATTTTTTTTACTATACATATATACATAGCATTTTGTCTATTTTACTTCCAATGTCCCATTTTGGCATTATACTTTAAATATCACGCATATACAAAGTTGTGTTACGTTTGCACTTAATTGACTTATATTTTGTATTCATAGATGAGAATAAACCACAATTGAAGAGGAAGGGAGCATAAAAAATAAAATATAAGGAAAATGGGCAGACAGATTATCAATGAAAGCCTGTTAGATTTGGTTGACTGTTTCCATACATCCCTATCAATAAATGAAATAAGGCAACCAGTCAAATACTTTTTGACTGCCATCTTTGTTTTCTCAGTCAATGATATATACGTTATTGAAAATAAGTTTTTCAGCATAAAAAATTAATTTAAACATTTCACAAGCACATCTTTAAACATACCAATGCAACTGCCACCTTGGTCTTTGGATGTCTTCATAAACATGTTTGTTTGGAGGCTTTTTTTTTGCAGCTGAGAATGAAATCTGATGTTTGTAACAATATGCCTGTTGCAAACTCTTATCCAGGGATTTTTAGCCCACACTTTAACTCTCTGATGTTATTTATGGTGCAAGTGCTGTTGTCTGTCTGCACAGATATGATTGCTTTGTATGTTTACTGTGCGGCTCATTTTTAGTATATTTTACAACAGCATTCTGAACTCTTTTAATTGCTTTCTACTCCGTATACTGCAGCCATCATGATTTTTGGTTTTACCTATGTAGCCAGTGACTGCAGTCAGTGACTGTATCACTACTAAAGGGCGTTTGCCCTTTATTTTCTGTTTGGCAGTTTGATTATAGTGATTTTTCATTTTTAATCATTGTTTAGTTTTTTAAATATGTCCTGGAAGAATATTTTTTGGAGCCAAAGGCAGGCACTGCCTGCATACGAGTGCGATCAGGTGCTATTTTATTCCCAATTGTTATCCTAAGTAGCCATTTTCCAATTTGCACAATCTCCTGTGAAAACAGCAGTTGAACTGTTATTGCCTTGAGGTTCTGTTTAGTGAACAATTTTGAAACTTTGCAGCCTTAAAAGGACACCTTGCAAGTAAAGTGATAGTTATGGTCCAGAATCTCCTCAATCCAACCTTTGCAAATATTATGCCTAAATTTGCACTTGGTTTCCAACCTGATCCTGCTCGTAGGAATTTCCTGCAAATCTGATTTAGCAAACGACAGAATGTAGAAATTGGAGTAAATAATTGGGGCCCGAAAAAAGCATGGAACATATGCTATCATCTTTATATTCCTCATTGATGTAATGAAAATTAAAGTTTGAAGCTATCAAGCCATTAAACACAGTACATTTACGAAAATGCAATTAAGGAGGCTTTCCTCTTTGTAATATGACAGATCCTGATGCCATAGAAAGTATTTATAGAAAATACAGTGCAAGTCTCTCTGAGGAGAAATATAAAAAATCACTAAAACAAATTGTGTTAAAACACCAACTATAATGACCTTGCTGCACTGTAAATTATGATTGTAAATTTGAACCCTTTCAGAACAGGTGTCAATGCAGGAAACATGCTTTCTCTGATCTTTTGCATGGTGGTAGAACTATGTCAATAGATTAAGTGGAATTTCTGTGGATGTAACTTAAAAATGTGTAAATGTTTGAAGAACTCTTTGCATAGTGATATTTTCACATAAATCTGGTTTGTATGAATTTCTTTGGGGTTGATGGGGAACTCAGCTCCAGTGTTAGCCCTTTTTTATTTCTAGGAAATTCCAGGTCATTATGTGCTACATGATGTTCCTTCATTGTCGCTGGATCTAAATTCTGGAACTCCCTCCCTAGCAGCACTGTGGGTGTACCTATACCACATGAACTGCAGAGGTTCAAGAGGCAGCTCATCACCACCTTCTCAAGGGTAATTAGGGATGGATAATAAATGCTGGTCTAGCCAGCGACACCCACATCCAATGCATGAATAAAAAGAAGATGCAATACTCTTGTCCTTACAAAACAACATATCATCCTACATGCTATGAGTATGCCATGGGAGATTTGCAAATATTTTAATGAATTTATATTTTCTGTTTCACTCTCTGTTTTTGTCTCATTGTCAGTATTACTGTCTACTTCATTAAGTTCACTTTATGCCTGATCACATTTCACTGAAGATGCAGAGAACTGTGTGAAGCATGCCATGCTTACAATTGTACTTTTTATTTTTGCCTTTGATAGGATCACTAACATTCAACCCATATCTAGGGAGATGTCAGGTTAGTTGAATGTGACCTTTGAATTTTCTTAGTATCCATATGACAGGGGCTGAAAATGAAACCTGAGGTGCGACTGTGCTCTGTTGACCTGCAAAAAGCTTCTTTAGAGGCATTGTTGGAATCACAAGCTGATTCTGATCTCCCTGGAGATGTAAAGTAGCTCCATTCTGAATAAGCAACTACTCCAAATCCAATTGTACTTTTTAAGATAAGCACCACTAACATAAATAGTGTGATTGTGGAGTGAAACTATTTCCCTCTAAATGCCAGCTCGAAATTTGCCTCACTAAATGGATTGCCATCAAGTTGGCATAAATGGCCCCATTTTGTCCAGGATACAGTGGACCTTATCTTTTGACGTGACCTAACTTGTGATTATGGACCAACTTATGATATAATACATCTAGAGGGTCATTGCTGTCACTCAACACACTTCTGCCATGTTATCTTTGACAACATTGTTGATTGTAGGACTAAGAACTGTAGGGTAAGATTCTCTACTATTTCATTTTACAAAACTGTGTACAGGGTATGTTATTTCCACATGTACAGTGAAATAGAACGCAGTTGCTCCTGTAGTTCAAAACTGGCTGAAATTAGCGAAAAATATAATAACGTATTTGCATTGTTTTAGTAAATTTTAAAAAGTAACGTTTGTGTTTTCTCTCTTTGCCCCTCTTCCCCTCCTCCCTGTTTTATCCATAATGGAGAGGGAAGGATCATCCATCTATGGTTAGAACTGTGAATTCAGGCAGTGCTGCACTTGGTTCATCCACCAGGAGGTGCTCTTGAGCAGAGAGGAAGGGACTCTCATCTCCCCTCCCTGCTCCAGAGGACCCAGTTTAATCTGTTTTCTCCTGATGTCTGAGAGTGAGACTGGTCCCTCTCGGGATTTCCAGAATGTGACTGTCAGCCCAGTCTCCGATTTGAACCCTGGACTCCCTATTTGAAAGCCCTTTCCTGCAGGGCTGTGCTATCAGGCCACCCCAGTGCAAAGTAATTTGGAGAGAAGCAAATTATTACCAAGTGCCACTCTTACACTCAGTTACCAGGAATGGTTGCATACGTCTACTGAGTATAGTTTGACACAAGCCTTTTGTTTGATCTTGACCTATTGCACAGAACAGGATTCCACTCTGTTTTGCATTTTTTTTCAAGGCTGTGATCAAACCTATTTACAATTTCTCAGGTGCTTGATGTCTGGGAACTGTAGTGTTCCTCCCATGCAGAATACTCTGCAAATTGATCACAACATTATCGCTAATGGAGACAGCCCCCCTTCCCCCACCACATCTCAGTGTATGATGGAGACTGCTAGCTCTGGGAAAGGGGGAATTTGAGAAATGGTAGTGGCTTTTGTAATACTAGTTGCTGTCAGTAAAGAAGCCAGAAATCCATTTTGCCACCATTTATAAAACTCGTGTACAATATCCGTTCTCGATCCTTGTGGAAAATGCACAATCTGCAGCACAGATGGCAAACGATGGTTTGCTTTTAAGCTTGTTGAGTTCTGTAAGCTAACCCTTGTTGAATAAATGGAATTCTGTGTATAACTTTTATGTGGGAGGTAACACTAGAATATTTCTCTTTCCTGCTTCCCTCCATCAATAGTCACTGTAATCTCTGTCAACCTGGCTTGGTTTCTGGCACTGGAGTCTCCGAATGTGAAATTTGTGGTTCAAGCCCTGCTCCAGGGTTGAACATATAGGCCCAGATCTTTGAGTCTCTGGATATTTGGAGACTGGAAGTAAGCCCCCCCACCACCTCTGCCAAAGATATGCTATGGGATCCCTCAGAAGTCTCAGTACAGTGACTCCCTGGGCATTGCCTGGGAAGTTTGAACTTCCGATGGGCAATTCCCCTGATTTCCGGGGACCCTCTGAAAAAGCCTCCAGCTGAGTTAGAGTCGGGCACTTCGGACGGTTCCAATTTATTTATCTGGATAGTTACCCAGGAAATATTAGACAGATTGGAACGTAGTTTAATCACTGGGTAACTACAGAACTGACCGCCCCCCCCACCCACCCCGATCCTCCGAGTATCCCTGGACCTGACCTGACTAGCTCCGACTCCCCCCACCCCTTCTTGATCCACCTGACCTCATCACCTTACCCATTTATCACCCTATCCTCTTACCCACTTACCTACCCTGCCTCCTTACCTTCTCTCCGTAGATCTTCAAAGAAGCTTTGGGGCATTTAAACTCTTTACTTATCAGAATACGGCAAGCTAGTGCTTTAAAAAGGGAGCGTGGTTTCTGCACAGATTCTCTCTGCTGCTATCTCTGAGGTTTCCTGCGCTGACTGAGTTCTGCAGGATCCTCCATCGGAAGATTGCCCTGAAAAATCGGAGGAAGGTAAGTATGTATTTTTTTGTCTGATTAGGGTTAGAAATGGGGAATCTGAGCTGAATGGAGGATTCAGGTCATAATCTAAGGTGACGCTTCAGTGTAGTGGCGAAGGAGTGCTATGTTGTCAGATTTGTCATCTTATAGGTGAGGCATTAAACTAAGGTTCTGTCTGCCCTGTTTAGCTGTAAAAGATTCTATGGGACTACTTGAAGAAGAAAGTTATTATGGCTAAAATTTGTCCCTCAGTCAGTAACTCCGAAAATTAGCTAGTCATATATCTCATTGCTGTTTGTATTGCTTTGTGCAAATTGACTACTACATTTGCAGTGCTGGAACTGTTATGTAAGTGAAGGTCATTTATTCATTGTGAAGTTGTCTGGGACACCATGTAATGTATTGAGATGATGTATAAATCAAGCTCTTCTTTTCTTGAGGACAGTAACTGTGACCTCTTAATGAACAGGTTTCTTTGTGCCACTTTACATTTATAATATTTGAGTTTTCTCTTCTCCCTCCCACAAACCCAAGATTTCTCTTACTACATATTTGGTAGAATCAAAAACTTTTTAATTTCCAAGTGAAACATCAACACTTAAAGTGATGTCACTGCTCATATCTTGATTTCTGAGTCGTGACACCAGGAGTGAACATCATTAAGTTGACCTTCACTGTCACTGGATCAAAATCCTGGAATTTGCTCCCTAACTGCACTGTGGGTGTTCCTACAACACATGGATTACAGAAGTTTAAGAAGGCAGCTCACCACTACCTTCTCAAGGGAAATTGGGATGGGCAATAAATGCTGGCTTGGCCAATGACACCCGTATCCCATGAACGAATATTTTAAAAAAAACTAATCATTCTGGGCAGTACTGACTATAAGTTTGCAAGCAAAGGTGCTAATTAAATGAAAAATTCAGCATTTGACAAATACAATAGCATTATCAACTTTCAGGTTGATGATCTGTTTGATCATCAACAGTGATTGAAGTCACTGTAGATGGGGGTGCTGCTTCGTTGTAAGCTGCTGTGAATATCTCCACACAGCAAAGTTGCTACTTTCCCCTGGAAGTTATCTGTTAGAGAATGTGGATAAGATACTTTGGGGATTTCTGAGTGCATATTTTGCACTATTAAATGATGATTTTCATTTGTATGCTGTAAAATGTTAACTCAGTTTGGTACACTGCTGTTAAGTAATGATTTCTGTAATTTATGCTGATTCCATTCAAATAAATATTTACTTTGAGGGAACATTTTAAAATCTCATCCCGCATAATTTGCTTTTGCATTGTAACAACGGAAGAAAAGTTTACATTACAGAATTGTAGATTGTGCTTGTTACTCCATCAACCACCTCCCCCCCCACCCAGGTCATTGCTGATAATAGTAATGCTGAGGGGGTGATATGGGGATTCTGTTTTTTTTTGCTGCGTAAGAAGTTAAAACTGACCGGTCTGAGCCATTCCCATATTCAGGTTCTTCTTCGGTTTCACAAAATGTCTGCTCCTGCTCTTGGCATGTATAGTTATTATTAGCAAGTGTCAGTCAGCTATCTGAGAGTGGCGGTTTTAGCTGCCATTTAAGTGTCTGACACTTGGTTTATAGCAGATTAAATGAAATTTTAGGCTGGTTTGGCTTCACTGAAGGTAGACAAAAGGAACAGCTGCCATGGAAATGTAATCTAGCACCAACAGTATAGGGTGCTATGACTGACGCATTACTTTTTTTAAAAAGAAAATTAAACACTTAATGTGCAGGTGAATCGTTTAGAAATTTGTCAGTTGAAACCTTTTTCTTTTTGGGTATGGGTAATTTTGAATTTTTGCAATTGTCCAACTCTGGAGAGGAGAGAATTTGTGTCCAGGCTGCCAGATTCTTCCTGCTGCAATTATGCTCTAGGAGTTGGCTAGCATATTACTTAAATGCTAATTTTTTTTGAAAACCCAGTGAAAGGACAGTCAGTAGTAATAGTTGGCTGCACATTGGGTCCGTGCAGACACAACTGTTGCATGCTACAGAGCTGCACCATGTATTTATTTTAAACACAGAAATGTGGGCAGCTTGTTGAATCACAGCCTGCTGGGGCCCTCTGGGATACACACCTTTCAGCTTCTTGTTTGAAATAAATGATATTAAGAACATATGAACATAAACAGGAGCAGGAGGGGGACTTTCAGCCCTACAAGCCTGTTCCGCCATTCAGTAAAATCACTGCTGACCTTTTACCTCAACTCCACCATACTTTAATGTTCTTCTTGCCAATTCTTTTTGAATTTGTGAATATAGAATTCATTTATCTCTTTACTTTTTAATGAAAACTTGTCTGTGGGTGGCTCGGGGCGCAGTGGTTAGAGCTGCCCCTTCCCAGCTCCAGGAACTGGGTTCGATCCTGACCTCCAGTGTGTGCAGTTTGTAAGTTCTCCCTGTGTCTGCACGCGTTTCTGCCGGGTGCTCCAGTTTCCTCCCACCGTCCAAAGATGTGCTGGTTAGATGGATGGGCTATGGTAAATTTCCCTTTAGTGTGATGGACTAGCGTCCAGTCCTGGGTGTACCCTGCCTAGTGCCCATTGCCTATCAGAATAGGCTCCAACTCCCCGTGACCCTGATTTGGATGAAGCACTTCTAGAAAAGTGGTAAGTGAGTGAAAACTTGTCCTTTTTTAAAACAGGGCTATCATACAGCTTTAAATTGATATTCATTGTACAAGGAGCATAGGAACAGGAGTAGGCCATTCAGCTCCTTGAACCTGTTCTTCCATTCAATTTGATCATGGCTGATCTGTATCTATGCAAAACAACTGAAATTCGTGAAATACCCACTTTTCTTTTAGATTTGAAGAAAAGACACTCCTTAAACAAAATCTGGGGGCTGGTAAACCACAATTTTGATAATTTATCCCATAAGAAAATAAATATTTTGACTTTTTTATTCCACTAAAACACCAATAGGTGTATGTTGTAAAAGTTTATGCTGCCTATAGGCGCACCACAAATTAGAAATTTGGAACTGAATGGCCCATGCTTTTCCGACCATTCAGTTTAATAGAAAATCATGGGTAGAGTCCTCCCTAAATTTTTGAATTGCCCCACCTGTAATAAAATTACCCCTAATGACTCTGTGGAGGCAGTAGTTAAGCAGAGGTTCTAATCTCTAACTAGCCCTAGAGTTTGTAACCATCCGTGATCCAGTACTCGGCAGAGTTTAAGACTGGGCATTCTAGAAGATGGATTAAGAACTGGGTGTATGATAATGGTGGGGGAGGATCTGTTGCATGGAATGCCTCAGGGAAGAGAGCGGGGTTCCACATTTTATTGGGTCTGTGTAAATGATATGGATTAAGAAATGCATTATAAATTGGTCAGATTTTCAGATCATGCTAAACTTGGATGGGGGAAGGAGGTTAGTAGGGTCTGTTAAAGCAGCCAATAAGTTACAGAAAGACCTGGACAATATTTGTAAATTAGAAGATCTATATGGCAGATACACTTCAATACAGATCAATGCAAAATCTTACACATTGGAACAAATCATTGGGGCATGCTAAATGAATGGTGTTCAACTAGTAGGGATAAGGCTGAAAGGGACCTGAGAGTAGAGGTAGTTGATCATTGACAGTGTCCAGTCATCACAGAGCAGCAACTAACAAAGCAAACAGGATGCTTAGATATACTGCCAGATCAGTAGGGTGAAAGTCTGAGACCACTGTGCTAATGAATCTTTTTGGTGGTATGGTCAGGCTACATCTTTTCTGGTCACTGAAATACAAGCATTTCAAACGCTACAGAGAGGGGCCACAAGACTGACCTCTTATGTCAAAGGATTGGGGTTATAATGAAAGCTTAGAAAACCTTTGGACTTTTCAACCTGGGCTGGTGGGGAGAAAAGATGACCGAGAGGATTAAATCTCTTTCAGCCTCATCCCTACTAGTTGAATGCCATTCATTTAGCAATGCCCAACGTTTTGTTCCAATGTGTAAGATTTTGCATTGATCTGTATTGAAATTTATAGGAAAGTAAGATACTCTGAGAGTTCTGATGAAAGGTCATCGACCTGAAATGTTAACTCTGTTTCTCCATTCACACATGCTGCCTGACCTGCTGAGTTTTTCCAGCACTGTTTGTTCTTATTCTTACAAGTAAAGTACTTGGTGGAATAGTGAAAGTTAAATCCTCAGAAATCTTTCAAGTTAAACCACAACTGTGTGATAAGAGGATATAGGTACAAACTGGTAAAGGCAATTTCAGGATTGATGTCGAGAAGCAAATCTTCAATCAAAGAGATGAATAACACTTGGAATGGTCTTCAGAAGCGGATAGTAGTGTAACAACTCTGGAATCATTGGAGAGTTACTTGGATGACACAATGGGGAAAACCATTGATCTCTATGGAAGGATGAGCTAGATGGGCTGAATGGCTCCTGTGTACTTTATGTACTTGACAAACTTACAATGATGAGAAAAAAATAGAAATATGTCAAATGGACTGGCCACTGATGAATATGGTTCTCTGTCCAATCGGGACTGGTAAATGGTCTGGTTTTTGCAGGGGACATTGATGGCTGAGATTTCACTTGCGATGATTTGTTCTTTTAGGTGCATTTTCAGATCAGATGTTTTGTACAAATCTGTAAGTTGGACTGGCCAGTGGGTATAAATTTATTGTATTGGGACTGTGGGTGGGCCAATTTTGTCTGCTGTCCAGTCATGATGATCTGTTTGCCAGCCTCAGTTCCCTGTCCATGCAATGTTAGGTCAACCTTCAGCCAGTCAACACACTGTGATAAATAAAAGTAACTATTGGACTGCTGAGAGTTCTTGGCAGAAGAGTGCTGAGTGCATGCCTGTGGACTAGCGGTATCCATCTTTGCACGGAAAGGCTGAACAACCAATCATAGAGCTCCTCCTGTTCTGCTTCTCCCATCTCAGTTCAGACTTTGCAGTTGATAGAGTAAATAAATCCTGTTGAGAACTCTGAATACTGTACAAGCTTTCTTGCTGCCTACAGAAGGTTTGCTGGTGATGCTTGGGCTTCTTTTCACACCTGTCCCAGTTTTTTAGATTATAAATACATGTATGGAAATGAATGAAGCCTAAAAGTCAGGTAGGGTTTCTGAGCAACAACTAACTGGCAGTTCATTTATCACCACCATTATTGACGGCGGGCAGAAGTAATGTTTTTGCCCCTGTTTGTTAGCCTGTTTGCGAACAATATATCTCAAAAACTAATGGATCGATTTCAGCATAACTTGGCATACAGACAAGGCATGGCCCAAGGTAGAACTGATTAGTTTCTGGCGAAGATGCCGATCTGAATCTGGATCCTTGAATTTTTTTAAAGGATTTGTTAATATTGGGAGATAGGATGAATTGATTTTTTTTTTGGAATGTTGTGGATTGTTTTATTCAGAATATTGTTGTTTGTTTCAGGATGTTGTGGATTGTCTCAGTTGCTCTGCTTGAATATGTCATAGCTGTCAAAATGTGAGCAGAGTTTTCAGAGCAGGTTGTTGGATGTGGATTGGCCTGAAGCTTCCTCAGTGTGACAGAAGCTTCTGATATAACTTTTTTTTTCAACTTTGTAGTTGCACAGCATCAATCAGGCAGGGAAAGGCCTCAAGGAAGAGCTTTGTAATTGTAATAATGTTGAGTTAACACAGTGTGGCGGACGTATGCGCTCTGCTGAGTTCTTCTTCACTTGTTTCAATCTTTATTTATTACTGAAGCTTCTCACACCTCTCCCTGAAAGTAACCAAGGGACTGTAAGGAAATTGCAAGCAAGTAATTGGAAAGAAATACACTTTTTAATGGATGTCATAGCACAGGACCTTTTATTTTCAGTATAGAGAGTTTAGATTATGTCCAATAGGAGTGTTTTAACACTTAGCAAAAGAAAATAATGAATTTGAAAAAAATTAGAGATAACAAAAATATGCATAGTTTTGAGGAAAACCAGCAACCTATGTCTATTATTAAAATCTTTAGCATCCGTCTTTGCTGGACCAGTAGTGAGGCCAAAAGGAGCCTTGATCTCAGATTCTGTGTCTGTTTCTCTCTGGCAATAATTCCAGCCAGCATAGTTTACGTACAAACACCGTACTCCAGCTTGGGCAATTTTCACACAGATGGTAACTTGTTTCTTTAAATTATGTCATGTTTGCATAAAAATAGTGCACATGGAAAAGCAACATGAGCACACGATGCATTTGTATATGAACTTGGTTAATTTGTGTCTCTATTTGTCTGGGATGAATAGTCCTGGTCCTGTGGAGGCGAGTCTGGCGATAGGACTGAGATCAAATTCTGAAAGTATCATGTCAGGTCCACCTTGCAATGCTTTTGCTGGCGTCAGTGTGGCATGGACTACTTGCCTGGCAGTGCCGGCTAGTCAGTTAGCCCAATTAAGGGCTAACGTTTATCGTTTGTGAGGGGAATTGATTACAAAAGTAGGGAGGTTATGCTTCAGTTGTACAGGGCATTGGTGAGACCACATCTGGAGTACTGGAGTATTGATCTTCTGTAAATGAATAAAAAAAATGTAAATGCATTAGAAGCAGTTCAGAGAAGTTTTGCTAGACTAATACTAGAAATGGGCAGGTGGTCTTATGAGGAAGGATTGGATAGGTTATGCTTGTATCCACTGGAGTTTAGAAGAGTAAAAGGCGACTTGATTGAAAAATATAAGACCCTGAGGGGTCTTGGCAGGCTGGGTGTGGAGAGGATGTTTCCTCTTGTGGGGGAATGTAGAACTAGGGACCACTATTTAAAAATAAGGGGTCGCTCATTTAAGATTGAGGTGAGGAAAAATTTTTTGAGGGTCATGAGTCTTTGGAACTCTTCCTTAAAAGGTGGTGGAAGCAGTCTTTAAATATTTTTAAGGCAGAGCTAGATAGATTCTTGATTAACAAGGGGGCGAAAGGTTAATCGGGGGTAGGTAGGAATGTGGAGCTGAGACGACAACCAGATCAGCCATGATCTTATTGAACAGCAGAGCAGGCTCGAGGGGCCGAGTGGCCTACTCCTGCTCCTAATTCATATGTTCGTATGTAAGGGCTCACTTCGGGTCAGGGAGCAGACACTGCTGGTGTTTACCTGGCATCGGTCCACTCCTGAGTCAGGAGGTTGGAGGCAGCTTCCTGGCAGCAGACTGGGAAGGGCCATCATGCCTCCACTCGATCACCCCAGCACACAGCCGTTGTGATGCAACGACTTCAGTTGTGGCTGCAAGCCATCCTGTAGAGGGGCTCCCTTCCACAGTGATATCCTGACAGCTGTAACCATGTGGAACTTCTAATTTGTCCCAATGCTGCAGAAAGTACCTATGTTTTGAGGCCCTCTTGCGGGGATTCCTGCCTGCTTCTCCCGGTGGGGTTGCCAGCTGGTCATTGTTTCAGGCCCTTCTATTGGGCCTCTCTTTTCCCTGCTGAATCTGCCATTCCTAATTGGGCAGGGCTCCTGGATGCGGTGTCTTAATTGGAATTGATGCTGACATTGAGCTTCCAACTCAACTGGGAAAATTAAGCCCTATGTCTTTGTACGGGTGCCTCCCCTATGTCATTGATTGGCAGCCTGTTTTTATTTCTGTGCTGTTCATAGTGTTATCCCCTTCCCCTCACATCTATCTTGCATTCACTTATACACTTATGATTTTATCTTCCTGATGTCAGTGGCTCTGCCTCTTTTTTCAGAGGTCATACCTACACTTTCTCACTGCTCTGGTAGGTCCTTTTGTTTAATTTTGTGACTTTCAACTATTTAAAGGTGTGCTACCTATATGAAAAAGTGATTAGCAAATTGTTTCTGGCTTTGTTGGTGAAGACAGTGTCACAATTTGTTCTATTATGTCATTTATGCATCACATTACTGTGGTGATGATGTTAGACAGTTTTTTACAATCAAAAATAAAAATCTTTCACGAACACAGTGCTTCTTTGGACCTGAAAACTTGAGAGGGATTTAATGTTGGAGTGATTTAGCCAGCCCACAGTAAATTAATAAATTTAAATTCATTTCTGTTGGGTGTTGTCAATCACTATTACAGAAATGTTGATGGACAGATATAAACCATTTAGCATTGAAAGTTTCTAACCTCTCTTTAAGGGTGCTAATTCTAGTTCTTCGATATGCTTCCAGTAATTGCAAGGCTGAGTATAGAAAGCATTCTAACAGGTAGAGGTGTACAAGAGCATGAGTGAGAAAATTAGCTTGTGTTGACAAGATTTCCAGGGAGACAGTTGCCCCGTGTGTGGTGACAGGGGGAAGCTCAGCTGGTATAAGAACGTAAAGAGGGGAATTATTTCAGGTGCAGCAAAATAAGCTGGAACAAACTTGATCCTTCCCTTTAAGGGAGAGCAAAGGTAGAGTAGTGAAGCAGTTTATTTTTCCTAATTGTAAAATTTGCTGTTTGTACAATTTATTTAGATTTTCAACCTAAAATACTGAGCAAAAGGGGTGTAAAACTTTGGATTTTTAATTTTCAGCTCCTTCCTGGTGTACAGTTTGACAACTGGAGATTTTATTTTTCAAAATGACAGGAAACTAATTGCTAATGATGCAGCCAATAAGTACAGGGGCTGAATTTTCCCCCTGTTGAGGGGGCTTTGTGGGGGCGGGCAGCAGCGAGCATGAACCCGATCGGCTCCCCTGATTGGATGGGCGCCGCCATTTCGGATGGGCGCCGCCATTTCATATGGGCGGGCCAATTAAGGCCCGCCCAGCATGACACACACCCAGAAGAGCTGTGCGCTCCCTGTGTGGGTGGGGGAATTCCCTCAGTCAGGGCATGCGTGCGAAAGAGCGCAGAAATCTCCCTGAGGCACAGAGATTTCTGAAGGCTTGAAAAATGTAATAAAGGTGAAAAAAAATTTTAAGGTCATGCCCCTTCATGTGAAACTGTCACATGAGCTAGGACATGTCCATTAATTTTCTGAAAATTTTTTATTTAATTAATGAACCCTTCATGAAACCTCATCCCCATCCGTGGATGAGGTTTCATGAAAAACGCGAAGGCCGCCTGGGGCTCTTTGCCTGTCCCCCAACCTTAAAGTTGGACGGGCAGCATTCTTAACAGCTTTAATTACTTTGTTATTGGCCTTTGACAGTTCGGCGGGGACGCTCCCAACGTCACCGCGTGTCATTTTACGTGTTGGCGAGCAGGCCCCGCCCCCGCTCGCCGACAGGAAATTTCTTCCCCTGTAGTTTTTCTTTCTGTTTCTGGTTATTTGGTGAAATATTAAGTTTTCTTTTAAATTTAAACCGGCAGGAGTCTTCCTCTACACTTCCTGGGTTAAGTTGCTGGAAGGACAGAAAGAAATTAGTAATGAATTTATTGTGTTTCAGGTTTTTGTTTCATTTTTTTGTTAAATAATCATACATCTGAGAGCATGGGAAGATAGCCAAAGGATAAGTAACCAAACCTGTAAGAGGCAGTGCATGAAGAATGTATGCTGGTGGAAAACGTGTAGCAAATTGCAAAAGTAAAGGAGAGAGATTTTACCAAAGTGTATGCCATTTTCATTTGTTATTTACAATGTTAAATGGTTGTAATGTTACTATGTTTTGTTAAACTTATGTTTCATCTGAGCTGAAATGAAAGGTTTAAGATGTGAATTGATTACATTGGTGGAGGAAGGTTGTAAGTATGCAAATTGGGTTGAAAGAAAAGTATAAGATGGACAACAGTGGGAAGGGAAGTCAAAATAGTGATCTTCACTGTAGATTCTTTATGGTTGATCCCTAATGCCCTGAGGTAGGGCTCTGGAAAGTGAACAGAGACTTAACACCTGGGCAGTGAACATGGAGTCTGGTCTGATCTATCAGGCTGACATTTGTACATTCATATTGCTTCTCTGAACTGGTAAAACCTCCTAAGACACATCACAGGAGCGTTATCAAACAAAATTTGACACAAAGCTGTATGAGGCATTAGGACAGATGACCAAAAGCAACAGTTCAGTTTTTAGGAGTGTCTTTAAAGTCAAGAGAAAAGTAGAAAAGTTGAAAGATTTAGGAAGGGAATTCCAGGACTTCCAACTAACAATGGTGGAGCGATTAAACTCGGATGCTCAAAAGGCCAGGGCACAGGGATCCAGGAGGGTTGTAGAGCGGGAGGAAGTAAGAGATATGTGTCCTTACTTGAGTGTTCAATTTGTTTGCTTTTTTTCCTTTTTGTTTGTGAAACTGATTGATTGATTGTCAATGATCTTGTGTTAACTATCTCCTGACATTGATGTTGAGGTTAGTTTTCATTGAAAGTGTCAATCGTGCTTTCTGTGGTTGCAGATCTTGCTTTCTGTGGGCTTTATTATACGTGCTACATATTTGTTGAGCTGGTAGACAGAATCACTATTTTTGCTTATTCATAAACATAGAGACCTGACTGGTCGCTGCAGCAGTCGGACTTGAGCCATAGGGCTACAGTTTGAATTCTGGCCTTGGCAGATACCTTGCCCATTGGTGAGTGAATTTAACTGGCCATCTTGGTGTCTGCTGATTTGTGAGGTTCAGCATGGTTCTGGGACAGAGGGTGTAATCTCAGTAGGAGAGTGGAGTAAAGAAGAGAGAACCTGACAGGGTAAAATGGCTGTGAAGAAGTTTAGCTCCTTTCAACCACCTAGGGAATTATCATCTGGGTAAGGCTCATCCTGCACCACAGGGATTCAGTAACTCTCTGGATTTAAAATTGTAATCTTCGCTATCTTCTATAATTGAATCTCTGAGTATCAGGTCCTGAACTATTACTGAAATTGCTGATATTATTGCGGGCACTGAGAGGATTTGTTCAGTGAGATTACTGCTGCAGCTAATATGCGTCCAGGCATATCTTTTGAGGAACAAGTAGAGAATGATGTAGAGAATGGGAGGGTGAAATTTCAATGAAATTGGTCATTCTAGACTGTAGTGATGGAACGTTCAATGGATGAATCAAAAAATATTGAACAATACATTAAGCTACATCAAGTCATTATAAAAATGTTACCGCTTCGTGGTACATTTTAGATTCCAAACCATGCCCAGGGAAGATATCCCAGGTTGTTTGGATGGCACATTTTGGCCAGCATATATGTTAATTGCCCAGCTGAAGATCTGAAATCTACTTCAGTGTTTGTTTTGTTAGCTTAACATCAGCTGTTTCCTGTAGAACAGGATCTGAATGACTGGGTCCAGTGTGTGCACAGCATTGTGCCGTGCCAATACCTGCTGGCATGATGACAGATCCCTTATTTAATTTGTAATTGATTAGACTATTTAACAAATTGATTTTAGAATCTCTTTTTAAGTCCAGGCTGTTCTAAATCAGCTATGGTCTTTATTAAGTAGTGTAGATTTCCTCTACATATTGCAGTGCGCAGGAACTTTGACATGTGGCACTACCGATTGGTGGGGGACGTGGTGGTGGCAGTGGGTGATTGTGGTGGAGATGACATCCTTACTAGAGTTTGCTGAGTTTCTGATCCAAGTCTGATCGCTGTGACAAGATCTTGAGCTGTCTAATTTTCTTTCTCTTTCCCCTCACCTGAAGGTGCTGAATAGTGCAAAGGAGTCGTCAATCATTTAGTCCCTCGCCCATGTGGTAGCTGTCAAGATGTTATCCGAGACAGTGTGTGTCAGCAGCCTGTTCCACTATGGGGAAAATTGCAACTCTCAAAAGTTGAGACCATTTGTAGAAGTTTGCACCATTTGCTTCAGTGTTTTCAGATAACTTCGCTGACCAAAGATCAGGGCTGGAACTTGCCTGATGTTTATGATTTATTGCAACACTGAATGGTGCATCCAGCCATTGAGGAAGCAATGTATCATGTATTTTTTTAAAGAATAGTTTCAATGATTCTTGAATGCTTAAGTTATAGAATTCCTCTTGTGTTGAATTTACGCGTACATATTTGGGGGAATGGGGGTAGAAAATATAACCAGATATTTGGATGCCGGAATGTGGGCTGTTGTTTCCTTTTAATTTTTCCTTTTATGTTACATAGATTGAGAATCATGCGGGCAATGTCAAATGCCAATAGCATTTAGTCTTTAACTGCCTATTCATTCCTGCACTGTGGCACTGTAGTTAATTATAAAGTGTAAACTTGCAACTAAAATGAGCCTAATTTGCTCCCCAACTCTCATGATTCCCCTTGGAGTAAATGGGACAGAATCACGGCCCCCAAAGTCAACATGGAAAGAATGCCAAGTTTTTGCAGCACTCAAGTCATTGGTTGAATCAGGAATCTGTGTTCTCTAACTCCGGAATTACTCTTTGGAAAGACAGACATGTTTTCAATTATCCGGGAATTCTATTCGATGTGCACTGATCACACTGCCGCATTTTGCTGTAAACCTGAGACATTATACCATCAGCACTCTCAAGTACAATCACAATACAAAATTAGTCATGTGACAACTTGGATCAAAAGACTCATAACATTGAGAAACAGTTCATGTACATCCATCTCAATACTCATTAAAAAAGAGGGGAGGACTAGAGAGTTTATATTGTTTTTGTTTTATAATTTGGAAATTTTTGGAATAATTTTAATTAAAATAACTTGCCAGCAATAAGGAGACAAAATCATCATGATCAATAGCTGAAATAAAACTGTCTTTTTACTGTATCATGGAAGGAAATATAATTGCCCTGGAATTGTATTCAAGTTAAAGTCTTGGAACAATATTTTATACCCAGGGTAAAAGAGGGAAATGCTTTCATTGCATTGCAATATGTACATATGAAAGTGTTAAATTGGCACGAATTAATTGCTATTTTTAATAATTGCCATGAGGTTGGCTTGGTTATTGTATGCTCGGCATAGATGAAGAGGATGCCCCCATTCCCCACCCCCTCACCCACAGTTGGGAAACCTGTTGTGGGGATAGATAACATTGCTTGAAGCAATTTTGTGATTCTGCATCTGGTGATGATGTTTTGGACATTGCTTCAATAGTGTGCCATTGTTAGTTATGTTTCATTATTCATAACCTTAGTTTCCCTTATAGCGAACTTTTATTTTTCTTGAAATAATGACATCCCATTTTTCTGTAACCTGTGGGTGAATGCACATTTACTCTGTTTCACAGATGCTTGTCTCACCAACAAGAGTTTGTGTTAAATTTTACATTCAGGGTGGGTTCTGGCTCCAGTGCTGGGCCTTGCCATTGTCTTGAACGTGTTTTCACTGCAGTGGAACTTATGCTTCTTTTCCTGTTGCTTAAAGTTATTTTGGCCTGTAACACAACATAACTCTTCCATCTCTTTGTATTTTAATAGCATTTTCATATCTGTGCACCAAGTGCTTTCTATAAATGTCGATTGTTGGTTGGAAAGTCTTTTCTGTCAAGTTTCTAGTGCAAACGTGAAGTGGTCACTTTTTATGACCGTGGTTTGGCCACCTGTTTAGCAAGGGAATGAAACACTGTTGGGTGAAATTTCTTTCCCTGTTTTCTTTTGTCTATTTGCGTTACGGGCAGGAAATAATCTGAATATTATTGTTATTTTCCATCTGTCCGATATGTAATTGATTGAAGGCTATATTGGAATGGTCATCCAGCACCGTGCAGTGTGTAGTGGGAAACTCTTGTTCATTCCTTGTAGCAGATGGGGATGCTTAGTTTCCTAATAATGAAAGTTGTTCTGATGTCAAATCTGCAATGTGTTGATTTTTTTCACTTGCTGGCTTTGCTTTTCGTGTGTTGTTTTTATTTTAACTTATTTTAATCTAGGAACAGAAGTTTAACTCTGGTCTCCTGTCTTCAAACCCAGCAAGAGAAAACTGCCAATAAACCATTGCTTAATTGTTGTAGTGGCAAGATGGCATAGCATGCAATGGTGTTGAGGGTTGGGCTTAGTCAAGTTGCCCCTTATTGTGTGTGATATGGTAGCAATGGGAAGATTCAAAGGACCTGTAAAATGGCTCCAAGATCTTTTGTTGCAGAGTTGTGAAGAACAAATTTTGAAAGCTGTCAGCTCTCATTGGCTAAATGATTTTTTTGAGGGGCAAGAAACAAAATCCTTTATGATAAAGAAAGGAGCTGAGGTGTGGGTGTGAAAAGATACTTTTTGCATAACTGGGAAGAAAGATTCAGTGTACATAAAAACCAGAAACTTTAAATGTAATTTGAAGGGAAACTTCATACATGATTTATGAAATATGTCCTAGCGTACTGAATAATAATTACTAATTCAACAGAGGTTAAAGGTTCTGCAATTGGTGCCAAGGTAGAGGTTCGCAAGAATGGCCTGTGGCACTCCTCCGAGGGCAACTGAGTGGACTGTTGCACTGTTGATCTACACGTCGCTTATTGTATTGTCATATAAAGTTGATGCATGTGATACATAGTGACTATATAAGGCTGTGATTGGAAATTCTACCCAAACCCTACTATGGTGAGCATTGTGTTGTAGTTAGGGTTATTTTATCTGGTTTCTATATTAGTGTAGAAGCCATAAATGGTGCGTGTTCTGCTGTATGTCATGGTATAGAGCAGACAGCTGTACTGAGGAGCTACTGTAAAATATTTTCTGGCAGCAGATAAAGCAGAAAACCTGCTTGTCTGGCTACTGCTACAATGTCACCAGTGTGCTCAGCACCATGGGAGAGTTTTAATCCAAACCTCCTGAAACGTCTGCCTGTGTTACCAAGAACAATATTGCCAGAGGCACCTGCTTTACTTGAGCTGAGTAAAATTCAGATCTAAACATTATTTTAACTTTGCCTGCCGTTTTCGTTCAGTACATAAACGTGACCAGCCCACTCTGAAGGGAAAGGTGAGGACTTATGGCTATTTAGGCTTGATTCAAAACTTCTTTTCTTTTTCCCAGTTTTCTCCCCTGGTGGCAGACACTCATACTGGGAGTGACTAATGAAGCCCTTAGGTGCCTTGCCCAAGTGGCCGTTCCTCATGTAGAAGGTTAGATGGTGAGTATTGGCTGGCTATTTGATCTTCATGGGACACCAGAACCAAACTAAATTCTGTTGAACGTGCAAACATACATTTTTGAGCAGAGATCACAAGCTAGCGACCAGATTGGAAACCTTGCCTCATTATGCTTCTCCCTCCATAGACCACAGGACATGTGGCTATTACTTTAATTGACACTGCCTCTCTGATGGAGCTGAGCTAGCTCAACACATACTAGGAACTCTCCTTTGTTGGGTGGCACAGTACTCTATTGCGTAGTCTCTTTACTCAGTGAGCCATGCCAGAAAACGGTTCTGAATTGTTCTCACTAAGTATGTACGGGACAGATCTTTCTCTTCTCCTCATGTGGCGGGGTGGGTGCCTGGCCGCAGGCAAAGAGGGAAAAGTGCGTGTAGAAAATTGCTCGCCTGTAATGGAATGTGCGTGATTTTCCACCTTAGGCTGCGCCAAAGTAATCCTTTACTCCCAAGCACCATAAGAGAAAAATTTGCCCGATAGTCTTTTCAGTGCAATTGAACATCCTCTTGGCTGCAATTTCCGGTGAGGTGGTCATCATGTTGCAAAAAGGGAACTGGAGAGGTGTTAAATGTGAGGGTAAGCGTAGGCAGAGGCAGAGGTTTGGACTTGAGTGGCTAGGGTTCAAAATTCAGCCCTCTTTCTGAGGGTTGTGGGTTGAATTGCATTTTCAGTTCCAGGTGAGGAGGTTCAAACAAAAAGGCTCACAATCCCCAGAGGTCGTAAAAAATGTGCATGGGTCAGTGTATCAAATTAATGTGTCACCTCTCCACTGATGATACCTAATAGATTTGTAGTTTCTGTTAGCTGGAGTGAAAAATCTATTCCTTATTAGGCCAAGTGTTTTTAATGCAATGTGACAAAAGCAGCATTCTTTTAATACTGTATGTTGCATAGTTTTTTTTACCTTAGTACTCTGATTTTGCATAAAAAGTCCCACAGGCCTTGAAAATGGCAGTTTCTAATCAGATCTGAGTGATAACAAATCACTTGTTCTAACCATTATGAATGTGGGGTTATTTGGGTCACGTTGGGATCCTACCAATACAGTACTGTAATAGAGCAAAGAATAGTTTGTCAATGTGATGAATGAGTAATGGAGCATGCCACCATAACAATTGTGGCAAATTAGTGACCTCCTTTCATTCTCCTTGGCTACAAATTTGTTGATTCAAACTGACAAATGTGAAAATTTCCAGCCGCAGTTTTGATAAAACTTTGCAGAATACTGTTTATTACATAAGACTAACGGGTTTTAGTACATTTATGCTATAGCTCCTACCAGAATTCCAAACAAGTCATTCTGCAAAATCTTTGTTTTCGCTTTAAATAAAATGTGTTATGGGGCATCACTGCAAGGAGAGCAGGTCAAAACATGTTTATACTCATTAATTTGATCATTTAAATTGGTTGACCGCTTCAAGGTAAAATATCAACCTACATAGAATATATTAATATATGCTAGAGTTTTTTTTCAGTTGTTTTCTGTTATTATAGTGCCTTTTGTTCTTTCTGACTTTTTTTTTGTGTTTCTTACATTGACATTTTTTGCTATACTTAGAATGTCAAATCCTTTCAGACGGGAGGTTGCTTTAGAAAGCCTGTATACAAGCTGGAAAAGTAAGTACAAATTATTCCCATCCCCTGCTTCTTCCGTTAATTTGCTGTTTTGAAACAAAGACCTGGATTTTTGCAGAGTTGTAGAGACTCCATGGTGTATCCAAAATGGTGGACGAACCCCAGACCTGGAAGTCCTCCCCCTACATCCATCAGAAACCATTTCCTCCAGGGAGGAGGATCGGGGTGGGGGAGCGGCAGGCAGGGAAACTCAAACTCAGTAGGGCCATTTAAAATCAGGGCTTACTTCAAACAGACCCCCTTTTCACTGGAGAAGGGGCCTTATCCCATGGTGTGAGAGTTACGAACTTTTAGAGTAGATATAAATGCTCTTGAAGGGCAGGTTAGTATGTAGAACTGTCAACCTTTTTAAATATTGAACCACACTGCCTGCCTCTGTCTGTGAGGGTGACAAAATTGGTTCTAACAGATTCAATAGTTGTTTGTTTACATAACCTTAAGTGCTATCTTTATAGCATTATTAACGCTTGACTGCTTTCCAAAACCTCACATTATCACCGGGGGTGGGGATGCTGTAAGTTCATAGTTTGATTGACAGTTATTTAAGGATTAGCTATCTTTGATGTGGGTTATGAATACAAATGTTTGTTTTTATAAGGGATAAAGTATTTGAGGGGATTTAAATGTATTGAATGGGCTTTCATGAATGAAAGTTTTTTTTATATACTGTAATGAAGTCTGTAATAGTTTTATTTTGTTTCAACTCAACATGGCTCCTGAGGTCTGCCCCTGGTGGATACTGGGTAAGTTGGCATAGGGGCTAAAAGTGGCCGTAGGTTGGCATGAAGTTGGCATAGGGGCTATAAAGGCCATGGGATGGGTGGGGGTCATGAGTTGGCATGTAGGGAATGAGAGGCCATTGGCGTGGGTGGGGGGCATGGATTGACATGAGATGGCATGTATGGACATAGCACATGGATGAGGGGGCTTGAGAGCTAGAAAACCTACTCTTTAAGAAAACAGAGAACCAAGGTGTGCCTTTTAACCTCGGCAGCCCCTGTGGCCATCTGCAGTCTGCTGCTGGAGACGGCAGGCCCAATTGATTCCATTCGAGGCACTTTTTCCCGAGGCAGGTGCGGTGAGCTGAGAAATTTCCTGGCACTGCGCACCCACCCTGGCAGTAAAAATCCAGGGCATAAAATTTGCCTGCCTCATGTACCAGTATGGAGCTGTTGGTGCTCTATTTTAGGATTTGTAGGTAATGTTTGTTTAGATAACTGGAAGCAGTGATTGACACCCCAAATGGTGATTTAAATGTGCAAGTGACATCACCACTCCTCTAAAAGGCTGAAACCTCTCTGGTTCCACTTCCTATTTTAATGGGAAGTGGAGCAGCTGGGTAAAATAACCTATAGTCCCATTGTGGAGGGGTTTTAAAGAGTGAATGCAATATTAAGTAAGAGCCCATGCCAAAACTCATTCCAAATGCCTTCTAAAGTGCAGATTTTTTTGAGAGGTAAGAAGGATGGGTAGGCAGTTTATTTTCTTTAAGAATAGATTTACAGAATGGGCCATGAGAATTTCTTGGGGAGGAGTAAGCCATTGTAACCAAGCTGGAGAGATTGAAATGCAAGGAAAGTATTTGAATTCTATATGAAAATACACAGAATTATATGGCTTCCGCTTTTCTAAAATTTTATTTACACTGTGAGGGGTAAAACACAGTTGCCAGTGACCTCTTTCTGTACTCTTTTGCTGTTGACAATGTCGTCATAGAGCTTTGTCTACTGGGTTTTATGCAGGTGTTTGAAATGTGGAAGCAGAACTTCTTTAAATGGTGGTTGTGCAGAAACAGGGTAACCAGTTTAGCAGAACTGTGCTCATTTGAATGAAACAGTTACGTGATTCAGTCAGTTTCTCCACCTCTGCCAACACCCTCCACCGCCCCACAGCCTTGCTATCTTGTATGTAGCCACTCATATCTGTGGTTTATCTGACTTTAACATGGCTCTAATACTTCTGTTCAAAGCAATTGTCCACCTGAAACAGACAAACCATTCCAAACCCAGCTAGCCTTCAGCAGGGCAAAACTATCGTAGGCAAAGGGTAATTCACTACAGGACCCAGCAGAAAGATTGTTGTCCATTGAAAAAAAAGTCGAGAGAGCCTCTCTCTCTGTGTATCTCTCTCTCTCTCTCTCCACCACAACCCCATTGCCACCCTCTTCTTTGCCCCTCTCTCTCTCCCTGTCTGCCCCCTCAACCTGTCTTCCTCTTTTCTCCTGCCCCATTGTGGCTCCTCCCCCACCTGCGCACTCCCTCTGCCCTTCCTGCATTTGCACCTCCCCCATCCTCCTCTCTGGCCCCTTTGCCTCCCTCTCTACCCCTTTCCCTGCATCCCTCCCTGCCCCCCTCTGCCCACCCCCTCACTGCATCCCCACTCTGCTCCCTTGACCCCTCTCTGCCTGCTCTTTTGGCCTCTGCACCCCCCTTCTCTGTGCCCAACCCCCCTTCTCTGCACCCTCCCTCTCTGTCCCCCTACCTCCCTCCCTGCCCTTCCTCTCACTCCTCTCCCTCATCCCCTCACTCCCCACCCCAAGTGTTTTCTGACAAAGGTCTCCGATATGCCTGCCAGGAGAGCGAGGATTTGACACTGGGCTCTATCCTCTTCATGTGCAGCTAATAGGGGGGATACCTAAGTAGGAACTAGTTTTTTCTCCTCTGCTTTGTGCCATGCTTAATTTACTGTCCCCCAGCACCCTCTTCCCCTCCCCCTCCCAAACACAGAGTAATAGCTTGTGTTGAACAATGTGCTTCAGAAAGTTTACCAAAAATGCAATAAATAGATCATTGCTCCATTTGTTGTGTTCTGACCATTCACTCCTGTGAAGAATTCCAACTCATAAATGTCTATGGCACTCAGAACTCAAGAAAGCAACTCTGTATATATAGTCAGAGCCTTATCAGATTGGTTAAGGTCACAGTTAAAGAAAAATCTCTTGTTTTATTCCAACAATATGGCAACAACATTGATCTCTGTTTTCCTCTGGTGATTTTCATTCCTTTTCACATTGCGACCTCGAATGATGTAATTGTTTCTTTGCTTTCCCTTGCCCTGTGATAGGTATGGTTCTGTGTTATATGGGGCTAGCCATGCTACTTTGCTCCTAGATCCTCTGTTCTCCCCACCCACCTCCCCATTCTCTCATCACCACCATCCTCAGATTAGAGAATACAAACTTCTCAATATAACAGCGTTAGCCAAGAACTGATCTAAGTCACTCCAGCTGTGATTCAACTATTTTTGGCTTGTGTCCAATGCCCAAACCAATTGAACCAATAAGTTATTTGTTGTGGATTTTAGTGTCTTTATTTTAAAGACACGTGATAAATATTTTGTATACCAATGGTTGTTAGTATAAATTTTTGTTCTTTTGAATTTACAAATGCTGAGATTCCATTTTTTGAATTGCAGATATCCGAGATCAGAATCATACATTTGTACAACGAATGCCTTCTGATTGCAATCCTGAGCAATCAGGAGTTACGATGTTGCGATGTTTTCAACAGACTAGAACTAGTGTAGAATATACATTCTTGAACAGAATGTATCTGGATTCCATAGCAACTCTCAGTCACAAGTGTTCGATCCCAGTACATGAATATTTTTATTGAGAATATAATTCATTACGCAAAGGAGAAGATTATTCTAGTAACTCTGACTTGAGTGACTTTTAATTTTATATTAATTCATAATTTCCCCATGTGTCTTTCTTTCCTGTTCAAATCTCTTTATTTTCATGCATGGAATAGTTAATTGAGATTCTTGCCTCTGTGTACCTTTTTTAAAAAATTGAGTTCCAACTGCCAGCTAAGTGGGTTTATGGAGGTTTTCCTCCAAGAATGATTTTAGGCCAACAAAATATACTGTGTCCCTGTTCAGAGTTTTGTGAAGCCCGAGAGCATGCAAAGCCACTCCATGTAGTAGCAGATTTCACCTTCTTGATGGAGGAACATGAGGTTAATGCTGTACTTAATGCTTGTACAGAAAAACTTTTTTTTCCTATTGAAGTGGAAAAGTTAACCTATTTATTTTTGAATAATTAAGCCCTCCCTTAAATAAGAGAGTGAAGGAGAGTCTTGTGAATACGTTAAATGTTTGTTAATATTTACCGTCTATTTAAATGCCTAGAGAGAATATTTCGTCTTTCTGAAGACTTAAAGCACCTGAACAAGTCTATATTTAGGTCCAAAGTTGCTTCCTCAATAAATTAATCTGTATTTCAGCTTTTACCAGCTCCAATGTTACCTTTGTATGCCCTCAATCCAAGTTTGCATAAAATTGCAGAAGCTGAATTTGTAATGCAAGTTCTACTTAAATAAGAAAAATTAAGGCAACATCTGAAGATGAGAAAAAATGCAAAACAAAAAAATCACTTACGAGGGTGTAATGTTCTAGAGAATAAAGCTGTTGCTGTGTATTTGTTGGCCCTTGGCAGTGCTGAGTCCATCTAAATCCGCTGCTTGTACTATGTGTGCTTGCATTACCAACACTCATCACTGCAGTGCAAAATAATAAGCACCTGTATGAGGTGCTGATTGAAAGATTAAAGAAAAGGTGGAGACTGCAGTATTAGAAGGGCAAGGAGTGCTGCATGAATTAATTTGGTTGAAATGTTTGTCCAGCCTGAACTCAGCCCGCCCTGTTACTGTCGCTGCTGAGTGATTCTAGGTCAGACAGCTGCTTTTGGGCTGCTTCAACCGTACCTGCAAGTCCCAACAAATCCTTGGCTGTGGCTGGCCTCTCATGTTGCTGGTGGAACTGCTAACCTGTGCTGTATATGACGAATGGGAATATTTAATTCAAGCTACTGTCTTCCACACCTCTCTCATTAAAACTAATTGCTTGTCACTTTCCATTGGAAAATATGGACTTGTGAATGGAATATACTAGATGCACAATTATACTTACTGGAAGTATTTTTTTGTCCCTGTGTTCTTTCCATTATTGCATTTTACTACTTTCTCTTCCTGAAAGTCATTTAAAAATAAATATTTTTAAAAATATAATATATTAAACACCATAGTGATCTTCATTTTTGTGGGAAGGTTAACTGACCTCACCAAAATGGGTATATTTAGTCACCTCAATGTAAGTTATTTCAGGATGGCTTTAGGGATTAGACTGAGTGTGAAGCTGGGTTAAACTGTTCACTATAGTTAGTTGAAAAATTTTATTGAGCTTTAGAAATTTACAAGTGTGGTTGAATCATGATGTTTTGTTAATACAATACTTTCCAGTCACATCCTTAGGGTTGGTAAGAAGGTTATCAATGTTTAGACATTGCGGAATATGGGCATTCCAGCTGTTGTTGGTAATGAACCATTGTCACTGGTAGTAACTGAATGAGGGAGAGGGTAGCAGGGAAGAGAATGAGAAACTTATCACATTTGAATAGGATGGTATTGTTGTCACCCAAAGCAGATTTTTAGAATAAGGAGTCATTATTTACCCCAGCCTGGCATCCTAGAGAGAAGGAAAGAGAGCTGAGTCCAATAGGTTTTGGTGGGTAAGGATAATAGGAATATGAAAACTTGGTGGGTAAGTGAGTTTGAGGTGTAGACTAGCTATAACCTAATTGAATGGTGGAATAGGCTTGAGTTGAATAGTCTACTCCTGTTCTAATGTGCCGTATCTATATTCCAAACCTGGGGCTTTTCTTCTTGTCATGCAAAACCCATTTTATTATATACTTAGATTTGCATTTGAGCTACAGCTATTTTATCTTTATGTTGATGTGGGAGTGAGGGTACCAGGTGCAACTCTGGATTCAGTCCACTTGATAGTTTAGTTTCATTTTTGAAGTGGAAAAACAAAATGAAATTTACTTTTGAAATAAAGTTTACTTTTAAGAGAATTTTAAAAAAGCCACATTTCAGAATAACATTAAGTGCTGTAACTGAGGTACTGTTCATGACGTTTAACCCCACACAACATTTTTTTTTAAAGATAAGTCCATGTAAAGTCAAAGCAGCCGCAATTGTAAGATAATGGTGTTTTGTTGGAACTGACTGAGGAATTGCAGAGTGCAGTTCTGGTATTGTTGCTGAGGTTAGAAATGCTGCTGAGTTACAAAACTCCAGATCTGGCCTTTGTGAGGATTGTGTAACTTGATTGAAGTTTTGTTTTCTTTACCAGAGTTTGCTCAAGGATCCATATGCTAATAATCCCTGCTTTATGGTCACTGTTCAGTGTCAGCAAGTGTACCAGCAGCCTCATTTAAAACTGTAGGTGTGGCAGTACCTATACAACCATCATTTTTTCTTTGCCCTGCTAAGAATTTTTCTGTGGAGGGGCAAAACCACAAAAAGGAAGTTGAAATAAAACTACAAAACTACCTATTTTGTTTGAATATTTACTATGTTCAGTAGTCAAAGTGTGTCAAACTATCCAGCTGCTGTTGTATATTCCTGTATAGTACAGCCCTTTTGGATTTCATAAGTCTCACCTGGCCTTGCTATACATTTTGTAATTAATACCAAAGCAGTTATAGGAGCTTTCTATTAGCACAAACATGGAAGGGGAAAGAGTCAGTATACTTGAAAATCACTAACAAAGTGAAATGGAAGTACCTGTTCTGTTCTGAAACAATATCTGTTCATGCTCCGTATTTAAGACCCAGCTCCTGAAAGTGCAAGTTATGAAAATCTTATTTAAGTATTGTTGTGCTAGCGTTCTTGCACTCATCAGGACAGCTCGCAAGAAATTACTAACAGTAAAAGGGAACAATTGATAACTTAATTTTTTGTAATTTAATTTTTTAAAACAATTTATAATTGGTAATTTCTTGTGAATTGTCCTGATGAGTGCAAAATTGTCCTGATGAGCTTTGATGGCATTTTTTTGCAGCAATACTCAAGCACTGTACTATCAAACGACTATAAATCTTTATTCCTTTTGAAAGCTAAAAACGCCTTCCTCTCTTTCAAAAAATAGCATGTTTCCTAATCAAAAATCTGTCTCTGAAAGAACAAACATTCCTCCCCTTTATTGTTAAATATTTATATTGTTACTCACTTTTTCCTTTTAATTTCTCAGCAATTGAACTGCCATAAAGGAGGAGGGGGAAGACAGTTGTGAAGCACACTTTGCATTTGACATCTGAGAGGGCTGGTATTTAGGTTTGGAAAAGGTGTGCAAACTCTATTCCTGAACTGCCTGGGCTTTGAGATTTGAGAGCAATGTCTACTCTACTTATGTACAAGACTAGGCTGTATATCATTGACCTGAAAGAAATATTTGGCTAATCAGTGCTTTAATGAATGGTCCTTTGGCCTCCTAATTAATAGTTCTTGTTCTTAAATGTTTTCATTGGCTGCTTCAGATCTCATAAATGAAAGCCTGTTAAATAAACTGCAGTGATAATTGTGATGTGATTTTTTTTGAAATTTTGTTTTGATTCTGCAGTATGGTTAAAAGCAACACTTCACATCACATCTACTTGGCAATGCCAATCCCACACACACAATAATACATACCTGTGAGGGATTGGAACACACTAACTTCATAAGGGGTTCAGATGACATAATAAATCCAAGAGGAAAGCTTAAGCAATTGATGAATGTTGTCTGAGTTCATGGATTATTTTAGCAATTTTAAATCCTTCTGGGCATGCCCTTATAATAAGAATCATATTAGTCGATCTCCGATGGTGTTGCATTGGGAGACAAGACCAACAGTAGTTTTCAGGCAAAGTGCATTTTAAAGAAAAAGCAAAATTAAACCTAGATGCACAGATGTAATTCAGTTATATATGATGTCCTTATTTTATATAATACTTTGCTATTCAAATATAAATAGTAACATAAAATCAAAAAGTACCACAGTTTGGTAAATTGAATAGACAGATTATTTTGGTGCAGTCCTTTTTATTTTTATTTTTTCATGGGATTTGGGTGGCATTAGCAATGCCAGCATTTATTTCCCATCCCTAATTGCCCTTGAGAAGGTGGCAGTGAGCTGCCTTCATGAACCACTGGTGACCATGTGGTATAGAGACACCCACAGTGCTGCTAGGGAGAGAGCTCTAGGATTTTGATCCAGAGCGAAGAAACAGCGATATAGTTCCAAGTCAGAATTTGCAGACAGTGGTATACCCATGTGCCTGCTGCCTTGTTCTTCTAGATGATAGCGGTCATGAATTTGGAAGGTGCTATCGAAGGAGACTTGGTGAGTTGGTGCATTGCATCTTGTAGATGGTACACACTGTTGCCATGTTGCACCAGGGGTGGAGGTTTATAGCATCTGTGTTCAAAATGGTAGCCAGCTTTTTCCCATTGCAATTGCTGGTTTATATCTCCAGTTCTTTGTACTTCTATCATTGCATGTTGCAAAAACAGCATTTGACAAATTACAGTTTTAAGAAGTGATTATTTCTAACTTATGGGAACCAGGAGGCATAATATCTTAGTCTGAAAACTGATCAGTAGGACAACATCTTTGTATTTTTTTAGCATGGCAGGTTGCAGTATGATGAAACTGGGATAAACCTGGAAGATGCCAGCGTTGTACAGACAGTCAGCCAATCCTATTTTCATATTAATGACTCCTATCAGAGTGGCTACACAGTGAACTTTAACTTCACTGGCCAAAATATGTCTCTTTGAGCAGCAGCTTCAGTTAAAAGTCAGAGCTGGTGGTGAAGCTTCATCAGGACCAGTTCCATTCCCATCAATCTTGCTGTCATATCACAGCACAAAACTGGAGCTAGTCAGGTCAGAACCATACACTGACTGACCAGGGATCAAATTTTTTTTCATTATTCGTTTGTGGGATGTGGGTGTCGTTGGCTAGGCCAGCATTTATTGCCCATCCCTAATTGTCCTGTTCAGAGGGCACTTTTTTTTTTAAAAAAAGAGTCAACCACATTTGCTGTGGGTCTGGAGTTACATGTAGGCCAGCTGATTTCCTTCTCTAAAGGACATTAGAGAACCAGATGGGTTTTTAGGACAATTGACAATGGTCATCAGTAGATTTTTTTAACTCCAGATATTTATTGAATTCAAATCCCACCATCTGCCTTGGTGAGATTCAAACCCGGGTCCCCAGAGCATTACCCCGGATCTCTGCATTACCAGTCCAGTGACTGCCTCCCCCTGCAGGGGATAGCACAAGCTATGGCTCATCACTGGGATCACCCCTCACCTCTACTTGAAGGCGGATTTGCAACACTGTGTAACGTAGTGGAGAGTCAAAGAGCAGGCCCTGTCCCAATACCATAGGAGAAATGGGATCAGAAGAGTTTGGGGATGGAGGGCATACAAACATGAATTAGAAGCAGGAATAGGCCACTTGGCCCTTGAGCCTGCTCCGTCATTCAATAAGATAATGGCTGATCTGAATGTAACCTCAACACCACATTCCTGCCTACCCCTGATAACCTTTCACCCCTTTGTTAATCAAGAATCTATCTAGCTATGCCCTAAAAATATTCAAAGAGTCTGCTTCCACCGTCTTTTGAGGAAGAGAGTTCCAAAGTCTTACAACCCTCAGAGAAAAAATTTCTCCTCGACTCTGTCTTAAATGAGCAACCCCTTATTTTTAAACAGTGACCCCTAGTTCTAGATTCTCCCACAAGAGAAAACATCATCTCACATCCACCTTGTCAAGATCCCTCAGACTCTTAAAGGTTTCAATTAAATCGCCTCTTACTCTTCTAAATTCCAGTGGATACAAGCCTAACCTGTCCAACCTTTCCTCGTAAGACAACCCATCCATTCTTGGTATTTTCTAGTAAACCTTCCCTGAACTGCTTCTAACGCATTTACATGTTTCTTTAAATATGAAGACCAGTACTGTACAGAGTTCTCCAGATGTGGTCACACCACTATCCTGTATAATGGAAGCATAACCTCCCTACTTTTGTAATCAATTCCCCTCACAATAAATGATAACATTCTATTTACTTTCCTAATTACATGCTGCACTTGCATACTAACCTTATGTGATTCATGCACTAGGGCACCCAGATCCCTCTGAATCTCAGAGCTCTGCAATCTCTCACCATTTAGACAATAAGCTTTTTTATTCTTCCTGCCAAAATTAATGATTTCACATTTGCCCACATTATGCTCCATTTGCCAGATCTTTTCCCACTCACTTAACCTGTCTATGTCACTTTGCAGCCTCCTTATGTCCTCTTCACATTTTACTTTCCTACCTATTTTTGTGCTGTCAGCAAATTTAGCCACCATTCCTTTGGTCCCTTCATCCAAGTCATTTATATAAATTGTAAAAAGTTGAGGCCCCAGCACTGATCCCTGTGGCACACCACTCGTCCCATCCTGCCAACAAGAAAAAGACCTATTTATGCCAACTCTCTGCTTTCTGTTAGCTAACCAATCATCTATCCATGCCAATATGTTACCCCCTGCACCATGAGCTTTTATTTTCTGCAATAACCTTTGATGTGGCACGTTACCAAATGCCTTCTGGAAATCTAAGTACAGTACACCCACCGGTTCCCCTTTATCCACAGCACATGTGACTCCTTCAAAGAACTCTAAAAATTGATTAAACATGATTTTTCTTTTACAAAACCATGTTGACTTTGCCTGATTGCCTTGAATTTTTCTAAGTGCCTTTCTATAATATCTTCTAATATTTTCCCTATGATAGATGTTAGGCTAATTGGCCAATTGTTTCCTGCTTTTTGTCTCCCTCCCTTTTTGAATAAAGCAGTTATATTTGCTAGGGAATCTAGGGAATTTTGGAAAATTAAAACCAGTGCATCAGCCATCTCACTAGCCACTTCTTTCAAGACCTTGGGGTGAAGTCCATCTGGACCTGGGGATTTGTCAGCCCGCAGCCCCAACAATTTGCTCAATACCACTTTCCTGGTGATTGTAATTTTCTCTGAGTTCCTCCGTCACTTCCATTTCCTGATTTACAGATATTTCTGGGTGTTACTTGTGTCCTCTATAGCAAAGACCGAAACAAAATACCTGTTTAATTCATCCGCCATCTCCCTACTTTCCATTATCAATTCCCTAGCCGCACTCTCTATAGGACCAATGCTCACTTCGTTAACTCTTCTTATTTTAAAACGTATAGAAACTCTTACTATCCATCTTTATATTACTAGCTAGCTTTCTCTCATACTCTAATTTTTCCCTCTTTATTAATCTTTTTGTCATTCTTTGGAAAGAGTATAAAGAACTGCAATCTTCTGACCTGCCACCTATCTTTGCATAAATATATGCTTTTTCTTTAAGTTTAATACGGTCTTTAACTTTTTTAGTTAACCACAGATGGTGGGCCCTCCCCCTGGAATGTTTCTTTCTCATTGGAATGTATATATTCTGTGTATTCTGAAATATCCCTTTAAATGTCTGCCACTGAACTTCCATTGACGTATCCCTTAACCTCATTTTCCAATTCACTTTATCTAGCTCTGCTTTCATGTCATTATTTAAGCTTAAAATTCTAGTCTTGGATGCACTTATTTCTGCCTCAAAATGAATGTAAAATTCAATCATATAATGATCATTGCTACCTAGGGGTGCCTTCACTAGGGAGTTATTAATCAACCCTATCTCATTGCTCAATACCAGGTCTAGTATAGCCTGCTCTCTGGTTGGCTCTAGAACATGCTGTTTTAAGAAACTATCCCGAAAACATTCTATGAACTCCTCATCTACGCTACCTTTGCCCGTCTGATTTTTTCAGTCTATATGTAGATTAAAATCACCTGTGATTATTGCTGTACCTTTCTGGCTAACTCCCATTATCTCTTATTTTATACTCTGTCCTACTGTGTAGTTACAATTAGGGGACCTGCATAAGTGACTTTTTGCCTTTATCATTCCTCATCTCGACCCAACTAGCTTCTACATCCTGGTTTCCTGAACTTGGGTCATCCCTCTCTTAATGTGCTAATACCATCATTAATTAACAGAGCCACCCCTCCACCTTTTCCCAACTTCTTGTTCTTCTTAAATGTCATGTACCCTTCAATATTCAGGTCCCAATCTATGTCATCCTGTAGCCATGTCTCTCTAATGGCTATCAAATCGTACTTATTTATTTCTATTTGCGCTTATCAGTTAATCTGTTTTGTTTCGAATGCTATGTGCATTTAGATACAGAGCCTTTAGTTTTGTGCTTTTATTATTTTTAGTAACATCTAGCCTTATCTGCTGATTTGCTCTTAGAATTGTATTCTGTCCCTTCCTGATACAGTTTGTTTATCATTTCCCATATTAATACCTGTCTTTATTGCCTTTTCTCTACTCTTTGGTTTACCACATCTTCCCAAATTTCATCCATTGCCTCTACTATTCATTTTAAAACCCTCTCTACTTCCCTAGTTAGTCACGAGGACACCAGGCCCAGTATGCTTCAGGGGCAGAATTTTACATTAGGCATGCAGGCGCACGCCCGACATGCCTGTATGTAAAATGACGTGCAATGACGTCGGATGTGCACCTCAACATCATCGTGAACTCGTGTGATATTTCGTTTGGTGGGCGCATGCCCGCCGATAATTGAAAGGCCTATTAAGGTCATTAAGGACCTAATTAAGCTGAATTTTACACTTATGGTTGGCGGGCAGGCGAAAAGACCAAGCAGTCTTTACACGAGCGGGATGAGATTTCCTAAAGTGATTACAAATTAAATAAAAACTTTCTTTTGAAATTAAAAACATGTCCCATCTCATGAGGGGACATGTTTCATTAAATTTTTAATGTATTTATTTATTTTTTTAAAAAAGTGCTTCAATCTCCCCGAGGCAGCTCTGTGCTTCAGGGACATTGAAGTGCTCTTTAGCGCGCATGGCCCAGCTCTCCCTCCTCCCCCCCACCCGCACAGGCAGTGCTCGCTCGCGATTCACACAGTGCGGGCCTTAATTGGCCCACCCACGTGAAATCGTGATGCAGAGCCGATCACGGGCGGTGGTCGGCTCCCCGCCCGCTCCTGCCAAGCCCGGCCGATGACTTGAAAATCCTGGCCATCGTGTTTTTAGAGTCTTGCAGAGATCCTTTTGGCAGTGCTTGAGAGGGAGACTTTGAGAGACTTAGGTGGGATTTTGCAGTTCAGAGTGGGGTATAGGAGCAGAAGATGAAAAACGGAATCCACGCATAAGGAATAAAAATGGAAAATGCTGGAAATTCTCAGCAGGCCTGGCAACAGCTGTGGAGAGAGAAAAACTGGGTTAAAGTTTTGGGTTGATGATCTTTCATTGCACTTGCACACAGGACTATCCATTCAATGAATGTCCCATTACCTTGGCCTTTAACTTGAGCTTCCAATGGACCACCTGCCCCTCCAGTCTTCCGACAAATTTTTGCACATCCCATTGACGTGTGGCCTGTTCTCCTGCAGACACATCATGTGTAGCAGTCCTGCAGGCCGCACTGTTACAGAAGAATCACAGAATTGTTACAGTGCAGAAGGAAACCATTCGGCCCATCGGCCCTCTGAATGAATATTATGACTCAGGGCCATTCTCCTGCCTTTTCCCTGTAACCCTGAACATTGTTTCTATTTACATAAACATCTAATGCCCTTTCAAATGCCTCGATTGAACTGTGACCACCACACTTCCAGGCAGTGGTGTGAAAAAGTATTTTCTCACATAGCATTTGCTTCTTTTGCAAGTCACTTTAAATCTGTGCCCCTCATTCTCAATCCTTTTATGAGTGGGAACAGTTTCTCCCTATCTACTCTGTCCAGCCCCATCTGAACACCTCTATCAAATCTCTTCTTAGCCTTCTCCTGCCTAAGGAGGACAGTCCCTACTTCTCCAATCTGTCTTCATATATGAAGTTTTTGTAAACCTCTTCTGCATTCACTCCAATGCATTCACATCCTTCCTAAAGTGTGGTGCCCAGGACTGTACACAATAGACCTCCAGCTGAGGTCTAACTAGTGTCCTATGCAACTTCAGCATAACCTTCTTGCTCTTGTATTCTCTGCCCCTATTAATAAAGCCTAGGATACCATATGCTTTATTAACTGCTTTCTCAACCTGTCCTGTCATCTTTAATAACTTATGCACATATACACTCAGGTCCCCCTGTACCTGCACACCCTTTAGAGTTGTACACCTTAGTTTATATCGTCTCTCTCATGTTCTTCCTACTAAAATGAATCACCTCACAGTTCTGTGCATTGAACTTCATCTGCCACCTATCTTGCGTATGCGCGAAAGAGCGCACTCTTAGCTTAGTAAAAATAAAATGAGATTTTACCCCCCCCACCCCCGCCCGCACAGGGAGCGCATCACGCTTCCCGGCGGACGTCACACCCACGTAAAATGGCAGCGGCGATCGGAGGTGCTCCTGCACGTGCCCACTCCTGAACTTCCATCACAATGGGGGGAAAATTCTGCCCCATGTTGCTACTGTTATTCCATGAGCTATAACTTGTCTCAAGTCTGTTGTGTGGTACTGTATTAACTGTCTTTTGGGAGTCCATGTACACCAAATCAACAGCATTACCCTCATCAATCCTCTGTTACCTCTTCAAAAAAAAACTCCAGCAAGTTAGTTAAACACGATTTTTCCTTAAGAAATCCATGCTGGCTCTCCCTAATCAATGCACATTTCCCATGTGACCATTAATTCTATTCCAAATAATTGTTTCGAGAAGCTTCCACACCACCGAAGCTAAACTGACTGGTCTGTAATTGCTGGGCTTATCCTTACAAACTTTTTTGAACATGGGCGTAATGTTTGCAATTCTCCAGTCCTTTGGCACCTCCCCTTAGCCTAAGGAAGACTGAAAGATTATGGATCTTGCAATTACCACTCTCACTTCCATCAGTATTCTTGGATGCATCTCATCCAGCCCCAGTGCCTTGTCAATTTATCCAATACCTCCTCATCATCAATTTTAAACCCTTCTAGTGATAGAGTTTTCTCCTCTGTTGCCATGGCCTGGGTAGCATCTGCTTCCTTGGTAAAGATAGATGCAAAGTATTCATTTAATACCTCCGCCATGCCCCCTGCCTCCATGTGTAAATCTCCTTTTTTGCCACTACTCCTTGTTTTACCACCCTTTTACTATTAATGTGCCTGTAGAAGACTTTGGGATTCTCCTTTATGTTGGCTGCCAATCTTTTCTCATAATCTCTCTTTGCTTCTCTTATTTGGTTCTTCACCTCTCCTCTGAACCTTTTGTATTCAGCTTGGTTCTCAATTGTATTTTCCATGTCAAACCTGTCATAAGCACGTTTTTTCTTCTTTATCTTAATTTCTATCTTTTTTATTCTGGGAGCTCTGGATTTGTTTGCCTTAGCTTTTCTTTTTGAGGGAATATACCTTGACTGTGCCCAGACCATTCCTTCTTTGAAGGTGTAGCCCATTGCTCAGCTACGGTTTTTCCCACCAACCTTTGGTTCCAGCCTGTGCGGCCCAGCTCTGTTCTTGCCTCATTGAAGTCGGCTCTCCCCAATTTAATTATTCTTACTCTGGATTGCCCATTGTCCTTTTCTACCGTCATCCTAAACCTTATGATACAATGATCACAGTCTCCTAAATGTTCCCCCACTGACACATGATCTATTTGGCCTACCTCATTTCCAAGAACCAGGTCTAGCAATGCCTTTTTCCTTTTTGGACTGGACACATACTGCTATAGAAAATTCTCCTGAACACACTCTAGGAACTCTTACCCCTCTCTGCCCTTTACACTACTACTATCCTAGTCTATATTCAGGTAATTAAAGTCCCCCATTATAACTACTCTATAATGTTTGCATCTCTGTAATTTCCCTGCAGATTTGTCCCTCCAAATCCTTATCACTAGTTGGTGGCCTATAGACTACAGCGAGCAATGTAATTGCACCCTTTTTGTTCCTTAGCTGTTGCCAAATTGATTCTGTCCTTGAACCCTCTGGGACATCCACTTTCTCCAGCACTGTAATGGTCTCTTCAACCAATACAACCACCCCTCCTCCTTTTCTTCCTGCCCTATCTTTCCTGAGCACCTTGTGCCAAGGAATATTTAACATCCAGTCTTACCCTTCATGAGCCAAGTCTCTGTAATCTTTGCAACAACATAATTCTGCAAGGCAGTCTGCACCTGTAACCCACCAATCTTATTTACTATACTCCGTGCATTCACGTAATGCAGTATAACCCTGATTTAAACTTCATTACTCTCTCCCTTACTCTGATTCTACCTATTAATTTACTATTCTCTATGCTAGTGCTATCTGTCTCTCCCAGTATTTCGTGTACCTTGATATTACTCTCTAATATTTTCCCCAGGTTTCCACACCCCTGCCGAGTTAGGTTAAAGACCCCACAACAACACTAGCAAAACACCCCACAAGGAACTCAATCCTGGCCCTGTTCAGGTGCAACCCAGCCAGCTTGTACAGGGGTTATCTCCCCCAGAGCCAGTCCCAATGTCCCAGGAATCTAAAGTCCTGCCCCCTGCAACATCTTTCCAGCTATGCATTCATCTGCCTTATCTTCCTATTTCTATACTCACTTGCATATGGCAGTGGGAGTAACCTGGAGAATACTACTTTTGAAGTCCTGCTTGCTAGCTTTCTACCAGCTCCCTAAATTCTGTCTGCAGGACCACACCCTCCTTCCGACCTAAGCCATTGGTACCAACGTGGATCTCGACCTTTGGCTGTTCACCCTCCCCAAGATAGAATGTGCTGCAGCTGCTTGGTGACATCCTTGACCCTGGTACCAGGAAGGCAACATACCATCCTGGAGTCATGTCTCCGGCCGCAGAAACACCTTTCTGTTCCCCTAACTAACGAATCCTCTATCGCTATTGCTCTTCGTTTCATCTTCCTCCCCTCCTCTATAGCTGATCTGCTTGTGGTGCCACAACTTGGCTCTGACTTCACTTCCCTGAGCATAAACGCCCTCACCAGTATCCAAAACAGGAAAACCAAATAGCGAGAGGACCCCAGGGAACTCCTGCACTACCTGCCTGGTTCTCTTGGGCTGCCTGGTGATCATCCATTTCCTTTCTGCCTTCATGCTCCTAACCTGCGGTGTGACCACCTCTTTGAATGTGCTACCCTCAGTAGCCTCACAGATGCACCAGTGACTGAAACCTGGAGCTCAAGTCTTTGCAGCTGGCAGCACTTCCTGCAATGTGGTCATCTAGGTCACCAGTAGTGTCCACAACTTCCCACATGTTAAAGGACACTCGCTCCATATGACTGAGCTGCCTTGCCATGTCTTAACTTTACTTCCCTTATGTTAACTTTATTTTACTTTGGTTTACTTATATTATTATACATTACTGGCCCTGACTTCCCTTAGTCCTAGTGTTTCTTATTCAAATCCAATTAGCTACTTCTTTAAAAATAATACGGTTTTCTAATTTACAGCTATTTAAAAACATTCCTAACAGCAGTTTCTTACCAACCAGTGAACTTATGGTCTTTCTATGATGTCACTGTTCGATTTTTTTTTCCCAAAATCAGCTCTGAAGTTGAGGTTTTACACCCAGGTCAGTTCCTGCTCAGCTGCTTCTATTCCTGACTTAGACTAATTCCTGTGTATACCACACCTTTTTCCCCCACACACTGAATTCCCACATGAGCCTAATTGGCAACTCACTCAGTCTCCATCTCACTCCAGCATAGTCACCTGTCTCCTCATGCGCCCCTTACTGACTGTGTGGTTTGAAAAGCCTGTCTCTTTTATAGACCCTTTGGTGAGCCACTATCTATTTTATCTTCCTGCTACAGTAATTAAAATCACTTGTACCAACTGTTTTCAGGTGATTGACAGAATAGTGCCACTCCAGGCAGTTCTCTCCTTAACAAGTTAGTCTAATCTATTATGTCAGATATTGATTCTTAATCTATAGTTAAACCTGAAGAGGACTTACCAGGATTCACCACATGAGCCTAATTTTCTGCTCATTGGGTCTCCATCTCACTCTGGCATAGCCGCCTGTCTCCCCGTGCGCCCCTTACTCATTATAGGTGGAAGGCCGGTTCATCCAAGACTCTACTGAGGAAGCAATCCAACACTTTATCTTCACTGTCATCTTTATTTAATCTGTAGTTTTGGAGATTATCTGGAGTGGCACAACATCCTTCCAGGAACCTGGGGTTAATGTATAGCTGTCCCAGGAAGTGGACATTTCTGACCCAGGATAGTGAGCACCACCTGTTCCGAAGGGGGACGTGTCTGACCCAGGATAGTGAACCTCACCTGTTCCGAAGGGGGACGTGTCTGACCCAGGATAGTGAACCTCACCTGTTCCGAAGGGGGACGTGTCTGACCCAGGATAGTGAACCTCACCTGTTCCGAAGGGGGACGTGTCTGACCCAGGATAGTGAACCTCACCTGTTCCGAAGGGGGACGTGTCTGACCCAGGATAGTGAACCTCACCTGTTCCGAAGGGGGACGTGTCTGACCCAGGATAGTGAACCTCACCTGTTCCAGGAGGGGGACGAATCTGATCCTGGATAGTAAGCCCCACCTCTGCCAGGAGGGGGATAAATCTGGCCCAGGATAGTGAACCCTACCTGTCCCGAGAAGGAGGGGGGTGGTTAATCTGACTCAGGATAGTGAACCCCACCTGAACCAGGAGGGGAAATGTACTTGACCTGGGATATGGAGCCCTACATGTCCCAGGAGGGAGGCGTATCCGACCTAGAATAGTGTGCCCTGCTTGTTTTGGGAGACGGCTGTATCTTACCTGGGATAGGATGCTCTGTCTGTCCCAGGCTAGGGTGCATCAGACCCAGGTCAGGAAGGACTGTCTCCATTTAAAATGAGTCTCATTGGGGCCAGCTCCTGCTCTGCCTCTGCCCACTCGCAGCCGCCTTGCTTTGGCGCAGCAGTGATCTGGGACATTGCCACTGGCTTTGGATTCAGGGTCATCACCCTCCCAAACTCATGCTTGCTTTAATCTGGGATTTATACTGTTGTCTTATTTTACTGAAAAAATACACATTGTTGCAGCTTTTTGTCTTGCACTCATCTGGATAATACGCAAGAATACCAGATGTAAAGTTACAAGCTGGGAAGTAACTGGCAATCATCAGTTAACTGGTGCATTCTCCATGGCAATGCCTCTACCAATCAGAGTTCACTTGTCAACCAATCAGCACTGTCTTCTCATGCAGAATAAATTGTTGTTCCCATTACCTTTGGTATTCTTGTGAATTGTCCTGATGAATGCAGGACGAATAACTTCAACAATATGGCTCTTTTTTTTAGCAATACTCAAGTACCAAACACCTAGTTGTTTTATTCCTTCTAGCTCTGTCTGTTTATTCTTAGATGTGCAGGTGACCAAGGGAAAAAACTTTTGCTTCACTGCTTTTAATGTAAGTGTTAATATAGATTCGATGAATATAAATTAGATTTCCTGCTGCAGTAGGTTGATCCATTGTAAAATTAGTTATAACTTTATCTTTGTGTCTGGCATTTAAGATGAAATATGGCAGACGCCTTGAAACCTTCATGTGGACCCCAGTTGAGATCCCTTGATCTAGGTTATCTGTTGCAATAGTTATGAAGTTCTGTATTATCTTGAATATTCACAAGAGTAGTTACTGGCGTCTATGTTATCTGAGTTATTTGTTACCATTGTTGGGTTCTATATTTTCTTGGTAGTTTAGTACAGTGAATTATAGAATGACCTCCTTCTGTGCTGTAACCATTCAGCTCATCACACCAGTAAGAGCTGGTCAGCTAGTCTCATTCCCCTGTCTTTTACCCATAGTTCTACAATTTTTTTCTCTTCAGATAATTATCCAATTTCATTTTGAAAGCTGCTATTGAATTTGCCTCCACCTCATTTTCAGATATTGCATTCCAGATCCTAACCACTTAATGTGTAAAAACGTTTTCCCCCATGTTCTTGATACTGGTCTCTGGTTCTTTTGCCAAAAACTTTAAATCAGTATCCTCTGGTTCTCAACCCTTGTGCCAATGTTAACAGTTTCTTCCTATTCACTATGTCCAAACCCCTCATGATTTTGAATATGTTGAACAAATCTCTTCTCAACCCCAGCTTCACCAATCTATCCACGTAACTGAAGTCTCTCATCATTGGAACCATTCTCATAAATTTTTTCTGCGCTCTAATGCCTTCATACCCTTCCTAAAGCGTGGTGCCCAGAATTGGACATTATACTCCAGTAGGTAAGACCAGTATTTTGTAAAGGTTTGCCTTGTCTTCCTTGTTTTTGTACCTCATGCCTCTATTTATAAAGCCAGGATCCTGTGGGGCTTGTGCCAAAATTGGGAGAGCTGTCCAATAGACTAGTCAAGCAACAGCCTGGCATAGTAATACTCATGGAATCATACCTTGTAGACACTGTCCCAGACACCCCATCATCATCCCTGGGTATGTCCTGCCCCATCAGCAGGACAGACCCACCAGAGGTGGCGGCACAGTTGTGTACAGTTGGGAAGGAGTTGCCCTGGGAGTTCTCAACATTGATTCCAGACCCCATGAAGCCTCATGGCATCAGGTCAAACATGGACAAGGAAACCTCCTGCTGATTACCATCTACCACCCTCCTTCAGCTGATGAGTCAGCGCTCCTCCATGATGAACACCAACTGGAAGAAGCACTGACAGCGGCAAGGGCGCAGAATGTACTCTGGATGGGGACTTCAATGTCTTTGCCCTGCTCCTTTTACCATCCTGTTACTATTTATTTGCCTATAAGAAGACTTTTGATTGAAAATATTGGCTGTCAGTCTCTTCTCATTCTCTCTTTGCAGCTCTTATTTCTTTTTACATTTCACCTCTGAACTTTCCATATTCAGCCTGCTTCGCATTTGTATCATCAACCTGACATCTATCATATGGAGCCTCCTTATGTCCTCTTCACAACATACTTTCCTACCTATCTTTGTGTGATTTGCAAATTTAGCTACCATGTCATCACTCCCCTCATCAAAGTCATTAATGCGAATTTTAAGAGGTTGAGGCCCCAGTTGCATATTTCCCCCGTTCCCTGGCACCACCCCTGTATCTAAGGAGGATAGGAAGATTATGACCATTGCCTCTGCAATTTCCACCCTTCCCACAATATCCCTGTTTGTATCTGATCCCATTCTGGTGGCTTATCAACTTTTAAGTACAGCCAGCATTTCTAGTACCTCCTATTTATCAATATTTTTTAGCCTGAATACACCAAAAGGGTTCTTAGCTACATACTGACTGTATACAATGATGAAATATTCCCATTAAGTAGGAACTTGTGAACTTTTTTCCTGTGTCCCAGCTACCTCTTCTTCCAATATGACTGGCAGTATCTTCTTCCTTGGTCAAGACAGTTGCAAGTACTCATTTAGTACCTCAGCTATACCCCCACCACCTCCATGCATAAATCTCTTTTTTGGTTCCTAATATGCCCTAGTCCTCATTTTACCACCCTGTTACTATTTATTTGCCTATAAGAAGACTTTTGATTGAAAATATTGGCTGTGAGCCTCTTCTCATACTCTCTTTTTGCAGCTCTTATTTCTTTTTACATTTCACCTCTGAACTTTGCTAATTCAGTCTATATTAAGGTAAGTAAAACTCCCTCATAATAACTACTCAATAGTTTTTGCGCATCTCTGTGATTTGTTTGAAAATTTGTTCCTCAATCTTTTTCCCACTAGTTGGGAAATAGATGGAATATATTATGGAATATATTGAGCAGTGCAATGGTATTTCTATTGTTTCTTAGCGCTAACCAAAAAGATTCTGTCCTTGACGCCTCTAGGATGTCCTCGCTCTCCAGCACTGTAATATTATCCTTAATTAGTACTGCCGCTCCTCCTCCTTTCTTTCCTTCCATAGCTTACTGGAACTCCTTGCATGCAGGAATAATTAGTACACCCAATCCACAAAATTCTCAACCTTGTGGATGCACCACAGTGACACAAGCTGCTGCTCAAGCTCCGAAACCTGGAACTGATGAACTTCCTGCACATGTGGTTGCCGGGGTCACGAGAAGTGCTCTGGAATTCCCACATGGAGCAGGATGTGCATTCAATGGGACTACGATGCCCTGTTATGGCTCTATTTATTAGACTATTAGTTGACTGAATCAGACATGGTCGTAAGACTTAAAGACTCACCAACTTCTCGCCAATCAGCTGCTTCCCTTGTGCTGACATCACTTTATTTTATGGGGAGTTAACTTAAATGTTTTACTTAATTCTTAATATCTATATACAGTGCTTCAAATTTTAATTTACTGAAAAGATTTGGAACCCTTTTAATGTTAGCATCTCTTGTTATTTAAATTAAATTTTATCCCCTGGATTTGATTAATTAATCGAACACTTATAGGAAAAATTATCAATTTCGCTTTAGTTTTTATGCTAATTAATTTATCTAGTTTTACTTTATAGCTGATTCATTTAAATTAAAATCAAAGCTTACCAGTTTACTCACCCACATGACTCCTTGGCTTGTGATGTCACTTGATATTATTGTTTTTTTCATCCTGCTCGATTCAGACTCTCAGCCAGTAATTCTCTGCTCCCAGGTCTCTCCTTTGGTCTGATTATTCATTGGTTATTTGTAGTTATATTAATTAGTTTATCTAGTTAAGCTATAGATTTAATACTTTATATTTTCCTGGACCTAGTTCAGACTACTGCCCTAGTAAATAAAAGCCTTAATACTCACCAACCCATTATCTACCTGCTATCCTGTAACATCATACCTTACTATTTTTGGAAATACACTATGAGAGGTACACCCCTGCTGATGGTGCCTCCTATCAGCTCTGCGCTGTTCTCCTGTCCTCTCACTTTTATTCTCCACTGCTGTAGCTTTCGATCAGCTCTGCACTGTTCTCATGTTCTCTCACTTTGCTTTGCTGCCGCCGCCGCTGTCTATCAGGTCCGCCCTGTTTTCCCCGCTCTCTGTCTTATTCTTCACTGCTGCTAGTGCTTCTGATCCTTTGTCTTCGGCATGAAATGTTAACTGTTTCTCTTTTCACAGATGCTGCCAAACCTGCTGAGTATTTCCAGCATTGTCTATTTCTCTCTTAGATTTCCAGCATCCACGGTATTTTGCTGTTGTAGGATGTTGAGTTGCATAGCCAAAGCATTAGAACACAAGTCCGAGGAAATTGTACTCAAACTGTACAGTACTGTGACTATTTCTGGCTGCTGAGAAGTAAGAAAGATATATATATAAATATATATTTAAAAAATAATAATTTTGGTTGAGAACCTAATGTTTATATTACAGAGGTGCCATTACTAAATTATATAACTCCTCATTCCTCCTTTCCAAGCTGGAAAATCTAATTTTATCTGGCTGGTTTTTTTTATAATGTAGACCTTTTTATGCTAGTAATCAGTCTTGTGGCTATTCTTTGCACTGCTCCCAGTGCTTGATTGTTTTCTTTGCTTCTTGGCAAGTGGAATTGGATATAATAGTCAAAAGTGTGGTCTGATCAGAATTCTATACAGTTGAATCACTACTTCCTCTGACTTTTATTCTACTGTTTTGGCTTTTTGTTCAACATTATATTAGCTTTATTGATTGCTGCTTTACACAGTTAGACATGATGGGTGTTGAATTTACTAAGATCCCTAGATCCTAGCCATTTTAAGAGAATGTGTGTCACTTACTTTTCCTTCCTAGTGTAAAGTATTTTGCATTTGTCTGCGTTCAATTTCCTCTGCCATTTTCTGCCCACGGACATATTTTGTCCAACTGCCACTCATTTCTGAGCTGTCTGCTTTGATTTTACTCCCCCACCATTTGAAAATTTTACTATGAATTGAGTTTTGGAGTGCAAGTGATTTTTGTAAATTAGAACAGTTGTTATCCCAACACTCAGCCCTGGTGCTCTCCGCCTTTCCTCTTCCAACCCTGACAGAAGTCCTTTGACCTGTACCTGTCCACCTTTCAGCCAATTTCTATTCATTTCTAAGATTTGCAGAGCCTTCCCCAAAGCTTTAAGTTTACCACTAGCTTTTCATGTGGAGCTTTTCCAAATGCCTTTTGGAAATCTAGACCTGTAGAGACTGATGGGCTTTTCACAGACCACTTGGGTTATCAATTCAAAATTGTTGAGGAGATTTGTCAGGCTGTATCTTTCCCAGTCTTGTTCCATTCTAACTGCTGCTTACTCGTCATCTATATCTTGTGTAGAGCATCTAATTTGAAAAGCTGATCCCATCTATCTCATGTCTGATGGTAAATGGCCATGATGTCCAAACTAATTCCCCTCCTCATGAAAGCTAAATATACAAGAAAAAACTCGAGAAAGAAAGTACATAAACTGTTAAGTATTGTACTCCTTATACTACATAAACTCTTCAAGCCCTGCTCTATGCAAACACTCTCCCTCTTTCTCTGTAGAGTAGAACATACGAATTAGGAGCAGGAGAAGGCACCTTGAGCCTGCTTCACCATTCAATAAGATCATGGCTGACCTAATTGTGCCCTCAACGCCATTATCCTGCCTGCTCCTGATACCCTTTGATCTCATTGTTAGTCAAGAACCTACCTTTGCCATAAAAATATTCAATGACCCTGCCTCTACCACTCTCTGGGGGAAGGGACATCCACAGACTAATGACCCTCTGAGAGAAAAAAAATTCTCCTCATCTCTGTCTTAAATGGGAGACCCCTTATTTTTTAACTGTGTCCCCTAGTTCTGGTCTTCCCTACAAGGGAAAACATCCTTTCAGCATCCACTCCGTCAAGCCCTCCCTCAGGAATTAAATGCTTCAATAAGATCGTCTCTCATTCTTCTAAATTCCAATGGATACAGGCCCAACAACCTTTCCTCATAAGGTAACCCTCTCATCCCAGAATTCAGTCGAATGAATCTCCTCTGAACTGCTTCTGTGCAATATGTCCTTTCTTAAATAAGGAGACCAAAACTCTACCTAGTACTCTAGATGTGTCTCACCAATGCCCTATACAACTGTGGTAAAACATCCCTACTATTATTGCAAGGGGGATGGAATGTAAATAACATCATTCCATTTGCCTTCCTAATCTCTTGCTGTACCTGCATACTAACTTTTCTTGATTCATGTACCAGGACACCCATGTCCCTCTGTACCTCAGAGCTTTGCAATCTCTCCCCATTTAAATAATATGCTGCTTTTCTATTCTTCCTACAGAAGTGGAAAAGTTCACACTTTCCCATGTTATGCTTCATCTGGCAAATTCTTGCCTACTCATTTAACTTATTTATACCTCTTTGCAGACCCCTTATGTCCCCTTCACAACTTACTTTCCTACCTATCTTTGTGTCATCAGCAAATTTAGCCACCATACATTTGGCCCCTTCATCCAAATCATTGATATAGGTTGTAAGTAGTTGAGGCCCCAACACTGATCCCTGTGACACTCCATTCATTACATCTTTCCAACCTGAAAATTACCCATTTATGAAGTAGAAGGGCATAGGATAGTCTCTTGGAAACTATCTTTCACACAAGGGGTTCTTTGTTTCAATTTTTTTACAGATAAAATTTTATGTTCGATTTCAGGAAGGTGCTTTATATATTTTTAGAAAAAAGCATCAATTCAGAACATTAATGTTATTCTCAATCAGCTTGTGTGATGTGCTATGAACTCTTCAAAGGTGATCCCCCAAAATAAAAACAAATGACAAAACAGGATTGTTTAGCCAGTTGGTTAGTTCATCCTCACTCATTGGAGAAACCAGTAAGATGATTGTCTGTTTACGCTGAGCTTGAACCCTGACTTTACCTTCCTTGTATGTTTCTTTTCAAAGGAAGAAAGAGGTAGAGAGGCAGGTGTGAGAATTCCAGAACGTAAGAGCCTAGGCAACTGAAGGCACGGTGCTAATGGTGGAGCAATTAAAATTGGAGATGCTTGACAGGCCAGAATTGGAGGAGTGCTGGTATCTTTGGGGGTTATATGGCTGGAGGAGGTGCAGAGATAGGGAGGAGCAAGACCACGGAGGGCTTTGAAAACCAAGATGAGAATTTTAAAATCAAGGCATTGCTGGATCTGAAGCCAATGTAAGTCAGCAAGCACAGGGGTGGTGGGTAAATGGGACCTGCTGTGAGATAGGATATGGGCAGTGAAGTTTGGATGAGCTCAAGTTTATGGAGGGTGATAGGTGGGCTGGAGAATTTAGCTCTACATTTGCCTGAGCAGAACTCTAGCCTTGAAGTTCTATCACATAGAAAAACACCTGCCATTAATCTTTACTGGGCATTGCACTACAGAATGTGGAATTCAGTGGGAGGTCTCCACATTTGTTTACAGCTGGCATGTGTTTGTGCTATTATGGAAGCATCACTGCCCACTGAGGGTGGGGGGTGAAGATGCTGGATATATTCGGACCCCCTGAAAGTTTTAAAATGTCTCTAGTGGCCGCCTTTGTAGAATAGGCTGGTATCCCTCTGGTTCTTCTTGCAGTGCTAGTTTCCAAAATGCACCAGGCTTCTGAGAGACCAGGAATATGTGAACTGCTGGTGTAGGGAACTCCATGGTCATGTTTGAGATGGGCACACGTTTCATCTGGAAAACAAACGTCTACAAGTTGTGACCCGGCCTATCTGGGCCCTGGCCTAATTTACAGTGTGTACTTCTACTATACTCTCCTTCAGGTAATGGTGAAAGTGTCCTGGATGAGCTAAGCATTTTCAGACTGTGTATCTTCTTAATTGGTCCTGAGTCTTTTTGTGGTAGTATGTATGAGCCCTTGTGAATTCCTGCTCCCCCTTGGAATGGACTAATAATCAGGTGCTTTACATATTTTTTAATGAACTGTCTATCTTGTTGCACACCCCATGGCCCCAGCATTTAATTTCAGTCTGAACTTTGTCTAATTTTCAGGGTGTAGATAGTCTCTTCTAGAAATGTACGCCTTCCAAGTATATGTGCTTCAACATATATCTTCTAACATATTGTGGGATTAGGCTTCTTCATAATTCAAACAGCCTGTTTAATCACAAAACACACTCTTATAGTCAATTGTGATACCTGCTGTAAACTTTTTGCTTTTGCGCTTTGTCATTTGCTGTTTTTGTGAATAGTAAAAAGGAGTTGAAAAACTTAGTGACCTCAAATATTGTGTGATTTAAAAAAAAAGTAATCTTGTATCATTTAGTCATATTGAGCCAGGTAAATCAGCATGGCGGTTAAATGTAATTGACACTGGTTGGCATGAATCTTGATCACTGAAATGTGGTTTTGGCAGACTTCCTCAGCTGGAAGGGTGTGTGTACTTTGTGACATATTATAATGCATTCAGAATATTTAACCAGATAGTCTGTCTGCTTTTTTGAAATACTGGGAAATTCTTGAGACGTCTTCTGAAATCATGTTGCTTCAGAAAGGCATAATTGATCGTTTTCAGCTTGCTCTGGACTAACTACCAGAGTGTTTCCTGTTTGGGAGATGGCTCGCTATATGTAATCTGGCCCTTGAATAGCTGTACAAATTAAACATGTCAGAATTGTAAGAGGTGGGGAGGGGAGAAGGCAGCAAGAAATGGTTTTAACAGAACCAAGATGCCATAGGAGATTATTCAAGATTCTTGCAGTGTACAGCTACATTATCACCTCTGATTGAGAAAAGAGGTTACTTTGCTGTTTTCTGTGACCAAAAAACCCTCACCCAGAATTGTCAGTTATCTTTTCAGCTTAAATGTGGTGAAAACGGTCAGTGAGTTGTGTTTTGTTTTATATACCCAATTCCATTTCGGATAGTGACAAACAATATGCTACTTTTGGTAAGAACTGCTGATTTCATTTGCTACTGCAAATGTGAGCTCTTGAATTGTTCAAAAATGAAGTTTAAAAGGAAATAATTGTACTGAAAATCAGTAGTCAAATGCCCGTGTTTTGTGAATGTGTGATAAAATGATGTAATTCAGTTTGCAATGGCATACTTTGCATTGACAAGCAAACCTGTGTTACTTGCACAAGATGTCATCACAATGGGCAACTATTTGCCTTCCTTCCACAAAGTGACAATAGCCATCTCACACCACTGCAATTAATAAAATCTCTAGAAATATGAGACTCGTAAATATTTACTGCCCCCATTTTAAATGTGTAAAAAAAAATAAAGTTCAAAATAATTGTTCCATTTGTCTGGGCAGAATTTCTATTTAATTGTGATAAAATGCTGGTCTGAGCCAAAGAGTGCTGGTTATTTGATGAGGGCTATTGCTGTATTTTTTTAAGCATGAGGAGGGTTAATTTTAGCTCCTGAGAGGAAGAAGATACTAGGAAATGACTACAACTACTGATTAACAAAAACTGCGTATGAGAAGCCCTGATCGCTTAATAGAAAGAAACTATATTTAAATAACTATGGAGTGTGATTGCATGAACGATTTTCACTGCTGGCATTAAAATAAATGAAGTGTTATTGCGCACAGTTATTAATCACCACCATTCAATTTGAGGTTTCCATTTACAAGAAAGCTACGCCTTAACGCTGGCTTTGAATGCTCTGTTAAAAATGTGTCATTTTTAAAGAGTAATCTTGTAAAGAGCATCTTTTCCTATGGTTTCTGTATTTGAGAGAATTATAAATAGCATATTGAAGGTTGTGGCATATCCACATATCAGACTAGCTCCAAAGTTTGCAGTGTATGAGTATACACATATATTATTTTGTTTGTGCCCTGATAGTAGTGATGGTATAGCTTTTGCACTTTGTTTTGTGAAACAAAAAATGTTTCGCACAATGCAAATTGCATTATTTTTCTTTTTGCACCCACCCCCCATCATCATTTGTAGTTCCACAAATAAGATGACAATCTGGCACCATGAACTGAATCCTATGTCTTTTCACATGGTGTTCTGGCTGTGACCACTGTACAGGGAATTATTGCACCTTTGTGGACATTTGCTTGCATTGATCTATCAATAGGTCCCTTCTTCATTTCTTTCACTTTTTTTCTTTTCATCATATATAGAAAGTGATTTAAAGAGTAGTATTAGTGCTCAAATCTATTTCTTCCCCTAGAACTTTCTGGAATGCCATGCAAATCATAATTTTTCTTGGGTTTGGTTAGCACTGCCGAATGGATTTCATGAGAATGTTGCCTGAAGGCTCTGTGATGACATTGACACACTACAAACAAAGGATTCAGTCCAAAATTCTGTTCCATTATGTATAATATGTTTTACATTTCTTTAATACTACAGTATTAACAAAACTTCGGATCAGAAGAGGAGTCATATGGACTCGAAATGTTATCGCTGTTTCTTTCTCCACAGATGCTGCCAGACCTGCTGAGTTTTTCCAGCATTTTCTGTTTTTATTAACAAAACTGATATTTCATTTACTGTGGTAAGCAGTTGTGTTAAAGATCTGTTAAGGCATGGTATAACTGAGAATTCCTCCAAGGATCCCTGACACTGCTTCAGGCAGATGAATTATTTTACAAACATGCCTTTTAGCCAAGCCTCTGAATGCTGACCAGTCAATTGTGAACTTTGTGGCTTAATTTAAAAAAAAAAGTAAAACCCTTTCAATAAAACTGATTTGTTAGAAAGGAGATGCATGAAGAAGTGTTAAGTTTAGTTCGTATTCTCCCTCCAGTTTTCTACTTGGTAGGTGCTAACTTGCCTATTTGGTTCCACAACCACTGACAGCCCTCTAGTACCTCAGCCATGCAGCTGCCTTTCATGTGCAGTCCTAAACAGTGAGACCCAGCAAGACACTTGGCTATGAAGGGCAGTTGACCTTGATCCTGGCCTCTCAGAATCCACATGGAAAAATTTTCCAGCAAGGGTCAGTGGCTAACAATTCCGTTGAAGAGTCATACAGACTCGAAACGTTAACTGTGTTCCTCTCCGCAGATGCTGTCAGACCTGCTGAGTTTTTCCAGGTATTTAAAATTTTTTTTTGGATTTCCAGCATCCGCAGTTTTTTGCTTTTAAATTAACAGTGAGAATCCTGGCTTCCCCCACCTCTTCTCCTCAAGTCCATAGGACTGAAAGTATAGTGCCTGCAGCAAACTTATCAAAAATCAGGGATCAAGCCAAGGAACCATGTATGGTTAAACACCACACAATGCAGTGTATTTATTTGCTGAACTATTCGGCAGTAAAAGTTTAAAGTTAATGCTGGCTTTCTAAATAATCTGGAAAAATTGGTAGAGAGAGAGAAAAATGCAGAGCAATTAATGAGGATGCTCGTTCGAAGGTGACTGTTGCTCATTTATTTATTAATTCCCAACACTGTTTAATAGCAATGGTGGAATAAAACGAACAATGGTGTTACCACAGGGGTCTTCCCATTACCAGTAACAGGCTTCTAATATAACTTTAAAATACCTTGTACTTTTTTGTATCAGACTGCAGTTGCCTTGTACTTTGCAGTGTCTATTTTTGAAGAAGAAAATTGCTCAGGGAGTGAACCCCTGGGGCTTTGCGCAGCAGTGCATACCTTTTTTAATTAATTTGATGTGTTTGTGGAAGCCATCATTGGTGTTTAATAATTAACCCATTGAATACCATTGCATTACTCATTTTGTAGTTTTTAAAGAAGTGACAAAGTTTTCAATAAATTAAATTATTCGACTAATAGAGCAAAATAATTGGTCTCTTGAATTCAGCTCTTAAAACTGTTTTTAAAATTTAAAGGAGCTTATTTTGGCGGCTTTTAAATGATCTCTTTTTGGAAAGCCACTTGGACAGCTCAATATTTGAAAAGTTATTATGGGAGCAACACACTTAATTAAATGTAATTGTTTCTTCGGTGAAGGTTGGTACTTCTGCTGGTGCTCCAGACCAAATGAAAGCTTTCAGCAGATGGTACCGAACTAGGGCCACATTAATACCATTTAACCATCACTGGTTGTGCAAGAACAGCTAGATGCTATTTTCCAAAAAGCATAAAAAGTGTTGCTATGGGTGCCTGCATAGGCCTAGCTGTGCTAGCCTTTTTATGCAATAGGTGGAACGTTCTTTGTTCCTGTCCTACTCAGGCCCCCTCTTTTTCTGGTATATTGAAGACTATATCAGTGTTGTTTCCTGCTCTCTCCCTGAACTAGAAAATGTCATCGATTTTGCTTCCAATTTCCACCCTTCTCTTGCCCTCACAAAGTCCATCTCTGACTCTTCCTTTCCTTAACTTCTCTGTCTCTGGGGATTCTGGAGATAAGCTATCAGCCAATATTTGCTGTAAGCCCACTGACTCCTACAGTCACCTTGACTACACTTCCTTACACCCTGAATCCTGTTAGCACTCTATTCCATTCTGCCAGTTTCTCCATTTCCATCGTATCTGTTCAGATGATACTTTCTTCCGTACTAACATTTCCAATATGTCTTCCTTTCTCCTTGACTGAGGATTCTCCACAACCATGGTTGACAGAGCTCTGAACCGTGTCTGTTGTATTTTGCACACTTCTACTCTTAACCATTCACTTCCCTCCCAGAACCATAATAAGGTTCCCATTGTGCTCCTCACTAGCCTGTGTTCAACGTTCTTTGCCATTTCCCTCGCCTCCACCGTGATGCCACCACGATGGCATTTCTCCTCCCCTCCACTTTCAGCATTCCAAAGAGACTGAGGAGTGGATTAGGTCCACTCCTCAGTTTCCCTCAATACCCCTTCCCTTTCCTAAGGCACTTTTCCATGCAAGAGCAGGAGATGCAATACCTGCCCTTTTTTACTTCCTTCTCAACTACTTCCCCCACCTTCCAAGACCTCAAACACTTTTTTTTCCAGGTGAAACAGTGACTTACACTTACTTTCAATTTAGTACACTATATTCACTGCTCACGATGCGGTCTCCACTATGTTCAGAACACCTCCTTTCAGTCCACAAGATGACCCTGTGCTTCTGGTCACCTGTTGTTTTCCACCTTGCTCCTGCCCATACCTTTCTATATTCAGCCTCCTGCAGTGTTCCATTGAAGCTCAACACAAGCTCAAGTAACTGCACCTCATCTTTCAACTGTGTATTTTATAGCCTCTGAACTCAATATTGTATTCAACAATTTTAGATCATAACCGTTGCTTTCATTTTGGTTTTTTTGCTTTTCTTTTTCTCCCTTGTTTCTCTCGTTTCCTTTCCTTTGCTCTCAGACGGCAGTTATTCAGGAACCTGCCATTCACAACTACTCTAGACACACATTTTGGCGTGAATTTTCAGCATGGTGGGTGGGCGCGATTGACGGGCCCGGGAGTGGTTGGAAATGGACCGCCGACCACAGTCGGCTGCCAACTGCAATTTCATGCTGGTTGGCCAATTAACGGCCAGCCAGCGTGAAGTGCGCGCTGAAAAGCTCAGTGCTGCCGGGGTGGGGATGGGAGGAGAGCAAGCGATGAGATCAATGCCGGCGCGGGCGAACGCTGACGAAGCTCCCTGAAGGCAGAGAGCTGCCTCAGGGAGCTGAAAACCTGAAACCCAGGAAGTAAAGTTTCTAAAGTCAGGAAAAAATGTCCAAGCATCACAATCAGGCACCTGAACATATGGATTATAAAAATACTGTCCACAGATTTCTATTTTTATTTCATTTAATAACAGAAACTTTTCCCGCCCTTGGATGAGGTTTGATGAAAAACATAAAGGCCGCCTGACCGATTAGCCCGTCTGCCAACCGCAAGGTTGGATGGGCCACGTAAAATGACAGACAGTTGCGCTGTTAATGGACTTAATTGCCCTCTTAATTGTCGTCGGGCGTGCTTCCGACTTTTGCGTGCGCCTGCCAACCGAACTGCCGTGCGAGCGTGGGATGACATCGGGACGCTCGCCTGACATCATCTTGCGCAATTTCATGGCCGATCGGGTTGGCCACATGCCCCCTTATCAGCATAAAGTTCAGCTTTTTGTTTCTTTACTCGTCCTTTTACTCTGTCTGGCTTTGCACCATGAAACCTTGTGTAATCCCTTCTGCCCTTCACCCTATTACAGACCTTCCTTTTTGTTCTTTTCCCCATCTTCCTCCTTTTACTTGTTCAAAACATATTACATTTATATTTTTCCCAGCTCTGATGAAAGGTCACACAGCTGAAATGTTAACTCTGTTTCTTTCTCCACAGATGCTGTCTGACCTGCTGAGTAGTTCCAGAATCTCCTGTTTATATTTCAGATTTCCAGTACCCTCATAATTTTGTTTTCTTGTCCCTAGAGGTTTCTCTGAAAAAACGATTATGTGCTATTTAAGAGGACAAAACACAAAACCTTGAGACTGCTCTTGAATGAGGAACTGGCCATGGGTTGTCCTAGAGTAGGACATGTGATTGGCAGTAATTTTTAAAAAAATTCATTCATGGTATGTGGGCTTCACTGGCTGGGCCAGCATTTATTGCCCATCCTTAGTTGCCCTTGAGAAGGTGATGGTGAGCTGCCTTCTTGAACCACAGCAGTTCATGTGGTGTCAGTACACCCACAGTGCTATTAGGAAGGGAGTTCCAGGATTTTGACCCAGCGACAATGAAGAAACAGCAATATATTTCCAAGTCAGGATGGTGAGTGACTTGGAGGGGAACTTCCAGGTGGTGGTGTTCCCATCTATCTGCTGCCCTTGTCCTTCTAGTTGGTAGTGGTCATGGGCTTGGAAGGTGCTGTCTAAGGAGCCTTAGTGACTTCCTGCAGTGCACCTTGTAGATGGTACACACTGCTGCTACTGTGTGTCGGTGGTGGAGGGAGTGATTTTTGTGGATGTGGTGCCAATCAAGCGGACTGCTTTGTCCTGGACGGTGTCCAGCTTCTTCAATGTTGTAGGAGCTGCACTCATCCAGGCAAGTGGGGAGTATTCCATCACACTCCTGACTTGTGCCTTGTAGATGGTGGACAGGCTTTGGGGAGTCAGGAGGTGAGTTACTCGTTGCACAATTCCTAGCCTCTGACTTGCTCTTGTAGCCACAGTATTTATATGGCTAGTCCAGTTCAGTTTCTGGTCAATGGTAACCCCCAGGATGTTGATAGTAGGGGATTCAGTGATGGTAATGCCACTGAACTTCAAGGGGCGATGATTGGATTCTGTCTTGTTGGAGATGGTCATTGCCTGACAATTGTGTGGTGCGAATGTTACTTGCCACTTGTCAGCTCAAGCCTGGATATTGTCCAGGTCTTGCTGCAGTTGGACATGGATTGCTTCAGCATCTGAGGAGTTGCGAATGGTGCTGAACATTGTGTAATCATCAGCAAACATCCCCACTTCTGACCTTATGATGGAAGGAAGGTCAATGATGAAGCAGCTGAAGATGGTTGGGCCTAGGACACTACCCTGAGGAACTCCTGCAATCATATCCTGGAGCTGAGATGACTGACCTCCAACAACAACAACCATCTTCCTTTGTGCTAGGTATGATTCCAACCAGCGGAGAGTTTCCCCCCTGATTTCCATTGACTCCAGTTTTGCTAAGGCTCCTTGATGACATGCTCGGTCAAATGCTGCCTCGATGTCAAGGGCAGTTACTCTCACCTCCCCTTGGGAGTTCAGCTCTTTTGTCCATGTTTGAACCAAGGCTGTAATGAGGTCAGGAGCTGAGTGGCCCTGGCGGAATCCAAACTGGGCATCAGTGAGCAGGTTATTGCTAAGCAAGTGTCGCTTGATAGCACTGTCGATGACCCCTTCCATTTCTTTACTGATGATGGAGAGTAGACTGATGGGGCGGTAATTGGCTGGGTTGGATTTGTCATGCTTTTTGTGTACAGGACATACCTGGGCAATTTTCCACATAGCCGGGTAGATGTCAGTGTTGTAGCTGTACTGGAACAGGGAGCACAAGTCTTCAGTACTATTGCTGGAATGTTGTCAGGGTCCATAGCCTTTGCAGTATCCAGTGCCTTCAGCCGTTTCTTGATATCACGTGGAGTGAATCGAATTGGCTGAAGGCTGGCATCTGTGAAGTGGCAGGACTGCAGAGCTTAGATCTGCCCTGTCGCTGGGTGCCTGCCTCTAGGCACCAAAACTGGAACAGACTGAAAAATCCTAGTCAGTCTCCTTGGATTGGATTTAAGACTCTTACCACGCTTTGATCAATCAGAGTCAATATGCCTGGTTTGAATTTAAACAAAAGCTTGGTAGTTAACTGTTCCCTGATGCATTCTCCATGCCAACACGTCTACCAGAGCCCACTTGCCAACCAATCAGCACCCTCTCCTCATAAATTGTTATTCCCTTTGAGACTTGGTATTCTTGCAAATCTGTCCTGATGAGTGGAAGATGAAAAGCTTTGACAAAATAACTCTTTTCAGCAATAATCAAGTTCTGTACTACCAAGTGAATATTTGAGGTTTTGCGCTGCTCTTGGTCCTTATTGTTAACTCCATTAATCGTATGTTGAGGAAAGAATGAGTCTGAAGCCACTTATACCTTAGGATAGGTTTATTTTCAAGACTGCAGAGTAGATACACAGACTTCTCCAGTCGCTGGGTGCCTGCCTCTAGGCACCAAAACTGGAACAGACTGAAAAATCCTCGTCAGCCTCCTAAGTTTGGTTTTAAGACTCTTACCACACCTGATTAAGTACCTGCCACTTGCAGGCAGGTAGACCTACCACCCCCGATCCCACCTTTGCAAAAATGGCCTGAAGGTGGGATGGAGCCAGGGTACTGGCACCCTGGCTGGTGTGGCTAACTTTCAAACCCACCTGCTCTGTCCCTGCCCCTGGTGGGGCCTCGGGAGAGGGGAGCAAAAAACACAGCCTCACGTTTTTTTTCCTATCAGTTTGCATTTGTGTAAACCTGACCATTTTAATTAATAGTCTTTTGCGCCTAACTTTTTTATTTAAAAAACAAAGTACCTCAGCTAAGAACTTAAATGATGAGAATTTATTTAGTTATTATGATATGCAATGCCATGCCTGAAAGGGTGGGAAAATGAGATTCAAAAGTAACTTGCAAAAGGAAATTGAATAAATACTTGAAAAGAAAAAGGCAAAATTTGTACAGCTATGGGGAAAGCACAGGGGAATGTGACTGGCCAGCTCTTTATAAGAACCGGCAAAGGTATGTTTGGGCCGAATGGCTTCTTTCTGGCTGTAAGAATCTATGATTTTTGTATGATGGACTGGGTGAATTTGTTTCACCCATTAGGCTATGAAAGTGAATGTTATTTGGTAAAATATTAAAATAGTGAAATGGCTGGAAGCAGCTGGGTCTATTCCAAGTTTAAGCTCAGTTCTCACTCAATTAGAATGCTCTTTTCCAATTGATGATTCTGAAAGTCTCCCTGTTTGCACATATTTCCTTTGTCTTTCAGCCGTTGATTTAACAACACTCTGAACTGAAGCAGTAATTGTAACCAATTCCATTCTATATGTTTAATACATTCTTAAATAGTTGATCAGTGTTCGCAATCTGTTAGGTTAATTAAATCCCAGTTATATCGGCTACTGTGGCTAATGCATATTAATCACTAAATTGTTCTAAGTACAGTAAAAGCAAGTGGATGATTAATGTATCATAACAGGTAATTGATTAAAAATGCTCAGGCACTCATAAACAGCAGAAATACAAACAGCTCCATGTAGGACATTTATGTTCTTTAATTTTATAGCCGAGCTCTTGTGTGACTTGAGAGCCTATTGCTGGGTATAATTCACTCCAGAACATTTACAGTAGCTGAAGAGATTCTCTTTTTCCATCCATGTTGTACTGATCTCCGTGAATGTACTTTCTCTACCTGAGTGTGCATGTGATTTGTCCTTTATAATAATTTCAAATTTTATTTCCTAGTAGTCATTTAAAGCACACTCTTGTAGACTTTGCATTTCCTACCACGCTCCCCTCCTGTAGGTGGAGGAAAATGTTAGGCCACTCAGATATGTGGAGTATTTCTGCTGGGTGCTGCTGTAGATTTCACTCTTTATCTCTCATTGACTGTGGTACACTCCGGCCTGGATATTTCTCTCTGTTGCTGCCTGATTTCAGGTGTCCTTGGGCGGGACACTGGTTAGTGAGTTGTTCAACTGTTCTTTGATCATGACCGTGTGCAGGATTTCTCTGGAATGTTGGCAGACCTTGAAGATATTTACCAAGTATAATGCCATACATCACATTTTCTGCCATTACTCCCAAAGCAATGGTGGACACTAGCATTAGCAACTTGTTACTTGGCTTCCAGCATTGCTAAAGCACTTTTTTAAAAAAAAGTTAAATTACCCCGCCCCTGACTGTTGGATCAGTTCACTCATTTCGCCTGTGAAATATAAATTTAAGCTTCAAAAGGCTCCTCTCTTTGCACTGCCCCACAAGCAGTTGGCTCTGCTTTGCTCTACTAGTATAGATGCTTGAGGCCTGCAGCTACCATTTTCCATGTTCCCTAGGTGGAAATAATTGTCACAATTTCAGTGGAGAGCTTCTCGCTAAGTAAAATCTGGGGCTAATTGCCATTTGGTGTAGGGAATATTTCTATTTGCCTTTGCTATCTGAAGTTTTGTGCACGATCTTTGATTTGGTTTAATGCAGACTGTTGCTCTTCTCTGGTAGGTTTAGGCTTGTGACTGTTAGTGGTCAGTAATGCCTTGTTTGACTCACCATCTTTGTGAATGAAACAGTCAAAAGTAAATACAGTTTTTTTTGGCATGATATAATTGGTTCAGTCAGAAAAATGTTACCAATTATATTGCACCAAAATTACTGCTATCAAAGTCCTGTGTGTCCTGGTCATTGTTGAAGCAAATGAGTAAATTACAACAATACCTACACCTGCAGTTCATTACTCTTAGTCAACCTCATGTTTAAGATAGTAATCAGAATATTAAAATTAACTTATTGGGTTATCCTCTGGTGCCTTGTCTTTTTTCATTTTCTAAGTCCATTTATTTTAATATTTCTCCCAAACATTTGACTTGAAATCCTTAATTTACTTTGTATTATACTTTTGTCATTTATAGTCTGGCTTTAAAATACTTACAAGGGGCAAAAGTATTTCACAATTTTTGTGTACGTTTTTGGATAATGTACCCACCCCATTGCAAAATAAGTTGTAATTAAATTTGATTTAAAAAAAATATTTAAAAAAAAAGACTTGAGTGGTGAAGTCATGTCTGTGAGGGGCCAGGAGGGAGTGAAAGAAGCAACCAGTGAAGTCTGGGGCTAGAGTGGAGTCTGGAGCTGAAGCCAGAAGAACATCTGGAGAGAAAACAGCAGGAAGGGGGCTTATATTGAGTGGCAGGAGCTGCGCTTATATGGAGACTGTGAACAATTTAAGTTGAGCTTACAAATAAAATGAGCTTGGTAGCAGCAGGCAACCATGTAGTGATTAAAGCCTGGATTTTCGCCACGATGGAGAGCCTCTCCCTTCTGGTGAAAATGGCGGTTGAGCCCCAAAATCGGAACTTCTGCCTCCAAACATGGCACTCTCTCTGTTTTCGTAGGGGCGGGAATGATGTTGGGCTGGGCACATGCATTGGTGGTTTACAGTGGCAACTGACCATTTAAGTCATCAGCTACCTCCACTGAAGCAGGACTTTAGTAGACCAGGGGCAGGATTTTACGTTCGTTACCCGGAGCTGTGCCTGACCTGATTGAACGTAAAATAGTGTGTGATGATGTCGGGCAATTGTCCTGATGTCATCGTGCACTTGTGCGATATTTCGGTTGGCGGGCATGCGTGAGAGTCAGCAGCGTGCCGCCGATAATTAGGAGGGCTATTAAGCCCATTAATCAATTAATTGAGCAGTATTTTTTGCTGCCCGTCCGACCTTGCAGTTAGCGGGTGGGCAAATTGGCCAGGCAGCCTTTGGATTTTTCAGGAAACCTCATCCCCGGACAGAATGAGGTTTCCAACAGTAATTTAAAAAAAAATTTTAAACATCATTTTTAAAATGTTCCTGTTCACGTGACTGAGTCACATGTGGGGACATGTTTCTCTCGTTTCTAAAACCTTTATTTTTGATTGTAAAATTCTTCAGCTCCCTGAGGCAGCTCTGTGCCTTCAGGGAGCTGGCAGTGTGCGCTTCCCCGTGCATGCGCAGACTTTAGCGCTCGCGCTCCTCCCACCCGCACCCCGGCAGCGCTGAGGTTCTCAGCGCACGTTTTACGCGGGCCGGCTGGTAATTGGCAGGCCAGCGCGAAATCACAGTCGGGGCCCGATCGCGGGCAGTGGTATGTTTCCCGGCCGCTCCCGGGCCTGCCCACTGTGCCCGCCCAACGAACAGAAAATCCTGGCCCAGGAATGTGAAACCTGAGGTGTGCAGATAAGAGCAGGTCTGAACTTTGTGGATTTGTTTGGATAACCAGGCGTACCCCTTACGGAGAGGTAACGTACCCCTTTGGATCTGGTCCTGGGACACCTTTAATGGAGGGCAGGTGTCCTTTGGGGTAGGTCAGGTGTCCTTTGGATTGTTAAAAGTAGGCATAAATATGCATGAAAAATGCATAAACTAATTACTGTCAAGCTTATTGGAACAGTCAATAAACCTGTCGCAATCAACTGTCAAAACAGTCAAGAAGATCTCTAAGAATTGTCAAGTGGAGCTGTCAAAATCAACTGTCAAAGGGAACTGTCAAGCTGTCAAGGCTTTTAAAAGACCTGTTCCTTAAATTTTTGAAAAAAAAATGCCTGGAGTATTTAAAAAATGCTTGCTTTAGGTACAGGGGCATAGGTTGACATGCCTTGCATCGTACAGTGCTCGCAGGGGTCAGCGCCAAGCTTCACAGGCTGCACCACATTGGTTTCAGGGGGGTCTTACAGGCAAGTGTCTGCAGCTAGCACACCAGGGTTAAGGCAGAGGTGGCTTTTACTGTGCTGCAGAGCAAGGGCTCCATTGGGGAAAGGGCCAGACAGGACTGAGGGAAGGGAAGGGACTGCTGGGCAAGGGCTCCATTGGGGGCAACAAGCAGGGAAGGGAGGGGGCACTAAAACGTCACCCAACTGAAATGATAGTTTTAAAATGAGGACAAAGGCACAGCTGAGACAGGTTAGCAGCTGTTCAGTTGACATGTAGGGAGTCAGGAAAGTGAAGCAATAAGGCCCAATCATGCATTACTGATCCCTCAAAGTGCAAATGATTGTTCCTCTAGTTTTAACCTCTCATTCACAGCCTTCAAATTCACCGGAGTATTATGGAACTGCAGGACTATTGGGCGACTGGACAAGCTTGAGGACCCCCTTGGAAATGCAGCCATTCACCACTCACAGAGGAGAAGCCTCGGACCCCCTAAATTAATCTCATGTAGTCACTGAAGATTCCCCCTCATGTTTAGTCCAAACAGTGCAGTCCTGGAGTGCAGGCAGTGATGATCCCAGTGCCTGGGCTGAAAGCAGGACATCCAGTCGCTTGGCCGAAGCTGTCGGCAGTCGGTCATGTGGGCTGGGGAGTGGGGGTTTGTGGTGAACATTCATGCACACCCCGAACTGGGCAGTTCAGGGGCCTGTGCTCTCAGGCATGCGAAAAAAGCCTTGAGCCCATAATCACAGATGATTCTTTAACAGAAGGTGGATGCTTGGAAACAAATGCTGACTCTTGTGTGTTTCTCACTGATACTGCAGTGAGGAGACCATCAGGAAGATGGAGCCTGGTGTTATCGCTGCCTGCATTATTGCTTATAGGCAGGAGAGAAGAATGTGATGGAGGTACCTGGTTCTCCAAAGGAGAGGAGCAGAACCCTCAAGACCAAGGGCTGGCAGGTTCTCCTGTGGACGCAGAGGATGACCCTTAGAGAGCTGCCATTCATAGCTGCCTCGCTAGACCTGGGCTGTATAGATGTCGCATGTGTTATCTGCAGATGAGTGAGAACCAGTGTCGCCGACGCCTCCACATGTCAAGGGATCTGGTGACTCCCATTTGCCACATTCTGCAGGATTTGGTGCTATGGGGACTGGGAGGGCATCCATTACCAGTGGCTGTGAAAGTAATGGCCACACTCAACTTCTACATCAGTGGCTCCTTCCAGGTTGCGGGATCTCCCAAGCATCCGCCCACAAATGCATCCAGGAAGTAATAGATGCCATTTTTGCAAAGGCCCACAATTTTGTTAAAGTCGACAGAAATCAAGCAAGCCAGGACGCGAGAGCACTGGGCCTTGCTGAGATTTGTGGTCTCCCACATGTCCTGCACATGTATATATCATGTGGCTATAAAAATTCCTGGCAACAAGCAGTCCAGTATGTCACTCAGAAAGGCTGCCACTCGCTCAATGTGCAGCCGTGTGTGACCATAACAAACTTATCATGCAGGTTTGTGCCAGATACTCATGAAGCGTCCACGACTCGTACATCCTGAGTAGGTCTCAGATCCCTGACGCCTTCGAGGGACCGCACAGGATGCAGGGTTGGCTTCTCGGGAACAATGATTAACTGCAAATGACATGGCTAATGGTGCCCATGCGGCAGCCTCAGACTCCTGCTGAGAGAAGGTATAACGAGACTCATGCTGCAATCCAGACATTGGTGGAACACACCATAGGGTTCCTGAAAATGCAATTCTGATGCCAAAACAGATCTGGCGGAGTGTTCCAGTGCACTCCCCAGAGGGTCTCCTTTATCATCGTGGCTTGCTGCGTGCTACACAACCTGGTGCTGCAAAGGGGGAGGACTTAGCAGATGGCAAGATGGAGGAGCTGCACATCTCCTCCAATGAGGACGACCTTGAAGGGGATGATGGCGATGAGGTCATGGAATCCGAGGATGCAGGTGAAAAGGCCATTGCATGGGCTAGGCGAGGCAGGCGTGCATGTGAGGCTCTCATTGCTAGCAGATTCCAGGAGGAGGATGACGAGATGCACTGAGGATCATCCTGGACAACTCTCCTCCGTCATGGGCCAGCATGAACACCAGCATAGCTACTCTTCTAATTTCACCCATGAACTTCCAGATGACAGTGCATCATTGCACAGAATGCTCATATAGCTCTGATGCTTTGAAGGATGAGCAAGCCTCTAGGGCATGTGTCCGTGCTGAGATGTGATGCTATCTGGAGGAGGGCGTTCTGGCATCAGACATCAAAAAGTGCTGCGTCTTCCCACATCCATCCAGCATCCCAGTCACAATAGCAACCTACAAGACGCAGGGGCACTGGCACGATCCTCAGTGGGCCAGTGGCTGCATTGCCTTCAATCTGGCAAGACTCCTCATGGAGATCCATCAGAACCAACGCAGCCACACACAATGTGTTACATTGCTGGTGAACTAGAAACTTAACACTTGGGACAAGGCAGCTGATGAAATACCGATGCTGTGACTGCACTTAGAGATGACTCAGTCGGCTGTGGTACACCCCCCAAAATGACACTGACGTCCGCCGGCAGTTTAAGTTAGGGATCCTGAGCTGCAATTATCCTGACCCTGATATGGAGGTGGAGCACCTGAGCATGACGAGATCAGACACTGGCTGCCTGATCTTGAGATGCTTCCTCTTACACACAGCCAGTGTGCCCTCATGGCCAGCCCTGGCCCTTGCAAAGTCCAAGATGATCAGACAACCTGAAGCCCCCAAAGGCATGCGCCATTGCTAATGACGAGAACTTCTGCTTCATCACATACTCGCTCCTATCCTATTGCTCCCCTCCACATTGTCTGAAGCAACGATGTGCAATTCCAGAGCATGTTTAAAGGCTGTTTTGACCTCCAGAAATCACCATTTGGAAGTAGCATCAGTAACCTTTTGGAGTGTCAAGATGTTGGGACGACAGCACTGTCTACCAACTTTGTGACAAGACCATTCTCCCTGCACTTGTCACAACTACAAGGTGAGAGATGCTTAAGGTTGGACCTCTCAGCGCTTACATATAAAATGTGTCATTGCTTTGTCACCTTGAAATGTTAAGGTGCTCCTACTTTTTGCTGAGATCAGCAAATTGACACAGGGAATGTCGGAAACCTGTTTGGCTGAGGGCAGCTCTCATAAGCTCTGTGTATAAGCTCATATTATCAAAACCCTGCCGAACGATGGCGGGCAGTTGGAGTTGGATGGTACATGAGTCTCCTCCGTGCGTGAGCACATCTTTCCTTAAACAACACACCTTCAGCTTTCAAGAATACAGACGAGATCGTGGCTCACCTCTGCCTCAATCGTACAGAGCCAAGAGTGCACATGACAGGACTTTGCGAGGCATGGGAACGAGGTTCGTTCCACAAGCACGCTTAACATGAAGGCACAGGCATTACTTATATGCAAAATTATGTTGAAATGGGACACTCACCATGTTGAGATGGTAGCACACTGCACAGAAGAGAGGCCCAGGTAGCACACTGCACAGAAGAGAGGCCCAGGTAGCACACTGCACAGAAGAGAGGCCCAGGTAGCACACTGCACAGAAGAGAGGCCCAGGTAGCACACTGCACAGAAGAGAGGCCCAGGTAGCACACTGCACAGAAGAGAGGCCCAGGTAGCACACTGCACAGAAGAGAGGCCCAGGTAGCACACTGCACAGAAGATAGGCCCAGGTAGCACACTGCACAGAAGAGAGGCCCAGGTAGCACACTGCACAGAAGAGAGGCCCAGGTAGCACACTGCACAGAAGAGAGGACCAGGATAGAGACCATTGCCATAAGTGGGTGCAAGAACCAAGGTATCACACGTGACTGACAGTAACACAGCTCATCATAAGAAGGAGGCATAGACAAGAGGAGATATGAACTGATTGCGAGTCTATTTACAGTTTGAACATTATATACATGTGGTTAATACGCGTGCCAATGTTGTGCAACTCCCTTCTCTTTAGCTCTGAAATAGAGTCATATGGACTCAAAACTTTAACTCTGTTTTTCTCTCCACAGATGCTGTTAGACCTGCTGAGTTTTTCCAGCATTTTCTGTTTTTGTTGCGCAAACACATCTTTTTCACTTGTCTTACCCTGTCTTGGTGCTCCCCTGGCATCCACAGCAGAGGCGGAGGCAGCCGATTGACTGCTATGCCCTGTAGTCTGTGATGACCTTGGCGGGCGTCCTTTGGAGGGCCGGGACCTGAAGGGCCCCGGCCTGCTTTGGGTGAGCTGCTGTGGGGCAAATGCACTCTCCTCGACCTGCGGAGCTATAGCTGATGGGGTCACAAGAAGAGGGGATTTGGATTGGCTGGACACCCCCGGAGTCACCTGGGTGGATGGCCTTGGGGTGTTAAGCTGCTGCTCCTCCTCCCTATGGGAGCCCGAGGGCCCCTGGCTGACTCCTTGAGGAGAAGGGACAGCTGGAGTGAGATTGGCGTTGACACTGATGGATGCCACCAATGGCTACAGCGATGGATTTGAACTCCTGCAGCAGTGCAGGACCGATGCCCTGGACCAAGGTCTCCATGGTGGCCGCCATACTACCAGTGTGGACCTCAGTGAATGGCATGCCAGCGCTATCACCTTGGGCTGAAGGCATACGGATTCCTCCATTGTGCATTGCAATCTGAGGAGTGCAGCTGATGTTCCTATGCTTGCCTTTGCAACTCCAGCAACTGATTTAGCTCATCATTGGACTCGGGCTCAGCAGAATCGTGGCCCCCAATGCTGGCGATCTCTGATGTCCCTGTCTCTGCCTGCTGTGGACCAGGTTGGTGCTCTGTGCTCGCCAGATTGTGACCCTGAGGCTAATCTAGAACTAGGTGGCACTGAGGTATGTGTCTCTGCCCTGGTAGTGGGTCTGGGTGAGTGCTGTGATGGGTCTTCAAAGGTGCTATCCTCAGGTTCCTCATCCGAGGTGTCGTCGAGGCTGGAGTTGAGGGCCTGGTTCGTGGATGCCCTCAGCAGCTTCCCAGAAGTGCCTACTGAAGAAAGGAGGGACAATTAGTGCATGTCAGGTGACTCTGAAACAGGAGAAATCCCTCAGTTTGGTTGTCTGATGGATGTTACAGTGCAGGATACTCACTTGGATATGCACCACCGATCTCACCGTCAGCACAGGCATGGTCCACATCCTCTCCGGCCAGCTCTATGGTTCTGTTCTCCAAGTCTGTGAGAACCTTGATCTCGGGAACTCCACCCCAGTCTGGGACCTCTCCTCTGTATTGTGAGCCAGTTTGTCCTGGTTGAAGACAGATGGAGATAGTGTGAGCAAGGTGCATGTGGGGGCAGATGATAAGGATGTCTAGCATGTGCGGGTGGCGAGTGGAGTCGTGGACAGGATTAGGACACAAACTCCAGAGGAGGTGAGGCCAGATGGAGATGTCAGGGTGTGTGGAAGTGAGTTGTGATGTCCCTTGAGGTGAGATCCTTGTGAATGTGTGATGGGCTTGTGAGTGTGAGAGTTGAGAATAATGAGATGGCTGACTTATCCTGGTAGAACGGAGGAGTCGTTCATCATCTTCCTGCACTGGGTGTCTGACTTCTGCAGGGTGTTTGCACTGACCATTGCTGCAACCGCCTCCCAAGCTGGATTGGTCACTTCGGAAGTCCTGTGGCCAGAGCATGGGCAGGGAACATTGTGGCGGGCCTCAACTGTACCCAACAGGTGCATCAGTGAGGCCCCACTGAATTTGGGCACAGCGTGCTTTCTGCCTTTGGAAGCCATGTCTTCACTCGTAGGCTGCAGAGAACGCTGTGCATGGGTGCAGTTTAAATATGGCACACCAAGTTAGGGAGTGATGAGGTCACGGCGGGGCGGACGATTCAGATGCCACCCGCCAGTAAAACGGCGTGTTCCCCATGGATAAAGAGTTAATGCAGTCTGAAGCGCACAATAAGGCACAACCACCCGCCATTGATGCTGGTGGGTGGAATGTCGCTTTTTATGCCTGTTAATGCACTTAGTGCACTTCATGGAAAATCCTGGCCCATGGAAGAATAAAAAAAATTATGACACAAGTGTATGTTGTTATAGTATGGGTGGATCCAAATGTCAGCAATTGTATCTCAGGTTTATTTTGTTGGAATCTGATTTGGAGAAAGGTTTAACATGAATGGTGACTTACAAAAGTAGAAAATGACTAATTAGAAAGAAGTAGAAGGTAGAAGCCTCAAAACAAAATTGGAATAAACATTGTGCAGTTTTGGTATGAGGAATCTGGAGTGGAACTGGCTCTTCTGGATCTTTGCCCCTTTCTGCCTGTCATGCAAAATCCTGACGGCAGTTGTGGGGGTGATCTGATTCTCCTGTTGTGACATCAGTGAAAAATAGTGGGACAAGCCAGATAATGTGTCCTACTAGAAATCCTATCAGTTCCACCAACCTGGAGGCCAGTTGAAAGTATACCTGCAGGACGGGCACAATGTATCTGACAAGATACAAGAAAAAGAATTAGAAAATACTACACTATTCATTTAAATTAATAAATCTCATTTTTAAATTAGTTTCCATGGCTGAATGGACGTGCTTTTTCCAGCTGCCTAGCCATTCGTTCTCACTTTCAGGTGAACCTGTGAGCCCATAACTCTGCTGCTTACAACATTTCCAGTGCTTGCTTGTTAAAGCCACTAACGAAAAAGTTTTATTTCCCCAACAAGCTAGCAACTTTCATGTGAAGATTTTCTGATGCTATGGTGGGATTTGAACTCGATTTCTGTTACACTAATCCAATATGATAAGCATTGCACTATCAATACTCCCTAATATGGGCCACTTGCAGAGTAAAGTTCTCTCAACAAGTTGCCTCAACTCAAATAAAATTTCTAAAATATAATTTTATTTTTCACACAACCCATCCATGTAGTCTTTCAGAGTAGGAATATCAAATTATGGGCCAATAGCAATCAGAGAAAAATTTTCAACCCTATCAGACTGGGCAAGATTCAAATCTATGTCCCAAAAGTGAAAAGCTTGTTGTAACTCACTGCGCAGACAAGTCCCCAGTTAATTAGTGAATTTTATTTTATTGTGTAATGGTTAAAAAAAAAATTACATCTGGAAATCGCATTCATTTACAAACATAAGAACATATGTTTTCAATAATAACCCTGACACAATATTCTTTTCCAGTAGACTGCAGCTAACCAGAGTTCTGAGGATTTTATACGAGGGGTTAAGTGAAGCTTTGAGTGTATAATATAAAGCTGCTCTAGACGTTGCTTCTGCTCCCAGCGAATGCAGCCTTGTGAAGTTCGCCAACAGGCAAAGTGAAACTTTAAAGGCAGTGTTCTAACGCTGGAGTCGAGCAGACAGATGAACAGATTTGTTGCAGTGCAAGGTAAACAGAGCCGGGAATCTGTACAGTTTGCACTCGTATGCTGTGGTATTTATGTTGAACTAAAGGCTGGAGTAGACGCGAAGCCTCCCCCGTGTAATGGGAATGGTGATAGCTGTATTGACAAATAAAGTGGGTCTTGGTAGGAACATGTTAACATCAGGAATATTATCTATATATAATTTAACATAATTGGCAAAAGAGCCAGAGGGGAGATGAGGGAGATTGCTTTTATGTGTTGAGTTGTTATGATCTGGAATGCATTGCCTCAAAAGACTTGTGGAAGCAGATTCGATACTAACTTTCGAACGGGAATTAGATTTTTAATTGAAAAGAAAAATTTGTAGGACTGTGGGGAAAGAGCAGGGGAATGGGCCTAATTGGATAGCTCTTTCAAAGATCTGGCAGAGGCACGATGGGCTGAATGACCTTCTGTGCTGAATGACTCTATAATCTTTAAATGGGAATTTTTCTAAGCTCCAAATCAACATCTAATTAGGAGCCATTACAGCAATTTAGCAGTTCTTTGTAGCATCTGTTGCTGACTGGAAGGATTCCATCAGCTGATGGACAGCAAAACCATAAATGATCATTTTACAGAACGGCATCCATGTCTAAGGTGAGTAACTCTGTTGTGTGAGCCGTACATCTTAGATTGGTGACCTCAGCCGGGATCTGGTGAGTAGGGGGTGGGGTTGTGGTAAACTTGGGTGGGGTGGGGTGGGGGGTGTTATGGCAGCGATGGGAGAAGTGGGGCTGAATCAGCTGTGGACCTCTTCTACAAAGTGTGTAACTGCAGACTCTGAATGAGGACAAGATTGCGTTCAATTGTTGTTATCTGCTAACATTACTGTCTGTGCCCACATACTGGTAAATTATTAGAGGGACTTCCAGTACTTGTGGAACTGTACTCCAGAACATCGCTGCCATCAGGAGAGAAGGGAAGCAAATTAAGTCAGGGGGAGCTGATAGGAAGGTTGACTAGATTATGTGTGGAATAGTGGTCTTTTCTGACAGTTGTTGATGGCTTGTATCTGTGGACATAACCCCTTTAACTAAAGTACTTGGAAATCTGAAAGTTATTAGACTTTAAAGCACTACAAAAGCCAAGGGAACCTCCTAGCTTTGTTGTCACTGTTAATTGTAGCCTTTTGAGTTGCCCAGTTTCATTTAACAGGGATAACAAATGCTTTTGTGAGCTTGTTAATATATATGTTTATGAGGAGAATGCTGTTTGGATGTGAAGCTGTGTGGAGCTGTCTGAACATCAATTCAGGCCCCTAGCAACACTTCCTCTAACATGGTTTTGTTTTGGAACCACTGTTGGTCAAACAAGCTTTTGTTGTGTGCTGAGCGACTGACCACAAACAAAGCGCCAAGCATTGGACAATGAGAAAGCAGTTTTGCTAGTATACAGGGACAGCTGTGATATTACAATGACTCACTGGGCATTAGCTGGACAGTTAGGCCGAATGAATCCAAACAAGCTAAGGGATTGAAGTTTCTATGATTAGAATAGTGGAAGAAAAGGGGGAGCTGGTGGTTGGGGGAAGTAACCCAAATAGCATATTTTTTTCAAAGCATTTTTCTTTTGAAGTATGATTAATTATCGAAAAGTTGTTTGGGCTTCGGCAATTTTTGATCAGAGCCTTGAGATCCATTTTAATTAAATTGCATCTTTTTTTGTGAATGACAAAGTTACAGAATAAGGAAACATTGGATTGTAGCAACGAATGAAAGCTGCTAATCATATTCATATGAATGAACTGTATCCTCTTGGAGTCCTTCGCTGGCCTGGAGCATATGGAGTGATGAATGATGGAAGAGTCAAACATACTATCAAGATTTGGAAGATCTAACAGCCCAAAATGTTATTGTTTCGTTAAGCAACGCCAGTGGAAGTACCTTTCCCTTTACATCAAGTTAACCTATACTGTGAACCTATACTGTAGAATGAGAGAACACCAGTTCAAAATAAGTAAGGCTCAATCAAGACCAGAGATTAACAGAATATGTTTCACACAGAGCTGTGGATCTTTAGAACAGGCTGCAAGCAAAGTTAGTGAATTCGTTCATAAGAGGAGCTGGAGTAACATAAAAAATCTAGCAATGACTATAGCTTAAGGTGATTTATATTACTCAGTGGTTATTGTGGGGATGGCGGTGTCAGCAGCTGGATAAGGTTGAATAGTGGGAATGTGGAGAGGGATTGCTCGGAGTTTTCGGTATCAGATTCAATGATGCAGAACTTTCCTTCAAGAGATTATGTGAGCAGAGAAATTTGAAGGTGTGGTAGATTGTATTTTCCCATTAGAAGGAATGGGCTTGATGGGCCTAAAATTTTGTTGTCCCTTGATCTGAAAAAATTGTATCCTCATGAATGTTTCAAATAACTGAATTATTTCCAAAGAGGAGATTTTCTTCAATATTCTGTTATTTGTCTCACAATGCTAACCCTACTTGATGAGCAAGGACAGCCTCAGAATTCTGTAGGTCCTGCCTGCACATAATACCCGCACGAAAAGTTATGGCATAGAAAGTGGCCATTCAGCCCATCATGTCTGTACCTGCTGGAAAAGCTAGCTGCCCATTCTAATCCCACCTTGCAGCACTCAGTCCGTAGCCTTGCAGGTTACAGTACTTCAGGTACAGATTCAGGGTCCTCTTAAATGAGTTGAGGGTTTCTGCCCAGACACCCACCATGTGAGTGAAAAGGTTTTTTCTGATATCCCCTCTAATCCTTCTACCAATCGCCTTAAATCTGTGCCCCCTGGTAATTGACCTCTTTGCTAGGGGTAACAGGTACTCTATCGAGGCCCCTCATAATTTTGTACACTTCAATCAAGTCACCCCTCAGCCTCCTTTGTTCTAAGGAAAACAACCCTAGCCTAAACAATCATTCCTCCTAGCTGTAATTTTCATAACCTTGGACAGCCTGAACTGAATGCGAATTGGGAAAAGTTCTATTGTCAATCCTTATTCTGAGTTGCACAAAATTGACCCTGCGGCCCCAAAATATTTTAAAAACCAAGGAAAGGCGTACATGCCTTAAAGAGGCAGCAATGAAGGCTCACTAGACTGATTCCTGGGATGAGGAATAACTTCTTGTCATTCTGAACTTTTTGGTTTCCCATGGTGACTGACACTGCGGCAGGGATTTTCCGGCCCTATCGTGGACAGGACCCACCGCGGGCGAGGTGGTGCTCCAGCCAGAAGTCCATTGACTTGTGGCGGGACCGGAAGATCGCGGCAGCGGGCGGGCGCAGAAAATCCCACCCTGCATTTGTATTCTGTAAGACCCATGCCAGTGGCATCAACTTCCAATGGACAAGTCTGATGCAGTCTGCTGCAATCCAAAGGCAAATTTGGTAGGTTTGGCTGTGTAATCTCAGCAGCTTTATTTATAGGTTGGAAGTGACTGTGTTAGATCCATGAGTTACCAGCAGCACTGGCACAGGTCTCAGTGGAATATAAATGTAACTTAAGACATGCTCCTTCCTCTTTACTGGCCCATTAATTTATGAGAGCAGAAAGAGTCCATTTCTTTCTACGCAATGCATTTTGCCAGTGCTGTCAGGAACTGTCCATGTTGTAGATTTCCTTAGTGCTTTCCAGGATTGTTCACAGATTGCACTCCAAAGATATACACTTTGTTCTGTCTAAGCATTCTGCTTTGTTAGTTCAGCCCATGCTGCATGCTTCTCTAATGGCTCAATCTGTGCTATGCAGTGTTCTATTCCAGAAAACTAGGTGTTGAGAGTTGAAACCTAATCTTTACATATTCTCTTTAAGCTTTTATTTACAGAAATACATGTTACAAACATGCACTTCCAAACCCAAAAACCACAGTTTCAATTTGCTCCTGATGTGTGAGCACGTGACTCTCTAGTTTATGCCCACCGTGTGAATATAACTAAACATCCAATTGATTTACAATTAAAGCACTCCACCAATGGCTGGGTCATGCTCCGTGTGCTGCTGGTGTTTTGGTCCATGCTCCGTGTGCTGCTGGTGTTTTGGTCCATGCTGCGTGTGCCTTTGGTTCTGGCATTGCTTGAATTACATTCCATTCTCAGTAGGACTTGTTATTTCTCAGCTGTGGTCGGGTGTGAAGAATTTGAATCCTGACAAAAGTTTTTTTTAGATAACTGAGCAAGCTTTCCTGCTGCTGTTTGTCCCAAGTGTGCAGTGCTTTCTCCTTAAAAGCTGATTTTTCTTTGAAGTGATTTCTGTATGAATGGAAACTGTGACCTTTATCACTACAGAAATGTACTTTTTTTCTTTGCGAAATAGCATAAATTCATGTCACAAATGCATATTTTTAATTCTGAACAAATAAATCCAAACAAATCATTGAACATCTAAATAATTAATTGAAAAGATGAATGTGATTAAAAGATGGTTTGATTAAAATCTCCAGTTTTCCTGCTACATGCAGATGATGAAAATCCAATGAGAATTTACTGCTTAATTTGAAAGTATTTTGGTGCAGTTTGAAAATACTTGTTTCATAAGGCTCTTGTGCAGGTGTAAAGTCTTACAAAACTTACAAAGAGAAGATCCGGTTGAAATATCAGCAGGACAGTGTACTTTCAATGTGATTGGCAATACAAATAAACTGCAAATACAAGAGGTGGTGACCCATTTTCCAGGAGAGTTCAGGGTTTACACCTGAAATTTTAGAAATTTTTCTTTATATTTGCTAACAGGCCTGCTGTACATTTCTAACATTTTCTGCTTTTATTTGTGATTACCTAGGATTGTTTAAAATCATAAGGAGAAAATGTATGCTCATTGGATTAAGGACTATTAAAGCATATAGTATTTATTTTAAAGTTTGGTCTTGTGACCATCTTCATTGAGATGTTGAAATACTGTATTTCGTAGAGGAAACCGACTGTTGAATTTTAAGTTTATTCGTCTCTACCCCAATTGTAACTTTTAGTAGTTGTTTAGTATCACTATATGTTTACATTCCAGCTCTAGTATTGCATCCACTGTTGAGATCTGAGCTCCTTGATTTGTTATTTTTATAGCAGTCGATCTTATTGGAGTTCTGTTTATAATATTCGTGTGGGATATTAAACCAAATAGTATATGGAGTAACAGCCTTATCATACCAAAGGAGCTCCCCAGGCTGCGTTATGGTTGCAGTGAACATTTTATTTAAATGGTAAAGGCGATAATACAGTTGTGCCCCTGCTCCATATATTTTTGTCAGAAGTTAACCTCGCCTTCCACAGATTTTTGAATTACCCTGATGTTTTCCTCCTCATTTTACACCCAATGGGTGGGCTTTTCGAGCCCCACCGCAGCAGGCCCCTCCACAGCGGATGCGACAAACCAGCCAAAAGTCCATTGACCCCGTCCTTTATATGGCTGCCTGTCAGATTTCAGTGTGGACAAGGCATGATTTAGAAAAAAGTTATCAAGGTTTCTTGCAATTTAGAGGTAGGTCCACCTAATGTTGAAAAAGAGCAAAATATAATGGTTGAAAAAGATAAAGCAAACTTGCATTTGTGTAGTTCCTTTCACATTCTCAGCACATCCCAAAGTGTTTCCAGCCAATGATTTACTTTCAAGGCGTAGTCACTGTTAAGTAGGCCAATATTACATGTAGCCAATTTAGACAGAATAAGGTCTCACAGACAGTAATGTTTGATTGGTTTTAGGGATGTTGGCTGAGGATAGATGTTGGCTAGGACACTGGGACAGCTCCTTTACCCTTCTTCAAATAGTACCTGGAATCTTATACAATCATCTGAGTAGGCAGATGGGACCTCAGTTTGATGTCTCATCTGCAGTATTCCCTCAGTGCTGATATCATTGTAGATTCAGTGCTCAAAACCTCAGTTGCAGAGTCATGTGTCAATAGGAAATTGGAAGCCAGTCAGAATGGGTGACTACATTGAGGAGTGGCTGTGTGAATCGACAGGACGTGTTAGTGGCCACTGTTATGCCAGCAGGTGAGGGATGTTAAGTTGAGATTGCTATTTAATTGGTGGTTTTTCATCAACAAAGTAATGTTAAAGTTATTTTTTGAGAAATTATAATAACTGGATTTAAAGAACATTTAAAAAGTTTGCTTATTCGTTATGTAACATCACTTAATTTGGGGGTTATACTCCATATACCTTCAAATTTCATCTAATATCACTTTTTCTATACCTCCTTCTCCCATAATCTTGTTTAAATACAACACTGCTTCACCACCCATCTACTTCCTCCCCTTCATGAGACATCAGGGACCACTGTTGCCACCATAATTTAGAATGTAAATGTAATCCATAGAGGATGTGATGAATTGGAATATCCAGAGATCTCATTGACTCAAAGCTCTTTTTAACTGCTGGCATGTTTCTCTTGTTCTGATTCCTCATGATCTAGATCATTTGTCATCTCATTTGTGTTGCACTAAACTGCTTCCTGAGTTGAGTATACTTGACACGCTTTTATGCTACTGTGATGTTGTGACCTTCAATGACGGGCTGGGAATTTGTCCATGGTGCGCCATTTCCGATGGCAGAACTGGAACTGAGCGCCACTAATGCCCTCTTGCTTTTTCCCATTTCCCTCGTGGTAACAATTAAAATTTAAAGTGCTGGTGGCATGCATGGGAAATACGTGCGATTCAGCAGCAGGTGAAGCTTTTCATTGGTGAAACCCGCCATCAGCTGACAATGCAGCAGGTACGGGTGGCCTATTAAAGGGTCTCTTGGTCAAACAGGCAGGCTCTACATCATGACTACAGTGTTCCTTCCCAACTCCATTGCCTTTAATGTATAATTTGAGAGCACAAAGATGGCATGTGTTTTTCAAAGTTAAATTTCACTTTTAATACCTTACATATGAGTTTCACTTTATCAATGTGTGCACCATCATTATTTGTTGAGAGTAGCTCAGACAGAGAGCTAAATGTACTGGCATGCCTCATGGTTGGCACGCGTTGATGCTACAGGAGAGTTAGGGACATTTCCTTTATCGTGGAAGAAAAAATGTTGTGTTTTTTTTTGTTCACTTTTTATTGTATGTTCATGTTAGCATCCAGTGTTGTACTCACCTCTCTATGGGACATGGCTGAACTTTCAGGCTCAGCGGTCCCTCCCTTCCCTGCATTGTAAAGGACATTGTCCAGAATCACTCAGCGAGGATAATTGAAAGGTTGTCGGTGAGCTCAAAACCCTGTAAGGACTCTGCCAGTCAACACCCTGAGATGGACACACATTTGGACAGCACTGACACTGCCCTTTAGGCTCTACCATACCCAGAGCACCAGGCTCTTCCCACTTCACTCACTCCATGCCCCCTACCTCACATTTTGTCCTCCTCTGGATCCCTCTTCCACTTCTCCATGTTCCAACCCCATCCATACCCCCACTCTCCAGTGACTCACCCTTGCTGGTCCTGAGTCTCAATGCAAGCTGTCATTCTCCTGTTCCACTTCGTTATGCCATAGAATTCAACAATGAAAACCGCTGACCTTGCAGACAACTATACAAAGCCGACTGCTGCACGCCATCTTTAAACGATTGGGAACTGGGTGCCATGAGATTCTCGTGCGTCGCTGATTTTATCCTTAGGGTAGGATTTTATTGAAAACTTTCACACTAATGAGTATTTATGGCATGGAAATGTATTACAAGTGGGAACCCGCCGCAGGCTGGCGTAATGCTCGACAGGGTGCAAACACACCGCTGACTTTATCTCTGCATTTCAGCCGCTGTTGGGAAATCGCATCACAGTATCTTTACAGTCCTGAAGGAGGTCATTTGGTGCACCAAGTCTGTACTGGGTTTCTGAAAGAGCATTCCACCTAGTCCCACTCCCCTGCCTTATTGCCGTAACCTTGCACATTCTCTCTTTTCAGGTAGCAATCCATTTCCCTTTTGAATACCTCAATCGAACCTGCCTCCACAACCCTTTCAAGAAACTTGTTCCAGACTCTAATCACCCCTGGGTGAAAAAAAATCCTCACGTCACATTTACTCCTTTTGCCAATTATTTTGAACCTGTGCCCTCTAGTTCTGGATGTTCTCTTGAGTGGGAACAGTTTCTCACTATTTACCCAGTCCATATCCCCCAGGATCTTAAATACCTCCATCAAGTCTGCTCTCAGCCTTCTTTTCTTCAAGGAAAACAGTTCCAGCCCCACCAATCTATCCTCATAGCTACAGTTCTTCATCCCCAGAATCATTCTTGTGAATCTCCTCTGTACTCTCTCCAATGCCTTCACATCCTTCCTCAAGTATGGCACCTAGACTGGATGCAGTACTCCAGATGAGGCCTAACTAGTGTCATATACAAGTTCAACATGACCTCCTTACTCTTGTACTCAATGCCCCTATTAATAAAGTCTCAGATGCTATATGCTTTCTTAACTGCTCTCTCAACATTCCCTGCCATCTTCAATGACCTATGTACGTATACACCGAGGTCCCTCTGTTCCTGCACCTCCTTTAGAGGCTTTCCCTTTATTTTATACTGTCTCTCCATATTGTTCTGCCAAAATGAATCACCTCACACTTCTCTGCATTGAACTTCACCTGCCACTTGTCTGCCCAATCCACCAACATTTCTATGTTCTTTTGAAGTTCAAGAATATCCCCATCACAGCTGACAACATTTCAATCTTCGTATCATCTGCAAATTTTGAAATCATGCCCTGCACACCACAGTCTAGGTCATTAATATATATCAGGAAGAGTAAGGGTCCCAGCACTGACCCCTGAGGAACTCCACTACAAACCTTCCTCCAATCTGAAAAACATCCATTTACCACTACTCTCTGTTTCCTGTCACTCAGCCAATTTCTTATTCAAGTGCCTACTTTCCCTTTCCATGAGCTAGAATTTTGCTCACAAGTCTGTTGTGTGGCACTGTATCAAATGCCTTTTGAAAATCCATATAGACCACGTCAATGCGTTTTCTTTATCAACCTTCTCTGTTACCTCCTCAAAAAACTCCAGTAAGTTAGTTAAACATGATTTTCCCTTGATGAATCCATGCTGGCTTTCCTTAATTATCCTGCACTTGTCTAAGTGATTGTTGATTTTATCCCATACTATAGTTTCCAGAAATTTCTCAATCACTGAGGTCAAACAGACTGGCCTGTAGTTGCCAGCTTTATCCGTGCACCCCTTTTTGAACAAGGGTGTAACATTCGCAGTTCTCCAGTCCTCTAGCACATCCCCTGTGTCTAAGGAAGACTGGAAGATTATCACTAGTGCCTCTGCAATTTCCATTCTCATTTGTTACCTTATCTATTTAAAGTAAAGAGAGCCTTTCCAACACCTCCTTCCCCTCGATTGTAAGTTCTTCTAGTGTACCAGTTACCCCACCCCTCCACTTCGACCTGGGTAGCATGTTCTTCCTTTGTAAAGACAGATGCAAATACTTGTTCAATACCCCCACTAATTCTCCAGCCTCCACAGGCAAGTCCCCTTTTTTGACCCTAATCGGCCCTACTCTTTCTTTTACCATCTTTTTATTATTTACATGCTTATAGAAGGCCTTGGGATTCCCTGTTGTGTTCACTGCCAGCCTCTTTTCATGCTGTCTCCTTGTTTTTCTTATTAGTTTCTTCACTTCCCCTCTGGTCCTTCTATATTCAGCCTGATTCTCCATTGTATTTTCTACCTAACATCTGTTGTACACGCACTTCTTCCTTTTCATCTATACCTCTATCTCTCTTGTCATCCAGGGAGCTCTGGATTTATTTGTCCTACCTTTCCTCTTCAAGGGAATAATCCTTGACATTGCCTGCAATACTTTTTCTTTGAAGGTGACCCATTGTTCAGCCATTGTCTTTTCTCTCAACATTTGATTTCAACTCACTCGACTCAGATGCATTCTTATCCCATCGAAGTTGGCTTTCCCCCAATTAATTATCCCTTCTTCTGGATTGTTCTCTGACCTTTTCCATGATTAACCTAAACCTTATGATACAATGGTCACTGTCTCCTAGAGGCTCTCCCACTGATTATTTGATCTACTTAGGCCAATTCATTCCCCAGAACCAGGTCCAAAAGTGCATGTCCTCTCGTTGGACTAGAAACATACTGTTGCAGAAAATTATCTTGAACACATTCTAGGAACTCTCGCCCCTCCTGTCCCTTTGTACTATTCCCATCCCAGTCTGTATTTGGATAATTGAAGTCCCCCATTATGATTACTCTATAACTCTTGCACCTCTCCGTAATTTCTTTGTAAATTTGTTTCTCCGCAGCTCTTCCACTAGTTGGTGGTCTATATACTGCACCAATCAATGTTACTGCACCTTTCCCATTCCTTACCCCTAGCCACAGAGATTCTGTCCTTGACCCCTCTGGAACATCCTCTCTCTCCAGCACTGTAATGCCATCTTTAACCAATATTGCCACTCCCTCCCACTTTTCTTCCTTTCTTGTGTCTCCTAAACAACTTGTACCCAGGAATATTTAACACCCAGTCCTGCCCTTCTTTGAGCCAGGTCTCTGTTAAAGCAATAATATCATAATTCCATTTGTCAAACTGTGCAGTTCACCAATCTTATTAATCATACTCCATGCATTCACATACATACACATTAGCTCTGATTTAAGATTTTTTTATTTTCCCCCTTATTCTTACCCCATTTAATCACTTACTGTTGCCTACTCTAATTCTATCAAACTCCCCAAGTATTCAATCTACCTTGATGCAACCATCAGGTGACAATTCACTACTTCCCACTGCCAGTTTTTCTCCTCTGCGCTCTGAATTCTCTCCCATGTTCTCATTCCCCTGCCAATCTAGTTTAAACCCTCCCCAACAGCACTAGCAAACCTCCCCACGAGGAAATTAGTCCTAGTCCTGTTAAGGTGTAACCCGTCTCACTTGTACAGTTCCCACCTGCCCCAGAACTGATCCCAATGCCTCAGAAATCTAAAGCCCTCCCTCTTACTCTATTTCTCCAGCCACGTGTTGAACTGCTCAACCTTCTTACTCTTCTGTTCACTAGCACATGGCACTGGGAGTAATCCTGAGATTACTGCTCTTGAGGTTCTGCTTTTTAATTCCCTTCCTAACTCCCTGAAATCTGCTTCCAGGACCTCATCCCTTTTCCTGCCTATGTCACTGGTCGCAATGTGGACCACAACCTCTGGCTGTTCACCCTCCCCCAAAAGAGTGTCCTGCAGCTGCTCTGTGAAATCCTTGACCCTGGCACCAGGGAGGCAACATACCATCCTGGAGTCACGTCTATGGCCGCAGAAATGCCTGCCTGCTCCCCAAACTATGAAATCCCCTACTACTATAGCACTTCCACTCTTCCTCCTCCCTTCTGTGCAGCTGAGTCACCTGTGGTGCCACGGAATTGGCTCTTGCTGCAGTCCTCTGAGGAACCATCTCGCTCACCAGTATCCAAAATGGAAAAGTGGTTAGAGAGTGAGATAGTGCAGGAACCCCCTGAGGCTACCTGCCTGTTTCTCTTAGATACTCTGGCAGGCACCCATTCCCTCTCTGCCTGTGTACTCCTTAGCTTCGGTGTGACCACCTCTCTAAACGTGCTATCAACGTAATCCTTAGCCTTGTGGATGCACCACAGTAACTCCAGCTGCCACTCAAGCTCTGCAACTCGGAGCTTAAGTTTCTGCAGCTGGCGGCACTTCCTGCAGATGTAGTCATTGAGGACACTATGCCTGCATGACGTCCCACATCCCGCAAGATGCACATTCCACATGGCCAAGCTGCACTGACATACCTTATACTTTATATAAAGCGTTTACTACAGTATTTACTAATTTATTATCTTAATTTAGAATAATTCCTATGCATACCACAATTTACTGTGGTTATCTCAGTCTTGCCCCTTCTCCCGCTCTTTTAACTCTCCAGCTCCACACTCATGATTTAGCATTCCATCTAATTAAGTCATGCCACATTTCCCACTCCTGCAGGCGCCATAAGATCTTCCCCTCACCCCATGTCTTGCACAGTTTAAGCCTCTCCCATTATAAGGTGGCAGTCGTGCTCAAGTGGCAGGAAACGTCCTTTTTTTTTTGTTAGGTTTGTAGATGTCCCATTGAAACTGCCTACCTTCTGGATCCAATTGGCCTGCATCAGATTCGCAACAGACTGCAAATATGAAAATGAGAGAGTGATGTGGGAGGTTGTTTTTGGGTCAGGATGTAAAGAAAGTCGTGCATTTATGGATTGCCTAATAATGCCTTTATTTCACAACAGATAAATTACACTTTAAAATGTGAGGGTCACTTTAATTGAAGGTCATGACAGCGGCCAACCTGCACATGAGATAAATGACCACCTAGTCTGCTTTTGGTGCTTTTTGAAGAATAAATATGCTTGGGGCACTGACAGAACTCACTGCTCTTCTATAGTATCTCTGGATCTTTTGGGAGCAATTGTAATCTCCCACTGACAGGAGAGAGTCTGAGCAGGGAGCTGGGGTTAAATTGGTAAATATGTGAAACCTGACCTCAATCCAACACAAAAGTGCCTGCTTCCAGTTAACTGTGGCAGGTTTTGGCCATCTGAATAATCTGTTCTGGAGAGGCAAGTTTGCAATTATAATATTTAAATGAGTTCGTTCCTCCAATTTTGGCAGCCATTTAAATTTAATGCACAAATGTGGCAGCTAAAGAGAGATGGGGGCTGCCAGCTCCAAGCAGGTAAGTGCCTGTGGGCTAAGAGGACCAACATTTAATTGCCCCGGCCTCTCAAGCAAATCTTCTGCTTTGATCTGTTGATCTCCCCAGATTTTTCCCTCACTATCAGAATCCCTATTGCAGTTTGCCACTGCTAGATTTCCCTCACGGCAACTGGCCAGGCTCTCAATCTAGCTGGCTGCTGAGAGCGAAACTGAATTTTAAAAAAAAATGAACTTCCATTAAATTCACCAGGATAGCCATGTTCCAGGTTTCTCCTCTCCACACTCTCCACAGCTCCCCTTAAATATCAGGGCCTCTATGTCTAACTGAATAAACAGATGGGCCTCGATTTCATGTGTCATTTTAAAAAAAGAGCTTCTCCCCAAGTACTGCACTGAAGGGTCAGCCAGGATTATGTATGCAGACCCTGGAGTGGGGCACAATGTTCTGGATCATCAGTTAGTGCAGAAATTGAGCCAGACTGGCACAATATAAAAGCAGTTTTTGATTTTAACACCTGGACTATTGTGTTCTTGTGAGGTACTCTGCATATTCGTCTCAAGTCACCAAACAACGAAATTAATTTTAATACATGCTGGAGATTGCCTTCTCAATTACAACAAATGTAAATGTCTTTTGCAAACCTTTCCCATAAAAAGTACAGTTAGTAACACAATGGACTAGCGACACGATAGGATCTCAGACAAAAATTCCTTCTTCAAGGAAGCCATGGCCAATGTATTAGAAACAAAAGAGAGATAAATGGATTCCTCACAGAGCCATGGCGCATCCATTTGGATCTTAGAAGGCCAACAATTGTATTTCAGCACGATCTGCATTAATACCAGAGGAGTGCAAACTAGAGCTTTCAGAGAAGCCAATAAAGGAGTTCTGTTTTACTGGGGTCAGAAATGTATCCATCTGTGCATTGAGAAGCTTATTTAACTATTTTTATCTTGAGAAGCTTATTTAGCTACTTTAATCTTGACACTAATGGGTAGAAATTTTTCTAGTTTAACTTTTCAGGCCCAGAATTAGTGCTGTGCAGGTAGTGCAATCCAACCAGGAGGCTCGAGGCCTGTCCAATATGTACCCCGAGTCTCATTTCAGTAATTTAAGTGAGCTGCCTGCCATGTCTGCATGAGTCCAAATATTGTGTTCCAGTCCAGAATCTGCAAACATAATCTAGAATGGCCCATCAGTGCAGGACTGAGACTTGGGCTGATAACTAGCAAGTAACATTCATGCCACACAAGTGTCAGGCAATGACCATCTCCAACAAGAGAGAATCCAAACATCGCCCCTTGATGTTCAATGGCATTACCATCACTGAATCCTCCACTATCAACATCCTGGGGGTTACCATTGACCAGAAACTGAACTAGACTAGCCATATAAATACTGTGGCTACAAGAGCAGGTCAGAGGCTAGGAATTGTGTGACGAATAACTCACCTCCTGACTCCTCAAAGCCTGTCCACCATCTACAAGGCACAAGTCAGGAGTGTGATGGAATACTCCCCACTTGCCTGGATGAGTGCAGCTCCCACAAAACTCAAGAAGCTTGACACCACCCAGGACAAAGCAGTCCGCTTGATTGGCACCACATCCACAAACATTCACTCCCTCTACCACCGATGCACAGTAGCAGCAGTGTGTACCATCTACAAGATGCACTGCAGGAGTTCACCAAGGCTCCTTCGACAGCACCTTCCAAACCTATGACCGCTACCATCTAGATGATTCAGAAGGACAAGGGCAGCAGATAGATGGGAACATCACCACCTGGAAATTCCCCTCCAAGCCACACACCACCCTGACTTGGAAATATATCACTGTTCCTTCACTGTTGCTGGGTCAAAATCTTGGAACTCCCTAACAGCACTGTGGGTGTACCTACACCACATGGACTGCAGCGGCTCAAGAAGGCAGCTCACCACCACCTTCTCAAGGGCAATTAGGGATAGGCAATAAATGCTGGCCCAGACAGTGCAGCCCACATCCCATGAATGAATAAAAAAAAATAGGCACTCTCTTTCAAGGTTGCTTTCCGATTTTGGGTAAATATGAAGGAGAACAGTGACGAGGTTTTTTTGATCAGGAAGCCACTATTGTTAAATTGTTACATCAGTAAAAGAAAGACTTGCATTTATATAGTGCCTTTCATCACCTCAGGATGTCACAAAGTGCTTTACTGTTGGGGCAGAAGTTTCCCGTTGGCGTGCGGGGGTGCGACCCGCATGCCGAGTGTAAAATGACGCGCGGTGATGTTGGGCGACTGTCCTGACGTCACCGCACGCCATCGCGATATTTTGTTAGGTGGGCGCGCGATAATATCCGATGCGCACCCGTCATTAATTAATGGGCCAGTTAAGGCCCTTGAGGCACCAAATAATGGCAATTTTTTGGCGCCCGTGCAATCTTTGGGCCGTCGCACGGGCACAACGGGCAGGCAGGTAGGATACATTTGTATAAACCTCACCCACGGGTGGGATAAGAGGGCTCAGTGGGATCGCGAGTGTGCTCTGTCAAATATTTAATTTGCAAAGTTACTGATACTTGCCTGTGTGATCTGCAATACTTCAAAACACATACCAGCTGCTTGTACTGGACTCTTAACCCTCAGGTCAGCTTTCTGCAGTGAAGAATTGTTTTTGGGCCTGCAGGTTTCAGGAAACCTTCCCTTAGCCTGGGAATGGGAGTTGAACTCTCCACTGGAGGCACCTCCTCCTCGGAGGAGGAAGGGAGGGCTAGAAGGGAGAGGAGTCCAGGAGCGCACATTCAGCCTCCAGGGGAGCCACCTTTGGGAGGAGAGACGCAGCCACAAGGGGTGCAGGGCCAAGAGGTAGTCCAAGGCGGAAGGGGCAGCAGAAGACACCACTATCCTGCTGCCAGGATATACAGGCGGCAAAGCACCTACCTCAATATGGCTGAGGTGCAGTGCCGATATCTGTCAGATGATTGGGCCTGAGATCTCCACTAACTGTGTGGGTGGACACCCCATGCCAGTGGCTTTAAAGGTCTCAGCTGCCCTCAACTTCTATGCCTCTGGCTCCTTCCAGGGCTCGGTGGGTGATCTTTGCGGTGTCTCCCAATCAGCTGTCCACAGTTGTGTCAAGCAGGTTACAGACGCTCTGTTCAGGCATGCATTGACCTTCACCCACTTCCGTTGGGACCAGGCAAGCCAGACAGAGCGAGCCAGAGTCTTCGTGGCCATTGCTGGCTTCCCCCGTGTCCAGGCTGCAATAGACTGTACACATGTGGCCATCAAGGTGCCAGCGGGTGAGCCCGGTGCCTTCGTCAACAGGAAGGGCTTCCACTCCATGAACGTCCAGATAGTGTGTGATCACAGGATGCAGATTCTACAAGTCTCTGCAAGGTACCCAGGCAGCTCCCACAACGCCTACATCCTCAGACACTCGCAGATGCCGGGGCTCTTCAGTGCTCCAGCCCGGCTGGATTGATGGCTGTTGGGTGACAAGGGCTATCTCCTCAGAAGGTGGCTCATGACGCCTCCTCTCCGCCATCCAAGAACAGAAGCTGAATAGTGGTATAATAGGAGCCACGGCACCACAAGGGCTGTGGTGGAGAGAGCCATTGGTCTTCTCAAGATCTGCTTCCGATGCCTGGACCGCACAGGGGGCACACTCCAGTACCCCCCAAATCGTGTGCTGCTGATAGTGGTTGTATGCTGCGCTCTCCACAATCTTGCGCTGGAAAGGGGCGACGCTGTGGACAAAGAAGATGTAGACGCAGTGGTTGCGGCTGCACACGATGAGTCCAGCAGTGAGTCCGAGGATAAGAACGCACAGGGAAATGCTGAGGGGGTAGACACTGACCCGAGCATACTCCAGGGTGGCAGGGACACCCATGAGGCTTTAATCCAACGAACCTTCAGCAGCACACCACATACGGACCTCCAGGACAAGCCTGGTCTGCAGGCTCCATACTTGATACCTGAGTGCAAAATCTGCTTGGATAGGAACATTAACTAAGGGCCTTGTCAATAAAGCTGAATGTCCCACAAATCATTCATGACATTATTGGTAACCATCCACCTGCAGAAGAAAAGAGGCACCCTCGGCCATGGTGACATATCTGAATTTAATGGTATAACAAAAGGAACTTAAGAGAACAAAATGACAAAGGTGTTCAACGTCACACCAAGTCATAAAGACCTCTTTGCGGGCCAACACAAAAGCACCAGTGATAAACCCGTGGTGTGCCTAAGGTGCCTTATGTTTATGCTTTTGGGTGCTACGTCTTGTTGCTGACCCCTCGTTTGGAGTGACATCTGAGACAGCCTGCTGACTCTGCTGTCCTGGTGGCCTTGATGACCTTGGCGGTCGCCCTCTGGTCCGTGGAGCCAGTGCTGGCCCCGCCTGGGAGGGAGCTTCCAGTTCCACAGCTGGCATCTCCCCCATCGTCGCAGCCTCGCTGGATGCAACGGTCACTGGCAGAGGGGCGGAGGTGCTGCCGTCCTCATCTGGAGCGCCCTGAGAGGTTCCCGCAGAGACGACAGGCAGCTGCTGCGCCGACATGAGGTCGGTTCGGACTTCCCTGCTCACCGTGGATGGTTTCCCAGCTTGGTGCCCAGACCATCTCCCACACTGGCACTGACCAGCTGAGGTCAATGCTGATGTGAGGGTTTGCTGGTCCGAGCGCATCCCCAGGAAGCCCTGATTGGTCTCCTGGAGGAGCCTCTCCACGATAGTCGCCATGGAGGACCCATGGTGCTCGGCCATGAGGCTCATTGCATCGGCAATGGTCCGCGTAGACTCCTCCACCACGGACACCAAGCCAAGCATAGCCTCATGTATCTCCCCCAGATGCTCCCACACACCCGGCCGCATTTCCTGCGTTTGCTGCGTCGCGGACAACTCCAGAGGCAGATCATCAGCCACCGACTGAGCATGTGCCTGGTCCCCTGCAGTCCTCCGACTGCTGGCACCATGGGCACTCTCTGTCTCCACTAGCTCCTCCAACGACTGTGAAGTGCCCTCACTGCTCTGCCCCGGGACACTAGCCGATGATCTAATTCCCACCGAGGTGCTAGTATCTGCGCTGGTGCCTGCCTGGCAGAAATGGTGTGATGCTGGTAAGTCCGAGACTTCAGGGCTCTCAGGTGTGAGAGGGGGCCTCTGCTGCTCCTCCTCCCGGCCCTGCTCCGCTGATGCTGAAAGGAAGAACAAGGACCTTTGATCAGTTAACGTGGAGACAATGTCAATGTGCATCCCTGTCCCCCGGATCATTATGCGCTCATCCTTCCATAAGCAATGGTCAAGCCATGTTGCAAACTTCAATCACTGAACATTCAGCACTGCCATGGCTGCTGGGAGAACACTCACTGTTGGGCCTAAATACCTGCCCGTGGCACCCCAGCCTCACCGACACTGGTGGACCTGGGCGCATGGCGCCTCTCCAAATCTAGGGCATCCTGCTCAAACCGGCTGAGAATCACCACCTGGGCCGGCCCTCTGCCAGTCCTCACCGCTCGGCGGCATTATGTGCATTCTATTCCTGAAAAGGAGAGAAGAGCATTGATTAGTGCTACTTGTACCTGGATTCTCTTCGTGGACGGCCCACCCCAACCAGAGTGGGACATTGCAGGGCTCCAGTGCCTCCTCACCCCGCTGCTGTCAAACATTCACACAAAGGTGCCAAGCCTGTCTCTCTCCCCTCCCCCCCACCCCACCCCTTTGGCCAAATGCTGCCTACATCACATTTGGCAACACACAGTCTAACCTTCCATAACAAGGAGGTGCCAGCATGTGGAGCGCAGAGGGCAACAGATCGATTGGTACCACGCCACTTTGAAGCTCCCCTCCCAGCATGTTATCACCCTGACTTTGACATGTTCTGGAGTTCCAGCACTGCGCCTAGGTGCAGCTCTTCCAGGTTGTCCCCGAAACAGTAATGTGGGTCTCAGTGTACCACATGGTGTGGGGGCAGAACCCATCTCTTCACCACCCTCTCAGGGTGACCTCGGCATGGGAAATATCTGCTGGCCCACCCAGTAAAGGACACATGCTGTCAATGATTCAACACAGTCACTACACTCAGACTTGGAGGGGGATTGCCGTCAGGGGGAAAGCCTACCTGCTGGGTTAAGTGACCAATGCCATCATGGTACTCACCCTTCCCGAGTGCAAGAGGTCGTTGAAGCGCTTGCGACACTGGACCCAGGTGCACTGCACCGCGTCATGGGAGCTCACCACCTCCACCACCTCCTCCCAGCCACGTTTGGTCATGTGTTGGGGCCTCCTCCTCCCGTCCTTGGGTACGAGGACCTCCCGCCGTGCTGCCACCTCCTCGAAGAGGGCAGCAAGGCAATCATCTGAAAACCGAGGGGCACAGTGCCCCTCCTCCTGCCCTACCCTCCTGCCTGGCCTGCTCACCAGCATCGCTCTGGGGAGCCCTTCCACTGGCCGTGATTCGCAGCCTTTGAAAGGCTGCAGCAGCTTTTTAAACAGGCCGTGGGGTCGCCATTGGACTTGGCGGCCATTGTAGACCCACCGCCGCCCGCCCACTCCCGCTGTCCTTGGGAGCCGCAATTCACGCTGGCAGGCCTTAAATTGGCCCACCCGTGTAAAATGGTGGCGCAGACCCGATTGCAGACAGCGAGTGGGTCCGCTCCCGCTCCGCCCACCCGGCAGCCAGAAAATTCTGCCCTTGAAGTGTAGTTACTGTTGTGTTGTAGGCTTGGTACCTGTTATATTCTGTTGTCAACTATATTGAAGGAAAAATTAGTCGAAAATGTTTAGGTAGAGGGTAGAGGATCAAAGGAATGCGACATTGTTCTGAATTCCAATTCTTATATTTCAAAATTGTGTACTTCAAAGGTCTGTACCCATTCTACCTATTTTGAATATATGTTGTGTAAGAAATTCCTCATGGTTTACTAAAGCTTCCCTCTTGTTAAAAAAATGACATATACACCACGTAGCAAACTAATAAAGCTCACCCATTTCAAAATGATTGACTGGGGCCCCAAAAAGCTTAAAACTCAGACAACTGCTCTGGATATAAACTTTATGATCTGTGAAGACAAGGAGTTAGACTGAAAGTGCATTATGACATGGACTTGTCATTACTTAACCTGCAAATAGACCCAACATTTGATCACTTTTATTGCAGGAAAAAGGCACAATTTACAACAGTGATCAATTTAGAATTTACTGAAGGGAGCTGCAAGTGCTGAAAGCTTGAGACTTAATACCTAGTGGAGTTTGATGATGTGCCTGCTCTCGAAAATGTTCAATTTTGTCATTTGGTTAGGTGCATCTTCGTTACTTGCAGTAATTGTGCTTCGTAAGCCAAAAATCATTTAGCGTTAAAGCTATTTAAAATATGAAAAAAAATATATACAGACCTAACTATATTCCCTTTAATTGGAAAACAAATCCCAGATAATTGATTGGTGAATTGAAATTCTTTACAGTGCACTCCTATAATTATCCCAGCCGGTACTGCTTTCTATGGTCCCAATGTATTTTTTGCATTAGTCGCGAGACCCTAAAGCTTAGATTCTGATTGGTATTATTTTAATATTGGTGGTACCCCATTCAAAATAAATGGATTACCATCAGCATTCCAAGAATGCAGGTCCTAAAATCTAGTTGGAGAATCACACTGTGATGACTGCTACCACTTTAAATAAAGTTCCATACCTTTTCCACTAAATCTGGTAAATGAGATGCTTTATCAGCAAAATGTACAGTTGAGAGTGAGTGCAGAGGGCTTTAACTGCGTGTATTTGCATTTATTACTTTGACAACTTGTTTTCTGCTTGTCATCAAGCACACGGAAGAGAGTTTAGAAAATACATTCTCAAATAAACTGTAAAGCTTTATTTCTTAAAATGAGACAATAAGGTCTAATTGAGATGGAATTGTGTATCTTAACTGCTTAGTTGCTAATGGGTTCTGTGCAACTTTCATTGGAAATAATATATTTAAATCCACCATTTTGTATATGCACACAGCTCTTACCCTGTTCATCAAATATAGTCCGTCACTTTGTGTACTTACACTGAATTTTATATGCTCATCAAATGTGAGATACCAGCATCAAGCACTCTGGATGTAGCCATATTATTGATGATTTTGCATTGAAGTAAGCATTGTTATATTGTCGATCCACACCCGTAAGGAACTCAGTTTATACAAAAGCTTTGTAGCCACTAGAATGAGGAGACTTTCATCCCTTTGCAATGGAACTGAATCTAGATCCCAGAGGTGAAAAGCCTCTGTCTAACTCAACCCTTCAAATGTTGACTGTTATCAGTCTTCAGTTCTTTCAGTAGGGAAGAAAAGTTCCAGAGAAAGATGAATGTCTTGAAGTAAATTATAAATAGCAGTCCAAGCCAGAGATTCTGATGCCATAAGAAGCTGCCCAGGTGAAGTCCGTATAGGCCTGTTAATTGATCCTCTTCTTTTCCTAGCTCTTTGAAGACCTATTAATTTGTGTGTCACAAAGCCCTCAAATCCTGCACACTTTGTACTTGTCACCCACCCCATCATGGGTCAGTTGGTTTATTGTGCCACCTGAATCCCTTGGAGGCCTCAGCAGTATATGCCTGTCACCAGAGCTCCATATATGCCCAGAAGCTGTGGCAGTTTATATTTGTCACCAGAGACACCCCTCCCCCCTCCGATGCTCAGTCAGTTTATACTTGTCACCAGAGCCCTCTTAATTATATTATTGATTTAAATTCATTTACAGGTTTCCATTAGTGTTACTGTTTGTACTGAACACCAGATGGTGAATCTTTCTTTTAAAAATAAATAAATTCTTGCTGGCAAATTGGTATGTTTATTTGATCTGTGATTTTTTTTTCCCTTCAATGTGAAAATCATGTGGCATGATTTTGGATAAGGATTAAGGATGTGTGATCTGAATTTACGTTGGATCATATGACACATCCTCTGATATTTTTGCCCACTTGGATTGCAAGAAAACATAATTATCTGATGTATACTTTCTTCTGATAATTTTTATATATTATAAACAAAAACATCAGTAAAAACATTGAAATTTGATTTATCCAGTCACCGCAAACTAGTGACTCTGATTATAGACTGTGGAGGTGACATGATATTACCAGATACCAATGAGGTATTTTACAGTGGCTGTCCTGCTGTATTTAAAGCCTCACAGCAATTAAAAGCAAACCACAAGATCGGACACAAAAAATGTTAAGTTCTCAAAGGAAATTATTTTACCACACATGCAAAAATAAGTTTCTCAAAATTTTTTGGAACTTTTCCATGACCAGTTTTAAGTTTGAGGGCAATACAGATGTCATCAGCGTTTGTTTAACGTGAGGAAGTTGAACACTGCATAGTGTAGTAACCTTGCCAGTAGCTTCCTGCTATAGAGGCAGAAGTGATTGAATTCCCCACACTGTAAAATTCTGGGTAATCCTGCCATTTTAGGGAAGGTCAGCTCAACAACTGTCACACAGGAAGCATCAAAGATAGAACTGTCAATAGTGACCCACATCTGTGTGAATCCGAGGACTTTCTAATTAACTGAGGATCTGCAAATTAGAGCAGAGCTCTACTGCCATTCGCCTCCAACACTCCCCAAGTGTCGAGCTGCAGCTAATCATTACATCTAACAAACTCCGACTTTAGCAGCCTCTTAGAGACCAGATCGACTTTAAGGGAGCAAAATGTGAAATGAATGATATTGAACCCTTTCCTTAGCAACTAATTGGATCTCATGAGCTGACTCATGTGACGCTGTTTAATCCAACAATAAAAATGTAGTCCTGTGGGTGAAACAGATGCTACTACCCAACAGTTTAACCATATTAGACCAGGTTTAATCACTAGGCATTCTCATTACTTATAAGAAATGTGAGCCTGTTAATCTACAGTCTAGTGTGTCTCTGTTTAAAAGGCTATAATCTTTATTTAAGATGAAACAGGATGGTGGGATCACAATAGCAGAAGTGCAGTGTAGTATTAACCAGGATTAATTCAGATTATACTAACTAATGCCCCTTTACATTAGAGATCCAATTTGGTTTGGAGTTACATTCATTTTCACTAATTTGCCTAACTGCTGAATCAAACTTGAATCAAATACTGTTGAAACTACCTTCTGACAGATATGTTGGTCGATTTTACAGTCATGGAGTAACATGTCATTTTGAATCTAACTCATTACTGTTTGACGTAGAACGAATTGATTTTGGATTTCTTTTTCTTTTGAGTTGAACTGTCTTAAGGTAACATGCTGCCATTTACTGGCAACCCTTTCTCCAGGTGAGACAGTACAATCTTCAGATCTTTTACCTAATTGCAATTAATGCTGTTCCTCTACTTGGATGACCTACTTCCTGCTGGTCACCTTGAGCTTACGCACCCCCCCACCCCCCAGCTTTCTTTGCTCTGCCAGCAGACAATTTGTGACAAAATGGCTCTGATTGTATATTTTTAGAAACATAGCTTAGTTTACATGGCAAGGCAATATTTCCATTTCAGAGCCATATGGCCCAGGAAGCTCCCAGCATTTAACCCCAGTAATTGCCAAGTTGCCTGATTTCCCATAAGAACATAAATAAGTGCAGCAGTAGACCATTTAGCCCATCGAGCCTGCTGTACCATTCAATACGATCATGGCTGATCTTGGGCTTCAACTGCACTTTCCCACCCACTTCCCTTATCCCTTGATTTCTTGAGAGACCAAAAATCTGTCTATCCCAGCTTTAAATGTAGTATCCAAACTCTCTGGGGGTAGAGAATTCCAAAGATTCACAACCCACAATTCACAAGAATAATTTCTTCTCACCTCAGTCCTAAATAGTTGCCCCCTTATCATGAGACCATGCCCCCCTTGTTTTAGGTTCCCTGAGCAGTGGAAACAATCTCTCAGCGCCAACCCTATCAAGTCCCTTCAGAACCTGTATCTTTCAATTAGATCGCCTCTCATTCTTCTGAACTCCAGAGAATATAGGCCCAATTTACTCAGGCTCTCATCATAGGACAACAGCCTCATCCCAGGGACCAATTTAGTGAACCTTTGCTGTACTGCAAATATATCCTTCTTTAAATATGGTGACCAAAACTGCCCAGATTATTCCAGATGTGGTCTCACTAAAGCCCTGTATAATTGTAGCAATGGAACATCCACAACCCTCTGGGGTAGAGAATGCCAAACATTCACAATGCTTCGGCCTCATCTCCATCCTAAATGATCATCCCCTTATCCTGAGACTGTGGTCCTGTGTTCTAGATTTCCCAGTCAGGGAAAACAAACTCTCAGTGTCTACCCTGTCAAGCCCCTTCAGAATCTTGTATGTTTCAATGAGATCATCCCATTCTTCTAAACTCAAGAGAACATAGGCCCAATTTACTGACCCTCTCATCATAGGACAACCCTTTCATTCCAGGAACCAATCTAGTGAACATTTGGTGCACCACCTCCAATGTAATGCCGTGAGGATGCGTTGCAGCACCCATGGATTAGAGAAGGGCAAATTGGGCAAGATTCCTGCTCCTGATCACAATACAGTGATCCTTATTGAAAGTGTCTGTGCCTGGACCCTAGGTGAGGACAGGACTGGGCTTGGCTGCAACCTGCCAGCAATTGCTGCCAAGATCCATGGATAAATAATGGCTACTAAAGGAAAATGAAGAATATGGGGAAAGGTTGTTTAAAAAATGTCCTAAGGCGGCATGGCTGCAATTCTCATTTTTCATTTGTTTGATTTATCTCCAAATGGGCAGTTTTGTAGTTATTTAGCTATCTATACCAGTGCTCAATAACATCCAAGCACATCATTTCATTGGCTTGGTAGTTCCAGAGTAATTGTTTCCTAACTTGGCCCATTTTTGTCAAAATGCTTCTGTTGGTAAGTTGCTACAATTAAGCTGCCAAAGTTCAATTCTTCTAAATAAAATAAACTGTTTATTTTAATATTTATTTACCTAAACTAGAACAGTGTTGATCAATAATCATATAATCTTCTGGGTAGACAGGACTGCCAATTATTGCTGCAATTACTGGCCCAGATGAATATTTTAAATGCCATCAAAAAGAGGTGGTTATTTACTGGAGAAAGGCAAGTGCTCTCTTATTGTCAGAGTTAAGCTGCACAGATGAACCTAGAATGAGGAGCTCGGGAGATCTTAGGGAAATAGACTGATATCTCAATGAGCTTTATGTATATAAGAGGGACTACGTCTGCTGAGGGGGAAACTGGCTTTGCGTTTGGTTTGTGGGTTGTCCAACTCTGTCAAAGCAGTGATTCTTGGCACTCCACATAGCTGTAAGAATCACTGTGGAATGTAGGGAGCTGCTCTAATCACTTGATGGCTTCCTGGGCTTTTGAGACAAAGTCAGTTTATTTTGTGTGGCTATTAGTAATAAGATCAAATATGTGATCTATCATAGAATTGCAACACAGACTGTACAATGAAAGAAACTCACTGATAATCTACTGTTAGTTTCACTACTAGATTTTGGAATGTATTTACAGTAAACTTTAATAAGTGATCTCTTTTATTTCAAGCTTTCTTCCACATTGCCCAATGTTCCCAGATAAAAGGAAGGGCCAATGACCCAATTCCACGCCTTCCCCCTGATCACATGTTGGTTTCTGGCCTCTCTGTTCAGTGATTCTCCATGATGGAATGGCTAAGAGAGGAAATTCATCTCATGGGGGCATCATGCAAACTGATCATCATCCAACCAATTCTCTGCCCCATGTGGATATAGTGTGATGTGGAAGCTGAAGATATCTTTACACAGCCATGTACATCAGCTCCCACATCATCATCCTCTTTATCGCCCTTTCACCTATATGCTGTCGCAAGTAAAGTTGAGGGAGAATGACAAATATCTGACAGTGAGATACAAGGTAATAATTCAGTCTCAATTCTGCTGATGCTCATAAACCTGTTCCAGAGCTGTCAACACTAGGGGAATGTTAGGAGTGGCATTTATGAGCAGTAAGAGTGACATGGCTTGCAAACCCATTTAAACGTACGGAGCTGTGTTTATTTAGAAGACTGACATACATCAAAATAGGTTACAATTTTAAATCTAAATAAGTGTTTGACACTCGTATTGAGTGACACTTGGTGGACTGAGCTTCAGATATGCATCAGAACAGCTCGATAGAGTCTTTGCTTTGTATCTTGTTGCTAGCCATTGATTATCCTTTAGCAAAACCTAAGAAAAGTCAGGAACAAGAACATTAGAAAATTTGGCTGTTCAGTTTCCACATTAGAATTATTCAAAATAAAATTAATGTTTTTCCATCTGTTACATTCGTTGGTAGATTATTCCAGATGTTATCAGTCTCTGAGTAGTGAAGTTGTTCTTCATATTTAAAATTACTTCTCACTCATTTTCATTTGTCTCCACTGGTCCTACTTCCTTAACACATGTAATATTTTGGACTGAAAAACTTTGAACATAGACAATACATTTTATGCTTGGTTAATTTTATTTCTGTCTGTTGAAGTTTTGTTTTTACATGATATAAATCATTTGGGTTTAGTTTTGCTGGTAAAATGAAATATTTGAATGATTGCTAGCCACAGTCTTTACTGTTACAAATTCTAGTTTTGAAAGGCAAACAAAATAATTTCTCAGGTCAAAACTTTTTATTAATCCATTAATGGTGAAATAATAGAAAAAAATCCCAAAAATGGATAGCGCAAAAGCCTTTGTCGGTGTTAAGTAGTGAGTTGGTTCTACAGCGATTATCATTGCTTTCCAATCTCCTTTAATGAAGTATTAGCGAGTAAAACAGTTCTGTGGAAATGCCTTTCCTGAAAAGAATTTCGCCAACCAGTTTGATTTTTATTGCCTTACCCTATTGCATTCGACAACATTAACAAACCAAAGCAGGGTCCAAAATTTTAGATGGTAGCTTCTAATTCCATAAGGATCTGACTTATGAAACACCCCATCCTCCCATCTTGCTGGTTGTCTGGTTTGGCAAAAATGCAGTCTTATCAGGTTTTATGATTAGATCTTTCTCAATAAAATTAATATTTTTAAAATGATGTATCTCAAAATATGTGATTTAGAAGATAGTACTGTAAATTCCGACCGTAAGCATCATGTCAGGACATGCCATGAAAAGTTAACTGGAATTAGTCTTATACTTACACAGGAATAATTTATGACAGCAATAACTAGATGAGGAACAAACTGAGATGTTTTTCATAATTTTCCTTTGGGAGATTAATTCAGTATGCATAATTTTTAAAGTAACATATAAATTGCAATATGTGGAACTTTTAATGTTTAAATATTTAATTGGTGAATAAGAAACTTAGTGTGCTCTAAAAGACAATTTTTGAGCTTGGTAAATAAAATAGTGAAAGTGTGATAGCTGTTTAAGGGCTGTTTGCTTTTTTTCCAGTTTAATTGTCATACACTGCTAGATAGGCTGAATTGTCCTGACAAGCCCAAATTTTTTGAGGCAACTCTTAGAAAATGGCTATTTTTGCAGTCTCTTTGTTGCGTGAGTAGTGCAATTCGTCGAATGGTTTGAATTGGAATAATGAGAAGCGTGATCCCCAAGTAAAAAAATCACAATCTAATCTGTAGCACCACTAGTTGTTCTCCATTACTGCAGTAGTAATGTGATTTTTTAAATATATGTGCTGGAGCTTAAATCTCTGGGCACCATGTTAATGAATTATTTTAAATGTCTGCCATAAAATCGTGCAGACAAGAATTTAATGCAAATGTGTTAACCAGTCTGCTAAAAATAGCGCATAGAAGTAAATCTCAGAGTCAAAGTTTATAAGCCATCTATCCAGGCACTTGGCAATATCACTGTACCCTTCAAAACATCACAGGGACAGAACCTCAAAAATCTCTTACAAGACGGGCAGTGTTATTTTCAATGTGCGCAGGATTGGTAACTCAAGTGACTTAAACCTTTAATTCTCAATCAGATGGGAATAACTGAACTTGCCTGACTTGGACAACAAGTCCGTGTGTATGATCAGAAAGCAGCTTTCACATTTGCTGGGGAGAACTCTGACTCAGGCTGCCCTTTGCTCCTCAATTCTTCTCTCCAGCTCCAAGCAAGGAAATTGGATTTCTGTGCCAGCAATCTGGGTACAAATTGCACTCGTTTTCCAAACTGAAGTTACGGCTTAAGTTTCTGTTCAAACTTATTTGCATAATCACAAATATAAAATCTCCCATGAACAAGTGCAATTGGGCTGTGTTTTAGAACATAATAGTATTTTTTCCCATTGCATTTAAAAATGTTCCTTGATATAATCAAGAGTGATACCTGGCGCAGTTTTATTGATAAAGTGGATTTGGGTTTATCACAAAAAAATAAGCATTTTTAGTAAGTATCCAGGTCACCACCTTTGATAATTGGATTTTAAGTAATTGAAAATTACTTCTTAAAAAAACTATATAGAACCATTTTGTAATTTCATTGGTGTACACTGGTCAATTTCTTAAATATTTTTAATACTGAAAGTAATTTATAAGGTGCCTACCTATAGCATTTATGCACCACAAAAAACTGCTTAATTTGAAGGACTGCAAACTGGTGCGATTAGAGGAAACTCACTATGCTCATTAAATTGATCTGGGGGCATTGTCAGTTTGTGGATGGCACAGATTTCCAGAAGAATGTTTCTTTAAACCAACTTAATAGAATAAGTAAACTCGATTTCATTGGGCATAATTAGTGCTTGAAATGCCTCAATCTTTTACTCTGATTTGGCTAATTTCAGATGAATTGTGCCGATCAAACTAGCACAACCTAGCAGAAACTCTACCTCCCTTGTGTTTAGCTTTCTAGGTTCAGAAAAATATTTTGTCTGTTGGCAAACTTTCACATCCTGACACCTTTGTTGTAAAACTCCTACTGATAGGTTGGCATGTATACGCTCTTTAATGGCATTAATCTCTGATCTAGCACAGATTACATTTGGTTCTTGCAATTGTATTGAAGAGTCCCCTGAAAGTGCTTCTTATCGCACGATCCTGACCAAGCGGGGTGGCAAGAGAGGCCCTACAATTGACTTCAGTGCCCTTGGGTAAGGAGGAAAAATATTGGTCACTTTCTGCCGCATTGCTTCAGTTGGAAAAGTAATGTTTGTGTGGACGTTGGATGAGGGCAACCACAGGTCCAGCTGTGATGCAACCCACAGTTGAATACCTTGCCAATACTCTCTCTTTAGGTTGACGTTTGGAGAAAGGTTCCTTGGCTGTGAGGCAGGATGGCACCCGTAGAACCAATGTATCAACGTATATCATAAAAGAGAGGAAGGAGAAAAGGAGAAACAAAAAATGGAAAAAAAGAAAAATGGACAGAACACACTTTGGAGAAGAGCACCTTCTCTAATGATAATGCTTTATTATGAGCAAGTTTATAATAGCAAATAATTCTAATTTTAATGGAATCCATCCACACCCAGCTTGTGGAGAGATTATGATAATCTTCAGAGTGCAAGATGGTTAGCCAAATGTTTCTGTGATATAAAAAATTCAGTAGGAGGGGTTACAGCAAAATTAACCTGCTTCACAGGCACCTGGCATTCTAGGTATTCTTTTTCTGTTTTAGGAACAGAGCCCAGTAGGAAAAAGTAGATTTTTAAAATTCTTGTTACGAAAGCAGTTTGTAATAAATTCAAATAGATTTAAATGCAAAAGAGCGATTTATCTTTAGTAGTGAATGGATGTGAGAAAACAAAGTGGCAGAACAATGTTTAATGGAAAGATAGGTATTTCAAGGTAAGGAACCTTAATGCCATGCCCCATTCTCTACATTAGCAGGATTATTGACTGGATTGTGCTCTGTATCGTCCCCATTAGCAAGATTATTGCTAAGAACCTTCTTGGGACACACACTGGAGGTTATGGCAGGAATGCCAGCCTGAAGTTAACTGTAATGGACAGATGAAACTCAACGACATCCTTTAATAAACAGGGGATTTGAGAGAGATGCTACTCCCATTGAGGTTAGAATGATCATGTATTCGGCTGTTTGAATTAAATGCTTACTGGAATTTGGGGACATTTTTCATACGATGAAGGCTGGGCCAGTAGTGCAGCTAAGTAACAAAGTAGTTGAGTGAGGGTGAGGAATGAACAAATATAATGTATAAAATCCAGTAATACCATTGTGTTTAATTTCTAGTTGTGCCAGGTTTCCAACAATGAGAAATAAATATGTACAATTTCTAAACAATGGGACAATGTGTTTCACAACACCACTAGCAAAAAAAGTGTTTCCAAGTTATTCAGTTCCCAGAGTGCCACTGGTAGGACCTGAATCCCTTCCACTGAAGGTTTTCTTTTTACTATGCCTTTTCTCTTGCTGGTTTGCTGAATGAAATACATGAATCTGGCAGGGAGTGTAATAACATATGATGCATGAGAAGCTGAAGGGGGCAGGTTGGGGGGGCGGTGGCGTAGTTGTGGGAGATTCCTTTTTGGGGACCCTTTTAAGGCGTAGAACTGGAGCATTAGTGAAATAAAAAAAGGGGTCTTCCTTGTTTTTGTGACTGTGATGTGATTCTGAAACTTCAGAGTTTCATAAAGTCTTTTCAATTTGCCTCTACTAATCTAGCATCCATATCATGGAAAGTGTTGTAATATTCCACAGTCTGGTTTGATTTAGGTTAGTTGGTTCTTGAGCCTTTGTGGTCCATAATAATATGCTAATCAGAAAGTAAGTCAAATTAATATAATTTTGTAACTTATTTAATGGACTAATGATGAACTATGTGTGAGTTTAGTTTTGGTATGTTGATACTGATAGTGTGCCATTGATGACAGGAATCTGATACTCCTACCCGTGATTGGCAAGCTGTAACATGAAACATGTTGACTGTATTGGCGGGTAACGGGAGTCAGGAAAATTCCTAGCTTGGCCTGCACCCCTTAGGAGAAAGTGCCAGGAAGGATGGGATTTTCATTCTGAGGGCAGTAGTGGGGGGGTTGGTGGGAGTGCAGGCTGCTGACACGGAAAAGGTATGGAGGCAGCCACAGGGGCTGCCGGTGCGGAGGCGGGCTGTTTAAAAAGGCCCGCCTCGGTGCTGTGAGGCTTCATCCTGGTTATAATAAAAACAGGCCCTCCACCCTCATCTCCTCACCTCCCACACATGCCCTGTGCCTTCCCCATGCCAGGTATGCCCCCCCAATGAATCCCTGTGGCCCTCATGCCACCCATGCCAAGTTATGGCTCTTCTATGCCCATTCACCCACTATACACTGTTTAGAACCAATTAACCCTATAGTGACAATAGGATGTATTTTTTAAAAACCCTTAAAGTTATTAATTGATAACTTGACAATTTATTTAAAAATAACTCCTTTTTATTACAGTCCAATAAAACTGCCAATCATCCAGATCCTTTAAAGTATCAACAGATGAAACTGCAAGTGCCTGAAATCTCTTTATTGTGTAAATAGACATTGTGCAATTGACAGCATAGATCAGAGAGCCAGAGTTGTCAATCAAGTAGTGTTTTCCATGGGGCTCAGGTGTTTCAACATGGGTTGCTGGGTTTTCAACCAAGCCTTATCGTGTATTCTTGGCTGAGAGCCCAGACATCCATACTGAAATAGCTGAGCCCGAGGGAAAACGTTACTTGATTGACAGCCTTGGCTCTCTGATCTAAGCTGTCAATTGCACACTGTTTATTGACACAAGATAAAGAGGTTGCAAGTGCATGCATTTTCAGCAATTGGTACTTTGAAGGGTCTGGATAATTAACACTTTTATTGGACTGTAGTAAAAAGGAATTTTCTTTTAAGAAAGTGAAAACTTATCAATGAATTACTTTTGAAAAGCCTTTTTTTATACATCCTATTATCATTATAGGGTTCATTGGTCCTATCCAGTGTTTAGTGGATGAAAAGGCATGGAAATGATATAGCTTGGCATGGGTGGCATGAGGGGCCATAGGGCTTGGTAGGGGGCATACTCTGGAATGGAGGACATGAGGGGTTGGTTGAGGGTATACCTTGGCATAGGGGCCACGAGGAGGACCTTTTGAACTTGCCTTGCAAAAGGTTCCCTCATGCAGACTATGGTTCACAACACCTCTTGAGGTGCCATGAACCATGATTCTTTGAAAAGATGGTTCGACTCCATGAAAATTGCAGAGAACTAGGACATGCCTACCCCTGTCCCTGCAATAGAGTCGGCTAGGTTGGGAATGCAGGGTGTGGACTTGCAACCTGAACCAGCCCTGTTGACGATCAGAAACCCTGGGAATGGGGTCGGGAATCCTGGAATTGGGCCTCTGCCACCATTTTCAACCTTTCATGTAATCTCCTCAACTCCATGAAAATCCAACCCTATGCCTAAATTGTGCCAAAAGACCAGCTTTCATGGGATCGAGTGCAAAGGGTTGGAATATAAGTGCTGCTTTCTTTTGGCTCTTCCAGAGGACCACAAAACGCACAAAGGCACTAAAAAAAAGGATAGTCGCATTGAACATTTCAATGTCAGACATATACGTATGTTGCATTAATAGTACAGCATAATGTGTAATACAATACTTTGATGGAAAATCTCATGGTAAGATATAAATGTGCAGTACCTTTGGTGTTTAAGGTTTATTTCATTTCGATGAATATGTAGGCAGTGAGTAGCTATTAACCACATGATGGTTGGAAATTTGACTTGTTGGTTGATGACCATTGGTTTGCTGTGATACTGCAGTTCAGATGTTTGCCTCATTACCCAATTAAATGGCTTTAAATTGAACTGGATGCCAAGAGCGTTGGAGGTCTGTACTCAGGTTATATTTGAGCCAAAGCTCAAATATATACATGCCTTTAAAATTATTTAGAAGTGTAATGAATTACCTAAGGATTAGTGAAAAATATCAGTACCGCTTTTAAGTAACTCACCCTTCCCCTCCATAGCTCAATCACAGCAGTGATATTGACAGGACTAATAGAGAGGCTTATGACCAAAGTTGTTTCACTCTCCTGCCAGAAAAGAGAAGCACAATGGTATATCCCAACCAGCCTGTTTCTGGCTGCACACTTTTAAAACTACAAATACAGTATTAATGTTGAAGGAAACTTCAGAGTTTAAACTTGAGGCTGCTTCAAACAGCCAATGTGGGACCTTTATGGCTTTAAGACAGCAAATTCTTAAGAGGGTATGATAAACGTTTCCATAGAGCAAAGGACAAATATGGTACTGGAGCCACTAAAGCACTGAGTGCAGTGGAGATGCTGTAAATATGTTTGACATGAAAAAAAATAAACTCTGGTGATTAACAAGCTAGAAATCTTTGCTTTCTAATACTAGTTATTAGTTTCTTAGCAGTTCTTCACTGTTGTAATGTTTCCATTCAATCACTGGCTTTTTATTGAAATTATGATTGTACTGATTGCACAATTTTTTATACCCTGCTTTTGCATGTAAATAGCACTGTCATTTTCTTGATCTAACCCCTATGATCAGACTCGGAGAAAGGAGAAGGTCACATTCAGTGTTTGTAAGCCCACTAGCTTCTCAATTCAGTCAAATTCATGCAGATGAAATTCATACTGCCCATGTGAATTTGTCAATTGGATGATTACATATTAAACCTTTTTTTCCATTTAAATACAGACAGTCACATTTAATCAGATTGTTCATCAATGCATATCACTAATATTTATCTGAAGCTCTGCATGCTACTCTGATCCTTTCCTTTGTCTTGTAAAATATGTCACTTAATTGCAACATATTCTATTTAGTGTATATTTATATTCATGGATGTAGCTAGTTCTATACCATTTTATTTTACAATGTTTTTCTGTGTAATAAGACAGAGAATATTGCAATTTGAATCTGAACCATTTTATCTTTTTCACTACTAAAGACAACATTCAGCTGCCTCCTACTGTAGCCTCTAATCCCATAAAAATGCCAAATGGCATCAATATTGTATCATAATAGAAAACACTCAGGCTCTAGCTAATAATTTCATGGTAGCAGTATAGATTGAATGAAGATATTCACAGAAAATCCCATGGTAGGATATAAATGTGCAGTAACTTTAGTGTTAAAGCTCATTTCTTCTTGTCGAACACCTAGCCAGTGAGTAGCCATTAACCAGATCATGGTTTGGAAAATGACTTGTTGGTTTATCAAATGGATACAAGGGAGTATCCTGGTTCCCAGTGATATTGCTGTTAACATGTTTGCATATTACCTGATGACATGGCCTTCAATTTGAGCTGCAAATTTGAGTCCCACACTCGTTTTGGAGAGACTTTTGCCAGTTCTTGGTCGTGCTGCTAAGAGGGAAAGCCAAAGTAGTCAGAAAGCCTGGATAAACACAACAAGCCTAGGCCACTTTATAAAAACATGCAGATATATTCTCTTCCGCTTTTGCCAGATAAGCTCTGCCTTCCCTTACCAGATGTTGAAGCTGACAAGGCGTTCAGAAGTCTTGTCCTCTTCTTCTGTTGCTACTCTTACACTGGGTGCTAAGCAGAGCATGGGAGGAACCTTCCCTACTGAAGTATTTTATTTTTCACAACTTCTTTCCTTTGGGAAGGCTGAGCACTTTTGATGAAGACATCATCATATGGGGAATGGCGAAGGGGAGGGGGAGTGCAAACTGCATCCCAGTACTCTATTGTGTATATTACTGTGCTAGCGTGCTGTGGGATAACCAACCATCACCAAGTGTAAAACCCAAAAACAAAATAATTATTTCATTGTTTTTCTTTTTATTTCTGCCAAGTGTGAATTATAAGGCCAAAATTATGGTCTGCTCTGGGATTTGAATTGGGACAAGCCAGTACCCAAAGGCCTGCCTTATAATTTTGTTGGGCCCTCAGTAGGCATCAGAGAAGTGTGGCAATCATCCCATTTGTTTGTGCTGGATTCAATCTGAAACCCCAAAGCTATTGGGACATAAACTCTAGAGCACTTCTTGCCAGCGAAGCATGGAGTACCAATCACATCAAAATCAGGTGCACAACTCAATTACTTTCTCTTTCGGGAAGTAGGAACCACGTTGAAAGATGTAATATTAGAGGTTGCAATCCCAGCACTTGTTTTTTCTCTGTCTAATCTGCTTGTTGGCAAGATGGGGTTTCAGATCAGAAGATTTCAGCCCTATGTGGTTGCAATGTACCCCTTTTAGCCACTGGAGGTCACCAGAGTATTTATAGAGCTCACTAGCAGTATCTAGTGGAAAGTCTTGAACATGACAAAACTTGTACCTGAGTGGGCCTGGACCTGTACAATATGTCCATGGAGCTAAATATTTGGACACAGTTATTTCCTGGTCCTCATCAACACATGGAAATAACAAAATAGGAGGTATGCTTTCATTCTGTGGCCACATTACCGATCAATCCCTCATGTTGTAGTTTCCTCTAGACATTTTCCATTTACTTTGTTCAAGAAGTGTTTAATGAAAATGAGATGTGTTTTGACAGACTGCTAAGAACTGGCCTTATCTACAGTTTCAGACTCTGCACATTGGCTAAAATATCAAAAAGTTCAACAGAGAACTTCTTTAAAGATATCACAATAAAAGGAAATGTAAATAGATTGGGTGTTTTTGAGGATGTGTCTCTTTTTTCCCCAATTTGTTTCACTTGTTTAAAAGATGAATTCCAGATTATGTATAGTATGTAATCCTATAAGAGAGAATCTTTAAAAAAGCTGGGTAAATATAATAAGATTATGTCTTCATTGTGTTTCAAATTGTGGGTCAAATGAAATGCCATTTAAAGATGATTATTCCTTCAGACAATTATTTTGATTTTTGAAATGGAGTTATTGTTTACTGCACATCAGAATGTGTTATTAAGCAAAGAATTGTGTGATAAAATATACAGAGAAAGGCACTGGTTTAGGATGTTGTAGCATGCTGTGAAGTGATATAAATGGATTTAGTGCTAAAATACATGCTTTCACTCTAGGCAATAAAGCATTGAAATATCTTATAGTACATGTTATCTGAAAGGACCAGTGTTTGGGCTCTGCTCATCTGACAACAAACACTTCTACATACATGTCCTAGATACTGATGTACCCAGAACGTTTACTGGCCAAAATTTATGTTGAAATTTTCAAATGTTTAAAAAACAAAATATAATAAAATCATAACAGACTATGGGATAGAAATTCAATTCTGTTTTGCTCAAATTTCTGGCATGAAATTGCCATTCCAATTTCTAATTTTGTGGTGCAATGGCAGATTTGGAAGTGCACATGAATTACAATAGCTGCCAAATAGGTAAAATGATCCTTAGACACCCTGGATGTTGACAGAAATGAGAGCTGACTTTTGGCTGAAGCTGCACCCTGTCACACTGCTGGCAGAAGCTAGAGTTTTCTTAAGCATCCTCAGCAAAGCGTCTAGTCAGATCTGGCGGAGTCCTGCAGTATAACCCCAAGAGAATCTCCAGATTAGTAATAGTTTGCTGCATGCTACACAGCTGTGCTATTTCCGAGGGGACATAACTTGCAGGTCCCACAAGAGCAAATAGTGGCGGAGAATAATGAAAAAAGGGACAAGGAAGAAGAGGATGATGTGGAAGACCAAGGTCGAGCCTGCAGCTGCCAGACAAATGATTGAGGAGAAATTCTCTTAAGCAAACCCTCCCTCCAACACACCGACATTCTCACCTCCTATCTGACCCACTCCTCCTACCTACCTTCTGGAGGCCTTCCAACACTATTATCTCCTGGGTCTTCCTTACATAACTTACAAATAAGGAGCAATATGTGGCTTTGCCAAATTTTACTTTCTAATGTTAACATGAAATTACCCTAAAGCAATCCCTTAATGCCTGTTGTCTGTGCTCATTTATCTATACTAGTGCTCCTACGTGGAGTTTTGTGTGCCACTGGAGCCTGGGATGTTGAAGATGGCTGATCATCCACTGAGGGCTGCGGTGGGTGACCTCAAGCAGCTCTAGCTTTTGAGCACCTGACTGCAAACTGCTATATCTTGGCTGGAATAGTCTCATCCAACTGGCAGTGAAACCAATATGGGCACTGGGTCAGAGTCTGTAGGGGAGCAGGTATGCTGTCATCCTGAGTGGGCAGCATGTCTTTCCCATGGAGCCAATGCCACAGGCATAGGGCTGTGCCTCTACGCTACCTTTGCTTTGCATGAAGGATTGAGTTGTTGCTCTGAAAGCCCTTTTTAATGCTCTCCCTCCTCCTATCCATACTGTTCTTTGTGGATTGAAAGCTTAAGTAGTTGCTAGTACTCAGAGCTACCACAGCAGCAGCATGAGCTCTTAACAAGATTGTTAGAGCTGTCACCAGAGATTCAATTGTGGATCTCACTCCAGTGCCCATGGTTGACTTTATGGACTCAATACAACAACAGGCCTACCCCACACAAGCTTAGAGCTGGACTTCTTCATGCCCATTGTGTACAAGTACCCTGGCACGCTGCTCAATGCACTTAAAAGTCCTGGGCTTGGTGTAGATTCATCATTAATATAAACTCTGCCTTTTAGATCTTTGTCTGTTCTGCAGCAGAGCTAGGATGGAAACCTCTATGACAATCTGATCCCTGGGTCACCCTATTCCCCTGCCCATGCTCCTATGGCCCAATGCTTGGTGAGTCTCTTAATGCAGACCTTTCTTACTTAACCTCTAAAGTATGTGTAGTGCCAGTCTCTGAGCTAGTGCTTGCTAAGATAAGGTTGAGTGATGCTGTGTTAATATGAGTGTTACCATCTTACAGCTATTCTTGTTCTTGGCACTCTACATTATCTTCACCTAAAAGGGAAGAGAGGAAGGAGAATTGGCCTTTTAGTGTCAAGGACAAGCAGGCAGATGAGTGGCTGCTGAAACAACTGCATTTTGTCAGACATAATAGGTGAGGGTGAGATTTCCATGAGAAGGGACAGTGTGCAAGATAGCCAAGGACCCTGCATGATGCATCCCCCAGCTTCGCTAATGGCTATGTCTCTGACCTGACCTGCCCCTACAGTAATCTCTATGACAACCCCCTCAACTAGGAAGAGGACTTGAATGGACACCTGCTCTCCTCCTGACCTCACCTCCTTCCTGCTATTGCTTGAGCTTGCCTGCAAGAGAGCAGGGAGAGTATCAATGGTGGCCTAGTGAAATGCTTTGACGATGTGCACACCAAGATAGAACAGTAGTGCTGGGATGTGAAGGATGACGGAATGGAAGGAGCTTAAGGCAATAACAATGGGGAGAGTAGGAAGAGACAAGGTGTGGTATGAGGAGCAGAAGGTGATGCAGTGAAGTATGATTGGAGGAGAGCGCTGGTAAGCCATGAAGGGAATGGTTGTGAGTGCTGAGTCTTCAGGTAGTTCAGGGTTATGCAGAGAGTGAGGAGTTAAAAGCTTTACCTTAGCCACTTTGGCCATAGATCTGGCTGCAATGGTAGTACTGGCACTGACCCACTCTGCCATGTGTGCCCACTCCTTCCACCTAGCTTGGTGGATATCTTCCTGTTGCCTGGTGGGAAGAGAAAACCCCTCATTCTGGTGACCTCCTCATTGAGACTTGAAATGCTGCATCTGAGAAGTATGGGGCCCTGGAAGCTACTCTTTGACCTTCCATGTTTTGAAGTTGCCTTCCAGTTGCTCACAACCAAAGTCCAACTACTTTTAAGAGATGCAGGCTTCATTTTAAACACTATCAGGAATGCCTGATATCCCCCGCTCCCCAATCCCCAATCAGTTATTATGGCATTATGTTCAATGTTCTTGATTGGAGACAATTTTAATTCTGCCCAAACAAATCGGTTATGCCTGAGTTAAAATATTGCTCATTATGTATGGTGGACTGAAGGCCTTTCAATTAGACAAGCTGCCAATCAGTGATGCTCGTAGTATTGGTAGCCTCCTTTTAAAAAAAAAATTCTTTCACGGGACGTGGGCATCGCTGGCTAGGCCAGAATTTTTGCTGCCCATCCTTAATTGCCCCTAAGAATGTGGTGGTGATTTGCCTCCTTGAACCGCTGCAGTCCGTGTGGTGTAAGTACACTCAGAGTGCTGTTTGGGAAGGAGTTCCAGGAATTTGACCCAGAGGCAATGAAGGAACACAATATGGTTCCAAGTCAGGTTGGTGTGTGGCTTGAAGGGGAACTTGCAGGTGGTTGTGCCCTTGCCCTTCTAGGTGGTAGAGATTGTGGGTTTGGAAGGTGCTGTCGAAAGAGCCTTGGTGTGTTGCTGCAATGTATCTTGTAGATGGTACACACTGCTGCCACTGTGCATTGGTGGTGGAGGGAGTGGATGTTGAAGGTGGTGGATGGTTGCTTTGTCCTGGATGATATTGAGCTTCTTGAGTGTTGTTGGGGGCTGCACTCATCCAGACAAGTGGAGAGTATCCATCACACTCCTAACTTGTGCCTCGTAGATGCTGGACAGGCTTTGGGGAGTCAGGAGGTGAGTTACTATCTGCAGAATTCCCAGCCTCTGGCCTGCTCTTGTAGCCACTTAGGCCATGATCAATTACTGCTCCTAATTGCATCCACATAATTAGGTGTATGCTATACCCAAATAACAAATTTTAGCTCCCGTAAGTCTATTAGGATCTTTACCTACAGTATTCTTGCTTATTCCAGCAACAGTGTTACAGTTTACAAATTATGCAGGGTTTTGTGTATTTATCATGCTCAAATTTTGTTACGTATACTGTATGTTCAGTGTAGCTGTCTTTAACTAACTATAACAAGAATGAAAGTTGCCATTAATTGAAAAAAAAATTAAATATTTCATAACTAGAGCAAAATAACTGAATTAAAATGATTTTTAAAAATTTGTTCATGGGATGTGGGCATCACTGGCTAGTCCAGCATTTATTGCCCATCCCCAATTGCCCTGTTCAGAGGGAATTGCTGTGGGTCTGGAGTCACATGTAGGCCAGACCAGGTAAGGGCAGCAGATTTCCTTCCCTAAAGGGCATTAATGAACCAGATTACAACAATCAACAATGGTTTCATGGCCATCATCAGACTTTTAATTCTAGATTTTTATTGAATTCAAATTTCACCATCTGCCGTGGTGGAATTCGAACCCAGGTCCCCAGAACATTACCCTGGGTCTCTGGACTACTAGTCCAGTGACAATACCACTATACCACCACGATTTTGCAATACCAAAGCCACAGTAGTCCAGTGTGGCTTGACCAGCATTATGATCAGTTATTGTGGCATTATGTTCAATGTTCTTGATTGGAGACAATTTTAATTCTGTCCAAACAAATGGGTCATGTCTGAGTTAAAATATTGCCTATTATGTATGATGGACTGAAAGCCTTTCAATATGAACTGAAAATCTTGTGTATGCTTAAATTACATTGCAGTAAATTCTAAACCAGAACCTTTGCATCAGTGATGGAGATTGAGAACAAGGCACTTGGTGGTGAAGGGAGAGTCTAAATTCTCTGCCACTCACTCCTGGCTGGAGTTTGAATTACACACGGTGTGGTTGTCAGGGCTAGTCACTTTGCACTCTGTAGTTGTAATGCTGCAGTTGGCACTCTCTGTCATCAGTTCCATTCATTTAGTTCCTATATGGAATCTGGGTGCAAGTCTCAGAAAAAAGTCCAGCGCAGGTTTAAATATCAGCTTGATCATGCTACACACATGTAATGTAAATGGGTATCTGCTCATTATGGTGCAATTTCTAAAGGTTGGTGAGAGATGGATTTTGAAAAGATTTCTAAAGATACAGAAGTAAGAAGGTGAAGAGTTTTAGAGAGGGAATTTGATAAGGAACTCAAGATGGATGAAAATTTTGCCACCAATTGGCACAAGTAGCATTTGATTCTTTTAGGAAATCCTACTTTTAAAATATATTTCTAGGCAATTTTAAAGATGTGAAAAGGATAGAGTGAAAAGGATAGAGTGAAAATATCAAGACATATATCATTGGATTAATGTATAATAACAGTTATTTGTGTTTCATGTTCATTTTCCATCTGTAAGTTTGAGAGAGAGAGAGAAAAAGACTTTAAATCATTTTGCCTCAGTGCCTCTAATCATTAACAATTCATTGAGGAAATTGGGGTTCAGTTATGGTAACTTCTGTTACTGCTTGTAGCTACTCCTACCAGGAGATCTGTCAAGGCATGTCCGTCTGTCTTGCGTCATCCTTATTGTCCCTCCACTGTAGCTCGCCTGCAACCACTCCAACTATGCCTAGGTCGATCCCTCTTTCTGCGGGCCTCCACTTTTCCCCTGAGAAGAGATCTCTCTAGTTTTTCAGTTCTGATCAAATGGCTGAAATACTGACATTTTCTTTTCAGGATGTCACTTTTAGAGTTCAATTTGCAATTTCAAGCACCTCTTCACTTGTCTTATGGTCTGTATATGGAATTTTAAGCATACATCTTAGCATTCACACTTCAAAACGCTTCTATTTTCTTCCACAGATCTTTACTTATTGTCCAGTAGTCTGATAGCATTGACTGGTAGTTCCAATTGAGGTTTATTTTATTAATGTCTGGCCCAAAGAAATAAAATAATCTGAGGGATTCGCATAAGTAGTATAAATTATAGATCATTACCATGTTTCATAGAAAATAGTAAAATGAATAGCATTCCATCCAGACAGGTCTTATTCTGTTATCATCTATTTGGAGCCGAGTTACTGCTAGAAAATACTTATCTGAGGAATCACGTAAGGGTTTTTAGACATGAAGTTAACATTTTTATTGAAATTAATTCATATTGTTATCAGTAATATTTTTAGTTTTCAGTTCTAATTTTGTTAGAATCCACTTATGAGTAGGTTTACGAGTTATCTTAGATCCTGATTTATTCCAAATCAAGGATCACTGCAGTTTAAACGCCTGATGTCATATTGGGAGCCAACCTTCTAAGAGAAACTATGGCCATCATATTGCACTGTGGGATACTAACAAACATTTAATTTATTTTATAAACATCTGAAAATGAAGATTAGAAAAAGACTGATCCATTGAGCTTGTCTATACTCTCATGGCATAACTTTTTGATGTTCGCACCTCATTCTCAATGATTTCTCAAATGTAATTGTTTCCACCAGACTTTATAAGTTCTCAACCCGTTCTCGGGCTGGTTCAAAGCCACTTGTGAAAAATGGGATAAAGGCACTCAACTTGGAACTCAAGATCTGTTGTTTAAGTGCTTTCACCAACTAAGCCACAGCACCCATGCTCACCATCATTATCATTCCCGTCCCGTACCCTCACTGTGCCTATCTCTCTCCGGCAACCATCCTGGAAGAGGCAAAGATTTAGGAAAAAGCGCTCTGGAAAACTCCTGAAGAAAACCAAAGTTGTTATGATCTCCATAGAGACTGATAACGTTTAACTTCCTGTTAACAACTTAAAGAATAACAGGTCAAAATTTCACGTTTTAAAACTTTTACTGTAACAAATGAATAAAAGTTCTATTAACTAAATACCATTTTCATTTTGTAGACAACTTATACTTTAAACTACGGAGAGTAACATTCCCCTTTTAGACTAATCACCTGTTGCACTCTCCCCAGAATCACAGTCCTTTTGGAAACAGTCCACAATTGCTCCCAATTTCCAATGGGTTCCTGCATCTCCTTTCACTGAGTAGTAACTTTGAGTGACCATTTTCAGGCACTTGCCCCAATTTTCAGAGAGTTCCTTAAATCGACTAGCAGCAAAGCCTATTCCGATGATTCTGTTCCCGGCCATGCCAGGATGATTCTCCCAGAATCCTTAGATGGCTGCAGGATGTGTCTCTTTGATGAGAGACCATCTCCCTCCCACATCTGGCTGTGGTAGCTCGCAAAGCCAAGCAGTCTCTTCCCTCTGCTGACCACACAGAACTGCTATTGTCTGTCTGAGCTAGTCATTGATTTGTAGGAGAGCCTGTAATTTGATCTCAGCCGGTTTGACATTAGCTGCCGAGGCAAGGAGGGCCAAGATGGGGAAAGAGTGGGGGTTTGGCGTCCATCGGGAGGTCCCGAGTGCGACCGAAAAAATTCCGGGATCCTGGGACCTTTTTTCCTATTCCCTATTCCCCATGACAATGTGAAACCACTCTAGTTTTGTCTTCACGGAAGAAGATGCAAATAACTTCCCAGGAATGCTAGGGAATTGAGGATCTAGTGAGAAGGAGGAATTAAAGGAAATTGGTATTACTAAAATAACAGTGCTGGAGAAATTAAAGGCACTGAAAGACTATAAATCCCAGGGCCCGATAATCGACATCCCAGGGTACTAAAGGAGGTGGCCATGGAAATAGTGGATGCATTGGTTGTCATCTTCCAAAATTCTGTAGATCCTGGAACAGTCCCGGCAGATTGGAGGGTGGCAAATGCAATCCCACTATTTAAAAAAGGAGGGAGGGAGAAAACAGCGAATTGCAAAGTGATTAGCCTAACATCAGTAGTAGGGAAAATGCTAGAATCTGTTATAAAGGATGTGATAACAGGACACTTGGAAAATATCAATGCTAATAGACAAAGTCAACATTGACTTATGAAAGGGAAATCATGTTTGACAAACCAACTGGAGTTTTTGAGGATGTAACTAGCAGAATAGATAAGGGAGAGCCAGTGGATGTGGTATATTTGGATTTTCAGAAAGGTTTTGATAAAGTCCCACATAAGAGGTTATTGTGTAAAATTAAAGCACATGGGATTGAGGGTAATATATTGGCATGGATTGAGAATTGGTTAGCAGACAGGAAACAGAGTATAGGAATAAATGGGTCTTTTTTGGAATGGCAGGCGGAATGACCAGCGGGGTACCACAGGAATCAGTGCTTGGGCCCCAGCTATTCACAGTATATATCAACGATTTGGGAACCAAATGTAATATTTTCAAGTTTGCTGATGACACAAAACTAGGTGGGAATGTGAGTGGTCAGGAGGAAGTTAAGAGTCTTCAAGGTGATTTAGACAAGTTGAGTGAGTGGGTAAATACATGGCAGATGCATTATGACATGGATAAGTGTGAAGTTATCCATTTTGGTAGGAAAAACAGAATGGCAGAATATTATTTAAATGGTGATAGATTAGGAAATGTTGATATACAAAGGGACCTGGGTGTCCTTGTACACCAATCACTGAAAGCAAGTATACAGGTGCAGCAAGCAGTTAAGAAGGCAAATGGTATGTTGGCCTTCATTACAAGAGGACTTGAGTACAGGAGCAAGGATGTCTTATTGCAGCTATACAGGGCCTTGGTGAAACCACACCTGGAGTATTGTGTGCAGTTTTGGTCTCCTTACCTAAGAAAGGATATACTTGCCATAGAGGGAGTGCAGCGAAGGTTCACCAGACTGATTCCTGGAATAGCAGGATTGTCGTATGAGGAGAGATTGGGCCGACTAGGCATGTATTCACTGGAGTTTAGAAGAATGAAAGGGGATCTCATTGAAACGTATAAAATTCTGACAGGGCTGGACAGAGTGGATGCAGGGATGATATTTCCTCTGGCTGGGGAGTTCTAGAATAAAGGGTCACAATGTCAGGACAAGGGGTGTGCCATTTAGAGCTGAGATGAGGAGAAGCTTCTTCACTCAGAGAGTGGTGAACCTGTAGAATTCTCTACCACAGAGGGATGTGGAGGCTAAATCCCTGAATATATTTAGAAAGGAAATAGATAGACTTCTAGACTCAAAGTGTCAAGGGGATGGGAAGAGAGCGGGAGTATGGTATTGAGCCATGATCATATTGAATGGCAGAGCAGGGTCGAATGGCCGAACGACCTACTCCTGATTCTGTTTTCTATGTTTCTATTTTTCTATCTAATCTTGTATCTAGGTAGAAATGCTAATTAGCCATCTTTGTTCTCAACCCCCTTTCATCTTGGAAGTAAACGGACAGTTTACAGCACAGTTTATAACTTGGTACCTTCAACACCTTTCTGGGATTTCGGAAGACTCAGAGCCTACTCATGGTAAACACAGACACTGCTGCCATTGTCTCCAAGCATAAATATCTTCCACCTTCTTCTCAGTGAAACAATCTAAGCCTTCCTTTGATCCCTAACAATCAAACCACCCAGGCTGACTGCCAGGCAGACTCTGGAGCAAGTCACATGACACCCTTCAATTACCCTAAATTTAAAACTACAGCCCCAAAATGTAATTTTATAAACCTCATAATTGTAACAAAATTTCTTCTCCAATGCCACCTGCCTTCTGTGTGAGGTTATGTTGGGCACACTTGAGAACTTTTAATGCTGCAGCAGGCTAACACTCACTCCATGTGCTCGACTTGTTTCAGAGGTCACTGACTGTGAAAGGAAGCACCTCCTCACTCTTAACCAGGCTTTGTGGTGATGTAACTTATTCTTATGTCCCCGGTCCTTCACAATCTTCGTAGCTTGATAACCAATCCACAGAGACTGAATGTAGTCCTTTCATTATTTTGAAGACCTCAATCAAATCTCCAATAAATGAGTCAGTGTCCCCATTAATGTAACAGGGAAAGAAATTTCAAATACATTAAGCTTTCTTCACTGTTGTTGGGTCAAAATCCTGGAATTTTCTCCTGAACAGCATTGTAGAGGTACCTACACTACATGGGCTGCAACAGCTCAAGAAGGCAGCTGACCAGCACCACTCATTGGTAATTAGGAATGAGTAGCAAATGCTGGCCTTGCCAATGATGCTCACATCCCATGAATGAATAAAAAATATACTTTCATCAGCTAGTGCTACATAATGTAATTTGTGAGTCTACCTTCATCATGGAGCGTCATCTTCTGTTATACACTTCTATTTATATATTTATATAGATGTGTAGCTATTTCTCTTTCCTTTGATTAGAGCATACTATACTTGCAAAACAGTTGGATCACACTACTTTTTCCTCTTCAGATTCATGGGCGAAGTATTGCTCATTCTGTGTAATATAATCTCCTTACAATTCCAATCAATTGTTTACTTATTTCAATAGGAATTAGATACACAGCTCCCTGATGGCCCTGTTGGTAATTATATTCTGCAGATGAGCCATACAGATGAGCAGATTACAGGTTCAATATCTGCTCTGCACTGAGTTGTTTGCTTGCAGGTAGTCAGCAGTGGGGATGCTGTTAGAGACTTCTGCAGCCTTGGATTGATGGAGGTGAACGTTTGGCTAGAGTTCTGGCCAGCACTCACTGCCTTGACTCATATGAGAAATTGCTAGCTGGATGAGATCCTAGAGGGTGATCACTGTTTGTACTGTTTTGTGTTCAAAGACTGCAGTGCAAATGGTATGCAATTGTACGCCTATATTGAACTCATCTAAGATGGTGGCTTACAGAACTTCCCTCATGGCAGAGGTTACATGACTACAGCAAGCTAGACAGGACATGTAGTGCTGTTACATTTCAAAACCCAAATGTCCTCCCTTTTAATAACGAACAAAAGACACAAACATCCCCCTTTTCCTAATGAACAAAAGGCAAATTTGCATGCACGATCATGTGTAACTGTGAGTTACCAAAGTTACCCACTATACTCACATTGTTCTCATTCTTTAACAACTGTTTGTTTTACCAGTCAGTCTCTGCACCCGTATTCCATACATAGTCTTTAAATCGTGCAGATCTCTTAATGGTATGCGTGTGTTTTGTCATTGGCTGTTCACCTGGATGATGTTCCCTCTCTGGGGAGTGTCATTCCTGTGGTACCAGTTGTTCCATTTCCATTGTTGGGGACACATGGACCTCTGAGATTGATGGTCGTTTTGTAATCAGTACAGCTGGTGAGATCCTTTCTCCCTGACCGGCTGATTGCTGTGAAGGAACAGCTTTGCTGGTTGTGCGTATATGCCTGTGGTTGCGGCTGTATATTTGATTGTTCACTTCCACCGCGTATGGTCACAATGATAACTTCTCTATGCATGTCCCAAATTTCCACGTGGGCTGACTTCTGTTGAGAGCGTTGACTGTTTGCACCCTGACTGGCACTCCAATGCTCAGCTCTGGCAATGGTTTGGCTGTCTTGTTAAACTGAAGCTTGGCTTTCTGCTATTTCACCTTGATTTTTTTCAGTCACGCCTGTTACTACTTCTGGTTTCAGTAGCTTTTTTGCTATTGGAGTAGTAGTTTGGGTGCGGTGTAACATTAGTCTTTGGACTGGACTACTTTCCATGCCTTTAGTTGGTGCGTTTCTCCAATCGAGGATTGCTTTGTGTACATCTGTTTTAGATTTGCTTGATTTCTCGATGGTTCCTTTGGTGATTTTCACTACCACCTCAGCCTTTCCATTCAACTGGGGATAGTGCGGAGATGATGTATAGTGTTCAAATGCTTCAGTTTTGGCTTGCCATGTTGAGGTACTTCACACAGGTCTTTGAAGGTCATTGGTCATTATGTTGCATGATGTACCAGTGTCTATCTGACACTTCTTGTTCACTTGATACTCTCCTGCGGTCATCATTGTAACAGTTACAAGCCATTTTTCATCTACAGACTTGATGGAACCAACCTGTTGTGTCATATATAGTGCGTCACCAGACTCTTCTGCTGATATCTCTTCAATGGCCATCTATATAGGCTTGTTTTGCTTCTTTCTGGCCAAACACTTTATGAAATGATTTTGTTTCTTGTAGTTAAAATACTACCTACCTCATGCTGGGTAATCCTTCTTTTCCTTTGTATGATGTCATCTGCAGTATTTGTATCCTTCCCTTTGTCCGTGATTATTCTGCTCTTTCAGCCTGGAATCTCTCTCAGCATAATGTATCTCCTGGTGTGCTCTGCCATACATATGCTCTAACTGACGTTTTACAAGCTCTGCACTTCTACACATGTTTATCACTTTCCTGAACATAAATTTCTCCTCTTTCAGTAGACTTGCTGTCACTGAGGGGTCTCGTAGGCCTATGACTATTCAGTCTTTAATCGGATAATCTCTTAGCTGTCCAAATTCACAATTCTGCAAGCTGTGTTACTACAGTCACATACTCTTCAATGGGCTCGTTTGCAGTTTGAGCTCTAGTGTTGAGTACATAGCGTATATAAGTAATGTTCACTTGTGATTCAAAGCTTGCGTTCAAGCCTTTCAAAACCTCTGTCTGTTTTCTTTGTTCATCAGTTAGATTTAGGGTGGAAAACAATTTGTAGCAGTCCCTCTCCAGCAGTGTTGCAAGCGTGGCTGTTCTTATCGGCTCTGGCTTGTTAATTAAATCTGTTGCCAGCTCATAGTTTTGCCATCGCAAATGGAAAAACTGCCTGTTCTGCCACATATCACCCTTCATTTCTACTTGAGTGGGGAGTGGAAAATTTAAAATCATGTTAACTCACCCAGTATTTTACTTGTAACCTTCAGTTTGTGTTTGCTTTTCCTTGCCTCGCTTCAGCAGATTTGAATATTTCTGTGTGCCTTTCTGAGTTGTAGCTTCTCTGCAGCATTTTCAGGGTTTCAAAACTCTGTTTTAGCTCCACTTCCAACACCGTGTTTCGAGTTCAAAGGTGGCAGTGCTTTCTCATCGTAGGTCTTTATTGAACTCATCTAAAATGGTAGCTTATAGAGCTTCCCTCGTGGCAGAGGTCACATGACTACAGCAAGCCAGATAGGACATGTATTATTGTTGCATTTCAAAACCCGAACATGTACAGCCTTTCTTCAACATGTGCCATTGACTTCAGGAGAGGAGGAAAGATAAAATAAAACATATACAATTCTTATCTTTTGCCACCTCCAAAATTGGGCAGGGCAGAATAGGTGGTTAGGGGTGTTAGGATCATGGCTTTCATTCAGGCACTTGCGCTGTTAAAAATCTTAATAACTGTTGTTTCTACATCCTGAGTCTAAGTGGATAATTTACCTTCTATTTTGATATCTAATTTACATATTAGAAATTTGCCCTAAAAAATGATAGGCAGCAAATTAAGTTGCTCTGTAGTCAGGGGGACTTAAGTAGGGGGGCAGTATCCTGAGTAGTTTGACTAGATCGACCAGATAAAAAAGAAATGTTCACAGCCATTTTGAATGGTGAGAATATATTTGACCATTTTGGCTTAGTTCAAGTTGCCTCACGGTGCTTTTTAATTTTCCATAAAATCTGGGTAGTGAGTTTCTTCAAAATTTTTTCCTTTCAATAAATGTTTCAAAATAGCAGTTGAGCCTGGTATTCAGTTGCCTTCATGCTGACATTGTTTGTTTTCTCTTGCAGGAAAGGATGAGCCGAGCAGTTACACTTGCACAACTTGCAAACAGCCATTCAATAGTGCATGGTTTCTCCTCCAACATGCCCAGAACACCCATGGATTCCGAATTTATTTGGAGACTGAGCATGGAAGTCCCTTAACCCCACGGGTTGGCATTCCTTCAGGACTTGGGGCAGACTGTGCCCCTCAACCTCCACTTCATGGACTTCACGTAGCAGACAATAGTCCTTTCAACCTGCTGAGAATGTCTGGGCCTGTCTCACGGGAAACTTCAGGGCTTGGAGAAGGCCGTTTTCCCCCTACACCTCCGTTGTTTAGTCCTCCACCCCGGCATCACCTAGACCAGCATCGAATGGATCGGCTGAGTGCTGAGGAGATGGCTATGGTGGCAGCACATCACACCAGTGCCTTTGACAGGGTACTGCGTCTTAACTCCATACCTATCGAGCCACCATCCATGGATTTCTCTAGGAGACTTAGAGAATTGGCTGGCAACACCTCCACTCCTCCATTGTCACCGAACCGGCCTAGTCCTATGCAAAGGCTATTGCAACCATTCCAGTCGAGCAACAAATCCCCATTTCTCAGCACACCACCCCTCCCAGCCCTCCAGCCCGCAGCACCTCCTGCCCAGACTGTGCTCAAGTCTAAATCCTGTGAATTCTGTGGGAAAACATTTAAGTTTCAGAGCAATTTAATAGTGCACCGCCGAAGCCACACCGGTGAGAAACCATACAAGTGCCACCTTTGTGATCACGCCTGCACTCAGGCCAGCAAATTAAAGAGGCACATGAAAACACACTTGCACAAGTCCTCACCCATGACAGTCAAGTCAGACGATGGACTTTCCACCGCAAGCTCTCCTGAACCGGGTACTAGTGACCTTGTTGGCAGTGCCAGCAGTGCCCTCAAGTCTGCAGTAGCCAAGTACAAAAGTGAAACAGATGCCAATATGATTCCAGAAAATGGGGATGAAGAGGAGGAGGAAGAGGAAGAGGAAGAAGAGGAGGAGGAGGAGGAAGAAGAGGAGGAACCTGAAAATGAAAATAGGTCTGATTTTGCCTTTGGTGTCAGTCTCGAGGGTGGGCGTCACCATGAAAACAGCTCGAGGCCTGTAGAGGAGAAGAGGTCTCTGCCTGAAGTGATGCATAGCATTGCCATGAATACAATGCAGCATTATGGTGAGGCCTTCCATCAAGTTCTTGTTGAGAAACACAAGCGGACTCATCACTCATCTGAAGCAGAAGTTCAGAGGGATACTTATGATGAAGATTCAGTTGCTGGTGAATCTGATCGCACAGATGATGGTACAGTCAACGGTAGAGGTTCCTCTCCAGGTGAATCGGCCTCTGGGGGCTTAACCAAGAAGCCTATATTGGGAAGCCCGACTTCCCTCAGCCCTTTTTCCAAACGCATTAAACTTGAGAAAGACTTTGACCTGCCATCAGCACCTTTGGCTCCCACGGACAATGTTTACTCACAGTGGCTTGCTGGTTATGCTGCCTCACGACAGATGAAAGACCCATTCCTCAGCTTTGGAGACTCCAGACAATCACCTTTTGCAACTTCATCTGAGCACTCTTCAGAAAATGGAAGTTTACGCTTTTCCACTCCTCCAGGAGAAATGGACGGTGGGATCTCAGGTCGGAGTGGCACAGGAAGTGGTGGAAGCACGCCCCACATCACTGGACCTGGTCCTGGGCGGCCCAGTTCCAAAGAGGGCAAGCGAAGTGACACGTGTGAATTTTGCGGCAAAATCTTCAAGAACTGCAGCAATCTCACAGTCCACCGGAGAAGCCACACGGGCGAGAGACCATACAAATGTGACCTGTGCAACTACGCCTGTGCCCAGAGTAGCAAGCTCACGCGACACATGAAAACGCACGGTCAGGTGGGGAAAGACGTTTACAAATGTGAAATTTGTCAGATGCCTTTTAGCGTGTATAGTACCCTCGAGAAACACATGAAAAAATGGCACAGTGAGCGCTTGTTAAATAATGATATAAAAACTGATTAGGTGTATTGATGCTCAAGTTCCCTATAGCTTTTTCTATTCTCTTGTGATCAAAACGAAGTGGAAGCTGAGGACGTAAGGAACATGTGCTTGATGCCAGCACGACTGGTTTAATGTCACTGATGAATGCATGATTTGTATCGGGGCAATACTATTGCATTTACGCAAACTTGAGCCTTTCTCTTGTGCAATAATTTACGTGTTGTGTATGTTATTGTTTTTTTTCTTTTTAGACAGCATGTATGGTATGTTCGGCAGTTTAATTCTGTCCTCAGTTGGTGTTGAGTAACTACCCTTCTCTGATCTTTTTTTGGTTTTTGAAAGAAGATTACCATGCTGCATAGTGTCCTGTAACACATATCATGTACAGTTTAGGTTGTAACATAGAGAGGGAAAACAAAAATGAGGGGAAACATTCTTCCCCATTTCTTCCTCTGTTTAACCCTCTATGGACAGACTGGAATTCGCACTGTTAAAGCCGTTTATTTCAAAAGAAAAATCTGTCCTCAAAGGGTTAATATATTAAATTAGAACATAACAATTGCTGGCCTTGACTTTTGGAGAAGAAAACAAATTTGATGAAGATGATTGGATGAATACCATTGTTTGGTTAAAGGAATAAGAATAATCTGAGTGCCTTGCATCTATTTAAACTGTATTGGTTTTCTTTCTATTCTTCAGTTCAGTGCTGGAGGAGTAGCCTTGGGTTTGTGTTGACCCAAGTGATGGTTCCACATCATGCACCTGATTGTTTTGGCTACCAGTGAGTTAACCAATTCTCAATATTGAAGCAAAATGAAAGTAACAAAACAGGAGGAAAAAATCTTGACAATTTCATTAATGTCACAGTATCCATCTGTGATCCCTAAAGTCATGCTTGGTTCATACACCACACGGCAGTTGTATAAACAAAAAGATGATACATTAATGCTCGTACCAGCTCACCCACCCACCCACCCCCAGCTTGTACTTAAATCGCACTTGACTCCGCTTGTGACTTCTATGCCCTTTCTTTAATCAGGGGTACAGAGGCTGAGCAAAAAGACAAAAGGATAAAAGACAGCTCAGATAGGACAATTAAGTGCACTGTACAATTTTCCCAGTTTACAAACATATAATTAAGGGAAAAAAACTTACTAAAATACTAAGGAAAGAAAAATGAACAGATTGTTTAGTGTCAATTTGCCAGTCATTGACTAGAATAGTGCACCTGGCTAAACTTAAAAAGAATATAAAATATAAAGAAACACGATTTAACAGCACGTCTCCTCAGTGGACGATAACGGGACTGCAGTTGATTTAGAATAAATAATCTCGCTCCTACAGTGCAAGAATTTTTGTACAGATTTTTTAAAGTATAAATGGTAAGGTTTTTTTTTAAAAAGACACTTCATTATGTTAGGGAGAACTATATTTTAGGGTTCCAGTGTCTTGGTGGTTGTCAAGACTCATACATGTTATACAGTTAGTGGATACTCTGCCTTGGATACACAGCTCTTCAGGTTGTATAAAACTCACATTGGGGAAAGGTTTAAAATTATATATATATAGTACTTAACTATAGGAAAATGCACACATGTTGATTCCTATGCTAAACACATTTATGGTCTCTACTTTTCTGTATTTCTAGAATGGTTATTTGAAATAAATGTTCACCTAGTGTAGGCACTATAGTATTTATATTGAAGCTTGTATTTTTAACTGTTGCTTGTTCTTTAAAGGTATCAATGTACCTTTTTTTGGTAGTGGAAAAAAAACACAGGCTGCCACAGTATATTTTTTTAATTTGGCAGGATAATATAGTGCGAATTATTTGTACGTTTCAACAAAAAAAACAAACAAACAAAAAAAAGTACACACCCGTGACATTGTATAGATAAAGGTCGTATAACGGCCACTTGGGGGTAACTTTAGAAAGTCACGCCAATGGTCAAAGCGAATGGTTGTACATATCTTTCCCTTCCTGCTGCCATACTGTATACAGTACTGCAAGCTAATGTTTGTTCTGTAGTGTGCTTCTGTCTCCTAACCTCTCACCTACTACATTCCAGCATCTAACTTCATATGCAGTAAATTAAATGTTTGCAGTTTTTTCATTGCCAAAAACTAAATGGTGCTTTATATTTAGATTGGGAAAATTTCATATGCAAAGCATATTAAAGCCGCTTGAGTCAATACATTTTTGTAAATGGCAATGCAGAATATTTTGTTATTGGCCTTTTCTATTCCTGTAATAAAAGCTGTTGTTGTAACTTGAAATTTATCTTTTACTATGGGATTCACTATTTATTATTGCTTATGTGCGCTGTTCAAAACGGATGCACTAAATTGATCTTTTTTCCATTTTATTTTTTAATTTTTTTCTTTGTTTAGATGACCAAAGGTCATTACAACCTGGCTTTTATTGTATTTGTTTCTGGTCTGTGTTAAGTTCAGGAGTCTATTGGAAACCACTGTCTGTGTTTTGGCAGTTGTCTGCATTATCCTGTTCACATGCCCATTTTGTCCCTTTATGAAAAAAATTAATAAAAATTTTAAAGCTAATTGGTGAACCTTGTGTGTGCTTATTTATTGCTTTCTTCATTTTTTTTAATTTTTAAATTTATTTAGTTATTTGTTTTTATATGGCATACTCCAAATAAGTAGCTTTTGCTCCAGCTAAGGTTTTTCTCTGCAGTGTCCCCTTTCTCTGACCTATATAAGTTTTGGTAGCATGCTGGAGAAAATTGCCTGTCTTCTGTAAGGGTTCAACATATCAGATAACCAGCAAATTCACAGAGTGCATATGCAGATTTGCATCCTCCATGGACCCCGGAGATATGGCTAGATTGTATAGACCATTGAAAATCCAAAATTTTTTAAGTCATATTTTATTGAAAATGAGTGAAGCATAGTATAATTCTTCGTTACTAACAAAGTTCCCAGATAGAACAATTAATTGACATCTATTTCTCTTACCTCCACCACCCAGAGTAAATTATTAATCTTAATATTTGTGCACGCTATGTATACATTTAGAGTTAATTGTTGGTCAGGTAGCAGTTGAGAATGCAGGCACTACCTGTTTAACTAAATTACACCACATCAATTGATCACTAAACTCCAAATATATGGACCTGACATGATGTGAAACAGGAAACTGTTGAGTATAGCTGCTCTACTTGCTCAGCCATTGTTGCACCTTCTGCTTATAAGACATGGGCTCAGATTTTGAGGTTATAATGTCAGCGAGCCTATCAGTATTCGCTGTCATTACAACTGTGAAATTAACAGCAAGTTCTGGTGCCCACACATGCGCAGTTAAACGTGGAAACCCAGAAGTTACTGTCAGTGATTCCCTGCACCTCCACAGGTTACATTGTTGGAGCCCCCACGGACAGCAATCTTCTAGAAATCACTGAACTGATAAGAACTTTCCCTTTCACATTATAATATCGCTGTTAAATACTCCATAAAATGTTCTAGCTTGTTAATGAGGTGTAACTGGGTTTTTAACACCATACTAAGTCATATCTTCTGCTGAAGAACCCCTCTGACCCTGGAAACTAATTTTATATTTGTATAATGTAAAGTTTTTCTATTATGATAAAATTTCATAGATTTTTAATATATTTTTTCTTAGTGTTTTTGATATTTCAGTTTCTAATATGTATGTCTCAATCTTTGTTTCACTCTGTAGAATTGATCAAAAGTGAAGGTTAATCAGTGCATTTTACTTCCTGGTTTGCTGTCTGAGAACATCTTGATGGCATCACTGTTATTGGACACCTGGAGATCCCCTTGATTTGGCACCACAAATCCACACCATAGAGATCACTAGATCTTTGTGGGCAGCTTTCTTCAAGGTCAGCGGCAAGGGCTGTCACTTTGCTGCTGACCGCAAAATCCAGGCCATTTTTTTGAAAGTTGAGACCCTGATGAGCTAAGATGGTATGATATGGTATGATACAGATAAATAGCATATACTCAAAGGATTGGTGGGTATTTACTTTATATCACGCAGGTGTAGGGAAATGCAATAACTTGTGAGTTGCAATGGGGTCACCTCTTGGTATTAAAATATATCCTGTAACTCCTTAGTAACCACCATAAGTTCTGCTTTTAACACACGTGTGTGTTCAAACATGTTTTTCGGCTTTATTCCTTTAACTATCTTAATGCAGTGACTGATGATAAGATGTGAAGCCAAAAGGTATCTTTCCAGCAGGGATTAATGGATAACAAACAGAGCGTGGATTGCACCTGGTTTGTGTAGCTCCATATTGCATAGGATAGTGCATTTTAATTACTGAGCCTGATCTAAATTGTTTTTGTAAGTTTGGATGATATCATAGCTATCAGTTAGAATTGTAGAGAGAGGAAAGGGCTGTAGCACTATGGGGATCAGAGAAGAGAGGAAAGGCTATCCCCCTGGGATTGAAGGCCAGAAGGGGAGACTGTGCTACTGTGAAATTTCCCCAGTTCCACAACTTGAATGTCGTGTAGTCCAGGTCAAATGAGAACAGCTTAATTATGTTTGAGACTGATGTTGAAATGGTGGATTGTTGTTGATCTTGATTCCAATATATGGTGCATTAACTTAAATATGTTACTTTATTAAGAAGTAAAAAAACAATTTAAGATGGTCTTAATTGAGGTCAAAGTGGGGTAACATTTCAAGCTGGGTTGTTGCTTTTCATCCCCCTCCTGTTGACTTCCCAGTCCCACATGATTTTAAATAATATTCATCATATATTCCATAAAGCCACTGATATTATCTGCTTAGTGCCAGGATTGATTAGAGATCCTAAATGAAATTAGACCCATAGGTTTGTTAAGCCTGAAACAAAGTCAAAAAGTTGAAATAAATTCAAAGTGACAAATAATTTGATATTTTATTAAAGCCAGACATTTCTTTAATTTAGTATCCACAAAATATGTATGTAAACTAACAAAAAGGAGTGAGGCAAACTCAACAACGAGTAAGCAAAATAATACCAAGAATGTCATTCTTGGTTAGGACTAGCTACTATATTACCATAAGAAAACTAAAGATTACTAATAGTTTCGGGATTTTCATACAAGGGTGTAACAAGAAGAAAGGAATATCCACATGTATGCTTTTCTTTTTAATCAATATTATAAATTAAAATATTTAATTTTGCATGTTTTGGCCATTTTCTCCCCTTTTCTGAAGGCATTTACTGTTAGGGAGTACAGTTCTGCAGGATCCCTTAAGTTCTTGCTTGAGTGACCAGGCAGTGATTGCCCACCAGCTAATTGGCCAACGAAGGCATTATAACAAGCCTGATCCTGTCCTCATCCAATGCCCACTCAGTTACATTTCCCACACGAGTCACTGGATGAGAATCAGGAGCTGGGATCCTGGTTTGCTTTCCCTTTCTAACCTGTGAGCTGTGACCAATTCTAACATTCTACTGCTACTCTGGTTGAGATCTGCTAACCAGACACAGACTGAGAATCTTACTTGCGATCTTCCAGTTTATATGGCTCAGCTATATAATGGGGGGAGGAAATTGGACGTAGCATAAAATGGGTTCCTAACAAATCAGCAGCTCATTTGCACCATATCTGATTTGTCTATTGATTTCCAATGGAACAGAAAACCAGACTTGGTGTAAAGCAGGTTGTTGATTTGCTACAAGCCTGTTTTGTGCCACTGGCAAAGACGAGATTCACCTCCCAATGTCTTTCCCAACTGACTCATCAGGGAGCCTGAAAATCTGACAATGTTTATATTAGTAAAAATATTTTGTTGCATTGAAGTTCAAAATGAAAGCTGAAGATTTTGCTAGATTTGAATACACTTAACAAATCCAAGTGAGAAATTACTTTTGGGAATATTAGCAAACGTGTAATTAAGATGTTTGTATGACTTTCCTTTGTCCACTATTATGACAGACACGTTGTTGGGTTAAAATAATTTTAAGAAAACTTACCTGGTACTACTGCAACGGTAGCTTTTAGCTTACAATTTTATTTTCTTTAGTGTTAATTATGTTTTTGCTGCAATAACTAAATATTTTCAGCATCTGGTTTGTACAGAGTTTTGACATGCAGACCAGGTATAGATTAATCTTTCCATGTTGTACAATAACTAGGGTACCATTCATTTCTGTCTTTTCAAATGGGTTCAAAAAAGAGAGATTAATGCTGGTGCACACTTCCTTTTGTTGTACCTGTTCCACTTTTTGAGAAGAGGAGTGAGTAGATAATTGCTCACTGTGCTCTTGTAAAAAGGTAGAAACCTCTGAAGTATCCCTAAGGAAGACTATTTAGACCCTACCCCGAATCGTTTATGAAACAGAAATGCAATTTACTTTTTTGTAATAATTTTCCTACTTGTGTTTAAAATCATTATGTCAAAAATATTAGATCTGTTTGTATTCAGAAATCATGCTAGACTGAAAATATAAGATTCTTGGAAGCTTTACAGATTATATTACTCTTCGTCTAAATCCCACTTATCCTTATCCAGAAAACCCCTATTTCCTGACTTTCCTCAAATGCTTGAGTAGTAGGATTGCAGCACTTGAGCAGCAGAGAAAAAAAATTACAACATATTCATTAAAAATTTAACTTTTATTAAAAAAATAGTTAATAAAAACAGCAAATTCTGGAAATACATAGCAGAACCCATAAATTATACCTAAAACATGTTTTTTTCCAAATGCTGACTGACTTGCTGTGCATTTCCATCATTTTCTGTAAATTTCAAATGTCCAGCATTCACTGAATTTTTCTTTAATATAAAAAAAAGTTTAATTTGTTTAATAAATTTTATAATTTTTTTTGACTTATCATCAGTACAATTGCTCAAGATTTAGTCCTGCCAAATGGAGGACACTGCAGCTTTAAACCTTAGTGTGCCTGCGGGCGTGTTTCTGTTGGCATCTCTTCATACACCAACAATCATATTTCAAACAAATCATTGGTGCATGCACCTTGTAGCCTAAATACTGCAAGCAAAGTGGCAAAAGGAAACAGTGGCTTTCCCGAACTGTTACACATTAATTGCATTATAAAATCGTGAACCTGTGAGGCCTTTGTGCGTTTATGTGAATTTCATGAGCAGATTTATGTGACAAGCATAACATGTTAGGCACCATTGTAAAACTATATATAAGTGTGACCCCATGTTCTCATAAATTTGGGATATATATATATTTTTTACTACATGTTACTTGAATTGTTAAAACTGCAATGTCACATTTGAATTCATCTATACATTTATAAAGCAACAGACATTTTTTTTTGCTTTGTAAAAGGAGACAGGAGGAAGCCCGGGAGCCACACCTGCAATGCTGTGCGCTATTGACTCACAAGGGACATAAAAGCCCATGTTCCCAGGTATAGAAGCTGCAGATGTCGCAGCAACTTGCTTTAAAGCGTAAGGCTACACTTGCTCTGATTAAGCTGCTATCGAGATACTTTTTAACTGGAGCAGTTTAACAAACCCAATTCCACCTTTATGTAACTGCCAGCTTTTGAAAACTGCCAAACAGATGCAAAGCTATCGGTATTAGATTGTGTGATCGTTTGGTTACGTTTTGGGCATCTTGGGCCTGCTTTATGGATATTAATTTTAGGACAAATTCTATGGTCTGTATTAGGGAAGCCAGTTTAGATAAATATCTTTGACATTTTATCTGGACTGGAATCTTTTTAAAGTATCCATGGCCAAGATTTTTAGGATGGTGGGGTTTCCATTCCCACCACTCAGAGTAGGTGGCTAAGTGCATCGCCACTGATACTGGCTACCCCACAGCCATTTACTGCTCCAAGGAGTGTTAAATAGCTGTAGGCTGGACTTCCTAGTTGGGAGGAAGTTCCGCCTCAGAGAGTTGCCAGCCAATCTGATTGACCAGCGGCTCTCTAGTCCTAGCAATGCCAGAAGCTGCAGTGGACAGGACTGGGACTGCAAGCAGTCCCCAGAGTTCAAGTCTTGGGACCCCAGAACCAGGTAGGTGTGGGGGTCTCAGGGGGAGGGGGTGGTGCAGTTGAGGCCCGGGGGGAAGCTGGTGTGTTGGTGGAGGGGCCAACGGGGAGGGAGCACGTGCAGGGGCCAGACTTTGCAGCCGGGGCTTCAAAATTGAAAAGAGGCTGTTGATGGAGGCACCACCCCACCCCACCCCCTCTCTTCGCGCCCCCCCCCCCCCCCCCCCCCCGAGGCCTGGCAGAGTCACGTTCTGGGCTTCCCTCCTGCACCTAAACTCTTCCCGCCAGCCTGAAAATTGAGGCTGTGTGGGAAACGGCCCTTAAGTTGTCATTAATTGGCCATTTAAGTGTCTCAATTTGGGAAACGGTAGGCAGGCTAGCCTGGGCATTGCCCATTCCACCATAAAATTGTAGAGAGCTTGGGGCAGGCGTTAGCCCGGTAGGGAGGCCAGCCGAGAAACTTTACAGGCTCTCCCCACCTACAAACCTGATGGCCGGGGAATGTAAAGTTCTGTCTCATGCATTGTTTAAGTTTCTATACTGCAATTTGACAGATGTTCATAGAGAAGTGTGGATTTGACCTGAAATATAATAGGGGCCCATAACTAATGTGCAAGACATGAAAGAAAGGGGGAGAGCAAAAAAGCATGAAATATGTATTTTATGAGAGGGAAATGAGGGTCTGCAGACACAATACTGAGGTAAATCTACACAGTTTATGCTCAGAAATGATTTGCTTTTCAAAATATAAATTTCAGCTTCACTTTTTTTATTGACTAAATTTTAACTAGCAATCTGGGTATAATGAATTTGAAGACGAGCATGAAGTTCTGTTAGTGTCCTGAGGAACATTCCTCTCTCAACCAATAAAATCAAAAACAGATTAACTCATCATGCCATCTCATTGCTTTTTGTGGAATCCTGTTACATGGAAAATGGCTACCTTGTCTATACAAATAACAATTACTGCACTTCAATTTAATTAAATATGTTCTAAAAAAAGTTACTCTCAGAATGTGGATGTAACTAGCAAAAGCTAGTATTTATTATCCATCCATAATTTCCCTTGCTCATCCTTTAAGAGCCAACCACATTGTTGTGGCATTGAAGTCGTATTTAGGCCAGACTAGCTAAGGTTGCCAGGTTTCCTTCCCAAAGCTGCCCATGTCCTAACTTGCACTACGTCTGTGTTTTCTGCTGCCTAGGCCCCAAACTCTGGCATTCCCTTCTTAAATATCTCCATCTCTCTCTCCTTCCTTAAGACAATCCCTAAAATGTACCTCTTTGACCAAGCTTTTGTCCCAATATCTTCTGTATATGGCTCAATGTTGAATTTTATTTGGTAACACCTCTGTGAAGTTTTACTACATTAGAGGCACTATATAAATGCAAGTTGTTGCTAAAGGACATTAGAAAATCAGTTGGATTTTTACAGCAATCAAACAGCTTTGTGGTCACTTTTGGAGGGCTTTAAGACATTTTGGAGAGATGTAATGAAGCAAATATCCCTTTCATGCAATTTTAAAAGTATTTGTAAATGTTACTATTCACCTATTTTTCTATCCTTTTAAAAGAAAAGTTATATTTTGCTTATTAACCTTACTACCAGTATGAGTGTCATCAGAGTATGGGAAAGATGGTTTATGTTATCTTTTTTTCACAGTTTCTCTGCAGCACTGTTTTCACCAGAATGATACTGGGCTAAAAGAGTTAAATTATGAGGACAGATTGCATAGACTAGGCTTGTATTCCTTTGAGTATAGAAGATTATGGATGATCCAATTGAGGTGTTTAAGGTGATTAAAGTTGATAGGGTAGATGGAGAGGAACTATTTCCTCTGGTGGGGACTCCAGAATAATGTTGCATAATCTTAAAATTAAAACTCAGCCATTCAGAGGATATGTTGCGCAACGAGTAGTGGAAATCTGAAACACTCATCCCCCCCAAAAACACTATTGAGGCTTCGTCAGTTGAAAATTTCAAAACGGATTTACATTTTGTTTTACTCTTGGATATTAAGGGATATGGAACTAAATTGTATAAATGTTAAGATACAGATTAGCTATGATCTAACTAAATGACAGAAGAAGCTTGAGGGGATGAATGGCCTGCTCCTGCTCTTGTGTCCCATGAAAAGCTTTTCTTTTGATGGTGTTTCTGAATCCCTGATACTTCAGGCAGCCTTTGTTAACATCCTGACTTCTTCATCTAGGGGTAGAACCTCCCTTAATTTTCTCGAAAAGAAAAGTGGAATAACTCTTTTCCTATCTCCTTTCTTGCTAGAATTAGTAAAGTCAGATATTTCAACTGCATGGTGACAAATTCTATTAATCTCTTCAAAGCAGTTAATGACTGCTGTGCAATAAATGGAGGATGCTCAGTCTAAAACTTGTTTTCGCTATGCAAATAAAACGATGAAAATGAATTTACTGCTGAGAAGTAGGTACTGGAGGGTGATCTGTGGATTAAATAAATGCTGTTTGAAGCCTGAAATCTTCCTTTAATAACATTTGTTCTCATTCAACTTTTCATTAGTAATTAATGAAGCCTTTATTTGGATACGTCATAAATAATAAAATGGAAATGATCTGTTTTTAACTTCAACTCGAAATAAATCTTTATTGTGTTAATTATTTAACCTTCGCTTAATTATATTTCACTGCATCTTGGCAATATGCAGAAAACTTAGTGCTGCAAAGAATGTGGCACACAGACATTTTACTGCACCAATGTTGCACATTTGGTGGCAAAAGACATACTAGATATGCTAATTATGATTCTTTTTTCCTTTACGAGTAGTAAAAGGACCAAATCAAAATCGTGATCACCTATTTTATCAGAGCAGGTTAAATAATCCATTTTAGCATATTAATTCATCAACTTGTTTACGTGAATTTTCTAATTTATTTTTTTTTTGGGCTTGGTCTCCTCTCTTTAAGTCTTTCAAGGCCATCCACCATTCCCGTCAAAACTGACAGACAGCTGACCTCTATATCAGATCTGATCTATATCAGGGCTGTTCTTTAGTGGACTTATTAAGAGGTTGAGCAATTGGCCAATTGATGGTTGTTGTCTGTGCTTTCTTTTTTCTTTTGGAACAACTCCTAGGACTCAATTGGGTGCAACTCTTGGCTACACAGTCAAAATTGGAAAATCATGTTCTACCTCCTGTAGTATTGTATAATGGAGCACCTGCCAGTTGCACCACCACAATTGCATCATTTCAACCTTCCTCACCATTACGTTGAATAATCTCATGCAGCAAAAAGAGAGTAATCCTTGTAAAGACGTTGTAACCAGGTAAAATGATGTGGAATTCATCAGTTAACAGCGCATGAGTTTATAGGTAATTTCAAAACAACATATTTTAAAATATTTAATTTTAAGCCAGTGTCAAATTATGTCAATTATTTTTAATATTTTTAAACTAATTTTTCTTTCCTGATTTGTGGTCAATTTGAGGGAGGTTTTATTTGTGTATTGTGTAGTAAAATCGTGTCTTTTTAGAAATGGGTTGACAAGTTCAATAAACAGAGCACTGAAGAAAAGTCCCTGCATTGTGAGCATTTAATTAGAAAAGTGAACAAAATTTTGTAAATTTTATTGCAACCCAGACATAGAAAACACATTTTCAACCTATCCATATAGAAAACACTGATTCTGCTGCTTATTTGACCTAGGTATAATTGGGGAACTTTGGACAACGAACCTTTACTCAACAGAATTTTCCAAATAGCTTTTTAGAATGTTGTTTGATATACAATACTGTGCTTCTTTTACTTAAACGCACTCAAAGTATTAATACTGCACTGGAGAATGGCATGGCTACAAGTTGTAAATACGGCTTTCATTATGCACATGCTCTTCCAAGGAGTGGATTTTCCATCATAAAGAAATTGTAGCATGACAATTGTGTAAGATTTGCATTTTGCATATTTGTTTAATATTTATTTAAGCTTGAATATGGTGAAATTTTGCTGCTGTGGTGTGAGACTCAACAAAGTTACGTTTTTATAAAGTGTTTAAATGACATGTAAATTCAGGGCTTAGTGGCCCAATACAGTCTCATTTGTTCCGAAGCAGATTGGGTTCGGTAATGAATGCTGCTGGCCTATCCTGGGTACTCTATACGTTAAAAGTGTCAAAACCGTTAAAGGTAGGGCTGGGTAGAAGGTTGAGATTTTAAAAATGTTTGTGATTGCTATTACTGTTACTAATTTTTATAACTGCCATTTTAGTCCAAAATCTTGATCCAATGCAATTGATGTTTTTGTTCCCTTGTAGTTCTATTATTTCTTTCTTTGCTGTCTTTAGTATGTATTGATTTTTTAAACTTGATTAACATTTACCTGAAAACAGTGTAAAACTCTTTTTAACCTCTTTTTTTCTTTCTTTCAATTTTTCCCTCCTTACCTCTCATTCCCTGAAAGCAGTGACCCAAACTGAGATACAGATCCATGAGTACTACCAACTCTACAGTGCATTATCTATGTAGCCATTCCTCATGTGTGAGCCTAGACATTGAGTGTTGGTAGACTGTTTGTCTGTGGGGAACGTCATAGCTCAGCTTGATCCTGTCCTCATCCAACCATTACTTATGCCACCAGTTCAGTCAGGATCACTGGATAGCAACCAGGAATGGAAATCAGGGTGAATTTCTCACCTACTTCCGAGCCTGCTGTGCCAAGACCAATCATTGCATCCCACTTCCATCCCAGCTGAGATCAGCTATTTCAATAAAGAGCAATGGTTGGACCTGGGACCTTCCAGGCCCCTATGCCTGAGTACCGCACCACATTCTGTATTTATCCACTGAAACATTTGGTGGGGGTGGGAGGTTGGGTTTTTGGTGGGAAGGTCCTGTAACCTCTTCTAATAGACTCACCCATCACATTAACAAACAGGGAGTTGAGAGCATAATGAATAATTTTAGTAATTTGAGGAATTTTAATAGACATCCCCAACTTATATGATGAATTGTGTATACAGTATCACAGAAAATCATAAAGAAGAATTGCGTGGATACGATACAGCAAATGTGTTCTAATTGTGGTGAAAGTTGCTTATTCAGATAAACTGGGGCTAGGAAGTGCAAATTGTACATGTTTTATTGGAAAGAGTATGGTTGATGGGAAAAATGTTGTTTCATATACAGATCTACCATATTTATTGTACCAGAAGAGAGTGAATTATTTACAAGGACCTCATTGAGATAAATATTTCAGTTTTGTATCCGCTCCACTAATGCTTTTTTTAAAGGTCAAAACTCAAAATACTTCTTTCTAGATAGGAAATAATGGGATCTCCATGTTACAAATTAGATTGGATCAAGTTCTAAGCCAGGAAATTACAAATGACAACCGATGGGTTACCTCAAGGGTTAGAAGTCTATCTCTGTAAATTTCCTTGTATATCAGGGTTAGAGATTCAATTCTAGCTTCCCATGTTACTCTGTAAACTCCTATTTCAAAATGCAGACACGGAGCCTGATTTTCCTATTGGGGTTAGGAAGCAAATGGTAGGTCTGTTTCTGGGTCCCAATGATCCCAGGGCAGGTTGGGGGACTGGGCAGCATTCACAGGCCCTGATATTCATGAGGATGGCCTGTTAATTAGCTGGAAGGCAGGTTGGACGACCAATTAACAGCCTTGGGGATAAGAATAGAATCTGGACCAAGTGAGTAATGGCCCGATTTAAATAGACCACAGCAAACATTACTGTGGCTGCTGTTTTACTTGTTAAGTTGCAGTGCCAGACATGGAGCAGGAAAGACAGAGGGCTGGAACCAGGGGTACGGCTTCCCCTTGCTTCGCAGATGCAGACCTGGAAGTCCTCCATGGGGCAATGAGGGAGAGGGCCACCCTCCCAAACCAAGCAGGTCTGGATAGAGGTGACTGAGAACATGAGCGGACACTGTGGTCAGGAAAAGGTTCAATGACCTTAGTCTGGCAAGGTGAGTGCAACGCCAAACTCTCAAGACAAGTCTCTGGGTATTCAACCTCTAGCAGACACTCCAGCTAAGGAGCCTAGGGGTGCATGCTGCTCCGGAGCATGGGAGAAATGTATGCCCTGCAAACTTACTGACCCCTCAGTATGGCTCAGAGCCCAATGCTGTTGAGGACCTGCCAGCAATGAAACATACTGGCCTGAATTTTTCGTTCATTGGGCACGCGTGAGTGGACGGGAAATGGGCCTCCAGCTGTGATTGGCCCCCGACCATGATTTCAGGCTGGCTGGCTGGAAACGGGTGCTGAGAAATGCTCAGCGCTGCTGGGGTGGGGATGGGAAGAGGACGAGTGTCTAACTGAGGGTGTGAGTGAGTCTAGTGAGCTCCCTGAAGGCAGACAGCTGCCCCAGGGAGCTGCAGACCTCCACAGAGTAAAGGAAACAACAAAAATGCTGCAAAGTACGTCCATGCTGCACAATCAAGCATCTGAAAGCATACCTCATAAAAAACAGTTCCCAGATATCTCTTTATTTTATTCCCCCACGGAGATTTCATCCCGCCCTGGATCAAGGTTTGAGCAACAATGTGAATGCCGCCTGGGAGAATGACCCATCCGCCAACTGTAAATGTGGATGGGCCACGTAAAATTGCTGTTAATTGCATCGTTAATGAGCTTAATTGCCCACTTAGTTGTTGGCGGGCGCGCTTCCAACAGCCGCGCGCGCCCACCAAGTGAAATATCGCAAGTGCGTGATGATGTCGGGACGCTTACCCAACATCATCTCGCGCTATTTCACATACGTTTGGGTCGGGCGTGCGCCAATCCACGGGACGTAAAATTCTGCCCACTGTTTCTTATGTAAATTAGTCTCTCTCTCTCTCTCTCTCTCCTTGCAGCAGAAAAGGGCACATAATGCCCACCAAAGGGCCTAGAGTGGAGGAGGGATCCCATCCTTCACATAGTCAATGCCATTGGAAGAGACAGCAATGGAGATCCCCAGGCTGACCATGAGCAAGTCAGGGCAGGCAAGATGAGCATCTTTGGCGAAAAGAGTGAATAGAAACTACAAGGTGTGGATGAAGGGGTGTATTCCGCTCCAGCCCATCCGATAGCATGCCAAAGGCTCAGCTGCAGTGGGAAGCCTTGGAACTGCAGAAGCTTCTGACCTCCCTGGCTAATTCTCATCTTGTGCTTCCCACAGATGCAGAAGTTACAGGGGAAGGCCAGATTCCTGTGTCTGCACTGGGACTCGAGCTGGCATCAGAAACATCAGATCAAGCACTACCACTTCTTACAAATGCACCCTCAATACAGTCAGCTCAGTGGGTTCCCATGGGCGGATAGATAGGGTGGCACTGAGTAATGAACATGTCACAAGTGAGCAAGAGGAATTACAGAGTCAGAAGCTGCTGTGCACAGTCCCCTTGGAGGATAGAGGACAAATACAGCCCTGTTCAGCTGGGCTCAGATGCAGGGTCTGGGGAGTCACAAGAAAGGAGGCTCTACTTAGACCAGCAGCAACAGATGTCTTCCTACATGTTGTAGTTCCCTGAGGTGGTGCAGGGTCATGGGCTGCGAATGGAGTCCATTCCGCTCATGTGAGCCAGCATGCCCAAGGGCTTTTTAAAAAATTCATTTATGGGATGTGTGCATCGCTGGCTAGGTCAGCATTTATTGCCCATCCTAATTGCCCTTGAGAAGGTGGTGGTGAGCTGCCTCCTTGAATCACTGCAGTCCCTGTAGTGTAGGTGCACCCACAGTGCTGTTAGGAAGGGAGTTCCAGGATTTTGACCCAGCGACAGCGAAGGAATGGCGACATATTTCCAAGTCAGGATGGTGAGTGACTTGGAAAGGAACTTCTAAGTGGTGGTGTTCCCATGTATCTGCTGCCCTTGTCCTTCTAGATGGTAGTGGTCGTGGATTTGGACGGTGCTGCCTAAGGAGCCTTGGTGAGTTTCTGCAGTGCATCTTGTAGATGGTACACACTGCTGCCATTGTTTGTCGGTGGTGGAGAAAGTAAATGTGGATGTAGTGCCAATCAAGCGGGCTGCTTTGTCCTGGATGGTATTGAACTTCTTGAGTATTGTTGGAGCTGCACTCATCTCGGCAAGTGGAGAGTATCCATCACACTCCTGACTTGTACCTTGTAGATGGTGAACAGACTTTGAGCACATGAGCTCCTCCATTGAGAGAGTGACCAACCTCACAGAGGGAGATGTGTCACAGCACTGGGAGCAGGTGCAGGAACTGTGCACTGACATTCGCAGGATGCCTGCTAGACTCTGTAGCATGGGCTAGTCACTGGTGCTGGTGACACTGAAATGTTTGGAAATGATGCCAGTTGTGCCCCAGCTGGTGGTCCCCTCCGGTCATACAGAACATCAATCTAAGGGCTGAGGCAGTCATTGAGGAGGATGAGGGAACCTTCCCTCATGAGGCACCAGCATCAGCATCAGCCTCCTTGACCCCTCCTGATTTAGGTACAATCTATGCAGCAGGGCCCAGTGACAGAGGCTGCCTTTGCATCGACAGGGTGCAGCAGCTTCTGGAGGTGACCCCAGTGACACCTCCACAATGAGGATGACCACATGCGTATCAACCGCAAGCAGAGACACAAAAGCAGGCTGCTTCCAATTCATTTGAGGCTACAAGGGGAGCAGCGCATAGACGTCGCCGGGAGTGGAGGCCACCACATTGGACTGAGCACTGAGTGGGTCACTGGGATTTATTTCACATGTAACTGGGCACTTGTTCTCTTTTTGAACACCATGTAAATGTTGACAAATGATGGAAGATATGTGAGCTTCCATTTATTAATGGCGAGACATGAAAAAAGGGATGATGTGTTGAAGGGAAGCAAGGGTCCTTGCATGGGACAGTAAAACCTCTGGACGGATGTGCATCCGCCATTGGCAGAAAGAGTGGATCTATTCCAGGCTGCATCTTCAAACGCAGTACAAAGTGAATTACAGGCCATGTCACCCTCCTGGGTTAGCGGGACTCAGCTGAATTATGCCTGGATCAGATGATCCCTGACATTAATGGTGTCTGTATGAGACCCTCGAGTCCTGTGCCATGTTCAACCACCTCCCTGTGCAGCCAGGGCATCTCTATGTTCTGCATCTTTCTTTTCCCCCTCTTTCACATCCTGCTGCTCATCTTCCTCCTATGAGCTGTGTCCTTCCAGTACTTCATGTTCTTCAAGGCCATGTCTCTCTGGAGGGCCATGTTAAGGATAGCACAGCAGACAACCATAATGCTTAAGATCCTTGCAGGAGTGTACTGCAGGCCACCATTTGACTGGTCCAAGCACCAGAAATGCATCTTCAGAAGCTGGATGGCCTGCACAGTGATGGTGCCTATGAGCAGATGGGTCTGGTTGTAGCACCTCCGTTACTCTGTCTCAGAGTCTCGTAAAGGGCGAGTAGCCTTCTCTTCGAGGGATAACCTTTGTCCCCTAGAACCAATAGCGTAGTTTGGGGGGATGGAATGAAGAGCTGCGGTAGCCTGGACTGGCGGAGGATGAAGGAGTTGTGACAACTGCCAGGAAAGCAAGTCCGTACAGAGAAAGCTCTTGTGGTCACAGACCAGCTAAACATTCAGGGAGTGGAAGTCCTTCCACCCAGTGATGAATCTCACTGGGTGCTTTCATGACCACATGGGTTCAATTAATGATGTAATTTGCCTGGGGGATACAGTTATGGAGGCGCTACTGCCCTCTGTTCCTGTAAGGCCCCATCTTTCTGGAATTGGATGCACTGTCCAGCTTTTGCAAATAGGGACAGTAACCAGTCAGATGCAGTGGTGTGCAGCCATTTGAGATGTCATCAAAATCCACAGCTGATCTTTGGAACGAGCCAGAGGCAAAGATGTTCAAGCCCACAGTGACTCTGATGGCTACTGGCAGGGCATGATGAACAGTGGTGTGAGGTCTTCTATGATGAGAGCACAAATCTCTCTGATCATCTGTCTTGAGAGTTGCAGTCTACTGTGGCACTGGCTCTCGGTCATCTCCAGGTAGCATCCTCTTCAGTAATTGATCTTATGCTGAGGGTATCGCCTCTGTTACCTTCCTGCCCCTTGTCTCTCTTCCCTGTCCTCCTCATGCTCCGGGTTCTGCCCTTCCTGCAAAGGATGTTGCTCTTCATTGCCATCAGACCCAAAATCTGAGAGTTGTGCTCCCAGCTGCTACCTTCCTTGCTCTCTGGTGGCATCCCAATTGTGTCCGGAAGCCTTGCTCCCTCTTCATATGCTCTTGTGATGCCAGAAAGGTGATGACCCCTCCCTGCACTGCCCAAGCACGTGACCGACATGCACAGCTGATGGAATCTGTGTGCCAATGGCTGAGTGCCCCTCTCAGCTGTTTCTCTTTTAGGAGCCCACCTAATCCCTTGGGGTGGCCATGACTAGTTCCCCACTATGTTGCCACCTTTATGCACCTGGTCTGCCTCACACCCATTGTGCAATCTATGCATTTCCACCAAAATCCAAGCAGGCCTCCTACGAGCGCTCAATGAGCCCTTTAACCAGCTTCCTTGGTTTCCGGGCCAGCCTTCCCCCTCCCTGGTGAAGCTCGCCAGCAGTGGGAACAATGATGGGAAACTGGCCTTTATTTCCACCCCGGTGTGATCTAAAAATCCAGCCATTGGTTTGTATTAAGGAACTACTCACTTCATCATTGGTAAAAATTTTAATTCTGTAGAAAGTTAAAGATAGAAAAATATTAGTTTCAAAAACATGTTAGCATTGCCACCCAACAACATTAACTTTAATGACCATGGCACATCGTATTCCCCACCTTCACCACCTTATTAATGGAGACATAACTTCCAGGTATGATGAACAATATTAGGTCCTAGATAAAAAAAAGTATGCATAGCAATTAACTTTTATTACCATGCACAGTCAGTCCTTGGGCACTTTATTGCCTAAATCAATTCAGATATCTGTTTGTCCATAGTACGCTTTCTTAGAAATAAGAACCAAAATAACATTGTGAACTGAACTGTATTTATTTTTCAGAAACAATCAGACCTCTTCTCTCTAAGGTGAATGGCTTCTGACATATTGTGCTATATGAGGTATTTTAAGGGCTGGATGACACATTGCCTCACATGCTAGAAAGAAAATTTAGGAAACATAAATAGTTAATCCATCTTTTAATTCGATATATACATTGTTTTGTTTTATGCTCATATAGCAAAAATTTTCAGGTGTTTTGATACCAGCTTATATATTTAATATTCCAAAGTGCCAGGATAAGTCAGTCAGTGTGTGAATTGCTGCACTAAAGGTGAATGCCCTTGTACCATTCCTTATCTTTCTTAGATGATTCCAAACTTCATGGAATTGAATTGATAAAATACATAGGTCAGTAGAAATTGATGCATATGAGTTGGACCCCTCTAATCTGTTAAAACTAGTCAGTTGACCAGCATCCAAGTAGACTTTTAACCTACTCTTTGCACGAGTACTAAGATTCTAATTCTAGCTTACTGCAGAGTTCTATTTATTGTGGGTCAGGCATGTATAGCTTACTGCTGAAACAGCTGAAAATTCACTGATTTGCTAAAGGCACAAAACTTCAAAAAAGATTGCCCTGAATGCAGGAGATTTTTCTTGTGAATATACTATCAATTTACCATATTCTAAAGATGCAAAACCTCTGTACAACCAAAAAGAGGCCATCAAATTGTTTACTTCACTTCTACCTCTTTATCAAGTTTCCAGTCTTCTCAGTCTAGAGATAACAGGAGACTTTGACAAAATAATGTTGGAAAGTGACTTACACCATTGATCCCCTGCACCAATATCAAGGTCAAGAAGGGTAAGTCCACTCTTTTACTGAAATGGATGTTTTCAGTCCAGTCAGAAGGTTTTGAAAACAGGCGGCCGATCTGCAATATCCATGTGATATGTTGAAAATTCATCCCACTGAATTATTTACTTCTGTGTCCTCTGTTTTCTATCTGGGGTGTCAGCAATTTAGATTCTGTATGGCGAGGATTTGAAAATACTCTTTTGTTGTCAGCATAATTTGTTTCAGGCCTGAATGAAGTTCGGTTTGTTTATCCTATGATGAAATGGAGCATTTCTCTTCTTTAGAGATAGGAGATAATTGCTCTGTTCCAATCTAACCCTGTCTGTGCAGAATGGATTCCTTGAAAAATATGCAGCTGAATATCCTTAGGAACAACTTTCTGGGCAAGGTGGAATTGAATGATCTATTCAACAAGGTGGAAAGTCACTCTTTACTGTGGGGACAGTAATGATCTTTGGGTATGGCACTAGGATCCATGATTTTCACAGGATTCCTTAATGGGGCCTCATTATCATTAAAAATATATTATTGCCAATGGTCTCCCTGGAGACCATGTTCTTGTATGGTCATGTTCTGTTCCGTACCTTCTCACTTCTCTGATTGTGGGTGACCTGCTCTGACTGCTTGTCTTAATTGAAGGGATTTACTTTCCAAACAGGACATTTGCAACAGTCATTAACAGATCATGTGGGTGGATCATTATGGAGTTTGGTGATTGGCCTTGCTTTCATTCTGTCTGTCCCAAGCTAACTTTCTATTGAGTCTTGACATTTTGAGTTTCAGACCATAACTCTCCAAAGATGATCTTTGACTAATCCGTCCTGTTGCTTTTGGCTAAGAGCTACTCTTCTTTGGGAGTTTTAAATCCCAAATATCTGTGACTTGTCTTCACTTGTATTTGTTAAAGAAACTGTTGGAACATTAATCTTGTTTGCAGGTATATATCAATCAGTCTGCACCTGAAAAAAGATGGAAAACATTATACTGTCCATGCTGCTAATCCAGTAGCCCATCTACACTCAAAACCATTGGGTCTGAAATTAAATCGACATTTTCCAGCGTGAACACGGACATTTCCAAGTCCAGGTAACATTTGTTAGGGCTGCTTCCATCATCAGAGCCAATAACCTAGGATAGCCTATTGAATAGTTTTGGAACTTTGATAATTAGGAGCCAGTTCTTTCATACCTCCTATCTATGAGAGCTTAGTTTTGCTGAAATGAGTGTTGATTTAATATAGAATGACATGTCCAAAGTTTGAATTTAATGAAACAGTTCATCACTATTGTTTCATAAAATAAATACAAAATTGCCATATTTAAGATTTCAACATTATTTTAAATGCATTCACAAATTGTTACTGCTGCCCATCTTTCTATGGGAGATAGGCGGCCAACCACTTTACCCTGCAGGATCCTTAAATTTATGGACAATTCTTCTTCTGGTGCACCTTTTTGAACACTCTCTGTCTGCACTTTTGCCAGCAAATCAACTTATTCAATTTGCATTAATCTTCTCAGCTCTTTACAGGAAAGTATGAATGACTTATTCAGGACATCCAGAATTCATCCAACGTGTATTTCTATAATTGATATTTGCCAGTGCATTAAAAAAAAGATGGCTGGTTTTCATGTACTAGTGTAAGTCAGTTATAATTGTTTAAGAACTGATATAAATAAGTATTAGTCATGGTTCAGTTGGTAACACTCTTGCCTCTGAGTTAGAAGATTGTAGCTTCAAGTCCCACTTCAGAGATTACATTCCAGTGCAGTACTGAGGGACTGCTGCACTGTCAGAGATGCTGTCCTTTGATGCAACGTTAAACCTAGGCCTTATCTGCCCATTCAGGCGGATCTAAAAGGCATTTACTTTGAAGAAGAGCAGGGGAGTTATCCCTGGTGACCTAGCTAATATTTATCCTTTAATCAATATCACAACAACAGATTATCTGATCATTATAATTATCACATTGCTGCTTGTAGGAGCTTGCAGTGTGCAAACTGGCTGCTGTGTTTCCTACATTACAACAGTGACTACACTTGAAAAGCACTTCATTAGCAGTAAAGCACTTTGAAACATCCTGAGGTAATAACATGGTGCTATGTAAGTGCAGGTCATCTTTTAATTCTCACCAGGATGACAATGTGCTGATAGCAGTCAAATCTTTGGGTGAAAGATATTTGCATAATTATTTACAGCTACAGGTTCAGATTTGGATGCGTTCAAAGAGCGCACTAATGGTGAGGACAGAAATATCTTGGCAAAGCTCAGAAAGCCTCTGCATCAATTGCCAATCTTTTCCCAGCCTAAAGGGAGAGAGTGCAAAGAAGTGAGTGTCAAAGGTGAAGGGAATGAAAATCTGGTCCGCAGATGTGAGTTTCCAGACAAGAGTAGCTCAGCACCCAACCACCTTTTTTGTGGTTACTAAAATGGAGGTAGTTGTAAGGAAAGTAGCTCCTATTCACCACTCGACAATCTCATCTCCAGATTATTGATGTGGCATGTCTAGGCATGAGTCTACAGCCGAGAGATACTGACACTGTTTGAGCCAGCCTGATGGTGTATGCTAGTAGCTTGTGACTTTAGATTAGATGTCACAACTCTGCAAACCTGGATTCTATGAAGTCAGCCATCCATGTTCATTCCCAGATAGGTGTGACAATACCTGCACATATAGTTGCAAGCTGTGTTGATGGACACAGCCAATCAGGATATTGTAAGTGGTGATCACCTAGACATGTGTTTTTTTTACTTATTTATTCTTTTCACAGGATGTGGGCATTGCTGGCTAGGCTAGCATTAGTTGCCCATTCCTAATTGCCCTTGAGAAGGTGGGGGAGAACTGCCGCCTTGAACCGCTGCAGTTCATGTGGTGTAAGTATACCCACAGTGCTGTTAGGAAGGGAATTCCAGGATTTTGACCCAACGACAGTGAAGAAATGACGATATAGTTCCAAGTCAGGATGGTGTGTGGCTTGGAGGGAAACTTGCAGGTGGTGGTTTTCCCATGCATCTGCTATCCTTGTCCTTCTAGGTTTGGAAGGGTTCGAGGGTTTGGAAGGTACTGTTGAAGGAACCATAGTGAGTTGCTGCAGTGCAACTTGTATATTATACACACTGCTGCCACAGTGCGTTGCTGGTGGAGGGAGTGAATGTTTTAAAGTGGTGGATGGGCTGCCAATCAAGCGGGCTGCTTTGTCCTGGATGGTGCCGAGCTTCTTGAGTGTAATTGGAGCTGCACTCATCCAGGCAAGTGGGGAATATTCCTCACACACCTGACTTGTGCCTTGTAGATGGTGGACAAGCTTTGGTGAGTCAAGAGGTGAGTTATTCGCTACAGGATTCCTAGCTTCTGACCTGCTCTTGTAGCCAAAGTATCTACGTGGTTGGTCCAGTTCAGTTTCTGGTCAATGGTAATCCCCAGGATATTGATAGTGGGGGAATTCAGCGATGGTAATGCCATTGAATCTCAAGGGGGAAATGGTTAGATTCTCTCTTGTTGGAGATGGTCATTGCCTGGCATCTTTGCGTCATGAATGTTACTTGCTATTTATCAGCCCAAGCCTGAATGTTGTCCAGGTCTTTCATGTACTGTACTGGCACTGAATACATACTGATTAGGGTGCTTCTGTCAAGTCCAGAATTGCAGTTAGTCAGACATTCACATATTGTACCTGTGCCATTATTTCCTCTGGTGCCCTTGGGAATCAGCATGGAGCACAAAACAAAGTCTGTCCCCCTCTGTCAATAGATATAGATGTGTGGGTGAAGATGGCCCTGGCATCCCTTTGATTTTCTTCTTGCTTCAAAAATCTGACATGAGGGAATTCTCATTGTAAGACCCATTAGTACCTCTAATGAAGCTGAAAGGTAAAAGGAAGCTGCAGAGGAATTATAAAAGTGGAAGCAGAAAAATAATTTTAAAAATGAAGCTAAGTGGTATAGAAATAGCCTTAGGTTTGTTGACTATATCTTTTTACTAAATCCTTTGAGCTGTACAACACAATGCCTGTTATGTATGGCTGTCATTTTGATCTGGCGCTCATTGGTGTAAAGGCTGGAAATTGGCATGGGAATCATTATGATGTTGATCATTTAAATATTCTTATGACGCTTACCACTATTTCTAATGGCATTTCACCCAATCCCCATCCCCTGCTCTAAGTAACATTGGAAACTCGAGCAGCACTGTAAATGAACAGAGATTTATGTGGACAGATCCCTGCCCATCTTTATAACTCATTATGATTCAGAGGATCAGTTTACAGGTGAAATGATATCTAAATAGGCCTTAACATACTTAAAAACTTATAAATTAATTTCAAGACTTGTCATATTTCTGTTGTAATCATTTTAGTGAGACAAGGAAGAAAAGAACATGTAAAAATTTGCTTTAGTCAAGTTGGTTATTCAGCTTTTATATTTGTACATTTTCAAAATGAAACCATAATTAAAGCCTGCCCCCAAAATGATTGTAAAGGGGTAGGATTAATTTTCTTAATTGATGGAATAATATCACTTTAGGGATAATTTTTAACTCTCATTACCAAGCAGGGACCAGGCAAATGAATAGTTAAAATGTCTCGGGTCACTTACCTGCTTGAATCCACTGTGCCTGATTTTCACCTGCTCCTTCTCAACAGACACCAAGAGCGCCCATCTGAAACCAGCAGGGTCCGACGTTCAATATGACAATAGGGGTCCGATAACATGAAGCCAACTCCAGCAGAATTTGAAGTCTGTGTTAATCACTGCCACTCGGCTGTGGATGTCAAGATCCAGGTCCCACAAGAGAAGTTTTAGGCCTTTGCTGCCCAGGAATTCCTCCCTTCATTCCCTGCTGTGAGATCCTCCTGGAACCCTAACCTTGACACCTGCCTAAATGTTGGTCGCTCAATTTTCACCTGTCCCTGACAGAAGTGGGCCCCCAACATAGGAATGGCTTAAAACCGCTGTGGCCTCAGGCCTCAGAAACTAACTGATTCCTGCCAGAAGTCTAGTGGCAGTCAAAATCAGCCGAGTTGAACCTTACCATTAATTTTGTAAAACCCCAGGGGTAGATTTTTCTTTTCAATGCTGGGTCATAAGAATTTGGCTGGGCAAAAGCAAAATCAGGTGCCGATTGTTTACATTTTCTCATCTGTTAAAATGTGTAAAATGCACAGTAGTTAGTGTTGGTTTATAGAAAGATCCTTTTAGTGGTGATTTTCCTCAGCCATTCCATTTTTCTAATGTAGTGAATTTAAATGCCCTCTGACTTATTTTTGTTAAGGGAATGGCCTGGTAGCTTTAGCTATAGATTAGTAATTCTGAAAAATCATGTATTCATGTCATGGGACAGCATTTTGCAGAATGCAACCTGGAGGTTTTATTTTTGAATTTCCTATGGGTGCTCTGAAATACAGCTGAAAACCTGGATTGTTGTGTGATCTTTGCTCTGCGTGGGAATTTAATGAAATTTGTTCTTAATACACATTCAACAACTGATGATTTTTTTGGGGTGGATTGTGGTGAAGGCCACCTGTTACCACTGTATCTTTCAAATAAGATACACTGGTTGCTATGACACATCTAAGTGATTCTAATGGTCAAAAAACCTATTGCCGGTCAGTTTTCATTCTGTGTGGAGACTGCACTGATTTGACTGTAGAGGTAATTTTAGCTCTGTTGTGCAGCAAAAGGGAAACATTTAACTCTATATTTTCATAATGTTTTGCCGGAATCCAATAAAGTGAAACTAATTCAGTCTCAAGCTTGCTGTCCCTAAATACATGTGGTTTTGAGTCTCCTGCATTGCCTCAGAATGTGTAAGGCAACTTATGGGGGAAAACACTGTGGATTTTCATTTTTTTGGTAGGGGAGAAGGAGTATTACTTTCAACCAGTGGGATAGGGCAGGGTTAAAAGCTAATGGGAGCAACGTCCAGGATTCAATTGGACAGATTTACATGTGCGCTTTGGAACCCCAGTGTCAGGACCAGGTGGGGCTCCTGAGCCTACACTTACCGGCAGCAAGGCTGGAATGGCGATATTTCTGGAGCTGGCCTCCTATTTTGTCACCTTCAAGCTCGCCGTCCAATTAAATATAGCTGGCAGGCCCTTATACTGCCGGCCCAATCAGAGGGCCGACAGCTCTGAAGTCTTGGTTGCCCTGCCGGGAGAGGTGTGCACTGCTGAGGCAGATAGGAGATTGAGAGGGTAAGTTTGAAATAAAAATTCAGAGGGGCAAAGCAGGCAGGTTCAATAGATCAAAGGGTAAATCTCCCCTGATTCCTGCTTGGGGACACAGGAACGCCCTTTGCTGCTGGCGGCACCCTCTCTAAGGGGATGGAGCCTCCAGCTCTGATGGACCCCTGGACTACTCCAGTCATTGGTAATTGGTAGCTCATTAATGGAACCTGAAATTGTAGATTGACAAATCTGGGGCCTGGAGCTCTTCACTGAGCTCCAGCCATCTTTGTAAGTCAGTGGGTAGGGTGGGTCTTGCTGGTGAAACTCCAGCGGTAGCACCTTACACACATTTAGGAGGTCCTCAGCCTTGACAGTTAACTTATCAGCAAACATTGCAGCAACTTGAATTTATATAATACCTTTTACATAGTAAATCATCTCAAGATACTTCACAGGAGTACTATCGACACCTTGGTCAAAGAGGTAAGTTTCAAGGAACATACTAAAGCAAGAGAGAGATGGAAATTTGGAGGTTTAAGGGGGTGGGGGGGGAGAGGCGAGGGCGGAATTCCAGAACTTAGGGCCTAGACAGCTGAAGGCTCAACTGGCAACTGGAGTTGGGTCAATGGGATATGTTTTTGTATGTTCTTATGAATGTGTTCCTCAGGGAAGCATGTGTATCCTATGCTGGGCAAATAGTCCAGTTGTGTGCATTTCTCAGTCTTTTTCATTTGATGGCACTTTATCATTGTGATACAATTTCCATGAGTATTGGACAATGAGCTGACCAAAAAAAATTGTGATAAAAGACACATAGTGTCAAATCTGAACTGCAAAAGGACCACTTTATACAGGGGGTTAACCGTTTTGTTTTATAATGCAATTTACTAAACGCAAAGATATTTTCTTTGGAAACAAATCAATATTAACAGCCACAGAAGGTCAAAGACAGGCAAGGACCATGATTTCTAATACAGCTAGTAAAACATTGAAAAAACTCCACGGGTCACAGGATTGTCAAAATTATGGCAAAGAAGAAAACAGAATACCGTATTTTAAAAACAGTATCAAAACAAAACAAAACAGCCTTGGTATATGATCGCTAAACATTATCATCTGCTTTATGAGAGAAAGTACATCGTTAAAGTCTAAATAGTCTTGGATGTATGATATAATGTGTTCTTTAATAACAATCTGCCTCTAAAGTACAAGTACTTTGAAATCACTCTTCGTAATGTCTAGTCCACTCAGCTTGCTAAAGTATAAACTTTCTTCTCAAGGGCAATTAGGGATGGGCAATAAATGCTGGCCTAGCCAGCGATGTCCACATTCCATGAACAAACAAAAAAATTAAATCATCTGAATAAAGTCCTATGTACATATACTATCCCTTTCTAATGTTCATGACAGCCTTCCTGAAATTTCAGTTGACATTGAGTCTGAAGTCAGTAACAGCAATGCCCTTCATGTATTTGCAGAAGAGTTTTCTTCATCCTGATTTGTTACGTCCATTACTGAGCTTATAAGTATCTCCGGTGAAGACACCAAAAAAGGTACAGCGGATGCCATAAACTGAGACAAAGGGCAAATTTTATGTCACATGTGCGGGCGCGCGCCCGACCCGATGGGGCATAAAATGGCATGCGATGACATTGGGCGATTGTCCCGACGTCATCACATACTCGTGTGATATTTTGGTCACTGGGCACATGCGAGAGTTGGCAGCGCGCCCGCCAACAATTAGGAGTCCTGTTAAGGTCATTAATGTATTAGTTAAGAGCGATTTTTTTGCTGCCCGTCCAACCTTACAGTTCGTGGGTGGGTGAATTGGCCAGGTGGCCTTTGGATTTTTGAGGAAACCTCACCCACAGGTGGCATGAGGTTTCCAAGGTTAATTAAAAAAAACATTTTGACAGAATTTTTATTATCTATATGAGTGAGTCCTATGTGGGGACATTTTTTTCTGCATTTCATAATCTTTATTTTGATTTTAAAATTCTTCAGCTCCCTGGGGCAGCTCTCTGCCTTCAGGGAGTTTTCATTGCGCGCTCCCCTGCGCCTGCACTGATGTCAGCGCTTGCCCTGCTCCCAACCCCACCCCAGCAGCGCTGAGCTTCTCAGCGCGCATTTCACACTGGCTAGCTGTTAATTGGTCAGCCAATGTGAAATCGCAATTGGGGGTCAATCGAGGGCAGTGGCCCGATTCCCGGCTGCTCCTGGGCCCTCCCACCACACCCACCCGACGATCTGAAAATCCTGCCCAAAGGGAAATTAACATCAGCCACCAAAGAAATGCAACCACGGAGCAAAAATGCAAGTACACACTTCACCTATCACCATTTCTTCAACAGGCCCTTTTCCCAGCACATTGTACAAGCCAACGGATCTACAATAGTAGACCAGAGGTACAGCACCCACACAAAACAGATGCTGGTCCTTTGAAACAGCCACTGCTATTTCCAAGTCATGTCCATACTAGTGCGCATTTGGTAAAACCAGGATGCACACTGACTTAAACGTATTGCTTAATTGTACGCAACAAGGCTGTGCAAAGATTTTTACTGAAAAGCCACTACACTACACAAAGTCAGCAACTCTCCTCCACATTCCTCTCCCGTATTGCTATTCAGGCCTCTCAAGTCCTCTGTTGGTCTTTCTGTTGGGATTCTGGAGACATCACCTTACTTCAGTGTGGCTAAGGTAGTCCCTGATCAGAGTACCACTTTGTGGAGAATCCTTCCAATGCTAGGCCCTCTCTCAGCTTGCCAACTAACACAAGACTTTGTAAAGCTGTGGAAAGAGGTCCTACTCCGGTATTATCTATTGATCAAACAGCATGGTCATCTTCACTCACCCAATTACTGTTCAACAGAATCATTCTGATGCTTGAAAGATTGCACAGAAACAGTTGTTAAGCTTTATTTCCTATTTATTGTTATGCACTCTCGGGATATTGGGAAGATTTCTATGCTGGTATGTATTTAGGTTTTTACTGGTATTGAAATGGGATATTTACTTAAGCTGCAATATTTTTATGGGTATTGAAGCATTCTGTAATATTTCTCACTTCAGTGTTGTTTCTCCTGTATATGATACTTTTTAATTCAAGCTCATGTACAGTGTGGTAATATTCAGTATGTTATCTGTGAACCCTCCTTGCTGTAACTGCAATGGTTTCTTGAATGGTCAAGCTCACATTAGAACTGGAGCATTAAAGGTTATTTTAATGGTGCCTTCACTTACTTTGGTTGCAATGGCAAAAGTTGTGCTAGAATCAATGTACAATATGCGCATTCAGAATAATGCACAAATAGGATGCAGTGTTAAAGTGGTTATTGTACCTGTTCGTTGCTGAGTGCACCAGGTATGGGTGAAACTTACCAGTATTAGTATATTATGTTTCTTCACATATCAGTCAGTTTGGTATTCTTACTAATTGAGCTGAGATAATTTGATACATATGTATTCACTGTCACTGGACCAAAATCCTGGAACTCCCTTCCTAACAGCACTGTGGGTGTACCTACACCACATAGGCTGCAGTGGTTCAAGAAGGCAGCTCACCACCACCTTCCCAAGGGCAACTAGGGATGGGCAATAAATGCTGACTTAGCCAGTGATGTCCACATCCCAAGAATGAATTTAAAAAAATGAACAGCTTCACTGAAATGATTTTAAGCTGTTAGCTTGCGTTAAGGGCTGATCTGAGAATACCAGTAGAGCACCTCGTAATCATTTGCAATTTTCAGCATGACTAAAAATATCTGAACCCAAACCATTTTCCTCCCTCCAAATCCAATTCAATGAGTAAATGGAGCGCCAAGAGTGGTACAGTGACTTATAGACCAGGAAGTGCCAGTTCAATCATCTCATCATTACTGATTTAGCTGATATAGGTCCACATAACAGTAAGGGTTATACCTTTAGCCACGAGAAAGGAAGAAAATCAAGCAGTATCTATTCAGTGACTTTTGCCGGAAAGTGAATGGGCAGAAGTTTATGTCCCGCGGGCAGGCAGGCGCGCGCCCGACCTGGTCGGGTGTAAAGTAGCGCGCAATGACATCGGGTGACTGTACCGATGTCTTTGTGCCCTTGCACGATATTTCAGTTGGTGGGTGCGTGTGAGAGTCGGCAGCACGCCCACCAACAATTAAGAGGCTATTAATGCCATTCATTTATTAATTAAGAGAGATTTTTCGCTGCCCATCAAATGTTACCATTGGCGGGCGGGTGAATCGGCCAGGCGGCCTTTGCATTTTTGAGGAAACCTCATCCACGGGTAGGATGAGGTTTCTAACATTAATTAAAAACAAATTAAAAATGTTTTGACATAATTTTTATTATGTATATTTTCATGTGAGTGAATCCTATGTGGGGACATTTTTTCAGCATTTCCAAATCTTTATTTCTGATTTTAAAATTCTTCAGCTCCTTGAGGCAGCTCTTTGCCTTCAGAGGGCTTTCACTGCGTGTGCAGACTTGAGTGCTCGCCTCCCTCCCACCCACACCCTGGCAGTGCTGAGCCTTTCAGCATGTGTTTCATGTTGGCAGGCTGACAATTAACTGATCGTGGGTGGTGGACCATTTCCTGGCCGATCCCGGGCCCGTCCACTGCGCCCGCCCGATGACCTGAAAACCCTGCTCCATGTGTGTGGATGATTTTTGAAAGACAGAATCTGTCTTGGCTATGAGCCACCAGCAGCAGCAGAATTGTATTGAACCACGATCTGTAACCTCATGAAGTGGCATATCCTTTACTCTACCATTACCATTAAGCCAAGGGATCAACCCTGGCCCAATGAAGTGCGCAGGACGGCATGATAGGAGCAGCACAAGGCATATCTAAAAATGAGGTGTCAACCTGGTGAAGCTACAACACAAGAACACTTGCATGTCAAACAGCAGAAGGAACATGCGCTAGACAGAGCTAAGTGATCTCACAATCAATGGATCAGATCAAAGCTCTCCAGTCCAGTCATGAATGGTGGTAGACAATTAAACAACTAACTGGAGGAGGAGGCTCCACAAATATCCCCACCATCAATGATGGGGTAGTCCAGCACACCAGTGCAAAAGACAAGTTTGAAGCATATGCAACCATCTTCAGCCAGAAGTGTTGGGTGGATAATCCATCTTGTTCCCTTTCTGAGGTCTCCAGCATCACAGATGCAACCTTCAACCAATTTGATTCATTCCATACGACATCAAGAAATGGCTGAACAAAATACTGGAACTCTCGCCCTAATATCAATGTAGGTCCACCTACACAGTGTAGAATACACTGGTTTAAGGAGGCAAATCACTGCCATCTTCTCAAGGGAATGGGCAACAGAAGCTGGCCTTGTCAGTCACACTCAATTCTCATAAACACATAACAAACAGAATTCCTGTGATATTTTAGCAAAGGATTAATTCCAATATTGAAGCAAGCTTACAAAATGAACTGCAACTAACCCTGCTAAATAACATTTGCGAATAAGAATAATGAAAACACAAGTAATCCCTGGAATTTTATGGCCCTGTCATGGTGGGGCAGTGCTGTAAAATGCAGTGAGCATGTTCAAAAATCCATTGGCTTTGGCAGGACGACAAAATCCTGCCAGCGTAAAATTCCGCCAACACTTTTTAAAATGTGTTTATCTGAATAACTCAAAATAATCCCTCAGCACCCAGGTATCACTGTTGCCTTCTAGTTCCGGTCCTAAGATGGGCCCATAAAATTTTGTAACATAATGTTCCTAAGAAGCGCCTTGAGACATTTTATTACATTAAAGGCGCTATGGTAACACAAATTGATGTTGCTGTTGTCAACACCAGTCTCTTTTTCACTTTTTCTCTCTTCTGTCTGCGTGTATTGCAGGAGAACTTGGGCCTATAATCTGGGCTGATGTGCCAGTATAACACTGAGAGAATGCTTGTGCTGGTATTAGTTGGGGCAACCTGCCTGAATCCAATCCAGTTGTAACAGAACCCATTTGGCCTGAGGTAAATGTCAACTCAGAACCCAGGCACTAATTAGATCCCTCCAACAAAATCTAGTAACTAGGCTCACTCCTTCCAGAACAGCCCATAATTCATCCCAGTTTCAGGCTCCAGCTACCAGTTTCTCTCTCATCTGCTTTGCTGTACCTCCCAAAATATTCAGTACTGGTGAGGACCATGAATCCAAGTCCTGCAGCACAGTGACAAGAATATTTTTGTCCCAGGGTATAGGTGCTATCCAATCCAGGTCCCGGTCCCACACTCATTCCCACTCCCTCCTTTGTTGAGGGTGAAAAAACATTTAGGAATGGGAAATTGTGTTCAAAAGATCTGAAATTTTTTGAGAATAAAACTAGCAGGATGGATAGTGGGAATCAGTGGATGTGGTGCATTTGGATTTTTAAAAACTATTCAATAAGTTTCACAGGCTATTACACAATGTTAGACCTCATAGCATTGGGGGTAATATATTAGCATGGATTGAAGATTGGTTAATGGACAGAAAACAGAGAGTAGAATGAAACAGGTTATTTTCAGGTTGGTAGACTGTAACTAGTGGGGATTGACGTCACCTATTTACAGTCTGTATCAATAACTTAGACCAGGGGACTGAATGTAATGTATTTCCAAGTTTGCTGATGATACAAAACTGGACAGGAAAATAAGCAGTGAAATAGATACAAAGAGACTGTAAAGGAATTTAGACAGGTTAAATGAACAGGCAAGAGCATGGCATATTGAATATAATGTGGAGAAATGATAAGTTACCAACTTTGATCAGAAAAATGAAAAAACAGAATATCTTTTCAATAATGAGAGACTGGAAAATGGTGGTAATCAGAAGAACCTTGTACATAAGTCACAGAAATTTAGCATATGGTACAGCAAGCCATTAGGAAAGCAAATGGTACGATTGCCTTTATTACAAAGGGATTGGAGTGTTAGGGTAAAAAACCCGTACTGGAACTGTATAGAGCTTCAATGAGACCATCGGAACACTGTACAAATTTTGGGTCCCCTTACCTAAGGAAGAATATACTTACCTTTGAGGGAGAACAACTAAGGTTTACTAGACTAATTTTTGGGATGAAGGGATTGTCCTATAAAGTCTGATTGAGTAAAATAGGCTGATATTCCCTCGAGTTTAGAAGAATGAAAGGTGATTTCAATGAAAAATATAAAATTGATAGGTTAGTTGCTGGGAAGATGATTCCCCTGGCTGAAAATTTTCCAACATGGGGTCAGAGACTCAGAATAAGCGATCATAGAACAGCTAAAGCACAGGAGGAGGCCATTCGGCCCATCGTGTGTGCTGGCTTTCTTCAAGAGCAGTGCTCCTAATGTCACTCCCCTGCCTTTTCCCCATAATGTAGCACTTCTTTCCACTTCAGATAATGTTCTAATTTCTTTTGAAAGCTGCGATTGAATCTGCCTCTACCACACACTCAGGCCATGCATTCCAGATCCTAATCACTCGCTGCATAAATAATTTTTTCCTCATATCATTATTGCTTCTTTTGCCAGTCATCTTAAATCAGTTCCTGTGGTTCTCGATCCTTCCACTAATGGAAAATGTTTCTCCCTATCTACTCTGTCCAGACCCTTCATGATTTTGAATACCTCTATCAAATCTCTTCTCAACCTTCTCTTCTCCAAGGAAAACAGCCCCAGCTTCTCTAATTATCTACGAAACTGAAATTCCTCATCCCTGGAACCATTCTCGTGAATCCTTTCTACCCCCTCTCTAATACCTTCACACTCTTACTAAAGTGTGTTGCTAGAACTGGACACACTACTTCTATTGAGGCCAAACCAGTGTTTTATAACACAATTTCCCTGCTTTTGTACTCTATGGCCAGAATCTTTTACTCAGCAGGTGGGTGCGTGCCCTATCCAGCCGAGCATAAAATGATGCACAATGACGTCGGGTGAGCGTCCTGATGTCATCACATAGTCCCACGATATTTCGTTCGGCGGGCACGTGCTGGAGTCGGCAGCGTGCCCACTGACAATTAAAAGGCCTATTAAGGCCATTAAAAATTCATTAAATTCAAATTTACGCTGCCTGTCCAACCTTACGGTTGGTGGGCAGACGAAAACGCCAAGTGGCCTTTACACTTTTTAGGAAACCTCATCCACGGGTGGGATGGGGTTTCCTAAAGCAAATAAAAATAAAATAAAAATTTTACGCTTGAATTAAAAACATGCCCCTGCTCATGTGACAGAGTCACATGAGCAGGGACATGTTAAGACATTTTTATTTTCTTCATTAGTTTTTCAAACAGTGCTTCATCTCCCTGAGGCAGCTCCGGGCCTCGGAGATTGAAGCGCTCTGTTACACGCATGCGTGATCTTTGTGCTAGGCCCACTTTCCCTCTCCCCCCGCCGCCCCAAACCCACAGAGGCAGTGCTTAGCGCTGCCTCGCGTTCCACCTTAATTGGCCCGCCAGCATGAAACCACGGTGCGATGCCGATTGCGGGTGGCAGTCAGCTAACCCAACTGCCCCTGCCTGCCCCTGCCGAACCCACACACCAAGGGCAAAACTCCGCCTTATGCCTCTAATTATAAAGCCCAGGGTCCCATATGCTTTATTAGCCACACTCTCAACCTGGCCTGTCACCTTCATTGATTTGTGCACATGTACCGACAAGTCCTTCTTCTCCCTTCTCCCGCACTCCCTTTTATTTTATAGTATTTCTCTCCATTCTTCCTACCAATATGAATCACTTTGCACTTCTCTACTTTAAATTTCATCTGCCACTTGTCCACCCATTCCACCCACCTATGTATGTCCTTTTGAAGTTTAACACTATCTTCCTCCTTTCACAATATTTTCAAGTTTTGTGTTATCTGCAAATTTTAAAATTGTGCCCTGCAACACAGATCTAGGTCATTCATATAGATCAAGAAAAATAGTGGGGCTATTGCTAATACCTGGAGAACTCTACTGTAAACCTTCCTCCATTACGGTAAACCACTGTTCACCACTACTCCCTGATTCTGTCACTCAACTGATTTCATTATTCATGTTACTACTGTCCCTTTATTCCGGGAACTTTGGTCTGTTATATAGAATTTTATCAAGTATCTTTTGGAAGCCCATGTACACTACATCAACTGCATTACCCTCATGTACACTCTCTGTTATCACATCAAAAGACTCGAGCAAGTTAGTTATACATGATTTACCCTTAGCAAACCTATGCTAGCTTTCCTAAATTAACCCACGTTTACCCAAGTGGCTATTAACTTTATCCTGAACTATCGTTCCTAAAAGCTTCCCCAGCACTGAGGTTAAAATGACTGGCCTGTAGTTGCTTGGCTTATCTTTACACCCATTTTTGAACAAGGGTGGAACATTTGCAATTCTCCAGTCCTCTGGCACCACCCCTGTATCAAAGAAAGATTGGAAAATTATGGCCAGTGCCCCCACAATTTCCATCCTTACTTCCCTCAGCATCCTTGGAGGTGTTTCATCCAGTCCAGGTGACTTATCAAATTTAATTACAACCAGCCTATTTAATACCTCCTACTTATCAATTTTTAACCCATTTTTAACTACCACCTGTTTCACCATGACTTAGGCGGCATCTTCTCTCTTGGTAAAGACAAATATTGCTGGCGGATTTTTACTGACAACCTAAACCAGTGGGACCTATGGACCTAGTTTTATCATTTCACTCGAAGAAGGCACCTCCAACAATGCAGCTTTCCCTCACTACTGCTCTGGAATGTCAGCCAAGTCCCGACAACCTTCTGACACAGAAGTGCAGAAGCACATAGTGAGTGGAATACAAAAGAGAGCAGAGAGGCCAGGGGAGGCTTAAGAGGGTAGAAATTTGTCATGAACGGTTGACTTCAATGAAATTGAATATCAGGTAGGGTGTATAATGGGCGGCCAATGCTTTACAGCATGACCGTGAAAGACAAATTTCTACCTCGAGGTGTTGTTACATGGCTGCGCTGGTTTTGGATTGTTGACATTATACCTGGATCCTGGTGCTACTATTGCCCATTGACACTTCCACCTGACGCTATCCTTTCTTGGATGTTGGCTAGAACAGGAGCCAATGAACTCCATATCCTCAAAAAGGTGGATCTCTGGCACTGCAGAACAAAGTAAATGGGTTAGTTTATATTTCGAAATGCATCTGACAGTAAGAGAACTGCGCATTTGCCTCTGGCTGCAGTCTTATGACACAAAAATTAGTTTATAGGAGGAGTGAAAATGCATCACAGACAAACAAAAAGATACAAAGGTGGTAAGAGTAGAAAATGTTCCCGAGATGTACATGTGAGCAAGAGGGAACGAGAGAAAGGAAGATAGGGAGAGATAAAAACTCAGGGAGAGAGAAAAACTCAGAAAGAGAGCTGGAAATAGTTTGAGAAGACCCAAGCACTGAGAGAGGAAGAGAAAAACATTTTAAAAAGTTGGTGTGCCACAACATATGGGATATTGACTAGTGTGTCGTAAAATACGACAAATACGGGTAGTAGAAGTTGCGGTGTGATTTGTTGTCAGTTGTGGTGAAAATGATTTAAGTTGTTGGAAAGTACCTTACTTAAAGGGATGGTATTGTTATTCAAAAGAATATTGCCAGTTAGGCCCAGTTTTTTTATGTATCCAATCTGAAAGTCATATGGAGTTTTTAATAATTTTAGTAACAAACATTAAAACACTATTGAACAATTTCAATGATCTCATCTAGTTTTTCTTGCAAGCTCAAATGTGACTTCCAAAGATTTCCTCTGGTATTTTAGATGTTTAAAAAAATTATGTTCTTAAAGTAGGAGGAACTTGAATGTGGCTCAGCTAGAAAGGGTTAAGAGCATTAAAACGTCATTACGGTTTTCTTGATTTAGAGTGAGAACCATAGAACTAATAAAATAAAAAGAGAACTTTGGCCTTTGAACCCAATGAACTTCTAAGACAGTGATATTAATTTTCCATCGGTCATTTATAATACTTATTTGACCAGATTTTAACGTGTTTTAATGCTATCAGCCACTTTGATGTCAGTCCAGTGAAACACAAAACTCATCTGCGACTAAAACTGCTCTTTCCATTGAATTGCAGGGTCAAAGAAGAGCCTTTTACAGGCTTACAAAACTGGCTTCTACTGGGCTTCTTTTTAGCAGTTTTTTCACATCTATATATGTGACATGAAACTATATGTCAGTGCCCTTGCTCAGGACCTAACTGTTTGTAAAACACACAAGGTTAAAGTCTATAGATAGTTGGTCCTGGAATCCAAGGTGTGGACAGCTGAGGTAAACAAGTGCCTGAACGCTGATGTGTTTTGTCTGCTTTTTGTCCATTTTAAAGAATGAAAGGTCAACTGTTAGTCTGAAAAGGAATAGTGGGGAGGGGAAGTAGTCTGGTCTTTATAAATACAGTATTCAGAATTCAAGTGCCCTCAAGGCTTTGAGAACAATTTAAAGATTAGGAGAATTTAGTTTTCCTAAGAACTACATCTATCTAATAATATTTTATTGTGTGTTTTGGTTTTGTTAGGTTTTTTTTTAGAAGGGGAGGGGAAGAAGGTGAAGTTCATCTGACATTTGCATTTACTGGGCTGGAGACCAAAGGTTAGCTGGTACAGACAGTAAAAAGAAGCCAAAGTAAACTGAAGTGAGCTTAGTATTATGTGACTTAACCCCTGCCCTGCCAATAAACAGTAACTCCATCACAAAAATGCCATAGCGTGCTCTGTAACTTGTGACATTATTCTTAAATCAATGTTACCTGGATTTTAAGGATTTATTTTTCTGAACTTGGACGTTTTTAACTTGCTCTACATGTTATACATTTTCAGAACAATTAAACATGTCTTCAGAATATACATTTTAATCTACCCCAACTTTTCTTTTTTTCCAATTTTCTGTCCTTTTTTCCTCTTTTCTCCTTGATGTGTGAACTTGGACTGAGGCACCATCGGTGCCAGGAAAGCTACTCCCTCTCAACCTCCACCCCTCCCGCTACCTCAGTATCTCAATCAAATAACCATTCTTTTTCTGTAAACCTAAACAGTGAGAGCCAGCAAACCATCTGACCATGAGAAGCCTGATCATAGCTCATTGAAGCTCTACTTTACAGACCTTCCTGTAGGTAAAGCTGAAATGAATGAATTGCAGACATTGTTTCAACATGCATTTAAAGGCTACCAAGAGAACAATATTTAATGGTGCTCAATTAAAATTTTAACTCTCTTTGGGAACCAGGTCTAATTGAACACCAAATAAACTTTAGTTAGCAAATGGCAAAATGTTGTCCACGTAAGCAAGGTAATGGGCTAAGTTGCTCGCAGTCAAAATAACATGTGACAGGAGCATGACTGCAGTAAGACTGCCCAAGCCATTCTAAAAATTAGGCTTAAGTGCTGCAAAGTGTTACAAATGTGTACTTCTGTGCATATGAGATTTGTAGATTGTACAAAATACCAGAATGTTCTGACAAGGTTACAATAACAATGGGAATATTGTGCATGCAGAAATATCGAATGTTTAAAACCATACTCGATAGATAAATAAGCCTTGCCGAGCACAGTTTCCGTGTGTGGCAGCACAAACACAGCTCTAATTGTACTCAAAATTGCACCTTAATTTTTGTTACGATGCTAATTCATCCTTACTGCTACTCTGTGTTGCAGGTTTATCTTCTCCCTCATTTAGTAAATCATTTGTTTTTTTGCTTACTTAGGTTCCCTTTTTGTATCCCAACCCCATGTGTTGCATGATTTCCCCAACTGAAAGGTCTTGTAAGCAGGTTTTGGTCAAAGCTCCACCAACCACTGGAAGAGCAGAATGACTTGCATTCTACCAGTCAATGGAATGGCTTGTCACCCCGTCCTACCCAGCTTAAATTGGAAAGTCCCCTTATAAAGAATTGTGAAGGAAACCCAGTTTTCTTCCACCACATGGTACATTGTGTTTGTGCCTAAAACTCACAGTCCCACGAGGTCATCCAACTGGATGCCAATGAGATGTAAATGAACCTTGAATCATTCTGTTGTGCCTCACAGAGCGTAAGATACAATAGCCAACGCCTGCCTTTTGCCAGTAGAGGACTATTTTTCCTCATAATCGAGCTTCCCATCCTTTTTTTAAAAAGGAGGGACTTGCTTTTGGATTCCTGTGTTGAAAACTTTTTTTTATATCATAAGAGTTTGGCTATTGCTTCATTCCTTGCTTTTATTATATTCAAGAATTACCTTCCATCAATAACCTAAGAATTCTGCAGTAAGGGACAAGGAGCTTTGACCTACCCTGAGTGCTGCAGGGCATGCCCTAACTTCAGTTCCGTGACAGCAGTCCTAAGATAATAAGTGAAATCATTTTCAGTAGGTACTACAAATCCCTGCTTTGTCTTTATGCTAGGGACATAAGAATACTCCTTACAGAAGTCAAGAGATGTAAAGCGGGTCCTTTTTTAACAGCTATAAAAATAAATTCCAGACAATTACAGATTACACAATTACACATATTGCATTTATTTTTGAACAAGAAATAGTTATTATGCATATCCATCCTTTAAATTTCACTTGAGGTTTGTTTTGCAACAATGAAACCAAATTTCCAAGAAACTACATGGACGTTTATTGAGTTGCTTTGAGTATGGGGGAAATGTCTGAGAAATGAGTTAATTATTAGGGGCAGAAATATAGGCTAGCAGAAAGTGCTACAGTCACTTTAAGAGAATGTTATGCCTTGTTCCTTGCAGAAGTACCTTACCACATGAATATGTATATGTATTGCAAATCTGCTTGCTAGTTTCAAGACCCTCTGCATCTAAACTGTGCTTCAGCAACCAGATTATGTGGGGCGATTACAGGAGCTTGAGATTTATCATAGCCCAGTGCCCATGGTGGCATTTAGAAATTCAAATCTGCGTTATGTCTAGTGGCCTAAATCTCTTGTGTGAGATGGAGACCTTTTACAGTACTGTCAGCACAAGTATTAGTGCATAGTTTTTCAGTTCAGTCCTACAGAAGGGATTCTGTAACTAAACCAAATCTAAATTTCAAATGCTGAAAGAGGGTTAAAGGTTAGTGTTCATGTGTTAGGTTTCATGCTTAACATCACATGACACCTTTGTCAAACATTTCTGTGTAGTATTGCTGTCTGGACTTTGTAGTCTGGGAGCCTGACGTCTGAATTGTGAGGTCTTTATATAATATATGTAAAGTGTCTAGGGTCTTGCACAATCACATGCTGCTTTCTAGTGTGAGAAAATAGCCTGTGGACTGTATGTAACTTTTAAAATAGGTAATTAAGGTGTTGAAAATTGCAAATATGTTTGGCCATATCAAAAGCCAAAGTTTCAGAAAACCCCCCTTTTAAACTCTAATTTTCTTCTACTTCTGTATTTTATTACATTTACAATTACCCTTTTATCTGGCTGGCAAAAATTGTACCTTTTTGGGCACTAGGAGTGGTCTGAGGAATCTAAAATGTCATCTGCTGTGCATGCACAGACCCCTGTACAATTTAACCACATGCCATATTGATGAGGGCGTTAAAGCGTTCAAAGTGTGTCCGCCGGACGTATGCAGAGTAGGCAGGTGATGATGTCAATCAGCTTGTAATGCTGATTTGAAGCTTCCACTGCCATTTTGGAGCTCACCACCCCAGCTAACCCCATCTCTTAAACATGCTTAGTTGAACATATGTTTAGCAGCAGGAACTGCCCCTCAGCAGCTCTATATAAAGGGATTATTGACTACTTTCAGGTTAGTCACTGATTTCTACTGGTTGTTTCTATGATTTCTACTGGCTGTTGCTATGATTGTACAAGTCTTTGGTGCTTTCTTGAGTTCTATAAAGTTTCTTAATTCCATAGGGAATGGTAGGTTCTGAAAGACTTGGTCCTGACTTCAAGGCTTCTGCACAAATCAATTGCTCTGAGATATGGGGGGCAGTAGTAAGCATTCCCCTTGGAATATAGCATGACTAGGAGAATAAGAAGCAGGCAGATGGAACAGGGCAAACTGCTCGTAGAGGGAGGAGGAGGAGGAAGGAGAGAAGGGCTCTCAGCAGTTGGCCATATCTGCTCAGGGTGTTCAGGAAGCAGTTCTCCTAGATGAACCTCAGGAAGAAACAATGTGTGAAAAGTCTATGCTTCACTAAAACCTGCCACCTGCTGCAACCACAACTGCAGCCATTGAGTAAGACTGGTGAGCATTGGCTGTGAAGGTGACCATGGCAATGAACTTTAAAACGGGGCTGCTTCCAAGCTGGAGATATTTGAGACACCTCGGAGTTTATCATACACAGTTGCATATGGGAGGTTACTGAGGCTCTTTACTCAATGTTTCATTCTGTTTTGCCAAAGATTCATTCTGTCTTAGAAAGGAGCAGGCGTAGTGAGCGTGTAGTTTTGCAGGAATTGCGAGCTTCCCCATGGCGCAGGGTGCCATATGACTGCACGCACATTATGTTGTGGGAGTCGCATGTCAGCTCTGTGAGTGCTGCAACAAAAACGGATTTCATTCCCTCTACATCCAGCTGGTATGTATAGACAGTGACTCATGCAGGTCAGTGCACAGCTGGCAGTAGACATGATGCCCTCATTCTGTAGCAGTCCATTGTGCCAGCTACATTTGAGCCACCAAGGGTGGTTACTGGGTGGCAAAGACTATCCACTGACCACATGGCTATTGACTTCGGTGGGGAAACCCATGCACATGTGGGCACCATGCATACAATGAAAGCCATGCTACCACACAAAATGTGATTAAGCAGACAATTGGCATGCTGAAACACTTCCAGTGCCTGGGCTGTTCTGAAGGAGCCTCAGTGCTCAACAGGGAGGGTGACAGTGACAGTGGTCTATTATATATTGCAGAACCTCACCATCATGAGGGCACAGCCCTTGTTACCAGCTATATAGTAAGCAGCTGAGGAGGAAGAGGAAGAGAAAAGGCATACGAACATACATACGAACTAGGAGCAGGAGTAGGCTACTCAGCCCTTCAAACCTGCTCTGCCATTCAATATGATCATAGTGGATCTGATTGTTACCTCCCGCCTACGTCTGATAACTTTTCACCCCCTTGTTATTCAAGAATCTATCTAGCTCTGCCTTAAAAATATTCAAAGACTCTGCTTCCACCGCCATTTGAGGAAGAGAGTTCCAAAGATTCTCAAACCTCTGAGAGAAAAAAATTTCTCCTCATCTTGGTCTTAAGTGAATGACCTCTTTATTTTTAAACCTTAGTTCTAGATTCTCCCATAAGAGGAAACATCCACTTCACATCCACTCTGTCAAGACCCCTCAGGATCTTAAAGGTTTCGATCAAGTTGTCTCTTACTCTTCTAAACTCCAGCGGATACAAGCCTAACCTGTCCAGCCTTTCCTCTTAAGACAACCCACCCATTCCTGGTATTAGCCTAGTAATCCTTCTCTGAACTGATTCTAACGCATTTACATCTTTCTTTAAATAAGGAGACCAAAACAATACACAATACTCCAGATGTGGTCTCACCAGTGCCCTGTACAACTGAAGCATAACCTCCCTACATTTGTATTCAATTCCCCTCACAATAAACGATAACATTCTATTAACTTTCCTAATTACTTGCCGTACCTGCATACTAGCCTTTTGTGATTCATGCACTAGGACACCCAGATCCCCATGAATCTCAGAGCTCTGCAATCTCTCACCATTTAGATAATATGCTTTTTTCATTCTTCCTGCCAAAATGGACAATTTCACATTTTCCCACATTGTACTCCATTTGCCAGTTCTTTGCCCACTCACTTAACCTATCTATGTCACTTTGTGGCCTCCATATGTCCTCCTCACAACTTACTTTCCTACCTATCTTTGTGTCATCAGCAAATTTAGCAACCGTTCCTTTTGTCCCTTCACATCGAAGTAAGTTATATAAATTGTAAAAAGTTGAGGTCCCAGCACTGATCCCTGTGGCACACCATTCATTACATCCCACCAACCAGAAAAAGACCCATTTATAGCTACCATCTGTTTCCTGTTAGCTAACCAATCTTCTATCCATGCCAATATATTACCCTTTACACCATGAGCTTTTATTTTGTGCAATAACCTTTGATGTGGCACCTTAATTTAGACTGTTGCTTCCTGGCTGGGCTGTCTGTGAACAACTCACCTGACTGAGATAACAGTAAATGCAACCCCAACTCTTCATTCGCCAACAGTCTCACATCTTGTCTATCATTTCACTGACCATCACAAAGTCTGCTTGACCATAACAAAAAAATAAAAACCAACACAAAATAAACACTCCAAACCAAATTTATAAATCAAAATCATGCCATGTTTGCACATAAATGGCAACCAATTCCTGTTGTCTATTCCCTTAGTGCCTGTCTTCCATATGACATTGTCTGTCCTTGTGCTCCTACGTAGTGCTATTCCATTGGCTACAGCATGGCTGGTGGAAGGCTGCTGACTTTAACTGGAGGGAACTGTAGATAGCCTTGCAAGATGCCCTTGAGCAGCTCTGGCCCTAAAAGGTCCAACTTCTGACTGCACCATTTCAGCATGGGCAGCAGCAGTCTGAGCTATTGGCTGACAGGCAACAGCAAGGGCACTGGTGGAGTGGCTGTGGTTGGAGCAGGAATGCTGTCATCTTGAGAGAGGACAGCAGGTTTGTACTCCATGGGGGCTACTGTTACTGCCACCATTGCAGTAATCCTAGCAATCTGCTGGAGGACAGATCGTTGGACTGCTGTGACACCCTGCAAACCCCTTTGGACACTGGTGTCCATAAGCCGTGATAGCAGCAGCCTGAACTTGCATGACTTCAGCCTGAGCTTCCACTATAACACTATAACATTGGGTGGCTTCTGCCTGTGTTGCAATGGAAGCTGCAACTTCCATCAGACATTGCATCATGTTGAGTCCACAAGTGTTTTGATGGATTTGGCCTTTAATACATGCTGCAAAGAATAGGGTCCAAAATCTCTGCAAAGCCCTGTGCAAAATTGGTGCTGGATTTCTTCATGCACCTTAATATTGCTTGCAGGTTTTCTGGCAGGCCACCATGCATTAAATTATGCATTAACCACCTTTTGTAGCCTCCAAAGTGCTCATCTGAGTCCTCTGCAGCTGTACGCGTGGAACCTCATCCTCTGGGAAATGCCACCTGCATCATTCTTGTCCCCTGCCCTGGTTGTTGGCCACTTTTGTGCTCTGTGTCTCACCACGTACATATCCCGCCTCTAAGCTATCTTCTAGGAGCTGTCAGCTGTGGTTCAATTGGTAGCACTCTTGCCTCTGAGTCAGTGTTGTGGGTTCAAGTCCCTGTACTTGAGCACAAAAATGCACCACTGTGGGAGTACTGCACTATTAGAGGTGCCATCTTTCAGATGTAGTGTTAAACCAAGACTCCGTCTTCCCTATCAGGTGGATATAAAAGATCCCATGGCACTATGTCGAAGAAAAGCAGGGGAGTTATCTGGAGCGCTCCTCAATATTCATCCCTCAATCAATATTACAAAAACAGATTTCTGGTCACTATTGTATTACTGTTTGTGGGAGCTTGCTGTGTTCAATTGGCTGCCGTGTTTCCTACATTTCAACAGTGACTACACTTCAAAAGTGCTTTATCGGCAAGAAAGTGCTATGGGCTGTGCTGTGGTCGTGATAGTTACTATAAAAATGCAAGTCTTTTTCTTTTTTCTGAATAAGATAAGTGTTATTATCTGATCTGGTTGCTGCGAGTGTGAGAGTGAGAGATCGTGTTTCTTCTTCCTACTTTTCCATCTGTTGCTCTTCCGCCACTGCCTGGCCAGGTACTTGAAATGAACAAGGATAGAGTTGTGATGAGGGGAGAGGCGGGGGAAGTAAGAGGTGCATACTAACACCACTTGCAGTTTGTAAACCAGTGAGGATCGTGGGATGAGGAGGGATTGAGATGTGAGAAGCAGGATTAGCAGGATACTGTCATCTTCTATCATTTTAGCCCTGATGCTGGTCACAACCTCAGCAAAAGCTGTCCAATAAGATAAGCATTGTCTCATCCAGGGTAACAAAGACAAGTATCTGTGTCTGTCCCCCTCTGGCTAGTATCTGCTATGTGTGGTTGACCGGCAATTTGTCCTGAAAGAGAGAGAGAGAGAATTGCGCCAGTGAACGTGGGGCAAAGTCTTTGGGTGATGTGGCTGTCATGGTTGAATAGCTGGCAATGTATATGTGAGATATGGGTTTGAGGCTTAAGTGTGAAGTGAATGTGAGATGTGAGTCAGAATTAATAGAGATTGTTGGTTGGTGAGTGATGGGGGTCAGTAGTGCATTCAGCACTATGTGAGGCTTGTGGTGCAGTTGGCGGGATGTGGCATTTGAAGATGCGTTAGCTGACCTTGATAACACATGTGAGGACAATGAACTTCTTGTCATAAGGCACCCAGGACCTTATGGTTTGACTCCTGGTGTTGATCACCATGGCTCTCTGCTCCCACTGCCTTCTGAGAGTTTGTTTGGAAGCCTCTTGGACCACTGTGGACAGAGCGCATCTCTCCTCCTCAATCAAGGCCTACAGTGCAGTGCAGTTCAAAAATCTTGGAGCCCACTCTCTGCTGTGTTGACACGTTGCCATGTCTTTCCCAGATCAGAATTAGTTGTAAAATGACTTCTAGCATCTGCTCCAGCCATAAACACTCCCACTTTAAGAGGTGCAGGCTAGCTTTAACTGGCGCTATCTCCTCAAAATTTTGGACCCCTGGTGAGCTGTGCAGCCACTTAGCAGCATGGTTAGCATTGGCTGCACGCTGCATTCATATAACTTAGTAGGCGTCGCAAAGTTGGCATGCTGCCTGCATTGCAAGCAGAAGGCGCGGGTTAATCCTGCATCACGATCCTTGTGCCTGTTTTCGGGTTCTATCGAATTTGTGGTAGAATTAAGTCAGATCAGCCATTACGTGATTTATTGCTTGTCTTTAATTATTTTATTAATCTGAATGTTCTTCAGATACCTTTTTCCCCCTTATGGTCAGAACCTTCTGTGTTTAATATGGAGATCATTTGGATTGCTGATGATTATGAGTAAAAATGTTGTTAAGGAATTAGTCCCTGTACAAATGCTGCCTTCCCATGAACCATGAGTCTGTATGAGGCATTTTTACCCACTGACGTTTGCAGGCAGGAGGTAGTGAGGAAAATATTGTCACATGAAAATATGAGCAAGCTGTTCTGGGCAGAAGAGTGAGAAATGGCAGAAAGTTATCATCAAACAGGGAAAAAAATTGTGATGTCATAAAAAGGAATTTTACAAAAAATGTAACTTTTAGGCTGCCCAGAGTGTTTTTGGATATAGATTTGATGTTAATGATAAAAGCATTCTGGAGGCATATGACTGAAATACCCATGTTGGGTAGGTACTTTCTTGTTACTTAATTCCAGACCTCAGATTGATAGCCTGTCTATGTTTACAAAACAAGGTTTTAATTTAATTTGCAATAAGTTGCAGTGTGCTTTTAACTCTTAGAGTATTAGTTACAGTACTTGTTAAATATATAAATTCCTGCTTGTTCAGCAGTATTCTGTCTGAGGCAGGCATTGTAATATAGTGGCAAAACCCATTCTAAATATCTTGGTTCAAATATTTAAAAAAAAGCTCAAGAGTGTTGAACAATTATATAACAATATCCACTTTTAGTTTATTTCTATTATTTTATTCCGCTATATTATTTTTCATATTGTTCCTGAGCTTGCTTCTGAATGGCCAACTAAGTAATCATTCAGTTTTACTTAAAGTAGTGCATTTTGGGATGTATGATGAATGCGCAGGGAACGAGTTCCTGTTTCAATCCAGACAGATACAAACTGCTGTGTGGAATAAACCTCACTGGACCAGGTCTAAACAGAATATTTTTATCCATTCATGTATTATATATCTCAGGATGCAATGTGATAGACGGAGGCTATATGCATCAAAATGGCAGCTATTTAAGTCAAGTAACATCTGCATGAGCAATCAGTGAGTTTTAGTAGCCATTAAAATGCTGTCTTCTTTTACTTGTTGCTATCATTTGCCTTCAATTTTTGAAGACTGTATTTGTCTAGCTGGTCTCATAGGATTGTATTGCACTTCAGATGTTTACATTACAGCTGTGCTTGTATCATTTTTGCCTCTCACCAAAAACTGTGCTTCAAGTGCCAATTCCACTGCTCTCCAGACCTTTCACTCAGTTAAAACTCAAAGGTGTGCAGTCTTGGTGCTCTGTTTGATTCTGAGCTAAGTTTCAAACCTCACCTCTGGCCCGTCGGTGAGATTGCTTACACTCTTCCCTGAGCATTGCCCCCTACATTCTCCTCTGGTGTACCTTATTTTCACTGCTGCTGAAAACCTCATCCCCATCTTCAACATTTTCTTCACCAGCCTTAACAACTTTATCCTGCACAAACTCTAACTGATCCATAACTGCGATCACACAAACTCACGGTACCTGGCACCCTATTCTCACCAAGTCTACTTATTTCCTTATCCCCAATATGTAAACATTAAAATTCTCATCTACATTTTCGGATCCCTTCACGGACTCACTCCACCCTACTTGTGCAACTTCTCCAGCCACACTTGCCAGTATTCATTCCCGTGACTCCAGTATACTGTACAGTATATGCTCCATCACTGATAGCTGACATTTCAGCCATGATACCCTTTTACTATGGAAGTGCTCAACTTTTAACCATTGCTCCTCTTGCCTCAATTCAGGAAGCATCCTCATAACTCATTTCTTTGGCTGCACCTTTAGCCACTTCTCTCCAATTTACACTCTACATAGAAAATTGCCATAGGACATGCCATTGGATGATAGGTTGATAGGTGGTAAATAAACAGGAGTTTGTTGTCGTGGCAGGTGCATAAACTGATTAACTGCTTTACCACTATGCCTGTATGTGTGTACCTGAGTGGGGGAGAGGGGAGGGGAGGGGTGGGTGGTGCAGGGAAGAGAGCTTTGGGAAAAATGAACACTAATTCAGAGTCCTGAACAATTCCAAATGAACATTACACGCCTCAGCAGCAATATCAGAGACTCGGGAAGAACCTCCGAGTCATTTCTCTCCAATAGGAAATGAAAAATGGAGGCAGTTTGCTGTGAATGGACAGGAAGGGGAGATAAAAGTAGACAAAAATAAACCATTACAGGTGAAGGGATTGTAGTGTTAGAGAATGCTTGGTCTGGAAAGTGATAAATGTCTAAAGTAAATAAGCTGCATGATAGGAATCAAGAAGGTGAAGGACTTCAGTTTTGAAGAGTTTTAACTGCGTGCTTTTCCATAATGATGGTATAATAAATTGGGAATTGATTTGCTGAATAAATGGGTCAGCAACTGGTTGTCAGATTCTAAATCCAATAACTAAGATGTAACAATAACAACAACTTATCTAGCGCCTTTAATATAATAAAAAAAATTCCAAGGTGTTTTAGTGAGAAATGTGGATGGGAAGACTGGATTTTGGAATTCATCTGAATTGGGTGAAATTACATGAATCTGACTGGTTCTAAGTTTAGCTCTGATCCAGAAGCTACTTTACATTTTTTTTATTCATAGAAACAGGGACATAGGACTTAGGAGCAGGAGTAGGCCATGCAGCCCTTTGAGCCTGCTCTGCCATTCAACAAGATCATGGCTGATATGGTTGTGGTCTCAACTTTACCATCTACCACCCATAACCCTTGACTCACTTGTCTATCAAAAATCTGTCTACCTCGGCCTTGAATATATTCAATGACCCAGACTCCACTGCTCTCTGGAGAAGAGAATTCCAAATACTAACGACCCTTTGAGAGAAAAAATTTCACCTCACCTCCGTCTTAAACGGCAGATCTCTTATCTTCAAACTGTGTCCCCTGGTTTTAGTCCCTCCTTTTTTATTCTTTCATGGAATGTGGGTGCTGCTGGCTGGGCCAACATTTGTGGTCCTTCCCTAACTGCCCTTGAGAAGGTGGTGGTGAGCCACCTTTTTGAACTGCTGCAGTTCATGTGGTGTTGGATTATGTTATGTTACAATATTTTGTACCTTTCATGTTACAATATTTTGTTTACTTGTGTTGCATCAATTCAAAGAAAGTACCTTTCCCCAGATGCTGACACGTAGTGCTCTGTGCTAAGCTAACCAGTAGTGGAGGAGGGGGAAATGATAACTTTGGTTGTCCTTGGGCTGTGGAGGAGAGCAATTGCCCGAGGTTCTCATTAATGATAGATATGCAGGTATTGTACTAGTGCTGGATGAGCCCCTATGTGAACCACGGGCGATGACAGGATCAGACTGAGTTATAGCAGACCCCTCTTCCCAATGATCATGAGAAATGCTAACAGGCAACATCCAGGTTCACACAGGAAGGGCAGCCACTTGATCAAGGAATCAGAGGACCACCAGTGTCAATGGAGCTTTCCCTCAGTAAGAGTCACTGCCTTCAGGAGCAGAGGAACAAGGAAAGGGAGAAAACCTGAAAGAAAATTGGTAAGTATAATTTTAATTTTTTGACTGAGACAGAAGCTTGCCACTGGACAGATCAGATTCGTCCAGATTCAACTTTGGTTCTTTTCATTCAAGCTCACTGTTAGAACCAGAGGTTCCTGGCTTTTGTTGTTAAAGACCACTGCACTGCCCTGAGACTCAGTGCAAGTTACAATCCCGCTGAACATGAAGGCTGCTAATGCTCAGAACTCTGTGGAGGGATGCAGTGACAGCCTTACCATTAATTACAATCTACTGCATCTAATTCATTCATCCTTTACAGCCTCATGTAGTAGGACTGATAGGTCTGAGTGCACTCGAAAATGTAGGCATGATTCCATGTTCTTTATTCAGGGAATGCAGCCTGTTACTTTGTTGGTTGCGGCGGTTGATTGAATTGGCTTTTCAACAAAGCCAGTGTCACTCAGTAAGTGAATTTGTCGTATGACTCGTAATGCAGCTGCTGCAGCAGCCAGCAATCTCCTAAAGGCACAACATCACAGCTCGTTTCTAAACTAGTCTACCTAATTTATATAAAATGCCACTTCAAGGATGTTCTGACGTAAACAGATCTGCAGAAAAGGATACTTAGCCTCCCTATAATGGCCTAAGCAGGCCTGTCCCACTCTGCTGTCTTGGTACTGAGGCAGCGCTAAGTTAGCTGGGACTGAGTGGATGATGACTACATGTGCCATAGTCTTGAGTGCTGGAGGTTTTGCTGGCAGCCACTGTTGTTCAGCTGCTGAGTTGAAAGTTTAACCGTGCTACCAAATGCATGCAGCAAAGCACGGCCACCCATCATCCCGTTAAGCTGCTGAACAGCCACAGTCCCCTTTTCCACAGTTTGAAGATTCCTTTTATTATTACAGCTATAATTTTGATGACACCAATTGCTGCTGCCCAATTCCCGCAAAAAAAACTTGATTGAAAGCAAGAAGTAAAAATAATAAGGTTTCATATTGATAAAGTGCAACTCCGTTCTCCAAACAGCAAGATGACCCATTTCACAATAAAGATGACTTAAGATAGGGTAATCGCAAGGACTGTTAACATGGGTGTTGTGAATAAATTGTCAATCTAGTGTGAGAGAATAATGAGAACAAAGGGCAGATATACATGAAAGCAAAGATAATCAAGAGTAAGCAATTTAATTTTGCAAGGTACAAAATGGTAGGGGATCAATCAAACAAGAACTGAGGCAACAAGAGCACCAGGAAGTGACTGTGAGAGCTGACCAGTAGTGAGTGGAGTCCACTGTTTATCTTTATGAGCTGCTGTAACCTTGTAAAGGTGTGACGAGGTTACGCCAAGGCGTTCCAGCCTTCTGTTGATCTCTGCCATTGTAACTGTGTGAGTGTGTGCACATTGGGCAGGGCGTATTGTTTCACAAATGCCCAGCCTTTCCAGTTGTAACCACTAAGCAGCTCCAGGGCCTTTTGTGTGTGTGCACTCTTTCTGCGCACCAGTGTGTTAACTGCTGTTGAATAATACTGACCTTTAATAAAGGCGCAGATCCTGAGACTTTTTTTTTCCCAGACATGCGGTGACCTTTCAAACCAGACTGGGGTGAGGGGAGGGTGTCATTTGGACTTTGAACCGGCCAGTTCCCGCTGTGTCCCACTGTCTGCCAGGCTACTTTTATTGTGACACAGAGGAGCATTCTGTATGCAAAGCAGACAGAGCTGCCAGTTTGAACCTTTGCAAATCAATTTGTCTATAAGGCAAGTCCATTGGAGTGAAAGATGGTACAGCTGTAGTCGAGGTTAGCACGCTGCGGGGCAAGGTGGAGCTAATGCTTCTAAAGATCCCTTTTTTGCAGCCAAGCATGTGAATGCTTGGCTGTGGTTTTATGTACCCTTTGCCCTTCATTTAACTTGGCACAATATCTTGCATGCTATCTTCTTATCTTCATTTTCTTTACTGTATCTTGGAACTGTTCATAGTATCCCCTTTTTATATACAGTACAAATGTTTTTTTTTAATCTACTTTGAGAGAAGCTCTGTTAATTAACACAAGTTTCAATGTAACCCTGATTATTATTAATGATAGATCCAAATTAACATGATGATGCTTAAAGTGAAAGTGGTTGCAAAAAGAGATGCAAAGCGATTGGAGGATTTCTTTGCAGTTTCAAACTTTCTGGACAGCCCTGCACACAAAAGCAAGCTTCTCATGCCTAGGCACATTGCTAGCTTCAGGCAAATTAGACAAGCTCATGAAATGTATATAGTTCTTGGACAGTAGCCCAAGGTACCAGTGGAACTTGTTTTGATTGGATTTACGCAGTTATAAAGGTTTTATGTCAGGGGTTGGGGGAGGCCTGGAGGTGGGGATGGCTGGATGGGTGGTGGTGGAGTAGCTGGATGGAAAGTGGGGGCAGGGTGGAGGTACCATATTCCCTGCAAAAGGCCAGATCCTACTTAAATAAATAATGACTTGGGTGTAATAAGCAAATCCTGTAATTATTTGTTAGCCAAATGATAGTTGGGGTAGACATTACAGTTCTTTTTACTTTAACCCTGATAGTATTGTATTTCATGTGAACTATTTAAATACAGATCCTCCTGTGGACTTTTTGCTATAGTTTTAAAAAATCAGTAATTACGTTGTTTCATTAAATAAACATGCTTTAACGTATTTCACTAATTGCACTGTTTGAATCTAATGGTATTGAAGTTCCCTGTTGATTGCCCATGGTAGGAGTTGTTGCAATGCAACATAGGACTCCCGGTTCTGCTCCAACCCCTTATATTAGCACTGGAACTTCCTCTGGAGAACAGGTTTTGTTAGTTAAGACCAAGCTGTGTGTAGGACCTGGAGAACACTGACTGGGAGGTCCACCCCACTCCCACACATCCTAGTGGGTCAGCCCAGGAGCAACACTGATAACAGCGACACAGTCCTTGGATGGGACTGTCCCACCCCAACAAAGGCAGCTTACAGTGTGTGCAGAGGGCAGGGTGCTGTATGAGAATCAATCATGTTCGGTAAGTGTATTATAATTGATACCTGACACTTTAGGAGAGCAAAACACAATCATTCCAATCAAGAAGTTCTTGGTTTGATCACCACTAAGCTAACTGATTTTATTATCTTTATTCTTTCACATGGGCATCACTGGCAAGGCCAGCATTTGTTGCCCTTCCTTAATTGTCCTTGAACTGAGTGGCTTCCTCGGCCATTTCAGAGGGCAGTTCAGAGTCAACCACATTGTTATGGGTCTGGAGTCACATGTAGGCAAGATCGGGTAAGGATGGCAGATTTCCTTCCTTAAAGGGGATTAGTGAACCGGATGGGTTTTTACGACAATCGACAATGGTTTCGTGGTCACCATTTCTCATATTAGCTTTCAATTCCAGATTTTTTAAATTCAATTTAAATTCCCTGGACATTGCCTGGGCCTCTGGATTACCAATCCAATGACATCACCCTACATCACCATCTCCCCCATCCATCTCAGCTGAAGTGGCTGGAGGGGGGACAAAGCATTGGTACCAATGTGATAGAGAGGGAGAATCAACCAGTTTTTCTGCTTCTGCTCGCTATTCAGTAATGGTTGCTGGAAAGTGTGTGTGAAAAAATGTTGGGTGGGGACACAATCAGGCCCCCATACAGGAAGAGCCAGCTGACACTATCTCAGCTCACATGTGAAGAATAGCGCCTTGGGTTAGGTATTGGTGACAGCAAGGAGTCAACATGAGAGGAGGGAAGAAAATTTGACACCGGTGGGTAAAACTTAAAAAAAATAGTAGGACAAGCTTGATCCGTTTTGTAAGGAAACAAATTGTGATGGGCTAAATAGGACAGGAAAAATAGGATAATAAATACTACAAAAATAAAACACAAATTCTCATTGTGGATTTATTATGTAAAACCAAATTGTTCAGAAGAATAAATTTAATTAAAAAGATGCTCATGTGAAAACAGGGAAGTCATTTTCCACACATTATCTTTTTTTACTCAGCTTGAGCCTCAAATTTAGTCTGTTTCTTCTCTTGTTAAAATTGTACATTTATTAGTTAAACAGCAGGCAGGTTCCGTGTGGATGCATGGGCACACAGATACAGATATAAGCAAAAGCGCCACATTGTCTTAGGGACTGTCCCATTTATATCAGACAATAATAGAAAAACAAAGTGCAAAAAGCTAGAAATTTTAGGCAGCTTAGTTAAATTGACCTGTTTTATCTATTTAGACCTCTTCGTAAGTCTTTTTTTAAATAGCAATTCGTCTTTAGTAGTAATTCACAACAGGATAAAGTTAGCAAAAGCACTATAACTCTTTAAAAAAAAATTATCATTTACCCTTTGGAACAGCTAGAGTTCAGGACTAACTGTCAAAGCCTGGGTTTTGGGCCTGCTACCCCAGCAGAGAGAGAGAGAGAGAGAGACGTATGCTAAGAGGCAGCAGTTCTGAAAGCATTTTCACATCACCCATCTTCAAAGGTTAAAAAGCATTCTGTCTGGTGGACTGTAGGAGGCATAGCAAACAATGCCAGCTACAATATAGAATAGTCCATCAGTTGTGGCCACAAAACCCTTCCCCTTTTATTTTAATGACGAACAATAAAAGTGACAGCAGAAAGGTGGGGCTTGGTTTCTTGTTTCTTGCTTGTAGGAAGAAATAAAGCAGCTAATTGAAATTCTTGAGAACTATGTTACAGGCAGATGGCACAATCGTATACATGTATGTCCTTGAGAAACAGTGCCAGCAATTGTAGAAACTAATTAAACGGTAATCAAAAAGGAAATGCAGTCAACATATGGGGCCTTTCCTGAATCACTAAACTTTACTTAACAAGTCCTATTTTTCCCCTTTTCCTTTTCTCTCCCACTCCATTCCATGATCATTAAATGGTACCATTCTCTGCTGGCCTTCAGACCAGTTAAGAAAAGTGTGGAGAACTTCAGCATTATTCAAAACTAGCAAAAGCAACAAAGTTTGCAATGACATGAAGATTCAGCACTTCATTAAAGATGCGTGTAAAACGATGAGGTGAGAAGAGCTGTTCTCCACCACATTCTTTATTAGTGCTTTCACCCAGCTCTTCAATCAGTGACTAGGTAGTCTGTTCCCACCAGCCTAGAATATAAGGAGTTGCATTCTATCAATTGAGTGAATATAGTAATGGTTATTATGCAGTATGAGTGTGGGGCTGAAGTGAAAGCATAAATACTTTATCCTTCCGCTCTCTCCATTTCCTGATCTTTCCTTGCGTTCAATTTTTGGAGCACTTTGAATTTGACAAAGAGTGCTCCTTTTTTTCTTATTTTTCTTTCCTTCAATTATCCCAAGGGCACTGGCTCTGGGCTATGGCTCTAAGCTTTCATGTGTATGCTGATGACATCCAGCTCTGTCTCTTTTCCACAACCCTCAACTCCATTCTGCTTGTTGACATCAAGTTGTGGAACTTCCTCCAATGTAACATTGGCAAGGTCAGCACCAACCCGTACTCTCCCACTCTAGCCCCTTTCCTCCCTGGCTGCTCTCTGAAGCTGAGTCGGATGGTGTGCAAACTTATTTATCTGTTTAACTTGGAGTGGAGCTTCAAGACCTCATTTTATGCATGACCAGGACTACATATTTACTCTTTTACCTCTGCTCTTACCTCTGTTACAGGCAGGAGAGAGAGACAAAATTGAATTCCTTTATCCTCTCACAGTCTGTCTGTATGCAGAGTTGTTTTTTGTTTAAAAATAGGCTGTAGCGCTTATTCCAAAAATCCTTTGTTTGTGTAGTCAATTTTTAAAGTGACCTGCAGCAAACTCTCAGGATTAAATTAGAAGTGGAGTTTATTCACACATTCAAACCCCGGGGGGAGGGGGTATAATCACAACTTCACTCACACATGTGCGCACATGCACGCACCACACGATTTACAACTATGGATAACTTAACAGTAAAAAGAACCACAGAAATAGATCTCAGTTCACATGATTGCCAGAGTCCAGAAAGTCCAAATCCAGAGGGGGTTCCTTTACGGAGGAGTTCCAGTTCAGGTGGGTTCCTGGCTGAAGGCAGAAGTGCTGAATTCCTTAAGGATGTTGGTGATGCAGTGAGGTGAAGTTGATCTTCAGAGACTTGATCTGCTTGTTGGGCGGTGGCCAGTAGCTTCCAGATAAACAGGTTTCGAGGAGGGCTCTTTGCAGGCTGCTTGGTCAGCTTTGAGTCCTGCTGTAGGATGTTGGCAGGTTGGAATTAAATCAGCATTCTGCCCTACTTCTAAGTCCTCAACTGTAAATAGAGATTTCAAAATGGTCACTCATGTCATGTGACCTTCTTCCTCCACAGTGGTTTCATAAAGGGATGTTTACCTGGTGTCTGAATCTGGTTTTTGTTTTGTGGTTTATAATGTTCCAGCCATTAGCCTTTAAAAGAGTCATTATCCATATTAATGACCCTGTTCTGGATGGCTATTGTCCTGGTAGACCCTTGGACTCTGTTAGAGGGGTAAGCTAGTAAAGATAAAAATGACTTCCATTTTCTTTCAATAGTTCCTTTTTGAAATGGACCTTAACCGCCTCAGGTGTGAGATTCCATGAGCAACACATGTCAGGGCATGTCTCCAGTGCAATCCATATAATATCTTAGTGGTTACCTTACAATTCTAGACATCAGGTGACTTGTGGCAACTGTCTTTTGGTTCAATAACATTCATTTTTAATTAAGCTAAAAAGAATAAAGTTTGATTTACATAGCTTATGATTTCTTTCTTATATTAGGGACATGTCACCTGGTTCCCACCACTAACCCCCTGCCCCCCCTGCCCCACCCCATCCAGGGGAGACGGTGGTGTAGTGGTCATGTCACTAGACAGGCTAATGCTCTGGGGACATGGGTTCAAATCCCAACACAGCAGCTGACGGAATTTGAATTCAGTTAATAAATCTGGAATATAAAGTTTGTCTTGGTAATGGTATTATTGATTGTCGTAAAAACCCATTTGGTTCACTAATATGCTTTAGGGAAGGAAACCTGCCATCCTCACCTGGTCTGGTTGACTCACACATTCAAACCCCAGCAATGTGACTGACTCTTAACTGCTCTCTCAGCTCAAGGGAAATTAGGGATGGGCAACAAATGCTGGCCTTTCCAGTGACGCCCATGTCTCTTTTCCAGTGACAGAGACTTCAGTGTCTTGGTTCTGCATTCCAGATCCCACTCTCTAAATCCCTCTGCCATCCTACCTCTTTCCTCCACCTTTAAAACTCTTGCCAGTACTTAAATCTTTGATCTTGCCTTTGGTCACCTTACCTAACCCTCTTCAGCTGCTGTCCAGTGTCCATTTTCACCTTGGTGATGTTTTACTATGTTGAAGGCATTATGCAAGGTGTTTCTGTAACGGAGCTGGCAGCTCACTGATATCTTGCCTAATTCACCATTCTTCATGTTTATCCTAGATAGTATCAACAACTACTACTACTTATATTTATATAGCACCTTTAATGTAATAAAACGTCCCAAAGTGCTTCTCAAGAGCATTATAAAACAAAGTATGGCACTGAGCCATATTAGGTCAGATGACCAAAAGCTTGCTCTGTTAGGTTTTAAGGAGAGTCTTAAAGGAGAAAAGTGAGGTCGAGAGGCAGAAATGTGTAGGGAATTTCAGAGCTTGGGGCCTAGGCAACTGAATGCGTGGCCAACAAGGGTGGAGCAATTAAAATTGGGGATGCAAAAGAGGCCAGAATTAGATGAGGGCAGATATCTCAGAGCATTGTGAGGCTGGAGGCAATTACAGAGGTATGGAGAGGCAAGGCCATGGAGGAATTTGAAAACAAGGATGAGAATTTTAAAATCAAGGCATTGATTGACTGGGAGTCACTGTAGGTCAATGAGCAGAGGGGTGATAGGGGAACAGGACTTGGTGTGAGTTAAAACACAGGCAGCAAAATACCAGATGTTCAACTGTGGGAGGCATCACAACTGCAGTCACTGCTGCCTTCACCAAAAATAAACAAATTTTCTGATTTTTCCTGAGCCACTGATGCAATTAATGGCACAACTAAAGTCAGTTCTTGAAGGACTATTCTGGGATGTGTATCTTAAGGGCAGAATTTTCCATTCTGGAGACTAAACGTGGTGGTGTGCGGGAAAGTTGGCCTGACTCCAGTTGGCGGCAGGTCGGGTTAATCCACAGTTTCCCACTTTTCAGCTCATTAATTATGCATCAACGAGGACCTCGCTGAATCTAATGGTGGGGGGGGTTGGGAGGGAGGTGGCAGGGATTCGTCCACCCTGCTGTTACCTCATGGGGTCAAAGGTCCTGGCACCATATTTAAATGGCACCCAGACAGACATGCGCTTACTGCAGATCAGGTGTGTTGTTTCGCTTTGGCTCTCAATGGTGCCTAAAAGAACCAAGCCCTCCGCTCCACGGTTCAGTGAGGCCTCCCTGGGGATTTTGCTCCAGGCCGTCCAGGAAAGGCGGGAGGTCCGCTTTCCTCAGGATGGGAACAGGGGGTCCACGTGGCTTAGAATGCTGGCCCAGGAGGAGGTCACTGGGGAGATCAGCGCCCGTGGGAAACATGAAATGACCGTCCTGCAGTGCAGGAAGAGGATGAATAGTCTAATGCGCCCCACCAGGGTAAGTGCCACTTTCCGAAAAAGAGTAATATTGGGCTTGAAATGTTAACTCTGTTTCTCTCTCCACAGATGCTGCCAGACCTGCTGAGTTTTTCAAGCATTTTCCGTTTTTATTTGAGCGAAACTTCTAATCGCTCCACACTCACACTTTCATAAAGGCATTAGGCAATCTAAGGGTTACAGTCCACATGGATGTCACATGCTACCAGCAGATGGGACATCAACAATGAATTAAAAACAGAAAATGCTGCAAAAACTCAGCAGGCCTGGCAGCATCTGTGGAGAGAGAAACAGCTAACATTTCGAGTCCATATGACTCTTCTTCAGAGCCAAAAAGAGGTAGAAATGCAATGGGTTTTATACTGTGCAAGAGCTGGAGCAAAATAGAAGGTCAGGCTGGAAGTGACTGTCTGCCAGCCACTTTAAGATCACCATCTCATATAAGATCCTGCACAAACGGCATCTTAATCCCTTACTGGGGAGGACTCAGCTGACACAACAGGTATGCATGCTTCTGAACTGCTTTTTCATCCATAGTGCTCACAGTCAATCCATCTGTCTCAATGTAGGACAAGATCACCCACAATAGAAGAGGAGAGAACGAAGACTGGAGGGGTGCCCCAGAACTCAGGACAGTCTTCTCCCACGAGGAGCAGGCAGCAGAGCTCGCTGGAGAGGACAGAGATTGCTCCTGCGTGGAAGGTAAGATTGGCCTCCCCCAACAAGCCAGTGAGGGTCCATCCAGTATATATCAACAACAGGGGCAATGAGTGTGAGTGACCCATAATATTGGAGCTGGCCTAGTCGATCACTAATTATCTATTCTCTCTATTATAGCCACCAGCAAGAAAAGGCGGAGGAAGAGCTGCAGCACGTGCCTGAGCTCCAGCCCCCAAAGCAGTTCAGATGAAGAGACAGAGGAACAATCCAAGGAAGACCCATCACTACGTTCACCTGCATCCTTCACCAGCTCCCACCAGTGCAGATACACGCAGCTCAGTGGGTCCTTGTTCTAGAGCAGTCTAGGGGACACAGTCTGGTGATCACCTCACAGATGTGTGCCCACAACAGGAGGAGGCAGTGATAGCTGAGTTCTCTAACACTCGGAGGACTGCTGGAGACCAGGCCCCTGCTAAGTCCATGTCTGATGACAGCCTCTGCAATTGGCCCTGAGAGAAATGTTGGAGATGCAGATACAGTCAGGGGAACATCAGGCAGTGTTGTCAGAAGCCGTCAGCAGACTGAAATGAAGGATGGAGGAGTCCATTCATATTTGTCTGATGTGGCTCCAGCATGTGAGCGCATCGAAGTCTCCATGAGAAGGGTGGCAGCCTCCTTGGAGATCCAGGTCCAGTGGTTTCTTCCAGATTTGCGCTCAGACTACACACCATCACTCTAGACATGGGTTTGTTCTAGCAGTGGCTTGGCGAGAGGGGGACGGGACACCGGGACCTCCCTACAGGTGCTCCTTCTTGTCAAGGAGCCAGGGAGAGGCTTCAGGCATCCAAAGGGAGGAGAAGTACCACCTAGGACACTCCTGCCTCCCCAAATCCCCTCTGCTTGTGACCCCACCAACTCCAGTAGGTCAGGTCGAGGAGCAGGAGACCATTAGTAAACCGGAGTCATCCAGGCCTTGGGCCACCATTCATCGTTGAGCACCACAGCCTTTCAAGCCTCCCTGCAGCATGTCTCTGTGTTTAAAGCTGAACGTTATTCTTTTCTTAGTTCCCACTGTCCCCATGCATGACACTGAACAATGGAAGCAGGCTCCACTTGATGACATTTGAAATGTCTGCTAGAGGGGAGTGAGTGTGTGATGTCAGTGGTGTGTGCTCATCCTAATGAGGATCTTACTTGGCTCCTGAATGGCTGCCTAGAAGTTGTCATTGACTACTGGTGTCAATACTGACTGGGCCACGTCGCTCCTAGAGGCCAAGGCAATGCAGGGCGTAGACTTGGCAGGCTTCCTATGAATGCAGGGTCATGAGTATTTATAAATAATCAAACAGTGGTCCTACTGAGCCACTCTGTGAGGATAATGCGAACATAACTCGCAGCTTTGGGTTGCATGCTGTGGAGTAACAGCTCATTGTGTCCTGATGTCTGAGGGCATATTGAGGATCAGAGCAAGATGAGACCTCGGCATTATTCATCCGTGAGAGTTGGCGTTTGGAGAGATGGTGCTGTCCGGATGTAGCTCCCTCTTGAGACAGTCAAATGCTAACCATTGACGAATGTTTTTCCTGTTAGTGCCACCTTGCTAAGCTGCTGTCATACTGGCATATGTGCATCCATATGTGCAATGGTGTTTCAGCTGCTTGAAGGCTGCCATGCCCACTGACTTGGTGACACCATGGTTGAAAAGACTGCATGATGTATAGTTGCTTAAGGGGGCGCACTAGTGAAGTGCTGATCACATTCCACGGTGGCCACATATTCCCTAGGCTACTGCGCCTTCACAGGATGACCCCATCATTAGGGATGAAGGTGACTTATGCTGTCTCCATGATCATTGTGAGTTTGATCATTTTTTGTGATATGTTGATGCTGACAAAGAAGGTTTTGTTTTGTCTCCTGCATCAAAGCCTGAAGAGAACTTCAGTCATGGAAACTTTTCTTCATCTTATTCCTCTTGAAATCTTGTAGCTAAGAAGTTGTCATGGGCATGTCTGCTGCGTCATGCCCTGCAGTGGCATCCTCATGTGCCTCATCTGAATTCTTGCCCTCTTACCCTTCTGAGTCCTCCTTGTTCGAGGAGACATCTAGCTCCTCCATGTCACCCTGTGTAACACATCCCCATTTGCAAGCAGTAGGTTGTGCAGGGTGCAGCAAACAATGATGACGCGAGATGGTCTCTGTGCTGAATACTGGAGAACCCCACTTGATCGGTCCAAACATTGGAAATGCATCTTCAAGAGGCCAATTGTTTGCTCTATTAAGGACCTTGTTGCAGAATGTGCTGCATTGTAGCTCCCCTCAGATGCACCCTGTGGGTGTCATTAGTCATATCTTCTGGGGTATCCCTTATCTTAAGGAGTCAACTGTGCCGAGTTCCCTCAAATATCTCTGGCACCTGGGAGTGACTCAAAATGTAAGGGTTGTTTGAACTCCCTGGGTACCTAGCATAAACATGCTGGATTTGCTTTCTGTGATCACAAATTAGCTGAATGTTCAGAGACGGAAATCCTTTTCTATTAATGAATCTCACTGGCTGCTGCCAGGGAGCTCTCAAGGCCACATATGTGCAGTCAATGTCACCCTGCACTTGCGGGAAGCCTGAGAGTTCAGTGAATCCCACAGTTCTAGCAGCCTGGTTTGCTTCATCCATGTGGAACTGTATGTAATGGTGAGCTTTACTGAAATGGGCATCTGTGACCTTCCTTATGCATTTGTGTGTTGCTGATTGTGAGATTCTGCAAAGTTCCCCAGTGGAGCCCTGGAAGGATCTGCAGGCAAAAAAGTTCAGTGCGGCAGTAACCTCCAATGCAACTGGCATTGGATGCCCTCCAAGTCCGTGTGTCGTGAGTTCCTCATGGAGAATGTGGCAAATATGAGCTACCACATCCCTAGCAAGCGAAGGTGCCTAGGGCACTGTCTTTCACTCATCTCCTTGTATGAACTCTATCTTCTGTAGGCCCTTGTTCGCGCCAAATATCTTCATGGATTCGACCCCTCCTTGTTGGCATATGGGACTTCCTGGGGCTCCACTGGCTCTTGTTCATCATGGCAATGGTCTTCACTAAGCTGTGCCAATTGGTGACTGGCCCTCCTTCCCCTCATTCTAATCGAAGCTATCAAGAAGGTTGCATTGTCTGCAGCCTGCATTCTCTACTCCTCCTTGTATCTGTGAACGGATACAATTGAGCAATCAATGGTAGTTCCCCTTGAACGGTCTCCCTGCATATACAAGGCAGGAATTCAATCTCTAGCCCTTGATCTGCCCTCAGTCTGTATATTGCATACCAAGGCCGCCCCTTGCAGGATGATATCATCCTGGAGGATGACAGATGGCTGAGCATCCCCCTCAGATGTAACGGCGCATTCACAACGAGGGTCTTAATTAGGGTCAAAAGACCCAAGTCAGAGGATCCACTGACAGACTACTGGTGGTTGTCCTCCAGTGGCCTTGACAATAACTATTGATACCCAATCCTTGCACGTATGTCCTGATTGCTAGCATGGTGCCTTGAATGCCAGTGCACTGGGACCATTGAGGTTTGTAGGGCCCATGCTGCCTTAGCGCAGCTGACATGGCCCTTGATTGTTTGACCCTACATCCATTCTGACATGTGTCTGTAAAGATCAGATGCCAATTAACACCATATGCACTGTAGCACTTAAACTTAATGGATTCTCCTCTGAATGCGCACCATTAGTAAAGGAGCCAAGCTCGTACATTGCGCGTTTGACCCTCGAGTCCAGCACTCAGCTGAGCCATGCTCTCCATGGTTTGAGCAGGACACTCACAAGGTGTTCCTGCAATTGGCCAAAAATTTCTGCGCTGAACTCCTCCCACATGCCCAAAAACCCCTTCCTGATTGAATTTTTCTAGCTTGTATCTCGGACAGCATCATTCTTAGGTGAGATCGAAAATGGTGCTGCTGACTTTCGCCAGCGAGATCAACTTCCCCCTATCACCCACCAAGTTCCTCCCATCCTCCTCCATACTCACCACTTCTTAATCCCCCTTCCTCCTGTCGCTATCCAACCGCCCCCTGTTACCCTTGACCCCATTACTGTTCATATGGATATTTCTCTTCTCCCCTGAACCCTTTAATGTTGATGTCTCCAAGGCGTCAACCTGACGCCTACCCTTCTCTAAGTCACATGCATCCTTACATTTTGGGACCACCCCCCCACTCTGAGACCATCTAATACCCCCCAAAATAACTTTTCAGCTATCAATATACAGGAAGGATCCAGATGCCTCCCTGAACTTTGCTGTGTCCTCTGCCTCACAATACCTTCCCATCTTGTGTCCCACACTACCTCCACTCCCCCAGTCCTGCCTCAGTCTCCCCCCACCCCGCTGGTCTTGTCTCCTGTGCCCAGCCTTAGTGCAGCTTGTGCTACAGGCACCCGATCTCTCTAAGCAACGCTCTTAAAGGTAGGTAAAAGCAACGTCTACTGACTTCCAAGTTGTGGATGAACTGAAGCTTGCCAGGTGCACACTACTCGTCAGGAAACAAACCATTCTAATTATCCACTGGTGGCACATTTAATTTGGAGGGGGGGACGTAATTCCAGCGAGTTGGCCTTTTAATGAGCATTAATGAGATGCAAATGTGGGCCCTGACATAGGTCAGTGGGAAACTTGATCCGCCTTTAATCCCCCATCAAAGTTGGGAGAACAAATTTCCAAACTAATTTCGTGCTGGTGGGAAACTGACATTTTCCATCACGCCAAATTTAGTGCCCCTGCCTGCCACGAATCCTGTTGCCGGCAGGAGCAGGAAATTCTGCCCTGATTCTATATTGGGCTATCTTACTTTCGCCATATGAAAATATTAGTAGACATCGGTTAGCAAAGAACCAGGTTTTATTTACTGCTACTGAGAAGCAGAGAGTGAACAGATTGGCTTTGGTCTTGGCTGTAATCAGGTCCAATTGAACTAGGCCCTGCTCCTGGTGTTGTTCCTAAGTTGTGTGCTTATCCTTCTTTCTTTATTAATAACAGCAGCTTGAACATTTCATGAAATATTATTTGTACTGATGAAATAACTTTCTAAAATAATGTTTATGCTACAAAATGATTAGATGAAAATAATATATTGACCCCATGGCTAGTATACCATTTAGTATGGATGAATTATTAAAAGCATTATTTGGTAAAATACAAAATCAGCGCAGACCACATAAAGGTACAGGTTCCACTTATGTAATAGAGCAACCAGAATCAACATTGAGGGAAGAGACAATATCAAGTGAAAAGGAATGGATGACACACATGCAAGGGAATGTGCAATCCAGCAGGCTATAAAAAGTAACAATGTTATAAAAATAAAGTAATAAGAGACGCAAAAAGAAAATATGGAAACAATCTTGTAAGAAATATCAAAGCTGACGGCAAAAGTTTTATTTTCAATATTTTGAAAGATAGGGGGTGCCAAAGAGGAATGTGGGTCCTTTAAAGACAGATTATAATCAATAAAAAGGAAATGATAGACTTGCTAAGTGACTAATGTGCACTTGTTTTCACAATGGACAAAGGGGACAAAATACCAGGAGAACAAGGATATAAGTCAAGAGGAAGAACTTAGTGGATTTAGTATAATAATAAAATGGAGAAACAATGGGACTTAAGAAATCAGAATAATTTTTAATGGCGAGAGGCTAGGAAATATGGATAAGGAAAGAGATTTTTGAGTGTGCAAATCATTAATAGCTAGTACAAAAATCAATGAAAAATGGAATGCGGCCTCTATCTCAAGGGAATTGGAATATAAATATTATGAAGGGATTCTTTAGTTGTACAGAGTCTTGGTCAAATCTCACCTGGAGCACTATGTTAAGGTTTGGGCACCGAATGTCAGGAAGGATATATTAGTCTTGGAGGGATACAGCACAGATTCACCCGAAAGATACCAGGACTTCAAGGGTTAAATCATGATGACAGGAGAAGTCCAAGTTAATAATTTTTATACTTGCTTGGTGTATTTGCTGATGATGTAATCCTAATGCAAGGCATTGAGGAATCCTCAGCCAGCTTTGATGAGATATTAAAAGCCTTTGACAAGTATTTTAATCTTCAAGTGGTGGAGCCTGCCGACCTTACAGAGGGATGGAAAAACTCAAGTAAAACTATGAAAGGGTAAATGAAAATATCCAAGCAAACCACACGATGACGGCAGAGAGGCAGATAACCATCCAGAAGCCTTAAAAATATATCTTTTTGAAAATCCCGAGACATTACCCAAACTGCAGCAGCAGATGACAGTGCAGAGTGAGCAGCTGGCTGTGAATAAAGGAAAGCTATCTGATGTAACTCAAAAGAAACAAACCCTGCAAACAGAAAATTAAATAAGATCTGAAAATCTTTGTATCAAAGCTGAATTGGAAGACTTGAAACACAAGATTCCAGCAGAGTATATACCTTTGAAAACACATGACAAACTAAAGTCTTCAGTGAACCAAACTGTTCAAGATCTGAACAAACAAATTTCTGAGGTGTCACAAAGGTACAAAGAGGCTTTGAAAGAAACAGAAAGGTTGAATGTTGAGAAGAATACAATAAGCGGAAATCTGAATCATGTGCAGACTCAGTACGTATCTCCATAAAAGCACAAGAAGGAAATAACTCTGAATTCTATCGTTGCCAAATCAAAATAGGAGTTGGAAAAACTCAACCAGAAGTACAATTAGGCACAACAGCAGGTGGAAAATGTACTCCAAGAACTTTCTGCCTTGTAAGACTCTTTGGATAATCAATACATGTCCTTGGAAAAACATGAGGAGTTAAAAAAGATGTTGAATACTACTTCAGAACAACCTGTATTGGAAATATCAGTAGCGACAAAGCAATGCACTGAATCACAGAAAATTGGCAAGAGGTCAATAAGAAAATAAACAGTTGAAAGAACAGTTGATCGTCCTTCAAGATCAAATGCAAAATGAGTACATAATCCTTTGGCAGCATTAAGAAATGAAGACTGTCTCGAGCATCAGATTAGAAGAATAGCAGAACGAAGTCAAGGAGAATCTGTTGAATTACAAGAAAACTTAAGACAAAGCAATTGAGCTTTACAAAGAAAAGGGAAACCTTTTGAAGGACCTTCAAATACTACAAGGATCCCCAAGGTCAAAGTTTGTTCCTCTGGAAAATCACTAAGAGCAGCAACATGAATTTAACGTCACTCTAAAAGAACTGAAGATCCAGATGGCATTGAAGACTCAGCAATGTTCAATATTCCAGGAGGAAGCCAAGAGATACAAGAAAGGGTAAGCAGAGCTCAACTGTGAAGTGAAAGATCACAGGAGGAAATTGCCAGGCTGCAATCAGTCATCCAGACATTGAAAGAGGGAATATGTTTACGGTACATCTCTGTTGAAGATTTTGAGACAATGAAAACATCACTGAACAACAGAGTTTTGGAACTGCAAGAGGGAAAGAAGAAGATGAAGAATTCTTGTGGACAGGAGCAACAGAAAGCTGAAACCTTGCAGCTCCAATTCGACAGTCAGAAAAAGAGTTACCAACCACTTCTGCAGCCTACCCAAGCGAAAGTAGGAGTTCTCACAAAGGACCGTGAAAAGTCTCAGAAACAATTGGCAGAAGTGCAATTACAGATTGTGAGCTTGAAGGATAGTGCAGTGGGATTAGACTTTGCTGAGGGAAACTCTTTCGTGCAGAAAACCAACTTGCACTGACGAAAGATGAGTTTGCTAATGAAAAATTAGAACTTGATGAACTTCTAATATCAAAAGTATCTATTAAGTATCGTGAAAAATGCCTGGAACAGGAGAAAGAGTTGTTGATGCATCAGAACAGTTGCTTGAAAGCAGAATTAATAAACAAAACTAATGAAAATTTTAAACTTTGATCCAATCTGAATAGCATGAATGATGAGATGTGCAGTATGGACAAGCAAGCCCAGACTTTAAAAGCAGAAAAGGAAAATGCTAAGAAACAGATTGATGATCTAATGAGTGAATTAAATGAGTTTAAGAAACAGTCAATGACCATGGAAGAAATATCCTGAAAAGACTGAATTCCCAAGTGAAGTTGTTAATCTTGTTGAAGTTGTTAATAAGGATTCGCAGATAACTCTGAAACAAAGACAATTGAACTCACCAGAGTAGTTGCTGAGCTGAATGGAAAGATTTGTATGTTTGAGAAGGGATTAGAAAATAAGAGGATAAACAAATATTTGGGTGAAATTGTGAAACAAATGGAAATGAAGGTTCCATTTTGAAACGTTGTGTCCAGCAAGAACATGGCGGACCTCAAGGAAAATCCAAGTCCACTCTAGGAATGAACGGAGTAAGCATTCCCTTCAGAAGGAATGGGACAAACTCAAGGTGTCCAAACAAAGCAGATGGGTTGTCAATAAAGAGAAATGTAACTTGAAGGAGCACAGAAAGTGAATCAAATGGAGACAACCAGGTACCGGAAACACAGAGTACTACAATTTCATTACCAAACTGACCAGTCAATCCAAAACAACTGAGACTACTATTCTTCCAAATGTGACAAGAACGAGATCTGGAAGAATTGTGAAGCCTCCAGGCTGTCTGAATTTATAAAGTCAGAGACTTTGCGGGGTGGGGGGAAGGGGTAGCATGGAAGTAAAGAAGATTGCACTGTAAATATATTTGGGTAAGGACTTGGGGGGGAGGTCTTAGTCAAAGGGCGTTCGGGCAAAGCAAGGATTAATGAGGGGCTGTGGAAAACAGTACCACCCAATGTGTGATGTAGAGAGTCACATGATGGTATACTGTGTGTACTCGAGTCTAGCAGAATCCAGCATGAAGACCGCACCCATGGAGGGCTGTATTTTGGGGATGTATATAGTTATCAGTTGGTAATAAACATGATGTTCAATCATACAAGCCTCCAGACCTCTTAGTGAGACACCAAACAACCTTACAACAGTTTGCAGAAACTTGGATTGTATTTTCTTGAGTTTAGCAGATTGAGGGATAATCTAATCAAGGCGTTTAAAATGGTAAAGGGGTTTAATAGGGTAGATACAAAGAAACTTTTTTTTATGGTGGGGCAATCCAGAACAAAGGCACAAGATCTTTAAACAAAGCAAGGCCATATAGGAGTTTAGGCCCATTTTGGGCCCTGTGCTGAAGTGTGCAGCAACTCAACATCATGTTTAGCACGATGCTGCACGGCACTATCATTTCAATTGGCAGGTAGCAAGCGGTTTGCATGCTGTCTGCATCAGAAGGAAAGGCCTTGGGTTAATCACACATCATGATCCCCATGCCCACTTTGGGGGCTATCAAATTTTGCCACCATACCTGTCCTGTTATATTTGTGAGTTTTATTTTTCCAACTTTTTCCCAATCAAATAGTTCAGGTTTCTGTAATTTTTTTCACAAATTAAGTATTTAACTGTGCTATTCGGTTCAAAAGCGCTTTGGAATTCAACTACTGGATTTGAAAAAAAGGCAAATAGTGAAATAAGCACTGCATTTGGGCTCTGAGCTGCATTGAGAATGGTACAATGCTCTATTAAGATATCATTTTAAAGCAAAGTAGTACATCAGTAAGATACAGGATGGTTGTAACTGATCATGAGACATTTGCTTGAAGCTATCATCATGACACATTCAACAACTAATGTCCATTTTGAAAGCTCTCAGCCTTTCAAACTCAATTTCAAACAAACTACAGCAAGTTAAATAGATCGTGCCATCCAGCACAATCTGCTGTGTGGTCTTTATGTGCAATCTACAAAACAATTATTTTTTTATATTGAATTGTTTAGTTTAGCGTGAAGAAAAAGTAAAGTCACCTCTTTTTTTTACTCCCAGATCTTGGAAGAGAAATTGAGCTTGTTTGTGTCCTTTTTTGGGTGTTACAAGTACACTTAGAGCTCATAAGTCTGTAGTGCGCATGCACACCTGTGGGATGAATTGTGCCAGACACCATACTAATGCAGGTTTTGGTGCCTGCATAGGGAATGTCTGCTATGCAGAGCAGGTAAATCATGATGCCAATCAGTGTGTAATGCTGATTTGACACCAGGAGTACCATTTTGGAGCTCAACATTTCAGTTAACACCCTCTCTTAAACTCTCTCAGCTGAATGGGTTCAGCAGCAAGAAGAACCACCCTCCCTCTTCTCCCCCACTCCCCCTCAATTTGTACTATTTAAAGGGATCAGCACTACTTCCGGGTTGGTCACTAATTGAGTTCTTCTGGCTGTTGCTTTGATTCTACAAGCGTTTAATGCTTTCTATTGTTGTTTAAAGTTGCAGAAATCTACAGGGGGCTGTTATGTTAGGTGCTCAAGCAGTTTTGGGCCTTGAATTTTGGACTGCATCATCTGGAAGGGCAGCAGCAGTGTGTACTGTCTGGCTGAGAGGCAACAGCATGGACATTGACAGAGTGGCAGTGGCGGGAGCACGAATGCTGCCTTCCTGAGGGAGGACAGCAGATCCATGCTCCTTGGAGTCACTGCCACTCCCTGGGGGCAGCGCCTCGGAAATCCTAGTAATATGTGGAGGACAGATTGCTGGACTGTCATGACACCCTACAAGCCCGTTTGCACACTGTAATGATGACAGTGGTCTGAGCTTGCATGACAGTTTGAGCTTTGATTGCAGGATTCATGTTGAGTGGTTGCAGCTTGTGCTGCAGTGGCAGGTGAGACTTCAGCCATCAGACACTGCATCTTGACTGGGTCCACTAGTGTGGAAATGGAGTTGGCCATCATTTCAGGTGCTGAAGAAGTATCTGCCACAAGTAGACAGAGCAGGCAAACCATGAAGCCAATCAATATGTAATGCAGTATGCAAAACCCCATTCCAAATTGTTGCTGGACCCTTTCCTGTTTTCTGCATTGACCACAGGCTTTCTGGCAGGCTTTCCAATGCAGTAAGCATTTAGTTGTGTGTACTATCAGCATTCTTCTGCAGGCTACCCAATTGAAGTCCTCATCTGAGTTCTCTGTCATGGACCCTGTGTACCAGCTTCCACCTGCAATATCCTGGACCCTGCAGCCCACTTATGCCCAGAGTCTCACCATGTGCAGATCCCGCCTTTAATCTATCCTTTAAGATACACACAGCGTCAGTATCTGAACTGGTGGCTGGGAGCGTGAAATCCAGTGGTGGCGCTTTGTGTTCAGCATCGTTCTCTTCTTAGTGTTCCTCCACTGCATAGCCGGGTTGTAACTCTCAGGTATCTGAAAGGGAAAAGGGACAAGGGTAATGCTGTGGTAAGGAGGGAAAGTGAGAGATGCATACTTACACCATCTGCAGCTTGTAAATCAGAAGAGATTGTGGGATAAGATGGAGGTGGGATATGAGGAGGAAGATTAGGTGTGAGGATAGCGTCATCTTAAATAGTTTCAGCCCTGCCACTGGCAAAAGTCTCAGCAATAGACACCCAATAATGGCCAGCGCTGTCTCCTCCATCGGGCTTAGGACATGTGCATGCACCAATCCCCCTCTGGTTAGCTCCTGCTGACTCCAGTTGTTTGCCACCATGTCCTGCAAGGGAGAGGGAAGTACATCAGTGAGTGTTGTGCAATTGTTTGCCTGATGTGGCTGCCATGATTGAATAGCTGCAGTGTGTTCAAGGCGAGCTGCGGCTTGTAGCAGTGCAGAGTGTGAGGTTGAGGTGAAGCACAAGAATGTTAGGTATGAGCCTGATTGATAGAGATTATTGGTAGGTGTGGGATGAGGGTGTGGGGATTTGAACAGTACTGAGGAGCAGTCAGTAGGATGTGACGCTTGAAGATGCATTCACTCACCTTGACCACTTACGCGAGCTCCTTGCAGCACTGCATCCAGGTCCACAGGGCTTGACACCCAGCTTTGACTTCCATGGCTATCTTCTCTCTGCATTTTGACTGTATGTCAGGAGGACCCCCAACACCCTGAGGATAACAGGCATCTCTCCTCCTTTTCACCTCCAGTACAGCATCTGAAAACCTTGGAGTCCATTTCCTGCAAGCCTGTTGTGCCATTCCTCAGTCTTTCCCAGGTCAGATTATCCTCAACCATGACTCCCAGCAACTGCTCCAGCTACAATGCACCTCTCCTTTAAAAGGTTCAGACTAGCTTTATATGGTTTTATAGCCACTCATGATATTGGCTGATGTGTCCAGTCAATGAACAGGGCAGTTAGTGCTGGCTGGATAATTGAAATGAGCAGGCAGCACAAAGTTGGTATGCTGCCTGCATAGCGATCCCTAGGCCCATTTTTGGGGGCTATCTAATTTAGCCCCTCGTGTGTCTTATTGGAGGAGAATAAGTTGAATTCAATGCTGCATAAACCATGAAATACCTTGTTTGAAGTGGGGACTGTTTTCATTCATTACGACTGATTTTATGTAACTAAAATCGGACACAGAACAAAGTAGGTCAGAAATTAGCTCATGTAAATGATTAAACTCCTGAGAGTACTGAAACTCCCTTACCTCAAACTTGAACATGAGTGACCCTGGAATTTTGTGCCATATATCTGTACATATATCTATATAAGATTTGATGCAGAGAATGCAATCAGCACAGTGGCACGTTGGGGTGAAAGCAGTACTGCAAAAGCAGAATTAAACAAACCATGTCTATCTTCTTGTAGGGTTTGAGGTTCAGCAGCGGCCCTACTGATGCACCAGAAGTATTTGTGAGTTTGGCTCACCTGTGACAGTCACAGCTGAGGTCCTGCGAGAGGTGGAAGGCAAAAGAAAGCTGAGTTTTGCTGAATCACACTACAGAAGTGTCAGACCAATTGCTAGCAAATTGATTGGCTATTGATGGTTGCCAAGTTAAAGAGATCATATATATGTTTATGCTTTGGCTATATGATGGTTGCTATACTCAGGGTTGCCTGCTCAGGTTGGCCATATTCCTGGAGGTGTCACTGCATGACCATCTGTCTTCAACTGCCCTGACTCCACACTCTCGCCAGTGGTTGCCCAAAATGTAATTCTCAGTACAGAGCTTTCTCAAACCAATTGGAAAGAAACAGATTCTTCATTTCCCGATTGATTCCCAATAGAGTCATTACAGCACAGAAGGAGATCATTCAACCTGTTGAGTCCATGCCGGGGTGCATGATTCTTGACCGTCAGTCAAAAACCTTTATCCCCATGTCCAATATTTTTATAACTGTGAAACAAAAATGGTCAAAAGAATTTAAAAAATACAATTTTTAAAGCCCCTCTGCTGTTTTCTCCTGGGTGACTCGCTGCAGTACCCTAGAGATTAGCCTTCAATTCCTGGAGTCTCCAGGGCAATTCTGGAAGATGGGCTTCCCTATCCGTGATTAATGAACAGACTGTTAGCTAATGATTATGATTTGTAAAGCTTTACTATTTTTAAAAACAGTTCCTAAAAGCTCTGGAATTCAAACATTTGCTTTGATTTATATTTGTCTATTAATTCGCCAAATCTTATCCTTGTAGGTGAGGTATTACGGCTATTATCTGTCTCAATTACAGCCACAGTGATACACAGATGGACAAACAGATGGACAGGGCCATTGGAGTAAAACCTGACAAGGTTGCCTCACCCACTCAGCAAGGTGAGGACGGAGCACCATTGATGAAGTTCCAACCAACGGAAGCTATGTGGACATTCTCCCTTCTGAAGGGAAACAAATGTAATGTAATTTTTCTAAAGTTAGTGCTTGAAAATTATGAGATTCATAACTTAAAACAGTTAAATATTTGATATAAAGAAGCTCTCTGGTAAGGCACTTTTTCCTTAGAATTTCTCTGTGCAAAAGCACTGTTTTTTCTATCGAACTTTCATATGTAACACTTGAAGTTGTGCAATGCAGTGAGACATCTCCAATTGTCAGTAGTTAGGAACCCATTAAAATATTCCCTAAGGATATCCTATTCAATAATCTAAAGGATCCTGTAGGAATTTTAGAGGATTTTTATTGTCTTATAGGATTTAATAGGATGCTGTAAGATTTCCAAATTCTTATGGAGATTTTAGTATGGGGCTACACTGGAATGGCTGGAAGGGAATGAAAGCAGAATATGCAAGAGAGCCCGATGTCTGAGAGCAATTTTGTGGGTTCATTGAACTCTAGCGTCAGATTAATGAAAGCAAATGAAGACATTCCACATAAACAGGACAATGCCTTTTCATAGGGCTAGCAGCTAAATTACAAATTTAGTGTCAAAGATATATGCATATAAGAAATAAAGACCATCCCCTCCCCTAACCTTAAAGGAACACTGTTGATTTGCTGGGGGAGGGGGAAGGTAAGCACTTCTGGGAACTGCTTAGAGCAGCTTAGTTTTTATAGGATGACCTCACTATTTAAATTGTTATTGAAATGATTGCCATGCACTCACACCTGCCACTTTTTGAATACTGCCAAGCAGATTTTGTTTCTTTTTTACCTTTCAGGGATTTTTGGCTTGCAAGTTAGAAATTCCTGACAACTCATTTTCCATCCTTCTTAATTGGCCCCTTTAGGATTGCAGTTGGGTCATTCTGCCCTTCCTGCTGGCCAACGAACAAGCTTTACAGTGTTCATGATAACGTGACAGATTACTCTTTTTTTAAAAAACAAAATTAATGAATGCATTGAGAGTTGTCAATGAGAGAGTCTCACCATCAAAAACATTTAAAAAAAAAATCAAATCATTGCATATCGGTCTATGATTGCTTGAATGCTTGCTTTTATGTGGCTATTTCTGTTTTTTTTTACTATAATTATTTAAGCATTTTGTCCTGGTGACATCATCCAGAGCAGTGTCTTGGAGTATTTACTGATTCTGACAGTGTGCTGGAGCTCAATTAACATCAGTTGATACCATCATTAACCCAGAGTGTTACAGCTTCAGCTGTCCATGCATTCATTCAGTTCCATCATACTGTGGGCTTGGTATCTCCTCCATGCTGTACCCCTGATGATATTCTCAATATGCACTGTGTACACATACGTTTTTTAAAAAATGTAGAAATAAGGAATGTCAAAATTAAATGGAATTCTTTGTAACTGCTTTTTTTTTAAGAAAAGAAAAGCTCCTGAGAGTAAAATTCCATCCGTTTCATTTGTGGACAGGATCAAATCCTGTATATATTCTAGGGAATATTTGTGAATATTTTTGTTGTCCCATTTTATTTGGATTAGTTTCTTCCATCTCTTGGTTCTGCCTTACACTGTGCATTGCTTACTGGCTGAGAGAGTGGACAAGTAGTCTATTAGCAGGACTCCATTGATTCCACTCTGTGACTGGCCAGCAAGGAGGTTTATCTGCGTGTGTGATGGAAAAACTCAGGGGTCTCACATGCTAATGTTCCTTTCCTCCTTGTGGGGAATGCGCCTTACCTCCCCTTCACTGCCCGCCATTTGTCATGTAAAGATTCCCAGGCATAAGCCCACATTCTCCCACTTATTAGGCAATGGCGCACCATTGAGGGTGCAAAATTAAACAGTTTTTTTGATGCAATTCTTCTCGTTGCGAAAAGGTAAATGCAGTGGAATCCTGCTTTAAGATGGACAACAGGATCAGACTCAGCCATGACAAATCTGACTGCACCAGTACTGACAGTGTAAGAATCAGAACGGGGACATGGGAACAATTGACATCTTTCAGGAATATGCTGGTCTCAGGGTTGCATCCGCATGGATTCTACTGTATTTACAGATTTTTAGTTTCTTGCAGTTGACACCATAATTGGCAGCTCATTAACTGAGAATGATCCATAGTATTTCTGTACCAAAATCAAAAGGACATTATTTACAGCATGTTCTTAGTAGTTCTGTGTGTTGCTATGATGATAAAGTACAGCTAAAACCTGGTGAAATCCCCTTGTTCTATGTCACAAATGTAAAAACAAAACAAAATGCTCTCCACTTAAAACAGTCATAGAAATAAACTTGTAAAATGACTAATTGTTTTTTTCAATCATAATTCTATTATCTTTCTGAACAATCATTTAAGCTTGCCATGAGAATACTGAGCACCTTGTCATCCTTCTACAATGCTGTACCTAGACATTGTATTGACAGTGTATATATGCTGCTATGAAATGTATTCTGTTTCAGCGAGTAACCATGGATTCAGAAACATGTATTTTGTATTCCTTTCAATAAAGTTTTTTTTTTGCTGTATTAAAATTAAGGCGTACCGGTGATGTCTGTTTGGAAGTTGTTCTGGTGGTAGTGGCTGGAATGAGAAAGTTACTGATAAGATCACACATCACTTAACATCATGACAATCCTAGAATTCAGTAAGTACAGACAGAGTTGAGAACAATGAACACTAAGCCAAAGATTATACATTTTACTTTTGGCATGTGAGCCTTGTTCAGCCTGAGATATTACCTGAGGGGAGGGATGCCATCAGTGCCGAGGGAATGGAGATTGTGGTGGGGCTTTCCTTTAGTGCCTTCTTGACCTCAAGCAATCCCAAAAAACATCCCAGCCAATCAGGTATTTTTAAAGTGTAGTCACTGTAATTTGGAGGTCTTGTGGTGCAGTGGCAGTGTCTCTAGCTCTGGGTTCAAGTCCCATGCCGGGACTTATTGGCCATGGAATAAATGTTCATGATACAGCTCAATGAGCTGATAATCAGTCTGGGAATCCTTCCACCCCCTCCCCATCATTTCCCAAAGGGGGAAAAAAGGGTTTGTGTGAAAATATGCTAAAAAACCTGTCATAATGTAGGGAAACATAGCAGTTTGCACACATAACAAAATTGAGATAAATGACCAGGGAACTAGCTTTAGTGATGTTGGTTGAAGGACAACTGTTGGACAGGAAACCTCCTTCCTGCTTTTCATTAAATATAATTTTGGGATCTTTATGTCCACTTGGAAGAGCAGATAGGGTGATTGGTTTAACATCTCAAACAACAGCTACTTAGATACAGCACCTCCTCAGTAATTACTGAAATGCTAACCTAGATTGTGTGCTCAAGCCAATAGATTGGGCTTGAATCCATAACTCAGAAGTGACAGCACTGAACCTTCAATTTTAGTCATAGGAACAGGAGCAGCAGTGGGCCATTCAGCCCATTGAGCCTGCCCCACCATTCAATTAGATCTGTGGTCACCAATCTTTTCCTTAATGAGAGTTACTTCTGATTAATGAAAAATATCCTGAGCTACTAAAACATATATTGAAAATATATGGATTGATAAGGGTACATAATTAAGCTATTACAGTTGAATTAGAAAAAAATATATTTAAAATGAAGAAAATTGATTCTTAACCTTTATTTCAATGTGAAACTTGACACAGCATAGTGTCCACCAATGCTGTGTAAGCTGGTGTGTATCGTGAGAGGGCCGCACTGATGGAGTCAGTCAGATACCTTTAATGCTTGAAAACAAAAAATCGTTCTCCCACTCTTGATGGAAATAGTACTATTTTTGGATGGACCTGCCTCTGTATCCATGATGTCAACAAGGGTAGGTTACTTTTCCTGCCGCATGCTAGCTAGCATAGTTGTGCTAGTATAGATGGTCCTCGACTTATATTGATCCTCACTTATTGACAGACAGCGAGCCACCAGTCGCTTGCAATCAATATGTTGGTGACCCCTGAATGAGATCATGGCTGATTATCGGCTTCAATGCTACTTTCCTGCGCTATCCCCATATCCCATGATGTCCTCAGTATCTTGAAATCTATTGATTTCTGCCTTGAACATGCTCAATGACTGAGCTTCCACAGTCCTCAGGGGTAGAGAATTCCAAAGATTCACCCTCCGCCCTCTGAGTTAAGAAATTCCTCCTCAGCTTAGTCTTAAATGGCCTATCCCTTATTCTCAGATTGTGTCCCCTAGTTCTCACCAGACAGGAAGCATCCTATCTACATCCACCCTGTCATGCCCCATAAGAATTTTGTAAGTTTCAGTGAAATCACCTCTTGTTCTTTGAAACGGTAGAGAATACAGGCCCAGTTTCCTCAATCTCTCGTCATAAAACAATCCTTCCATCCCAGGCATTAGCCTGGTGAACTTCCGTTGCACTCCTCCATGGCTAGTATATCCTTCCTTGGGTAAGGAGACCAAACTGTAGACAATATTCCAGGTGAGGTCTCACCAAGGCTCTATACAATTGCAGCAAGACATTTTTATTCCTGTACTCAAATGCCCTTGAGATGAAGGGCAACATACCATTTGCCTTCCTGATTGCTTGCTGTACCTGACTGCTTGCTTTTAGTGACTTGTGAACAAGGGCACCCTGGTCTATGCCCAGTTAGTTGATCTCTGATGGATAATTACAGTTGATCTCAGTGACCTTGAACTAGGGAGCTAAAGAATTATTTAGGGTTCCCATTCCCCATTGCTATCCAGTGACCAAGTTGGAAAGTGTAAGTGTGCAGTTGTCAGTTAAGTGGTAGTGGAATTCCACTGCAATAGCCCACAGTGATTAGTCTAAAAACATTGCCTAGTTCACATGTTTGAAGTAACAGGCATATCCATGAAGGGTTTGGAGAAAATTGGAATAAGATTTATTCAAGTTATACATTCTACTATTCAAAAACTACAGATCTGTTCGGAGTGAGATTTTCCAGATATACCAAGCTACTTGGTTCGAGTCTCCTCGTCCTATATCGCACGGGGCTCCTTAATAGTATAATCTACGAATGAAGGTAAGAGCTCTCAATATACCAATAATAAAGCATGGAGGGAATCTCTCAAAGTCATCAAAATAGTCGACATAATGTACACGCTTTATGCGGTATGGAAACTGCAAAGCCATTGTCAAAGTAATTTATTTGCTTTAGTGGTTTGAATACATGCATTTTAAATTACACAGTGCTACAAAAGAAATGCTGAACTGCAGGGCATAATGATCAGGATGTCCAATCGGAGACTGTAGAATGTTTTCTTAAAATGCAAGTAGTGACCTGATTAGCTGCAGTTTCTGTGTTGAGATTAAACCTAATGAATAATGGCCTCAGCTATGCAGGTTTACATAGTCGTTGACACAGTGCGCACATTAAAATTTCAGTTGTGAAGAGTTATACCATCTAAAAGAAATAAGATGCTCATACATTTTGATGGAACTGACACTCTGAAACCATAGGTGCAGCCACTGGACTTCCCCCTATTTTTGTAAGCCCCAGACCAACTGGCTATGATGTCTCCCCAGCACTTTCCGTGGTTGTACCTATGTCTGAAGCTGTTAATTCGCTGCACTGAGGCATTTCTGGGCAGACATTGCAACTTTCCAGAGTAATCCAGCTCTATGCTGGTCATAAATGGGATTGAGGAGAAATATTTGAGTGTTATACATTTCTGATATCTGATACTCCACACAACAGTATTCTAGGAAAATACACAATTTTCAGTGAAGAAATAGTTTGTACTTGAATATAAAGTTGCTCCTGCATTCCACTCAAAGGGTTAAAGAATATCTTATATTTTTGGGGAATTTAATAAATAATAATATAAACACACACATGCAAGGCTGCTCAGTTACAGTGATGCCTGGCTGGCTCACAACATGCCTTGTTGTAACAGCAGCATGATGGTCACACACATGGGAGCACCCAAATGCTGGAAACACAGAAGAGTACAAAAATGACTGGCAGTTGGACGGTCACAAAGTGTAGTATATGTAAGTTTGTAAAATTAGGACAAGCTGCACTGTTTGCACTGGGTTTGGACATTATTTGAGCAATTACTGAAACAAAACAGATGTCAACTTACATGTTGCATGAAAGTAAAACATAGGAATTGAGCAGGTATCAGTGAATTGTCAGCTACCCTTATGTTTCTTTTACACAGTAGAAGCTTCTTAATAAGACAGGCAACATGATTTCTTAATTGATCTATATTAAAGAAATACTACTAAAAATATTGTTATTTTAACTTATAGAGATAACATTTTGTGAATTGAAAGCCACATGTAATTAAAAAAATTCATTTTGAATGTCAATAAGAATGTCATTACTGGAACATTCAAAATAAGGTCTCCACAGTTTTACTGTTTACTTACAAAGATACCTGGAATATTCATTGGAGGAAAGAATTGCAGCCAAGTCAATGGGAGAACCTTGAAGGCATAATGGAGCATAGCCTATTATTATAACAGCTCTTAACAACAGCATCCCATCCGTACATTCTGGAGGCAAATGTTTGAAAATTCAATTATTAGACCAGGAGTAGGCCATTCAGCCTCTTGAGTCTAATCCGCCATAGATCAAGCCTGATCTGTATCTTAAGCCCAACCAACGACCTTGGTTCTGTAACCCTTAATATCCTTGCCTAACATAAAACTATCAATTTTGAAATTTCCAATAGAGCTAGCCTTAACAGATTTTTGTAGAAGAAAGTTCTGCATTTTCAGCACTCAACTGGACATCCTTGGATATGTCATGAGGTAGCATGGCCATGAAAGGAGGAAAAGCATCTTAATTTAGTTACAAAGTTAAACATTGCTGGACCCGAAATAAGGAATTGCAATACAAACTTTTGTGTACCAAGGTAATTAATTAATCACTAATTAGACAGGTTGACAGTTAACCATAGTCCTCTCCTTCTGCTGTCTGGCTTATTCTCAGTGTCTCATTGCTGTTTCAGTTTTGGGACATAAGAACTTAGAAAATTTAACCATTTGTCAGTTTAGGAGAGATAATATTTCTCATTAATGATATTTTCTATGTGACCACAGGCACCTCACACTTATTAGGTGGTGTTTGTGTAAATAACAAATTAACTCTTTTGTGTTGACCCACTCTGTGCTCTGTTGAATTAGTAGAAAATGAAGAGTAGATAAACTTTCAAGAAATTTTGGTTGCCTTGAGTTTTAGTTCATACAATCACAATGACCTGTTACATGGATCATTATAAAGATAACTTAATAGTTTCTTGGGTTTGATAAAACCAAGCAAATACCATAAAGTATCCATTTTTAAAACTGTCAGGATGGTCTTGGTTTTAACTCCTCCATCTGGCGGAAACTAGAGCAGTTGAAGTAGGGTGGGGGTTATCTATGTTTCTATGTTTCCCTACCCAAGCAAGTGGACTAATGTTTTAAATTGGAAGTGTTACAATCCCCGTGGGGAAACCATAAACCAAAATAATCAAATTTACCAAACAACCTCCCAATGAAGAAATTATCATCAAGATTTCACTTTTTGATACTTCTACTTTAGCACGAATCAAAACCAACTCAAATTAACCATGAATTTACAGGCAAATGATACTTAAAATAAAATGGTAGATCTCACTTTAAACAGTTAATGCAACAAAGATACATCTTACACAACTACAAGCACCCTCACCAGTCTCAGCAGACATGTCGAACCACAGGCAGTTCCAAAGTTTTCTAACTTAATTTCTGGTGTGTAGGATCTCTCACTTTCTCACTCAATGAACTTGGCCCTTGGATCACATTCACCAGCAGCCATATTCCATCTGAGGTACCCGGAGACAGTTGTAACCCGAATGGCACACTGCTGTAGAACCTCCTTAGCAAGGTTCCCCAGAGACTCCTTCATCTGAACCCTTTAATAAACTCTGTTCAATGGTCTGGTTGGCTCTGGCAAAATGAGCAGCAGCAGTAAAGTTGTTCAATTCACAATCCCTACTCTAATCCTATCTTTGGTTGTCTGTCTTGTTTAATTATACTACACACACACAGCTCCTGGTTAATATGCATTTTCTGTTCTCCCCCCTGCTGAAGCTCTCCTTTGTGTCTGACCACACAGCTTTCATGTGTTAACTTCCTTTCTGTTGGTACTGCTTCATTGTCAAGTGTTGTCAGGTCACATGGACCAATATTTCATACTATTCAAGAAAATTACAACTGATCCCTTTACAATTTATGCCAACTTTTAAATGTCCACTTCAAATATTCTTAAAACCAATTACAGATTCCACAGATATTTGAAAGAAATTACAAATTTTCCTTCTCCTTCTGGGTCGAAGGTTGTCACACAAGTGACAAGGGCACCCACCTCAACCCAGCAGGGCCCTCTCTAAATATGCAGATCAGTTTCCGATGGTGTCATTTGGGCTTCAGCTATCATTTTAATCGGAGGCTTGATTTGGAGAGCAGTGATGGCTTCCCTGCCTGGCCAAGCCTTTTGGGAACAGCAGCTAAAGCAAGATGAGGCCCAGCAAAGTAATTTAGTTTAGCTTCCTTGTAGGACAAGAGGAGCAAGAGTGTTCCCCTAGGCAGGTCAAGGGAAAGAAATCATGGGCCCTGGTGCTTCCCCTTTTTCTGGGCCCCTTATCTCCACCTCGCGCCCCTCCCTCCCTCAACCCCTTTAACACACCCCCTCACATCCTCTGTGCGCCCAGATTTGGAAACCATAGTAATATTGGGGTCGAACTGTTTCATATAGCTTTAGAAAATCTTATTGGGTTTTATTACTCTATGCATCTATTTATAAAGCCTATTGAAAGTCAAGGTTTCAGTACGATACTTGGGGCTGTAATTAAATTGGGTTTAGGTTAGGGCTAGTCTTAAAAAACATTATTGGCAACAGTTTTATGGTTAGGTTTACTGTTAGCATTGAAAGCACTATTGACACATCATTGTCACTGGGCACTCCCTTTTATTCCCTCACATAGACCAGTCAGAAAGCAATCTCATGAACAGTTGCTTGAAAGAATTGTCTTCCTGCCCAATATCAAGTTCCTCACTGCTTCCACATCTTTACACTTTTCACACAAAAAACTAAAACAATGAGGACATTAGGCTTGAATATTTTGTCAGAGGTCCAGATGGATTCAGATGTTCCACTGGATACATTCAGTTAAAAGCAAAATACTGCAGATGGTGGAAATCTGAAATAAAAACAGAAAATGCTGGAAAAACTCAGCAGGTCTGGCAGCACCTGTGGAGAGAGAAACAGAGCTAACATTTCGAGTGTGTATGACTCTCCCTCAGAGCTGAACAGAAGTGGAAATGTGATTGTATTTATACTGCTTAAGAGGGCCTGGGGCAGATGGAGCAAGATGGAAGGTCAGAGATAGGTGGGAGCTAAGGAGAAATTTGACAAAGATGTCATAGACACAGGACAAAGGGAATGTTAATGGGAGTGTTAAAGATTAAAGAAAGTGCTGATAGTGGCATAAAGATAAGATAGCAGAATGTGTTAATAACAGGACAAGGGTCAGCACTCTGCGAAAGCAAAACATAAAAACAAGTGACAGATGGACCTGTGTCGGGGGCTGGGGGGGATTATGTTGGGGAAAAAGGATAAAAATAATAATAAAAAAGAATAAATGAATAAATAAATAAATTTGATTTAAAAAGGGGTAAAGATGGAACAAAGAGTTCATGGTCTGAAGTTGTTGAACTCAATGTCAAGTCCGGAAGGCTGTAACATGCCTAATCAGAAGATGAGGTGCTGTTCCTCCAGTTTGCATTGGGCTTCACTGGAACATTGCAGCAGGCCAAGGACAGATATGTGGGCATGAGAGCAAGGATGTTGAGCTGAAATGGCAAGCGACAGGAAGCTTGCAGACTGAGCGAAGGTGTTCCGTAAAGCCGTCACCCAGTCTGCGTTTTGTCTCCCCGATGTAGAGGAGACTGTATTGGGAGCAGCGAATACTGTAGACCAAAATGAAGGAAGTGCACCCGAAAGGAATGCTTGGGCCCTTGGACGGTGAGGAGGGAGGAGGTAAAGGGGCAGGTGTTGCACCTTCTGTGATTGCATGGGAAGGTGTGGTGGGAAGGGGATGAGGAGTTTGGGGTGATGGAGGAGTGGACCAAGGTGTCACAGGGGGAACGGTTCTTGTAGAATGCTGAAGGGGGGGGCGGTGGTGAGGGGAAGATGTGCTTGGTGGGGCATCATGCTGGAGTTGGCGGAAATGGCAGAGGATGATCCCTTGAATGTGGAGGCTGGTATGGTGAAAAGCGAGGACAATGGGAAACTCTATTATGGTTCTGGGAGAGGGGAGAAGGTGCGAGGGCAGAGGTACGGGATATGGGTCGGACAGAGTTGAGGGCCCTGTCAACCACAATGGGGAGAAACCTCGGTTAAAGGAAAATGAGACATGTCAGAAGCGCCGTTTTGGAAGGTAGCATCATTGGAACAGATGCGGCAGAGATGGAGGAACTGGGAGATGGGATGGAGTCCTTACAGCAAGCAGAGCATGAGGAGCTGTAGTCGAGGTAGCTGTTGGATTCAGTGGTCTTGTAATGAATATTGGTGGACAGTCTATCACCGGAAATGGAGACAGAGCAATCAAGGAAGGGAAGGGAAGTGTCAGAGATGGACCATGTGAAAGTGATGGAGGGGTGGAAATTGGAAGCAAAATCAATAAATTTTTCCAGGTCCAGACGAGAACCTGAAGTGGCACCAAAGCAGTCATCGATGTATGGAAAAAAGAGGTGTGGGAAGGGGCCTGAGTAGGACTGGAACAAGGAATGTTCCACATACCTCACAAAAAGACAGGCATAACTGGGGCCCATGCAGGTACCCATAGCCACACCTTTTATTTGGAGGAAGTGAGACAAGTTTAAGGAGAAATTGTTCAGTGAGAGAACAAGTTCAGCCAGATGGAGGAGAGTGGTGGTGGATGGGGATTGTTCTGGCCTCTGTTCAAGGAAGAAGCAGAGAGCCCTCAGACCATCCTGGTGGGGGATGGAGGTGTAAATGGATTGGACATCTATAGTGAAATGAGGCAGTTAGGGCCAGGGAACTGGAAATTGTTGATATGACGTAGGGTGTGAGAGGAATCATGAATGTAGGTGGGAAGAGATTGGACAAGAGGAGAGAGAATCAAGTCAAGATAGGAAGAAATGAGTTATGTGGGGCAGGAACAGGTTGACAAGATGGGTCTACCAGGGCAGTCCTGTTTGTGGATTTTGGGAAGGAGGTAGAAGTGGGTTGTGTGGGGTCGGGAGACTATGAGGTTGGAAGTTGTGGAGGGAAGATCTCCAGAGGAGAGAGGTCAGTGACAACCCTGGGAACAATGGCTTGTTGTTCGGTTGTGGGGGTCATGGTCCAGGGAGAGGTAGGAAGAAGTGTCTGAGAGTTGGCGCTCAGTCTCTGCAAGGGTATATTCAGTTATCTGGATTCCTGAAAAACTCTTCTGACAATAATATGTTACCAGATGCCACCAGCCACTCTTTGCTTCTTCCTGTATTTTTCCATTGGGGTTAGGATTTTGTTTTAGTGCCTTTCAATTGCTCCACTCCACTTTTTGCCATCTGATACACCTAACTGAAAAAGGTGTTTAACCACAGAGCTGAGAAACATGTGACTCTCCATTACAGAGAGAGTGAAGGCGGCTGAAGGACAGACTCAAGCGGAGAATCAAAACCCAATTGGGAAAATGGGAGTGGACGGAGGGAGATGGAGAAAATATGAGGCTGTAATTGGAGGAATGTAAAGTGAGTGGAATTTGTACCTGACTCACTGTCTGATATCACAGTTTCAGTGGCCGCTGGTAGAAATTTCCCAGTTTGCCATTGGCCAGTCAGCCTATGGAAGCCGGAGTTTTGTCCCTGTTCCAGCCCCGGTCTACTGCACTGTGAAAGCCCATTAAAGGGGCTGATAATTGAAATGCTTGACTTGGAATGTGTGATAGCTCAGGGAAATGAACATCCTGCTTTACTGCAGATTGCAGATCTCCATCTCATTTACTTCTTCATTTTTAAGTTCAGCAGATAGATGCAATCACTTTGTACTTTGTTTGCATGCTCTGCAAAAATGATTTCATTTAAAAACTTAAGCGTAGCTACACTAATCCAAATATATCTCGATCAACCCAGCTCACTAATGGAAAGGGAGGGTAGTGCATATTCCTGGATACAAATGTGAACATCAGGAATGGACTTGAAACGTTAACTCTGTTTCTCTCTCCACAGATGCTGTCAGACCTGCTGCATTTTTCCAGCATTTTCTGTTTTTATTTCAGGAACCCAGTATTCACTTTGGTTGCTTTGTGTTATAATTAAATCAGGCCGATGAAAAACTAGCCTGGAGAAAGAATTAAGATAAAATTAATGTTGAAGGGGTTAGTTGCAGATCTTGAAAGCAAAACCCCTCCCTATTCTTCCAATAACTGTGGTTCAGGGCCCTTTCCCTCCCAAACTCTTCTCTAACTCCTGAAGTCCTCCCCCAGTCTAGTCCCTTGACAATGTTTCCTGTGGCACAGGGGGAGGTTTTCAGGCTTCAGGGAAGAGGTCAGGAGGGGAAGGGCCCAGTGGCACAGACATGGGGAAGAATTTTACGGCCCCTCCCGCTGGCGGGATTTTCTGGTTCTGCCATAGTCAATGGACTTTTGAATGGTTCACCGCATTTTACAGCCCCGCCTCTGCCACAACAGGGATGCAAATTTCCGCCCATGGTGCCTGTGTTTGAGGGCCCTTCCTCTCCTGACCTCTTCTCTAACTCCAGAATTCCTCTCCCAGTGCAGTGCTTCAACGTTGTTTTCTGTGGCCAGGGCCCTGCCCTCCTGATCTTCAAGATTTAGAGGTGATGTTGGGAGGTGGAGAATGGCCTTTGCATGTGGGGGGGGGGGCGGGTGGGCCGGGGGCGGGGTGGGGGTGGGGGGGGGGGGAGGGGTGGCGCGGGCAGGGGAAAGTGTGGTATGTGCGGCCATCCAGGGAGGTGAATTAAAATGCAGAGGCAAAATGAGCCAGGCACTTACCTTGAGATCTACTCCCACAGGCTGCAGCACATGATTCCGAACTAAGACCAATCCAACTACCAAACAGAAGACAGCACTGCAGCACACAACAACTGACGAGTCCAACTGTGACAAGTCCAGTCATGAGGAACAAGACAAGGAACAAGGTGCGTTCTACTGGGCCAATGATTGCTGTTGTGCAGAACAACAGTGATCATTGGCCAAGTAGCCTGTCAATCGGGATGGCCTTCATACCTGATTGGGTCCTTCGGCTTCTTAGCCAATGAACACTGGGCCTCCTAGAGCCCGGGCCCTAGTGATAGGCACCACCTGCAATCCCCTCTCCCAGGCCCTGTCTCTAGGCCTGCTCAAGGGAACATAGGGTCTAACTTGCCCTGGCCTTCCTCCCCTCTCCCCTGACTATGATTCCCCTCCAAGATCACAGCTTGCTGTGGGGATTGTTTATCCTGAATCTTTGGCACAGCCACACGATTATAATGGTCATACAGCTGCTTCCTATTAACTTAGTGCTTGTTTTGGTTTGCTGACTGTTGCCGATCCCAGGCGGGCATGTGGCTTTTCTTTGTCATGTTCCCGCTGTGAGTTAAATTCAAGGCCTACATCTTTGATTTACCTGCATAAAACTTCACATTACCTGGTGAGATTGGTTAGATCATTTTTTTTTACCTGTGACCATTGGTTTGAAGGTGGTTCAAAACATATTATCTCTCTACTGGCTATTTATTTTTTTATTAATTCATGGGATGTGAGCATCACTGGCTAGGCCAGCATTTATTGCCCTTCCCTAATTGCCCTTGAGAAGGTGGTGGTGAGCTGCCGTCTTGAACCGCTGCAGTCGATGTGGTGTAGGTACACCCACAGTGCTGTTAGAAAGGGAGTTCCAGGATTTTGATCCAGCGACAGTGAAGGAACCACGATATATTTCCAAATCAGGATGGTGAGCAGTTTGGAGGGGAACTTCCAGGTGGTGGTGTTCCCATGTCTCTGCTGCCCTTGTCCTTCTAGATGGTAACAGTTGTGGGTTTGGAAGGCGCTGTCAAAGGAGCCTTAATGAATTCCTACAGTGCACCTTGTAGATGGTACGTACTGCTGCCACTGTGCATCGGTGGTGGAGGGAGTGAATGTTTGTGGATGGGGTGCCAATCAAGTGGACTACGTTGTCCTGGATAGTGTTGAGCTTCTTGAGTGTTGTTGGAGCTGCACTCATCCAGGCAAGTGGAGAGTATTCCATTACACTCCTGACTTGTGCCTTGTAGATGGTGGACAGGCTTATGTGAGGTGAGTAACTCGCCACAGGATTCTTAGCCTCTGACCTGCTCTTGCAGCCACTGTACTTATATGGCTAGTCCAGTTCAGTTTCTGGTCAATGGTAGCCCCCAGGTTTGATAGTCGGGTATTCAGTGATGGTAATGCCACTGAATGTCAAGGGGAGATAGTTGGATTCCCCTTTGTTGGAGATGGTCTTTGCCTGGCAATTGTGTGGCAGGAATGTTACTTGCCATTTGTCAGCCCAAGCCTGGATATTGTCCAGGTCTTGCTGCATTTGGACATGGACTGCTTCATTAAATGAGTTCTAATTGAACATGTATTTGCAAAGTCTCAATAGGCAACAGTAACTAACAATTAGTGGTAAATTTTACAATTTAATGCTCTTGGAGCAGAGTTAACAACAGTGCGGTTTGAATAATCGAGCATGGAGACCAATGTCCTCCATTCGCAGATGTTCCAATTGTTTGGCTATTCATTTTAATAACAGGAAAATCAGGAGAATTGTGATTAGTACACTGACCTCTAAGTTTACTCGTTTGATCAGCCCTTCTGTTGAGTGAGGCTCTCACTGGAAACTGTAGCTCTTAGAATGTACTCATTTTTTAAAACTCCTACTCAGAGGCCACAAGAAATGTCGCAAGAAATGGAATTGTCATTTGGTTGATGCAAAAGGTTCTGTTCTGAAAGGAGTGAATGTCTCTGGGTAGTGGGAGTGAAGCAAAACATTCTTTCATTAAGTAAGTGTATTTAACAATGTAAATCTATCAAAGTGGTAAATCAAGCGCTGTGTTCTACCTCTTTATTGATAAGCTCGATAAAATGATTAAAGAAGAATATTCAATTCATTCTGAATCTATGCCACCCCTGCACCCTTTAGGTGCTGTAGAATAATTCCAGGAAACCTTTTCATTGTATGGGAGGTCATGGGCATACACCATGACAGTTTGTACTAATGATACCAGTTTTGTAATAGAACATTTTATTCTCTGCTTTTTTTTTGTCGAAGGTATTTTTTTATTTTATTCTGGCACAGATGGAGGTGGAGCACTGTGTGTCATTATGTGACACTTTCTCTCCACACTCCTTTGGTTTGTTTTTGAAGGCTATTCACATCACCCATAATTGTCTTATCTGTACTGAAAGAGTATGCTGCCCTTCACATTGTCTTCTAATTCAGATTCCACCCTCTGTAATTGGTGATAGTCTACTGAAGGCCAAAGGTTTGCAGGGAAACCTGTGATACTGACTTTATAAGTTAATACTTATATTATTCCTGCCCCTTTAGCTCCTCACCACAACTCTGGTTTCAATTTATTTCCCTTCCAATTTCCTCCTCTCCTGAAGGTGCTGCTCATACTAGCTTACAGTTTCATAGGGTTGCCTACCTTCTTGTTGTAGGGTGGCCAAGTTGTGCTATAAATGATAGAGTTGATCTGCAGACTCTTCTTTGGTTGAAACTTTAAGTTTATTTGCAGCATACTCAGCAGCAACTAGATGTGTGCTTTGAACTCTAACTCTATCTCTGCACGAACTGCTGAGGTAGCCCGAGCTACTCTCCTATTAGTTGGTACAGATCATGTGATCTTGCCTAACATGTATTATTCTTAAAGGTACATTACACTAAATAAAACCATAATTACTACATTCCTTCCCCTTTAACTTGGCTACACATTACATTTACAAGTACATATTTTTCAAGACACATAATATTTACAATGGGACAGGAATTTACAAGTTCAGTCTTTCAGATGGTTTCCAGGTACGTGTGGAATGTCGCAGCTCCACAACTTCAGATTCTTTGTCAGAAACCTCCTTTTCTGGAGTTGCCTGAACATCAGGTGCTTCGGAGGGCACTTGCAGTTCTGTATCCTCAACTCTTACAGGAACATCAGACATGTCAGTCCTGGGTTGAGTATCCTCAATAGGAAACGCAGACTTGGTCATGATCGCTGGTGGAACCAAATCTTGGTGATTTGTCTCTCTCTTCCTTAAGTGGTCCACATGTTTACAGATGATCCAGCCTTCCACCTCCATGTGGTAAGATAGAGATCCAATCACCGCATTTATTTCGCCCACTTTGGTACTTCTCCGAAGTTCTTCATGTATACGGGCTCTCCCATGGTAAATTTCCTCTCATGACTATGCCAGTCGTGTCTAGTTTTCTGGCTTCCCTGACTCCTTTCCACCTTCCCCTCCAAATTCAGCATTATTAAGCTCAATCTTGTCCTGAGAAGGTGTTTCAACAATAACTCCTGTGGTTGTATGACGGGTACTTCTGTCGTGAAAAAGAAAGCGTGCGAGCTTGGTTGCCAAGGAATTGCCAATTAGCTTTTTCATACCTGCCTTGAACGTTTGAACCGCCCTTTCGGCCAGTCCATTTGAGGAAGGATGGTACTGTGCAGTTTTCACATGAGTGATACCATTGAAACTCAGCACTTGTAAATGCCGTGCTGTTATCGGAAACGACTACTCCTGGTAGCCTGTGACTGACAAAAGTCTGATGTAGCTTCTCAGTTGTAGTGGTTGACGTTGGTGTCTTCACCTCATATACATCCAAACATTTTGAATGGGCATTGACAATGAGCAGAAACATTGTTCCCAGGAAAGGTCCAACATAGGCAATGTGGAACTGCACCCTAGATCTACCTAGGCACTCCCGTGGGTGTAATGGAGCTGTCACTGGCAACTTTTGCAGTTGCTGGCCTTGCACACAGTGCTTTACTAAACTCTCCATTTCACCATCCATCCCAGGCCACCATAGATAACTGCATGCTATGGTCTTCATTCGGGAAATTCCTGGATGGGCACTGTGTAGTTCAATTAAAATTGTCTCCCTTCCCTTTGGAGGAACTATCAGTTGTGCTCCCGAGAATAAAATGCCGTCCTGGCTGGTTATTTCATGACTTCTGTTGAGATACGGTTTCATTTCGTCAGAAATGGGCTCCTGTGGCCAACCATGTAGCACTTGTTCTCGTACCTGAGATAGGACTGAGTCCCGACTTGTCCAGTCTCTGGTCTGTCGAGTACCTATCAGTGAGGAATCTAAGAAATTTAACAGTAAAACGTGTTCCTTGGAACTTGGATGTGCTCATCATTTTCTTGTAAAGGCAAATGACTAAGGGCATTGGCGTTTGCGATTTGATTGCCAGGACTATGTATGAAAGTGTACTCGTATGCTGTTAGAATTAAAGCCCATCACTATATTCTTGCTGAGGCTCTGGGTGGTATAGCCTTGTCCTCAGTAAACAATCCTAGCAATGGTTTGTGATTTGAAACGATTGTAAAATGACGGCCGTGTACGTACTGGTGAAATTTCTTGACATGATGGACAGGACTTCTTTTTCTACCTGCGAGTATCCCTTTTCCGCTGTGGTAAGCATTGTCCATCTGTTGAGAGAGCACTGCTCCCACTCTGTAGGGAGATGCATCACATTTCAGCACCAATTCTTTTGTCTGGCTGTAAAGCACTAATAGATTGGACGAGTGCAACAATTGTTTCACTTCTTTGAAAGCTTCATTTTGGAGCGCCTCTTGAGACCAACGTTGGTTCTTTTTCACTGGGGAATGCAGGGGGACCAGCACTGTAGACAAATTGGGTAAGATAATAGTTGATCATTCTTAGAAATGATTTGAGCTCTGCGGCGTTCTTTGGCACAGGTGCCTCTCTTATGGCTCTCACTTTCTCCTCAACTGGGTGGAGGCCCTGTGAATCTATCTGGTGACCCTAATAGATTACCTCTCTCACTTGGAACGTGCACTTTTCTTTTTTTAAACGCACTCCAGCTTGCAAGAAATGTTTTAAGACTTATTCTAAGTTTGCCAAATGCTCTTTTTCAGCGAACCCTGTCACCAATACATCATCTAAATAGGCTACAACCTGGGGCAGTCCCTGCAGTAAGCTTTCCATTGTCCTCTGAAAGATGGCACAAGCGGAGGGGACACTAAAAGGCAATCTTGTATATTGGTACAATGCTTTTTGGGTATTAATTGTGAGAAATTGCCAGGAGGCATTATCCAACTCTAATTGTTGTTAAGTATGACTCATGTCAAACTTTGTGTACATTGTCCCTCCTGTCAGCTTGGGTCTTCGACTTTTGGAATGGGGGGCCTGTCTAGCTTAGCTACTTTATTAACCATCAGTTTGTAGTCTCCACAAACTCAGACGCTTTGGTCGGGTGTAAGGGCAGGGACTATGGGTGCTGCCCATTCTGAGAACTGAACAGGTTGTATAATGCCCAGTTTCTCTCGTCTGTTCAGTTCAATGTCGACTTTTTCTTTCAGGGCTAGCCTTCAAGAAGCGAGGGGTTGCTTCCGGATCCACATGAATCTTGGCCTGCAGGTTCTGGATTTTCCCCACTTCATCCCTAAAGATGGTGACGTACTTTCTAAGTAGCTCTGGTAGCCCACTTGCTCTCAACTGGAAAATTTCAGACCATTCTAACTTAATCTCCTTTAGCCAATTTTGCCCCAGGAGGCTTGGCTCTTCACCTGCTACCACCATCAAGGGTAGCTTTGCCGATTGGCTTCCATAATGGACAGTTACTCTGCTTATGCCTTTTACTTGAATGTCTTCACCGTATATGTTTTTAGTTTGGCAGCTGTTTCTTCTAAACTTAATTGATGTTCACCATTATTCAAATGTCTGAAGGTATGTTCCCCAATTACTGTAGTGGAAGCTCCCATGTCCACTTCCATTCTAACAGGTTTGCCATTTACTTTCACTATGACAAATATTGGTTCTGTCTTTCCAAATTTCAGATCAAACAATGAGTAACTGTCTGAATTTGTTGTTTCAGGCTCTTCTACTTTGTAGATTTCATTGGGCTTCTTCTTTTGTTTACAAGCCTGCTTGAATCTTTCCTTGCGCTGCCTCATTATATGTCCATTTCTGTGACAATTGTAGCATTCGATTTTTTTACACTGCCAATCGCTAAAAGACTGATTGTTTCCACCTCTAATAAAATTATTCTTCGATTTCACTGCTAAGTTATTTTTCTTTATTCTTCAGCTAGCGGGGGCTGTTTCCCACTTCTTGGCAGAGTCTCACTTTTTTGCGCCACTTTCGGTTGAGGTTTTCTGCCCAATGTGGAGGACGGCATTTTGCAAACCCTGTACTGCTTTTGAATCTCTTACTGCGCTTACCATGGCTAGCATTATCTCTAGCGCCTTCTTGAAATCCAGGTTAACTTTGGACAATAATCTTTTCTGAATAGTGTCAGCTTTCACACCACACACTAAATGATTCCTGAGCATATCGTTCAGATTCGTACTGAACTAACAATGTTCTGCTAGCTGTTTCGAGTTTGCCACATAGCATGCAATTGGATTGCAATTGCAGGACCCATTGGATTGCGATCATGAGTGGAAATTTAGGTTGTTTTGTCTCTCCATTGCATATGTGCAACTGTCATGACTCAGCCTGTCCTGGCTAAGGTTAGCTAACCCAATATATCAAACCAGCATCAACCCTCATCTGTATAATCGAATTTCACACCAGCTACTTGAGGATTCATATTGTTACAGTTTTAGAATTTTAGAATTATATCATGGTTACAGCACAGAAGGAGGCCATTTGGCCCCTTGTGTCCCTGCCAGCACTCCCTTACCTTTTCTCATAGTTCTGCAATGTTTTCTCTTCATTATTCCATTCCCATTCAAAAATCACGATTAAATCTTCCTCTACCACTCTCAGGCATTCCAGATCCTAACAAAGCACTGCATAAAATAATTTCTCCTCAAGTCATCTTTGGTTCTTTTGTCATTGGACTTAAATTGGTGTCCTCTTGTTCTTGACCCTTCTGTCAATGGGAACAGTTTCTCTCTATCTACTCTCTCCAGACTGCTGCATTTCCTTCTAACCTTCAAACACAAACTCACTTATCACTTAAGTGAGACTGTTAAACTATATTGTGAGTTCTTTATTCAAAGATTAAAGTTGTATATACACGTTGCTGGAGAGCTCTTAATAGTACGTCCTGCTTGGTCAACTAACACGTTCAATCTTCTGTGTCATGTGGCAAATGACATCATTTTTGTCTGATGATGTATACAGAATATGGACATACCCACTTAAAGACATACCACATCACAGACTCCTTATGATTTTGAACATCTATCAAATCTCCTTTCGACTTTCTCTTCTCCAAGGATAACAGCTCCAGATTCTCCAACTTGTCCACATATTTGAAGTCCTTCATCCCTGGAAACATTCTTGTAAATCTTTTCTTCACCCTCTCTAATGCCTTCACATCCTTCCTAAAGTGTGGTGCCCAGAATTGGAGGCAATACTCCAGTTAAGACCGAATCATGTGTATGTATGAGAGAGGGAGTGAGTGTGTGTGTGTGTGTGTGAGAGAGAGTGAATTTGTGTGTGAATGTGTGTGTGTGTGAGAGAGAGTGAGTGTGTGTTTGAGAGAGAGTGGGCAAAATTTTACACCTTGCGGGTGGGTGTGCAACCGACCCGATCAGGCATGAAATAGTTCGAGAAGACGTTGGGCGAGTGTCCTGAAGTCATCCCACACACGCGCAATCTTCAGGATCAGTGGGCATGCGCGGGTGTCAGAGCTGCATCCACCGTCAATTAAGAGGCCACTTAAGGACATTAAAAACCCCAATTGAACTCGATTTTATGTTGCCTGTGCAATTTTGCGCTCATTGCACGGGAAAAACAGGCAGGCAGGCAGCCCACATTTTGCAAAACCTCATCCAAGGGCGGGTTAAAAAGGGTCAGCAGCATTGCCATCGTGAGTGGTGAGGAGTTTCGGAGATAGTTTGCTGCTGGTTGCTTGTTTAAACTTGACAGCTTCATCTCATTTCTGAGCTTCGTTCTTAGCATTTCTAAGCTTCATTTCAGGACTCATTGCTGTTTCCACCACCCCCGGAGGATTTTGACAGTTTGGATCCTTCCAGGTATCAGACAGCCTTCTGTATGTCTGGTAATGGGGATTGTGCTCTCCGCTGGAGGCACCTCCTCTGAGGAGGAAGAGAGGGGCAGAAGAGAGAAGAGGCCAGGTGTCGCTATTCAGCTTCCAGGGGAGGGACCAGTGGGAGGAGAGGCACAGGGAGCGCAGGGCCAGCAGCAAATCCAAGGCGGAAGGGGCTGCACAAGACGCCACTATCCTGCTGCCAGGAAGTACAGGCAGCGATGCAGCTACTTCAATATGTCTGAGGTGCAGTGCCGAAGGAGGCTCCGCCTCTCCAAGGTGACTACGACCTCCATTTATCAGATGATCAGGCCTGAGATCAGCTCTGACTGTGTGGGTAGAAGCCCCATGCCAGTGGCTCTGAAGGTCACAGTGGCCCTCAACTTCTATGCCTCTGGATCTTTCCAGGGGTCAGTGGTGGATCTTTGTAGTGTGTCCCAATCAGCTGTCCACAGCTGTGTCAAGCTGTTGACAGAAGCTCTGTTCAGGTGGGTAATGGCATTTATTCATTTCCGTATGGATGAGGCCAGCCAGGCGGAGTGAACCAGAGGCTTTGCAGTGATTTCTGGGTTCCCCCACGTCCAGGGTGTCATCGACTGCACACATCTGGCCATCAAGGAGCCAGCGGGTCAGCCGGTGCCTTTGTCAACAGGAAGGGATTCCACTCAATAAATGTCCGGATAGTGTGTGACCACATGATGCAGATTCTGCAAGTCGGTGCACGGTACCCTGGCAGCTCCCATGACGCCTACGTCCTCAGACACTCACAGGTGCCAATGCTGTTCACTCCTCCAGCTCGACTGGATGGATAGCTGCTGGGTGACAAGGGCTGTCCATTGTAAAGGTGGCTTAATCTTGGCGCCCCCTCCCTCGCTGGCAGCAGCATTGGAGACAGCCTGCTGACTCTGCTGTCTTGTTGGCCTTGATGACCTTGGCAGTCGTCCTCTGGCCAGTTGAGCCTGTGCTGGCCCCACCTGGGAGGGAGTGGCCAGTGCCAAAGCTGGCATCTCCCCAGTCACCGCAGCCTCATCAGATGCCACGGTCACTGGCAGAGGGGTGGAGGAGCTGCTGCCAACATCCAGAGTGCTCTGAGAGGAGCCCGCAGAGATGACAAGCAGCTTGTGTGCCAACGTGAGGTCACTCAGACCTCCCTGCTCGCCATTGATGGACGGGCACCTAGCTGGGATACTGGGTGCCTCATCCATCTCCCACACTGGCACTGACCACCTGAGGTCAGTGCCTGTGTTGAGGGCTTGCAGGTCCGAGCACAATCCCAGGAATCCCTGATTCTGTCCCTGGAGCTGCCTCCCCATGAGAGTCGCCACTCTCTCAATGGAGGAGGCAGTGCACTTGGCGATGAAGGTCAACACAGTGCTCATGCTCTGCATGGACTTCTCCACAACGGAGAAATTGGCATGCATACCCTCATGGAACTCTGCCAGATCCTCCCGCACATCCTGCTGGACATCCAGCATCTACTGCCTAATGGACGACTCCAGAGGCTCATCATCAGCCTTCAACTGAGCATCATCCTGGTCTCCAGCAGTCCTCCGACTGCCGGTGCCCTGGGCACTCTCTGTCTCCACCTGCACCTCAAGCGAGTGTGAAGTGCCCTCACCAACGCGCACCGAGACACTAGCCATCAATCTCATGCCCACCAAGGTGTTGGTATCTGTGCTGGTGCCTGGTTCAGAGAGCGGGTGTGACAATGTGAAGCCTGGTGGTCCTCTGGCGTCATGGGTGGCTCTTCGGGCTCCTGCGACTGAGTCCGTGCTGGTGAATCTAAGGGAGAACAACATGTTTAAGTCATCACCACTGTCGCTGTGCATGCCAGGCACCCTGGTGAGATCATGGAGATCTGCATCATGGTGTCATTGTCCTTCAATGATCAATGGGGAATCCAGGTTTGAGGCTCCCATCAGTGATGAGACTACACAAGAATGTTTGCACAATCCGAAATTCTCACCTCTGTGCACTGCACTCTTACATTCGTCTGACACCCCATCCTCTCCGCGGCTGGTTGACTGAGGTGCGTGTCGCCTCTCCAGCTCCAAGGTATCCTGCTCAAATCTGGATTGGATTAGGAAGTTTGGGGGGGCCTCTGCCTGTCTGCGACCTTTCAACATTGTTATGAGTCATCTTCTCCTAAAAGGATAGAGGAGCATTGATTAGTCCACACTCTATCTGCAGCACCATTGCAGCCTGGCCAACCCCACCTGAGGAACACCTTGCAGGGCACATCCGAGTCGTGGCCCTTGAGACGCAAGGGACTCAGTCTAAGCAGCCAGGGCTCACCCCCTTGGCCAGCTCTGGTATCATTGACAGTTGGCACTCAGGCTCTAACACCCCCGAGCTCCACAGGGGGACAGCCAGACCGTGACACTTCAACAAACTGATCCATCCCAACACAGTACTCACCATTCCTGAGTACAGCAGGTTGTTAAACCTTTTGCGGACTGCATCCATGCACGCCGCACAAAGTCGTGGCTGCTGACCACCTCCTCCCAAGCTCTTTTTGTAAGGTACAGTGGCCTCCGCCTTCCATCTCTGGGGACAAGGGTGTCCCTCCTGGCAGCCACCTCCTCCAGGAGGACCGTGAGGCACTCATCCGTAAAGCGGGGCACCGAGTGCCCACCCAACCTGCCCTCCCGCCTGGTGTCTCCAACACACTTAATGCCATAATTTCAGTGTTCAGAACATTGCAAATATGTTCTTCCCTTGCAGCCTTCAAGGAGCTGCCTGTGCCATTTTTAAGCTGGCTGCTGGGTCACCTATGGATCCGATGCCCGACAGGCCCCCTGCCTGGCCCTTCCTTTTGTAGATGCCCCAAAACCCAGGATCCCTGTGCCTTATAACCGCTTTCTCAATCGGCCCTGCCACCTTCAATTTGTGCACATACACACCCTGGTCCTTATGCTTCTGCACCTCCTTTAGAATTGTACCTTTTATCTTATATTGCCACCCCTCATTCTTCCCACCAACTTTACACTTCTCTGGATTAAATTCATTCACCACTTGTCCACTCATCCCACCAGCCTGTCTATGTCCTCTTGAAATCTCTCAGTATCCTTCTCAAAGTTTATCATACTTCTAAGTTCTGTGTCATCTGCAAATTTTGAAATCGCGTCCTGTACACCCAAATCCAGGTCATTAGTATAGATGTAGAAAAGCAGTGGTCCTAATACTGAACCCTGGAGAACCCTACTACATATCTTCCTCCAGTCTGAAAAGACAACTGATCACCACTAATCTCTGTTCCCTGTCACTCCACCAACTTTCTGCCTTTTCTGCAACTGTCCCTTTTATCCCATGGGAAGTCCGTAATGTGGCACTTTATCAAGCGCACTTTTGGAAGTCCATGTACACACAATCAACTGTATTATCCTCATTAACCTAACCTGTTACCTAATCAAAAGCTCAATAAAATTAGTTAAACAAGATTTGCCCTTGTCAAATTTGTGCTGGTTTTCCGTAATTAATCCAAATGTGTCCAAGTGCTTGGAGTTGCTGTGCTTGTTCTTATACATTATTCATTTGTGAGGGCAGCAAAGGGGTCGGCAGTCACTTAAACCTGTGCCTTGGTTCGGTGTGCTGGCTTCCCAATGTGAAACTGGCACGCTCCGAGTTTAAAAGAGAGCTTCGGGAGTGGGAAAAGCAACCTGTCTGCCCTATAGCCACTTAAGACTATTAATGAGCTTGTTGCCAACTTGTTCAAGATCCAGTTTTGTACTGTTTTTCTAAGGTGCGAGTTTGATGCACTGTCAGAATCACAGCAGGAAAGATGAGGTAGTGACAGAGACTGAGCTGGAACAGTGGGACAGCAGCAAGAGGCAGCATTGAAGAGGCAAGTCTCACAGAAAGCCCTCAGTCACAAGCGACCTTAAGGTTGGACGGGCAGCTCAGCTGATTGCCTTAATTGCTTTTTAACAGGCCTTAATAGGCCTTTGAGAGTTCAGCGGGTGCGCAGCCGAACTGAAAATCTAAATGACGCGCAATGATGTAGGGACGCATGCCTGACGTCACCCCGCGTCATTTTACGTCTCGGCGAGCGGGGGCGGGGCCCACTCGCTGAGCCGAAGATTCTGCCCATAGAGAAGATGAGAGAGATCAGGAAAGTCAATAGATGCTCATGCTACGAGAAACAATGAAATTACAGCTCATGCTTTGATAGCTTATTTTCCGGAAAATAAGCTATCAAATCATGAGCTGTAATTTCATTGTTTCTCGTAGCATGAGCATCTATTGACTTTCCTGATCTCTCTCATCTTCTCTATGGGCAGAATCTTCGGCTCAGCGAGTGGGCCCCGCCCCCGCTCGCCGAGACGTAAAATGACGCGGGGTGACGTCAGGCATGCGTCCCTACATCATTGCGCGTCATTTAGATTTTCAGTTCGGCTGCGCACCCGCCATGCATCCCCTGAACCTGGAAACCCTAAGACATTTTTACCCTGTCTTCCATGAATCCCCGATTCTCCATTCCCGTGTCCCTGAGGCTGAGGGAGTGAATGTTTAAGGTGGTGGATAGGGTGCTGATCAAGCAGATTGCTTTGTCTGGGGTGGTATTGAGCTTCTTGAGTGTTGTTGGAGCTGCACTCATCCAGGCAAGTGGGGAGTATTCCATCACACTCCTGACTTGTGCCTTGTAGATGGTGGACTGACTTTGGGAATCAGGAGGTGAGTTATTCACCACACAATCCCCAGCCTTTAACCTGCTCTCATTGTCACAGTATTTACATGGCTGGTCCAGCTAAGTTCTGGTCAATAGTAAACCCCCAGAATGTTATTGTGATGATTCTATGGAGCAAACTGCTTTCAACAAGAAATAGTTAAACTTTATTACAGAGACATTTTTAGTGCATGCACACTAAACCAGATCTCGCACCAGAAAAGCCCCCCACCCCCCCCCACCCCCCAGATTGCCCACCCTAAGAGCTCACGGGTTGGAGGCCCCACAGCATATCACATGACCTGTGATTGACAGGAGGGAGTGACTATACATCCAGTTACCACATTTCCTCCACCTTTAGTTATTTACAATTACCCTCCACAGAAAAACATTTAAACAATCCAACAGACTTATATAAAATTTCAGGTAATTATAAATCAAGTCTCTGAGGTACTCTTCTTATACGGCTAGAGCAGCGTAACTCTACCACTGGAGGTTCTTGAACAGGGTCAACAAGATCTGGAGCTGATAAAAACAAAAAGCTAAAAGCTACTGCGGATGCTGGAAATCCAAAACAAAAACAGAATTACCTGGAAAAACTCAGCAGGTCTGGCAGCATCGGCGGAGAAGAAATCAGTTAATGTTTCGAGCCTTCATGGCCCTTCGGCAGAACTGAAGCATAGTTAGAAGAAGGGAGAAATATAAATTTATATTTATATTTATATTTCTCCCTTCTTCTAACTATGCTTCAGTTCTGCCGAAGGGCCATGAAGGCTCGAAACGTTAACTGATTTCTTCTCCGCCGATGCTGCCAGACCTGCTGAGTTTTTCCAGGTAATTCTGTTTTTGTTTAAGATCTGGAGCTGCACTATGAGACACATCATCAGAACTGGGCAGTTCAGGATTTGGCAACTCCTCTGAAACATCTGGAATGTCTGTTCTAGGTCGATCACACACCTCAGAAGTCGACGGTTCAACGTTAATCACAGGTTGATCAGATAATTGTTAGAATGTCTGTCCGGCACAGATATGATCTAAATGCTTACGGATGATTCTGTCCCTCACTTGTACTTGGAAAGATAATGGGCCAGTCTCTGAAACAATGGCTCCTGGAGCCCAGCAGGGTCCACTGCCGAAATTTCGCACGTATACCGTGTCACCTACATTGAATGTGTGACCTTTACTGTGTATGTTATGGTTAAATTTCTGATTACAATGGTTCTGCTCTACCTTCCCCTCTAAGTTTGGAAATACCAAGTGTAAACATTAATGCAGACAGCATTTCATTTATAACTCAGACGGTGTGGAACCCATAGTCGAATATGATGTTATCTCTGAAGAGACGTCTCTGAAGAACCTGTTAACTGCTTGAAGTTTGCTACATAGGTTGCGATGGACTCTCCTGGGGCACGAACTCTTGAATTTAAAGCGCTGCATTATCATGGATGGCTTCGGCTGGAAGTGTGTTTTTTTCATTAGGTCCACTAACTCACTATTATGACTTGGAATCGGGCGCGCTCGGGGCTGTCAGGTTACGAATCAAGTTATATGTTTTACTGCCACACACGCTTAAAAGGATCGCTTCCGCTTTTCTTCAGCGGTTATTTCATTTGCTACAAAGTAAAATCCGAGGTGTTCAACATACTGGCTCCAATCTTCAATATTAGCGTCATATGGATCGATTCTCCCAAACAGCAACATGACTGGTGAGTAGTTTCTTAAAAATTCGACTTACTCACAGCAACAGGGCAAGGTGCAGAGCCAAAGCTGATTTTACCTTTGTCGCCAAATATGATGACTCTATGCAGCATACTGCTTTCAACAAGAAACAGTTAAACTTTATTACAGAGATATTTTTAGTGCTTGTACGCTCGATCAGATCTCTCATCAGAAAAGCCCCGCCCTGCGGATTGCCTGCACTAAGAGCTCACTGGTTGGAGCCTCCACAGTACATCACATGACCCGTGATTGGAAAGAGGGAGTGACTATATATCCACTTACTACAGTTATGGTAGGGCATTCGGTGATGATAATGCTGTTGAACATCAGGGGATATGGTTAGATCCTCTCTTGTGTGAAATTGTCATTGCCTGGCACTCGTGTGGTGCAAATGTTACTTGTCACTTAATACGCCAAGCCTGAATGTTGCTCAGGTCTTGTTGCATGGAGGCAAAATTCCTTCAATATCTGAGGAGTTACAAATGGTACTGAACACTGTACAATCATCAGAAAATATCCCCACTGCTGACCTTATGACAGAGTGAAGGTCATTACTGAAACAATCGAGGATAGTATCCTAGGATACTACCCTGAGGAACTCCTGGAGCAATATCCTGGGACAGTGATGATTGGCCTCCAGCAACAACAACCACCTTCCTTTGGGCTAGGTGTGACACAGCCAGTAGAGAGTTTCCCCTTCGATTCCCATTAACTTCAGTTTTTCTAGGACTTCTTGATGTCACATAAAAACAGCAAGTACTAGAAAGACTTAGCAGATCTGGCAGCACATATGAAAAGAGAAATAGAGTTAACATTCTGAATTTAATATTCGGAACATCTCCTTGATGCCACACTTACTCAAATGCTGCATTGATATCAAAGGCAGTCACTCCTACTTCACCCCTGGACTTCAGGTCCTTTGTCCAATATTGTAATGAGGTTATGAGCCAAGTGGAACAAAAACTGAGCATCAGTGAGCAATTTATTGCTGAGTTTTTTATGTGCTGCTTGATAACACTGTTGACAATTTCTTCCATCATTTTGCTGATGATTGAGCGTAGGCTAATGGAGTGTTATTTGACTCGATTGCATTTGTCCTGTTTTGTATGGACGGGCATTGCTGAGCAACTTTCCCAGAAGGAGGTTCTGAAGAAAGGTCATCGACCAGAAGTATTGGCATCAATTTTTATGGTGTTGTGGAGACTCTGGGGACCTTTAAAATGGTGATGTGATTCAGATTTGGAAGTCCCGCCCCCATTTCTGACATATCCTATTTTCACTGGGGGGAGGGGAAATGAGCGCATGACATGACTCACATGAGGGAAACTCAAAATCAGCAGGGCCATTTGAACTCAGTGCTGAGTTCAAACAGACACAATTAGCATTTGAGCAAGGGCTCTATCCAGCAGTGTTGTGTTACAGATTTTTAAAGTAGATGTAAATGCTTGTGAAGGGCGTATAAGGTCTGTAAAGCTGTTAAAATATTTAAATGGCCAGCCTTTTAACAATTGGAAAAACAAACAGCCTGCCTGTGCCTGAGGGTTAAAAAAAACATTTCTGGCAGTTTCAATAGCTGTTTGTTGGCATAACCTTAAGTGCTATCATCATAGCATTATTATTGTTTGACGTCTTTCCACAACCTATCACCATCACAATGGGAGGCTGTAAGCCCAAAGTTTGATTGACAGCTCAAAGAGATTATAAAAGGGTTAGCTGTCTTTGATGTAGGGCTATGAATACAAATGTTTGTTTTTATAAGGGATTAATTACTTGAAGGATTTAAATGTATTGAATGAAAATGTTTTTTATGTAGTGAAGTCTGTAATAGATACTTTGAACTTTATTTAGCTGTAGGAATTCACCAAGGCTCCTTAGACAGCACCTTCCAAACCAATGGCCACTACGACCTAGAAGGATAAGTGAAGCAGATAGATAGGAACACCACCTCCTGGAAGTTCCCCTCCAAGTCACTCACCATCCTGACTTGGAAATATATCGCTGTTCCTTCACTGCTGCCGGGTCAAAATCCTGGAACTCCCTTCCTAACAGCACTGTGGGTGTACCTACATGGACTGCAGCGGTTCAAGAAGGCAGCTCATCACCACCTTTTCAAGGGCAACTAGGGATGGGCAATAAATGCTGGCCCAGCCAGCGAAGCCCACACCCCGTGAATGAATAATAAAAAAAAAATTACTTTCATCTCAGCATGGCTCTTGAGGTCTGACAATAGTGGATACTGGGTGAGTTGACGTGTAGGGTGTAAGGGAAAAGGGTGGTGGGTGGGGGGCATGCCACTCATAAGTGGCATAAGGGCTATAAGCAGCCATAGGGTGGGGGCATGAGTTGGCATGAATCACAAAATTGTGAAAACACAGAAGGAGGCCATTTGGCCTGACATGTCTGAGTTGGCACTAAGTTGGCATAAAAGGGGATAAGGGGCCATGCGGGTGAGTGGGGGCAGGGTTACCATGCGTTAGCATGTATGGGCATGGGGAGTGGCTGGGTGGGGGGTGAGGGGGTGAGCAGTGAGGCCTAGAGGGCCTAATGTTTAAGGAAACATTTGGGATGAAGTCCCATAGAACTGAGGTGGACCTTTTAAACAGTCCGTGCTACCTTTGATCTATGTCCAGGGGTGGGAGGCCTGACTTTATCCTGTACCCGCTCCCCTGGAGTGACGACCCCGCCACTCGGGGCATTTTTTCCCAAGGTAATTGTGGTGAGCTGGGAAAATTTCCAGCTGTGCACACCCGCCTCAGGAGAGAAAATCCTGGCTGCTAATTCCTTTTCTCTCTCCACAGATGCTGCCAGACCAGCTGAACATTTCCAGAATTTTCTGTTTTTATTTTGGATTTCCAGCATCCACAGTATTTTGCTTATGTTTTCCAAAACACATAGAACCATAGAGAAGTTACAGCACAGAAGGAGGCCATTCGGCCCATCTTGTCCATGTCAGACAAGGACACCCAGGTGCCCTTTCTAATCCCACCTTCCTGCACCCGGCCCATAGCCCTGCAGCTTACAGCACTTAAGGTGCAGGTCCAGGTACTTTTTAAAAGAGTTTAGAGTTTCTGCCTCTACCACCAACTTTGACAGTGAATTCCAGACACCCACTACCCTCTGCGTAAAAAAGTTCTTCCTCCTGTCCCCACTACACCTTCTGCCACTTACCTTGAATCTATGTCCTCTGGTTCTAGAATTCTCCACCAAGGAAAACAATTTTATCCTGTTCACTCTATCTATTCCCCTCATAATTTTGTACACCTCAATCAAGTCACCTCTCAGCCTTCTTTGTTCTAAGGAAAATAACCCCAACCTATCCAAACTCTTCTCGTAGCTACACTTTTCTAACCCTGGCAACATTCTTGTAAACCTCCTCTGCACTCTCTCCAGAGCTATTACGTCCTTCCTGTAATGTGACCAGAACTGCACACAATAATCCAGTTGTGGCCTCACCAGTGTTTTATACAATTCCAACATTATATCCATACTTTTATATTCTATACCTCTGCCAATGAAGGAGAGCTTTCCATATGCCTTCTTTACAACCTTGTCTACTTGAACTGCTGCCTTCAGGGACCTGTGTACTTGTACGCCAAGATCTCTCATTTCATCTACCCCTCTTAGTATATTCCCATTTATTGTGTAATCCCTGAAACTGTTTGACCTTCCTAAATGTATGACCCCACACTTTTCTATGTTAAAATCCATCTGCCACTTTACCGCCCACTTCACCAACCCATCTATATCGTTTTGGAGATTATGGCTATCCTCTACACTATCCACTACTCGGCCAATCTTTGTGTCATCTGCAAATTTCCCAATCGTACCCCCCACCTTCATGTCCAAATCATTAATATATAATACAAACAGCAAGGGTCCCAACACCGAGCCCTGTGGAACACCACTTGAGACAACTTTCCATTCGCAAGGGCATCCATCGACCATTACCCTGTTACAAAGCCAACCTTTTATCCAGTTTGCCACATTACCCTGAATCCCATGGGCTTTTACTTTCCTGACCAATCTGCCATGTAGGACCTTGTCAAATGCCTTGCTAAAATCCATGTACACAACATCCACTGCACTACCTTCATCAACCCTTCTTGTCACTTCCTCAAAGAATTCAATCAAATTTGTGAGGCAAGACCTTCCTTTAACAAATCCATGCTGACCATCCCTGACTAGTCCATGCCTTTCCACATGACAGTTAATCCCATCTCTCAGGATTGATTCTACTAATTTGCTCACCACCGACGTAAGACTAACTGGCCTATAATTGTTTGGCATTTCCTTTGATCCCTTTTTAAACAATGGAACTACATTTGCATTTCTCCAGTCCTCCGGTACCTCCCCTGCATCTACTGAAGATTGGAAAATCTTCCTCAGAGCATTGGCTATCTCCTCCCTGACTTCCTTCAGCAGCCTCAGAAACAATCCATCTGGCCCTGGTGACTTATCAACTTTCAAGGATTTAACCCTTCGAGTACTTCCTCTCTCTTTATGACTATCCCGTCCAATATCTCGCAGTGTTCCTCCTAGACTACTATGTCTACATCCTCCCTTTCCTTTGTAAACACGGAGACAAAATATTCATTCAAAACCCTTCCCACAGCCTCTGCATCTACACACAAGTTTCCATCTTCATTTCTGATAGGTCCCACTTTTTTCTTAACTAACCTTTTAGCATTAATGTATTGGTAAAACATCTTTGGGTTATCTTTAATTTTACTTGCTAATCTTTTTTCATGCCCTCTCTTTGATTTCCTTATTACCTTTTTTACTTCGTCCCTGCACTTCCTATATTCGTCTAGGCTATATGCAGTGCTTAGTTCTTTGTGCCTATCGTACGCTTTCTTTTTCTGTTTGATCTTCCCCTGTATTCCTCTAGACAACCAGGGGGGTCTAGATTTGGCAGTACCATTCTTATTTTTGTAGGGGACATGTCTACTTTGTACAATTAGGATCTCGCTTTTTAGTGCTTCCCGCTGGTTTTCCACTGTTTTATCCTCCAGCAGTGCTGTCCAGTCCACCTTAGCCAAGTCCCTTCTCATTTTTGCAAAATTTGCCTTCTCCCAATTCAAGACTTTTACTCCTGCCTTATCTCTGTCCTTTTCCATGGTAATGCTAAATCTAACTGAATTGTGATCACTGTCTCCGATATGGTCGCCAACTGTCACTTCACCCTCTTGCCCTTCTTCGTCCCCCAAGACTAGGTCTAGAATTGCATCTCCTCTCGTTGGGTTTGTCACTAATTGGTTGAAATCTCCTCTCGTTGGCTTTGTCACTAATTGGTTGATTACAATTTTCTGGAGTGGACTTATTAAAAAAACACTATATCCAAAGACTTCATTTAAAGGATTCTATGGATTTAGATAATGAAGATTTCTCAAGTCAATTAAGAATCAGCCATAAATTTACAACTATTGTATATACAATTAGTATTCTAGTTAGTGGCATTATTTTCTAAATTCCGGTTCAGTACAACTTGGCAGTGTTTAGAAAACATTCCTGCTGTACAAGGATAAACTTCCAGAATGAGAAAAGATCATTTGGCCTATTAATTCCTTTCCTTCCAGAGACCATATACCATGTTCTCCTATACAGGCTGCACCCAGCCCTCTTAATCTCTGAAGGGAAGATTCTCTAGAATATCTATTTATCTTATTCATCCTTGACTCATTGATTGTGGCTGCACGGATTCTAATTCACCTTCATTTCAAGGGTAACAGCTTCATTTCTGAGTAACCTTCTGCATTTAAAAAAAATTGTAAATTTTAATTTATTGTTCTGCTTTGTATCAACAGTATAATTGAAGAATTTTTCACACCCCAAAGCTTCTTGGAGCCTAAAGCAGCTCCTAAGTCTCTGGTCAAATTGCCTCTTGGGTCTTTACTGTCATAATATGTTCCTTAGATTCAAAGGGCATATTATGAAACTTCCCATAAAATAAACAGTAATGACTTTTTGGTCCAGCCCTGTAATTATTCTTCTCGGTCCATGGCCCAGTTGTGCTGTATGATACACTGGCACATAGGTAGGAACTATAAATACCACAGGGAGTTGGGAATGGTAGGAGTAGGGCTGACCATCCTTGCCATATTTATATCACAGCTTGACATTTCATTACTGCAAAGAGGTTTAGTCCACCGTTCTAAATGTACGATATTCTTTAGTATAAGACTAAGCTATTTAAATCACCAAGCTTCATAATTTCAAACTACATAGATATAATTCATAATTTATTCAATCAAGATATTATTTTGAATAACCATTGTTGAGCACAGGATCTGTTTAGGTAATTATTAAGGAAACAGTTAAAATAAGGAATATTCAGTTAAATATCATAAAGTTGGTCATGACGGAATTATACACTTATCAGATATATACTTAAGAGAAATCTACAGTAATATAAATCAGTAATTAAATTACTGTACAAAATCTCCTTTTCGAATTGCTTTTAATTCATGTGTTGCTTTGCAACACAGCTTACAGATTAGTTATCTTGTAAGGATAAATTTTCTAATTAAAAATGATTGAAGTATCTTGGCTATAATTAAACAAGCAAAGCTGCATAACATACATTTTAAAATGATTGAGCTAGCTCAGAAAAGTCATTTGTAGTTTCTTTAAAGAAATACTTGAAGTTTGCTAAAGTGATAATTCAAACCTACAAATAACGATTTTGTAATTTCTCTGATTTTGACCTTTATAGAAAGCAATCACTTTATTCGCAACATGCCAAAGCTTATAAAAGGCTACAATTTTCCACTTTCTTTAGAACGCTTTTCAAAGAGAATTGTTTTCATTTGTTCTGCGTATTCTAGGAATATAATTTGCAATACGTTTGTAACTGCACACTCATTCAAACCACTAAGAACAATAATGTGCCTCCTCATTCTTAAAACTGTTCCTTGCTTTTTTCGTTGCTGATCTTATCACCGATGTACCGGTAACTGAGCCATTCAGAATGGATGTAGGTAGGTCCGCCAAAATTCCAAGATAATTATGATTAAAACAATGCTTCAGTTTTGGGTTGCTAAAAACATAAGGAAAATTGATTAAAATGTAAATATACAAATATATCTGACTTTCTTGGTGGGAAGTGGGGGGTGGGGGCAATGCAGAATTAGAAATGCTCCCCTCCCAGGTGTATTCCTGCTGAATATCATTCCAGCAAGTGGTGGTAAACATTTCCTACTTAGTGATGAAATTGTCCTGCACTCCTTAAGGGTTAAAGTAGTTTAACTTCTACAATCTTACGGAAATAGAATACAGTGCTATGTATACTTGACTGACTAGCTGAATTCAAATTAATTTCGAACAAAATTTTTACAAAAACCCTCTGTGAATACTTAACAAATTTTAAATATGATTGATCGAAATTCATGTTTGGACCATACTGTACTTGTTCATTTATGCAGCAGTAAAGGCAGTCTCAGTGGGTAGGGCAGGCTGCAAAGCCTGACAGCTGTGCCTAAGCTGGATTCAATTTCATGGAAAAAACTGTTTAAAGACAATTCTGCCTGGAGAAAGATGTACCTTCTGGAAATGAATAGAACAGGGCTCGTAGTACCATCAGCTGGCCCAGTGAATCAATAGCACAAGCCATGGTTTTGTACAGCCATTCAGCATCTTATTTATTTTCTTTTAGTATTCGAGTGCACCCGCATGGCTGTCCAGCACCGTGGTAAGAGCCTTTCCATTGTCTATTCCTGTAATGGCTGAAGATGTTAATGACCTATACCTTTATATCCTAGCTCGATCCATGTTCATTATTTCGCCAGCTATAGACACCTGTCAAGACTCTTACATTTACTTTCAGCATTATAAACTTTCACCAGACATTCCCTTTTAAATACGACTTTGCACTTTTGCAAAGACGAACAACCAAACATGGATTTGAGATTACTTCTGTTAGTTTATCCCTCTTTCTGTTTGCTAAACATTAATTGCTGATCTTTTCTGCCACTCAATACTCCCAGCTAATTATCCTGCCATAAATCTCTTTCAGCTCTACATGCCAGCAATTGTGGGATATCAATGGCTCTTTCAGGTACTAGCTGCATGTCAGTCAAGCGGGTCTCAGCTGCAGCTTGGGATGATGAGTATTAGCTCCCCGCTGGGATGATTCTCCCAATCTCCCAGCTTCCAACAGGAGCTCGGAGGGATTCGCCACACTTCTACCTGTTACCTTAATCTCCAATTTTTTTCCCTTCTTCACCCTAATGCTGCTATTTCAGCTGGAAAGAGCTTTTTCCGATGAGGCACTTCTGCAGAGCCAGCGGGTTAACTCTTTCCTCCCCGGAACTGGCATTGCAGGCAATCCTTTTAAAGCCCCATTGTCCTGTGTCTCAGAATCTGAAAGTGATTGATGCCAGTTTGTATTTGTCTGGTACACGTCCAACTGTAAGAATCGTTCAGGTTAACCATCAAACGTTGAATTCTCTTTGTGCCTTGCTGTAGACTGACCTATTTTCTAACAAGAAACACCTGCAAAAAAATTGTGTTTTTACTTTTCTATTGTTGAACCCCACAAAGTAATATTGGAGTATTATATAGAATTTCAGTGCTTCATATACCAATGGCAATATTGTGAGAGTTGTATATTACAATTTAAAGATTTGTTGTATTATACTGCAGCAAGGTTGTAGATTAAGGTGAGACCTTTGGTCACATGAATACAATGCTTGCACTATTTCCATATGCACACTTTTTTTCAGGTATCAGCCCATTTATTTGAAATGATTTAATGCCCTTCACAATAATGCACTTGGTAATGTAGTATGAGCATGCTAAATATTCCTAGAGTGAACTCCAGGAACTAGAAGCTTTACCCTGTTGTGTTAGTGTAGAGGAAATAAATATTAGTAGGCCCATGGTTGACTGTGTTGGTGAGACAATACCTAGAAACAAAGTGAGCCTGCACTTCTCCCCATAAGATAAATTCCTGGTTTTGGTTTTACTGGGGGAGGTGGAAGAAGTGAAATGCTTCGAAATTGAAGGGTATGGGTATAGAAAAACACCTCTTAGCAGCTGGTTACAAAGCATCAGTGGGGAATAAAGACAAAAGGTCACGACCTGAAACATTAACTCTGTGTCTCTCTCCTCAGATGCTGTCAGACATGTTGAGTGTTTACAGCACTCTTTGGTTTTATTTCAGATTCTCAGCATCCACAGTATTTTGTTTTTGCATCAGTGGGGAGCCCTGTAATTACATATTCATAGAACTTACATAGTGCACCCAGTAAAAGTGCTGTACCCACTGCACTGGTAGGTTTCATTCTAGGGTATTCTTAGACAAATGTCACTCTAAGCTCCAGGTAGAAGCCACTGATTCAGGCGCAACTTTCTAATGTTCAAAAGGGAATTAGACTGTTAACTGAAAAGGAAGAATGCACAGGGTTATAGGGTGAAGGCAGGGAAATGGCATTAAGGGAATTGCTCAGTTGGAGTGATGGAATGGGTCAAATGGCCTCCTTGTGCGCTGTAACAATTCTGTGATTCTGTTTGTGCATACATGATATGCTGTTGCCTCACCCATTTGTGAATGCGCAATAATCTCCCCTCAATGTCTATCTGTACATGTACCCTGCTGAAGAAAACAGGATAAATTCAGATTCATCTAAATCCAGGATCATGTAACATACTGAGCCTGAGTCAGAGCTGAATTAGAGTACTGGGTCTCTGGATAAGGATAGCATCCATTTTCTTACCTTACAGTGATTTGTTTTACAGGTTATTTGACTCCTTTGTCAAAAAGGACAGATGCTATTTCTGGTCAAGGGGACAGGCAAAGCCTCTATGAATGGTCCACTGGAAATTGTTACTAGGTGGTAAAGTATATTAGAATGACTGGCATTACCATCCCTCTCATTTGTCCTCCCTTTGTGTGGGCTAACACCTGGCTTCCTCTTGGCATCTCATCATGGTGTCATGTCTGCAGTTGTGAATCACTGTAGAGGGGATTGCTGTCATGATCAGTGAATATTCCACTCTATGGTACCGCACTTTGGAGTTCAAAGGTATGTCTCAAGCGAGATTCTGGCTGTACAGGAATTTTCAATCTGCACTGATTTATACTGAATTATACTGGAGAAAACTTAAACTATGTCAATTGGTACAAAGGGAGGCATCTTAAATTCTGAATCACGCAACATATGTTAGATCTACCACTATTCACACAATGCTTTTTGAACTAACTAGCTGTTAGTTCAGGTTCCACATTAAAACATTGATTGATTATAAAGCTGATAATAAAGTTTTGGTTCTTTGAAATTGTACTCATTCACGTTGCCTCAAACACTTAAATCACTTGTGCCCACTCCCTTCTAACTGGATTTTCTGACATTTTTATCTGCCTCTGTGACCATTTAAATATCTTCAAATATGAAAACAAATGTGATAATATTTGGGGTTTTCATGGAGGATTATTCATATAATCTAAAATAGTGGGAAAGTAAAAGGGAAGAAAAAAAAAAATATTTAAAGGTTTGATTGACAGCTGGTTGCAAAAATAGTCTTTTATAATGTCAAAAATTTATTTATAATAGTCAAAAATGCAGGAAATATTCAGCAGGTCAGGCAGTATCTAGGGAGAGAGAAATGGCATTAACATTTCAAATCAATGAACTGGGAAAAGTTAGAGGTGTGCAGATTTCAAGCAGGTAAAAGGGGAGAGGGTTGGAAAAAGAACAAAGGGGAAGGTCTGTGAATGGCTGGAAGAGATTAAATGACAAAAGGATTGACGTTGCAAGGCCAACAGGAGTGGTGATGGGACAAGTAAAGAAACAAAAGATGTTTCTAGAGGAGGTGTGAATGGCAGAATGATGAACAGCGGCCTCCCAAAAGCAAAGAAAGAGAAAAATAAGACAGTAAAACCAAAATCTGCAACAAAAAAGGAAAGAAAAAGGGGGGCAGAGGTTATGTTCTGAAATTGTTGAACTCAGAGTTGTGTCTGGAAGGCTATAAAGTGCCTAAACAAAAAAAAATACTTTTTGTTGACAAGATGTTGTTGTATGATGTTGTATGTGCCTGCATGCCATTGTCACATGAAGGTGCTCGGCAGAGCAAGGATTAATGTGTCACTGGAGAATAGCACTGCCCACTGTATAATGTATAGAGTCACATGGTATTAGACACAGAGAGAACATTCTGGAAGCAGCTGGTGGCAGTTGGTGACAGTTGGTAGCAGCACAATGTATGACAGTAACCTAGGATCTGTAAATAGCTAAAGACTAGCTAAATAGCTAAATAAGTGGTTCATGTTTAAGCATACAAATCTCAAGATTTCATCATTGAGACATCAAACGAACGCATAACACAGCAGAGGCGATAAGAGAAAAGTCAGGACTATTATTCATAATAAAGAAATCTATACTAAATATAAAATGGAAATGGTCCTGTTATTAAGTAAAGATGTTATACTTAGCAACTTGTGATTTCATTATTGCTTCTTAGAATTTTCAGTGTAAGAATAATAGGGAATAGCTGTTAAGAATTTATTTGTTCTCAGCAGCTTTTCTGAATGGTAGAAGAGGGGTAGTCTTAGAATTCTGACTCTGTCATTGTGAGCATTTAGCTTGTTATGCCATAATATTAAAGTACATCTGCAGTATTTGGTCTTGCAATGAAATATTATTGTGGCACTGATTTCAAATTCTACCAACAGAGCAGCAGAATATTGCGGCCTAGAAATTTGTTCACTCTGCACCTGGTTTACAGATGTAAAATGTCACCTAGGTGTCCAATATGATGTGCAGTATACCACTGCAGACTCTGCACCCCCTGCCATATTGGTAAAGGTACCCACGACCTAAACCTGAAACTGCTTTAGGCCTTTTGCATTTGCAAGTAGGGGTGATAATGCCTGTTTCATAACCCTCATGAAACTGAGCTTCCCTGAATGCTGCCAGATTCCAGCGCTCAGAAAAAACAAATCTATCTGTGGACTAACCAGTGGTTCACCATCCAGTTCCATGGCAGTTCCTAAGACCATTTCTAAAACTAGCTTAGCCCCTTCCCTCTCAATCCTGCTCGCTACCCAAAACAACAAGGGCTGTTGCCAGCTACAGAGTGGCTGGAGATTTAAATTCACCCTCAGACTGTCTGGGGCCCTCTAGCAGGCATCCACAGCTCACATTATAGTCATCATGTATCATGTGGGCCTCAGGCCTAAGCACCCAGCTACAGGGGTTGATCCCTGTGCCTAATTCATGCTGGCAGGCTGGCATTATCTAATTTCACTCCCTCTATGCATGATGCACATAGATCTTATTATATCATTTTCACAGAAATAAAACAGAACTTCAAAAACAATGGACACAGTCCAGCAGGTCCCACTTTCAATACTCAGTGTATGCTGAATTAGCTGGTCACAGGCAGAGCATCATTAGGGGTACTACAATTGGCCTCACTGCTCTTTAGATATGGTGGGAAAGAAACTTCAACCAAGATTATTACTACTAATTACTATCCAGTATCTTCTTATGAGGAGTGTTTATGTGTGGATGCAATTTGAGAACAAGATTGGATTTAGCCGTATTGCTATTGTAGAATTCTCCATCCACACACACTAACTGAGGCTGGCTCATGGAAAAGTGCTACTTGTTTGATGTACCTGAAGTCTGCAGGCAGCCCCAGAGCCTCTCAAGAAAACCAGGGATGAGAAAGGTGTGAATAAATTACAAAAAAAAAGTTTTTTTTAAAAAGGATGCTTCAGAATGTTTTATGGGACTGATGCTTGTAAGCAGCAGAGTAGGACTCACTGGAACAGTTTAAATATTCTGAAAGCAGCATATGTAGACTGACAACAATGGCGAAATGCGGTCACCACATGATTTGCTGGGATAGAACTAAAGCCACCGATTCGAAACAAGCAAATGAAAGCCCTGAGCTGCAGAGCTAATGTGCAAACTTGTTTCCGTCCTCTATGGCTCCATCATTTATTCAGGAGGTAGGAGCAGGAGATGGGGACTAGCATTTGCTTGATACTCAATTATACATTAGTGTACATCACTTGGCAATCTGTTCATATCAATTTAATTGGATTTTAATATTGCCTCTGATCTTGTTGTCTAATTAACAGTACTGGCTGGCAATAAAGCATAACCACACACTATGTAACACCTTTGATCCCTGCCATATGTAGCTCCTCCATTGATTACCACATTTGCAGAAATTCCACTTTCTCAATATGGGCTGTGATAAACGGGAGAAAAAGCACATTCGCAATGTGATAAAAAAAATCACATACACTTGCAACTTCATTTATTTTTGTTGTCATTCTCTTTTGATTAAGAACAATAAAAAAAAAACTTGCCCAAAATATTGTATGCAAATAAAACTCTGGGCTTGCATTTAATAATGCCAAGGGACCGTTCCGGTGCCTGCTTTGGCCTAGCTGGCACCACTCTAGGAGAGATTAAGCTTGCTAGATGAGCCAACACATGATTGGTATTTTTAGTGTGCCAGGAAAGCTCAGCATATCTGTTACAAATGTCATAAATTATTTCTTGACCATTAGCAGTTTTTATGCATCAGAGCTGTTCTTGAGGCATATTAAATCAGTCACAGGGAAGAACACGCCAGGACATCTGGGGCTGCCAGATAATTCAGTTAATTTCTATTCCCATGAACCTGGAGGTGTTAATTTGGAAGCACAACATCAGAGTATGAAGAATGCTAATACGTCATTTGAATGATTAATGCAATCAGGGGAATTGTGGGACCTTTGTTTACTTTTTAATTTTTTGACATGGCACAGTGACGAGAAAAAAACACTAATTTGAAGTTAAGGGCGGGTTCACTCCAGTTATGCCTCGCGACTCCGAGCTGGGGTATAGGGAGTTTGGGGACTTAGAAGGAGAGGGACAATTGATCAGGGATGCTTTTGTTCTTATAATGGGCACAGCGAGGAAAACAGATGAAATTGTTTGTGCGCCGCTGAGCTGAGGCCTCTTGGGTAAGGAAGCTGATGGAAACTGCAGACTAGCAGTGAGCAGAAAGCCAGGAGAGCAGGGGCAGAGAAGCCACAGCCTGCTTTAAAAAAATGATGCATCAAAAAAAAATCACATTGCCAACTGCAGTGCAAAAAAGTTCAATATAAATAGTATATAATATTCAACTCAGAACCACTGGTTTGGCTTCTTTACATTTAGATCCATTGGTTGGGGCTTGTGCAATCTGCATTCCCTTCAATAAAAGCTCAAAATCACCTCAGGGTTTTAGATACAGCATCAGATCTGTAGGATGCTGTGTATATAATAATAATGGGGATAAAGACTTGGGCAGAGATGTAGAGTCAAGGGTTAACTCTAATAATAGCCACTGAGCATGTGCGTAAACAGCTATGTCATAGTGATGTCACTCACTGAGAGAAGATTAGTGAGAATCATCTTAGAGAGGAGCTATAGTTATGTCCTGATGTTCCAAAACTTTGAATAAAAGAACATTGCCTCCAGTAAGATCTCTTCTAGAGTAAGAAAACCAATGTCTCCTGAGATAACTCAACAATGACAGATGGTGGTAGCAGTAACTACGCCCAGAGAAGAACAGTAAGAAATGGTGGGAAACTTCCCAAAGAGAAGCCCAGCCGCAACAGAGAGCAGAAGGTGAAGGACTCCAAGGACAATCCAGCAACCGCACGGGAGAAGGAAAACATGAGGACCGCCGAATGAATAGTAAGGCCAGTAGCATAGGACATGGCAACCTCATTCCAGGGTGAGCAATGACATCCACTTCACCTCTCACAGAATCATTTCAACATGAAGATGGCCCCGGACAGGCTGAACAATGGCAAACCTGGAGAAGAGCTTTCACTTGGAATTGCAACGCTTCAAGTCTTGCGAGTAAAAGTAACAAAGTCAAGATTAGCACTTTGTTATACACTGTGCGTAGCACTGCAGACGATGTGCTGGCCAGACAGGGGATGAATGAAGAGACAGCCTCCTATGAGGATGTCATCGGAGCCTTTGACTCATCGAAACATTGTAACAGAGAGGGCAAAATTTAACAGAAACGGAGCGAAGGAACCAACCGTTCATCAGTGATCTCTAACCTTTCGCTGACAATTGTGAGCCTGGGACATTAAAAGATTTGGTCAGAGATAGAGTAGTTGTAGGTGTTTTATATGAAAACCTCTTTGACCTTTTACAATCTTGGGAAGATTTAAATTTAAGTAAAGCTGGACAACTGGCCAGGCAGGCTGGGGAGCGGAGGCAAAATAGAGTCTTTGTAGGAGGTGCAAGGGAAATCCCGCAGGAACAGTACAATGAAGTTGTTCGGTTTGTGGGCTATAAAACTGAAAGTACATTGTGGCAGCAAGCAGGGAAGCAACTGAAAAGGTGCCAATCGCCATTTTCCAACGTTCCAGCTGTGGTGGGAAGTAAGTCCAGAGGCGTGAAGCATGCCCTGCCCCAATCTCACAGTGTCATGGCTGTGGCAAGATTGGTCATTTTAAATCAGTAAGCTGCTCAAAGAAAACATGTTTACAAAACAGAAGGAGAAATCTGCTAAAGGAAACCCTATCCAAGAGATACAGGAACCAGACAATCTTCAAATCACTTTCTTAGGAGAAATAAAAGACAATAAAAGCTAACACTGGAGTGCTAACATTGAAGTCAATGGACATCATACAGAATTTAAATTGGATACAGGAGCTGGAGTCACCGCCAAGCTCAATTTTTTTGGCCTGTAGATTTTTCCAGGGATCCACAGGGGACCTATGAGGCATCTTGCAGTCCTTAACACATAAATGTATCAAGGAGTAAGGCTCATTATTGTGTGAAGTTCACATTCGATGAAGCTAGCCAGGGGGCTAGATTTCTGGGGTTTGCAGCTATCTCAGACTTCCCTAGAGTACAGGGTGAAATCGATTGCACACATGTCACTTTGAAGGCTCCATGGCAGCAGCCCCTGATGTACATTAATAGGAAAGGGTTCCACTTCCTGAACCCTCAACTGGAGTGCGATCATCAGAAGCACATCATGCATGTTTGTGCCAAGTACCCTGGGAGTTCCTATGACTCATACATCCTGAGGCACTCCCAGGTGCCTCACATATTCAAAGGGCCGCAGCGCTAACAGGGCCAGCTACTTGGGGATAAGGGGTACCTGCTCAAACGATGGCTTATGACACCCATGCGTTGTCCTCAGAGTGCCTCTGAGTAGAGATACAACGTGGCGCATATCTCGACATGCTCCATCATCGAGCAGACCATTGGCATCCTGAAGATGCGCTTCTGATGTTTGGACTGCTCTGGTGGGGACCTGCAGTACTCCCCACAGAGTGATCTGTTGCGCCCCTCACAACCTGTTGCTTCAAAGGGGGAATCCCTTGCCGGAGGGAGAGATGGAGGAGGCTGAGAGCTCCTCAGATGAGGAAGACCAGGAAGGTCAGGAGCCTGAAGAGGGAGATATGGGTCAGCTTCCACTTGAGGATGCTATTGAAGAAGTGTGACGTGCAAGATGTGTCCGTGCCACACTGATAACCACAAGAAGGAAGAAGGTGTGGGCAACGGGACACGGCCACCTTCCTTCTGTCCCTTATTGCCTTGCCCATGCACTGAAAGTCCTTTATAGCCAGTAACATCGAGAATGAGTTCAGCATTCAGACTTGCACCTTCAATCCTCATGATTCACCGGGCCCTAATCTCTGGAAAGTCAGCAGAGAATCCTGTATCCATGTGCTCTGGGGACTGAAAGCTGACACAAAAGTGCAAACGCTGCAGCAAAGGACTTGATACAGTGATTGCCACCTTAATCAGAAACCTTTAGTAGACACTGTGATGTGCTAAGGTTGGAGAGATCATCATGGCTGCAGGTCTTGTGCTTTGGCACTACCAATGAAGGCAACCATCTCATTTTACAGCTAATCCTCCAAGTCTATTGAGCATGCCTAACGCCATGTTACCTTGTAAAGAGTGGATGTTACTAACTCATTTTGCAAACACTTCCAATAAAGAGTTTGACACATCTCCCTGACATAATACAACGGTGAGTAACTATCATGACTCAGCTACACATCACATGAATGTGAGGCTCACAAAGGGAGATGATCACTGGGTGGGAGCATGGCTCACCCTCGCAATAAGAGGGCACGTAGATGTATATGCATGATGCTTTCAAATAATGAGGCCATTATCATGAACAGCAAATATATTTACAAAGGTTCAGGATATATATACAGCGATTGAACACCCGTGACCAGAAGTGATGTCAAGGTTTCTTAATTTTCCTTGCATCCCTGACATCCACAGCAGAGATGGAGGCAGTCTGCTGACTGCTAAGCCCTGTTGTCTTTGATGACTTTGGTGGATGCCCTCTAGAATGCTGAGACCTGGAGGGCCCCGGCCTGCTTTGGGTCTCCTGCTGTGGGGCATGTGAACCCTCCTCGGCCTGTACAGCTGGAGGTGATGGGGCCACAAGCAGAGGGGATTGGGATCGGCTGGACACTCTTGGAGTCACCTGGGTGGATGGCTCCGTGGTCTTCAGTTGCTGCTTCTCCTCCTTATGAGTGCCCCAGGGCCCCTGCCTGACTCCATGAGGAGAAGGGGCTCCTAAAGGGAGGTCAAGGTGTCCCGTCCCTTTCTTGCCTAGCCACTGATGGATCCCACCAATGCCTATGGCGATGGAGTGCAGGTCCAAGCGCAAATCCGGCATGATCTGCTGGACCAAGGTCTCCAAGGCATCCGCCACCCTTCCCATGGAGACCTTGACATCAAGCAGAATGCGGATGGACTTCTCCATCCTTTGCTCTAGTCTGTTGGCTGTCTCTCGCAACTCTACCTGATTTTCCATTGCCTGTTGTTGCATCCCCAGCATGTTAGAGATGGTCGCTTGCAGACCTTCATCGTCTGACTCAGACTCATAGGGTGCCTGATCTACAACAGCCCTTTGAGTGCCAGAGACTTGCACTGTCACTGTCTGTGACTGCTACAGAGATGTGTCAGTTCCCCAGAATGTGACCCTACGCCTAATCTAGATACATGACCCACTGGGGTGCGTGTCTCTGTGCTGGTGGAGGGTGCAGGTGAATGCAGTGACAGTTCTTCCTCTGACGCATCTTCAGCATCCTCCTCTGAGGTGCCCTGGGGACTGGGGCTTATGGTTGGTCTGGAGCTCTGTCTGGGCCTGCTGTTGCCTGTAAGAGAGAGAAAATAGATTTAGTTCATAAGCAGGCAGAATACAACATTGCATGTCACTCATTGTGACTATCAGGATGTGATCAACTCATGGAGGGTTCATCCGTACTAGCTTACTGAGGCTGAACTCACCTTCCCCTCAGGACCGATCTTTGTGTTTGCTTGCCAGCTCGGCGGCTTCCTACTCAAACTGAGACAGCTCTTGGATGTCTGCCATCCCTCCCCCCATCTGGGATATCACACCAGATGTGGGCGAGTTTGGCCTGCATGATGACAAATGAAATGGAACGTGATGAGATGAGATGGAGCCGAGGTTGGGAAGCATGCATGCCTGCTGTTTGTGCTGAGCCCTCCCAGTAATGGGCTGAGGATGGGCCTTGTGCAGCTTGTGATGGAGGAGATGCTGGTGATGTTAAAATGTCCATGAGACAATCAGTGCTGAAGTGTCCCCACTAATATTATGTGAGATCCCTGAGCAGTGACCTTGAGTGCATGATGCCATGATGAGGGTGTGAGATTGGAGTGAGCTGAAGGTTGACTTACCCTGGCGGAGTGGATGAGATCATTCATCCTCTTACTACACTGGATGGCACTTCTCGGGCAGGTATCCGACGAGACTTCCCTTGCAACCGCCTCCCAGGCTGCCGAGGTGAGGCTGTTGGGCCTCCTGGAGCTATCCCTCAGGTAGAGGACACCTGGTGCTGGCGGGTTCAATGAATGAGGGCCTCAAGGGAGTCATTGCTGGGAGCAGCCTTTTACTTTGGTCGAGCCATATCACCAAGCTGGCCTGCTGACAGTATTGTGTGTGTTTGGATGGCATTTAAATATGGTGCCCGGACCTGCAACCCCACCAGCTAACAGCGGGGAGCATGAATCAGTGCCCGCACCACCATGTGATTTGGAGAGCCACTCGTTAATGCATAATTAATGAGTTTCTCAGAGTGTCAGGAGGATATAATAATTTTCATAATGTTATTGGAATTCATTGTAAAGTAGTAGTGGGATCTGTACGTGTGTGTGTGTGACTTAATTGAATTAAAGGAATTAAAGGCAGCTGCCTGAAGGCTTTGATGTATCAGAAGATAAGCTAGGTTTGAAATGTTAAGTAGATAAACATGGGGGAAGTTTAGAATGTGAGGTGTAAAGGCAACGTTTGCATTTTTAAATAAACCAGACTAGCTTGAATTCAAAAGAGGAAGTGAAATATTACACCTAGCCAGGAGAAGTTAAGAAACAGTGTGTTATTTTTCTCAAAGATTACTGGTAAAACTGGCAATATGATATATTTTATTATTAGAGAGGTAAAGCCCAAGGACATAATGAAACAATGGGAATTTGCATTCAAAGGGGTAAATATGTATAAAGGAGAGAAGGCTGTGTGTAAGGGCAGGCATCCCAAGATCTAACAAGTGTGAAAAGCCTCCAGCATCTAAGCCTTAAGCTTCTGTCTACAAGGAACTGAAGCTGAGAAAAACTCACTCTGAATTCGACAGTTCAGGGTATTGTGTGTTACTTTGCCTGGGTCTTTTAAAATCTATGTGTCTCACTGTTGCCTTAACAAACGTGTAACTGGGGCTTAGATTAATTAGGGGATTTAGAAGTTATCATTGTAGTAATTTGTAGATCTATGTATGTGCTTAAAATAATTTCTTCTATTAATAAAGGTTTAATTTAGTTTTATAAGAAACCTATAAGACTTGGTGGCCTTCTTTTACTGAATTCAAAGCCCGTGTTTCAAAATAAGTATAAATTGCAAATAGTTGTGGCAGCTGTTTCTAGTTTCCCTCTGGGATTTGGGTAGCTTGGCATTTACTATCCGCCTGCCATAACACCAAGCATGAAATTGGGCAGGATTTCCTGCCATGCCTCACAGTAGTGCGATACCCACCTGTTACCGCACTTAGTCTCCGGAAGGGTAAATTCTGCCCTATATGTCATTCAGAACCGGGAATGCTCTTTGTTGAGCAGAAAAACCTGAATAGGCCTGAACCTAAACCTTAAAGTAGGTGAAGCCAATGAATGACACTTGAAAATGAAAAAATATTTCACTGAGGAAGTTGAGGGCTTCATGGCCTTAACCATTCAATACTTGCCAGCAGCAGAGCAGAAGTTGCAAGAATTTCGTGAGGGTCACAGTACATTCCGAGTAACCCCATCCTGAAGCAGTACTTGGAACAATGTCACCGCATTAGCATCATAGATGACCTCTTCATCTATGATGAGTGATTGGTGGTACCATGACCTTTCAGCTGGAAGTCCTCAGGAGATTCATTAAGGACATCTTGGTATGACCAAATGTTGAGTCAGGGCACAGCTGTTAGTACGCTGACGAGGATTTCACACTCTATTGAAGAGATGCTCCCCAACTGTGTCACCTGCACCATTTACAGACAGGAGAAGGAGACATTCCTGCCCTCCTCTTTCCCATCCTGGCCAAGGGGACATCTTGGTAAGGTCCTATTCAAATTCAAAGGGAAAGTATTTCTTGTAGTTGTAGACTATTATTCCCGCTGGATAGAGAAGCTACATGGCCTCACTTCTGAAGCCATTATTACCCCTTTGAAGAGGATGTTTTCAACAAATGGCATTCTGGAAATTGTCGTCTCTGGCAATGGGCCACAATTTGCCAATGATGTTTCCGATCCTTTGCAGCATCATATGGATTTGGCCACGTCACAAGTTCACCGAAATACTCTCAGTCCAATAGAGAGGCTGAGAGAGGAGTACATACTACAAAAGATTTACTAAGAAAAAAATGAAAAAAGGGTGTTAAAATCGATCATTAAGGAGGTTATAACTGAGCACTTAGAAAAACTCAAAGTAATTGGGAAGAGTCAGCATGGTTTTCTGAAAGGGAAATCATGTTTAACCAACTTATTGGAGTTCTTTGAAGGAGTAACATGTGCTGTGGATAAAGGGGAGACTGTAGATGTACTGCAATTGGATTTCCAGAAGGCATTTGATAAGTTCCACATCAAAGGTTATTGCAGAAAATAAAAGCTCAAGGTGCAGGGGTAACCTATCAGCATGGATAGAAGATTGGCTGGCTAGCAAAAATCAGAGAGTATGCATAAATGAGTCTTTTTCTGATTGACAGAATGTGATGAGTGGAGTCCTGCAGGAGTCTGTGCTGAGGCCTCAACTTTTTTTACAATTTATATAAATTACTTAGATGAGGAGAGCGAAGGCATGGTAGCCAAATTTGCAGATGATGCAAAGATAGGACATATATCCGTTGCAGATGGATATGGATAGGTTGAGTGAGTGGGCAAAAATCTGGCAGATGGAGTATAATGTGGGAAAATGTGAAGTTGTTCACTTTGGTAGGAAGAATAAAAAAGCAGAATATTATTTAAACGGGGAATAGCTACAGAATTCTGAAGTGCAGAGGGATCTAGGCATTCTAGTGCATGAGTCATAAAAAATTAATATGCAGGTACAGCAAGTAATTAAGAAGGCTAATGGAATGCTATCCTTTATTACGAGAGGAATGAAACATAAAAGTAAGGATGTTATGCTTCAGTTATACAGGGCATTGGTGAGACTGCATCTCGAATACTGTATGCAGTTTTGGTCTCCTTATTTAAGGAAGGATGTAAATGCATTGGAGGCGGTTCAAAGGTGGTTTACTAGATTGATACCTGGAATGAGCAGATTATCTTATGAGGAAAGGTTGAAAAGACTGGGCTTGTTTCCACTGGAGTTCAGAAGAGGGAGGGGTGATTTAATTGAAGTATATGAGATCGTGAACGGTCTCGACAAGGTGGTCATGGAAAGGATGTTTCCTCTTTTGTGTGAGTCCTGTACTAGGCGGCACTGTTTTAAAATTAGGGGTCACCCTTTTAGGTCAGAGATGAGGAGAAATTTTTTCTCTCAGAGGGTTGTGCAACTTTGGAACTCTCTGCCTCAGAACGTGGTGGAAGCAGGGTCATCGAATATTTTTAAGGCGGAGGTAGATAGCTTTTTGTTAGGCAAGGGAATCAAAGGTTATCAGGGGTAGATGGGGATGTGGAACTTAAAACACAAACAGATCAGCCATGATCTTATTGAATGACAAAGCAGGCTCGAGGGGCCGAATGGCCTACTCCTGCTCTCATTTTGTACGTTCGTATGTGGAGCTAGCCCTTCTCAGTTATCGCTTACACGGTTGTAGAATGGTTTCGTCCCATGTGAGCTTTTGATGGACTGCAGGCTAAGAACCTAATCTTTCTTTCCACACACATTGATACCAAATGCCATTTTAGAAGACCATGGTCAGGCCAGTAAAAATAAAGAAAGTTGCAGAGCAAGTCAAGCCTGTATTTTCTACCAATGGCACAGGGCTCATGACATTCCCACTCTCGAAAGGGGAGAGATGGTGTGGATCAGAGAACAGCAACAGGTAGGTACGGTAATAGAGGAGTTACAACCACAGATATCGTATCTGGTCCAGACACAAAGAGGCATCATCGGAAGGAACAGGAGAACCTTGATTTCAATGGGCAGGAAACCATTAGCAGGATGGGCTGCATATCCTGATCCTCAGGAGAACATCACACCTACAGAACCACAAATGAGGGAAGCAGGATTGACAACCCTCAGGGAATGAGTTTAGAGTGAACAGATCCTCAATAACCTCAAAAGGAACTCCGCACTTGTTCAGGGAGACCAGTGAAACCACGAAGAAGGCTATCTCTTTAAAGCAGAGACTTTAGGAGGAGTGATAGGAGGACATATATACGATAATAATGGGGATAAAGACTTGGAGGTGAAATGTTAGAGTAAAGGTTTAACTCTAATAATAGCTACTGAGCATGTGCATAAGAAGCTGTGTCATAGTGCTGTCACTCACTGAGAGAAGATAAGTGAGAAACACCTTAGAGAGGAGCTGTAGCTATGTCCTGATGTTCTGTACCTTGTATATAGTTAGTTATGTAAATGAAAGAGTTTTGAAGGAAAGACCATTGCCTCCAGCAAGATCTCCTCCCGAATAAGAAAACCAGTATCTTCTGAGATAACCCAATAATAACAGAAGGTCCTGGTTTAAATATATGATTGAGGCTTCTTTCTGCTTCAGTCATGTAGTGCTGACTGCCAAAATTGAGGAATGCTCCAAAATTTCAATGGCAACTGAAAGTTTATTCCCCAGCCTTTGTTTCTCAACCACCTGTTCATGCTAAAAAACAGGAGGGAGTGAGGCCAGAATCACCCTCATTATCATGTGATTTGCGAGACCTTGCTGTGTGCAAATTGGCTGTGACGTTTGCAAACATTGCCACAGTGACTGCCATTCAAAAGTACTCGATTGGCTGAAAAGTGCTTTGGAATGTCCTGAGGTTCAGACACATTCTTTTTCTGTTATCTTGACCAATATATAATAGAATAGAATACAAAAGAAGTCAGCAGCTGGCATCAATTTTGCAGTTGAGTGGGACAAGAAGAAAGAAGCAGAGCTGTGGACACAATATAGAATGGGGAATGGAGAACTGTTTTTAAAAATATAGCCTTAATTAAAGTTTATCATTTATAACACTTATTTGCATACTCCATAAAAACAAAAGGGACAATTCATTGTATGGGAATTTAAATGTTGTTTTCTTCGATGCTTTCCTCCTTTCTTGATTCTGTCAACAAATTAGAGTGCGTAGTTAGTACTGAGGAAGACTGCGACAAAATACAAGAGGACATTAATAAGCTTGTAAAATGGGCATGTAATTGGGAAATTAGTTTCAATATAGGTAGGTGTGAGACGATAAGTTTTGTAGGAAGAATAAAGAGGCCTCGTATTGCTAGGAAAGTAGCAGTCTAATAGGATGAAGGAGCAAAGGTATCTAAAGGTACAGGTACACAAATCACTAAAACTAATGACGTGGGTTAGTAAGGTTATTAAAAAAGCAAACAAGTCTTAATTTCTACAGGGATAGAAGTGAAAAGCACAGAAGTTATGTTGAACTTGTACAGAACCTTAATTAGACTTTGAGATCCATGCATAGTTCTAGTCTCCATATTATAAAAAGCATATCGAAGCACAAAGTAGAAAGTGCAAAAAAGGTTTACAAGGATGATACTAGAACTGAGAGGTTATACCTTTCGAGAAAGATTGAACAGGCTGGGGCTCCTTACTCTAGAAAAGAGAACGTTGAGGTCTTTAAAATTATAAAGGGATTTGATGTTATAGATGTAGAGAAGGTGTTACCACATCTGGGGCAGATCATACTTAGGGGCCGTAAATGTAAGATAATCAATAAATTCAATAGCGAACTCAGGGGAACCTTCTTTACCCGAAGAGTGTTAAGAATGTGGAGCTTAGAGCAGTTGAGGTGAGAAGCAAAGATGCATTTAGGGGGAAGTTAGATGAGCACATGAGCGAGAAGTGAATATTAACTTATGCTGACAGTGTTAGATGAAGAGGAGTGAGAGGAGGCTCATGTGCAGCATAAATGCTGACATGGACCTGTAGGCCCAAATTACCTGTTTTTGTCCTGTACATTCTATGTCATTCTTACTTTAAGTACATTAAATATTGAAAGCAAATTCTCACAATTTTTGCCTTCATACCATGAAAGCACTATAGGTTAAGGTACGGTTCCATGGGGAATGGTAGCCCTCTTGCCTTTGACCCAAATTATCTTTGTCCATGTATGAACCTAGAGCTGTCTATGGAGCCCATTAGAGTCAAGCCTAATCTTGCTGCAAGGATTGTAAGTTAAACCATTTCTTACTGTTATGGGGATTCATGTGACTGTATAGGCCAATCAGCCGTAAGCGCAGGGAATCTTAGGGGTGGAGCTTTTTAGCCTTGGTCTTGGAACAAGCATGTAGTCTTCTCTGAAGTCTGTTAATAAAGTTTACTGTTTCTTACAAGAAACACATCCTGCATTCTCCAAGTTTATTACAACTGGCGACGAGGATAAAAAGTGCCGATGCAGCACCTCGTCTCGCGACTGTGAGTATTCCGATATTTTAAGTGAAGGAAAGAAGTATACTCACCAACAATGCCTCTCTATAGTAGAATTGACCCGTATGACTCATCCGCCAAGGACTGGAGTCAATACATTGTGCGATTAAGTTTCTACTTTGTAGCTAACAAAATAACGGTGGCGGAGAAACTGAAGGCAATTCTCCTAAGTGTCTGCGGGACCAAAACCTCCAACCTAATCTGTAGTTTGATGGCTCTGAATGCGCCAAATTCCAGATCCTTCACCGAGCTAGTCGGCCTCGTGACAGGACATTTTCAGCCTAAACCCTCAGTGATCATGCAAAGATTCAAGTTTAATTCTCGAGTAAGGGCCCCGGTGAGTTGATTGCAACGTACATTGTGAAGTTAAAACAGTTAATGGAGCACTGTGACTTAAGTGATATTCTAAACGACATGTTGTGAGATTGTTTAATTTGCGGCATAAATGACGATGCCATTCAGCGCCGTTTGCTTGCGGAAGTTGAGATAGACCTGAAGCGCACCATGGAGATAGCGCTAGCAATGGAGAGTGCTGAGAGGGATTCACAAGCTTTGCAGAGTGTGCAACATGGCGCCGTTCTGCAGTTAGGGCGGGAACCTGCCTCCGGGCATGGTGCGAAGACCAGGGAGGCGACCGCGAAGCGGGACACGGTCTCTACAGCTAGAAAAATAAAAAGAAGTACTGGAAGCAGCTCACCAGTAACGCAGAAGTTAAAGTGTTACAGGTATGGGGGAAATCATGCACCTGAAGTCTGTAGATTTAAAGAGGCAGAATGCCACTACTGCCACAAAAAGGGCATGTTGTTAAACAGTGCAGGACTGGATCATGGCATTCAGACAGCAAGTCAAGTTAAATGAAGTGCACAATATAGATGAGTCAGAAGTTACTGAGGCTGATGTTTATACCCTACATAATCTGAAGGCCAGGAAAACTGAACCAATCACTGTTACCCTTCAAGTAAATGGAAAACCTCTGCTCATGGAGGCTGACACAGGAGCGTTGACCACAGTGGTGGGAGAACCCACCTTTAAATACCTCAGAGAAGGGACCCAGCCATTGAGTTTGGAGAAAACCGCTGCTCAGTTAAAAACATATACAGGAGAAGAGATACAGCTGAAAGGCATCTGTACCTGTATCATACAGGCACCAGACAGCTGAGCTCCCAATAATTGTTGTAACAGGAGAAGGACTTAACCTTCTGAACCGTGATTCGTTGAAGGAAATCAAACTAAATTGGTCAGAAATTTTTCATGTCAGGACAGGAGGAATTCCAGAGTTGCCTAAAAAAGTATGACAGTATTCCGAAATGAGTTGGGGAAAATCAAAGGTCTACAAGCTAAAATATAATAGGACCCTGAAGCAACACCCGGTTTTTTAAGGCAAGACCTGTGCCTTATGCTTTAAAAAAAGAAGTAGATGTGGAATTATGTTGTTTGGAGAAATTGGGAATAATCCAGCCAGTCCAATTTTCAGAAAGGGCAGCACTCGTAGTCCCTGTGTTAAAGCTGGACCAAACAATTTGCATCTGTGGTGATTATAAATTAACGGTAAACAAAGCTGTGAAGTTAGACAAATACCCAATCCCAAAGATTGAAGATCTGTATGTTAAACTTGCAGGAGGAAGCTCCTACACTGAACTGGACATGAGTCATGCCTATCAACAGCTCGAGCTGGACAGCACATCCAGAGGGTATGTAACAATCAACACGCACAAGGGCCTGTACCAATGTACACGCCTACCCTTCGGTGTGTTCCCTGTTTCTGCGAATTTCCAAAGAGCCATGGAAAGCTTACTACAAGGACTTCCCCGAGTTATAGTGTACCTGGACGATGTCCTAATCACAGGATCCTCAGAATCAGAACATGTGGCAGACCTGGAAGAGGTTCTGAAGAGATTTTTAGAGGCTGGCATTCGTTTAAAAAAAAACTGCACCTTCCAAGCAAAGGAAGTTACGTATCTGGGCCATCAAGTGGATGCCCAAGTGTTGCATCCGTTAGAGGAGAAAGTCAGGGCAATTAAGGAAGTGCCCTCTCCTACCAATGTCACAGAGCTCGAGTATTTTTTTGGGCATGGTAATTATTACGGCCGACTTTTGACTAATCTATCTACAGTGTTAGCTCCTTGACATTTATTATTGAAGAAGAACAACAGATGGTCCTGGAAGGCAGAGCAAGAGGAAGCCTCCACAAGAGTCAAGAAGCTATTACGCTTGTCATGTCTGCAAGTACACTATGACCCGTCTAAGACATTGATACTCACTTGTGATGCATCTCCCTACGGAGTGGGAGCAGTATGGTCACACAAGATGGAGGATGGACCTGAAAGACTGACATGATATGTATCCAGAACCCTTTCTGCAGCCAAGAAAGGATACCCTCAAATTGAAAAAGAGGGCTTATTTCTTGTATTTAGAGTAAAGAAGTTCCATCTATATTTGCATTGTTGACTTCACCATACTGTCAGAACTCAAACCACTGTTAGGTTTGTTTGGTGAAGATAAGGCAATCCCACCGATAGTCTCTGCAAGAATTCATAGATGGGCTTTAATTTTGTCGGCATACGAGTACACTTTTATGCACCATCCGGATGTGCATATAACAAATGCAGACACCCTCAGTCGTCTCCCTCAGCCGGATATTATTACACACAGACCCGTACCTCAAGAGATAGTACTTAAGTTGAATTTCTGGATTCCCCACCAGTCTGCGTGAGACAAATAAAGAATTGGATGAATCGGGATCCAAATTTAGCAAGAGTCAGTGAACAACTATTACAAGGATGGTCCAATGCACAAGTTCCTGAAGAATTAAATCCATTCTTTGTACATAGATCCAAACTGAGTTGTCAAGATGGTATCTTGTTATGGGGAGCAAGAGTCGTTACCCCTGTCCAAGGAAGAGAACCATTATTTGAAGAGCTTCATAGTATGCATCTGGTATTTCAAAAATGAAAGTGCTCGCATGAAGTTATATCTGGTGGCCAGGTATAGACAGTGATATAGAAAAAATGGTGAAACACTGTCTCGTGTCAGCAACAACAGGAGCTGCCTGTTTCAGCTCCACTGCATCCGTGAGAATGGCCTGGTCGACCCTGGGTTAGACTACATATAGACTATGTAGGTCCCATTTCTAGGTACCATGTTTATTGTGATTATCGACGCACATTCCAGATGGATGGACGTGTTTGAAGTGAGATCGCCTACATCTTCTGCAACCACTGAAAAACAGCACCAGAGTTTCAGTGTTCATGGCTTACCTGAGGTTACTGTGTCAGATAATAGTACTGCTTTCACAAGCACTGAATTCCAAAGATTTGTGAACTTAAATGGGATTAAACCCATCCCTCATCTAACGGCTTGGCAGAAAGGGCAGCACAAACCTTTAAAACAGGCATGAAGAAACTATCAGAGGGAACATTAGAAGCACAAATTTCAAGATTGCTGTTGAGCTATCGCACAACTCCTCATGTGGCCATGTGTTTAACACCTTCCGAATTGTTGATGAAGTGCTGACTTCATACAAGGTTGAGTCTAGTATTCCCTAATTTAGAGGGGAAGGTGGAGAGAAACCAGGGGAGCCAGATAATAAATCATGACGTTCACAGTAAAGGTCGAGAGTTTACTGTGGGAGAGACAGTTTTTGTACGAAATTTTGCAACTGGACCGAGAAGGGTCCTGGTACAATTGTCTCTGAAACAGGACCTTTATCTTATCAGGTAGAAGTGGAAAACAGGATTGTTAGGAAACACGTGGATCATCTCAGAAGTTGAGAAACTCTCCAGCAACCAGTTAATCCACCTGAAATCCAAGTCGAAACTTCGACACCTGAGGTGCCAGATCAACAAAGAATAGACATACCTGATGTCTCTGCTGAAGTAAATAATTCTGAACTGCCTGTGTCTAGGGATGTCTCCAAAGCTCCAGTTCCTGTGCTAGTTGATCCCATGGAAGAACCTCCAACTGTAGAGTTGCGTCACTCTACCTGAATCTGAAAACCTCCTCAAAGACTAAACTTATAGCGGCATGAACTGTATATAATTGTATATAATATGGGTTAAAATGTTTTGTAAATAAGAGGGTAAAACAAAAGTAAAGGGGGAGGAATTTAATGATTGTAAGTTAAACTATTTCTGACTGTTATGGGAATCATGTGACTGTAAATGCCAATCAGCCCTAAGTGTGGGGAATCTTAGCGGTGGAGCTTTTTAGCCTTGGTCTTGGAACAAGCATGAAGCCTCATCTGGAATCTGTTAATAAAGTTTACTGTTTCTAACAAGAAACTCGTCCCCCACTCTCCAAGTTTATTAAACTTGTCCTCATCCAAAATCCATACAAGCTCACTTCCTAGCAGGGATCGTAATCGGGAGCACGGATGTTGGCTTATTTTTGCCTTTTCTGACACAGGATACGGAGGACATTGTTGAATCTATACCATTATCCTTGTTGAGACTGCGGATCAAAGCTGGGACCTTCCTTATTTACATAGCTTATTATCACACATTTACCCATTAAACCACTTGGGGAACTTAAAGGTTAAGTGAGCACATTTTTCTGACATGTTTCAATAAATTTGAAATGGTTTATGTAGCTTCTAGAGCATTAAGTGTTGAGCCTTTTGTTTTCAAATGAAGGGAATTTACTACCTGGCAAGATATACTATTAACAGTGGAAAGGTATTATTTGTGGCTGTACAATTTAATTTACTTTCTTTGGTTAAAAACTATAATTAAATGCAGTGAAAGACATGTAGTATAATGTAAAATATGTATGTTGCCTCCATTTAAATTGAAATTACATTTTTATGGCAACACCAACATGATTTCCCCCCCTCGTCTCATGTGAGGTATGGTTCCACAGGTACCAGTTTGATATAGCCATACTTCATGTATGGACATGGACAACTGGTGTCAGCAAGTTATTTACAAGAAGGGAATCAAGCCAACCTTGATCCTGTCCTTGCTTGATGCAAATCATTTTTTAAGGCATATCTAAATAGTGATTGGGAGCTCTGCTGATTTCCACCCTTCTTAGCTCAGGAGTGATGAGGCCAATACAATCAGCAAAAAACCAAATCAGGGACTTGACAGTAAATCACTGAGCTATACTAGTCCAAGAACATCATGCTCATATTTTCCTGATATCTGCATGACTGGTGGCTAAAGCTTGTCTCCCAATTGTGAACATTCTTACAATCAATCCTTATATATGGTAATTTTGGAAATTTGTGCCAAAATCTATTGCAATCTACATAACTGTTTTCTTTTCCATTCTTCTGTCTTATCGAGTTCAGAAATGAGCAAGGCATCCATGTCTCTTTGCCTGAGAGATAAAAGTCACATTCTGGGCAGATCTGTATAGTTGTGTCCCACAGAGAAGCAAGGGCAGAATCAGAGTCACACAATAATACATTTCAGTAGGAGCTAAGCGCATTGTGCTGGCTCATTGATCAAGCTATCCAATTACTCCACTCCCCTGCACTTCCCATAGCTCTGTAAGTAACTCCCCTTCAAGCATTTATCCTATGGTAAAGTGGAGTGCTATGTACCATTAAGAGAATGTAGTCAGTTGATCATGTGACGGTATTGACCAATCACTACACAGCCTGGACTTCTTGGGTAACTGTAAGTCTAGAGCTGGAGGTTATTGAAGAAGCACACAAGGTGTTGGTGCTCTGTTCTTAGTTTTAATAAATTACCAATGTTTGTTCAGTTAATCGGTCTCTCTGCCTGTATTGTTTCAAGCACCAACTAATGTGTTAATGTCAAGGACTCAGCTAGCATTCACTGGGCAAATCGAACCTGATGACCTAAAACATAAACTGGCGATGAGGATGGGATCGGATCAATTGACGGCAATCAAGAAAGCTGTGGTAAGCCAGCTACATTACTTTGTCGCTACCTTGAAATCTGTTTGAAAGTGCAGTCTCCTTAGTCATCAAGTATGCTGTGGTTTGGGCATCTTGAACCATTCAACCCTGTTTTCGATGACTAATCTCATTCCATCGAACACCTAGCATTCCTCTTTACTGCTAACGACATCACGGGGGAGGACAAGAAAAGGGCGATTCTTTGGTCCACATGTGGGAGCAAAACGTATGGGCTGATCCACAGCCTCAACTCACCCAACACCCCCGATACGAAGACTTTCGACGAATTAGTAAACATTGTCAAAAACCACCTGAAACCAAAGCCCTCAGTCACTATGCAGCATTTTAAATTCAATTCGAGGAATAGGCTTCCAGGGGAGACAATCACTGGCGGGATGCAGCGGGAGGCTCCGCACGGGATGCGGCGGGAGCCTCCGCGCGGGACGCGATGGGACAGCCAAAGGTCCATTGACTTTCGGTGGGGCCGGGAGAGTCCGGCGTTGGGCTGGGCCGGAAAATCCTGGCCTATGTCTGTTGGACCGTAACTCTTTTCTTACCCATATCATGGATCATGACTTTTTGCTGTTTCCCCTTTCTCCCCTGCATCCATTCAGTGATGCCCTTTTCCCTGGCATCAGCAAGATAACGCATCACGTGAGATTCATATTGATGGTAGCTGAAAGAACTGTCTATCTTTCTGAATATTGAATCCCCTATGCCAACTGCATTCCTACTTCATACTGTGACCTCTGTGCTGCCATTTAATCCTTGGTGTGTTGGATGTGCACTTCCTACACATGTGTTATCCAGAACATGTGTAAAGATTCCTGACATTCCCACATGGCTCAGGAATTACAGACAACCAGTCTCAGCTATTTTTTTATTCATTCATGGGATGTGGGCATCATTGGCATTTATTCTCCATTCCTAGTTGCCCTTGAGAAGGTGGTGGTGAGCTGCTTTCTTGAACTGCTGTAGTCCATGTGCTGTAGGTACATCCACAGTGCTGTTAGAGAGGGAGTTCCAGGGTTTTGACCCAGCGACAGTGAAGCTGTTCCACCATTTTAAGTAAAAATCTATCTACTTATGTTATATATGTCTATGTCCCTTACACCAGATGTGTTTTAGTTTAGTATCCCCTTAACTGTTGATTATTATTTACGTTTGGCAGATTTTTATTTCATGCCATTCACATCCCCTTAATGTTGGAATCCTCCACTCAGTTTTAATTTTATCCCCTTAGACTTATTACTCAGATTTTTTTTATATGTGTACTGATATCTGTTGCCCCTTGGTTTAAATTACTTCACACCTCCTTCTCCATCTGCACCCAATTTGCACTCACACTAAATTCCCTCACTCTGTTTGTGATTCACTCTTTTTTTAAGCAAATTCTCTGTCCCCACTGAGGTCAGTCCTGACCAAGCACAAGCATACAATATATACAAGATTACAAGATGAAGGAGACCATCACAATTCATCCATTCAGAACAATGCTATCCTCTCCATCCAGATGCATCTAATTATTTCTTAAATGTTTCCAGAGTTGTTCTGTCTAGTGCTCTGACCAGAAGTCAATTTCAAGTGTTGATTTCTTGCTGTGTGAAGAACTTCTTGTTATCATACCATAAACTACAATATACTGTTACAAATTGGTATCCCTGTCCTAATCCCAATTAATTTAACGCATAAATATTTGGACTAACCCTTTTCTATACCATTTACTATCTTGTATATCGCTATAATATCATCTGTCAGTGTGATAAGTTCAAATTTCTCTACTCTTTCCATATAACCCAGGCCCCTGGCACCATAGGGATCAGCTTTATGGTTTGTCCAGGACAGCTATTATGAATCTGTCGGATATGTTGGGCATTAAGTCTGTTACAACCCTTTACAACAACTTCATCCTCATTTATTTCAACACCATTCATGGAATATGTGTGTAGTTTAATTCTCCTCCTCATGTTCAACAGTTTTTATTTGTTTGCATTCAATGTGTCTTCCATGTTTGGTCCACTCACATGTTTTAATTCATTCGACAATTTCTGGGTTTCCTCCCTCAACTTTGTTGGTATCACCTGCAAATTTGATCAATTTGCATATTAGTTTCTGAATCTGCGTCAATAATTTAAATTATAAATGTCATTGATCTCATAATGATTTTTGGGGCACCTCCCTGAGTACTTTTCATCACTCAGATATTACCTTTGGATCTATTGTTTTCTGCCATTCAGTCAATTACTTATTCATACCCAATTTTTTATCCAGAATCCCCATGGCTTTCACAGAATCACAGAATTGCTGCAGCGCAGAAGGGAGCCATTCGGTCCATCATGTCTGCATCAGCTCTCCAAATGAGCAAGTTACTTGGTGCTATTTTCCTGCCTTCTCACCGTAACCCTGCACATTCTTCCTTTTCACATAACAGCCTGACTTCTCCAATTTATCTTCGTAACTGAAGTTCTTTTCCCTGGAACTGTTCTCGTGAATCTTTTCTGTACTCTCTTCAATGCCTTCACATCCTTCCTGAAGTGCGGCGCTTGGAACTCAATGCAAAACTGAGGCCAGGATTTTCTGTGCCTGCTGGTGTCAGGCGTTTGGTGTTTGCTGGCCTGAGCGGACAAATGGTGTGATCGGTTTCACGATGGCGCGGAACCAGCTTTCGATCGTCCGCTCAGCCGCGTTTCCCACCATCGGATGTCGGGAACCTCATTGTAATGCATCTGCATATCATTACTAGGCCAGCCCTCCAGAATCATTCTCCCCACCTCCCCTGCTGGATCGTCTGCTCATGTTGGCGGGAAAACATGCCGGCGTGTTTCACAACAACACATAAGTGACGTGCACCTGGTGGGCTGCACTTTGCTCGGGACTTCTAGGTTTGTTTGCCTACCTTGTTTCAGTCAGCACTTGCAGTCTCCAGCACCAGGCTTCACAGACAGCACCACATCACTTTTAGGGGGGCTTATGGGTAAGTCACTACCTACCAGACCAGCCGTAAGGTGGGGGTGGCTTGCCAATGGTCGCAGGGCTAAGGCTTGCTTGGAGAAGGGGGAGAAGTGGCCTCAGGCAAGGGAAGAGGCTGCAGGACGAGAGCTGTGCTGGGGAAGGAGGGTATCCCAGGGTGTGTGAGGGGGCACATGTTGATTTGTGCAAGTGGCCTCAAGATGGTGAGGGCTGAGGAGGCAGTATCCAGAGGAGATGAGACCAGATGGACTTGTGAGGGTATGTGAGGATGGGTGGTAATGTCCCTTGAGCTGGCAGTGAGTGAGATGTCAATGAACGTGTGATGGGCTTGAGTATGTGAGTTTAAAGTGATGAGATGGTTGCCATACCCTGGCTGCATGGATGAGACCATTCATCCTCTGTCTGCATTGGATGGCCAACCTCTGATCACCACTGCTATTGCCTACCAAGCTGGAGCGATAATGTTGCTGCCCCTCCTGCGGCCAGAGTGGGGTTAGAGGGCATCACAGCGGCCCTCCATGGCATCCAAAAGGCACTGGAGGGCTGCAATCTTCTTGTCGTTCAGGGCCATGTCTTTTGGCTGCAGTCCTGTGCTGGAAGCACTGAGCGCGGCTGTACTTTAAATGTAGTGTCTGGCATGATGAAGTGGCGTGAGGCACGGCAGACAAATTGGAACCCGCCCACCATCGAAACGGCATGTACCCTGGGAATGCATAATTAATGGGGCGGGTTTGGGATGATACAATGTGAAAAGCTGCCATTGCAGCCGACGGGTAAAATGTTTTTCCCACCCGCTACCGTGTTTAGTGCAAATCCGATTCTGCCCTCACTGTAATTAGTAATCTTCTATGTGAAACTTTATCAAATACCTTTTGGAAGAGTGTGCAGGATGTATCATAGTCAATAAGGGTTGTCACTTCCTCAAAAAAGTCAAGGAGGTTGGTCAGTTAGGATCATCTCCAACAATACTTGTTGGGTCACCCTTTTTAACTCCAGGTATCATATTAGTCTGTCTTCAATATATTTCTCTCGGGTCCATTAACTCCTTCATAATGATCATTAGTGACTCACAAATCTGCTCACTAACTATTTCTTAACACTTGGGGAAAAATGAACATCTTACTGTTGTGTTCTAGGTTGAGTCCTTGAGAATGTAATGTTTTATTCCAATGAATCCAGTTTGATTGTAGAAGCTGAAAGCTACAATCTGAAGAGACTAGAAACCCAAATGTCAAAGCTTACGTTTTTAGTAGATTTTTGCATTAATCAGTTACTGGGCATTTTACCTCTTCTAAATAGACTTTTTAAATAACTGATCCTCTCACTAAGCGGAAACTATACTTAGAAACAGAAAGCCAGAGCATGTGTGAGAGAGAAAGCAGATTTGAGGTATTAGATGTAGGTGGGTAGATGTGTGGGTGAGTGTGTAGTTAATAAGCTTATCTCAGGCGTCTGTTGTAACATTATGTATATATATATGTGTTAACATAATGTTTAGAGCACTCTGTGCATTTTTGTTAAAGCAAAACAAAGTATTAATTAGAATTATAGATGCCAAATGGCTCTGAGGAGCTTTTCTTTGATGGTGAGTATTGACTCTGCCACATACCATGTAATGCAAGACACTGCTCATCTGTACATTAAGGCACTTATAGTGGCCTCTTATCCAACCATGCTAATGTAGCTGCCTGGAAATTTACTGGGGCAGGTTATACAGGCAGGGAGGGATGAACAGACTATTGATGGGAAACCTGTAAGTTTGTGTTTCACTGAATGCTACTGAGTTTTAGCTCCATGGCATGTGCCATTTGGCACTGACAGGTTCTGTGCTTGGAAGTCAGGCTTATTGACAGTTTTGGCTTCCAGGTGAGCAGGGAGCATGCCAGAGCAGGCCACAGGATCAGTGGAGTATGATCGCCAACTCCCAAGGGTGAAGATGGTTTGACCCCTGTGGGGGTGGGTGCAATATGCCCAATTGCAGCAGGGGAATGTCCAAACCCAAACCTGGGAAAGGCAGTCTGTTCCCTGACATTGGGGGTTTTTGTGTGGGAGCGGTGACTGATTGAGAGTGGGGGTGGGGGTGGTGTCATTCCTGTGGCCCTTGTTGCCTTGGTGACTGTTGTTCCATTGCAGCTGGGCACTCGTGGACCTCTGGGATTGATGGTAATTCTGGATTCAGTACAACTGGTGAGATCCCTTTTTCCCTGACTGCCTGATTGCTGAAGGAACACTTTTGCTGGTTGTTCGTATGTGCCTGCGGTTGTGCCTGTATATTTGGTTGTTCATTTCAATTGCTTATGATCGAGGTGACAATTTCTGTATGTGTGTGCCAGTTTTCTATGTGGGCTGACTCCTGTTGAGAGCATTGAATGTTTGCACCCTGACTGGCTCTCCAATGCTCAGCTCTGGTAATAGTTTGGCAGACCTGTCAAACTGAAATTTGGATTTCTGTCATTTCACCTTGATCTTTTCACTCACACCTTTTACTACTTCTGGCTTCAGTAGCTTTTTTCCTATTGATAGAGTAGTTTGGATGCAGTGTAACATTAGTCTCTGGACTGGACTACTTTCCATGCCTTCAGCCAGTCTGTTTCTCCACTCGAGGATTGCCTTGTATACATCTGTGCTAGGTTTGCTCAATTACTTAATGATTCCTTTGGCCATTTTCACTGCTGCCTCATCCTTTCCATTTGATTGGGGATAGTGTGGAGATGATTCAAAGTGCTGAATTTCCCAATCCTTTGCAAACCAGCTGAATTCTTCACTTGCAAACTCATCACCATGTCTGGAATGCCACTGAAGTGGGTTTCAGGCATTCTACTATTTCTACTGTCATCATTGTAATCAGCTGGTCTAACCCCCAGTGGTCAGAATAGTATTCTACAGTGACCAGATAGTCAGTTCCTGCTGTAGTGAAGAGGTCTACTCCTAGCTTCATCCATGATCTGTCTGGGATGTCATCATCAACTGCTCTCTAGCTTGTTTAGCTTGGTACGCGTTACACACGCTGCACTAGCCAATGTGGTCTTTAATTGCATTGCTCATGTTTGGCCAGTAAAACACATCTCTTGCCTTTCTCAGAGTAGATTCAATTCCTTGATGGCTTGCATGGATGTGCTTCATCATCTCTCCTCTCATCTCCCTAGGGATGATGACTCTACTTCCTTTGTACAAGAAGCCACCTTGGGCTGTCAATTCATCTCATTATGCCCAATAGGCACTTGTGACCACAGGTGTGTCCTTGATGTTCCCAGGCCATCCTTTCATCATTACTTCCTGCAGCACTTGGAGAGGTGCATCTTGTTGGGTAGTTCGCTTGATTTGAGCAAGTTGCTTTGTCTGTCAGATTCTGCTGAGTTGATGGCTTTCAGATCATGTCTAGCTTCTGCTTCATGTTGAAACTGAAAGATGTTGTACTCTGTTGTAGCCTCCTCAACTTTTCTCATCTCTCGACAGCATGTCTGCAATGTACATCTGTTTTCCTTGTTTGTATGTCACGTCTGGATGATATCTTTGTAAATGAAGTAACATTCTTTGCAGTCGCTTTGGAGCAGATAGTAGTAGTGTTATAGAGTTGATCTTCCAGACAACTTTTTTTAGTGGAAACATTTAACTTTATTTACAAGACAGCAGCAGCAACTACACATGTGCATCAAGCTCCATATCTAAAGAAGGATACCCTCTGTGGAGGTTCCCAGCGCTGCTAACACATTGGTTTACACAGATCATGTGATCTTATAACACAGGATTATTCTCAAAGCTACAGTCCAACATTTCCCCAAAACTGTCATTACTACAAGCGGTTTGCAAAAAATGTTTTGAATGGGCTTGTGGTCGGACTCCACTGTTACATTGTCTCACCCAAGCAAGTACTGATGAAAATACTCACAGGAAAAAACAATAGCGAGGTACATTTTCTCAATCTGAGCACAGTGTCATTCGATTTGCATTAGTGGCCTGGATGCAAATGTGACCGGTTGTCCTTGCTGCATCAGAGTTGCGCTGGTGTCACACTGCAAGGTGACTTCATCATTGACAATATAGTGCTTCAGCACTGGCATTGTTATCACTAGTTGTTTGATCTTAGTGAAAGCCATTTCTTGTTCTGTTCCCCAGTATCCTTGGCAGTGAGCTTGCATAATGGTTCACACTCAGCTGACAAATTAGGGAAAAAGAAAAAAATCCAACAAATCAGTGCACTGCTTTCGCATCACTGCTGCAGCTCTGACCTTGTCAGGATCCAGGCGAAGACCTTTTTCCATCAATACATGGCCTATGCACTTGACTTCAGGCATCTTCAGTTGCATTTTGTCCTTGTTCAGCTTTAGATTCATCTGGCCATCTCTCCTGGCAGTCATATTAAATTCTGGTCCATTATGGCTTCTTCCATTGTGTCTCCAAAGCCATAGACCAGTAGATCATCCACTATGGCTTCCACTCTGGGAAGATCACTGACCATCTCATGCTGTCTGCGTTGATATTTTTCTGGAGCCACGGAAATGCCAAACGGCATGCACAACCATCTGTATCTCCCAAACGGCATCCAAGATGTCGTTAGAAAACTGTTGCTTTCATCCAGCTTCACTTGCCAGTTACCATTCTTCACATCTAGAGTAGTGAAAATCTTTGCCTTGGCAAATTGTGGCAAAATTCCTTCAATTGTTGGCATGAGGTAGTGAGATCTCTTCAGCTGTTTATTTAGATCCTTTGGGTCAAGGTATACTCTTGGTTTTCCAGGTTGTTTCACTGCTACCATGCTGCTAATCCAGCCTGTAGGAGTTGTCACTTTCTTGATTACTCCCTTCTTTTCCAGCTCTTCTGTTTTGTCTTTTAGACTTGACTTGAGGGCAGCTGGAACTCTTCTCGGCAGATGTTGAACTGGTCTTCCACTCTCATCTACTTCTAGATGATATTCTCCTGGTAGACATCCCTACCTTGTAAACACATCTTCGTACACTTCTAGAATCTGTTTGGTAGCCAATGTTTTTGTGTACTACTACAAGTTGTAAATCACTGTTGGCACGTTAAAGGTTACCAGTCCAAACTTTAGACTTGCTTCAGCTGAGATGAGCAGCCATTGTGTCCCATCTATGATCTGAAATTGCAATTGCATTGGGCTCTGAGACTAATTTATCCTCTCGGTATGAGTATCATGCCATCATGTAGCCTCAACCTTACTTTCCAGGGTTTCATTTTTGGATTGCCAAGTTGAGCCACTTCGCACAGACCTGTGAAGGTCATTGTATTGCATGATGCACCTGTGTCTATCTGACACTTCTTGTTGGCCTGATACTCTCCCTTTGCAATCATCATTGTAACGGTCACAAACTATTTGTCTCCTATAGACTTGACTGAAACAACTTGTTGTATTGTGTATAGTTCTTCAACTGACTCATCTGCCGATATCTATCCCATGGCCATCTGAATAAACTTGTTTTGCTTCTTTCTAGCCAAACACTTGTGTGTGAAATAATTCTGCTTCTTGCAGTTAAAGCTTTCCCCATGCTGGGCAATCCTTCTTTTCCTTCATATGATGTCATTCGCCGTATTTGCATCCTGCCCTTTGTCTGTGATTGCTTCTGGACTGTCTGTCAGCATAATGTATCTCCTGGTTTGCTTTGCCATACATACGCTGTAGCTGACGTTTCATAACTTCCGCATTCCGACACTCGTCGGTCACTTTCTTTAGCATCAGTTTCTCATTTTTCAGTTGACTTGCTCTCACCGAGTGGTCTCTCATGCTTAAGACTAAATTATCTTTAATCAGGTCATCTTTTAGCTGCCTGAATTCACATGATGCTGCCAGCTGCATTATTGCAATCACGTACCATTCAATGGTCTCATTTTCACTCTGAACTCTAGTACTGAATACATACCGTTCATATGTAACATTCATTTGGTGTTCAAAATATGTGTTCAAGGTGTTCCAAATCTCTGCATCTGTTTTCTCTGCTCGTCAGTTAGATTTAGGGTGGTATACACTTTGTAGCAGTCCCTCCCCAACAGTGTTAAAAGTGTGGCTACTCTTATCAGTTCTGGATTTTTAATTAAGTCTGTTGCAACTTTATAGTTTTGCCATTGTAAATGGAAATACTGCCAGTTTTTCCACATTTCACTGTTCATTTCAACTAGAGGTAGAAATGAAAAATTACTGCAGTCACTTTTACTCACTCAGTAATTTACTTGCAGCCTTTGTTTGCATTTCTTTTGTCCTTTGCTGTCTGCTTTTCCTTTGTGCTTTTGCAGTAGCTGCCTGCAGCTTTGAACTTTTCTGTGTGCCTTTCTTAGCCATGTCTTCTCTGTAGCCAGTATTGTACTAGTTTGCAGCTTTTCTATTTATGCTTTTTTTTCCAGCAGCATTTTTTTGCAAATTTGAACCTTTCTATGTTCCTGGGTTCTCAGTGCCTTCTCTGCATAATTTCCAGGATTGAAAATTCAATTTTTTTCTGCACTTTCTGACACCATGTTTCATGTATAAGGATAGCAGTCTTCATCAGTGGACAGGATTGGGTGCAGCACTGATTTTACACCCCACCTGACTTTAATCTCCATCAATGAATCGTGTTTTTGTGTGGGATATCAAACCACGATTCCATCTGATTTTGTAGATTTGCCTTTTGGCAAGCTACGTTAAAATTCCCACACGCCAGCCCATTTTAATTCCCTTCTTCTGTAGTTATTATCTTCAATGTTTGGATTCAACTTAGTTATGTTGTTCAATTTACCTCATTTTTTGGAAAACACAATTTTCTCGATTGGTCAAAGAAATGTGATTTGACCCTGGCTTTTCTTGTTTTTATTTGATGTATGCTTTTACCAGGCTAGGACCATTTTTATCTTTATGTCCTTAATCCAAGGTGCAAGAATCTGCAAGGTGTGGTTCATAAACACTGTGACTGTAGACTGCCAAACCTTATTCCAACTGTAGCAGGTTTGTTTGAGGGATGGGTAAGCGTGGGACTCGGGCCTGATATTTTGCGGCTGAGAAGCCAAAATGCTGACTGCTAAATCATTCGATCATTGCCTATTTAACCATTTCCATTAGTGGAACATTTCTAGTCCCAGGTCTTTACAATCGTGTAATTTGCCAACCTATTTTATTCTTCACTGAGCTGTATTCTCAAATCTCAATGTCTATTCAACCCTTGCAGATCATATGTAACATCACTAAGAGCCCAGGATATTTAAAATCAAATCAATCAATAGATCTGCTATCAATATTCTCAGTTCATGCTACTATGAAATTGGAAGGTTAGGAAAATGATATACAGAAAGTGATGACCTATGAACAATCATTATATTTAAGATGAAGGTATATGAACACATCTAAATGTGTGACCAAGTTTGGAGAGGTACCAAAATGTGACTAAATATGAATAAGAAAAATTCACCTCAATTAAACATTTGCACCAAAGTCTTGTGGTTTTTGCTGGCTGAATTTTGTTTGAGTGTCCATTATTTCTCTATTTTAATGACCTTGTACATGTACCTCATCAAAACCTTTACTTGTACTTTTTTCCACAGAATTCAATAAAAATGTTAATTCAAACTTAAAATTTACTCTCACTTTACAGTAAAGATGAAATAACTAGCAGTAGATAAGAAATGCACTTGACTGGTTCTATGACAACAGCTGTTGTACATGGACATATTGAAACCAATCTGCAGTCACGTCATAATTCTGGATAAAAATTACTGATGGTAGATAACTACTATCATTCATCTCGGGGGAGGAAAATATGAATTGAAAGGAGAAGAAAGTTTTAAGAACCACAATTAAAATGAATTTTCAATTAATTTCCCAGTAGACATAACCCCGCAGCATAGAATAGAATGGCTTCGGCTGTGCAAATTGGTCAAATTTGCAGCAGGTACGAAGAAAGGGACAGTGAAACTGAAGGAGGCAGCCCAGATATTGCAGAATGAATTGGAAAAAATATGTGAGTGGGCTGAACAATGGTAAATTAAATTTAATTCAGACAAATGTAATGTATTGCACATGGGAATGGAAAGTGTGTGTACATATAATCCATGAATGGTGCTGAAACAGCAAAGGGCGAAATTGAGAGAGACCAAGGAGTCTGCGCAGTCTCACCATTCAACATGTCAAACCAGTGCAGAAGAGCAACCAGCAAAGCCAGTAGGAGGTTGGACACCTAATGCTGTGGGTTATGTTTGTTTCAAAAGCAAAATGCTGTGGATGCTGGAAATATGAAAAAAAAAACAGAAAATGCTCAGCAGATCTTTGGAGCAAGGAACAGAGTTAGCACTTGGTCATTAATTCTGTTGAAAGGTCACAATCTGAAACACTAATTTTATCATATTCTCTATAATCCTGCCGGACCTTCTGAGCATTTCCTGTTTCAATATTAGCTTGTTTGTTTCATTGCTTTCTATGCACACTTTTTTTCCCTTTGGGAAAATAATGAGGAAGCATTGGAAGGACTAGCAGGCTGATTATCAGTCTGTTGAACCCTCATGTTCCTTCCATGGTCACCAATCCTGGACTGGAACTTGAGGCCAGGGCTTCCAGTTTAGAGGCAGGGCACTACCTACTGAACCACAAGTCCTCCTTAACTACCTCGCCAAAAGAGTAGAATACAAGTCAGTGGAAGTTACAATCAAACCATGCAGTACTGTTGTCAGGTGACACTTTTTGGTACATGTACAATTTTGGTGACTAAGGAAGAAGAAGCAGTCAAGCACTGGAGGAGGTGGAAAGAAAAGCCATAAGGCTGACCTCTGGACCCATTTATCCCCCATCCTCCTAACACCCCCTTCCCCCACTCTCCTCCACTGCCAGATGGGTAGGCAAGGGATGGGTGAGGCACTCAACCCTAAAGATTCGGATCCTGTCTTGTTCCTGGCTGCTGTACTATTCATGGCAGCATGGTTTTAAGGTCCACGCGGAGGGAATCCTGTCTTGAATGCTGCCCAGCAGCAATGTCAATACAGGTAGAGCTGACAGGCCAGAAGAGGCCCAGGTAAGCTTTGAAGCTTTTCCTGTCTTTGCACTACTTGTGGGTCAGGGTGAGCCTGTCCTGATTTTCCATGGAAAGAAAACCACAGTCTTCCCCTGCCAGTGCAGCCACTGACTTCTGGGGACTGTTCCCATTGGTCCCCAGTTGTGACCAAATTTTCACTCTTCCTTGCTGGTCGGACAGTTGGTCAATCTGGCCCTGTGTTGGTGAGGCCTCTGCAAATGTTTATTCAAATTAGGCTCTGCCATTAGGATCAGTAGGGCCTCCAAGTCTCTTGCTGGGTTCATCGCTTGCTTCCGTGATCCCGTGCACCCTTCCAGCCCTGCTGTACTAATCAAGGCCCTGATGTCAATGGATTGACTAATGAGGAAAGACTTTGGGCTTTCATATTTGGAAAATAGGTGCCTGAGAAAAGATCTTATAGAGGTATACGAGACATTAAGCAATATGCAAACATTGAATCTGGAATGCTACTTTAAAATAAATAACAGTAGAGTGTCTGGAATATTAAGATGGGCTTAATGGCCATCAGTAATTCTCTTGTGATCTTGTTATTTATAAATACAAGAACAACCATGGCCGGAATTTTCTGGCCCCGTTTGTGTTGGGTGTCATGGTGGGCCGGGTGTAGGGGATGGGAAGCAAATTGGTGTGAGGGGCAGAAATTGGTTTCACACGGGTGTGAAAGCACAGTGGGATCATCCGATGGCAGAACGCGAATCCTGCTGGAGGCCGGCGTGAACCCAATTTGCATCCCAGATTTTCCGTTATTCCAATGGGGGAACACGCCAGCCCAGAACATGCCTGGACAAGTGTGACGTGCAGAAATCGGGACTTACCATTAGGGCCTTGCTCAGATTGCGGGCGTCGGAGGAGCAGAAGATGCTGGAGCCCTACAGCTACCGGACCCTGGAGGAACATGTGCATCACATGCTGGGTGGACTGTCATGAACATGGCTCCACTGCGAAGCCGTTCACAGAAGGTGTGAGGTCTCCGCTGATGTCTCGGGTCTGCTTCGGAACATCACAGTCTTGGCCATGGGTTGCTATGGATGATTAGTGATGGGAGGGAGAGGAAGGTCCAGCTCTGAGTGGGGGAAGAAGGTGTACCAGCGGGGTGAGGTTGGGGGAGGTGGAGGGGAATAAAGGTGTTGGGGATGGTGAGATTGAGAGAGGGGAGGAGGGAGTACAGTTGGAAGAGGGTGTAACAGGGAAGAATGCGGCAAGTAGGGAGGTGGGTGTAAGGGGGGAGGAAGGTGTAAGGGTGGGAGTTCGGAGGGGAGAAGGAGTCCGAAAGGAGGGGGAAGGTGTCCGGGGGGAAGAGGGAGTTTGGAGGGGGGAAGGAGTTTGGAGGGTGGAGGGAGTTCCGAGGGGGGAAGGTGTCGGCGGGGAGGAGGGACAAATGGTGGAAGAGGGAGTAAGGGTGGAGGAGGGAGTAAGGAGGGGATGTCCAGGTGAATGTGCAAGGGAGGGATCAGTGGAGTCAATGACTGCCCCCTGGGGAGTGAACTGAGGGCAGGTGTGGTAGGAGGGGATGGTAAGCTTTAGAGACGGCAGAGGCAACCATTAGGGTGGGAGGGTGAGGGTGGTTGGTGGGGACTCGGAATCAGACACGGACCCTGAGGGTGGGAAGGAGGAGGTCAGGGGGTCAATGTGGATGGAGGTGGGATTCTCAGGAAGGTAGGGAATGTGCACAATCACCTGGACATCCTGGAAAGACAAGGGTTTGGGGTGGTAGGTGATGGTGGGGAGGTGAAAGGTGATACCATGGAGTTCGACGGTGATGGGGGGAAAGGATGTGGGTGACTGGGGTAGGGGAAAGGATGTGGGTGGCTGGGGTAGGGGAAAGGATGTGGGTGACTGGGGTAGGGGAAAGGATGTGGGTGACTGGGGTAGGGGAAAGGAATATGGGAGCTAACTGTCTACTTCACTGTTACCATGGCTGTTGGAATTGAAAGTGAGCGGAGCTTCGTGTTGGACAGGCACAGGTGCAGCATGGGAGTGTGATCAGTGGGTGGGAGATGCAGGTCAGCTCAGATGGACAACTGAAAGCGAACCCCAGCAGGCAGCATTGAAAATGCTTGGGTCAGTAAGATGAGTGTGATGTGGGAACGATCCGCATGTGTGGGAGAGCGCTTGCACGAGGCTCTGAAAGGCCCTGTCTCACACACACATTTCTCTCTCCAGAATCACTCATGATCTGGCTGCGTGTAACTGAACTGTTAGTGCGGAGGATGCTGTGAGAGCACTCGTGAAGCCTGACAATGAAGCTGAAAGACACCATTACACGTCATTCAGTGAAAGTGAATATTTTTCAGATTATTAAGTGAGAAAATGTGTTCACCCGTGCAACCACTTATGATCAGAATTTCTTAACTTTTCTAGCCTACCGCTTCTTCTAGGTGCTGACCTGACATCTGCAGGAGGGGTGGAGACAGTCTGGTTGGCCCTGTTACCTCTGATGACTTTGGTGTGTGTCCTCTGGACAGCCAAGGCCTTGAGGGCCCCAGTTTACTTTGGCTGTCCTCCTGTGGGCCAGCTGCTCCCTCTGCGGTGACAGAGGACAATGTTGAGGGGGTCACAGGCAAAGGGGACTCAGAGGGAGAGGACAGCATCTGAGATTCCTGAGCGGATTACCCAGTGGTGTCCAGCTGCTGCTCCCCCTCCCTTTGAGTGCCCGAGGGTCCCAGCCTGGCCTCTTGAGAGGAAGGAGCACCTGAATGGATGCCGTTTCCCTCATGTGCTGCCACTGCAATAACTCACCCATGGCTACTGCAATGGAGTGCAGGTTTGCATGCATCTCTATATTCTGCTGGACCAGGCATCCGCCATCCTTCCCACGGAGACCTCTGTTTGTGCAAATATGGGCACCACTTCATTAGAGAGCAGGTGGACGCACTCCTCTGACTCACGTGCCACTCTGTTGAGGATTTCGAATAGCTCTGTGTGATGTTCCCCTCCTTCTGCTGACTCTTCACGATGAGTTGGAAGGCCGAACCCAGAGGCTCATTATCTGACTCGGGCCTCACAGATGCCTCTTCCCCAGCAGCCCTCCGAGTTCCGGGGAGCTCAGCTAAAACTGCCTCCTCCTGCTGCAGACATGTGTCCGTGTGGTGACCACCAGATTGTGAACCCGAGCCTGCTCTAGATCTAGGTCCCACTGAGGTGTGTGTCTCTGCGCTGGTGCAGGGTGTGGGTAAACACTGTGACGGGTCTTCCAGGCTGCTTATTTCCAGCTCTTCAATGGTGGAGGTGAGCTAAAGGCAAAATACTGCGGATGCTGGAAATCTGAAACAAAAACAGAAAATGCTGGAAAAACTCAGCAGGTCTGACGCATCTGTGGAGAAAAAGACAGAGTTAATGTTTCGAGCCCGTATGACTCTTCTTCAGAGCTAAAGGGAAGTAGAAATGGGGGGTAGGACAGGTGAAGCTGGATAGAAGGCCAGCGATAGGTGGAGGCAAAGGAGAGATTGCAAATGATGTCATAAACAGAAGGTCAAAGGGTTGTTAATAGTGGTAATACTGGCTAAAGGAGGTGCTAATGATGACATTAAGGGTGGAAAGCAGAATGTGAAAATGGCAGGACCAGGGTACGCACTCACTGTGTTGAAGGAGGTGAACTCTCGGCTGGAAGTGTGGACCTTGATGGAGCTGAGGGGCTGGCTGTCTAAGGGCATTGGTCACTTGGCAGAGCTCCCTGTGAACCAAAGTAGAGATAATTAGTTTTTGGCAGCAGACTCAAAAGCAGGAGAGAAAGCACTCACAGTTCCGTTGAGAGAGGGATGATGTGGTGGTGCAGGATCCTCATGTGGGTGTTCGCCACCAACCTCACCATCGCTGCAGGTATCCTCACCATCAGTGCAATGGCACGCTCCTCAAAGTGAGTGAGGGGCCTAATTTGGGCCACTCCATCCCTGGTCTGGGACCTCTCCCTGCTGTTGTTAGCTAGCTTCTCCTGCATGAAAACAAATAGAGACAGTGTGAGCAGGACACATGGCACTGCATGGAATGTTTGTGTGGTGAGCGGAGCCATGGATGGGATGGGGACGTGAGCTCCAGATGATGTGAGGCTGATGGAGATGTGAGGGTGTGTGTGAGAGTTAGTGGTGTTGTCCCTTGAGGTGTGAGATCCCTGTGGATGTGTGATGGGTTTGTGAGGGTGTGAGTTGAGAATGATGAGAAGATTGCCTGACCCTGGCGGAATGGATGAGAGCATTCATCCTCTTCCTGCACTGGATGGCTGACCTCCTCTGTGCTCCGGTGGCACTGACCGCCGCTGCCACCACCTCCCAGGCCGGATTTGTGACACTGGTGGACCTCCTGTGTCCAGCAAGCACTCCAGAGAGATGTCACTAAATTTGGGGGCTGCTGTCTTCTTTGCTTTCGGTGCCATCTGTCACCTGGAGCAGTCCTGGGCTGTGGATGTGAAGTAGGCTGCGCTCTGGTCCGCTTTAAATATGGCGCCTGGAGCGAGGAAGCTGAGGTCACGGCGTGGCAGGCAAATCTGAGCCCGCCCGCCAGCGATTCGGAGTGTTTCCCGGGAATGCATTATTAATGAGGCAAGACGCACCGGGAATGGGACGATACAGCGTGAAAACCTGCTATTGAGGCTGACAGGGAAAACTTCTTTTTTCCTCCTGCTACTGCACTTAGTGCAAACCTGGGACGATTCCACCCATAGTAGGTGACTGTTGATTCCTGTCTTTGAGAACTGGAAATTATCCTTGTGTTCTGTATCTCTGTGACATTGGTTACCTGGGAATCATGCCACTTGGGACTGTACTGTTGATTCCCACAGCAGAAAACATTGAGGTTGTGCTATATGTATCAGCCTCTTATAAAAATTATGTTAATTGATGCAAAGTGGCCCCAGTCCCGGGCTGAATTGCAGTACAGCTTTTGATCTGCTGAGTACCTGAATAAAACAGGCTTTGGGAAGCCTGCAAGCATTTATTGAATAGCTCTACCACTTAAAGCTTGCACATTAGTGAGATTTGCATTTTGACTATTGTCGATGACTTGAGTGACTAAACTTTCTGATTAAAAGCTGCTGCCTTGCCTGGTGCTTTCTGCTTGTTTCCTTTAGCTCTTTCGATGTGTCCACTTCACACAGCAGCCTCCCTGCTGCCTCCATTCACCTGTGCAGCTGGAAACACTGCAGCCCAGGAAATTCCATTGGACTTCACCATGGCTGTTTTGAAATTGGAGGAGGAAAATGAATTCTAGAGGAGGTGGAAGAGATGGGTGCACTGGCATGGCGGCCATGTTTGCAGCCATAAACATCATTTCAGAACGTATGTCACATGGCACATGCTCAACTTCTTGGGCATTTTGGAAGACATCTGCCTTCACTGACTATACGATTGAACAAAGGGACAGTCACTGAATTACTGGGCCCAATGTTAACTCTGTGTAAGTGGGTGGGGTCTATATGAGTTAAAATCTCGCCCATTACAGGACAGTGACCTTCAAAAGACAGCCAGCAAAGGCTCAGTCCTGCTCACTGTCATTAAAGTCACCAGTGTATTGAGGAGAGCAATTTTCACGGTATTCCCACTTGGCCACAGTAACTTTGACAGAAGAGCCGCAAGAGTCCCAGAAAAATTGCGAAGTGGGAATTGCTTGTTCCTCCAATGAAGTTATGGTGGAAAAGTGGGAGGACATCCCATGGAAATTCACCCTCGATTGGGTAAACCAGACAGCTTGTAATCTTAGCATTCTATCCAATCCAAGCTAAGCTTCCAAGCTTGAATTCTTCAATTCACAAAGACTACCTACATTCACCTCTGTGACATCTCCCAACTCCATCTGTAGCTCAGCCTATCTGCTCTGGAACTCACCCCTGCATTTGCCATCTCCAGGCCCGACTGTTTTAATAATCTCCTGATTTTGCCTCCCATCCTCCACTTTGTGTATTTCAAGCTCATAAAAAGGAATACAGAAAGACTTGCATCCATTTAATGCTTTTCATGATCATTGGACATCTCAAACTGCTTTAGAGCCATTGATGTATTTTTGAAGTGTAGTCACTTTTTTGATGTAGGGAACAGAGTAGCCAACATGCGTACAGTAAGCTCCCACAAACAGCATTGTGATAATGACCATATAATCTGTTTTTGTAATGTTGATTGAGGGATAAATATTGGCCAGGACACCAGGGGTAGAATTTTCCCATTGGCATGCGGGGGCAGACCCTGCACATGCGCGTAAAATGACACGCAGTGGCATCGGTTGAGCGTCCCGAGGTCACCGCGCGTCATCGTGATATTTAATTGGGTGGGCGCGCGATGACATCTGATGCGCGCCCGCCATTAATTAACGGGCCACTCAAGGCCCTTGAGGTGCCAATCGACTGCGATTTTTCAGCGCCGTGCGATCTTCGGGTCGGTGTAAGGGCGCAACGGGCAGGTGGGTAGGACACATTTGTTTAAACCTTATCCACGGGCGGGACAAGAGGGCTCAGTGGGGTCGCGACTGTGCTCTGTCAAATATTGATTTTTCAAAGTTACTGATACTTGCCTGTGTGATCTGCAATACTTCAAAACGCATACCAGCTGCTGGGTCTGGACTCACAACCTTCAGATCAGCACTCTGTAGGGAAGAATCTTTTCCGGGCCTGCAGGTTTCAGGGAACCTCCCCTTAGCCCAGGGATGGGAGCTGAACTGTCCACTGGAGGCACCTCCTCTGAGGAGGAAGGGAGGGCTAGGAGGGGGAGGAGGCCAGGAGTGCACATTCAGCCTCCAGGGGAGCCACCTTTGGGAATACAGGTGCAGGCACAAGGGGTGCAGGGCCAAGAGGTGGACCAAGGCGGAAGGGACCGCAGAAGACGCCACTATCCTGCTGCCAGGGTATACAGGCGGCGAAGCACCTACCTCAATATGTCTGAGATGCAGTGCCCAAGGAGGCTCCATCTCACAAGGGATACAGTCAACTATATCTGTCAGGTGATTGGGCCTGAGATCCCCACTAACTGTGGGGGTGGACACCCCATGCCAGTGGTTCTAAAGGTCACAGCTGCCCTCAATGTCTATGCCTCTGGCTCCTTCCAGGGGTCGGTGGGTGATCTTTGCGGTGTCTCCCAATCAGCTGTCCACACTTGTGTCCAGCAGGTTACAGATGCTCTGTTCAGACGTGCATTGACCTTCATCAACTTCCGCTGGGACCAGGCAAGCCAGGCACAGTGAGCCAGAGGCTTCACGGCCATTGCTGGCTTCCCCCGTGTCCAGGGTGCTATAGACTGCACACATGTGGCCATCAAGGCGCCAGCAGATGAGCCCGGTGCCTTTGTCAACAGGAAGGGCTTCCACTCCATGAACGTGCAGATAGTGTGTGATCACAGGATGCTGATTCTACAAGTCTGTGCAAGGTACCCAGGCAGCTCCCACAACACCTACATCCTCAGACACTTGCAGGTGCCGGGGCTCTTCAGTGCTCCAGCCCGGCTGGATGGATGGCTGCTGGGTGACAAGGGCTATCCCCTCAGAAGGTGGCTCATGACACCTCTCCGCCATCCAAGAACAGAAGCTGAGCAGCGGTACAATAGGAGCCACGCCTCCACCAAGGGCTGTGGTGGAGAGAGCCCTCGGTCTTCTCAAGATGCGCTTCCAATGCCTGGACCGCTCAGATCATGTGTCACTGATACTGGTTGCATGCGGTGCTCTGCACAATCTTGCGCTGGAAAGGAGGGGCGCAATGGACGATGAAGACGTTGACGCAGTGGCTACGGCTGCACACGATGAGTCCAGCAGTGAGTCTGAGGATGAGTATGCACAGGGAAATGCTGAGGGGGTAGACGCTGACCTGGGCATACTCCAGGGAGGCAGGGACACCCGGGAGGCTTTAATCCAATGAACCTTCAGCTAGCACACCACATATCGACCTCCAGGACAAGCCTGGGCTGTAGGCTCCATATTCGAGACCTAAGTACAAAGTCTGCCAGGTTAGAAACATTAACTAAGGTCCTTGTTAATGAAGCTGAATGTGCCACAAAGCACACATTACATTACTGGAAACCATCCACCTGCAGAAGAAAAGAGGCACCCTCGGCCAAGGTGACGTGTCTGAATTTAATATTGAAACCTAAGAAGCTTAATGAAACAAAATGAAAAAGTGTTAAAAATCACACCAGCTCATAAAAACCTCATTTTGGGCCAACACAAAAGCACCAGTGATAAACCCGTGGTGTGTCTAAGGTGCTTTATGTTTTCGTTTCCAAGTGCTACATCTTGGTGCTGCCCCCTCGTTGGGAGTGGCATCTGAGACAGTCTGCTCACTCTGCTGTCCTGTTGGCCTCGATGACCTTGGCGGTCGTCCTCTGGCCCGTGGAGCCTGTGCTGGCCCCGCCTGGGAGGGAGCTGCCAGTTCCACAGCTGGCATCTCCCCAGCCGTCGCAGTCTCACCAGATGCTACGGTCACTGGGAGAGGGGCGGAGGAGCTGCCGCCCTCATCCGGAGCGCCCTGAGAGGACCCCGCAGAGACGACAGGCAGCTGCTGCGCTGACGTGAGGTCGCTTCGGACTTCCCTGCTCACCATGGATGGATGGGCACCGAGGTGGGAATCTTGGTGCCCAGACCATCTCCCACACTGGCACTGACCAGCTGAGGTCAATGCTGATGTGAGGGCTGGCTGGTCCGAGCACATCCCCAGGAAGCCCTGATGGGTCTCCTGGAGGAGCCTCTCCACGAGAGTCGCCACTCTCTCCATGGAGGACCCATGGCGCTCGGACATGTGGCTCATTGCTTCAGCGATTGTCCACGTAGACTCCTCCACCACAGAGACCAAGCCAAGCATAGCCTCATGTGTCTCCCCCAGATGCTCCCACACACTCGGCCACATTTCCTGCCCCTGCTGCATCGCGGACGACTCCAGAGGCAGATCATCAGGCACCAACTGAGCATGTGCCTGGTCCCCTGCAGTCCTCTAACTGCTGGCGCCATGGGCACTCTCTGTCTCTGCCAGCTCCTCCAGCGACTGTGAAGTGCCCACACCGCTGTGCCCTGGGAAACTAGCCGATGTTCTAATTCTCACCGAGGTGCTAGTATCTGCGCTGGCGCCTGCCTGGCAGAGATGGTGAGATGCTGGTGAGACGTCAGGCCCCTCAGGTGTGAGAGGGGGCCTCTGCTGCTTCTCCTCCCGGCCCTGCTCCGCTGATGCTGAAAGGAAGAACAAGGACATTTGATCAGTTAACGTGGAGACAATGTCAATGTGCATCCCTGTCCCCCGGATCATTATGCGCTCATCCTTCCATAAGCAATGATCAAGCCATGTTGCAAACTTCAATCACTGAACATTCAGCACTGCCATGGCTGCTGGGAGAACAATGGTGACCTCACTGCTGAGCAAACGTACCTGCCCGTGGCACCCCAACCTCACTGACACCGGTGGACCAGGGCGCATGGCACCTCTCCAGATCCAGGGCCTCCTGCTCGAAATGGCTGGGAATCACTAACTGTGCTGGCCCACCGCCAGTCCTCACCCGCTCGGCGGCATTATGTGCATTCTTCTCCTGAGAAGAGCATTGATTAGAGCTACTTGTACCTGGATTCTCTTCGCGGACGGCCCACCCCAACCAGAGTGGGACATTGCAGGACTCCAGTGCCTCCTCACCCCGCTGCTGTCAAACATTCACACAAAAATGCTAGGTCTGTCCCCACCCTCTTGGCCAAATGCTGCCTACATCAGATCAGGCACCACACGGTCTAACCTTCCATAGCAAAGAGGTGCAAGCATGTGGAGCGCAGAGGACAGCAGATCAATCGGTACCACACCACCTTGAAGCTCCCCTCCCAGCATGTCAGCACCCTGACTTTGACATGTCCTGGAGTTCCAGCACTGTGCCTAGGTGCAGCTCCTCCAGGTTGCCCCCAAAACAGTCATGTGGGACTCAGTGTACCACGTGCTGCGGGGGCAGAACCCACATCTTCACCACCCTCTCAGGGTGACCTTGGCATGGGCAATATCTGCTGGCCCACCCATCTATGATTCAATGCAGTCTCTACACTCAGACTTGTGGGACAGGTGGGTTGGGGGGGGGGGGGGGGGGGGGTGGCACCAGGGGGAAAGCCTACCTGCTGGGTTAAGTGACCAATGCCAACATGGTACTCACCCTTCCCGAGAGCAACAGGTCGTTGAAGCGCTTGCAACACTGGACCCAGGTGCACTGCACCGCGTCGCGGGAGCTCACCACCTCCGCCACCTCCTCCCAGCCACGTTTCATCATATGTGTTGGGGCCTCCTCCTCCCGTCCTGGGGAAACAGCACCTCTCGTCGTGCAGCCATCTCCTCAAGGAGGGCAGCAAGGCAATCATTGGAAAAATGAGGGGCACAGTGCCCCCCTGCCCTACCCTCCTGCCTGGCCTGCTCACCAGCAGCGCTCTGGGGAGCCTTTCCACTGGCCGTGATTCGCAGCCTTTGAAAGACTGCAGCAGCTTTTTAAACAGGCCGCGGGGTCGCCATTGGACCTGGCGATCATTGTAGACCCGCCGCCGCCCGCCCACTCCCGCTGTCCTCAGGAGCCGCGATTCACACTGGGTGGGCCTTAATTGGCCTGCCCGCGTAAAATGGCGGCAGGGACCTGATAGCTGGCAGCAATCAGGTCTGCGCCTGCCCGTGCCCACTCCCGCTCCACCGCCCTGCCAGCTGGAAAATTCAGCCCCAGGGAAAACTTCCCTCCGCTTCTTCAAAATTGTTCCTTGTGTTCGTTTACATCCACCTGAGCCGGCCAATGGGGCTATAGTTTAGCATCTCATCCACGAGGCAGCACTTCCAACAGTGCAGTATACCCTCCGTACTGCACTGGAGTGTCAGTCTTGATTGCTGTGCACAAGTCCTGGAGTGGGATTTGAACCCAGAACTATGTGACACAGTAGCAAGGGGTCTATCAACTAAGCCACAGCTGACACTAATCAGAGATTAGTATCAGTATTCACTCAATATTTCTCTACTTGCCCTCAGACATCCAACCCAGATTTTAATCCCTCGGTCGGGTGCTCAGAGTCGGCGGACTTCTTGACTCTGTGAATCTGACCTTTCAAAATGTTCACCCACAGGTCAGATTTTCGGCTGCGTAGAGTGGGGGCGGGCTGGAACAGGAGTTGGGTCAGGCGACTCCTGAACGAATGCGGAGGCTGCTGGGCATGGAAGCGGGCTGGGCGGAAGACCTGCCTCTGTGCACTGGGGCTGTATTTAAATAAATAAAAGGAAAGATTAAAACAAAAGAAATCCCTCTAGCACTCACCCCTCACCCCCTCCAACCCCCCCACACACTCCCTATGTCTCATCGATGCCAACCCTTGCTCCCCACACATCCATCATGGGCCCTGGTACTCTCTATACCAACCCAGGCGCTTCTACCCACCATGGCTCCTCACACCACTTCCATGCCAATTCACCTAATATCCTTGGATACTTCTAAATCAGCTTTAACAGCTTTGACACTTCCTTGACAACTATGATAGATTTGACAGCTTTGACACTTCCTTGACAGCTTTGGCATCTTTGACACTTCCTTGACAGCTCATTGGCAGCTGGGCAGTTCTTTGATAGCTGGACAGTTCCTTGTCAGCTGGACAGTTCTTTTACAGTTTGACAGTTCCAATGAGTTTGTGCATTAAAAAATGCATAATCTTTTAATTTTAACAATCACAAAGGGTGCCTTCCCTCTCTCAAAGGTGTCCCAGGATCCTATCCAATGAAGTACCTTATCTCTCCAAAGGGGTATCCTGGTTATCCAAATGAATCCATCAAGTTCAGACCTCCTCTCACCTGTTCTAATCTTCACACTCTGGGTTTCACATTCCTGGCCTTCCAAAATCCCACTTCAGTGGGGGCAGCTGGTGATTTAAATGGTCAGCTGCCCCTGCAAATTGTGCATGCACGGAACCCCGGCCTGACTCCAAAGGCCGGTTCATGAATGGTGCTGAGAATTTTCAGCTATATCCTGGATTCTGGGCCCCAAATGTCTCAAATTTAAAATTCTCATCCCTGTGTTTAAATTGTTCATTACCTTATCCACCTGCATCTCTGTAAACTCCTCCAGCATACAGTCTCTTCCCCTGCCCCACTCATTCACACCCCCCACCAAACTCTCAGTTCCCCTAACTCTGGCTTCTTGTCCAGTCTCCCTACTTTTCCCTAGCATACAAGAGGGAATGACATTCACATGATTGACTCTCTCTTGCCAGCCTTTCTGTACAATGGCTCTATTTGGAGGATTCCTCTCTTTGTCCCCAAAATTTCTGCTTACCTCCAACACATTTCAATAAAAATTCAGGCTTTTTTTTGTTGAAAGGTAGTTCTGGGAGTGCTTCCAGTGTGCTGTCCATTAAGCATGTCTCCAAAAAAAAATGTTGCATCCCTTTAAGAGTTACGATAGCCCCATTTTCATGCCCTTGCTTCAAGGTGACTAATCTGTTCCAGCACACAGAAAAGTAACCAGGGAAATTGGCTAAAATATTTACTATAGCTATTCACATCAGTCGATAGTCCTATATGCTTATGTTTCAGGGGCAGAGTGCTTTCTATTTAATAGCATTAATAATTTTAAAATGGATAGTGATGTCATCTTGGACAGATTAACAACACTCAAAATTGATATGGCTCTGGATTCAGGCAATATCAATCCGAGTGATTAAAGAGATGGTTTAAGTGTTCTGCCCATATCTACTATAGCTCAATAGAGTTAGGGATAGCTCCCTTAGGCTTGAAGCCAGTTCAAGTAGTTTCTATTTTCAAAGAAGAGGACAAATCAGAGCCAGGGAACAACAGGCCTATCAATCTGACATCCATTATTAGAAAGGTGCTAGAAGGGGATGTAAGAGATGCCCTTTCTGTTCATTGGAAAAGAACAGGGGTCTTTAGAAATTCACAACAAGGCTGGAGAAAAATAAAAATTGGTTGAGCTTGATTTTCCCTCCAGGGATGGAAAACAGAAGTCAGGAATGTCCCTGAGTCCCCAACCTGCCCCTGGGGGGAAGCAGTCACTGACAAAAGTTTTGCATGGGGCACTCCCTGAGTTGGCATGGAGACAGATTCTCTGTCCAATTAAGGGCAATGAGTGGGTTCTCTAAGCTGGAGGGCCAATCAGAGGCCCTTCAGCTTGTTAGAAGCAGCAAGCTGTAATGGAAGGTAAGTAACAGAGAGGGTGCTTCAAATGGAGGCATCTTTGTTCCAACTTTTTAAAATCTTTCAGCAAAAGAATGGATTCAGCAGTAGCCCACCATTGTTGTCGGGGGGGCGGTGGGGAGCAGGGGTGGTTGTGGGACGGGGGGAACAAATCCCTTTACAGGGTAGCCTGAGGCTGCTCTTGCACCCAGGCAAGTATTGGCTCCCTGACCTGACACCTAGTGCCTGCCTTGAAGCACTGAAACTGGCCTCCACTGGAGCAGGAAACTGGGGGCCGAATCTTAGTTGGCTTCCTTTAATTGGCCTTAATTAAGCCCTTAACAAGCCTAATCAGCCACCCGCTGCGTGCACGTGTGTAGTTCTGCTGCCCCCAGTCCTGTCTCCACAAAAATATCCAGTGCCAGGAGCATAAGAACGTAAGAAATAGGAACGAACAGGTGATTCGACCACATGAGCCTACTCCGCCATTCAATAAAATCACGGCTGAGATGACCGTGGCCTTGATTCCACTTTCCTGCCTGCCCCTCTATAACCCATGATTCCCTTATAGATGAAAAATCTGTCTAACTCAGCCTTGAATATATTCAATGCCCCAGCCACCCACTAGGCTGGAGAATTCCAAAGGGAGAAGAAATTCCTCCTCAGCTGAGTCTTAAATTGGAGACCCTTGATTCTGAAATGGTGCCCCTAGTTCTGAATTCCCATGCAAAGGAAAACATCCTCTCAGCATCTACCATGCCAAGCCACCTCAGAATCTTGTATGTTTCAATCAGATCACCTCTTGCTCTTCTAAACTTCCATGATTATAGGGCCAAACTCTTTTATCTTTCCTCATAAGACAACTCCTCCATCCCAGGAATCAACCTAGTGAACCTTTTTCTGAACTGCCCCCAATACAAGCATAGCCCTCCTTAAATAAGACCAAAAATGTATGCAGTACTTTCGATTTGGTCTCTCCAACACCCTGTACACTTGTAACAAGATGTTCCTACTTTTATATCCCATGCCCCTTGCAGTAAAGGCCAACATTCCATCGGCCTTCCTAATTTCTTGCTGTACCCGCTGTTAACATTTTGTGATTCATGTACAAGGACACCCAGATCCCTCTGTACTGCAGTATTCTATAGTCTCCCTCAATTTAAATAATATTCTGATATTCTTCCTACCAAAGTGTACAACCTCACATTTTCCCACATTTTACTCCATCTGCCAATTTTTTGTCCACTCACTTAACCTATCTCCATCCTTTTGCAGAATCTTTGTGTCCTTCTCACAACTTGCTTTCCCACCTATTTTTGCATTGTCGGACAATTTGGCTGCAATACACTCTGTCTCTTCATCCAAGTCATTAATATAGATAGTAAATAATTGAGGGCCCAGCACTGATCTCTATGGAATCCCACGTTAGTTTGCCAATTTGAAAAATACCCGTTTATCCCTACTTTCTGTTTCCTGTTAGTTAGCCAAACTCTATCCATGCTAATATATTACCCCAACACCATGAGCTCTGATGTAGTAACCTTTTATGTGGCACCTTATTAAGTGCCTTTTGGAAATCCAAGTACATCGACTGGCTCCCCCTTTATCCACCCTGCTTGTTACATCCTCAAAGAACTCTAATAAATTTGTCTAACACGATCCTCCTTTCATAAAACTATGTTGACTCTGCTTGCATTGATTGCATTATGATTTTCTAAATGTGATTTCTCTACTTCCTTAATAATGGATTCCTACATTTTCCCAATGACAGATATTAACTGGCCTATAGTTTCCTTCTTTCTGTCTCCCTCCTTTCTTGAAAAGGAGTGTTACATTTGCGGTTTCCAATCCGCTGTGACCTTCCTGAAATCAAGGAAATTTTGGAAGATTACAACCAATGCATCCACTATCTCTGCAGAAACTTCTTTTAAGACCCTCGGTGCAGACCATCAGGTCCAGGGGACTTGTCAACTGTTAGTCCCATTCATTTGTCTAGTCATTTTTCTCTGGTGATAGTGATCATTTTAAGTTGCTCCCTCCTTTTGTTTTTACTATTCTTGGAATGCTTTCAGTGCCTTCTGCTGTGAAGACAGATACAAAATATGTGTTCAAAATCTCTACCATTTCCTTGTTTCCACAGCACCGGGAAGTGGCTAGCCAGCTGGTGCCAATGCTTTTGGGCTCCGTCCCTCCAGTCCGTGGCTGGGCCTGAAAATTCAGCCCGTTGGGTCCAACAAATTTGATGGAGTTTTTTTGAGGAAATTGCTAAGGTAGTGGCTGAGGGAAATCCAGTAGATATTGCCTATCTGAAATTTTAGAAAGCAATTGATAAGGTGCCTCACATTAGGCTAATTCATGGAATTCTGTGATATCAGTAGGACTTGGTTTCAATCCAGCAACTAAAAAGCATAGTTAACAGATATAGTTCAGCCTGGCGGCATAGTACCTGATGGCCCCATGGATCAGTTCTAGACCCTCTATGGTCTTTATCAATGGCCCAGCAGTATAAGTAAGTTTGCAGATAATACTAAGGTTTGTGCCAAGGCTAAACCAGTGGAGGAGTGCAATCAAGACCAAAAATATTTAGATGCATTTGGGGAGTGGACAATTCATAGTAAATAGTATTTAATCTAGTTAAATGTAGTGTCATGCATGTTGGTAGGGCCAACATTGAATGCATGCCTCATTTACATTTTTTTTTTAAAAAGAGGGCGGAGAGCGAGGGGAATTCATTTCAAAAAGAGTGCGGAGAGCGAGGAGAGTTCATTTTAAAAAGAGCGTGGAGAGCAAGTGGAGTTCATTTTAAAAAGAGTGCGGAGAGCGAGAGGAATTCATTTTAAAAAGAGCGCGGAGAGGGAGGGGAATTCATTTTAAAAAGAGCGCGGAGAGCGAGTGGAGTTCATTTTAAAAAGAGCGCAGAGAGCGAGTGGAGTTCATTTTAAAAAGAGCGCGGAGAGCGAGAGGAGTTCATTTTAAAAAGAGCGTGGAGAGCGAGAGGAGTTAATTTTAAAAAGAGCGTGGAGAGGGAGGGGAGTTCATTTTAAAAAGAGCGCGGAGAGCGAGTGGAGTTCATTTTAAAAAGAGCGCGGAGATTGAAAAAAAAGGAGGGGAAGCTGAAGAGGAGCGGCCAGTGTGTGGGCGGCCAGTGTGTGAGCGGCCCAGTGAAGGAATGGAGCTTTGAGGCTTTGGCTCGAGAGGCTTCGGCGAGCAGAGGCTTCGGCGAGCAGAGGCTGAGGACGAGCTTGCTCCCAGTGAGGTAAGGCTGGGTAAGTTCCTTTAATTAAATTAGGAGTAGGTAATGGAGGCAGCATTTAGGGCAGTCGAGTGCTCCGAATGCAGCATGTGGGAAGTCTGGGACAGCACCATTGTCCCTGGTGACTACACTTGCAAAAGATGCATCCAGCTGCAGCTCCTGACAAACAGAGTTAGGGAACTGGAGCTGGAGCTGGATGAACTTCGGATCATTTGGGAGGCAGAGGCAGTAGTAGACAGGAGTTTCAGGGAGACAGTCACCCCTAAAATTCAGGAGGCAGGTAGCTGGGTGACTGTCAGGAGAGGGAAGGGGAATAGACAGAAAGAGCAGAGCACCCCTGTGGCCGTTCCCATCAACAATAGGTATACCGTTTTGGATACTGTCAGTGGGGACGACCTACCAGGGACAAGTTGTGGTGGTCGCATCTCTGGCATCGAGACTGGACCCTCAGCTCAGAAAGGAAGGAGGGAAAAGAGGAGAGTAGTAGTGATAGGGGATTCGATAGTTAGGGGGACAGATAAGAGGTTCTGTGGGAGAGATCGAGAATCCCGGATGGTCTGTTGCCTCCCTGGTGCCAGGGTCCGCGATATCTCGGATTGAGTTCTCAGTATTCTCAGGAGGGAGGGTGAGCAGCCAGATGTTGTGGTCCATGTAGGGACCAATGACGTGGATAGGAAGGAGGAGGAGGTTCTGCAAAGAGAGTTTAGGGAGTTAGGTGCAAAGTTGAAGGACAGGACCTCCAGGGTTGCAATCTCAGGAGTGCTACCTGTACCACGTGCTAGTGAGGCTAGAAATAGGAGGATAATGCAGCTAAATACGTGGCTAAGGAGATGGTGCAGGAGGGAGGACTTCATGTTTCTGGACAATTGGACTCTGTTCCAGGGAAGGTGGGACCTGTTCCGCTGGGATGGTTTGCACCTGAACTGGAGGGGGACTAACATCCTTGAGGGTAGGTTTGCTAATGCTGCTCTGGGGGGTTTAAACTAGATTTTCATGGGGAGGGGAACCAGAGTGTTAGAGCAGATAGTGAGGTGGAGGAGGATAAAGGTCAAGCGAGGAATGCATGTATAGACAAAAATCAAAGGTTTGTACGTGATAGAAATGTTCTCAGGTGCATCTATTTCAATGCAAGGAGTATTGTCGGAAAGGCAGATGAGCTTAGGGTGTGGATTGGCACATGGGATTACGACATTATCGCTATTAGTGAGACTTGGTTGCAGGAGGGGCAGAACTGGCAGCTCAATGTTCCGGGGTCCGTTGTTTCAGACGTGATAGAGGGGGAGGGATGAAAGGGGGAGGAGTGGCATTACTAGTCAGGGAAAATATCACAGCTGTGCGTAAGCAGGACAGCCTGGAGGGCTCGTCTACAGAGTCCATATGGGTGGAGCTGAGGAACGGGAAAGGTGTGACCACACTAATAGGGTTGTATTATAGACCGCCCAATAGTCAGAGAGAATTGGAGGAGCAAATCTGTAGAGAGATAGCAGACCGATGTAAGATACAGAAAGTTGTGATAGTAGGAGATTTTAACTTTCCACATATTGACTGGGACTCCCATACTGTAAAAGGGCTGGATGGCTTGGAGTTTGTCAAATGTGTTCAGGAAAGTTTTCTAAATCAATATATAGAGGTACCAACGAGAGAGGATGCAATACTTGATCTCCTATTAGGGAACCAGACAGGTCAGGTGACAGAAGTATGTGTAGGCGAACTTTTTGGGTCCAGTGACCACAATGTCATTAGTTTTAAGTTAATTATGGATAAGGATAGGTCTGGTCCTCAAATTGAGATTCTAAATTGGAGAAAGGCCAATTTTGTGGAAATGAGAAAGGATCTAGGAAGAGTGTTGTTTTCTGGCAAGGATGTGTACAGTAAGTGGAAGGCATTCAAAGGCGAAATTTTGAGAGTGCAGAGTTTGCATGTTCCTGTAAGGATTAAAGGCAAAGTTAACAGGCATAGGGAACCTTGGTTTTCAAGGGATATTGGCGATCTGGTTAAGAAGAAGAGAGGTGTATAGCAGGTATAGGCAACAAGGAGCAAATGAGGTACTTGTAGAGTGTAGAAAATGTAAGAAAATACTAAAGAAGGAAATCAGGAAGGCAAAAAGAAGACATGAGGTTGCTTTGGCAGATAATGTGAAGGTAAACCCGAAGGGTTTCTACAAGTATATTAAAAGTAAAAGGATAGTAAGGGACACAATTGGTCCCCTTGAAGATCAGAGTGGTCGTCTATGTGTGGAGCCTCACGAGATGGGGGAGATCTTAAACAGTTTTTTTGAATCAGTATTTACTCAGGAAACTGGCATAGTGTATAAGGAAGGAAGGGAAACAAGCAGTAGTGTCATGAAACATATAGAGATTAAAGAGGTGGTGGTGCTTGCTGCCTTACAGCGAATAAAGGTAGATAAATCCCCCGGGCCTGACATGATATTCCCTCGGACCTTGAGGGAGACTAGTGTAGAAATTGCAGGGGCCCTGGCAGAAATATTTAAAATGTCCTTAGCCACGGGTGAGGTGCCGGAGGATTGGAGGGTAGCTCATGTTGTTCCGTTGTTTAAAAAAGGCTCCAAAAATAAACCAGGTAATTACAGGCCAGTGAGCCTGACGTCAGTAGTAGGTAAATTATTGGAAGGTGTTCTGAGAGATCGGATGTACAATTATTTGGACAGCCAAGGGCTGATTAAGGATAGTCAGCATGGCTTTGTGCATGGTAGGTCGTGTTTAATGAACCTTGTAGAGTTTTTCGAGGAAGTTACCAAGAAAGTAGATGAAGGAAAGGCTGTGGATGTTGTCTACATGGACTTTAGTAAGGCCTTTGACAAGGTCCCACATGGGAGGTTAGTTCAGAAGGTTCAGACACTTGGTATCCATGGAGAGGTTGTAAACTGGATTCGAAATTGGCTGTGTGGGAGAAGACAGAGAATGGTAGTGGATGATTGCTTCTCAGACTGGAGGTCTGTGACTAGTGGTGTGCCTCAGGGATCCGAGCTGGGACCATTGTTGTTTGTTGTCTATATCAATGATTTGGATGATAATGTGGTAAATTGGATCAGCAAGTTTGCTGATGACACTAAGATTGGAGGCGTTGTGGACAGCGAGGAAGGCTTTCAAAGCTTGCAGAGGGATCTGGACCAACTGGAAAAATGGGCCAGAAAATGGCAGATGGAATTTAATGCAGAAAAGTGTGAGGTGTTGCATTTTGGAAGGACAAACCAAGGTAGGACATACACAGTAAATGGTAGGGCACTGAGGAGTGCGGAGGAACAAAGGGATCTGGGAGTTCAGATACATAATTCCCTGAAAGTGGCATCACAGGTAGACAGGGTTGTAAAGAAAGCTTTTTGGCATACTGGTCTTCATAAATCAAAGTATTGAGTATAGGAGTTGGGATGTTATGGTGAGGTTGTATAAGACATTGGTGAGGCCAACTTTGGAGTATTGTGTGCAGTTCTGGTTGCTTAACTACAGGAAGGATATCAGTAAGATTGAAAGAGTGCAGAGAAGATTTACTAGGACGTTGCCGGGTCTTAAGGAGTTGAGTTACAGGGAAAGATTAAACAGGTTAGGACTTTATTACTTGTAGCGTAGAAGGATGAGGGGAGATTTGATAGAAGTTTACAAAATTATGAGGGGTATAGACAGAGTAAATGCGAGTAAGCTCTTTCCACTTAGATTAGGAGAGATAAACACGAGAGGACATGGCTTTAGGGTGAAAGGGGAAAGGTTTAGGGGGAACTTCTTCACTCAGAGAGTGGTGGGAGTGTGGAACGAGCTGCCATCTGACATGGTAAATGCGGGCTCACTCTTAAGTTTTAAGAATAAATTGGATAGATACATGGATGGGAGAGGTCTGGAGGGTTATGGACTGGGTGCAGGTCAATGGGATTAGCGGAATAATATTTTGGCACAGACTAGAAGGGCCTGTTTTCTGTGCTGTAGTGTTCTATGGTTCTATGGTTCTACAGGGAACAATACAGAAAGTGTTTGAGACAGAAAATGATCTCGATTTTGTTGTCCACAGATCACTGGTGGCTCATAACCATTGTAGGGAAATTGTAGCTAAAGCTACAATTAGGTTATATTAATAAAAATGTTCAGTTTAAATTAAGGGATGTAATTTTGTCATTATACAGGTTGCTGGTCAGTCCAGATCTGGAGTACTGTGCCCAGTTTTGATGGCGGATAGTGATAATGGTCTTGAGAAAGGTCCAGAGGAGAACTACAATGATTCCTAGCTTAAAGAACCTTAGTTACTCAGACAGGCTCTAGGAAATTAGTCTATTTACATTAGAGCAGCATATACTTAGAGATGACCTGATCAAGGTCTATAAAATAATTGGAGGGCTGGGCAGCATTCCTATTGATAGCTTATTTCAGTTTAACAGACTGAGGAGGATGAAGGGGCATGGTTTTAAATTATGTAATAATAAGAATGGACTGGATGTGAGGTGATTCTTTTTCCCCCAGATAGTAGTGAGTCTCTGGCACACATTACCGGCTGCTGTGGTGGGTGCTTGCCCTCTGGATGCCTTCAACAGGGAGCTGGACTGGTTCTTGACTGGGGCAGAGGTTGCAACATATTGCAACAGAAGGTCTTTGTGGATAATACTTAGTCTACATGATTCTTGGATGGGTCTCGATCACCTAAACGGGTTTAAGAGTTTCTTTTTCTTTTATTGGACCTGGGATTTTTTTTTCTGGATTTAAGCCTTTCCTAGGGCTGCAGAGGGAGGTGGGGCAGTGAAGGGGAGAAATGTTTAGTTATGATGCTCTGGGCTTTAGGGCATGGGATAGACTTGATGTGCCAGCTGGACATTTCCTGCCCATCAATTTTGTATGTCTGCCTGCTTCTATCATCACGTTAGATAATCGTGTGGAATCTGGTACGGTTGGATTTCCATTTGACCAGCCCAGATCAAAAAGCATTGGAGAATGAGCAATATTTTGATCCCACTTTGAAAATCATTCTGAGTGTTTTACTTGCATTCTGGAAGAACCTTTATTTATGTCTGCTATTTGTGACAAATTTGAAAGCCTCTTTATAAAGAACAGCTTTCTGATTTTGTTACATATAAGGATGGATATTGGGAGTCCCAGTACCTCCAGAAGGACCTCACTTGCAACCAGTGCATGTTTTAAAATTACAGGCTTGTTACCCATGATTTTCTGATTTTCACTGGTTGTGTAGGAGGTCTCACCAGATTTAGTCTGCAGAGCACTGAGAAAATCTTCCTTCCATATAATTAAATAATTGTGCATGATTGGATATACTGTACATGGGAAAGCATGGATTTGATAGACCAAAATAGCCTTTTCTCATTTTATGCTTTTTAATCCCTCATTTTAAGTATCATCAAAAGATGAAAAATGTTACTTAGAGCTAAAAGTAAGATACAGATAAAATCATGCTAACTATTTATGTCTGACAACTGGTCCACAGTTATTGAACCAATTTTGTGGAGGATGCATTAGACTGTAGGCAGCTGATTACCCATCACAATTTCTTGAAGTCATTTAGGTCATTTCACGAGATATCTCCTCTTGTTACACATATTTTGCCATCTACGTTACAAACAAAGCTTCCAAACATAAAGTTTATATCATAATAAGCCTATTTCTATTTCCACTTTTGAACAATTGATAATAACCAAAATATATGTTTAATGCTTTCAAGAACCATACTCACAGTGTTTTAGGGTGATCTGTTTGGGAAGTTAGTTGAATGAAGTATGGCATATTAAATATATTTAATGAGGACAACCTCTTATAAACAAGACTAAAGTATGGGAGCAGTTCCATAGTGGCTATGTTGCTGGATTTGTAATCTAGAAAACTGAACTAATAATCCAGAGATTTGAGTTTTAATCCCACAATGGCAGCCTGGAAATTTAAATTCAGTTAATCTAGTATCAGTGTCATGGACAGAAGTTAAGTGTTCCTTTTTACTGCCCATAATCAATTTGTTTGTATGTAAGGAGTATGTATTTTCTAACCTTCAGAAAGATTGTTCAATTAAATAATTACAACAGCAAGCTTTTGTGAGTTTAAAATAAGGAAGGCTACTTATTATCACACACTTGCCCTCGATATTTAAAGTGATGTGTCACTCACTCATCTCAACAACACTATCACACATAAGTATTAGATGCAGATGAAGGTAAAACAATACAGTTACAACTTATAATTATTTCAGTCTCTTTCCTGCCAGGCTTATAGTTTCTTAGATGAGTTGACTCTTTGGTCGAGGTGGAAATCTTGTAAAGCAGAAGGTTCTCAGTTGAATTTCTAGGAGATTGGCTCTCAGGTGAACTTGAAGTTGGAACAGATTGGAGGGGACTCTTTTCCCACTTTCAAGGTACTGCTGTTTATTACCTTGGCTGCTTGGATGACTTGCAGCAGGTTTGATGGATTTCAGTAGAAATTTGTCAGTAGGACAGCTTCTGCTGTTCTTAAAAGCAAACAGTAAACATGGCTGCCTCATCATGTGACCTGTACAAGTTCAAAGTCCTTTTCAAATAAGGTGGGTGTCTAGGTCGATTATAAAACCTATGTTGTGGATTTTACACCTCTAGAGTTTGAGACAGCCAGTGTCTTTGTATTTGAAAGACCCATTCAACTGATAATACAATTTCGAATTAGTTTCAGCAAAGTCATGGATACAACATCAGCCTGGAAGGTTCCTTTTTCTCCGTCTTGAGACAGGGGACTGAGTTCAATGCATAAGAGAAGTCAAGTGATCTTCAGGTGGCATATAGCCTTTTTTGGTCAGTTTTTTTTTAAATATAAAAAATAGCCTGAAGTTCAGAATATACTGGGACATGATGATCAGTAATGATGGCCATGTAACTATCAGGTTGTCGTAAAAACCCAGCTAGTTTGGTAATTTCCTTTACCAAAGGATATTTAGGTAAGGTAATCTGCTGTCCTTTCCTGACCTGGCCTATATATGATTCTCGACTCAAGGCAATGTGCTTGACTTTTAACCATTATCTGAAGTGGCCTAACAAGCCACACAGTTGTCCAGAAAGTGCTACTCCACCACCTTCTCAATATTAATTAAGGATGGGCACTTAATGCTGCCCTTCCCAGTGACACCCATATCCTTTGAATTAATAATAAAATCTTCTGAGTTTAGGATTAAAAGACACATGGTTAAGCAAACAATATCCATTGAATTCATTCCTTTTTCATTTTGAGATGTAATCAGGTAAATTAGATTCCAAACCATTTGGATTGATTCTCTCTTGAACCCACAGAAACATTCCCAAAGATATAATTCTAATTGGCAAAGGTCTGCTTAGTTCTATTTTGTCCATAAAGTTTTACTAATTTAGCTACTAATCAGTCTGTAGAGTTTTCGGTTTTCCTGTGCAATTCACTGCACAGTTTATACAAGTACATAGCTGGAACTCCACTGCAGACATCTGAGAGGACTTTAATGGAAATGATGAAAGAGTTCTTGAATCTGTCTCCATGGATATTCTTGCAGATGTCTGAGAGTATTTTAAAGCAGGGGCTTAAAAAAAACTACTTATAAGAACGTTTGATTCTTCAACACTATTGATTGGTCCAGATCGTCAACACTATCTGCCTTGTTTGAGAAATAGTAAGGACATATACTGTATGAAATCTTTTTGTATTAGGAACAAAGATCTGCAACTGAGCCTTGGGTCAAATTCTTGTGGTCCTGATTTCCCAACCTTGGTCTTTGTGAAAATTCAAGAATGCTCTGCTTCTGAGGAGAATGCTTTACAATGTCCACGGTTACTTTATGGGTTACCAAATGTGCAGTGTGTATTAAGGAGCAATGTGTATGGAATTTTAAGCAATGCTGCGTGAGACCTAAGGTCTTTGCACCCCCCTTATTTTATACTCATTAGTTAGTGTGATCTCTAATTTTAATGCTATTCTAATTTCCCTGTAAACAGGATTAAAGCACGTTGTGTCTTAACTCCAGGAAACCACATCCAAGGGCAGTGAGGAAACCGCAACCGAGGGCAGTGACTCAGGTGGGAGCGGAGCTCTGGTAAATTGGTCTTGATTTTCAGTATGAAGCAAACATAAATTTAGGCAAGCGTGGAAGTTCGTCACCTAGGTATTGATGAAACTGGGAAGCCGATCACATGGTTAGTGGTCCGGAGACCCACCCTGAATTAAAGCTCTTTGCACAAATCCACACTGCAAGCTTTGGACACATCTTTGTTTGATTATGCTATCTTTACCTTGAAAGTTAAACCTTTGTTAAACCGAAAGTACCTTTCACAGCTGAGTCATGCCTTAGTTTCACACCTAGGAATAGACCATAAACAAAAGCCCATTTTCCCCAGTGTTTGCAGCTGAGAACTCCAGGTTCTGTTCAACACAATCAATTTAATTGGCACTAGCTTCAATGACAAATTATGCTGGTTTACACTCTGGGGTAGTTTCAGCTTCAGATGCTGAGAAGAAGAGGGGATACACCTTTCGGTCGCAGCTTAAAGAGGTTGACTGTATTGAAAAAGGAGCCCTTTTAATTCATCACTGTCAGAGCAGGTGCAAAGTTTAATTCAAACTAAAAGCGTTAAACAATTAGGCTGACTTTCATCAGACAGTTGTCCCTTTTGAAAATATTGTTTTGGGAACCACATTGATCAAATGACCATTGCAAAAATCAGTGCCTCATGTTTACTGCTTTTGCTCTGCATCTTTTAGATTCAAAAGTGGGACAAGCTGTTGCCATTTCCCAACAGTTTGAGCTGTCATACAACCTGCAACACCGAACAGGCTTCAACTGTCTCTTTTGCAAATAAACAGAAATAATGTGGTTTTATTAGTTGTGTTATATTAATCCACAATATTATGCAGAGATATGTAGTCTACCACCAGGTATTATCCCTTTTATAGAAAACAAGTCACAATTTCACACATGAGTATAGTATAATTCCAATAGATCAAATTATAATTCTTAGACTTTTTCTAATTGTAGGATTCTTTGATGAAAAGCAAATAGTAATAAATAAACCTGGTATAACAGAGCACAATTCCTTATAGGCGCATCAGAAAAATATGACAGCTGTATTTGACTTTAACCATTTGATAAATTATTGGTCATTAAAAAAAATTCTAACATAAACAAATAACAGGATTACCGTTTTTGTATTGTAATGGGGCTAAGACTTCACACTATATTTGAATGAAACATATATATATTATCATGGCTAATTCTTTAAAATTTTTAAAAACTGGACAATGACTTTTTAAAAGGGCTGAAGCCATGTCTGGCTGTGACCTTCGAACAATAGGACCTAATCTGGCGGTATCGAAGAAATTTGCACCTCGTTATCTCTGAAGAGACACTAATGACCCCTGTGGCCTGCAGAGACCAAATTCAAAGGGCATTATACAAAGGCTGTCTACATTTCATAAACCAGGCCTGGCCACCGGAGTCTACTAGTCTGCTAGGACAAAGGCCCAGAACATTCCTATCAAATTCTTAATGGTTGGAACATTAACAATCTCAGGAACCCAGACCAGAAAATATATACCCTCTGTCAAAGCCAAAGTGGAGAGGTGGGAGTCATGTGACATGAAACCACCACCACCCCCCCAGCTGGGAGAACCAATTATACTACCTTGCTGTGCTGCAAATCAGTCTGTCATCTTCTGTCTACCAAGCAGCAGCACAGAAAAAGAGCTCTGTCCAGGTTTGAATGCCTGGTCCCCTCTACACTGTCTCTACTGGAACATCTGACCTTTTGTGCCATCACCTACAAGACTAATTCATCTCTGCGAGCCTATCTCATTGTGAAAGTTAGTTCTATCAGAAAAATGAATTATTCAGCCTTAGCTCAGCCTGTTGACCTCTGTGAAGGAATACGCTACTGGACTTTAATTCTGGGCTCTGCATTCATGTGAAAACAATCATTCTTTTCTCTGTGGTCTTTGTCCTGTAAATCTTTCTTTCTCTATCCCCTCTTTCATTGTATGAGTGAAATGGAGGCTACGTTGTGACCCTTCTCTCACATTTGAGTGTGTGCTAATAAACTAACCATCTGAGTTTATCCTATCTTGAGTTTGCTGTGGGGTTATTAATAGAAGTTGGATCATACCAAAACCAAGGGGTTGAGAAATACACCACCGCTTATAAAGGGGGAAATCAAAATCAAAACACCTTTCTGTTTACGGACGGATGGCGAGAAGAGAAATCAGGTCTCTTTAAAATTAAACCCCCTCCTGTCCGTAATGATATTATGGCTCTAGTTTCTGAAATAAGAGCCACTAGACTTGAGTTTTCCCACATTTGCTTAGATTTTCAATGATGGAATGCATAAAATGAGTCCAATTACAAGAGCACAGACATTCGATCATGGTCCTTGCCACACATTCACATGTACATTGTCTACATAATTACAATTTCACATTTCAATGATGTTCATCGCATGTGAAAGATGCCCTGATATACCCAACAAAGCAAAGAGAAAAGTGAATGTCAAGCAGGAAAGAAAAGGGAAAAAAAGGGAAGGAATTGGGGTGAAACTGAAAGCAAAGTCAAATGGGAGGTTTTTTGGACTTTGATTACATTCTCCCACAATATAAATATACAAACCTTGTTTAATTGATTTAAATAATACATATTCCTCCAATCTTTTTCCAATGGCTCAAGAAGTCCTTTCTTTCTATTCTAATCTAAATGTTTAACTTGTCCCTCCTGAACAGTCACAGACCTGTAGCCGAAAGCAATTGGCTCACTCGGTCCAAAGTCTATTTCAAAGGTGCAGCTTCCTGGATTTCTATTGCATGACCACTCCTTCGTGAACATTAGCGGCTGGATTTTACGGCTCCCCCGCCGGCTCTGTGTTCGGTGCCAAAATCGGCAGTCTGTCCGCCATTTCGAAAAACAGAATTTACGGGCAACTGAGCTTGTTAGCAAGTCAATTGATCCAGATATTATGATGTCCATGCCACAAATACGGTTGGTGTGGGCAGGCAGGAGGGAGTGAGCAGGACATACTTTTAGTAGCCCTTTAAAAAGCGGGAAGAAAGGGGGCTACATCTTTTCCGGGGGTGCCCTGTGCATATTGGGGGCACCCCCTCACCCCCATTTGTCGTTTCCCACCTGGCCGCCAAAACCCCAGCCTCCCCACCCCGCTCCTCACCTCCCCCCTCCCCTTGGCTCCCTGATCCTTCCCCGTCCAAAACCCCAGACCCACCTGTCTATGGGACTAATGTTGTCTTCATCCAGGGGCCTACTTGCAGTCCCAGCCGTGTCCACTACTGAGCTCTGGAACTGCTGGGACTGCAGGTTCTGCCGGCCAATTTGATTGGCTAGCAGCTCTCGAGGGCCAGACTTCCGCCCACTGACTGGCAGATATTTGACCCTCAGCTTGTTTAGGCTGTCCCCCAGAGCGTTATTGCTGTGGGGTGACCTTTTATAAAGTTGGTCCCTTTGGGACTGACTTTAATTCCTGGGGGGTCAAGCAGTACCCTCCCTGAAAAATTCTGTCCTGGTACATAAATGACATAAGATGATCAGCCAACGTGACAACCTCATTAACTGAAATTACACAGTAAAACAAATGTCTGCCTTTCTGTGTTTAACATCCCACCCCCTCAAAAAATAACTTAAACCATTTTGAAGTTATAATTGTGAGAACAACCTGTGTTGAAACATGGCACAAACAAAGAGCAGGGTTTGCATTTTCCTTTGGAAAACTTATGGGCTTTTATACGATGTTACAGCAATCCTTTGTTATTCAGTCGGCTGCACTTGTACAGATAACTACACTCAGCAGGACCCTGCTGCATATTGTACATTCGTTTAAATCACAAATTACCATCAGTGAAAAACATCTTACATTCTGTAAGTTTCTCTAATTCTACTTAGTTTTACAAATTTTACAGATCAGGCATTTTTTAACGTTAAATGATAAAACACCGGGCTGAGTTTGGTGGAGCCTGCTGGAGTGGGCATGATGCCAGGGGCGACCGAGAGAATCAGGTAGGAGTACTCATGTCTGATTCCCGGTGTTGGGAACGGTTCCCAATTTAGCTGGTAGCAGGATGTCTATTAGGCTTATAATAAGTCACTTAAAGCCAATTATTCCTGAGCCTACTGGAATTACGCAGTGGCTCAAGGATTTAACAGGACATGTACGGGTCTCCCATGGCGCCCAAAGGCCACCCAGCAAACCCTGTCATGAGGGATGACCCTCAACCAGAGGCAGTCAGTGCCCAATCAAGAGACCTGGCATCGGGAAGGGGGAAGGTCGCTGAAAGCCATGCCTATGTCCTTGCATCTGAACCACCTCTACCCACCTTGCCAGTGAGCTTCTAGGGCTGGATTTGCCTCACTCCTGCACTTTCCTCTAACCCTTCTCCCCACCTTCTATGACCCTCACCCCGTAATCTCCATTCTGCCTTTACTAATCTTGGGGTCTCTCCGTAATCCTGGGCTACTGCTTTCACTGGCGCTGGAGTTAATGATGATCAGAGCCGGCCTCTGATTGGTTGGTAGCTCTTGCTGGGCGGGACTTCCACCACCAGGGACCTCAATCGCGGGGAAGTCTTGTTGGTGGCCAATTAACTGCCTGAAGAGCACTTGATTCCGTCAGGCCTCCCCCATGGAACTGACAGGAGTTTTCCACTAGTTCTCCGACTGATGGACGAGATCCCTATTGGCTCGACAAATCTGGGCCTTGGTGTAGATACACCCACAGTGCTGTTAGGGAGGGAGTTCCAGGATTTTGACCCAGCGACAGTGAAGGAATGGTGACATATTTCTAAGTCAGGATGGTGTGTGACTTGGAGGTGAACTTGCAGCTGGTGATGTTCCCATGTATCTGCTGCCCTTGTCCTTCTAGGTGGTAAAGGTTGTGGGTTTGGAAGGTGCTGTTGAAGGAGGCTTGGTGTGTTGCTGCAGTGCATCTTGTAGATGGTACTTACTGCTGCCACTGTGCATCTGTGGTGGAGGGAGTGAACCTTTAAGGTGGTGGATGGGGTGCCAATCAAGTGGGTTGCTTTGTTCTGGATGGCGTCGAGCTCCTTGAGTGTTGTTGGAGCTGCACTCATCCAGGCAAGTGGAGAGCATTCCATCACACTCCGACTTGTGCCTTGTAGATGGTGGACAGAACCTTGGGGAATCAGGAGCTGAGTTACTTGCTGTAGGATTCCCAGCCTCTGACCTGCTATTATAGCCACAGTATTTATATTACTGGTCAAGCTCAGTTTCTCGTCAATGGTGACCACCAGGATTTTGATGGCGGGGTATTCAATGATGGAACTGCTGTTAAACATCAAGGGTAGTTGGTTGTACTCTCTCTCTCTGGAGATAGTCACTGTCTGAGGTTTGCATGGCGCAAATGTTACTTGCCACTTATCAGCCTGTTCTGCATTTGTTTCTGCATCTGGGCATGGATTACTTCAGTATCTGTTCAGCACCATTCGCGACACCTCAATGTGCAATCATCAGTGTATATCCCCACTCTGACATTAGGATGGAGGAAAGGTCACTATGTAACTGAAGGTGGTTGGGCCAAGGGCACTACCCTAAGGAACTGGTGCAGCGATGTCCTGAGACTGAATTGATTGACCTCCAACAACCACAACCATCTTCCATTGTACTTGGTGTGAAGCCACAAATCATGTCATTTTGAGAGCATGGGTGGAATTTTGTCAGTGCAGGGGAGGGGAGCTGGGAGGTGGGATGTGAAGTAAAATACTGGTGGATGATATTGGGAGGAAGCCCAACATGTTTACACCACAAGAGGATATTCCCAGAGGCGACCAGCCTGGCAGGTGGAGGCTGCGCTTAAAGGTGACAAAATGGTAATTAAGCTCATTAAACAAACAATTGATGGTGATGTTACCAGCCATTTACAATTTTGCAGTCGGCAGCCATTGTGAGATGTTGTGTGGCAGTGGAGGGAGGATCATAGTGAGTAAATAGCAGTAGCAGCATTCCGGGAGTTAGCCAAACTTGGCCAGCACAGCGGGGGCATTCTGACTTCTCTAACTCTTGACTCCTCTCTAACTTGTCACTTGCGTATACAGAATAAAAGGGGCGGGGTGGGGGAGGGGTAGGCGAGTGCAGCTGGGAGGCTTTGAGAAGTGAGTAGATGAATTTGCTTTGGGGTTCATTCATGCTGGCTTTGAGACTTCCTGTAAGAAAGAGCATCAGAGGAGGAGAGAGCTGCAACCACTGTGAGCAGGATTGCAGCACTCAGAAGCACACCAGGACCATGAGGCTGGAAGGTGGCAGGTATGAGGAGGGTGCTGATGGGGACGCATGCAGCATCTTGTGTGCAGGAGGTGCTACTCACCCGAGAAGTTTTACCTCAGAGGCTTAGTTTCCTGCAAATGTTGGATCAGCAGTGTCACTGAAGACTGCGCCTTTCCAGCGAGCCAACCACCGAGCTGTGCGCCATGATGGAGGAGGATCTGAATCCATTGGGAAGGGATGGGCACTCACCACTGTGGCGATGAAGGTCACTGTAGCACAGAATTTCTTCACCTCGGGATCATACCAGGAATCCACTGGGGCTATCTGTTGGATCTCCCAGTCTGTGGCTAATCATTGCATCAAGATGGTTACCAATGCCAGGTTCAAGAGGGCCAGCCAAAACATGCGGTTATGTACCAATCGGCTCAGTCAAGCTGAGAGGGCTGTAAGATTCAGGGTCATCGCTGGCTTCCTCCAGGTGCAGGGTGATACTGACTGCATGCATGTGGCCACCAAGGCTCCCACAAACCAGACAAAGCTTTAATCAACAGGAGGGTCTCCCACTTGCTCAGTGTGCAGCTGGTCTGTGACCACTGCAAATGGTTTATTCAGATCTGTGCAAGGTTCATGGGAAGCTGTCACAACGCCTACCTATTAAGACAATTCCACATTCCAGAGTTTTTCAGGCCCCATGTGCCCCTTCAAGGATGGATACTGGGTGACAAGGGCTGCCCACTGAAGACGTGGCTCCTTAGGTCTGTGTGGAACCAGAGGAGAGCTACAATGCCGGGCAGGAGACCACTCAGATGAGCGTTGAGTGGGCTATAGAGCTTCGTGGTGGTGTGCTGTGCTTTGCAAAGCCTGGCACTACAGAGGGGAGATGCTTTGAACAATGAGGACATGCAAGTACACGATGTCTCCTCTGAGAATGAGGATCTGGAGGGGCCTGTTGACCTGACGGACTATAATGGATACTCTGTGGGGCTGCCAGCTATGAAATATGGGTAAAGGATACTCTCGACACACTAATATGTTTCTCATGAGCTTCCTTCCACCCCATGAAAGCAACATTCTATTGCACCGTTGGCCTTTCTTTGGGTGTCAATACCATCTCACTTGGCCCATTATGACATCAGGTCATGGCATGGGGACCGCATTGTCCTTAAGCGGTTTGGTCCTTTCCGTCATACCCTTTGTAAGAGCGATCGAATTGTTAATGGCCCAGTAGCAGATAAATGAGCAAAAGATTCAGTTTGTGGTGCAGCAGATCAGATTTCATAAAAGGCGAATAAACATCAGGGTGACATCAAATTTCATAACATAGCTCTGTGGAACGCAAATGTAGCTAGGTGGGCTTTCCCATGTGCTTGCAGGTACTCCTAAGAGTTGCTCCCCCTGTGCTGTCAGCTGACGTGGAGGCAGGCTGTTGGCCTTGCTGCCCCATGGCTTTCAATGACAGGGACAATCACAAAATCGTAAGATCATAAGAACTAAGGGCAGGATTAAGCTATTCAGCTCATCGAGCCTGTTTTGCTATTTGAGAAGGTCATGGCTGATCTCACTGTGGCCTTAGCGCCCCTTTCCTGCCTGTTCCCCATAACCCTTGACTCCCTTGTCAATCAAAACTCTATCCAACTCAGGCTTAAATATAACTGATGACCCTGTCTCCACTGCTCACTGGAGGACAGAATTCAAAAGGCTAACGATCCTCTGAGAAAATAAATTCCTCCTCATCTCCTTCTGTAATGGGGGACCCCTTATTTTTAAACTGTGCCCCCTAGATCTAGATTCTGCCTTGTCAAGCCCCCTTAGAATCTTATGTGTTTCAATTAGGTCATCTCTCATTCTTCTAAACTCCAATGAGCATAGGCCCAATCTGCCTCATGAGCCAACCCCTTCATCCCAGGAATCAACCTAGTGAACCTTCTCTAAACTGCTTCCTATTCAAGTATATCTCCCCTTAAGTAAGGAGACCAAAACTATACACAGTACTCCAGGTGCAGCCTCACCAATGCCCTGCAAAGTTGTAGCAATACTTCCCTACTTTTATACTCCACCTTCCTTACAATAAAGGTCAATATTCCATTTGTCTTCCTAATCACTTGCTGTACCTGCATGCTAACTTTTTGTGATTCATGTAGGATGACACCCGGATCCCTCTGTATCACAACATTCTGCAGTCTCTCCATTTTAATAATATTCTGCTCTTCTATTCTTCCTGCCAAAGTGGACAACCTACATTTTCCAACATCATATTCCATCTGCCAAATGTTTGCCACTTACTTAATCTTTGTAGACTCTTTGTATCTTCCTCACAACTTGCTTTCCTACCAACTTTGTATGATCAGCAAATTTGGCTACAATAGTCTCAACTTTGTCCAATTCATTAATATAGATTGTAAATAGAGGAGGCCCCAGCACTGCTCCATGCCACGCTCCACTAGTTAGTGTGCCAATCTGAAAATGATCCATTTATCCAGACTCTCTGTTTCCTGTTAGTTAACCAATCCTCTATCCATGCTAATTTATCACCCCCAACACCATGAGCTCTTATCTTGTACAGTAACCTTTTATGTGGCATCTTACCGAATGCCTTTTAGAAATCCAAATACACTACATCTACTGGTACCCCTTTATCCTTGCTTGTTACATTCTCAAAGAACTCTAATAAATTTGTCAAACATGATTTCCCTTTCACGAAACTATGTTGACTCTGGATTCTAGCATTTTCCCAATTACATATGTTAGACTAACTGCCCCATGGTTTTCTGCTTTCTGTCTCCCTCCTTTCTTGAATAGAGATGTTAGATTTGCAGTTTGCAAATCCAGAATCTAGGGAATTTTGGAAGATTATGACAAATACATCAGCTATCTCTGCAGCAACTTCCTTTAAGACCCTAGGATGTGGGCCATCAGGTCTAGGGGACTTGTCAGCCTTTAGACCTTTTAGCTTTCCTAGTACTTCTTTGCAGTTGTTTTAAGTTCCTCCCTTCCTTTTCCCCCTGCTTTTCTACTATTCTTGGGATGCTTTTTGGTTCTTCTACTGTGAAGACAGATACAAAATACCTGTTCAAAGTCTCTGCAGTTTCGTTGTTTCCCATTATTAATTCCCCAGTCTCACCCTCTAAGGGACTAATGCTCATTTTAGCTACTCTCTTCTTCTTTATATACTTGTAGACGCCTTTACTGCCTATCTTTATATTTCTTGCTAGTTTTCTTGCGTGCTCCAATTTCTCTCTCTTTATTGGTTTTGTTAGCCATCCTTTTCTGGTTTGTAAAATTTTCCCAATCTTCTGGGCTATGACTAATTTTTGCAGCTTTGTACACCTTTTCTTTTAATTTGACCATTCCTCGGTTAGCCATGGATGGTGCCTCCTTCTCATAGTCTTTCTTTGTCAATGGAATATCTTTGTTGAGAGCTATTAATAAGTTCTTAAATGTCTGTCACTGTTTCTATCGTTTATCCTTTTAACCAATTTTCCTAGTCCACTTTAGCCAACTCTTCATACCCTTGTAATTGCCTTTATTTAACCTTAAGGCACTAGTTTCAGATCCAAATTTCTCACCCTCAAATTGGGTTATTTTATTAAATTATTACATATTATGATCACTCTCACCTGGAGGGTTATTTACTATGAGATCATTAATTAATCCTGTCTCATTACATATTACCAGGTCTAAAATAACCTGTTCCCTGGTTGGTTCCAAAATGCATTGTTCTAAGAAACTGTCCCAAATAAAGTCTATGAACTCATCCTCCAGGCTACCTTTGTTAATTTGATTGTCCAATCTATTTGAAGATTAAAGTCTCCCAGGATTATGGCAATGCCTTTCTTACAAATTTTTATTATTTCTTGATTTATACTCTGTCCTGCAGTTTAGCTCCTGTCATGCGGCCTATAAATTACTCCCAGCAGTGACTTCATTCTTTTTCTTTTTCTTATTTGCACCTATACTGATTCTACATTTTGATCCTTTGAACCAAGATCATTTCTCACTACAGTACAGATCTCATCCATTAACAGAGTCACCCCACCTCCTTTCCTTTTCTTCTTATCTTTCGAAAATGCCAAATATCCTTGAATATTCAGGTCCCAGCCGTAGTCACTTCGCAACCACGGGTTGAATTTTCACTCTTGAGTTGGGAGAGCAGAATTGGGAAAATTCCTGACTCAGCTGACCCACTCAGGAGAAAGTGTCCCAATTTTTCAGATCTTCATTCTGCGGGGAGGGGAGGCTGACAGGAAAGGGTTCGGAGGTAGCCATAAGTGCTGCCAGGTACTGAGGCAGGCTGGTCAAAAGGCCCACTTAGTGCTCTGGGAGCTTGTCCCAGTTATAATAAAAACAATGAAAAAAAACCAGCACTCTGGCTCTCATCCTTCGCTACCCACTCACCCCCCATACACTCCCCATGCCCCATCCATGCCAACTCATGACACTGCATGCCCTGTACCCACCCTGATGGCTCATTAATCCTTCCATGCCAACCTATGCCCCTCTACCCAGCACCCATGGCCCCTCATATCCTCCATGCCAACCTATGCCTCTCTACTCACCCCCAAGGCCCCTTATACCCTCCATGCCAACCTATGCATCGCCTCTGTGCCTGAGCAAGATTGGAAGATTATGGCCTGGTGCCTCCCCAATTTCCATCCTTAGCTCTCTCAGTATCCTTGGACGCATCTGATCCATCTTGGTGACTTATCAACATTAAGTGCAGTCAGCCTTCCCAATACATACAACATATTTAACAGATTACCGCTGAGGTACTAATCATTGAAAAATACTCACGTTCTTAAATACATTGTTGGTTCATATTCAGATATTTATTTTCAGCTTTAAAGGGTGAATCACCAGTGAGACAGATCATTCAAGGTTATCCTTATCTGTAAGATTACTAAAGAACTATTAACTTTCTCTTTTCATTGTGTCTCAGGATCTAAACTAAATTACACCCTTCATTGCACAATATCCTATACCAAAGAGCCATGAAAACCCAAGAGCAAGGGCTAGTGGGAGACTGCTCAGTGTTCTAGAATAAGTAAAGTGGTAATAAATTAATACTGTGATATGGATTGTGAAGGCCAAGAGAACAGTAAACCAATAACATAGTCTGCCAGGTCACTGTACTTTGCCCGAGGACTACAGAATCAATAAAAGGTCAATAATTCTTTATTACAGGGCCATTCAATGGAAAATTATTTTTAAATTAATATATTTTACAAACCTGAATTTGCAATATAAGATCTGTTGAAGATACAGCAGCTGGTTTCTTGAGCTGAATTTGACATGAGAAAATAAACATATTAATGTGTCTTGCCAGCTGTTTGTATGAACAGTGCCAATTGAAGGAATGCCTTACATCTACTAGATGTCTTAAGGCATAGCTCGACTCCTTATTCTCTTTTCAATGCATAGGCACTGACTACCCTTCAGTCCATCACCCATGTGGTCATTCTTTATCTGTGAGATTATGCAATGAAGCCTAAAGGCCTCCTTTGATTGGGTATGTTTCTGGCAGAGTGTGCATTCCACTCAATATTGAGCTGTGCCCCTGGTCCTGTCATCCCCCCCACAACAGCTGAGCTTCCAGATGTGGGATCATTTAAATATAAGAAGTGCGCTCCCCAGACCCTGACCTGATTATCTTTGTTCAAGGGGCCAGGAGGCCCTCCAGCGAACTACTCAGAAGGTAGTGGAAACAGATATATGGCTATTGTAGTAAACTCCAACAATCTGGTGTTGAGGACTTGGATGAGGTGCTGCATGGGTGGTCAAGGTCAGTGACTGCTTTTTTACATGACAAGTCCTATGTCTGCACCACTAGCCTCACGCACTTCTCCAATCATCACACCCCCTTCTCCGTCACCAGCAGTCTATGGCAACCACAACTCAAACCTCACATGCAAATACTTAATATCACCTTCATCCAAACACAGTTCAAAGCTGCACACTCACATCACAACTATGGCAGGTTCATTACTCAAACACATTGGGCGGAATTTTCCATGCCCGCTGGCATTCACATCACAACTATGGCAGGTTCATTACTCAAACACATTGGGCGGAATTTTCCATGCCCGCTGGCATTGGCCGTGCTCAGCATCGTGACCGGACAATATGGCAAGAATGCCAGAAATCAGTTTCACGACATTGTAAAACCAGTTTGCCATCGTCTGCTCAGCCCGTTGATGATGGACCGCGTTTCCCGCCAATGGATATCGGGAACCTCATTGTAACACATCTGCATGTCATTATAAGGCCAGCCCCCCTACCCCCCGCTAGATTGTCCGCCCCGCCCACGTGTTTCACTACAGCATATATAAGGCGTGCACTTGGCGGGCTGCACTTTGAATGGAACTCGGAGGTACAGTAACATTTACAGCGAGAGGGTGTGAGAGAAACAGCGTTGTCATTTACAGCAAGAGGATGTGAGAGAAACAGTGGGGCCATTTACAGCGAGAGAGTGTGAGAGGAGCGGGGTCTTTAACAGTGAGGGAGTGAGAAAAGAGTATGAGACCATTAAAGAGAGCGAGAAGGAAAACAGCACGGAGAGCAGCTGATTGGTGAGTAGGATTGGTGAGTATTTCTAGACTTTAAAGTAAAAGTAAGGTCTTTAGTTTGTGTTTAGATCTCTAATCTTTTATTCCCTTTTTCTTAAAGATAGCTTGTTAAGTATAAGATCAATACTGGTGGGTATAAAAATGTAATGATGATAAAGTGTAGAGAGTGGGGATACTAGAGTAATTAATTAATAGATTGAATAAAATACAATAGTGATGGCAGGATGGGTGATGTGTTGCTGCTGCAGCATGTGGTAGCTGCTGGACACCAAGGTGATCCAAAGCGAACACATCTGTAGTAAGGGTTTGCAGCTTGAGGAACTTTGTATCCGAGTTAAGGAGCTGGAGTCTGAGCTGCAGACATTGCGCCACATCAGGGAGGGGGAAAGTTACCTGGACACTTTGCTTCAGGAGGTGGTCACACCTCTCAGATTAGGTAATTCAAATTTGGTCTGTGATCAGGGACAGGAGGGTGTGACTGCAGGTTTGGGGACGTAGGGGGTATCATTCAAGGAACTGTGACCCCTGCAACTGTCCAACAGTTACAAGGTTCTTGCAAGCCCTGTGGATGAGAGCGTGGACTGCAGGGAAGATGAGCGAACTGACCATGGCACTGTGTTACAGGGAGCCATTCAAGTCAGGGGAGGAAATGGGACCATAGTAGTGATAGGGGACAGTATAATCAGGGAGATAGATACTGTTCTCTGCAGCCGTAAGTGTGAGTCCCAAAGGCTATGTTCCCTGCCCGGTGCCAGGGTTAAGGACATCTCCTCAGGGCTGGAGAGGAACTTGGAGTGGGAGGGGAAGGATCCAGTTGTTGTCGTCCACGTTGGTACCAACGACATTGATAGGACTAGAAAGGAAGTTCTGCTGAAAGAATTTGAACAGTTAGGAGCTAAATTAAAAAAGCAGAACCTCCAAGGTAATAATCCCGGGATTGCTACCTGAGCCACGGGCAAACTGGCATAGGGTAAATAAAGTCAAGGAGTTAAATGCGTGGCTCAGAGATTGCTGTGGGAAGAATGGGTTTCAGTTCATGGGGTACTGGCACCAGTACTGGGGTAGAGGGAGCTGTTTTGGTGGGACAGGCTTCACTTGCACCGTGCTGGGACCAGTGTTGTGGTGAACCAAATAACTAGGGCTGTAGAGAGGGCTTTAAACTAAATAGAGGGGGGAGCGTTCTGGAGAGGGGATATGTAGGTTTACAAAGTAAAAGGGTATGGCAGCCTTGCAGGGCAGCTATTGAGGTAATGATACCCAGAGAGTGACAGGAAGGGACAGAGAATACAAATGTAAAAAAACAACAGCAAATAGGGTCAAAGGGGGAAAAAATGGTAAAAAAGCAAAATTAACGGCTCTTTACTTAAATGCGTGTAGTATTGAAACAAAATAAATGAATTAATGGCACAAATAGAGGTTAATGGGTATGATCTTATAGCCATTACGGAGACGTGGTTACAAGGAGATCAAAGCTGGGAACTAAATATTCAGGGGTATGTGACTTTTTGAAAGGATAGGCAGGAAGGGTGGTGGGGTAGCTTTGTTAATACGAGATGGAATAAGTACAATAGCAAGAAAGGATCTTGGATCGGAAGATGTAGAATCCATATGGGTGGAGGTAAGAAATAACAAGGGGAAGAAGACACTGGTGGGAGTCGTCTATAGGCCTCCTGACAGTTGCTATACTGTAGGACAGAGAATAAATCAGGAGATGAGAGCATGTAAAAAAGGCAGTACGTTAATCATGGGTGACTTTAATCTTCATGTAGATTGGGAAAATCAAATTGGCAGAGGTAGACACGAGCAAGAATTCATAGAATGTATTTGAGACAGTTTCTTAGAACAATATGTTATGAATCCAACCAGGGATCAGGCTATTTTTGATCTGGTATTGTGTAATGAGGCAGGTTTAATAAATGATCACAGAGTAAAGGATCCACAGGGAACAGTGACCATAACATGGTAGATAGCATTCAGTTTGAGAGTGAAAAGCCTGGGTTGGAAACAACTGCGCTAAACTTAAATAAGAGTAATTACAATGGAATGAGGGCAGAGTTGGCTGGAGTGGACTGGGAAAGCAATTTAGCAGAAAAGACAGTTGATGAACAATGGCAGATGTTTAAGAAAATAGTTCATGACTCTCAACAAAGATATATCCCAGTGAGGAAGAAGGATTCAAGGAAGGGGATAAACCAACCACGTTTAACCAAGCAAGTTAAGGACAGTATCAAATTGAAAGAAAAAACACAAAATGTGGCAAAGATTAGTGGTAAACCAGAGGATTGAGAAAGTTTTAAAAACCAACAAAAGATGACCAAAAAAAATAAAGAGGGAGAAAATAAACTTTTGACAAAAACTAGCAAGTAACATAAAAACAAGCTTCTTTAAATATATAAAAAGGAAGACAGAGGCCAAAGTGAACATAGGCCCTTAGAGAATGAGGCTGGGGAAATAATAATGGGGAAGCAGGAAATGGCAGAGCAGTTGAATAAATACTTTGCTTCAGTCTTCATGGTGAAAGATACTAATAGAATCCCAAAAATACTAAATAACCAAGGGGGAAAAGGGGTGGCAGGGGAGGAAATAAATACAATAACTATCACTAGAGAAAAAATACAAGGGTAACTAATGGGGAAAAGGCCGATAAGTGGCCTGGATCTGATGGGTTGCATCCCCGATATGAAATAGAGTAGCTACTGAGATAACGGATGCACTGGTAGTAATCTTCCAAGAATCCTTAGATTCTGGAAAAGTCCCAGAGGATGGGAGAATGGCCAATGTAACACCCTTATTCAAAAAGGGAGGGAGACAAAAACAGGTAACTATAGGCCAGTTAGCTTAACACCTGTTATTGGGAAAATGTTGGAGTCTATTATAAAGGATATAATAGCAGAGCATTTAGAAATACATAATCTACTCAAGCAGAGTCAGCATGGCTTCATGAAGGGGAAATCATGTCTGACAAATTTATCAGAATTATTTGAGGAGGTAACAAGCTGGATAGATAAAGGGGAACCAGTAGATGTAACATATTTGGATTTCCAAAATGTGTTTGAAAAGGTACCGCACATAAGGCTACTTAATAAGATAAGAGCCCATGATGTTGGGGATAGCATATTAGCATGGATAGAGGATTGGCTAAGTAATAGAAGGCAGAGAGTTGGGTTAAGGAGGGGGTATTTTCAGGATGGCTACCTGTAACTAGTGGAGTGCCACAGAGATCAGTGATGGGGCCTCAATTATATATAATATATATTAATGACTTATATGAGGGAAGTGAATGTACCATTGCCAAGTTTGCATGTGACACAAAAATAGGTGGGAAGGCAAGTGGTGAGGATGACACAAGGAGTCTACAGAGGGATATGGACAGGTCAAGTGAGTCGGCAAAAACTTGGCAGATGGAATATAATGTGGGAAAATGTGAGGTTATACACTTTGGCAGGAAGAATGGAGGAGCTGAATATTATCTAAATGGAGAAAGACTGTGGAAGGCTGCAGCACAGAGGGATTTGGAAGTCCTTGTGCATGAATCCCAAAAAGCTAACACACAAGTTCAACAGGTAATAGAGAAAGCAAATGGAATGTTGGCCTTTATTTCAAAGGGAGTAGAGTCTAAAAATAGGGAAGTCTTGCTAAAACTATACAAGGCGCTAGTTAGACCGCACCTAGAATACTGTGAACAATTTTGGCCCCCTTACCTAAGGAAACATGTACTGGCATTGGAGGCAGTCCAGAGAAGGTTCACTAGGTTGATCCCAGGTATGGGGGGATTTTTTATGAGGAGAGGTTGAATTGGTTGGGCCTGTATTCATTGGGGTTTAGAAGAATGAGAGGCGACCTTATTGAAATATATAAGATTTTTAGGGGGCTTGACAGGATAAATGCTGAGAGGTTGTTTCCCCTTGTGGGAGAGTCTAGGACCAGAGGGCATAATCTTAGAGTAAGGGGGCGCCAATTAAAACAGAGATGAGGAGGAATTTCTTCTCTCAGAAGGTAGTCAATCTGTGGAATTCTTTACCACAAAGGCCTGTAGAAGCTGGGTTGTTAATTATATTCAAGTCTGAGATAGACAGATTTTTAATCAGTAAGGGAATCAAGGGTTATGGGGAAAAGGCAGGAAAGTGGAATTGAGGATTATCAGATCAGCCATGACCTCATTGAATGGCGGAGCAGGCTCGATGGGCCGAATGGCCTACTTCTGTTCCTATGTCTTATGGGCTTACGGTAACGTTGCGCAGTGCTCGCCCGGGTTGGCTGTTGGACTTAAGATTGAGGTGCGTTGGAGGGGAGGGGGGGAAAAGGCTGCCCGGCAATTGAAGTGACTTGGGGGTGGGGGCAAGGATTGCCCTACGGTTGAGGCGACTTGTGGGGAGCAAGGGTTGCCCTGTGGTTGATGGTAGTGCACAAGCATGTGTGGGATGTGGGGGAGGGAAGTGGCCACACCTGAGGGAAAGTGACGATTCCTCTGCAGCTGACACAGTTCAGACCTAGCCACGTTGATATGTGTGGAGTCAGGTCTCTAGCTTCTCTGCCCAGTCAAACAACACATAGTCATGAAAGCGCCACCAAGTGCTCCAGATCTTCTCACCCCTCAGGCACAGACTGCAAATTAATGAACGTTTTAGTGGACTGCAGAACAGTTGGATGACTGAGTAAGTTGTACAATCTCCTTGCGAAAGCTGGCCATGGAGCAGTCACTGGTGGAGGTGCTCACAGCCCCTTGCAATGTCATCATTCCGGTTTGGACTAGCCTCCTCAATGGTTCAAGCTAACAGTGTAGCCTTGCAGTGCGGGTTAGGAGAATGCCTGCGCCTGAGCTGAGAGCACAGCATGCAGTCCAATGGGCAAAGCTGCCGCCAAACGGTCAGGTGGAATGGGGTGAAGTTGGGTGGGGTTTTGGGCAGCCATGCAGCGCACTAATCTCAGGCCATCCAAGTGGTGGCCAGCACTCTCCAGCATGCGTTAAGGGGCCTTCAGACTTAACGAAGAGAGGATCTTAGCATAGCCAAGCTAACCCACAGGTTCATCCTGCACAGGAGTACATCAGGGTCATGGAGCCTGGTGAATTAGCTGTATGCCTCGTGGCGTACAGACAGCAAAGACGACAGAGAAGACAGCAATGAAGGTGCCTGTCTTCGCAGAGGGAGGAGCAGCACCCTCAGGAAGAAGGGGCGGCTAGGGCTCCTGCACATGCCGCTGAAGAGCCACAGCGAGCCGTCGCTGGTTAGCGCTTAGCTAGACCCAGGGTCTATAGATGCCGCCTTTCATTCCTGCAGATGACTGAGAACCAATGTCGCCAAAGACTGTGCATGTCTAAGGAACTGGTCGGTCACATCTGCCAGCTACTGCAGGATTTGGTGCCACGGGAACATGGAGGGAATCCATTGCCAGTGGCCATGAAAGTGATAGCAGTGGTCAATTTATATGCCAGTGGCTCCTTTTGGGAATCCACAGGTGTCCTCTGTGGGACCTCACAAGCCTCCACCCACAAATGTATCCATGAAGATGCCATCTTCATGAGGGCACACAACTTTATGCATTTCGCCAGGGACCAGGAGAGCGAGGATGCAAGAGTGATTGGATTTGCCCAGATCTCTGGTTTCCCACAGGTGCAGGGTTCAATCAACTGCACTCATTTGGTGCTCAGATCTCCATGGCAACACGCGGTCAACTATGTCAACTGCAAGGGATTCTCTTCACTGAATTTGCAGCTGGTATGCGGCCACCACAAACGCATTCTGCAGGTTTATGTATGGTTTCAAGGGATTGTCCTACATTCTCAGTCGGTCACAGCTCCCTGGAGTCTTCCAGGGTCCACAGAGGCTGCAGGGATGGCTTCTCAGGCCAAGGGCTACCCGCAGAGGCCGTGGCTGATGACACCTGTACAGTAGCCTCATACCTCAGCAGAGCAAAGAAATAATGAGGCTCATGCTGCAACTTGCAACTTGGGGGAGCAAACCATCGGGATGCTGAAAATGAGGTTCCGGTGCCTGGACTGGTTTGGTGGAGCCTGGGAATATAGTTCACAGAGGGTGTCATGCATCGTCATCACCTGCTCCGCCCTTTACAACCTGGCACTACAACGGAGAGAAGAGCTGGCTGAGGAGATGGAGGAGCTGCAAGTCTCCTCTGATGAGTAGGACATCAATGGTGATGAAGGTGACGATGTCCTTGAAGGCGACGATGACGGCGATGAGGCCCGCACATTGGCCAGATGAGGCAGGTGCGCTCGGGAGGCCCTCATAGCTGCCATGTTTGTGGAGGATCATGATGACATGCAGTGAGGAGACACATACTGTGGGCGTTTGACTCCAGTCTGGCTTATGGCAGCACACATACCCTCTGTGATAATGCTCCTGTCATGGAGACACAGTGGAGGCCCTAAAAGTTGCTCGTTTGCAGGAGGATGATGACGACATGCAGTGAGGATACTCCATAGATCTTCACATAGCCTCTGAGAATATCTGACTCCTGTCTGGCCGAGGGCAGCTCACTTGCGCTCTGTGATCAGGGTCATATCACGGAGATGTGGCCATGAAACTTTAAAATCAATAATAATTTAAAAACAAAATCAGGCATCAATAATGTGTCCAGGGAGTGTGAGGCCGGACCATCACTTTGGTCTGAAGGCTGCACAGAGCACAGGGAAGCGGCCCTGGACTGAGACACCTGCCTTTATCTTGTGCAGAAAGATTTCACATCTAAGTGACACTAACACTGCTCATCAGAACAAGGAGCCAGAGGCAGGGAGACATTGTTGAGAGTTTATTTACAATAGTGAACATTATGCACAAGTGGTTAACACCCATGCCCAGGATGTGCAACTACATCTTCTAAACCTTCATAACCCAATTGCCGTGTCTTGGTGCTCCCGGACATCCACAGCAGAGGTGGGGGCAGCCTGCTGACTGCCAAGCCCTGTCTGTGATGACCTTGGTGGGCGTCATCTGGAGGGCCAAGACCTGGAGGGCCCTGGGCTGTTATCGGGGTCCTGCTGGAGAGATAAGTAGTGCATGGCAGTGGCCTGTGAAAGAGGACACATCACTCACAGCATGGTTGACTGGTGGATGTTGCACTGCTGGATCCTCACTTGGTAGAGCACTGTCAACCTCATCATCAGCACAGGACTGGTCCAGATCCTCGCTGGCCAGCTGGATGGCTCTGTTTTCAAAGTCCATGAGGACCCTGATTTCAAGCATTCCTCCACCTGTCTGCAACCTCTCCCTCTTGTTGTGTGCCAGCTTGTCTTGCATAAATAGAGATGGAGAGAGTGTGAACAGGATGCCTGCCAGGCCAGATCATAAGTATGCCTGGCCTGTGTGGGTGGTGAGTGGACCGGATGTGGACAATGAAGGTGTGTGTGTGAGAATGAATGGTGATGCCCCTTGAACTGGCAGTGAGTGAGGGTCCTGTGGATGTGTGACAGGGTTGTGAGTGTGTGAGTTGAGAGTGATGAGAAGAGTGACTAACCCTGGTGGAATGGAGGAGATCATTCATCCTCTTTCTCATTGGGTGGGTGTCCTCTTTTGCAGGACGTTGGCACTGATCACTGCTGCCACTGCCTCCCAAGCCGGATTGGTGATGTTGCTGCCCATCCTGCAGCGAGAGTGGGGGTAGAGGACATCACAGTGAGCCTCCACGGCATCCAAAAGGAGCTTGAAGGACATGTCACTACACCTGGGGCTGCAGTCTTTTTGCCTCTCGGGGCTATCCTGTCTTCTGTGTGACAGTCATGGCTGGAAGTACTGAGAGGTGTGTGCACGGCTGCACTTTAAATATGGCGCCCAGCGTGATGAAGCGGCGATGGTATGGTGGGCGAATGAGAGCCCGATGACCATGGAAACGGCATGTTTCTCAGGAATGCATAATTAATGCGGTGGGTTTGGGACGATACGGCGTGAGAAGCCACCATTGTGGCCAGTGGGCAAAACATCATTTTCCCCACCTGCTACCGCACTTAGTGTACATCTGGGATGATTCCATTCATTTTACCACACTCACTGACACACTTTCCTTTCTCTTGGAGCTCAAAGTCCATGTTAAATGGCAGCAGCAGCAGCAGCAAACTAACTGGGGGCATGTGCTAACCCAATGAAGGAAATGGTGCTGGATTTAATAGAGGCTGTCACTGAGACTGTGCAAACAACATCACTGAAGCCATCAAGGATAATGGTATGCTTCTGCCTTTTACACTTTCTCAAATCCCACTTCTCCCCATCTCTGATTCTGGAATGAATTGCAGGCTACAGATGGTACAACCAAGCACTTCTTCCTTTTCACACAACTCTCCGTCACCCCAACCTACCTGTTGTGCATTTATGCTTTCAGGTACCCAAGACCTGTCACTTGCCGGCCAGTGTTGCCTGAGTAAGATGGCCCCGGAGAAGGGCATACTTTGCTTCACCTGACACTCGCAGCCACCAGCTGGTACTGGCACTGTGTGAATCTTAGAGGGTAGTATTGAAGAGGTGGGTTGCTGGGCATGAGTAGGCTGCAGCCAGGCCAAAGAATAGCTCAAGTGCCATCTCACTGGAAGGCAAGCTTGCAGACAAGTTCTGCTGCAGAGGACTTTGTTGGGGTAGCATACAGGAAGAAGCTGATGGGCATGCACACAGAAATGCTTGGTGCAATGGCAGGCCTGCCAGTGAGCCTATTGTTGCTGCCATGGAACATGGTGAAGTCTGGCTCCAACTTGGCACAGGACTTCACACAGAGCTTGGAGCCCATTTTCTTTCCAGTGTGGAAGTGGTGGCCAACTCCATGAGAAAGCGTGCAGACCCAACCATGATGCAGCATCTAATAGTTGATATCTCAGCTTCCATTGCAGCACAAGTAGAAGCCACGCAAGGTCTGAGTCATGGTGGAAGGTCAGACTGAAGTTACAAGATCTCTAGTTGTTGTCATGCAAGCTCAGTTTAACACCATGTAGAATCGGACTGCTGTTATCAGACCGATACTCAAAGGGATATGGCGGCTCTTGCAGCCATTCAGCTTTCTGTGCTCCAGCAGGGTACTAGGATTATTGAGTCTCCTCCACTCTGGGGGACCAACAGAGGCTTTGTGGTGCCACGGACCTGCTGTGCTCTCTCAGAATGATGTCATTCATCATTCATGCTCCGACCATTGCCAGTTCAACAATTATCCTATTGATGTCTGTCAGCCAGCCAGCACAAACTGCTGCTGTCCATGCTGTGGTGGTGCAGTCTGAAGCTGGGCATTCAAGGCCCAGTGCTGCTTGGGGACATCCTGTAAGGCTATCTCCAGTCTAACCAGTGGAAGTCAGCCACCTTCCACTAGTCATTTTGCAGCCTCTGAGTATCACTGCATAGAGCACTAGACCAGTGAAAGGCACTCACAGGCCAATCCCTAAGGGAAAGGACAAGGGTGATTAGTTGAGTACTATACATATTGTTGTTGGATTAAGTTGTTATAGAATGGTTTTTATGTGTTTTTTTTGTGGTGACTTTTACTTCAGGGCTGTGGTCAAGATGCTATGATGAGGCATAGCAGGTTGATTTTAAAGTGAGGAGTTGTTGAATAGTGGGGGTCTGGGGATTGATTCAGGGGAATGAGAATGTGATGATAAACTCAGTCTGTCCAGATTGTGGATGCATCAGCAGCCTTCTCTCTTCCTCCTCCTCCTTTTCCTCACCTTCATCCTCTTCCTCCGGTGGTCACTGTAGCCCTGATGACAAGAGCTGGACTCTGATGATGGCCAGGATCCAGAGGACGCACCATGAATTGGGAGACCCACTCTGGTGGGTACTGGAGGTCTCCTCCCAAAAGTTCTGGGCAGTGGAACCATCGCTTCAGCACTCCAATGGTCTTCTTAATGATGTTCCTCGTGGCAACATGGTTCTCATTATTTTGGTGCTGGTCACGTGTGGTGGGTTGCGGAGCGGAGTCATTAGCCATGTGTACATCATACAGCCCTTATCAGCAAGCAGCCACTCTCTGGCTACACATGGTGGGTTGAAGATGGCTGGAATTATGGAATGGTGCTGGAGGGAAGCATCATACGAGCTGCCAGGATAGTGGCCATTGGCCAACATAATGTGCTGGGCATGGGTGCACACCAACTGCACATTGACTGATTGATTTCTTTTACAGTTTGGGTACACCTCCCCATTGAGATGTGGTGCCTGCAAGGCTTCACATGTGCAGCCAATGGCACCGTGCATCATGGGGAAGCCCACTATCCTGGCAAAGCCACATGTCCACTACTCCTGCTTCTCTCTGTTTAGACAGAAGACAACAGGCCAGAACTTCCAAGGAGTGGCAGTCAGTCAGATTGCCACTCTGCTCCTTTTTACTTACCCAGGTTGGGAGCTGTACATTTCTCTCCAGCTCTTTCAGCTTGGCCTGTTGAGAAATGTGCATAGTATCTGGTTCCCAAGGCCTTCAAGTGCAGGGCAGCAACATTGGGGGAAGTGAAGCTACACCCACTTTTTACGGCACTAGCTGCCATAAACCAGGTAAGTTTAAAGGTATCTGTGTTTAAATGCAATTAATTGTGAGGATATGCTTTTTAAAAATACAGCTTCTAATTTTAACTTTTTGGCTGGACTTAAAAAAAAATCACTCTTCAGACAATGGAAAATTGCCCAGACTGCGGTAATCCATTCAATCTCGCACTTCACAAAGTGAGATGACAAAAATAGACACCTGACTTCCAGTGAAGATTTATCAGTGTCCCAACACCAAGGTTTCTTGCTTGGTTTAGCTCAGTTTCAAACAGCTTTTGTCTGCTGGACTTCTGAGCATTCACTAGATGCTTTTCTTCAGCTGGTATCTCTCCCTAAAACCGCAATCTAAATTCACTATTACTTCAATTTCAGAGTAAATGCATGGGTTTCCTAAACTCAGCTCCCCTGCAGACATTCAGGGTTTCTCATTAGAGAGATTAGGCCTTCTCCCTGCACTATCTGTGGAAACACACTAACTGACTGCCCTGTTGTTTTTCCCTGTCTCTCTGTGTCTCTCTGGACCCCTGTCACTAGGCAACAGCACAGTTTTTTCTACTTTTTTTTTAACTGCACTAAACTGCTAACCCATCTCTTTACTTCAAGAGTTGAAAAACCTCAGTAAAAATGTGAGAATACAAACAGGGCCCCAGGCTTCCTGGCACCCAGCTCACAAAAACCTCTAAATGAAACTAAAACCAGGGCCTGAATTTTTCTCTTGTTGGGCATACTAATTAATGGCCAGCCAGTGTGAAAAGCGCCCTGAGAAAGGCTGAGCACTGCCGGTGGGGACGAGAAGAGGGTGGGCGCTGATGTCACCGCGGGTGCTGGTGAGCGCTTCCTCTGAGCTCCCTGAAGGCAGACAGATGCCTCAGGGAGCTGCAGACCTCCACAGAATAAACAAAACAACAAAAAATACTGCAAAATATGTCCATGCAGCACATTCAAGCACCCGAAAGCATACCTCATAAAAAACCTGTCCCCGGATATCTCTTTTTATTTTATTTCCCCACGGAGATTTCGTCCCGCACTGGATTGAGATTTGAGCAAAATTGTAAAGGCCGCCTGGCTAACTGGCCCGTCCTCCAACCGTAAAAGTGGGCGGGCCACGAAAAATCGCTTTCAATTGCCTCCTTAATGGGCTTAATCACCTGCTTAATTGTCGGTGGGCACGCTTCCGACTGCTGCGCTCGCCCATATTGAGATATTGCGCGAGTGTGCGCTGACGTTGGCTCACCCGATGTCATCTCGCGCTATTTCACGGCCAGATGGGTTGAGTGCGAGCCCGCCTGTGGGACGTAAAATTCTGGCCTAGATTTCACCTTTCTTAACACCCAAGGAAAAAAAATATAAATTAAACTTAAAGCTATACATTGTTCCTTACATTAGGGAGGTGGCCAATTGAGAGGCCTCCTCCATGTTTGACATCCAATTAAAGGTGATGGGTGATTGGTGCCAGACTTCATCATGTTCCATGGCAGCAACAATAGGCTCACTGGCAGGTCTGCCGTTGAACCAAGCGTTTCTGTGTGCATACCCATCAGCTTCTTCCTGTATGCTACCCCAACAAAGTCCTCTGCAGCAGATCTTGTCTGCAAGCTTGCCTTCCAGTGAGCTGGCACTTGAGCTATTCTCTCCCCCTGGTCTGGCTGCAGCCCACTCATGCCCAGTGACTCACCACATGCAGATCCCTCTTCAATACTACCCTCTAAGATACATGCAGTGCCAGTACCAGCTGGTGGCTGCGAGTGTCAGATGAAGCAAAATGTACCCTTCTGAGTTGGGAGGCCCAGTCAGATGGTTTGAAGCTCTGGACGGCCAGCAGTTCCACTGGAAGAGGTGGGCGCTGCTGAGGTGTGTAGGAAATCGCGAGGTCACTTCAAAATGGAGGCAATCTCTGCAACATTCTGAAAATTTAAAAGCCATTCCGGGTCACAGCTGTTGCCATCAATATGAGGAGAAACTCCTCCTCAGGATGGTTTGTGGCTGTGGCTCTGGTCCTTTCATCCCAGTGGCCCCATGCTGGGTGATTAAGAGGAGGCACCGATGGCCCCTGGCCTGTCACCATGAGGCTGCCTCCATTTACCTGCTGGCTCCAGCTTGATTGGATAGCTCATCCACTATCAGCAAGATCCTGGTGACGCCATAAACCTGCCCCCGATTGGTCCCTAAATGGACCTAACTGGTTACTCACTGCAGCTGGGTGTGTAGCTGTTGCCACGTTGACCCCACCTCTTGGATGATTGTTTGGATGGGCAACTGCTAATTTTCAAGTTTCATCCTGGTCTTGCCTTCCAACTCATTCTGCGGGGTCAGGAAGATCCCACCAATTGGGTAGGATTTTCTCCCCCTGGGGGGTGAAGTTGAATTGCGGGCGCGCACATGCACGCCCCCAATCGGCACCTCCGATTGGAGGCACGGCGCCATTTTACGTGCCAATCAAGACCCGCCCAGTGCAACGTCCGCTCAGAAGTGCTATATGCTCCCTGTGTGGGTGGGGGGGAATCCCTAAACCCGAGAGTGTGTTCTTTCGCGCATGCACAGGAAAGAGCTAAGTGCTGCCTCAGGGAGATCGGCTGTTCTGTCACAAATATTAAAAATGGAGAAAAAAAAATTCCTGACATGTCCCCTCATGTGACACTGTCACATGTGTTGGGACTTGTCCATAATTTTTAAAAAAACGTTAATAAAATTTTTTAAAACCTACATGAAACCTCATCCCACCTGTGGATGAGGTTTCATGCTTTTCCTAATTTGTGCTGGGGCTCCTGGCCTGCCCGCCAACCTTAAAATTGGACGGGCAGGTCCATTAATTAGCTAAATGTCTCTGTTGGCCATTGACAGGACAGCGGGTACACAGCTGATTTTGCTGCGCCCCCGCCTACCGGAAAATTTAAATGGGGCGCGGTGACGTCGGGAGCTCCACCCGACGTCACCGTGTGTCATTTCACATGTCGGTGAGTGGGCCCCGCCCCCTGCTCGCCGACGGGAAAATCCTGCCCATTATGTTTGTTCTCCCTTTTGGAACAGATGCCGTACTGGAGTCAAAGCCTTGACTGCAGGGGTTAGTCCTGATTACCAGCAACCATCCTGATGCATGGCTTTGAAGCATCTGGGCTGGTACGAAGGATTTTTACCTGGTTACAGCAGCATGACAGCTTCCTAAAAAGTGGGCTGTAACATGCAGAACAAGGTGATAGATGCTACACTCTACCTGATATCATTGGAATGAAACACTTTCCTATGAATGAAATTGAGTGGATTGTCATGTGGGCTAATGTCCCATCAATAGGTCCTTTTGGAACTTGCCAGTTCCTAGGTTTGGACTGCTCATTTACTTGGTTTTGCTAGTCCCACAGAGCCAGTAATAAGCTGTGATGCCTGCCTGAGCAGAGCATCAGTGACAACCTGTGAATCGTGCTATGATGCCTATAGAAATTGTTAACTTTTAAGAAGAAATTCAAACTTCCAGTTAATAGCTGAACGGACAACATGGCAAGATTTCACATTTTAAGAACTTTTATTGAGATAAAGAGACTAAACACACTATTGACTAAACACTACTTTTGTAGGCAATTTATACGTTAGACTGCAGAACAGAACTTTTGACAAAACTGAAAAACCCACTATCATGTATACATTACACTGTCTTTTAAGTTGATATTCAATTCTTGCAGAATCACTCCAAAATGATTCTTATCCCCTGAGGGTTTACTTCCAAACTTTTCCTTTCCCAGCCTAGAAACTTTTAACTTCAGAACTTTCACAGTGGGAGTTTTCTTGGAGATTTTTCCCTCCAGCTAAAGCTAGGCAAATCTTCCAGCCTTGTTTCAGCTCCTCACAGATTTGGCCTTTCCAATCCAAGAGTGAGCTCTCACCCACATTCCTGTGCAGTGAACCACAGAAACTTTTGTCCTCTAACTGCTCCCTCTCCCAGACCCTAGCAGACTGTATGGACAGAATTTTACAACATCGTTTCGGTGGGGACGGGGTCGTAAAATGCGGCGAGACATTCTAAACCTCATTGGCTTCGGCAAGAACATAAAATCCCGCTACCGTAAAGTTTCACCCTATGTGTCTGGGAGGTGACAGGGATATCTTGGAAACCCTTCCCCTCTCAAAACCCACCTCCATGGCAATGTGAATCACATGTGCTTTGTATCTAGGTAGAAATGCTGATTAACTAGCCTTGACACCCCAACTCTCTTTTATCTTGGAAGTAAATGGAAAGCTTAAAGCGCAACTGTTTACAACCCAATATTGTCAACACTTTTCTAGGGCTTCGGAGACTTACAGTCTATCCACTGTTAGCACACAGGGTGCTGCCATTGTCTCCAAGTATAATCGCCTTGTATCTTCTTGGCAGGAAAACAATCTGGGCCTTCTTTAATCTCTAACAATCAAACCACCCAGGCTTGCTATCAGGCAGACTTCAGAATAGGTAACATGGCCCCCTTCAATTTACCTTAAATTAAAGACATAGCTCCAAAACACAACAATCATATAAACCTCAGAATTGTAACAATAGTGGTGAGCTGCTGCCTGAATAATATGATAAAGTCGCTGGAGACTTTCTGGAAAGATCTAGTGGTAAAATAATTCAAGAAAGAAGTCACTTTCACTTCAATAAATAATGCTTTTCCTGTTAACATGGGCCACAGATCTTCAGCCAACAGCTGGCACAGCACTAACAGCCTCTAGCTTCTGAAGTTCCGACAAGTGGAGGATTCTAAATAGGACCTTCCAAGTCAATATATCTTGTGGAGTGGACATCGATGCTCTGCCTTACTTCAATTTCCTCCAATCTAGTCTTTTCTATTTCTCCTCCTCCTCTTCTTAATATAGGAAGAATGGTCTTCCAATTGGGAAATCTAATCCTCCAGTCCGAAAAATAATTTTCCTCAATAATGTCTACGAATGGCAAGAGAAGAAAAGGCGTCTCCGCGTTAGCTCCTGAGCAACAAACAGCAAAATAATTGTTCAGGCAGAGTTTTGCAAAGGTTTAGAAATATCAGCAGATTTGGCCTCCACAAATGCAGCAGCAATCTCAGTGACACCGCTATACAACTCATACTGCCATTTACACAGTGTTTCCTGATGTTGGACTAGGGACACTAATTGGGGGACATTAAATAAAGACTTCAGCCACATCCAGTAGTTGCCATTTACATGTGGCCAGACAGGTCCTAGACCAGCAGTGATGGCGACACAAGTGTCTTTTGGGCTGGGATCCTGGTAATAACGACATTAATGGCTTTCAAAAAAGAGCAGGAGATGATGAATATTTCAAATGTGAGTAAAATTTATACCAATTTTCCACAGGTCTATTTTTTCCTTATGGATTTAAGGAGGTGAATGGAACATGATCAAGAATGGACTGACTGTAACCTATCACCTCAGACAGAAATAAATCCATTATGATCAGGGTCAAAAACTGGACCATCTGCAAGTCAAAATGGAAAAATAAGTTCCCTGAAATATAATATTACATGTATTTAAATTATATAAAAGATTTGAGAGCTTCTATCAGCACTTAATATCAGTCTTCAAAATTACAAAAGGAAAAAGGAATGCAATTCAGGTATACAGTTCTGCAATCAATTACAGGTTATTAATATTAATAAGGAAGGTTTATAAATTAATCTGGAACCTACAATTTAAAAGTACCTGGCAATCTGCAAGCTTCCCTTGCCAACTGCAAATAAACTCTAACTGTCCTAAGGCTTTAGCCTGTTTAAAACGGTTAGGTTTGTGGGTTTAAAGAGGCAGGGCTGGTTGAATGCTGAAAATTTGAAATAAAAACAGAAAATGCTGGAAATACTCAGCAGGCTTGGCAGTAACCATGGGGAGAGAAGCAGGGTTAATGGGCGAAATCTTGTGGAGATGGCTGGCCACTGGCTGAAGAATCAGCAAGACACCAGTGTTGCCTCTTTAACGAAGGCTGGCTGCATCTTGTGCCATTCAGGCACTTGACAGGCCTGCCGCAAGGCCTTTTCCTAGGATCAAGGACCCCAAGGAGGAGGTTTCCCCCCAACCCCCCGCGCCTAGAGTGCTGACCAATCATAATCCGGCAACTATTCTGTACTCAGCAGCGCAACTGGGAAGGCAGTGGCTGCTGCCGCTACTACATCCACCCTTGCATCGAAGAAGGACCCAAGCATAGGTTAGTTATGGCGGGAGGGGGGTCACCGGCTTGGGGTTGCAGGGGAGATGGGTGAGACGTGAGCGTAGGAAGGGCAGGAGGGTGGCTCTCAGCAGGTCCCTCCGCTTCCCAATACTGGAGTCTCTCAATTAGGCACTGAGTGCCTTTGAGCCAGGGACTTGCCCCTCCCCTGACTCCTGGCAGCCCGCAAACAAACACACCAGGTTTGCTGGGCGTGATCTCTGCATGCCGAGTCCCCCCCACCACCCCTCCTGCTGCTGGATTAACACCAGCGACTGCAAGATGTGGCCCCTAAGTGGCCATTAATTGGTGGTGGGGTGGGAAGGCCATCCACAGGTCTTCCCATCCCGGATTTAATTGGGGTGGAGATGGGAGCTGGTGGGGTCCCCCAACTGCCACCCTCCCAACCAATTAAATGCCTTCTCCATCACCAAACCCACCACTGGGAGGGGATAAGATTCCACCCAATGTTTCAGGTTGATGGCTCTTTGATGAAGGGTCAACGATCGGAAACGTTGGGCGGAAATTTCCAGTAACCCCCGCAGTGGGTTTAATGGCGGGTGGGGGAGGGGGAAACAACGCGGCAGGAGCTGAAAAGTCAGTTTCCTGCCAGTGTGAAATGACAGCGGGGTCTTCCGCTCCCAGCCACCATGGTGGGTCGCAATTCCCGCCAGAGGCTGGTGTCAAACTGATTTGCAACCCGCTAATGGGATGTGGATGGAGGCCCAGCCGTAATTGCCCCACCACACATGGTCATCCTCGACGCCAGCGGGAAATCATGTGGGTCCAGGCCACATCTGGACCAACACGGTGTGTAAAAGTCTACACTTACCTTGAGAAGGCCTGGGGCAGCTCACGGAGATGAAGACAAGATGGAGGCCTCCAGCGACAGGCCCCTGGAGGACTACATGCAGCACTAGGTAGATGGAACATCAACTGCTAGGACCTTCTCTGCACAGCAACATCCAGGAGGTGGTTGTTCTTGGTGCAGCAGCTTCTTCCAGGATTCGGACCATCAGGCTGCAGGTGGGAGGCTGCAGGAGGTCCTGCCGGGTGGCGAGAGTCTGTGCGGGAGGGGAGGAGCGGAATGACGAGGTGGGGCAGGTGTGCAAGCCTAGAGGTGGGTCAGGGGGGGTTGGGGGTGCTAGGGGAAAGAGAGAGATTCGGGGGGGTCTTGCAATGGGTGCAAAGTTGGTACAGGGCAGGAGGGTGGGAAGGGCCGTGTTGGGTTGTGGGCGGGGGGGTAGTTTGTGCAGGTGTGAAGGGGCGTGGAGTCTTGTGTAAAGTTGTGACCGGACAGGAGGGTGCTACCGAGGGGAAAGGGGTTTAGAGGGAGGAGTCAGTGGATTCAATGGAGAATTCCTGGGGGGCAACCTGAAGGAACTGGTGGTAGAAGAGCATGATGATGGTTAAATGAGGCAATGGGAGTTGGTAGGGTGGGAGGGTGAGGGTGCGACGATGTTATGTGAAGGGCCGTGATATGGAAAGTGACTCAGATTCTAGGATTGGAAGGGTGAGGTAGGGCATGTCTATAGTTATGGTGACCACCAGAATGTGAGCCCCTTCCCAAACTAGAACTAATACCCACCGAGATGTGTGTCTCTGGGCTGGTGGAAGGTGTAGGTGTCTGTTGTGATGCTGCTCCAGGTGCAATTTCTTCATCAGCAATGTCCTCGTTCCTCTCTGGGCATATGTACATGTTGGACCGGGCTTCCTCCGTTTCAGGCCTTGTCCTTTTCCTAGTGGCACCTGTAGGTGAGAGAGGAGCACGTGAGTGACTGCATGAGCTGCCTCTAACATGGAGGCACCGGTGACCCTTAGGTTTCTATGACACGCATGGATCCTTACTGGATGGAGGCCGCAAGTCAATCTCTCAATTTCCGATGGATCAGTCCCGCTGCACCCCTGCCAGCTGGGCTGCCCGCTACTTGACGTCAGTCAGTTCTTTCAACTGTGGCCGACCCCCTTCTGTCTTCTCCTCTCACTCCGATTATGGCTTAACTTCCCCTGCACAAAGAGAAGTTGTGATTGAGACCAATTGTATTTAGCATTTAACTGTATATAGCAATTTCAGATATCTTTCTCATGCTTCCAGTCTTACAAATAACCTACTGGATTGTGTGGCATAGGATTGATGCACTGCAAGTTGGCAGAAGGGTCCTGGGCCAACACCCACCAGAGAGCGGTGAGCCCATGCAGATATAATGATAAGGCTCGGAGAAGCATGTCACCTGTGATACTTGCTGCTGCCCTCAACATCTGAGCTCCTTCCCCCCACCCGCCACAGACAGCATGTGAGCTCTCAGTGTGAAAGGGTGAGGGAGCCATAGTGACCTCTCCACCCGAAGGGTGGATGGACTGCAATGGGGCTCTAAGGCATGACTGAGGCCCATGTCCCCTATAACCATTCATTGAGGTGAGTGTGGGCAGCTCTGGGTTCACTTACCCTGGCAACGAGGATGAGGTCATACATCCTCTTGCAGCTTTGGAGGGCAGTCCTTTGCTGCACGTGCTGGACACTGACTGCCCTGGAGACTTGCCCCCATGCAGGGTTTGTCTCCCTGCTCAGTCTCCTCCTCCCATCTGCTGAAAAGAGGCTATCTCTCCCGGCTCTACTTGGTTGAGGAGGATGCCCAGGGAGGCATTGCTGAGTTTGGACGACGAAACCGAGTGTCCTCTTCTGATCATATGCTCAATCGGTGTGGTTGGTAAGTTGCTGTCTGGACGTCTTTTAAATATTGACCCGGATATGACGTCGGGGTGCGCGCTATCCAGCCCGCCCCGCTGCAAAAACTGTCAGGAAGCCCCCGCCTGAATAATTAATGAGGCTGGGATCACATGACACCGTGCAAATTCCTGGCAGTCTCCATGGCGGGAAACGCTCCCTGTCCCCACCCCCGCCACAGGACTTAGTCCCTGAAGGGAAAATTCCGCCCGTTAACTCTGTTTTTCTCTCCAAAGATGCTCCCAGATCTGTTGGTTTAAGACAGGTCTACATTGAAAATAGAATAATACTGTGGCTTTATATGGTTAAATGCTTCTGACATTATAAAGCAATTAAATGTTCAACTTAATGTAAGCATTGCCATTGGAGATTTGTTAGTTTATAATAAAATGCATTGTTCAACTTAGAAAAACAATGTACCACAGTAATAATGATTGCAAATATCCCTGTCGAATAAATACATTGCTTATGTTGGCCTTTGTTTATATTAAAAGCTTGAACCTATCATGTGCCTTTGTAAAAACCCCACATTGACAAATGTTAACTAAAACCATATTACAAAGCCAGAGAAAAATTAGATATAAAGGGAAAGGAGAGGGGGACAGATTGAACCAAAGATGTAAAAATGAAAAAAAAAAGAAGATTTGTTCCATTCCTGAGCTTTTGTTCATGATTTATCATTTTTGTAAAATAATTCCTCTAAAATAGGAATTGCTTGGCACAGAGCCTTATCAATATGAGCAAAATTAGCCTAAAATATCAGTGCACTTCTATTATCTACAGCATTAAACTAAATTAAGGGCCACTTGAATAGTTATACTACAATACTTGACCTGTATATTTGTTCCATCATAAAATATACAAAATAAACTAAAAGCTTTATATCACAATAGGAATAAACTAATTTAACTGATGGTTTGACCTATCAAACATAAGTGCATCTCCAGAATGCCTGATACATTCTTTTTTGACTCTATTGGTTGAAGGAGTTGGGTGGCAGTGAGGAGCGGGGGAGGTGGATGGTGGGGTGGGTAAGTGATATGTCTCCTGTCAAGCTTGGTTAAGAGATTTGTTACCCAAGCTGACGAAATATGGAGAAGGGCAAACAGAACTAATAATTTAAAAAATCTCTAAAATATTTTTAAGCATGTTTGTTTGCAGTTCAATGGTTTTAGAATTATCTATGCCCATAATGGTTGAACAACAATTCCTATAGGAAGATCTTGTTCCATAAATAGGGCTAACAATTATCCCATTTGTAATCATCTATTTAGTAGATTAACATAAAGATATGAATGTATAGAAACAGGAAAGATTGGAGTCCATTTGGTTGGATTGATACCAACATCTCTCAATCTCTCAGAGACATGGTTATCCATTAAGTGCTCTATGTCAATGTATATTGTTGTTGCAGTAGGCATTTATTTTTGCCTCTTCCATGATGCTTTCTAATATTTTAACTAGAAAAGGTGCGAGGCTCACTTGCCTGTTTGTCCCTTTGCCCCTTTAACAGCCTGGTGTTATGTTTGTTACTTTCCAGTCCTTGGCCACTGCTCTTAGTTCCGATAGTCCCTGTTTTATACCTATCTGAGTGGCTGTCCTTTATTTCTTTAATATCCGCGGTCTCTTGGCTACTGTCATTTTTTTGGCACTTCCCATTCCTTCTGAAAATCAACTACTGTGCTCCTCAGGATAGCCCATGGTCTTCTCTATAAACAAAGAAAAGGCATAATGAAAAGACTTAAGAAAAGACTTAATAGATCTATCGCTTGGTCATTTGGCATTATATAACCCCTGAGATCTTTGAATAGCCCCAATATTTCCTTATCTTGTGACAGCTGCAAATGCCTTTACAGAAATGCTTGACAATTATTTTTTACTATTCTCTGCCATCCTGACCTCATTTGCTATTTGGAAATCTATTTTATACTTCTCCTCCGATCAGTTTTTTTAACCTCCTTTCTATTATTTCCTGGTTATTACTAAGTATCAGAGCATCACACTACATTACCAAACTCTCATAGAAATAATGGATAATAGCACACAGACCAGGTGTTCACTGACTCAAGCAACTAAAATTGAGAGAGGTCACTTATTGCTTGGAAGATGCAAGTCTAGGTATGGTAGAGGAACAAAAGGATCTCAGGGCCACCAATCACTAAAAGTTGCCACAGGTCAGCAAAGCCATTAAAAAAAGACAAACCAGTCACTGAGTTTTATTTCTAGAGGGATAGAATTAAAAAGTAGGGGAGTTATGCTAAACCTGTATCGAATCTTTAATAGATCACACTTACTGCGTGCAGTTCTGTTCACCAAATTATGAAAAGGATATAGCTGCTCTGGAGAGGGTGCAGAGAAGATTTACAAACCCAGAAAAGCATGGGTAAACATATCAGGAAAAGGTTGACAGGCTGGGTCTCTTCTCTCTTGAGAAAAGAAGGCTGAGGGGTGACCTAATAAAGATCTTCAAAATTCTGAAAGATTTTGATAGAGTCGATACAGAGAGAATATTTCCTCTTGTAGGGGAGAGCATAACTAAAGACTGGAGGCCAACAATATAAGGTAATCACCAAGAAATCCAATGGGGGATTCAGAAGAAACTTCTTTACCCAAAAAGTGGTGAGAATGTGGAACTTGCTAACATAGGGAGGGCTTGAAGTGAATAGTGTTGATGCATTTAAGGGGAAGTGAGACAATATTTGAGTGAGAAGGGTGAGAAAGATAGATAGTTACAATGGTAGATTTAGGTGGGAGAAGGTGGCAGTAGGCTTGAGTGGAGCATAAACATTGGCATGGACTGGTTGGGCTGAATGGCCTGTTTCAATGTTGTATGTCCTATGTAACCCCATGTAAAATTTTTGTTAATAATTAAATCATACAATGAAGCAGAAAATTAGCTAACACTAAAAGTACAATATATAATCATAGACTAGCAGAACTCCTGTGACACTGCTCATGATAATTCACTGATATGGACTCTGAAATTCTTTGTGAGTTATGCTGGACTCCTTCCATGACTCTGGAAGCAGACTGTCAGAACTCCTGTCAAATGATGGAAATGCACTGGTTCTTGAGCATTTATGGGAGATTGCTGCGCCATGCAAGGAGCCGAACCTTCATCTTTCCCTTACAATGGCAATGGACAGCAAGGGCTGGAGTCAGGGGCAGTCATTCATTACTTGAAAATATCTTTCAAATACATTTCACAAATCAACAACCTTGTTCGTTACTGAGGTAGAGGGTGGGAGAGGAGGGACCTGTGAAACCTCACACCAGTATGAATGGAGGTGCTGCAGCTTCCTACACACATGAGTGGACAAGCACCAGACATGTGTCTGATATGATGCTTGTGTTTGTCTTTTGGACATACATGATGTGTCAATCCACTGACTCCGCTTGTGGGTTAAGCATTGGAGGACACTGACAGATGTGATCCTGGTGTTTCTGTTGGGATGGTGACCTGCAGCTTATGAGTTCCATTATGTTACATAAGGACAGAAGTCTCATACCCTGTGACTTACAAGGTATTGTTCTGCTGATAAAATGGAATTGTTTGTAACCTGGCCTATTGGTTTCAGGTGATCTAGCTCTATCTGCTATATACCCTGAAGTCAAATATTTCCCTGTAGAAAGATGACTGCAAACAAATCTCTCAGTGTTTCCTAAAGCCAGGAACATTACTAGGAAGTGGCTAGCTTTCTTTCCCTTCTTTATATTTTGCAAATTGCAAATTGAAGGGTACAAGCTGGAGGTAAAACTTCTATACACACGCTCTGTAAAAGCCCATAATGGGTCAATTAGTCTCTAAGTCAAAGGCTTCAGAATGAATAGATGAACCCATGATAAATGTTAAACAAAGTTATACTCCTGAACACCAAATACAGCCTGTTTCATTTTAGAAATTTACACTGAATTACCATCATCTTTAGATAGGGAATGAAAACTATGGCTTTTGGTCTGACATCCACCAGATTTAAAAAAAACACTTGTTTTGAATCAAGCTTTTGGGTGTCAAAATTGACAATCTTTTAATTCTTGACATGGAAGTGCATCTGTAAACTCAACAAATTCATCTAAACAATTAACAAAAGAAATAAAAAGTGCCACAAAAATAGTTGTGTATAACCTGAAATATGCATCCTCTTTGTGAAAATCGACATAACCATATATATTAATGGAACAAACTATTGTATTTACATCAAAAGAATATTTGATGCCGATAATTAAATCAAGTAAAACACTTTGGGGACAAAGTTTGATAACTTCTAGTAGCGGAGGCCTTGGTGGAGGAAATGCAGATGAGGAAAGATATCATTTATCCAGATGCAGCCAGGAGACCCTCCAGGGGAACTTTCAGAAGGCAGTGGGAGCCAATAACTTGGGTGGCCAATGAAAGCAGTGCAGCTCGAAGAGCTGGATGTAATGCCGCAAGAAGTTCAATCATTTCACATAAGTGATCAAGCTCAGTAAATGTATCTTCAAGTGCCATATCCCACCAACTGTTCTACTTGCCTCAGTCACTGCTTAATCCACTACACTCCCATCACTCACCAACCAATAATCTCTTCAATCAAGACCCAAACCTAACCTTAATATTAATATAAAAGCAAAATACTGCGGATGCTGGAAATCTGAAACAAAGAACAGAAGAAGGCTCTGAAGAAGGGTCACAGGGACTCAATGTTAACTTTGTTTTTCTTTCTCCACAGATGCTGTCGGTTGCTGAGTTTTTCCAGCATTTTCTGTTTTTGTTCCTAACTTTAATATGCCTCACCACACTCCCACTGACTTAGCACTGTTGCAAAGCCCATGCTAACATCTCACAGCTTTCACACAATACCAGTTATTCAACCAAGACAGCCATATCACCCAAACATATTTCACCATGCTCAACAACACACTTCCCTCTCTCTTACAGGGCATAGTTAGGCAGTAGCGCCTAACTGGTAGGGGATAGGTGTGTATCCTATTTCTCATGTAGAAGAAGGTGTTCTCCATCACTGAAGCAAGCCATGACCAAGGCCATGGCCAACCTCTGATGACTGATGTCTCAGTTTCCACTGCAGCACAAGCAGAAGCCACCCAATGTCAGCTACTGCAGTGGAAGCTAGATGGATGTCTGCTAGCCCTCTGCCATCATACCAGTGTGCAAAGGGACTTGCAGGGTCTCACAGCAGTCCAGATACCTGTTCCTCAAAAGGTGCAGTGGCTCCAGAGATCACAAATCTGCTGTCCTTTCTCAGGATGACAGCATTCTTGTTCCCACCACGGCCACTCCATCAGTGACCTTGCTGTGTCTATTAGCCAGGCAGCCCAGACTGCTGCTGCCTATGTTGAGTTGATGCAGTCTGCTGCTGAGCCCTTAGGGCCACAGCTGCTTGAGGTTATCCTCCAAGGCCATTTGCAGTCACCCCCAGTGAAAGTCAGGAGCTTTCCAGCAGCCATGTTGCAGCCACTGGGGTAGCACTGCATAGGAACACTAGGAGAGGTACCAGATTGTGGAAGACAGGCATTAAAGGAACGTATGAGGAAGATTAGTTAACTTTTTGGGGAACATTGGATGGTTTGATTGAAGAAGTTGGTTCAAAATGTTTGTTTCGTTTTGGCTGCTATTTCAGCATTGCGGCCAAGAGGACTCCATGGTGGTTTGTGAGAGAGGGATGGTAAGGTATGGGACTGTTAGTGACAGGAATTGGGATTGCCTTCACAGGTAATGCAGTTAGATGAGCCAATCATGGACAACCACGTCAGACAGGAGATGTGTTATTTGCCCCATCCCTTCCTCTTCTTGCTCCTCTTCCTCTTCCTTCTCATCACCCTTGGCTTCTCATGTAAACTTGGTGGTAAGAGTTGTGCCCCATGATTGTGAGGTTGTGCAGGATGCAGCAGATTGTGATGAATCGTTACAGGTGCTTTGGAGGCTTACGCACTCCAATTGTCTGATGATGTTTTGTGCGGCAGGCTGGCTTTCATTATACACATGCTGCCCACTTGTGTCTTTGGGTTGTGCTTTGGTGTCATGAGCCAGATGGTCAGTGGATAACCCTTCTCATGCAGTAGCTGCTCTTTGGTTTGTCACGATGGTTCAAATGCAGATGGTAGAGCTGACTGCTGCAGAATGAAGGCATTGTGACTGCTGCCAGGATATCAGCATTCGCCTGCATAATACATTATAATATAGTGGCACACGAGCTGAACATTGAGAGAGTGGAATTGCTTTCCATGCAGACCAGTACATCTCAACATTTACATGCCGTGCCTGGAAAGCAATGTGTATGCAGTCAATAGCGCCCTGCACCATTAGGAAGCCTGAAAACTTGCTCACTCTGCCTGCTTCCTTCTGGTAAGAAAGACTGAAATGTGTTCAGCTGTCTTTGCATAGAAAGCCTCAGTGATCTCCTTTATGCAGCAGTGGACAGCTAACTGCAAAACATTGCAAATAATGCCTGCTTTAGCCTAGAAGAAGTCCGATGCATAATGCCCACGTTCACCTTCACAGCCACTGGCAATGCTGTCCTCACCCTGCCATAAGGCTGCAGCTTGGCTTGCACCACATGGCAGATTTCAGTGAGTACTTCTTGGTGAAGCAGACATGTCTAACACACTGTTCTTTGCTGAGATTAAGGTAGGAGAATTGCTGCTTGAAGACCCTGGGTGGACATGACCTCCCGTTGAAAGTCCTTTACTTCATCTTCCTCCTCACCCCATCAAGCAGCTTGTCCTGCTCTTTATCACCTCAGCTCATTCTTGCTGTCATGTTGCAGGTCAATGAGGATGGAAACTGCTGCACACTAGTCTGGGAGCAAGTAACCTAAGCAAAATCCTTGTCAGAACCAAGGCCTTCACCACGTGTTACAACACTCCCTGGAGACTTCAGCAACTTTAAAAAGCAAAACAAACTGCCAAGCATTTCTACTTACTCAGAAACAGCCAGTATAAATCAATTAATTCACAACTAATGCAGAGGCTAAGGGCTCTGACAATAGTACTGAAGACTTGTCCTCCATAACTAGCTGTATCCCTAGCTAAGCTGTTCCGTTACGGCTACAACACTGGCATCCACCGGACGATATGGAAAATTGCCCAGGTATGTCCTGTCCACAAAAAACAGGACAAATTCAATGCAATGAGTTATCACCCATTAACCTCCTCTCAATCATCAGCAAGGTGATGGGAAGTGGTGTCGACAGTGCTATCAAATGGCAATTACACAGCAATAACCTGCTCACTGATCCGCAGTTTAGGTTCTGCCAAGGCCATTTGGCTTTTGTCCTCATTACAGCCTTTGTCCAAACATGGATAAAAGAACTGAACTCAAGAGGTGAGGTGTGAGTAACTGCTCTTGACATCAAGAGAGCATTTGACCGAGTGTGGCATCAAGGAGCCCTGGAAAAATTGAAGTCACTGGGAATCAGGGTGAAAACTCTCCACTGGTTGGAGCCATACTGAGCACAAAAGAAGATGGTTGTGGTTGGTGGAGGCAAAGCATCTCAGCCTCAGGATGTCGTTGCAGGAGTTTCTCAGGGCCCAACCACCTTCAGCTGCTTCGTCAATGGTCTTCCCTTCATCAAAAGGTCAGAAATGGGGATGTTTGCTGATGATTGCACAATGTTCAGCACCAATGGCGACTCCTCAGATACTGAAGCAGCCTGTGTTCATATGCAGCAAGAGCTGGACAACATTCAGCCTTGGGCTGATAAGTGGCAAGTAACATTCGTGCCACACAAGTGCCAGCTAAAGACCATCTCCAACAAGAGAGAACTTAACCATCTCTTCTTGACATTCAATGGCATTCCCATTGATGAATCCCCCACTGTCAAATTCCTGAGATTTACCATTGACCAGAAACTGAACTGGACCAGCCTTATAAATACTGTAACTACGACAGCAGTTGTAGACTGGGAATTCTGAGACAAGTAATCCATTGTTTAGGGTTTTCTGATTTCCAACTATGACCTTATTAAACAAACATAGGCCAACCTTTGATTTGCAATTCATTTAGATTTGTTTCCCAGTTTCTCAAACCAGGTACTTCCATTTATTTTACAGTTAAAAGTTTCAATTCCCCAAACTAAAAGTTATACTCCGAGTTATTATGAATCATAAAATTAGGTATTCATAACACAATGCAGTCCTGACCGGACTCCCACCTCCTCCCTACAATCTAAAACTCTGTAATCCACATCCTAACTTGCGCCTAGTCCCGTTCACCCATCATCCTGTTCCCGTCCACAAATCCTCAATTTAAAAAATTCTCATCCTTGTTTTCATGCCCTTCTTTACCTCCATGACACTCGGAGATTTCTGTGACCTTCCTGTTCTGGGTTCTTGCAGATCTCTGATTTTAATCACTCCATCCTCGGTGGCTGTGCCTTCAGCTACTTAGACCCTAAGCTCTGGAATTCTCTCCCTAAGCCTCTCCATCTTTACCTCGCTCTCCTCCTTTAAGATGCTCCTTAAAATCTACCTCTTTAATCAAGGTTTTGGCTATTTCTGTTAATATTTTCACAAAATAAATAGGTTGAATAGAAGAGCAGAAGAAGTGAAGGAAAACTGAGATCCCTGACTGGAAACAAAACCCAGATTATAAATTAAAAACCTTGTCCAAGATGGAAGAATGTTAACAGACAGAATTATAGGTCGGCAATGAGGAATATTCAAATAGGATGATTGGAAGGGATCACATTAAACTTATTCCATTAAGGAAAACAAAAGAATGCTGAATGCTGGAATTCCATAGGTGAACAAATGAGACCCAGTTCAAAATTTAAAAAGAAGCATTTCGTGCTTACAGGATGAATAATAAAACTGCAGCCTGGGCAAATATATATTAAAAAAAACTATAAAATGGGAACATTAGGAAGCTTGACTGGAGAATAGGAGAAAATCAGCAAAAAATAAATCATCTAAAGGACAATAAAAAGATTTTCTGTAGATGCATTAACAGAAAGATGATTATTCAACTAAATGTAGGCCATCAAGTGTTGAAAGTAGCAAGCTTTGTTGCAGAGGTAGGGAAAGTATGGCACAAAACATAAATAGGATTTCTACCCATTGTAAGTCTATCTACTTTCTGTTTTTGCCGTTTACTTAGTAACATTACTAGTGACATTATCATGCATGCATAGTTAAAAATGTTAATATTATCATTATTGCACTCTGATACAATTTAGTCCAAAAATTACAACAGAAGATTGCATTTATATTGTGCCCTTAACATAAATGAAGCCCCAAGACACTTCACAAATGGAAATAGAAAATTTGACATCAGTTATGGATGGAGAAATCAAGAGGGAGACAAAAAAATCTGACCAAGAAATGCGTTTATAGCAGAGCAAAGGGAAGTGAAGCGGCAGAAAGCTTTAGGGAGGGAGTTCCTCAGAGTAGGGACAAGGGGATGGAGTCAGAGAACTGAAGGATATAGGGAGGGGTGGGTGTATAATGTCGTAGCAACTTGCAGAGCTAGAAAGAGATTTGACAAAGGGGATGAATAGTGTAAACTTATTCTATTACTCATATTACACTTGGCCTGATTGAAGTCAATGGAAAGGATAATTGACTGGAGTGAGAAGGGGCTGTCAATTCGCTATTGCCAATTCTGCATTATTACCCAATACAAATTTATGCCAAATTGAGCTGAGAGGTGATAACTGCTTGGAGAAGGTCTTCAGTGGCAGAAGAATTGAGATAGGGTTAAAGATTGTCCATGTTACACAGGTGAACATAGATAATCTTGGTGATGGATAGATGGATAGATAGATAGATAATTGGTTTATTGAAAAATCATCATGGTGGCCGGTACCAAATTGTGATGATGATATGAATTAAAAAATCATAATTCATAACATAGTTATAGAAATAGTTAAAATAAAAATAAAATATAAAATAACATAAAGATTCACAATTATGAATATTGTTGTTTGGTAGTATAAAACTAGGTATTGCTGAAAAAAGAGACATATCTAAGCTTTTCGTCTTGTTCTCATCAGAACTCCTCACAAGAATACCAATATAAGAGGAAAACAACAATTTATACTGTGTGTGAAGAGAGTGATGATTGGTTGGCAAGTGGCGTTGCCATGAGGAATGCACCAGTGATGGTGACTGACAGTTAATGGCCAAGTATTGTTTGAAATTTAAACCAGGCAGCTTGACCCTGACTGGTCACATTGAGCAATGCCTTGACCAATCAGGGTCAAGCTGTCTGGTTTAAATTTCAACTTGGCAGTTAACTGTCAGTCACCATTCTCCATGCATTCTCCATGGCAACACTGCTTGCCAACCAATCATCACTCTCTTCACACACAGTATAAATTGTTGTTTTCCTCTTATATTGGTATTCCTGTGAGGAGTCCTGATGAGTGCAAGACAAAAAGCTTAGACATGTCTCTTTTTTCAGCAATAATTATGAAGATTTCAATTTAAAGCTCAGCTTTGTGACAAACAGGGCATTAAGGTCGCTTTCAGTCTTAATGAGTGACTGGGAAGGGACTGGAATCAGTAGACAGAGTTTTTGCAGTGGCTGAAACACTGCCTTTGGTATTTCCAATATTATGTTGAAGCAAATTGTTGCTCATCCATGGTTTGATATTAGACAGAGGTTACCTAGGAGTCAAGACAGGTAATGAGGAGGTAGAAGTGAGTTTCCGTAACACACATGTAAAAGCTGACCTCCATGTTTATGATGATGTTGCTGAGGGTCGGCATATCATGAAGAGGAGGAGGGGGCCAAAGATAGACCCCTGGGGAGATTTCAGGAAGAAAAGTAATGACAAGATATATGCTGAATGCAATCAGATAGATAAGATTTGAACCATGCAAGGAAACATTGCACAGTGTCAGATATCAGAGGTCATGGTAAAGGAAAGTATGGTTTATAATATTAAGTGCTGCTGAGAGGCCCAAGATGACAATGAAGGATAATATATTATGATCACCGTCATGGAGAATACTGTTCATGACTTCACTTGGGTCTGTCTTGGTGCTGTGAGCTGGGCAGAAACTGGACTGGACTGTATTCAGCAGGCACTTTGCAGAGATGATCATGGTGCTGGGATGCACAGTGTAATTAAGGACCTAATCTAGAGAGGAAAGGAAAGTTAGTGTTTTAGATATTTTTTGTGAGAAAGGGTGCTATTAACATTAAAGTGCATGCACTATGATGGAATTTGATTGATAGTAACATTATTATGTATGTGCTGTGATACAACTCTGTATCGACTTTACTTTGCAGGTTCTGTGCATGTATTGTGATATCTTTTAAGATTACTATCATGATGCATTTAATACAATACAAGTCATCCATAGCATGTGTATCTGTTACAATACAATTTAGTTTAACAGGACAAAGCAGCCTGCTTGATTGGTACCACATTCACAAACATTCACTCCCTCTACCACCGATGCACAGTAGCAGCAGTGTGTACTATTTACAAGATGCACTGCAGGAATTCACCAAGGCTCCTTAGACAGGACCTTCCAAACCCAAGATCACTACCATCTAGAAGAACAAGGGCAGCAGATAGATGGCAACACCACCACCTGGAAGTTCCCCTCCAAGTCACTCACCATCCTGACTTGGAAATATATTGCCGTTCCTTTACTGTTGCTGGGTCAAAATCCTGGAACTCCCTCCCTAACAGCACTGTGGGTGTACCTACACCACATGGACTGCAGCGGTTCAAGAAGGCAGCTCACCACCACCTTCTCAAGGGCAATTATGGATGGGTAATAAATGCTGACCCAGCCAGCGAAGTCCACATCGCGTGAATGAATAAATAAAAAAAAACATTAATATGTATGACTGTGTCAGCTGTGGCTCAGTTGGTAGAACTCTTGCCTCTGAGGTAGGAGCTTATGGGTTCCACTCCAGGACTTGAGTGCAAAGATGTAGACTGACATTCCAAAGCAGTACTGAGGCAGTGCTGCACTGCCAGAGGCACTGTCTTTTGGATGAGACTTTAAACCGAGGCCTTATTCTGCCCTCTCTGGTGAATGTATAAGACCCACACTATATTTTGAAGAAATGCAGGGGAATTAGCCCTGGTCTGCTGTTCAATATTTATCCCGCAATCATTGTCACAAAAACAGATTGTCTGGCCATTACAACTTTGCTATCGGTGGGAACTTGCTGTCCACAAATTAGCTGCTGCTTTCCTCACATCACAAAAGTGACTGCACCTCATTGGTTGTAATGCGCTTTGGGACAACCTGTGGCCATGAAAGGCACTATATCAATGCAAGTCTTTTTTATATAAGGTATTATATATGTTTGTATTATGATCCAATTTATTATGCAATGTAATACATTCCTATGATTTTATGAGAACACAACTTAACATATACGTCATTCTGTACGTTTGATGATATTTTTAAATATTAACATGGACATGTTTGTATTGTGAGGTAATTTAATATAAACAGTACTGTGCTAGTATTGTGATACTTTAATATTATTGTGTCTACTGTGACACAATTCAGTATTAATGTCTACAGTGAGAAAAACTTGTTTCAATATGCGTGTATATTCTGATGCAAGTTTGTTTAACCTTGCTTAACATACACTGCAATATAATTTAATAATCAGCCCTGAGCATGTGACAAAATTCAGTATTAACAAAACTGTGTAGGCACAATAATACAATTTGATATTAATATGACCTTGTACGTACTGTGATATAATTCATCCTTGACATTATTGTGTGTGAACTATGACACAATTCAGTATTAACATTAATGTGCATGTACTATGATAAAATTTGAATATTAACATTGTTGCATATATAGGCATGCTCAGTATTAATATAATTGTGTATGTACTGTGATATAATTTAATATTAATCTTACTGTGTAAGTATTGTGATAGAATTTAATACTAATACAGCATTCATAGTGATACAATTTCACGTTAAAAGTACTGTGTACACACTGTGACACAAGTAATATTAACATTATTATGTATGTTATGACAGAATTTAATATTAACACATATGTGCACAGTGACATAATGTAATATTAACATTATTGCGAATATACTGTGACACAATTTAATGTTAACATGACTTTGCAGGCTCTGTGATACAACTCAGTATTAACATTACTATGTATGTTCTTGTTGTCTCAGTATAAGCATTACTGTGCAGACATGCAATAATATTTAACATTAACATTACTTCCTCAATCCCTCAAATCCAATAGAAACAGACCTGAATGTATCTGGTACATAACTGATACAACCATATATTGCCAGATCATGCTGGACCACATCATGTATCATTAATTCTCTATCGCCTCCTACAAATCCAACCACAACTCATGTATCATCCTAGAAAGCAAAGATAACCTCCAGCTTCTTTACTCCACCGCCAACAATCTCTGTAAACCCTTCTCCCCTCCAATCTCTCTTCCAACAACAATTGCAAGGAGCTCATCAACTTCTTTGTCAGTAAACTGAGACAGGGGAATTGCCCCTCCCAAAATCTGCAACTTCCCCCTGCATATAATCTTCCTCCTGTCTTTCCATTCCTCTAACTATGGCTTTTCTGTGCATCTCCCTTCTCTCCACCATTGGCCCCATCCTCTGAAATTTCCTCCCTGAATGTTCCTCTTGATCTTCTCATCTCCTTCTTATGACCATTTTGAAAACACACTTCTTATATATGGTTCTCCCTCTTAATATCTCCTACTTTGGCCCTTGAGAATGGTGTTTGGGAGAAGGGCTTGTGTGAGTCTAATGGTAGTATAGTAAAGGGATGGCAAATGAGAGCAAAAAGCTAGGATTGCGGGGACAGGCATTGAGTGGCGCTATGCAGATTTATATCTATTCCCCAGGGGCAGACAGGCCGCCAGTCATTATCTGTGCATTTATATCAATGAGGAACTCATGTCAAGCCATGCAGAAAGCAATTTGGACTTAAATATTGCTAAAAGGAGAGGCATGTTGCCGAAGCTTCTCATCTTGCACTCATCAGGACAAAAGCGAGAATGCCAAATTTCAAATGATTGCAACAATTTATACTACAGGAGAAAAGGAAACTGATTGGTTGGCAAGTTTAACTCTGGCCGTAGATTTTCACAATCTTTGAATCTGCAGCTGCGTGTAAGGATTTTCTTACAATGTTTAATATGCTTCATCCCATGCTCAAATTAACTTTCGAGATGGAGCAGTCTAATGAGCTCCCTTTCCTTGACATGCTTGTTGAGAAATCCGCTAATGGGTTCTCCACTACTGTCTACCACAAGCCTACCTTCACTGGTCAATATACACACTGGGATTTGTGTAGCTCCACACAATATAAGATTGGCCTTATCAGCAGTCTTGTAAATAGGGCCCTAGCCATTTGCTCACCTTGCAAGCTTGACACAGGAATAGAGTGCATCAAAGCTATCTTGCAGGACAGTAGCTATCCTGATCAGGTTGAAAAGTGCCCAGTCTACCTCAAATTACCCTAGAAAAGCAAACTATCTCTCAAATTTGGACATCAGGTTAAGCAAGCTGTTTCACATTGTCAATGTGCTCTGGCTGTATAGGTGGTACTTTCCACTAACAGGATGCTGCCATCAGTCCAAAAATATGTTCTACCTACCACATAATTGAGCAACATAGTGTGTGAATGTCAGTGCCGGTATGATGGCAGGTTCAATGATTGGTTGATCGAATCAAACAGCATGTTCCTTCAGTTGTTCATAATAGGCAGAGTACAATCTGTACTCAACCAGCCCACACTTGGAAGGCTCAAAACAAAACATTTAGATGTAATTCTGCAGTTGGGCAACACTTGCTGAACAACCCTGAGTACAGTAATAGTTACACTAACAGCTAATTTAAGATAATCAGTTGAGCTTGTAACATGACTCATTTATGCTTGCTAGAAGTGACATATGTTTATACACAGGGACCTGTTTTCTGTAAACAAAAGGAATATGTTCCTTTTGCCCTTTTTGAATTACCTGGCAGCTTGGGGATAGAATCAATAGTCACCTGGAAAAATGTGTGTTGATTCGGAAGAGTCAGCATGGATTTGTTAAATGAAAATTGTGTCCAACTAGCTTGCTGGGGTTTTTTGAAGAGGTAACAGAGATGGTTGATAAGGGCAAGGCTGTTTGTGTGGTGAATTTGGACTTCCAAAAGGTGCTCGATAGAGTGCCATACAACAGACTTATGAGAAAAGTTATAGGTCATGGAATAAAAAGGACAATAGCAACATGGGTACAAAATTGGCTGAGGGATAGGAAACAGAGAGTAATGGTTAATGGGTATTTTTCAGACTGGAGGAAAGTTTGTAATGGAGTTCCCCAGGGGTCGGTATTGGGACCCTTGCTTTTCCTGATATATATAAATGACCTAGATCCTGGTGTGCAGCGGACAATTTCAAAGCTTGTGGATGACACAAAATTTGGGAGAATTGTAAACTGTGAGGAGGGCAGTGTAGAACTGCAAAAGGATGTTAACACATTGATGGAGTGGGCAGATAGGTGGCAGATGAAGTTCAATGCAGAGAAGAGTGAGGTGATACACTTTGGTACAAAGAACATGGAGAGACAGTTTAAAATAAAGGGTACTATTCTGCAGGAGCAGAGAGACCTGGTGTAAGTCACTAAAGGTGGCAGGACAGGTAGAGAGAGCTGTTTCTAAAGCATAGAGTATTCTAGGCTTCATTAATAGGGGCATAGAGTACAAGTGCAGGGAGGTTATTATTAACTTATATAGAACACTGGTTAGACCTCAGCTGGAATATTGTGTACAGTTCTGGGAGGCATACATAGGAAGGATGTGAATACATTGGAGAGTGCAGAAGAGGTTTACAAGAATGGTTCTAGGGATGAGACACTTCAGTTATGAGGAAAGATTGGAGAAGTTGGGACTATTTTCCTTGGAGAGGGAAAGGCCGAGAGGAGACTTGACAGAAGTTTTCAAAATGATGAGGGGTCTGGACAGAATAGATAGGGAGAATCTGTTCCTGCTCGTAAATGGATCGAGAACCATAGGGCACAGCTTTAAAGTGGTTTGCAAAAGAAGCAAATGCGAGGTGAGAAAAATCCCCCATGATTATTGCTGTACCTTTCTAGTAAGCTCCCATTATCTCTTCTTTTATACTCTGCGCAGTTACAGTTAGGGGGCTTGTACACCACTCCCACAAGTGATTTCATTCCTCAACTCAACCCAAACTGCTTCTATATCCTAGTTTCCTGAACTTAGGTCATCCCTCTCTCATGTGCTAATACCAACATTAATTAACAGAGCCACTCCTACACCTTTTCCTAACTTCCTATTCTTCCTAAATGTCATATAACCTTCAATTTTCAGGTCCCAATCTATGTCATCCTGTAGCCATGTCTCTGTACTGGCTATCAAATCGCACTTATTTATTTCTATTTGCGTTATCAGTTCATCTGTTTTGTTTCGAATGCTGCATGTGTTTAGATACAGAGCCTTTAGTTTTATCCTTTTATTATTTTCGTAGCATCTACCCTTATCTGATGATTTACTCTTAGATTTGTACTCTCTGCCCCTTTCTGTCACAGTCTGTTTATCATTTTCATATTAATACCTGTCTCTCTTGCCTTGTCTCTACTCTTTGGTTTACCACATATTCCGAAATTTGATCTCTTGCCCCCACTATTCAGTTTAAAACCCTCACTACTTCCCCAGTTATGAAGCTCGTGAGGACACCAGCTCCAGCACGGTTCAGGTGTAGACTGTCCCAACGGTACAGATCCCACTTTCTCCAATACTGGTGCCAGTGCCCTACAAACCAGAACCCGCTTCTCCCAGTCCAGTCTTTGAGCCACGTATTCATTTCTCTAATCTTATTTATCCTATGCCAATTTGCACGTGGCTCAGGTAATAATCCGGAAATTATTACCTTTGAGGTTCTGCTTCTTAATTTGGTGCCAAGCTCACCATACTGACTATGCAGAGTCTCCTTCCTCATCCTGACTATGCCATTGGTACCTACATGGACCACGACCACTAGGTCTTCCCCTCCTACTGCAATTTCCTATCCAGCCCTGAGCAAATGTTCCGAACCCTGGCACCGGGCAGGCAACAAAGCCGTCTGGACTCTTGCTCTTTGCTACAGAGAACAGTGTCAATCCCCCTGACTATACTATACTGTCCCCTACTGCCACTACATTCCTTTTTCCTCCCCCTACTTGGATGGCTTCCTGTCCCATGGTGTCATGGTCAGTTTGCTCATCCACCCTGCAGCCCCCACTCTCATCCAAACAAGCTGAGAGAACCTCAAACCTGTTGGACAATTGCAGAGGCTCACAGTCCTGTTCTCTGGGTCCCCGTACCTGCCTCACTCACAGTCACACCCTCCTGTCGCAGGCCACTGACCAAATCAGAAGACCCTATCTTAAGTGGTGTGACTGTCTCCTGGTATAAAGCACCAAGGTAACTTTTCCCCTCCCTGATGTGTCGCAGAGTCTGCAGCTCAGCCTCCAGCTCAATGACTCTGAGCTGAAGTTCCTCAAGCCGCAAACACTTACCACAGACGTGTTTACCCTGGGTCTCAATGTTACCCAGGAGCGCCCACATGCTGCAGCCTTGACACATCACCCGTCCTGCCATCCTTAACGTGTTTTAAATAATTACTTAATTATATTAATCACTCATTTATGTTGCTTTCCTATATTTTTTATTAACTTTACCACCAATTTGTGTACTATTTTAAACTTTAGAGATAAAATAGAACTTACCCATTTACCAGATACTCACCAAATAGCTAGCTTCTTTCCCTGTAGTCAAGCAAGAACCAATTTCTATGGATTGAGAAAGATAGAAAAAGGAAACAAACATGCCATTCCCCCGCCACCCCCCTCCATCACCAAACATCCCTCTCACCAAACTCCAATTATCATTCAGTTAGCTCAGCTGCACTCCATTTGGAGTCCTTCAATTCACAAGAGTTTTAATTCTTTTTGGCAAAACCGAATTTTGCTGAAAAAGATGTTTCCTTTACTCCAGCTTGTCCTAGTCACTCAAATTAAACTGCTTGAATTGAAAACCACCTCGAGGAACCTTCTCACCCCACTAATTTACTTGTTGACCCTTTCTTCGTTTCTGTTCAGCTCCAAGGCAACCTGGTCCCAGGAGTCCGGCTGACTTTTTTTTTTAAACCGGAAATTAGATCCTAGTTCTTAAAAGTGTCACCACCCTAAATAAAATGCAGGTTTCTTTTCCCCAAAAGCACATGGGCCATCACAACAGGATGTAGTTCACATCACAATGAAGCAGGAGCCAGCACTGGTGGAAAGGGCAGAGTTGGCTGGAGGGAATACTTGGGTCCAAGCATTTCTGAAGATGGCGGAGTTAGAGACTTTAAACCCCAATCTTCAAAGGAGGGTTATTGGTATTCCACCAGCAGAGAGTGGATGCATTTTAGATCCCGCCAAGGAAGTGCCACATTATGGTTGTGAGTACGGCGTAGTCCATATCTGGGAGTGAAACAGCCTTGGCAGACTGAAGGATTGAATGGAGAGGGGTTTTGATCAGGTGCTGCAGTCTGCTGTCATGGTGGTCAGTGGCAGCCACATTGGAGTGGTACTGGCTTTGTGGGAGCTGCCGTTGCTGCACTGACTCAGCAAGAAACTTTGGGCATCAAAGTGATGGCAAGAGCCATGGGGGAGGATCTTCCCCTTGTCAGGCGGGCTCAGCGGGGGCAGCCAGGAAGCCGACCGCCATCGGCGATCAGGGCCATACCGCGATTTCATGCTGGCGGGCCAATTAAGGCTACCCAGCATGAGTCGCGCAGGGCAGCACTCAGTACTGCCTTTGTGGTGGGGGCAGGAGGGCGAGCACTTTGCGCATGTGCGCGGGTGCGCGCTGGAAAAACTCCCTGAGGCACAGAGCTGCCTCAGGGAGATGAACGTTTTTCAAAATAAAAAATAAAGGTTTCTGAAATGTTATAAAACATGATCCTTCATGTAACTCTGTCAAATGAGCAGGGACATGTTATAAATGAAATTTAAAAATTTTTATTTTATTTTTATTTGCTGTTGGAAACCTTAACCTGCCCGTGGATGAGGTTTCCTAAAAAATGTAAAGGCCGTTTGGCCTTTTTGCCTGCCTGCCAATTGTAAGGTTTGATGGGCAGCGAAAAATTACTTTCAATTACCTTTTTAATCGCCTTTTAATTGTTGGCGGTCGTGCTGCCGACTCCAGCGTGCAGATGCTGACTGAAATAGCGCGTGGGTGCGCAATGACATTGGGACACTCGCCCGACATTATCACGCATCATTTTATGCTCAGTCATGTTGGGCACGTGCCTGCACAACAAGCTAAAAATTCTCACCCATGGTGATGGAGCACAGTCCTTGTTGCCAAGAAGCCATTTACACATTTAATGATATTTATGTAAAAATGCAGGCATTGTGACCTGTCGTAGATTAACAGTAACATATCACTGGCATGATGGCAGGCAGACAACAAGATGGCATGATGGTGAACACACCCACCGCCTTCCTGCCTCACAACCTATCCCCAAAATGCTGGTAAAATGCACCCCTTAGTTTCTACTTATCAGTGCAAACAAGAATGTTGCCCAGGTTTTGCTGTATGCAGGCATGGATTGCTTCAGCATTGAGGAGGGATAATGTCCTGAACACTATGCAATCATCAGAAAACATCCTCACTTGTGGCCTTATAATGGAGAGAAAGTCATTAATGAAGCGGCTGAAGATATAAGGAACTCTTGCAGTGATGTACTAGGACTGAGATGATTGGCCTCCAACAACCCCAACTCTCTTCCTTTGTGCTAGGCATGACTCCAACCACTGGAGAGCTTTCTCCCTGATTCCCATTGACTTTAATTTTGCCAGGGCTCCTTGAAGCTACACTCCATCCAATGTTGCCTTGATGTGTAAGGTTGTCACTCTCACTTCACCTCTGGATTTCAGCTCTTTTGCCCATTTTTGGGCCAAAGCTTCCACAAAGAAAAATGACAAAAATCTGTGTCTGACAACCACAGAGCCATGGCCTTACTAACTGATGGAGCAAGCTCATGGGCCAAATGGCCTACTCCTGCTTCTATTTCTTATGATCTTACCTCTCAGTCAGCCAGCCCAAACTGCTCTTGCACACAGTCAGCATAGACATGATGGGCCAAATAGCCTTTCTGTGCTGTAATCATTCTATGATTCATTAAAAGTCAACAACCTTCCACCAGCCATGCTACACCATTGGTAACAACACTGCTTAGCAGCACTTTGTTAACTGTTTATTAATTGGGTTCAATTGTATCCAGGTGGTGGGCATTAACTGCGCATTCACTTGAGCCCCTATAAATAGACACAGACTAAAACTATGGTTCTTGGGTTGGTAGGTAGGTGCTTGTGATATGTAACTCTAAATGATTAGAAACATGTGTAAAAATTGACTCCAGTTCTATACATTGCCAACTGGTTTATTGGAATAGAACATGATAGCAGAGAATGGTTACGTAAAGATGGAGGTTAATAAATAAGTAAATAAAAATTCAGAAAGAAAAGTACAATCCTAGTAGCCATTGTAAAAATAGCAGAAAGCAAGTGTAAATTGTTGGGGTATGATTACATTTTGATGTTCAAAGTGTCACTTCACCATATGACCAGCGGAAGAATGAAGTGCAAATATGAACACAGGTTATGTCCCTACCAAGGAGAACACAAGGTATACTCTTGGTGTTGTTGCTTCCTGCCAGAAATAAAATCAGAAATAAAGCATTTTGTGAGCTGAATTCCCATTAGTTAGATTGGACATTTTATTAGAGTTCTGGGAAGAAATTCATGACACAGGTGATCTGTGAAATGCCCATGAGGAATAGTTAGATTTGGATAGATTCCAAAAAAAGATGGTCATTCCATGGAAGAATATATCCTGGATTTTAACATTGTATGAAAGATTGACAAATTTAATTTGGGGATCCGTTGATCAGTACAAGAATTTACATTGCTGGGTTGTGCTTTGATGTCTCATATGGGAAGGCTGCTGGTCCTAACTGGTGTTCAGTTCTCAGCAAAGGATTCTCTAGATCAGATGCCTAGTGCATGGGACAGATGAGCCATTCACGGTGGCACAAAGAATAGAGGATACAACGGTTATCGGATTTTGAAATGGTTCAGGTATTGGACACAGGCAGCAATGTAATGGAAAGGTTAAAGACAGGCAAAATGAAGATGAAAGCACCTTTAGTAGATCTGGTTTTACAATAGAAGAAAGAATTGAAACAGCAACAATAGGCTAATAAATCTTTGGAATGCCCAAGCAACAGGTAATAGGTCTTTCAGATGTGACTCAAAGTATTATTATACAATAAACTATCCAAAGCAAAGAGGCAGGGTCCTCAAGAAGGTACATGACACAGAGATTTCTGAAGAAAGAGGTGAAGACAATGATAAATCTGAATAAATTATACTGGGCACAAGGAATTTTAGTTCTTTGTTGCAAACTCATTTATCTGTGCAGTGTTAGATTGTGCTTGCACTTCATCAGTACGTGGAATAGATTGGTTGAAATGTTACCTTAATTCACTGAGTTGTGAGGATAATTGCAAGGATAAGGAATATAAAAATAATATATGTTTAAGGTTTGGTGATGACAATACATCAAGGTCACTGTCTTGCAGGTGCCTTTGCCTAGCCTAGTGTGTTCTATTCCAACAAGACAGTTGGTGAAGGATAGAACTGGAGTCAATCTTTATGCACCTTTATGTTACAAGCATAGTCATCTGAATCCCACAACCACAGTTTTAGTCTAAGTCTATTTAGAAAAGGCTCAAGCAAATACCCAGTTAATGTCCACCACATGCAAAAGATAAAGTTAATATACAGAACCAAAATTTTAAAAGAAATTAAATCAAAAACCTCCATATTCTGTCCATTACATTACATTGCAAGACACTCCTCCTTTAGGGCCCCTAACAATTTCTTCGTATGTGTTTTTTGTTTATAAAACAATCTGACAGTCGATGACTTGCGTACACTCATTTAATTTTAGAGATTTACTCAAGAGCATAAATATCTCACCAAGCAAAGGCACCCACAAGACAGGCACTAATGGAATGCACAAGGATGATTAGTTGACTTCTGTATGAAATATTAAATGATTTGGTTGATGAAATTTGTTTGGAATGGTTGTTGTGGGGTAGCTTTATTTTTCAGCATTTTGGTTAAGAGGAAGCTATGATGTTCATTGACAAGCTGGAAGGTAAGGTGTGTGACTTTCGTCAAATGAGGGTTTGGCTTTGATTTCAAGGGAACTGTACTCAGGTGAGGCACTCACAGACAGCTCAGCCAGAAAGGGGATGTATTTGTTGCCTCCTTCCTTCCTCCTGCTCCTCCTCCTCAGGTGCTCACTGTATATCTGCTGGCAAGGGCTTTGCCCTTATGATGGAGAGGTTATGCCTGATTCAGCAGATCACAACAAATCATGACATGCTTTGGCATGTACTTTCATGATTCTCCAGAGTGCTCCAGGCATTGGAAATGTTGCTTGACCATACCAATGGTTTGCTCAATGATGTTTTGTGTGGCAGAAAAGTGATGGTAGGTATCATTGAAAGTGCTATCAATTAGAATTTACTCACTAATAACCTGCTCACCAATGCTCAATTTGGGTTCCACAACAGTTTATTTATTCATTCACTGGATGTAGGTGGGAGCTGCTGTCAAAGAAGCTTTGGTGAGTTGTTGTAGTGCATCTTGTAGATGGTACACAGTGCATCCACATTGCGCTGGTGGTTGAGAGAGTGAATTTTAAGATGGTGTATGAGGTGCTGATCAAGCAGGCTGCTTTGTTCTGGATGCTGTTGAGTTTTTTTAGTATTGTTGAAGCTGCATTCATCCAGGCAAATGAAGATTATTCCACCTACTCCAGAGTTGTGCTTTGTAGATGATGGAAATTTTTTAGGGAATCAGGCAGTGAGTTACTTGCTGCCGAATTCTCAAACTCTTGTTCCTGTGGGCACAGTATTTATGTGGCTGATCCAGTTAAATTTCTGGTCAAGTGTAATCCCTGGGACGTTGATGTGGAGGATTTGATAATGGTGATGCCATTGACACATTTATTGAATGTAAACTCTTCATCTTTGGGAAGGCTGCAGGATTGTACAGAGGCGCCCCAATAATGATGTGCATGTAGTTGATGATACCCTGCACATGGAGAATCCTGTAGTGGTTGCAAAACACTCATACTGCCTCCTATTATCCATGGCACAGTTGCTGAAATAGCAAGCCTTTGTGAAGATAGCATCTATAACCTACTTGATACAGATAGATGCGTGCAGCTGACTGATTGATCTGTGCTAGGTCACTCGCTGCAGACTGAAATGACCCAGCAGCAAAACAATTTAGAGCCATCATGAATTTATGATCATAGGGAAGGCATCGGTATGCCTTTGGCTTCTTTCTTAAGGTGATCATTATTGTCTGCATGAAGTCCTTTGGTCACTCTCCTGATAAGTATATTACTTTGCACAGAGTGGTAAACATTGATGTTAAGTTCTTTTGCATGTTTTTAATCAACTCTGCAGGTATTTCATCTATTTCAGCCGCTTTTCCAGTTTTTATCTCATTTATTGCTGCTCTTATCTCATTCTCTAGTAGTTCTGATCCAATGAAATCAATGTCAACATTACTCTCTTCTTCTACTGCAATCATTTCAGGATTTTCATTTTTTGCATATAATTTGTCAATATGCTTCTTTTCATCAGGCTTTGTGAATAAAAGACGTTCCATACTCCATATTGCTGTTGTATTCGGTCCTTTATGCTGAGTGCCACTAATCTTCTTTGCTTTTGCGTACATAAGCTTTAATCTTCCTAGCTGATCCAATTCTTTGAGTATATCACCCTGCTCTTTTAACCTTTTCTGTTTCCCTTAACTCGTTATTCAAGTGTCTGTATTTCAGCTTGCCTTCTTCAGTATTTTCTCCTTTCTTCCATCTTTTGCAACATTGCAGTTGTAACCCATGGTTTCTTGATCCTTTTTCCTCTTCAAAACCCTATGCTATTCACCCTTTCTTCCTTGACTGATTCTTTAATCTGTTCCCATTGTGCATTCACGTGGGTGGTATCTTTATCTTTTCTAGCTAGTGCTGCATTTATTTCATTTACAAATTCTTCATTTACTTCTTTCAGCCTCTCTAAGTTCCACTGTTTTCTGCATATTCCATTTTGGATCTTCTTACTGTTTCCACTTTCACAAGATTGTGATCTGATTCTGCGTCAGCTCCCAGCTGAGATTTCGAGTTCTTAACACAATTCCTATATCTTTGTCTCACTATTATATAGTCTAGTTGAAATCTTCCTGTATCACCAAGCATTTTCCATGTTTATTATCTTCTTTTATGATGCCTGAACCACACATTTGATATCTTGAGCCTTGTTCTCCAGCAAAAATAAAAAAAAAATATTGGCCTTGTTCATTTAATTTCCCAACAACATTTATTCCAACTTCTTTGTCATCTCTTCCTTCTCCATCAATACTGTTTCAATCTCCCATAAAAATCACATAGCTCTTTCCACTCTCCTGTTTGATTAGTTCTTCAATTCTATCATACATTTCATCAACCTCCTCATCTGGATGTTCGCTTGTGGGCATATTTCGCTGAATGATGATAATGTCCACTGGTTTCCCCTTTAGTTTCACGAGTATCAGTTTATCTGAATCACATTTCACTCCACTTGTACATTTGGCACCTTCCTTGCCTGGCACTTCTGGTAATCCCACATTCCTTTTCTTCTCCTCCAGAGTATGTTAATCTTACATCATCACTCATGAAATCACCTTCTCCTGTCCACTGTACTTCACATAGTCCTAGGATGTTTGATTTCTCTTTTTCCATTTCTTGCTTTAGGTTCTCTAGCTTTACTTTCCTGTTCATTGTTTGAATATTCCATATTCCTTTTTATTGAAGCTGCCAAGCTTGAGGATCTCGCTGGATGGTGACCTGGGAGGCCTTACTTGCGCGTGACATCACCTGTCCTTTGACAGAGGCTCCCGTCTATGCTGTTGGTGCTGATTTCTGCTGATGCCATCCTGAGCTGTTTTCTGACTTTCATACAATTAGTCTGATTGTCCATGCATGGAAAGTTGTACTGAGAACTGTAATAAAGAGAGTGAGTGGGAAGGCGGAGAGCTATATTGGAGGTGACCAGTTTTTGGATTCCAGGGAGGAAGAGGGACAAGAGAAGCAATCGACGTTATAAGATTAATGAACGAATGCAGTTTAGAATCTGGGCAGGAATTATGTTTGTTTTGTAGATTTTGAAAAAATGTTTGGTCAGGTTGAGTGGATTAAGATCTCAACAGTGCTGGAAGACATTGGAGCAGATAAGTGAGAAAGACGACTCATAAGAAACCTGTACATAGAACAAACAGCAACAGTGAGGTTAGCCAATGGGGAGTTAGAACCATGTGTAATTGGAAGAGGAGTTCGACAAGGGTACTCTTTATCACAGTCTTCTTCAATGTCTATGCAGAATCAATGATCAATGAAGCATTTGAAGGCATGGAATCCGACATTAAGATTCGGGAGTGAATGATAATATCAGTTGGATTTGCAGATGACAAGGCACTTGTAGCAAGCACAGAAGAAGGACTACAAGAACTAATAGATAGACCAGTAACAGCAGGCATGAACTTTGGAATGAAAGTGAACATTGGTAAAACCAAAGTGATGCCAGTCTAAAAATCAACAAGAGATACTCATATATTCACAGAAGGGAAAGATCTAGAGCAGATGCAAGAGGAAGCATGATATCTGCAGATGGAAAGAAATAAGAACAAGGATAGCTATGGGGAAGGTTGCATTTGGTAAGAAAAGATGATTGCTAACCAGAAAGCTGAACAAACAACTCAAGAAACGGCTTGGAAAGACCTTGATTTGGAACTTTGGCCTGTAACTTCCACGCTCTGGGGCATCGCAACTGGGGGCAACCCCAAAGATGTGTTGGGAACACCACCCCCACCACCCCCCCTGGAATCTTCAGGTGAGGATTGCCCTGCAATTACCCAGGGAGCTCAAACTTCCGTTGAGCAATTGCCCTGCAATCAGAACCATCCGAAAGTAATGGTTGCAAACTTCGGATGGTTCTGACTGTCCTGCAGTAATAGTTACCCAAGAAAGGTTAGAAGAATTAAAACTACTTCTAACTCCTGAGTAACTACAGTACTGACTGCCACCTCCCCAGCCCACACGACCCCCACAACGGGACTCCACCTGACATCCCCCAACTGACCACTGCCCCCAATGACCACTTACCTGATCGCCTGACCCCTGACTGATCAACCGACACCCCCCCCCCGATCAAACACCCTGCTGACCACCAGACACCCCCGACATCCTCCAATCGAACCCCCGATACCCCACACCCTGACCGACCTCCACCCCGCACCCCCCAGCCCCCGACTGACACCCCCCACCACTGACCGCCCAAGCTCCTGGATTGACTGAAACCCCCACCAAAACCCACCACCAATTGCTCCCCCCAACTGACCACCTGACCTCACTGACCCCCAATGACCACCCCCCCCTTAACTGCCACCCCCCACCACTGACCACCCGAGCTCCTGGACTGACTGAAACCCCCAACCAAAACCCACCGCCAATTGATCCCCCCCAACTGACCACCTGACCCCACTGACTCCCAGTGACCACCCCCCCTTAACTGACCCCCTTGATTGAATCCCACTGACCACCAGCAGAGACTATGGAGAGATGATTTCAAGAAAAAGGAGGAGGAGGAAGGGAGGAGGAAGGAAGAGGTTATCAATGCTGATGGCTTGAAAATTGAAGAAAGTTATTGGAAAATGAAAAGACTGGCACAGGATAGAGACACATGGGGAAGACTATGAGCCAAGGACCTGCCTTTAGGTAGAGCACACACATGATGATGATGATGGTGATGCAAGGCATGGCTTCCTCTCATTGTGGGCTCCATGTCTGGCTCCAGCAGATGACACATGGCAGTAACAACCCTGGAGATTGAACCAGAGTTTTTCACACATTAGCTGCGAGTTTGTCAGGCCAGCAAGGGTCTCATTCACCAATCAGAGAACCAGCGGGGAAACCCCGTCAGCTCCCTGGTGGAGGCCCAATGGAATCAAGTGTCCTTCATCGGAAGACCCCAGGCCAAAGGTGAGTGAGGGTGGGATGAGGGTAGTTGTTTGAGAATCCTGGGAGATGAGTGGGGAGGGGGCTCAGAGAAAAGTGCAGGGGGCTGCTGCCGGGTCCCTCAATTAGCCCCACCCACCCCCCACCACCCCTAGCCCCGTGAGGCCGCCAGCAAGCCCACCAGGGTTTGTTGGGTGTCCTTCCAAGGGCATGGGAAATCTGTGAGGCTTTCATTTCATCGCTGAGCCACCACTAAATCGCAGCGGCCTCAGGAATATTGGCTCATTAATGAGCCTAATTGACATCCCGTCACTGACAGCCGGAAGTTCCCCATAAACCCCTTCTGTCCTCCCACTTAATCAGGTTTCGCCACTACCAGAAGACTGACGTGGGGCCTCTCCCACAATTAAGTGGGCCCAGCTGCCATGTTCCCCACCACAACACGCTGCATTAAATCCAACCCATTTTTCCTCAGTGAAAGTGAGGCATACATACCCTGTTGCATGGATTCAAAACCTTTGACCCTCCCTCATCCTGACATTCTTGTAGCAGCCTCTTGTGCACCTTGCTGCTCTCTGATCTGTTGCTCAAGTTAATACTCCCCACCACCACCAAAATAAAATTTTCCAAAACTACTTCCATGTTCAAGGGGGCCAAATAGTCACAAACACAAAAGAAATATCTCTCCGCCTAAACTTGCACCTTTGTAACAATCAATGCTTACTTACGCATCTCAATGATGCAGCAAACTTCAGGCTGACCTGGTTTACTTCCACTTTCCTGAGCGGGCTCTTCATTGAGCAAGTGGTCTAATTTTTCCATGAACATTGCAATGGGGTCCTAGCTGCATGATAAAACTCCTATTTAAATATCTAAATTGTGTTATTTGATACAGGCAGTGCCTAATCACTAGGGTCCTTTTGGTATTTAAATTGGCAGTGGAGTCAAAGGAGGCACGATCAAAATGATAAGTAAGGCACTACCATCTTTACTGCCTAAATACCCACCAATGCTGTGAAACCTGGAAATTCAATCCCAATTTATTTTAGATTCAAATATAGTTTTTCATAAGCACAGAAATAAAAAAGAAACAAGCGCTATTCAGAATTATTACTGCCTTTATGCTGCAAATGCCTTCAGTCAGTTGCTTCCCTAATATTTTAATTCTTCAATATCTTAATTTATATTCTGCTAGCTTTCAGACCAAGCAATTATTCTTTTGTATACATAATTTAAAAGGTACTGAATCATTGGCTTTTTGAGGATATTCTCTCTACATCAGAACTGGCTACTTCTCCAGCATTTTCTGTGCTGTCAGATCACATATAATAGTCTATGCGCACGACACTGTTAAATGTTTAGATCATACCCTTTGACATTTTCATCATAAAATTAGCCTCACTTTAGAATCAGCAAAGTTGGTGCAAGTTTCCAAATTCAGAAATCACAAGCTGAGGAAGATCTTGTTAGTAATTATTAGCCAGATTTTCGGTCAGTACTGTGTTTTTCTAAAGAAAAAAATGACTGAATTAGAGTGGCATAGATCAAATTGAGAGTGCAATTCAGTAAAAGGGTGGTAAATTTAGCCTTGGTGGTGGTGCTGATGAGTAAGAGACTGTTTTTGAGGCAATATTTCTTGCGGGAGTAATGAATGGTGGCCTATAAACTGCAATGAAATGATACATTTGAAAGAAGACTTATCTTATACCAAGTCATTTTAGAAATGGATTCCCATTCCCATCAGAACACAGAAATCCAAATACCCATAGTCTATTCACTGATACTCTCCTTTCCAATTAAAACATCAACAGTCTCTGCTACCATTATCCTACTGTCAACGGCCATTTCCCCTGTGTGTGGATTAAAAAATGGTTCTTCTCATCCCATAACTATATAATTTACATATTAATATTTCCCCTTAGCAATTTGTTTGGCATTTTGTGAATTGGTGCAAATTATGGCTGTTTATGTCCAGTTTGCACTCAAGAGAGGGAAAATTAAAGGTATGATATTAAAATGCATAGAATTTCTAAAATTTATATGAACCCATAAAAGGTGATGACCCTGAAATGTTGATTTAAAAAAACACATATTATATACTATATTAAGTGATGCCATGGAAATGGATTAATTGTGTGAAACAAAGAAAAGAACATTCCTTTGAAGACTAATCTGTTTGCAATCATATGATATTTAACTCCTATAGACTATGTAGCTGACAAAAGGCCAATGTTAATCCAAGGATACCAATAACAAAAATGTAGGATTAAGGACTGGTGGAGTGGGGGCGAGGCTAGGATTGAGCTCCAAATTTAATTAAATTTAATTTGAACAAGGCCGGATTCTAAATAAACAAGAAACAATTGACTATGGAGAGGGGATTACTTTTCCATTGAAGACAACTATTCCTATTTATGCATATAAATGATAATTAGTCATCTGGTAGTGCAGAATTTGAGTATTGCCGAAAGAAGAGACTTGTCTAAGCTTTTCATCTTGCACTCATCAAGACACTCGCAAGAATACCAATATAAAGGGGAAAACAACAATCTATACTGTATGTGAAGAGAGTGCTGATTGGTTGGCAAGTGGCATTGCCATGGAGAATGCACCATTGATGGTGACTGACAGTTAACTGCCAAACATTGTTTGACATTTAAACCAGGCAGGTGGATGAGGTGTCATGCTTTTCCCAATGCCCACCAGTGCTCCCGGCCTGCCCGCCAAGGTTGGACAGGCAGGTCCACTAATTACTTTAATTACTTTGTCAATGGCCTCAATCGCCGACCTGAAAATTGAAATGAGGCGAGGTGACATCGGGAGTTCCGCCCGACATCATCCCGCGTCATTTTATGTGCCAGTGAGCGGGCCGGGCCCCGCCCCCGCTCGCCGACTGGGAAATCCTGGCCAACGTGTATATTGACTGTTGAAAGTAAGGTTGTGGTAGAGAACTCCCTGGTAGATTTCTAAACTAGTACGTCAAGGAAGGGGAGTCCATTTGACTGCTCCATTTCATAGGTGAATTTTAGCGCAGGATTGAGCCCATTAAGACATGTAAAGAAATTGTCACATGAAGCTGCAGATTTAAATATAGCAAACATATCATCCACATATCGGAAATATCCGAGGAGTAGGCGGTTAGGTGTCATTTCATCGAAGACGCATTTTTCATGGAACCCAACAAAGATGTTTGTGAGAGCTGGGCCTAGATGGAATGCCATGGCTACACCATCTATCTGGGCATGCATGGTGCCATTAAAACTGAACTCAACTGCATGAGTTGCCGAGTTCATAAGTTCAATGAATAAAGATTCACGCAATGGTGGCGGGTCTAGATCACCATGATATAGTGCTGCAGTGCAAATGTCTTTGGCTTCCTTAAGTGGAACATTGGCGAATAGGCTAGCAATGTCAAATGAGCGCATGGACACAGCATTGCTATTGATATGCAAGTCCTGTATGGTCTTTGCAAATGTGAAGGAATCCTTCACCATGTATCTGGAAAACTTGGTCAAAACTGGTTGTAACAAATCGCCCAACCAGTCAAAAATTTGGGCAACAGGTGAAGTTAACTGTTTCACGCAGTTACAATGCAGTAGCAACACGAGTGGTATTCGCCACTAACAGGATGCTGCCGTCAAGCCAAAAAGATGTTCCGCCTATCACACAAATGAGTTATGCGGTGCATGAATTTCAGTGCCAGTGTGATGCTAGGTATGTAGGCCGTACGTCCCAAAGACTGGCGAATCGTATCAAACAGCATGTCCCAGCCGCTGTTCGCAATGGGCAAGGTACAGACCGTACCTGACCAGCCCATACTTGCAAAACTCAAAACACTGTGTCCAGCAGTATATACGATTCTGCAATTGGATATTTGCTAAATAATCCTCAATGTACTAAGAATTACGCTGACAGCCAATTTAAGATCGTCAATTATGCTTGCAATGTGGCGCATCTACATGTACTAGAAACTACATATATTAATACACAGGGCCCTGTTCTTTGCAGACAGAAAGAACCTGTACACACACTGTGCCTGTTTCAGCTAAAGTGACAGCCATTTGCTGACGCATTCCTCAGGGCAATGCCTTGACCAATCACAGGCAAGCTGCCTGGTTTAAATGTCAAACAATGCTTGGCAGTTAACTGTCGGTCACCATCAGTGGTGCATTCTCCATGGCAACACCACTTATCAACCAATCAACACTCTCTTCACATACCGTATTAATTGTTGTTTTCCCCCTTATATTGGTATTCTTGCAAGTGTCCTGAGTAGTTCAAGATGAAAAACTTAGACATGTCTCTTTTTTCAGCAATATGAAATGATAATTATTGAAGATTCAGTGTCTCATTAGTAATTCAAAAGATAGGTAAAATAATCTCTCGAACTGTAAGGTATCTCACTAGATAGCATTATAAGGTAGCCTGGCTCTGAAAATCTGAATCTTTTCAAGGAAGTGTGAAAGAAGACAACAATGGATCAAATCAAATTGTTATATTGGTGCTATTTTAATGCATTAAATACATATACCACAAGCCAGTGACTCAATTCTTTTCTTTAATTCCAAAGTGAAACTGATGCTACAAAATCTTCTGGGCCTTTGGTGGGAGTTAACCACTAACCTGATAGTAACTATAATTTTCTGAGACTGCTTCCACAGGGGAATCAGCTTTTGCACCCATTCACTGACCTGTGCTCCACTGGAAAATTAAAAGAAACAGAGGGCCTAGAATGAAACATTGTTTGGCTTGGAAACTTATGTAGTGGACATGTGACAACTACTTAAACATGCAACTTGGATGAATCCCAATGGACAAATGGAACTCTGCCTAGGATCCAAAGGCTAAGATCTTCTGACAATTATAAATTGTGGAGTGCTCTACTACAGGAGCTAGTATATATCCACTGAATATGTCCGGTCATTACTCCATTCTAGCACAACATATTGTTAACCTTATCTTACCATGCAATTAAATTCCAAGTGAACTTTCTGTTAAGAGTCTTCAATGTAGACAAATGACCCCCACTCAACTAGAAAAGCATCCATTCGTATGGTCACTGACTATAGAAAACAGTTGTATCTGGTGGGTTTTTCAGCTCTTTGAATTATTTCCCATGCAGTCTAAGAATCCAAATTTTTATTGTAAAATTTGATGATTTTAAAGTCCACTCTATTCGTTGACAAAGACACATGATAATGAAACAGGAATCTCATTACTTTGTAGCAGTTTGAGCATTAGTGGATATTTCCTGGGTTGTTAAATCAGAGTCATGAGTGTTGGTACCTGCTTTTCGTGGCATTTCTCCTCATTGAATAATTATATCAGTTATTGACAGGTTGCATGTTCAAATGGACTGCACATTTGAACTCAGAGGGTGTAACACATGGCAACAACAACAATGTTTTGCCTTTTAATTACAGCTTTAAATAGCAACATATACAAAGACATCTTGTAGAATGGGAAAAGGAGTGAATCATGAGACTTTGTACACCAGATGCCCAAACATTTGGTGAAGGGATTTGATCCGTGAGTGCTTTAAAGATGGGAAGGGAGATAGAGAGGTAGAGGATTGGAGAAACAAATTTTGACGAGATGGCTAAAGGCCATGACACTGAAGATGGATGGAGCAGAGTGACCGAAGCCATCCCAGAGGCCAGAATCAGAGGATCACGGACATAGTAGAGATGTGTGCCTGCAGAAGATTGCAGAGTAGAGATGACAAACTCATAGAAGGATTTGCTGTCGAAGATAAGGAACTTAAATCTAGTCACTTGGTTGTATAGAACTTGAGTATTGCTGAAAAAAGAGACAAGCTGTTGAAGCTTTTCATCTTGCACTCATCAGGACAGACACAAGAGTACCAAATCTCAAAAGGAACAACAATTTATACTACATGAGAGGAAGGTGTTGATTGGCCGGCAAGTGGACTCTGATTGGTAGAGGCATTGCCATGGAGAATGCACCAGGGAACAGTTCACTGCCAAGCTTTTGTTGCAATTCAAACCAGGCAAGTCGGTTCTGATTGGTCAAGGCATTGCCATGTGAATGAACCAGGGAATGGCTGTCCCCCAAGCTTTTGTTTAGTTGAAAGAGGTGCAACGTGTGGACATATTCTTTTTGTTTGCATAGAACAGGGCCCTGTGTGTGAATATAGGTAGCTTCTAGCACGTGCAGGTGCGCCACACTGCGAGCCCATCTGCTAACCTTAAATTGTTTGTTGGTGTAATTCTTAGCACATTCCAGATTGTTTAGTAAGTGCTGTCCAATCGTGGAATCCCATCTAATGTTGGACACTATGTTTTGAGTTTTGCAAGCACAGGCTGGTTGAATATAGTCAGAACTTTGCCTGCTGTGAACAGCTGATGTTTGATACCAGTCATTGGGACTTGGGGCTGCACACCTGGCATCACACCAGCACTGAAATTCATATACCACATTACCCATTTATGTGGTAGGCAGAACGTCTTTTTGGCTTGACAGCAGCATTATGTTAGTGGAAAATACTACTTGTGCTGCTGATGCATAGAGGCAGTGTGAAACAGTTAGCTTCACCTGTTGCTCAAATTTTGAGACACTTTACCTTTCCAGGATAATCTGAGGTAGGCTGGACACTTTTCAGGACCGAAGATGGTAGCCTTAGACTCATTCATGAACTTGTGTGATACACAATGAGCAATGATTTAATCGGGGCAGCCTTTACTGCAAAGCATAGTTTTGATGAGCCCTACTTCAGCATCAAGCTTGCATGGTGAGCAAATGGCTTGGGCCCTATTTACAAGGCTGCTGTTAAGGCCAATCTTATGGCGTGCAGAACTGTAGGAATCCCAAAGTGTATATTGGCTAGTGAAGTTGGCTTGCAGCAGACAGTAGAAGAGAACCCATTAGCAATTTCTCAACCAGCACGTCAAGGAAAGGGAGCTCGTTAGACTGCTCCATTTCAAAGGTGAATTTGAGCGCAGGATGGAGCCCATTAAAGGTACATAAGGAAATTCTTACATGCAGCTGCTGGTTGAAATGTATCATCTACATGCCAGAAATATGCAAGGAAGTTAGGGGGTCATTCCTTGCAGCAGCACACTGTCACCCCAGATGAAGGTAACTCAGAGGGACCAGATCAGCAGGGGCCTGTGCGCTTGGAAACATACCATGCTATGTTGGAATGACAAGGATAAATGCCAGTAATCACCTTAATGGCCAGAGTACTTGGAGCAGCAGTAGATGTGAGGACACCTGGTGGAGTTCCCTGAGACAATGTGAGCTTACTCACTGTGAGTGGAGCGAGCTCGACCACATCCTGGGAGCTCGATCGCATGAGCTCCATCCATGAAAATATGGGCAGCTTCATGGAGAGAAACATGCAACATCACATCGAGGGCATGCAAGAGCAGCATGATGCCCTGTAAAGAGTTCATGACTCAGTCAGTAGCCTGGAGTAAGCAGTTTTTTAAAATTCTGCCATGGGATGTGGGCATCATTGGCAAAGCTAGCATTTGTTGCCCATCCCTAATTGCCCCTTGAACTGAGCGGCTTGCTTAGCCATTTCAGAGGGCAATTAAGAGTCAGGAGTCAACCGCATTGCTGTGGGTCTGGAGTCACATGTAGGCCAGGCTGGGTAAGAACAGCAGATTTCCTTTCTAAAGGCACATTAGTGAAAGAGATGTGTTTTTTACGACAATTGACAACAGTTTCATGGTCACCATTACAACACAGTCATAATTCTTGATTTTATTAATTGAATTCAAACTCTACCAGCTGCCATGGTGGGACTTGAACCCATGTCCTCACAGCATGAGTTGGGGCCTCTGGATTACTAGACAAATGACATTACTGCTACGCCACTGTCTCCCCTTACAGTTCCGAATATGAGTGCTGATCTCCATTGGTACATGGTGCCCAGAACAAGATGTTCGCGCTGGTGGCACAATGACAGCAGGAAGGGCCGCCTACTGCATCCCAGCAGCCAGCCCCATCTAACCCATCCGAAAGGCAACCCCAGGCTGCGGTGATTAGCATGGAGGATGAAGGTTCCAAGAACATTACAGCGGCCTCATCTTCCACTGCTTTCCCACTCCCTCCGCCTCATAGTGATAGACACAATGGCTGCCCCTGCAGAAATGCAGAACCCATAGTCTCACATAGGTCCCCAACTGGTCCTTGCACGATACGGCCAACTACCACACTCCTGAATGCCTTATAGCTGGAGAGGTGAGCAACCTACCTCCACCTTCCCCGAGACAACACGAGGGAGTGTTCATGATAGCAGGGTGTTGTACTGTTTCGATCACTAAAGCGTACACAGTGGTGTCATTTACTATGTTAATAGCTGGTTTCATTTACCTTGTAAATACACTCTCTACTTTCTGCAATAGACTTGGTAGTCTGTAATTGTAGAGTGATAGCTACAATTATTGGTAAACAAAAAGCAGCAGGTTCTTACCAGTGGCAATGGAGACTGCAGCAGGTCAGCATGTTATGTGTCTTTGAGTGAAGCTGGCATATGTGGGAGATCCCCTGAATTTGTCCTTCTAGGGTAAAGGCCATGGGCTGACAAGAAGACTCAGTGAGTTGCAGAACTGCATGTTGTAGATGTCACACGGTGATGTCACTGTGTGCCAGTGGTGGGGGGAGACTTGGAGGGAAATGGATGATGTGGTGAGCACACATGTGGCTTATTCTTGCACAGTGTCCAATGGCTGTATTTCTGTTGGCTCATACACACATCTCTGCAGGTCCTGAGTCTCAGCTCGTGCTGCACATTTGCACTCTTGACATGGTGTACACGCTTTGGCTAGACACAAGGTGGCAAGAATATGCCAGCCTCTAACATGCAATTGCAGGTCCAGCTTCAAAAACACATCTCAAGGGCAATCTGTGGACAGTGGTGATCCCAATGGTGTGGGATTCAGCTACGTGGATGACACTGAATAACAACAGTTGATGTTGATGTTGGGTGGTTGTTGGGGAATGGCATTTCCTGGAAGATGTATGGCACTACTGCTAATGAGCACTTATATGGCAATGGCTCAGTAAGGGCTTGCTGCTGGATTTGTATTCAGATCCTAAAGGCTGCTGAGGTGAATCTCCTTTGTATTAAGAGGTCCCTGGTGACAATGGCGTCTTGTACGGATCCACCAAGAGTACCCAGGCCTACCCCTCAGGATGTCATCCACTCTCCTCCTCAGTGGCATCTCCCTCTGAGGTAATGGGGTCCACCTCCTCCTCCCCCTTTCTACCTCATCCTCTAATAAGAAAGCTCCTTCACTAGACTCTGGCCCCTCGATGTGAATACCCCTCCGTGGCGCTACATTATGGAGCATGCAGCAAGCCACCACTATCCTCAACACCCTTGCAGGCCAGCACTGGAGTTCCCCCTCCCGAATGGTCAAAGTATCTGAAACACATCTTTAACAGGCCAATAGCCTGTTCAATGACAGTTCTTGCCTGCAAGTGGCTGTTGTAGCAACAATGGGGCCCTGTCTCTGGTCACCTCAAGGGAGTAAGCAGTCACCTCTTTAAGGGATAACCTTTGCCCTCCTGTAGCCAGCCATGGACTTGAGGCCTAGGCTGGAAAAGTTGCAGCAGGCGTGAATGCCTCAGGATAAAAGAGTCATGGCAGCTGCTGAGGAAACATGCACATGCATGCAGGAAGGCCTTATTGTGGTCACACACAACATTGACATTGATGGAGCGAAAGGGTTTTCTGTTCACAAATGTCTCTGGCTGCTGCATTAGTGTCCTTATAATGACATGGGAACAGGCTACCCCTCCTTGAACTTTTGGGAAGCTGGCTGTGGAGGTGAAGTCAGATGCCCTCTGCATCTGTGATGCTACATATATGGGGAAGTTGATGTGTTCCTGCACCCAAGCAAAGAATGCATTGGTCATGGTGTAGATGCCTGATTGAGAGATGCCACAGAGATCTGCGGCAGGCCCCTGGAAGGAGCCAGCTGCATAGAAATTGAGGGCCACAGTGACCTTTAGTACAACAGGCAGGCCATTGAGATCAGTTTATTGTGTTGCAAGATCTTCCTCCGCCACGGCACAGATGTTTAACCATTTCCCTTGAAATTCAAAGACATCGCCTGCACTGCCTCTCGGTCATGTCAAGATAACTCCTTCAGAGACTGTAAACCCTTTGCTCAGGGTAATATTTCCTCCTCTTCCTCCTCCTCCTTCCCGCTGTGCTTTGTGGTGCCAACTCCTGGCCAGGTACCATAGCTTTGGCCGCACGTTCCTGCCGCTGCCCTTCCTCTTTTGTCCATATGTAGGAAGGTGCCACGTCCATTTTTTTCAACCCCCTTCATTACAGACTCTTCACTTAGTGAGCCTGGCAGGCTGTCCTGTTTCCCACTTGGCTGCCCGATCGAGGCAAGGAATGCTCCTGAGAGGCCCTTCCACTGCCCTCCACTTTCACAAACCCCTCCCCACCCACCCCACCCCTCTTGTAATCTGGCACTAACCTCTATCTCAGAAGTAAGGCTTGTAACTTTGCAAATCTCTGCACAAGGGATACACACCTTTTAGGATACCTTCTGAAACACTTGTGCCTCCACAATAAATTTGTGACTCCCACACCCTGGTTAAGGCACTTGCAGAAGCAATGTCTGTTTAAGCTCTCAACCAATTTTAAATGAACCATCAGATTTGTGATTCATCCCCTTTTCTCCCACGGGCGAAAATGGTTTCGGCTGGGAATGGGAGCGGGACTTCCATATCGGGTTCCTGCCAGCCATTTTTAAAGGTCTGTGGCGTCAAAAAATCTGGCCCATGGTTTCATGTCACCCCAAGCAGAATGAAGGTCATTGTGTAAAAAGACAAATATGTTTTAGCAAATTGGGAAAGGAAAAAACAAATCAAAGGAATTATAAATCATTTACACAACTTCCCTGATTTTTAAGTTATGGTAGCTACATTCATGAAATTGTACTGTGTGGTAAAGAAACTGAAGTATCGAAAGCTGGTTAAGCAAAGAGCTGAGACTAACCATTCATGTACATATGTAGTCACTGGACTATAAAGCGTCCTTCCACCTGTAGTAAAGATGTTGTTCGAGGAAAATGCAAAAAAAAACAAATCTTTCTACTTTGTAAGACAGGATTTAAGTTTCAAAAAATGTGACTTGACCTTTTTATACAAATGTAAGTACTGCAGGGCACTTTTAGTATACTATATACATAATAGAGATATAAAACATGTTACTGAATATATATTCCAGCATTCCATGATGGTCATGGCAAACTAAAGAAAAACTGACCTTTTAACAATGCTGAGTGAATCACTAAGTAATACATGTAAAATCTCGTTGCAAAGGGAAAGGATTTATAAAGACTACGAAGCAGAAAAAGAGGCTCCCCAGGTGTCTGGTTCCACCTCACTGCTGTGCTAAATTCTTTATATCCCATTTAACCCTGTATGAATCCAGCAATCAGCCTGATCCTGCCCATTTTTTTTAGGATATACCCATCACTGCCATTCTAACCCGCCAACGCTAAATTAGGCAGAAATCAGGGGATTCATGAAAAAAATGCTTCCCCACAGGTCAAGATCTAAGCACAACTCTCATGAGATTTCTTGATTTTTTTTTCCTGATGAATAATTTCACTACAGGCATTGAATGAGCACATTATTTAGAGTGAGTCTTTTGATGTATTTTTCCTCAATAAGCATGGTACTTGTGGATTTGTGCAAGTTCAGAGCAACAGGGACCAACTTATTAAATGTTCCTGCTGCAATGCCTGGAAGCAAGCTGAGATTAATATCAGCATAACCTGTTACTTAATTTATTGTGGGATACAGGCTAATTTGATTTGATATTATTTTAATAAAGTTCTGTGATATATAAGATTGTTTCAGGCTATCAAAATAATTTTCCAGTTATTACAGTTATTCAAGCAAGTCCTTTGATAGCAGCAGTTGGTCGTCGTCTGTTTTGAATATATTAGCACTGATGATTCATAGCAGCTGAGGAAAGCTAAACCCATGAAGCATTGTGGTGAAGCTGAAACTCATTCTGTAGGTCATTAACGGGAGAAAAAAGTTTATTTTTATGCATCAGGCTTACAAATGCCATTAACATATTTCATAGTTTTTCACATTATCCATCCAGAGAGAACTACATCTTACAAAAAAATGAAAGGACTTTGTGTTCAAATCCACAGATCTTATTCTGCATTTTCATTTCACACAGTTGCTATCATTGCACTGGAGTCTGTTAAAAATAGTTAAAAATGTATTATTTCCACGCGGGGGGTCTCAGAATCCATCTCAGTATAATTATGATCATCCAGAGTACAGTGGATGCATTTCTCTTTAACATAGCTTAACCCTGTCATATTGCAGCATTGCCATATTTAACCAGTTGAGTCCATTACCATCCATTCACTCACTATGCTTCTTGTCAAGATTCACCAGAACACCTATCAGATTGAATTTGCTACCAGTGTCTGTTGCATCCAAAGTGCAGTTATGATTGCCCCACTTTCAACTGATTAAAGCCATTGCAGCTTAGTTCTGGCACATACCTGCACAGGCAGTGTCTGCTTTCATGTGGCTTCTGCAGAGCTGTTTCCTCAAAACTAATAAAAATCAGATTTACAAAACCATTCCTATAAACATATGCCAGGTTCCATATGGCTGCCTTAAATAAAACAGTTTGATTGCTATACCGTCATTTTATAGTCCCTGACCTATTAAAAGACAGCCCACCAATATTTGCAACACCTTCTTTTCAACTAATTTAAAATATCTTCAATATTATAAACAGATTTGGAATATGTGGCATAGCTGTGTCAATTTTTCTCAACAGCTTTCCTTTAAATCCATTCTGAGTGATTGCAAAAGGAACACATTTACTTCCTTTTCAACTGACCTGGGTCTATTCTATCCACACACACAGAGACACGCATATGCATGTGCATACATGCTAGCTTAAGTGCACAGATCCATGTACACATGCATGCACAACATACTTTGTTAGCATGTGTCCAAATGTCTCTATTGACTGGCTGAAGAGATAGTTTGGAACTAGAATTCTTCTACTCTTGAACTGCTGGAATATGGATCAGCTGGTTTGAGCTACAAAAGCATAGATTTTAATTTAGTAAACAAGCTACAGTTCCATTAACTAGTTTGATTCTTTACTATTATTCAACAACTCCACCATTTGATTGGTCCAAAAAATGGAATGGTGTTTCTTTTGAAAGTTGAATCCTTTGGTTCTGAATTCTTTCAAGAAAACGTTATTCCATTTTAATGGTTTTACATAAGGAAACTCGACATAAAACGTATCTCAAATAAATTCAGTATTGATTTATAAGATGGAACATTTGACATGATAGGTTTGAAAACAAACAATTATAAAGATGATGAAGAATGACATATAATTACTTGTCGGAAATGCACGGAATGGTGAACAGGTCCCTTCTTATTCTTTCATTTTGAAGGACCTTCTAAGCAGCCCGTGGTAACGTTTATTGATTGAAGATGTTCTACATCTACCGACATTTTAGAGGCTATTTTTGGTTCTGTATCCAATCCTTCCCAATCTAGTTGTGTCAGTTAGAATGAACAACCAATCCAATGTAAAAGGGTCAACAGTCATTTGGAGGCTATACATCTTTTTTGCTTTCAGATAGCAGTTTTAATTATATGCTTTGTAACTCTATAAAGTCTCATGTGACTCCCCTTCCCAAGATACAGGCTTGTGGATTGTAAGGAGTACTTACACTGCAATGTCTGTGATTTTCTCTTAAAATTCTGTCCAGTAGTACTGAATTTTGGGACTCACTGCCACACTATGGCCAGAATTTTCCATTCATCAGGCAGGCTCGGCAGGGACTGGGCAGGGGTTGGGGGGTCGCGATCAGCTCCGCACCATGATTTCACATGGGTGGGCCAACTGAGGCCTGTCCTGCGTGGATCGTGAGCAGTAGCGCTGAGCATTACCTGTGCGGGCGGTGGGAGGAAGAGCTGGGCCTGGCGTGCAGTTCACGCATGCGTGTGAAAGAGCACGTCACTCTCCCTGAGGCACGGAGCTGCGTCAGGGAGATTGAAGCGCTTTTTTAAAAAATTAATAAATACATTAAAAATTTAATGAAACATCTCCCCTCATGTGACTGTTTTTATTTTTCAAATAAAGTTTCTATTTAATATGTAATAGCTTTAGGAAACCTCATCCCGCTTGTGGATGAGGTTTCCTAAAAAATGTAAAGGCCGCTTGACCTTTTCGCCTGACCGCCAGCCATAAGGTTGGACAGGCAGCGTAAAATTCAGGTTAATTACCTGGTTAATAGCCTTAATTGCCCTATCAATTATCAGTGGGCGCACAGCCGACTCCGGCGTGCACCCGCCGAACAAAATATCGCGTGACTTCACGATGATGTCGGGATGCACGCCCGATATCATTGAGCATCATTTTATGTTTCGGCGTGTTGGGCGCGCACCTGTAATGTAAAATTCTGGCCTATGTTTGCACTGCTCCCAACCAACATCAGCTTTTTGTCACCACCTGACATTGGAAAGTTGTCAGCTCATTATCTTACAAATAGCCTTTGGGAGAGTAATGCATGCTCTGAGGAGCAGTTTCGGTTGTATTAACCTTAGCCTTGTGCTTTGAATGTTAGAGTGGATGGCGGTCTATGGATTTTTAGATTGTCAGATGGTAGCAGATTTATTTTTGTCAGCGTGAGCATTAACCCACTGCTTCTCGAGTTCTTTATTTCTTTTAGCAGGGATGGTCAAATTCCAATGAGTAATTATATAGATGTACATTAGGTAGATTTAATACTGGTCATATCCAAAAGACACCAGCCATTCTGGCTACCCATAAGATAAGCTAAACATTACTAGGGAAGAGGTTTTGCAAAAAACTGGAAAAAATGTATAGTTAGACCCTTTCAGCAGGTCTTCTTTGCCAATGAGAAGCATACAGTGGCATTACTGTGAGGCCCAATTGTCTAGCGTGGAAATTGTGCATTCTGGGCAGGAAGGGGCTGCCTTCTGACCCCATTAGAGGTAACACTGGTGGGAGGGTGGTATACATTGAAGACAACATCACTTCCACCCAGCATAAAATCAATGGGAAGCAATCCTGCATGATGCAGTGCGTGGAAACCCCAGTGTTTGTCAACAGCAATCAATCTGTTAGGAAAGTGGCAACACCCCACTTGCCCAGATGAGTCCAGCTCCCACAACACTCAAGAAGCTTGACACCATCCAAGACAAAGCAACCTGCTTGATTGGCATCACATTCACAAACATTCACTCCCTCTACCACCGACGCACAGTAGCAGTGGTCTGTACCATCTACAAGATGCACTGCAGGAATTCACTAAGGCTCCTTAGGCAGCACCTTCCAAACCCACGACCACTACCATCTAGAAGGACAAAGGCAACAGTAGATGGCAACACCAGCACCTGGAAGTTCCCTCCAAATCACTCACCATTCCGACTTGGAAATATTTCACCGTTCCTTCACTGTCACTGGGTCAAATTCCTGGAACTTCCTTCCTAACAGCACTGTGGGTGTACCTACACCACATGGACTGCAGCGGTTCAAGAAGGCAACTCACCACCACTTTCTCATGGTCAACTAGGAGTGGGCAATAATTCGCCCTGTAGATTGAAACCCAGGGAGCACCATCAGTGCCATGTCTAAATGTCCCAGTTGCTGGGATTTGAGACAGTCACCCCCCCCGGAACAGACAGTAGATGGAAGCCCTGCCCTGCTACATTTCCTGCATAGCAACAGTCCATCTGAGTCTAAGGTAAATGCCTTCATGAAATAACTTTTTTTTACAGGAGGAAAGAGAGGAGCTGGACATCTTAGTGTGATGATATGCGACACAAGTCCATTTCCATCACTTTACCTGTTGCATTAGTGCTGATTCCGTGATCAGCAATTCGATCCCAGTGAAAAATAATATTTCCACGGTGCACTGCTCGGGTAGTTGAAACCCTGTGGCTCCAGATTTTCCATCCATTTGAATTAACAGTCAAAGAATCAAGGCTGCAAGTCCCACAATTTCCTTATCCCCATTAGGAGAAACTGGGCCTATTATGTGTAGTATAAGAGTATCTGGCATAGCAAGGGTTAATGTGGGACTTGGGAACATTGGGTAGAATTTTCTCCCCATTGGGGCGGTTGTGCGGGGGTGGGGGCAGGCGCGGGCAGGGGTGGACCCGATCAGCGCCCCCAATCGGGTCTGCGCCACCATTTTATGTGGGAGGGCCAATTAAGACCCGTCCAGCATGATGCGCACCTGGAAATACTGTGCGTTCCCTATGCGGGCAGGTGGGGGGGGGGTGTGGGTGGGGGTTTCCCTGAGTCGGGAGTGCGCACTTTCGCATGCGCGTGAAAAATCGCAGAAATCTCTCTGAGGCCCTCTGTGCCTCAGAGAGATAAGTTTTAAGTTTTAAAAGGTGAATAAAGTGGAGAAATAATTTTTATGACATGTCCCTTCATGTGAAACTGTCACATGAGCTAGGACATGTGCATTAATTTTAATAAAAATTTGTGTGAAAATTTAAAATCATTCATGAAACCTCATCCCACACAAGGATCAGGTTCCATGAAAAATGCGAAGGCCGCCTGGGCTCTTCGCCTGCCCACCAACCTTAAGGTTGGACGGGCAGCTCAGGTAATTGCTTAATTGCCTTTTCAAATGGCCTTAATAGACCTTTGACAGTTTGGCTGCGCGCCCGCTGAACTGAAAATCTAAATGAAGCGCGGTGATGTCGGGACGCACGCCCAACGTCACCCTGCGTCACTTTACGCCTTGGCGAGCGGGCCCTGCCCCCGCTCGCCAAGCCGAAGATTCAGGTCATTGTGTACTGAAACAAATTTTAACCTTATTCCATAAAGGTGGTGTTCCTTTAAGGGAGTTATACATCATCATGCTATAATTACTATCATAGCTTCTTTAGATCTTTGAATCAGCAAGTCCTTGCATGCTACATTTGTAAAAGTTAAAAGAAGGTGACATGAAGCATTATGAACCATTCCCTTCAGTTCTTCAAATGAGCAAAGCGATTATCCTGAGAATAGATTGTCTAGTTTATTTACATCAGTTTATCCAGTTCCATCAGGTAAATTATTCTGTGTCCTGAATGCACCTCAGCAGATGTGCAGAATTCTAACTTCTCTATTCTCCATGGCTGTTGTAAATATTTACAGAACGCAAACAAATTACGATCGAACAGTGCCATCTTAGCCAGATCTATCTGAAGCAAATTCAGAAGGGATGAGTATTTTGGTATTTCCTCTCTGCCTGAATCCAAGTAAAGATAGGACCTGTGGAGATTATGATGTGTCTAAATCTGAAAGCCAAGTTATTTAGGCAGGAATTGGGGAGTCAAATGTTCCATTCCATTTGCGTTCCTGTAATTTAACTAGGCAAATTCAAGCAGTCAGAAGCAGGGAGTTTGGTTCTCCTCCCTATCCAAGGGTAACTATAGCATGCAGCTACTGCACAGGCTGAGATAGCACAGCCTACATCTATTATTTAGTCACAATTTTTACAAGGAATGGCTATAATACTGCACATATTCCAAGCATGAGTATTTCAGGCTGACAGCATTTTGGGGAGCTGACACATGTGACGCTGAACCAGAGAGGAATGCCAATTTGAATAGAAGAAGAAAGGTACCAGCTTGAACAGGATTATTAGATAGGGAGAAACATGCCAGGGTAAATAAAGAGGGCAGACAAAGAAGAAAGCCAATGTAACATAGTAGGGTTGGAAGGGGAGGATATTTCCCTGTGATTTGAGTCTGGAGCAGGTATTGTGTGTTATGCATTGGGATATGGGGATGTGGGAAAGCAACAGCTGAGGTATGTTTTGGGGAAGTGATTCTAATTGATCTGTTGAAAATCCAAATATTACTTCATTTCTTTAAGATTAAAAATATAAAATTTAAATTTAAAAATAGATAGAATTAAACAGAATGGGTCATTTTTAATGATTTCTTGGGCAGACGTCCGGGCCATTAATCTTATGCCTTCAACATTCATGTACTTCCCTCCAATGCCAGTAAGGAATTGTTGGGTATATCTAAAGTTTGTTACCAAGCCCACAATGCCTACTGCCTAGCAAGATAAGGACAGTAGGCACATGGAGATACCACCACCCCCCAGTTCCCCTCCAAGTCACACGTCATCCTAACTTGGAAATTTATCACTGTTCCTTCAGCAACTCTGGGCCAAAATCCTGCAATTCCCTCCCCAGCAACACTGTGAGGGTGCCTTCTCCACATGGACTGCAGCAGTTCAAGAGGGAAGCTCACCAACACCTTCTCAAGGCCAATTAGGGCAGTAAATTGTTAAATAAATAAATAAATAAATGCCAGCAGCATCCACATCCTGTGAATGAAAAAAATCCTCTGCATTGTTCAAATGTCCAAGTGCATTAGGCTTCTCTTTCTCCTGCACCATCATTGGCCCATGTATATAATCAGTTCCCTACTCCTGCCCAACCTGCATCCTATCTTTCTCTTCTCCTGCATCATTCAAAAACAATTTAGCTGCTAGTCGTTTCCCTTACGTTGCTTCTAACAACTGTACTGAGACTCTCTGAGCAAACAAAGAATGTGATCCAAACCTTTACCATACCAACCAACAAAGTATCTACTGCCATATGTGCTAACTTTATCTTCATAGCTTTGTTCTTCTCACTTTCTTTGTTCATCATCCATCCTCCAATTCTTAAAAAAAAGATCCAGCTCAAGGTCAAAATACCTTACCCATGAAATCAGGTTGGGCCCAATTCAAATCATGATCGCAGTGCAGCACTTAACGAGGCCAGTAGCCAGACTATGGCAAATTAATCCCCAGGCCTCATTAGTACTGGTGAACTGGGGTGGGGGCAGAGGGGATGTGGTTAGGGGCATTCATCATTTGAAACCCAAAGTAAATATCAGGGATGAATGTTGTGATGTCATTTTGCTGTCAATTTTTAAGTGCTCAAACTGCACCATATCCTCAAGTAGAAAGCATTCTGAAATTCCTATAGTATGTTCTGGAATTCCAAATCTAGACTGATGTAAAATTCACCCAACCACATCATGCCAAGTTAACCTGCCTATCAAATTAATTACTCTAGTAAACATGATTCACCAAAGTATTTATTTCTCTTGTTATTACTGACCACAGCGATAAACCAGAAAAGACAGTTTGTTCTCATTCACTATAGTATTTATAACTCCCATGCATGGTGCTGTAATACACTTGAGAATACATTGCTCATGCATTATTCGGTTAGGACCATTCGGTGTACAAATATCATACACAAAAGGAAATAATCATACATCCTCTATGGATGTCACTCTGATTAAATTAGACATGTGAACCATAGGGGTTACAGCTAATACAATCGATATAACCACTAAAAGATTACAGACATTGGTCAGTCTTCATTTGTTCTGTATAAAGATTGAAATTACACTGTTGTGTTTTATACATCTTCACAGGTGCTATAAATACTATCTAGCACAGTCTCCTTAGTGTACAATTTTGTTTTTAGTATCTAGGTTACAAATGCGAATTATAAGATAATTTTTCAGATAGAAGAAGATTTCTTATGAAAATGTATGGTGCTTCATGAATGATGCATGCATATTCCACGCTGATATGACTAGGGAGGTCATGTGATAGCTTTACTCCCTAGTGACCCTTTTGACTAGCTTCAGTACATTCATAAGCTCTTCGACCATTGTCCGCTGAGAGCAACCCAAGTTCTTTCCTATTTTTCATTGCCCTCTCACATACTCAGTTCCACAAGGACTGCAGGAGAAATAGAAGATCATGTTACCATCTCTTACGTAAAGCAGTGCTGGTCACTTTTCTGTATTTCTCAGAACCCAAATCAGTAGTTATGTAGCTTTTATAGAATTTTAAAAAATCTATAAATGTGCTGAAAAGTGACAAATTATTTACAGTTACCAGAGAAGTTTTTTTAATTCATTCATGGGATGTTGGCATTACTTGCTAGTTGAGCACTTATTGCCAATTCCTAATTCAGAGGGCATTTAAGAGTCAACCACATTGCTATGGGTCTGGACTACTTGTAGACCAGCAGATTTCCTTCTCCAACAGACATCAGCGAATCTGATGGGTTTTTATGATAATCAGCAATGACTTTATGGTCATCATTTGATTTTTTTGCTATGGTGGGATTTGAACCTAGGCCCCAGAACATTACCCTGAGACCCTTGATCATTAGCCCAATGACAATACCACTACACCACTGCCTTCCCTCAAATATTTGGAAATAATCACAGCCACCTTCCTGAGCAATTTTATTTTGCTCAATAACTCAAGAACTATATTAATCCAGCCACTAGACTCTTAAAAATAGTACTAAATAATTTTTACAATTCAGACCCACTAATATTAATGTTCAATTTTTTAAAAACCAAGCACTGTTAATATTAAATTGTATGTTAATATTGAATTGTGTCACAGTGCACACACAGTAACATTGGCTGTGTTACATACAATAATTTTAAGATTAATCTAACAGATCTTCCATAGCATTATTCACATTGAATTGGTGGATACACTGTTTTGTAGTAATAGTGGTGTCAGTTTCTACCCCTTACTATTTTATGAAGTTGAAAATACACAACAAGATGGTATGAAAGATGTACCAGGTTAGAAATAGCTACCTAGCTTTTAGCTTTTCTGGGATGGGGGATAGGATTTAGCAGCCACAAGGGATGGTCCTAGGTTTTGATTACACTGAGGTGATAGTCTAAGGTTTGGCAACAATAGCACAGGGTCCTAAAGCTTGGTAATGCAATAGTAACAGGAGGAGGGTAGAGTAGTGGTCTGGCACCACTGTGCAGGGAAACCTGGATTTGACAGAACTGTGGGGTTTAGCTCACAGATAGAATCCTGAGATCTGTGTGCATTAAAGGGAAGGGGAGTGGAGAGAGTGTAAGCTTGACAGCACTGGTGGAGAGGGGCGCAGGTTTCCACATCTGGCAATGCTGGCTTGTGTATTTCTAACTGAACTTTGCAAACAATAAATTCAGTGTTTGGTCTGGATTTCTGGACCTATGTCTGTCTGTTTTGTATGTGATTTGTCTCCCCTCCAGTAGTTTTTTGCTGTTTACCTCTCAAATAGTAGTCACTAATTAGAATGTTTACATTCAATCAATCAGCAAAGCATATTAATCTGTAGTTTTCTGCTTGCTGGAGAAGAGTTCAAAATTTAACTCATTCATTCACTTAAAAAAAAAATCAAATTAGGATGAAGAAAGACACCATTGCCAGGGCTCTACTTTTCAGAACAATGTAAGTTAGAAACTCACCCACTGTTCCAGAGATATAGCCCAGGATATTTTAGCTCCTAGGCTCTATTTGCATCCTGCCAATCACCTTCCCATCCTTTCCAGGCAGGAAGTCAGTGGGAAGGGACAGGAAATCACATGCTCTGGAGGCCACCTGCTAAGAAGCTTTCCCTATGGGACCTGGATTAGCAATTCTGCTTTTCCTGGCCCCACAAAAAATGTACCTGCATGGATTCTTCTGGCCCTTGATGAAGATAAACCACTGCGGCTTCCCTTACAGGGATTTGTTTGAGGAAAAGGATTTGAAATTACTCGATTGGGAGTCTATTTGCTTTAGTGAGTTACAGCTGACAAACTGAGTGAAGACCTGGGGCAGAATTTTGCCGTTGGCGAACAGGGGGTGGGCCCGCTCGCCGATGCGTAAAATGACACGGGATGATGTCGGGCGGAACCCCCAACACCATCCTGCCCCATTTAAATTTTCAGGAAGGTGGGGGCGCAGCAAAATCAGCTGCGGGCCGACTGACCTGTCACTGGCCAATTGAGGCCATTGACAGGATCAATTATACAATTAAAGGACCTGCCCATCCAACCTTAAGGTTGGCGGGCAGGCCAGGAGCCCCGGTGGGCAATAGAAAAAACATGAAGCCTCATCCAGCGGTGGGATGAGGTTTCATGTAGAGTTTAAAAAAGTTTAATAAACTTATTATGTAAATTATGAACATGTCCCATCTCATGTGACATTGTCACATGAGGGGGACATGTCAGGGAATTTTTTTTCTATTTTTCATATTTTTAAAAGTGTAAGCGATCTTCCTGAGACAGCACTTTGCCTCAGGGATATGTGCGCTCTTTCGTGCGCATGCGTGAAAGAGCGCACTCTTGCTTTTGGGGAATCCCCCCCTGCCCGCACAGGAAGCGCATAGCGCTTCACGCCGGATGTCACACTGGGTGGGCCTTAATTGGCCTGCCCACATAAAATGGCGGTGGAGCCTGCTGCTCTGGCGGGGACTGGCTCCCCGCCCACTGGAGATTGGGTCGGGCCCGCCCGCCCGACAGGCAGAAAATTCTGCCCTAGGAGTTTGGTGAGAGGAGAGTTTTAAGTGTTAATTTTGTTCTTAAATTTTCCTCTTAAAACCTAATCAAGTCTGTAATTAGCAGAAACTGGAAAGTACTGAGTAAAAAGGCTAAGTTCTTTCTTTCTTGCAGTTTAGGTAGGGTAAACTCACTCTTAGCAGGAGGAGCTGAGTAGTTAATTGGCTAAATGGTTGAATCTAGTTGCTGTAGTCCCAGTTCAGTTTACTATAAATTTAGGGTTCTTTAGTGCAGCCTTGGCAAATGGAGTGCAGTCAACTAACAATGAAGACTTGGAGTTTGGTGGGAGGGGAGTTTGGAGAAGGAGTTGTTCGCTTCCCCCTTCTACCTTTCTCATCCCATAGAAATTGGTTCTTGCTGCACTACAGGGAAAGGAGCTGGCTGTTTGGTGAGTATCTGGTAAGTGGATAAGTTTTATTCTATCTTTAAGGTTTAAGATAGTACACAATTTGGTGGTAAAGTTAATAAAATATATAAGAAAGCAACATAAATAAGTGATTAATATAATTAAGTAATTATTCAAAACACATCAAGGATGGCAGGACATGTGATGTGTCAAGGCTGCAGCATGTGGGTGCTCCTGGGTAACATTGTGACCCAGGGCAAACACGTCTGCAGTAAGTGTTTATGGCTTGAGGAACTTCAGCTCAGAGTCATTCCAACAGGTTTGAGGTTCTCTCAGCTTGTTTGGATGAGAGTGGGGGCTGCAGGGTGGATGAGCAAACTGACCATGACACCATGGGACAGGAAGCCATCCAAGTGGGGGGAGCAAAAAGGAATGTAGTGGCAGTAGGGGACAGTATAGTATAGTAAGGGGGATTGACACTGTTCTCTGTAGCAAAGAGCAAGAGTCCAGACGGCTTTGTTGCCTGTCCGGTGCCAGGGTTCGGAACATTTGCTCAGGGCTGGATAGGAAATTGCAGTAGGAGGGGAAGACCTAGTGGCCGTGGTCCATGTAGGTACCAATGGCATAGGCAGGATGAGGAAGGAGACTCTGCATAGTCAGTATGGTGAGCCTGGCACCAAATTAAGAAGCAGAACCTCAAAGGTAATAATTTCCGGATTATTACCTGAGCCACGTGCAAATTGGCATAGGATAAATAAGATTAGAGAAATGAATACGTGGCTCAAAGACTGGACTGGGAGAAGCGGGTTCTGGTTTGTATGGCACTGGCACCAGTATTGGGGAAAGTAGGATCTGTACCGTTGGGACAGTCTACACCTGAACTGTGCTGGTGCTGGTGTCCTCACGAGCTTCATAACTGGGGAAGTAGTGAGGGTTTTAAACTGAATAGTGGGGGCAAGAGATCAAATTTCGGAATATGTGGTAAACCAAAGAGTAGAGACAAGGCAAGAGAGACAGGTATTAATATGTAAATGATAAACAGACTGTGACAGAAAGGGGCAGAGAGTACAAATCTAAGAGTAAATCATCAGATAAGGGTAGATGCTACGAAAATAATAAAAGGATAAAACTAAAGGCTCTGTATCTAAAAACATGCAGCATTCGAAACAAAACAGATGAACTGATAACGCAAATAGAAATAAATAAGTACGATCTGATAGCCAGTACAGAGACATGGCTACAAGATGACATAGATTGGGACCTGAAAATTGAAGGGTAAGTGACATTTAGGAAGGACAGGAAATTAGGAAAAGGTGGAGGGGTGGCTCTGTTAATTAATGTTGGTATTAGCGCAATAGAGAGGGATGACCCAAGTTCAGGAAGCCAGGCTGTAGAAGTGGTTTGGTTTGGGTTGAGATGAAGAATGATAAAGGCAAGAAGTCACTTGTGGGAGTGGTGTACAGGCCTCCTAATTGTAACTATATGGTAGGGCAGAGTATAAAAGAAGAGATAATGGGGGCTTGCCAGAAAGGTACAGCAATAATCATGGAGGATTTTAATTTACATATAGAATGGAAAAATCAGATGAGCAAAGGTAGCGTAGATGAAGAGTTCATAGAATGTTTTTGGGATAATTTCTTAGGGCTGAATTTTCTGTTTGGCGGGGGCGGAGTGGGTGCGGCGATCGGGTCTGTGCCACCATTTTATGCGGGTGGGCCAATTAAGGCCCGCCCAGTGTAATGCCCGACTCCTGAGGATAGTGGGAGTGGGTGGGCGGCAGCGGGAGTGCATTGTTCGCCGGGTCCAATGGTGACCTGATGGCCTGTTTATCAGAAGTGCTGGCAGCCTTTGCAAGGCTGCTCACAATAGCAAGTGGAAGGGCTCACCAGAGGGCTTCTGGTGAGCAGGCCAGTCCGGAGGGTAAGCCAGCGGAGCACGTGAGGCTGGAGGGTAGGGCAGCGGGACAGGCCAGGCCGGAGGGTAGGGCAGGGGGCCAATGTGCCCCACATTTCTCGGATGGCAGTACAGCAGGAGGTGCTGGTTTCCCAGGATGGGAGGAAGAGGCCCCCCCCACATAACGAAATGTGCCTGGGAGGACGTGGCGGAGGTGGTGAGCTCCCGCAACGTGGTGCGGCGCACCTGGGTCCAGTGTCGCAAGCGCTTCAACGGCTTGTTGCGCGCTGGTAGGGTGAGTACCATGTAGGCATTGGGCATTTAACCCAGCAGGTTGGCTTACCCCCCTGCTGCCCTCACACCCCACAAGTCTGAGTGTAGAGACTGCATTGAATCATTGATGGCATGTGTCCTTTGCTGGGTGGGCCAGCAGATACTGCCCATGCTGAGGTCACCCTGAGAGGGTGATGAAGAGACGTGTTTTGCCCCCGCAGCATATGTTGCACGGAGTCTCACGTGACAGGTTTGGGGGCAACCTGGAGGAGTTGCACCTAGACGGTGTGTTTGAACTCCAGGACATGTCCAAGTCAGGGTGATGAGATGCTGGGAGGGGAGCTTCAAGGTGGCGTGGCAACGAACCATCTGCTGCCCTCTGCGCTCCACATGCTTGCGCCTCCTTGCTATGGAAGGATATACCATGTGGTGCCTAATGTGATGTAGGCAGAATGTGTCCAAGGGGTGGGTGGGAGTGTGGGGAGCAGGCCTAGCATCTTTGTGTGAGTGTTCAGCAGCAGCGGGGTGAGGAGGCACTGGAGCCCTGATATGTCCCAGTCTGGTTGGGTTGGATAGTGCGCGAAGCAAGTCAGTGCTTGTCTCTCATTTTCAGGAGAAGAATGCTAATATCGCGGCAGAGCATGCGAGGACTGGTGGCGGCCAGGCGCAGATAACCATTCTAAGCCACTTCAACCTGGAGGCCCTGGATTTGGAGAGGTGCCATGCGCCCAGGTCCACTGGTGTCAGTGAGGCTGGGGTGCCACGGCCAGGTATTTATACCCAGCAGTGAGGTCAGCATTGTTCTCCCAACAGCCACAGCAGTGCTGAATGTTAATTGATTTAATTTTGCAACATGGCTTGACCATTGCTTATGGAAGGATGAGCGCATAATGATCCGGGGGACAGGGATGCACCTTGTCACTGTCTCCACCTTAACTGATTCAATGTCCTTGTTCTTCCTTTCAGCATCAGAGGAGCAGGGCCAGGAGGAGGAGCAGCAGAGGCTCCCTCTCACACCTGAGGGGCCTGAAGTCTCACCAGCGTCTCACCATCTCTGCCAGGCAGGCACCAGCGCAGATATAAGCACCTCAGTGGGAATTCGAACATCGGCTGGTGTCCCGGGACACATTGGTGAGGGCACTTCACAGTCGCAGGAGGAGCTGGCAGAGACAGAGAGTGCCCATGGCGCCAGCAGCCAGAGGGCTGCAGGGGACCAGGCACATGCTCAGTTGGTGCCTGATGATCTGCCCCTGGAGTCGTTCGCGCTGCAGCAGATGCAGGAAATGCAACCGGGTGTGCAGGAGCATCTGGGGGAGATACATGAGGCTATGCTTGGCTTGGTCTCCGTGGTGGAGGAGTCTACGCGGACGATGGCTGAAGCAATGAGCCTCATGTCCGAGCGCCATCGGTCCTCCATGGAGAGAGTGGCGACTCTCGTGGAGAGGCTCCTCCAGGAGACCCATCAGGGCTTCCTAGGGATGTGCTCTGACCAGCCAGCCCTCACATTGGCATTGACCTCAGCTGGTCAGTGCCAACATGGGAGATAGTTTAGGCATCAAGTTTCCCAGCTCGATGCCCATCCATCCATGGTGAGCAGGGAGGTCCGAAGTGACCTCACATCGGCGCAGCAACTGCCTGTCGTCTCTGCGGTCTCCTCTCAGGGCACTCCGGATGAAAGCGGCAATTCCTCCACCCCTCTCCCAGTGACCGTAGCATCTGGTGAGGCTGTGACGACTGGGGAGGTGCCAGCTGTGGAACTGGCAGCTCCCTCCCAGGCGGAGCCAGCACAGGCTCCACAGGCCAGAGGACAACCGCCAAGATTATCGAGGCCAACAGGACAGCAGAGTCAGCAGGCTGTCTCAGATGCCACTCCCAGTGATAGGGCAGCACTAAGACGTAGCACCCGGAAATGTAAACATAAGGCACCTTAGGCACACCACAGGTTTCTCACTGGTGTTTTTGTGTTGGCCCAAGATGAGGTCCTTATGATTTGTTTCGTTTGGTAACACTATTTTCTTTTTTTTGTAATAAGTTGGTTTGCTTGACATATTAAATTCAGATATGTCACCATGGCTGAGGGTGCCTCTTTTCCTCTGCATGTGTATAGTTTCCAGAACTGTAATGAGTGCTTTGTGGGACATTCAGCTTTATTTACAAGGCCCTTAGTGACTGTTCCTAATCTGGCAGATTGTGCACTTAGGTGTCGAATATCGAGCCTACAGCCCAGGCTTGTCCTGGTGGTCCATCTATGGCGTGCTAGCTGAAGGTTCGTTGGATTAAAGCCTCCCGGGTGTCCCTGTCTCCCTGCAGTATGCCCGGGTCAGCGTCTACCCCCTCAGCATTTCCCTGTGCGTGCTCATCCTCGAACTCACTGCTGGACTCATCGTGTGCAGCCGCAGCCACTGTGTCGATGTCTTCATTGTCCACTGCGTCCCCCCTTTCCAGCACAAGATTGTGGAAAGCGCAGCATGCAACCACTATCACCGACACATGATCTGGGGGGTACTGGAGTGCGCCCCCTGAGCGGTCCAGGCATTGGAAGCGCATCTTGAGAAGACCGATGGTTCTCTCCACCACAGCCCTTGTGGAGGCGTGGCTCCTATTGTACTGCTGCTCAGCTTCTGTTCTTGGATGGTGGAGAGGCGTCATGAGCCACCTTCTGAGGGGATAGCCCTTGTCACCCAGCAGCCATCCATCCAGCTGGGTAGAGCACTGAAGAGCCTCGGCACGTGGGAGTGTCTGAGGATGTAGGCATCGTGAGAGTTGCCTGGGTGCCTTGCACAGACTTGTAAAATCAGCATCCTGTGATCACATACTATCTGCACGTTCATGGAGTGGAAGCCCTTCCTGTTGTCGAAGGCACCAGGCTCACCTGCTGGCATCTTGATGGCCGCATGTGTGCAGTCTATTGTACCCTGGACACGGGGGAAGCCAGCAATGGCTGCGAAGCCTCTGGCTCGCTGTGTCTGGCTTGCCTGGTCCCAACGGCAGTGAATGAAGGTCAATGCATGCCTGAACAGAGTGTCTGTAACCTGCTTGACACAAGTGTGGATAGCTGATTGGGAGACACCGTAAAAATTACCCGCTGAGCTCTGGAAGGAGCCAGAAGCATAGAAGTTGAGGGCAGCTGTGACCTTCAGAGCCACTGGCATAGGAACCCACACAGTTAGCGGAGATCTCAGGGTCAATCATCTGATAGATATAGCTGACTGTCTCCCTTGAGAGATGGCCTCCTTTGGCACTGCACCTCAGGCATATTGAGGTAGCTGCTTCGCTGCCTCTATACCCTGGCAGCAGGATAGTAGTGTCTTCTGTGGCCCCTTCCGCCTTGGACTACCTCTTGGCCCTGCGCCCCTTGTGCCTGTCCTCCCTTGTGGCCATCAAGGCACCTCTTGGTAGCAGCGATCATAATATGATTGAATTTTACATTCATTTTGAGGGAGACACGAGTGCGTCTAAGACTAGTATTTTAAACTTAAATAAGGGCAATTGAGGGCATGAAAGCAGAGCTAGCTAAAGTGAACTGGCAAATGAGATTAAGGGATATGTCAATAGAAGTTCAGTGGCAGACATTTAAAGGGATATTTCAGAATACACAGAAAATATTCATTCCAATGAGAAAGAAAAATCCCAAGGGGAGGGCCCACCATCCGTGGTTAACTATGAGACTATGAGAGAAAGCTAGCTAGTCACATAAAGATGGATTATAAGAGTTTCTATAGATATTTAAATAAGAAAAGAGTTGACAAAGTGATTGTTGGTCCTAAAGCGAGTACATTTGGGGAATTGATAATAGAAAGTAAGGAGATGGCGGATGAATTAAACAGGTATTTTGCTTTGAAATTCAAATTCAAGGACACAAGTAACATCCCAGAAATAGCTGTAAATTAGGAAATGGAAGGGAGGGAGGAACTGGGAAAATTACAATCACCAGGGAATATCCTGTCTTTTTATTTCTGTTGGACTGTGGATTAAAATTACAATGGCTGCAGTTTGAAGGACATGTCTACTGGAACAGTGTGAGGGATGTATATGATGCTGCTGTCCTGGAACAGAGTGCGCCATGAAAGACAGGATGGTGCTGAGGAGGAGTCTGGTCTAATGGGGAACTGCCTGGCAACAATGTTTTAATTGGCTCCTGACCAGGTGACCAGGGTTTGTGTGAGAGCAGTGCAGCAGGATAGCTCCTAGCCTGAAAGGAGAAAGACCTAAAACTTCTGTCTCCTGTGTGTGTAAGATTCCAGTAATTCTACAATAATAGCTAGCTTGCTTTTTCTCCTCATATCTCTATAACCTGCTCTCTCTCTGAAAACCTGTATCAAGAGGCAAAGGGGAAAATCACTGTTGCAGACATTGAAAGGTAAGTGCTCAACCAATGAACTAAAGATTGAAAGTGCTGGAAGACCACCTCGTGTCATCAACAAAGAACTGAAAGGAATTTGGAAGGCATCGATCAAAATCAACCCATCAAATCCTGCACTCCAGAATTGGTGCTGGTGAACTGTTTCATCCCATCCTTAATATCCATGGTTTTTGTGTGTCTTATGTGTCTTGTATATGTGTGTGTATAGGGATTTCAGAAGGGGGTAGAGTTTAGGTTATAGAATTAGAAATTAGTCGTTCATGTTTCTTTCTTTTGCCACTGGTTAAAGACAATTTGTTCAATAAACAGTTATTTATTAAATTTACAAACCCGGTGCTCATATTCTGTTAACCTAAATTAAACAATTAGGTGCTTTGATCAAACTTTTCTTACATATGTCGCAGCTCAGGGAGAAGTGGGGTTTGATACTGCAGCGCACTATCCCCAGTGAGTCCTGACAAAGTTTGGGAGCTCATCTGGGATATTTTGGAACAAAAGACAGCGATAATTTGGGTGTAGATTTAGTGAGTAATAAAAGCTAAAAGGAAACACCAGGTTTGTACTGTCAAAAATAAGATAGCACTGGAAACTGCTAAAGCTTTCCTGCAAATGGAAGGGATACCCCTGACGATTTTACAAGGGATCCTAAAAGCCAAGTTAATTGAATTGGCAAGTAAATTAAGATTAGGATTACCTGCCAAAACTAGGAAGGTAGGGATAATCGAAGAGATGGCACAGCAATTGAAATTGGAAGGAATACCCAAGAGATCAAGTTCCCCAAGGGGCTGTTGATTGGGCTTAAATTCGGTTGCAAATAAAAAAAATGGGAACTAAAGACAGAAGAAAAGGAAAGAGAAAGGGCATTCCAAAGGGAACAGGCAGAAAGGGCAGAGAAAGAAAAAGAAAAGAGAGAGAACATTTCAAAGGGAGTTAGAAATGGTGAAGTTAGAAGAGGAGGAAAGAGAAAAAGAGAGAGAATTCCAGCTTAGAATGCTGGCAGTTAATAAAGAGACGCCAGTAGGTGAGGCAGGGCTTATTTCCAGATCAGAACCCAGTGGGGAGATGTTTAAATTTGTACAAGCTCTTCCAAGATTTGAAGAAAGGGATGTTGAAGCATTCTTTATTTCATTTGGAAAGATAGCTAAACAGATGAACTGGCCATAGGAAAACTGGACATTACCCATGCAGAGCAAATTGTCAGGTCGAACACAGGAAGTTTATACTTCACTGTCAGAGGAGGATTCTTGGGATTATGATGTGGTGAAAAAGGCCATTTTGAGTGCAAATGAATTGGTCCCTGAAGCATACAGACAAAAGTTTTGAAATTTAAGGAAACAGCCTGGGCAAACTTACATTGGATTTGAAAGGGTTAAGCAAAGTAGTTTTGACAGGTGGATACAAGCATTAGGAGTTGAAACTATCTATGAAGTTCTCAGAGAGGCCATTCTCTTGGAAGAATTTAAAAACTCACTACCTTTTGTAATAAGAGCCCATGTTGAAGACCAAAGGGTTGCAACTGCAAGACAGGCAGCAGTAATGGCTGATGATTATGAGCTGATCCATAAAACTAAATATTTTTTCCATCACCCCCCAAAATTTGAGAAGGATAGAAAGTGGGAGAGTGAAAGGAAGGCAAGCAGCCAGGGTAAAGAATGGATATCTGGGAATACCTTGAGATCTCTTCCCCAGATCAGGAAGGAAGGTACTGAGGGTGGAGGTGAAGCTCGAAGGCCTAAGTGTTTCCATTGTAATAAAGTGGGACACATTCATTCAGAATGCTGGAAGTTGCGAGGGAAGCCCATGGGACTTATTGGAGTTCGTAAGAGTGAGGCCGAAAAGAGAACTAAAAAAAAATGCCACGGGTCAAATTGTAGCCTTAACTACAAATAAGGAACTGGAGTATTCACTGCTGTGAATGCAGGTGAAGTGAATAAGGTGGATGAGATATAAAGGGTTTTTTGTCTAAAGGAAGTGGAGACATCCTCACAGATCTGCGGATGAGGAATGGATGGTCGTTCATCAGATAGTGGTACTGCCCAAATATCGTAAGGAGATATTGTGTGTAGCACATGAAATTCCTATGGCAGGAATACGGAAAACCCAAGCATCGACAGACAGGCATTTTACCTGGACAAGACTTCATAAGGATGTAGTGCAATTTTATAAAACGAGTCATACATGTCAGGTAGTGGGTAAACCTCAACATGTAATCAAGCCAGCACCTTTAATACCTATACCAGTTTTTAAAGAGCCATTCAGGTGGGAATTAGTAGGTTGTGTAGGACCATTACCCAAAACAAAAGCAGGACATCAGTATATCCTTACAATCATGGACATGACAACCCGATTTCCAGAAGCTATTCCTTTAAGGACAATTACAGCTAAGGCGGTAGTGGAAAAATTAGCTCAGTTTTTCACTCGAATGGCCTACCAATTGAAATACAATCTAACCAAGGTTCTAACTTTATGTCTAAAATTTTCCAGGACATAATCAGCAGTTTGAGTATCAAACAACTAAAGTCCACAGAAACAGAGAGCTTTAGAGAGATACCATCAGACTCTCAAAACCATGATTAAGACCTATTGCTATGAATAACCAAAGAATTGGGACAAAGGATTATATTTCTTACTATTTGCTATTAAAGATACTCCAAATGAATCTACGTGATTTAGTCCATTTGAATTGATCTATGATCATGAAATAAGATAAGGATATTGTTTTATAGGCACTGAGTCTTCTATGTTCATATCATGTCTAGCTTAACGTAATACATCCAGGTGTATACCTACAAATTCCCTTATACTTCCAAAGTAACTTTAATAGATCTTCCCACGGTCCTTCCTCTAAATATGAGAACACAGTACCTAACTGTCCCAGTATTTTCATATTGGATAGTCGAATTGTAGGAGACCTGCTTTGTGCATTGTCTACATCTCTCTCTACCTTACTCTCACTGTCTCTGTCATCCTCCATTACTCCTATAACTTGGCATACTTGCTCTTTCCCATCATCTTCCCTGTGATGATATTGCTTCAACATGTTTATGTGACATAACCGTTTCTTCTTCCCACACTCAGGAGTATCTATCAGATAAGTCACTGCACTAACTCTCCTAAGTATCTTGTAGGGGCCACCGAATTTCACTTTCAGAGTTTCAATCTGCAAAGGTAATAATACCAATACTTAAAAGTGATTAAGGAAAAGTTTCTAAAGCAGAATGACAAATCCTCCATGTTGGATTACGTGTCCATGTTTCTAGAAAGACTCGGAAGCATGTAAAGAAGCATGAGATCACTTAAAAATTTCCCAAGCAAAAATGAAAGAATGGGCAGACAAACATGCTACAACTAGAATGTTCCAAGCAGGAGATTAAGAATTGGTATTATTACCTTTGCAGGGTGAACCCCTGAAAGCGAAATTCGGTGGACGCCTACAAGGTAGTTAGGAGAGATAGTAAAGTGACTTATCTGATAGATACTCCTCAGCTCCTGTACTTAGATTTCCAGAAGGTATTTGATAAAGTACCACATCAAAGGCTATTGCAGAAAACAAAAACTCATGGATTAGGGGTAACATATCGGCATGGATAGAAGATTGGTTAGCTAACAGGAAGCACATAGTTGGCATAGATGGGTCTTTGGGTCTTTTTCTGGTTGGCAGGATTGATGAGTGGTGTGCCACAGGGATCAGTGCTGGCGCCTCAACTTCTACAATTTATATAAATGACTTGGATGAAGAGGCTGAAGGAATAGTTGCTAAATTTTCTGATGGCACAAAGATAAGTAGGAAAGTAAATTGTGAAGAGGATGTAAGGGGGCTACAAAGTGACATAGATAGGTTAAGTGAGTAGCCTTGGCAAATGGAGAATAATGTGGGCAAATATGAAATTGTTCATTTTGACAGGAAGAATAAAATGGAAGCTTATTATATAAATGGTGAGAGATTGCAGAGCTCTGAGATTCAGAGGATCTGGGTGTCCTAGTGCATGAATCACAAAAGGTTAGTATGCAGGTACGGCAGGTAATTAGGAAAGCAAATAGAATGTTATCACTTATTGTGAAGGGAATTGATTACAAAAGTAGGGAGGTTATGCTTCAGTTGTACAGGGCATTGGTGAGACCACATCTGGCGTATTGTGTACAGTACTGGCCTCCTTGTTTAAGGAAAGATGTAAATATATTAGAAGCATTAGAAGAGAAGCTTTGCTAGACTGATACCAGGAATGGGCGGGTTGTCTTATGAGGAAAGACAAGTTATGCTTGTATTCACTGGAATTTAGAACAGTGAGAGGCAACTTAATTGAAACCTTTAAGATCCTGAGGGGTCTGATAGAGTGGATGTGGAAAGGCTGTTTCCTTTTGTGGGAGAATCTAGAACCAGGCGCCACTGTTTAAAAATAAGGGGTCGCTTACAAGATAGATCAGGAGTATTTTTTTCACTCAGAGGGTTGTGAGTCTTTGGAACTCTCTTCCTCAAAAGGCAGTGGAAGCAGAGTCTTTGAATATTCTGAATGCAGAGCTAGATGGATTCTTGATTAACAAGGTGGTGGAAGATTATTGGGGGTAGGCAGGAATGTGGGGTTAAGGTTACATTCAGATCAGCCATGATCTTATTGAATGACAGAGCAGGCTCCAACTGACCTAGTCCTGCTCCTAATTCATAGGTTCGTATGTTCTATAAGCAGCGAGTTGAATTTCTGGTATAGCCAACCTGAGGAGAAAGAGAGTTTTGGATACAAAACTTCATAGTTAAAGAATTTTAGAACCAAGAGTTCTGACCTGAGGTGGCTACGCTTAAGATGCCAGAGACGCCTATATCGAACGGGGTGTTTGTAACTTTAGGATGGTTGGAGGAGATTTAAAGAGACAACTTAGCCAGATGTAAAAAGGAAGTCCCTAGTAATCTCAGCCTGTAAATGAATCATGGGCACAGTACCCAGACCAAGTGATTAATCTTCCAAGTTTTGCTAAGTATTTGACTTGAGGGTTTTGGGGTGTTACTCCAATGGGTGCAGGTGAAATGAAGAGTTAAGGCATTTGATTTGGAATATGAGTAATGTGTTTATTGTGTTTTTTTATTATCTTTATCATAATTGTCTATTTAAGATAGGATGTAATTTTTATTCATGTTCTTTGATTTTTGTGCAGTAAAATGCTTTTGTTTAAATCATGAACCTTGTGTCTTCATTCTTTTAGTAAATTCTTTGGTTTTCAGATTCTAAAAGACAATAAACATTTTACTGGTCTCTACCAAGATCATAACACTGTGCGTACCCCTCTAACTCACTCTTATTGCCATAAGGGGTCCAGAACTCTGGTCTAGTGTCTGCTGAAACCTGAGCAATTGCAGGCTGTTGACGCCGTTTTGACTCATTTTCTTCTGTTTTCTACAGACAGATCTGCGAGCAGAGAAAAGGAAGAGTAGGCAATTATTGGCAGGTTAAGGAGCCTCACACATAAAGCAGTGCTGACATATCCATAATTTAGGCAGGTCCCTGAAATAGGTGCACATCAGGGACAAACATAAGAGAAGTGAACCAATTGCAGGCATTTCTGACTTGCTACTCCCACCTCCCCATCTCCAAAGCCGAGAGGGATCAAGGCACCAGCCCTGAATGTCCAGGGCCTCCTGCTCCATTGAAGCTGGACCTGGACAGGTTTTCGGCCTGCTTCTGCCTTCTCTCTGGCATGGCGTTCCAATTGCTCTTGCAGAAACTGGAGTGGCTGCATATAAGGTTTGTGATTTGTTATGAGACTAGCTGATGTGTGGCATTGAACAAATACTGGGCATAATGAGCAGTGGAGGCAAAGCAGGAAAGTCACAGGAGTGAGATATGTGGGATTAAAGACAGAAACAAGTACATCCATGTGTCATCAACATGAGGCAAGTGCCATTTGCTTTCTGTGAGGGCAACAGCAGCTGCTAATACAAAAGCAAAATACTGCAGACGCTGCAAATCTGAAATGAAAACAGAAAATGCTGGAAATGCTTAGCAGGTCAGGCAGCATCTATGGAGAGAAACAAAGTTAACATCTCAGGGTGATGACCATTTATCACAACACTCTGATAAAAGGCCATCGACCTGAAATGTTCAGCTGCAAGTAAGAGGAGAGAACCTTTGTTCCGTTGTTTATTATTTACCTTTCCTCTCCTTTCCTGAGGCTAGCTGTATTCCTTTCCCTCTTCTCCATCCATGCAATTTTCCTAGGTCAGAGTACACACATCAGCCTATTTCCATGAGGCAGATATCACATTGAGGATGCTATTTTGTTTGCTGGAGCTGAAGTTTAGTGTTACTATGATTATATATTGATTTTAGCTGTTTATGCTCTGAGAGTTCTGACTTCACTTTTCCTGCTGTATTTAATCAGTTCTACAGAAGGTACAACTTTGAACAGGGCATGGATTACTCAGTGGGAATCTCTGCTCCTTTGTTTGGAAAGGAAAGGATTGGTGGAGGAAAGGGAAAGGGAAAGGCTAGATTGGAGGTGCTTGAGGCAGCATTAGATGGTGCTTGCTTCCAACATGCAGATAGCCGCTCCATAAGTTACAGACTTAGGTCTCATTTAGATCTTTCTGCCCAAAACTGCCCCAGAAGATTGTGCTTTCCCTTGATGGCTATTGTGGAAATACAGCAATTGCTGATTGAAGACTGGTGGCCAATTTCCATCAGTAAAACGGCATTTCTCTAACTTTTAAAATGACCATGCTTTGAATTCCTTTGTGATTAAATCTTTCTAGGCAGCATCTGGTAACCTTTGCCGCATAAATCAGGTAGCAGTTCTCCATTGTACAGAGACGGTCACTGATGCTCTCTTCCAGCAAGCTCTGCTGCTCATTTCCCTTGCAGTGGAATCAGATAAACAGAGAGACAGATATTCAATTCTATAGACTGGCAGGGTTCCCACAGGTACAGGGAGCAATTGACAAAATGTATGTGGCACTCATTAAAACTGCTCAATTTCTGCCCTTTGTTCCAACAATCTTACTTATTCTAGCTCCTAATCTACTCATTCCATGAAGTACTCCTTGTGAGGCAAGGTTGAATGGTGGTTGGCTGGGAAGATTCCCCTGTAGCTTTAGAGGCCTGTGGTGACTTTGTGTCAAAGCAAGTGTCTCCGAGGGACCAGCTTTTGGCAGCCGTTCTATTTCAGTAGCAAGGGTTATATGTTCATGCTTAAAATTGCTGCATGTGCAGACAGTGGAATTGGTTTTAGGAAACAGGCACTCTCCTGGTCTCCAGAAGAACAGTGACATCTGTCACTGCACCCAATAGTGCAGGATTATTGGTTGGTATCATTAAAGGTTGAATAGTCGGCATAAAGTCTTCAACATGACATCTTACTTTCCAAAGAGACACCCATTCGGGGGAAATAAAGCCCCTGATATTTACAGGGAATGGGGGAGTGCAGTTCCCAGGGTGGAGGGGGGAGGGAAACTAGAAATCCCAGGAATGGGAGACCCTGTGAAAGTGTTGTGTTGAAGCAGACTCTCATGAATATATTGAAGCAGTGGCAGCTTACACCCTGGAATCTTGTTGCTACAGAAATCTTCTGGTCCGTTACATAATGTTTTGCAGCTCTTTAGAAACTTATTTTATATGTTGCAGATGTGTCAATGACCTCAAACATATACATAAAAACCATCTCCATATCTGCACTAGAGATTAACACTCACTAATCCTTTTTATTTGAAAATCAAACTGTTGTGATCTGGGTTTCTTGGCTGCTCAGTTGAAGATAGCCATCTCTTCACCCTTGGCGGAAGAGTGGGACTCTCCCTATGTTCTACTGCCAATTCCTCGTTCTAACCATTCCCTAGTGCTTCACATATGAAAAGCCCTCCTGACTAATCTGGGGAGATTTCAATTCTCCCTGCACAAAGAGTAGGAGTGGGTCAGGGGGCATTAAAAAAAAACCCGAAATGCGACCCCAACTGACTGTATCCATGCCGGTCATCAGTTTTATGGTGTCTGATTGTGTGCTGTGTCTGTGCCTCACTCTCGAGAGGCTGCACACCTCATTAATATTTAAATCAGGCTTCCAGGGTGCAGTTAGGAGCCTGATTTAAATTTAAAGCTGGCTGATCCGGTTTGCCAGGATTCGATGAAGATGGGAGTAGTCAGAACAAACAGTCATTTTTATGTCACTGTTTATGAGGCAGGTTGAGCAGGCATAATCCCCCAGACACTCTAGCGAACTTTCTGTCCTGATTGTCAATTTAGGGGAGGGTGCAGTAAATCTCTCCCGTACCTCCTTCCCTCCCAATTATTAGTCCAATTCCCCACATCATGCCCTGATTTTTACTGATTGCCGGGGTTTGTCTTCAGCAAGCCCTGCCTGCAACTTTCTACCACTGGCTTTCTCATTCGGCAATGGTCTGCCTCTAAACCTGTCTGGTTACTGGGTGACAAATGGAGTAAAAAAATGACAATGAGATTAAATTAATCAGGGCCTCTGATTTCCTGTGATTTCTTGGTTCTGCTTCTCCTAACAGATTTCCCTGCTCTGTGTAATCACTGGGGCCTTTATTTCCTCTTAAATGTTTGTCTCTTTGGCAGGTAAATTGTCATGGTGGATTTGGTGAGGATATCGTAGGAGTCGTGTATCTGGATGCATTTGGATAGTTATTGGTTGCAGTCCTGCGCAACTCCATGATTCCATGTGATGCCTTTTTCAGCTGTGTGTTGTAGTTTACACCCCGGAGATGTGTAGAGATGACACCAGTTTCTATGTCTAAACAGGAGCTTTATTTACAGAGCTTTTAAAACATCTCTACACTCTCATGCTTCCAGCTGTTTGCTTTCAGTTCCGTTTCTTTTTCTCAGCAATCATGCCCAGGCTTGACTAATAGCACAGAGAATGGGTAACAGACAGGCATAATCAAATGCCGAGCAATTGAAGAATTGGATACCACACTGTGCACCCAGTAGCATGTTTCCTTGAAGAAATCATTGTACACTGTAAGGACATTGCAATATTTTCATAAAGCACATAAAACTAACACCGACTATGATGAATGTTGCTTAGCCTGCACAACCTTCTCATGTCTCCAACCTTTCCAACGCCCACATCCTCCTGTCTGTGCCTAGTATCTGCAGAGCTTTCTATTTATGTGAACTCAGAGTTTTCACTAGGTTTTCCTTCAGTTACATTGCTCTGGAACCTGTTAAGCGTGACTTTTTTCTTTTGCAGGATGAGAACTCCACGATGAGGAATGTGAGTGGAATGAACACTTTTTTTTTCCTGTTTATGAACACATACATTCAACCGAAGGTAACATTAACTATGAATGATGGTGCAAAATGGGTGACATCATAACAGCCTGCTGTTGTATACCACATCTGATATTCCTTTCTACTGAATACAATACAAGTGAAAGCTGGGCAAAATGCTGGAAAGTGTGTCAGGAAAGTCTGCTCACACCACAAAATGACAACGTTTGGCAAGAATTTTGCAGTTTTTTTCAGACAAACATGACTGGCAGGCATGGGGAATCATACTATTAACATTGGTATCACAAGGAACATTTTTTTTGAGATTGAGTTTAAAGTACACTAATTGAACAATATCATTGGTAAATCATCTTTACCTTGTGACTAATTTATTCTACACTGACCTTGAAGTGTTTGATGTCAAAAGTAAAAACAAAAAATCTTTCTTCACTTCCACGAACATACAAATTATTTAACTTTCTCATTCCTCTTCTCAATGTGTTTCTTGTTACATGTAAACTGGTGAAAAGCATTGTTCAGATACAAAATTGGCGGCTGGATAACTCAAACCAATGACTATTTAATGTCTTGTAGGAACGTAAAGATTTTGAATTGCAGCACGACCTAACATTGGTGCCTATAAAGCAGGATAATCAGTCTAAACCATACCAGGTAAACCAGAATCTTTCTTGTTCCTCCGTTGAACTGTGTATAGTAAATTAATCAGAGTCTGTGAAAATATTCTCTTTAAATCTACTATTAACTGGGTGCCAATTAACCGCTGTCTAATATATTATGACTGTTACGTTAAACATACTGGATGACTGGCAGTGCATAAAATGGGTAGGATCTGTCTTGGTCTGACATGCAAGAATTACTTAGATGATGGGTCCTGACCCAGTATTTCTCTCAAAGGAGAAATTGGTAATTTAATTTTAAAAGATCATGGCCAACTTTTAAAAAAAATCATAAAATCCTAGCAGCAATCAAAATGTTTCATCTTTTGATGGAATTAATATTGATATTATTTCTGCAGAATTTAAATTTACAAGGAGAAATGAATTGCAAGGAGGAAGCAAGCTTTCTTAGATTAATAAGAGAAAGGAGCATATCCATTCATACTCACTTTATTCACAGGCTGGACTGAGTTGCTTACAGGTCTTGTAAAGAAAAGAAAAAAAATTGTACTAGCATCATAACTCATTCCCTAGTGATGATGTTATTTGCTTTAGTGTCATTTGCACTGGAGCATTGGTCCTGGGAAGATGTCAGATGGCATCTTTATTACAAATGTGCAGAGTGGATGTGGTTGTAAGTGTAAGTTTCATCACAATGCCAATGTGTAGTGAATGATTTAAAGAGGCCTGTGGTTTGTTGAATTAAACCATCTTCCTCCCCACGATCATTTTCTGACCCAGAGGTGAAGCAAATCATATCAATCAATTCAAATATCCAAATCAGTTGTCGCAAAAATGGACACAAGGTAATTCCAGGTGCTTCTGTTTTATATGATGTTGATCTTGTCTACTGCAATAGGTTTCATTGGTGTGTTGGACAATTGGGGGGCTGGTCCAGTTAGCTCAGTTGGCTAGATGGCTATTGTGTGTTTCAGAATGACACTGACAGTGCAGGTTTGATTCCTGTCTCTGGCTGAGGTAGACTTGGGACCTGCCTTCCTCATCCTGCGTCTGAGGATGGAAGGCAATAACAAGCCACCACTGACTAAAACGCCAAGAATAACAGCTCAGGGCGAAGAATCATCAATGAGCCAAGGACCTGCCTTCAGGTAGAGCACATATACAATCTGGTGATTGCTGCTACTGTATTCCAAGCACAAGTGATGGCCCTTGTAGTTGTGGCTTGTCAAAGAAAATTTGGTTGAACAACATATTTAAGCATTGTCAAGTGACCCATTAAAATTGGGAGTAATTGATTAGTTTTATTTTGCTGACTCATTTGTGACATGCAATGTCCAGTAAGATTCCATGTGACAGCCTGATAGTCATCAATGTTGGGCCTCAAACATTTCATCACTGCACAGAGATGCTGATAAAATATGGTGGCATGAAAAGGCTCCATTCATAGGTTAAACAATCCACTGTGCCACAGGTGCTGTTGAAGGCTTGATAAAGTGCATATGACTAGACTCATTCTTTGGCCTGCTTCTATATTGATGCTATTGTCATTGGAGGGTTTTTGTTGCTACCAAAGTAGATGAGCTTTTTGGTGTAGGTAATAGTGTTACTTCTGATTTTAAGACATGCAGCTGATGGAGGCTGTTGAATATTGTGGCATTACCTCTGTCTCAGGCTGATTGATTCTTATTGAAAACTTTGTAGTTTCTTTGGATGGATGGTGATGATCTCTGACAAAGACTGTTCATTTTCAGCAACAAATGACCTTATCATTAGCATAGTACAAATCACAATTAAAGTGCCATCAAAGTGAATTTTAACTTGGGCTTAAATATGGAGTGCAGGAGTCAAAGTGAGTGAGAAACTATCCTCCAAACCCATCCACATGGCCTGAGAGATAAGAGATTTTAAATCCTGACCTTCATTTAAATGAATAAACTCTGGCTTCCAAAGCCGCGGGAGTCATTATCTGGTCGGCATGAAAGAGAGTGATCTTGAATGTCAGGAGATCTGAGGGAACATAAGGCATAAGGTAAGTAGTTGTTGGTGGTGGTGGGGGTGTGGGGAGAGGTGAGGTATTCCTTAGGTGATTGTGGCTGCAGAAGGGGGAGGAAGTGGGAAAAGCAGGCTGGAGGAGGCCTGGAATAGCACCCTTGCTCCTCACAGCCTACAGGAAAATCTAAAAAACTCACTTTGTTGTGCTCTTCTGGCCCTGCTCCTGCACTGCATCAATGTACAATTGGAAATTAAAATCTCATGGGATCCAGGGACATCATTGAACTTGAACATTGAAATATAAAGGAGGATCCTGTCTTCTTGTGATTGGTGGCCCTGATACTGCCTAGAACCTGGCAATTAAAATGGCAGCAGATGCCAATGCATCTAGAAAGTAGCCAAAAGTGCCCAACCATCATTTGAACCACCCACCTGCCCAGTTCCAATTGGGGGTGGGGGGGAAGTGGGATTGGTGGGAGTGGGGTTATTGTTGCAGTATGTGCCTGCATGCCATTGTAATGTAAGGGTGCTCGGCAGAGCAAAGGTTAACGTGGGACTGGAGAATAACACTGCCCATGGTATGATGTCTCGAGTCCAATGGTAATAGACTGAGAGAACAGCCTAGAAAGAACACTCTGAAACCAGCTTGCATGGAGGTAGCAGCTCCATGCATGACCATACCTTGGATATGTAAATAGTTAAGTGTTAACAATAAATGGTTCATGTTTAAATATGCAAGTCTCAATATTTCACCGTTGAGCCACCACTGCACACCATGGTACAACATGTTTGGCAGCAGTAGTTGCTTCTACAAGATACCACATCAGAGATAGTACCATAATCTGACATGGTGATCCGCAGTGATATGAAAGGTGGCAACTAAATGCATGCACCCAGAACAGCATCCCAAGGTATGAAAACTAAAAGCAACTGATGCCTAATGAGAGAGGCAGGATATTGAGGTCGGCTCGCCGACGCGTAAAATGACGCGGGATGATGTCAGGCGGAACTCCCAACGTCACCCTGCGTCATTTCAATTTTCAGGTTGGTGGGGGCGCAGCCAAATCAGCTGTGTGCCCGCCGACCTGTCAACGGCCTCTTGAGGCAATATAAAAACTAACTGAAGTAGTTAAAGGACCTGCCCATCCAACCTTAAGGAGCCGAGGTGGGCCTCAGAAAGAGCATGAAACCTCATCCGTGGGCAGGATGAGGTTTCATGAGGGTTTTAAAAAATTTAATAAAAGTTTAATTAAAAGTGACGGACATGTCCCAACTCATGAGGGGACATGTCAGGGAAATTTTATTTTTCTCTATTTCACATTTTTGAATTAGGCGCCGGTCTCCCTGAGGCAGCACTTAGCCTCAGGGAGATGAGTGCGCTCTTTCATACGCATGTACCGAAGAGCACACTCTCGGCTTAGGGAATCCTCGATCCCCCCCCCCCCCGCCTGCACAGGGAGCGCACAGCACTTCCTGGCAGACGTCATGCTGGGTGGGCCTTAATTGGCCATGACCATACCTTGGATATGTAAATAGTTAAGTGTTAACAATAAATGGTTCATGTTTAAATATGCAAGTCTCAATATTTCACCGTTGAGCCACCACTGCACAGTAGTGGCAGCAGTAGTTGCTTCTACAAGATATCACATCAGATATCCCACCCACCCACGCAAAATGGCGGTGCACCCCCGACCGGGGGCGCCGATTGGAGACGTGCCCGCTCCTGAACTTTCCCCCCAACTGGGTGAAAATTCTTCCCGTGTACACCCAGTATGAGCATGGCGGACACCATGGAGAAAGAAAATTCAAGTCCATTATAGGGATGAAAGGAGTGCACATTCCCCTCGAAAGGAAAAGGACAAACTCAGTGTTCGAAGAAAGAGGATGGGTTGTTAATAAAGAGAAACGCAACTCTAAAGCGAATCAAATGGAGATGACCATGTACCAGAAACACAGAGTAGTACAACTGATGTTAGTCGCTGAACAAACCAAACCCCAGGGGGAAACTTGTCTTACTGATCTAACTTTTTTTTGTATTTTGAAAATGAGGAAAAAACTACTGATTCCAGAAGCATAGAATCCCAGTAACACTTTTAGGATTTTAAAATTAGGAGATTTATTAACAAGAATAAAAAAAAAGCTTAAACACGCAAAATCAAAATTACGCAGTTGAGGCAGTCCCCAAAAATCCATTTGGTCAGAACACACAAGTAAACTACTTGGCAACAGCTCCCTTATAGATTTTTTAACCATAAAAATCTGGTAATATGACCCAAGGCAAAAACTGCTGCTACTTTATTAAAGTATATCACACCACTTCTCACTTTCTTCTGCTCTGCTGTGGGTATCAGAAAGAAGTTCAGGAACAGACTGCTTTCTGGAAACAAAGACTTCTCTGGCTTGAATCTGGATAGCTACTTCAAATTCATAACTTTTCTCAGCACAGAGCTGGTCTCAGGACATCTCCCCCACACCACCAACAAAACCCAACTAAAAATCTCTCTTAAATATTTCCCCTCCCCCTTTCATCCTAGACTCTATTGTCCTAAGCGCCTCTTTGAACTCAACTTTTCCAAAATATAAAAATCTTTCATGTCTGCCCATTGCCTCCACTTTTGGGTCAAATAAAATTTAATAACCTTCCCTTGTTTACGAAATCTTTGTAAATTGTAAAAGTCCCTTTAAAATCCCTTTGAAATTTAGGGCGGAATTTTCCATTAATGAGAGTAAATGTGGTGGTGGGTGGTTTTGGCAGCGCCCACCCCGCTAGCTGGAATGGCAGGAACTCGCGCCCGATTGGAGGGTCATTAATTATGCAAAGGCAAGAATCAGTCCGAATCGCCTGGGGGGTCGGGACCTGATTCATCCGCCCATCGTCAGCTGACGGGTTCACAGGTCCAGGTGCCATATTTAAAGGCCAGTCCAATAAAATCTCACTCTCTCCAGCCCACCAGAGATGTCTTGCAGCCAGACGAAGAAGGCAGCACCTCGCTTCACCCACCAGGCCCTCCAGGCCTTGATCAGAGGGGTGCAGGTGCACAGGTATGCACTCTATCCCAGGGATGGTTGCAGGAAGCACAGTAGCCTCACCTCTTTGGCCTGGGAGGCCATCACAGAGCAGGTCAGTGTGGCTGGCAACCGCGCCCGAAATGCCAACCAGTACAGGAAGATGATGAATGATCTCATCCGCTCCACCAGGATAAGTCATCCTTCAACTCCCTCCAATACCAAACTCTCATCATGGCATCATGCACTAAAATGGCTACTCTCTCCAGGGATCTCACACAACCATTGGTGGGGGACACATATCAACACTGATTCTCTCACCGAGACTTTCACATCACCACCATCCCATCTACCATGTTGCTCACACTCCATCCTCTGGCCCTTTTGGGGAGAGCACACCACACACAGGGGACATGCATCTCACCCAACCCTCTGCTCCATCCCTTCTCATCACATGCTTTTCTTTCTTCTTTATACAGGCCAAGTGGGCACACAACAGGTGCGAGAGATCATGGACCAGGGGAGGGACGGCCGACATCGTTTCCCTCACTGAGTTTGAGGAGGCTGCAGCTGAGCTGGCTGGCGAAGGCAGGGATCGCTCCTCTCCCAGCAACCTAGTATGGATAACAACTCCATTACTTCATCAAATCCTGACAATTACAATGAGTCACGTGCAGTCTTATCTAGCTCATGCTCATTAACTGAAACTCTATTTTCTATTTTCTAGACACCAGCAGATCGAGGCCCCCAAGCCAGTCCAGCACCAGTGCGAGCCCCCAGACTTCATCTGAAGAGGAAGCTCTGGAATAACAGTCACAGCGCTCACACGCATCCTCCACCAGCTCAGAGACACACACCGTTGGTGGGGCACAGCTGTAAATTAGGCTCAGGCTCACTTTTCGGGGAACTCCTCACTGACATGTCCCTGCAGCAGCCGGAGGCAGGGGTAGCCCAGGCCTCCAGCACTTGGAGGGCTACTGGAGACCAGCCGCTCACTCAGTCCGAGTGGAAGCAGCCGCCAAATCTATGCTGGAGATACAACAACAGGCGGCGGCACCTCAGGCTGAGATTCAACAGTCATTTAGCAGACTAGAGTGAACGATGGAGAAATCCGTTCACGTTCTGCCTGATGTTGTGGTGTGGCTCTGACATGCAAGCGCCTCACGGTCACCATGGGAAGGCTGGTGACCACCATGGAGATCTGGGTCCAACAGGTCTTGCCGAATTTGCGCTCGGCAATTCCATGGCCACATACACTGGTGGCCACTATCAAGATGTAGATGGCACAGGGTGAGGCACTTTGACCTCCCTCCAGGTGCACCATCTCCTGCAGGAGTCAGGGCGGGGCTCTCAGGCACCCACAGGGTGGATGAGCATCAGCCAGACACCCCGGGGGCCTCCTCTCAGGGCAATCCAAGGGTGTGCAGACACTCACAGCCCCCTCAGCCTGTGATCCCATCCACTCTAGCTTCTCAGGCCACCGAGGATGCTTCTGCCTCTGATCAGGTGACCCATACCAGGCCGGGGCTCTGCAGGCTTCAGGCCACCTGAGGACGTCCGCCAAGGTCATCACAGACATCAGGATGTAGCAGTCAGCAGGCTGCCTCCACCTCTGCTGCAGATGTCGGGGCTGCACCCAGGCATAACGGTAGATTTGGGGAAGTTAAGAAAAATTGATATCGTTTTTGGGTCATGGGTGTACTAGACATGTAAATAAATTGCACTTTTGTTAACACATTTGATGGTTATGTGAATGTTCTTGGCAACTGAACGTGTTGTGATTTTGTATTTTGGAATCCTCTTATGTCGAGTTTTAGCCTTCCTCCCACTCAATGATGGTGCCCCACTGTGAGATTCACATTCCTGTGATATAAACCTCAGTTGAACTAGACCCCACAACCTTGTGTAATGTCAGGGGGATGTATTTAAATCTTTATTTGAAGTGTGTGACGTAAGCATTTTTAACCCTTCTTCCTCAAGGAACATCACTGAGTGAGGGCAGCTCATCAGCATCGATATTCTAGCGGCATTTGTGTCTCCTCAGTGGTAGCGGCAGAAGAAAAGACATGCACAGGAGGAGGAGATCCCTAGGCATGTCCACATCTCAGTCATAGCAATGTTTACATGGTTAGATGGCGGCGAAGGATTCAAGTCTTCACTCGCATCGATCTTGTTCCTAAGTGGACTCTCAGTTCCCAGTGTGAGCTCACTCACAGGGCCACATGGACTAAAGCAAAGATCATGGCCTGGCGATTCATGAGGCCGGAACGAGCAAGTGGGAATGCAGGTCTCGCTCTCACTGCAAGTGGGTGGACACCCCCTGAGGTGAAAGAAAATGGCATTGAGGGCTAGGAGAGATGTGGCCATATTCCCTCACTTAACTTTACTCTTCCTGGAGCTTGTCAACAACTAATGTATTACGGGTAGGTCTCCCACGTCTTCCTTCCTCCATGGCATGATCGCACTCATACTGACCTTCAGCAGCCTCCTGAGGTTGCTGGACTTTCAGCTCTTCATCCTCTAATGAGCTCTCATCCTTCTCCAGTTCATTCTCTGGCAGGGGGGTCACCTCTTTGCATAGCCAGATTGTGAAGGGCGCAACCCACTGCGATGATGCGGGAAATCCTGTCAGGAGTGTATTGAAGTGAGCCATCTGAGTGATCCAAGCATCTGAAGTGCACCTTCAGAAGCCCTATGGTCTGCTCTATAAGGGACTGTGTGGAACTGTGAGCAGCGTTGTAATTCTCCTCGGATGGACTCTGAGACGACGCACTGGTGTCATCAGCCAGCGTTTCAGTGGGTATCTCTTATCCCCAAGCAGCCATCCCTGCAGACGTAGTGGCCCCTTGAAAATCTCAAACACCTGGGAGTGACTCAGGGTGTAGGAATCATGGCAACTCCCAGGGCACCGTGCTCTGTGCAGTATGTGTTTCCTGTGATCACACACCAGTTGCACGTTGATGGAATGATAGCCCTTGATAGGGGCTGCTGCCATGGAGCCCGTATAGTCATATGGGTGCAGTCTATTGCACCCTACACTCTTGGGAAGCGTGAGATGGTGGTGAAGCCAGTGAATCTTGCAGCCTGGCTATCTTCATCCAGAGCAAACCTGACATAATGATGGGCCTTCCTGTAAAGGGCATCTGTGACCTCCTTTATGCATTGATGTGTTGTGGACCGATGGATGCTGCACAGGTTGCCTGTTGATCCTTGGAAAGACCCACAGGCCAAGAAATTGAGTGCTGTGGTCACCTTCAAAGTCACGGGCAGGGGATACCGCCCAATTCCATGTGGCATCAGGTCTTCACAAAGAATGTGGCATATGTGATGTACCAGAGCCGGGGCCAAGCACAGATGTGCACGGCATTGCCTCTCACTCATTTGTAAATAGGAGACTCTTCTATGATAAACTCTAGGTCTGGTCAGTCAGCCTTGTTGTCTGGGTTTCTCCTCCTGACCCCCCTGTTCATGCTCTGGCTCTGTCTGACCATGTCCCTCATGCTGGAGCTGCGCGCGGAGTCACCTCTCCCTCTTTCATCTCCTCCATTGCATTAGGACCCTGACCAAGGCAGCATTGAGCCCTGGATCCAAACCTACTTTTGCCTTTTCTCTGTAAGGAAACATTGAAGACATTAATGATTCAAGGAGCAAGAAAGTGAAGCTCAGAGGATGACATGTTTGGAGACTGTAAAGGTCCATAGGTTTTCCCACCCTACTTGCATGGTGGCTGATGCCGCCTTGTCCCTGAGACACTAGCACACACATTGAGATGACCAGGATGGCATCGCAGATATGTAACATCTTGAACCCTGCGTGGGATGCTAATGTTTATTTGAGTTGAGGGATCCAACCTAGCTCTGTGCTCCAATCTCTGATGTGGTATATTAATGACCAATCAGTTGTTCATGGTCAATGAGTGGATGCCCTTTGGCCCGTTAGGAGTGTCACATCTGGTAAACACATGACTGGCCTTCATTGATGGAATGTCATATATGATACAACTGTGTCTCCTTCACTCTTGCCTGCATTCCCAAATTCTACATTCCCATGTGTTACTCTTGAGATGCGGTGACTATGATGTGAAGTCGCTGAGTTCTGAGTAGCCCTTTAACAGTGCTAATGAAGCCATTAGCTTTCAGTGGCTTTCGTTGCAAAGAGGTCTTCCTCCATTCTTTCTGAGCAGACTCCTGCTCATTCCTTTGACAACAAGAAGTTAGAGGGCAACGCCAGAAAGGTCCCCCTCATGTTCGCCCTTCCCCCTCACCACCATTCCACAGCCTTGCCTCACCATTAACCCCCTTGTGTTCACCAATCCCACCCTTGTCTCATAGCCCACCCCCCAGTTGAAATGTTTCTGAAAGTTGAGACCCTGCATGAGTACCACAGTACAGTGGTATTCCTCTGGACAATATAGTCAAAGAGCAGGAGAAGACCATACCTACATCCCCAGCAGTGTGGCGTTCATCACTACAAGACCAGTGCAGCGCTATGGCAGGTAGGCTCTGTATGTTCCACTCACCTCGAAGTTACCAGTGAACTGAGATCCAACTTGGCACGCCACTCCTTTCCAAATGGATTTGAGGCCGACGTAATTTCCCACAAGATTGGAAGGCTTGACAAGATTCCAGTGAGCAACTGTTTTAATGAACATGTTAATGAATGTAAATGGTGTTCACAGCACTAGTCAGCAGGATAAGTAACACACCATAAACTCACCATCAAAAGAATTGCAAGCTGTTTTTATGCTGGTGGATTTCAGACTTGTTTTGCCTGCTGCTGGATTCTCCACTCCCGCCCATCACAAAACCTGCCATGGGTGGGATGGGAAAATTCTGCCCTCAACAGCTGAAAAGTCAAGTCCTTACCTATCACCTAATGCAAATTTTTAAACCCAACTTATTTACTTGTAATTCCAAATTCACCATAGCCTCTCATTACAAATACATGCCTTTAGCTCCTTTATCTTTCATCTCTCAGTTCCTACAGACAAGCTGTCTTTACTAACCTTCCCCCAATTTAATTACCCATGGACACACACACACAAAGCCTTCTGTAAAGAATACCACCATGTTCCCAAAAATATTTAAAAAGGTAACACCCATCGTCACACTACCATTCCTCCAAATGTGACTGGCTGAAATGTGGAAGAACTGTCAAGCCCAAGACTGGCTGAATTTATAAAGTCAGAGTCTTGAGATGAGGGAGCAGGGATAGCAAATAAAATCTGTATTACAAATAGTTATACTCCATTGGAAAGAAATATTTTCTTTGGAGAAGAAAGTGGGATGTTATAGTATGTGCCTGCATGCCATTGTAATGTAAAGGTGCTCAGTTGAGCAAAAGTTAGTGTGGGACTGGAGAATAGCACCGCCCACAGTATAATGTATGGAGTCACATGGTAATAGACTGAGAGAACAACCTAGAGGGAACACTCTGAAGCCAATCTGCATGGAGGTAAAAGCTCCAAGCATAACCATACCTTGGATCTGTAAATAGTTAAAGGTTAACAATGAAAGATTCATGTTTAAATATACAAGTCTCAAGATCTAATTGTTGAGACAGCACTGTACTGCATAATACAACATGGTTGGCAGTGGTGGGAGCTCCTAAATATATCAGCGCTATAGCATAGTACAACAGTTAGAAAATATCAACGGGATTAGACAAAGTCAGCATGGATTTATGAAAGGAAAATCATGTTTGACAAACCTACTGGAGTTTTTTGAGGACATAACTAGCAGAATAGATAAAGGAAAACCAGTGGATGTGGTGTATTTGGATTTTTAGAAAACTTTTGATAAAGTCCCATATAAGAGGTTAGTGTGCAAAATTAAAGCACATGGGATTGGGGGTAATATATTGGCAAGGATTGAGAATTGGTTAGTAGACAGGAAACAGAGAGTAAGGATAAATGGGTCTTTTTCAGAATGGCAGGCAGTGACTAGCAGGGTACTGTAGGGATCAGTGCTTGGGCCCCAGCTATTCACAATATATATCAATGATTTGGATGAGGGAATCAAATGTAATAGTTGCAAGTTTGCTGATGACACAAAACTTGGTGGGAATGTGAGTGGTGTGATATTAAAAGGCTTCAAGGTGATTTAGACAAGTTGAGTGAGTGGGTAAATACATGGCAGATGCAGTATCACGCGGATAAGTGTGAAGTTATCCACTTCGTTAGGAAAAACAGAATGGCAGAGTATTATTTAAATGGTGATAGATTGGAAAATGTTGATGTACAAAGGAACCTAGGTGTGCTTGTACACCAATCATTGAAAGGAAGCATGCAAGTGCAGCAAGCAGTTAAGAAGGCAAATGGTATTCATTGCAAGAGGACTTGAGTACACAAGCAAGGATGTCTTACTGGAGCTGCACAGGGCCTTGGTGAGACTACACCTGGAGTATTGTGCAGTTTTGGTCTCCTTTCCTAAGAAAGGATGCACTAGCCATAGAGGGAGTGCAGCAAAGGTTCACCAGATTGATTCCTGGGATGGCAGTATTGTCATATGAGGAGAGATTGAGTCGAGTAGGCCTGTATACACTGGAGTTTAGAAGAATGAGAGGAGATATCATTGAAATCTATAAAATTCTCACAGAGCTGGACAGACTGGATGCAGGGACAATGTTTCCTCTGGCTGGGGGGGTTCTAGAGCAAGGGGTCACAATCTCAGGCCATTTAGGACTAAAGTGAGGAGAAACATCTTCATTCAGAGGGTGGTGAACCTATGGAATTTTCTACCACAAAGAACTGGGGAGGCCAGGTCACTGACTATATTTAAGAAGGAAATAGATAGATTTCTGGACTCTAAAGGCAACAAGGGGTACAGGGAGAGAGCGGGAGTACGGTGTTGAGGTAGAGGATCAGCCATGATCATATTCAATAGCGGAGCAGGCTCGAAGGGCTGAATGACCCACTCCTGCTCCTATTTGCTATGTTTCTATGTTAAAATTAGGCCTTTTGATTCTGCCATCCACATCCCTGAGGCTTTGTGGTTGCTGGGTATGAAAGCAATGGATCAATGAATGTTTCAATAGTTTAATGCTACTGCTAATTGTATTTGTGGTGGGAGAGCATCATAGCAGAATCATAAAAATGCAAGAATCAGCCACTATCTTTTTATCCTCAGGATTGGTAAACAAGTGTTCAGCATCCATAAATGTTACATTCTCATAAAAAATTCCAGAGAGCTTGCAGGAATGATAGCATCTGTAAGGATTTAATGTAGCTCTTATTTTTGATTGTCAATTGAAGATGAATACTTCACTTTTAAATGATGAAATGCCCTATTTTGTGTTATGGGCAGAGAGTTTCGAGCTTACTTAGACTGCTTTTAATGCAGTATTATTAATTAAAATGCATTTCTGGAAGCCATCTAGTGTCAATAAAATGGACTTTCTGCCTCATAAAATAGGTGCAGCTTCATTTTTTTCTCTCTTCTCTGCTTTGCTGTTTTCTACAACAGAAAGCCCTGCATTATCAACCTCCAGGGTGGACACTAAATCTTTTGACGCAGGAGGAGAAGCAATAACATCTGAACTAAGGGTGCTTTAACAGGGCATGCTTGACAGATGTAGCAAGGCCTTTTAGGATTTAGGACTGGAGCATATCTATTACCCGTGCTGCGGTGAAGCTTGGCAGGAGTTCGCTGGTAATCTCCCATGAATTTCTGTCCAAGTTATCACAGTCCCTGAACAAGCCCTTGCAAGATGTAGAATCATGACGTTTAGTTTAGGAAAGACATAATGGTGGATTTAGACTTTTAACTCTTCCTGGCCTAGGATGTTTTCCAGAAGAAAGCAAGTTGCATTGCCTGTTAGACTCCTTATTGACTATTTACTTGAATCTAAAGTTCAATTCAGTCAGACTGACATGTTGGCCTGTAGCAGCTGTATTTTTTTACCTGCACTGAAACAGGTAGGGCTGATGGTCACCCAATATTGGGCCTCAGGCTTCATTTACATCAGCCCAGCAAGCCGTGGCTGCTGGCATCCCCAGGCATCTCACCAGGGTGAGGGCTATTTGTATTTTGTGCTGTTGTATTGCTGGCAATGGTCCTCGTATAGATCTTGGAAGAAGCGAGGGTCAGTGATTTGTAGGGACTGAGAAAAGGAGGAAGGCAGCAACCAAGTGAAAGAGAGACAGTGATTGGAAGGGGAAATGGATGGTGATCCATTTTTTACAATGGAGCTGAGAGGAGCAATCCTGCACTTGACAACTCCACATTCAGGTAAGATTATTTTAAAAGCTTATCTTTTTGATGGCATCCTCCAGCAGTCACTTTAAGATCCAATGTTTAGGCCGCCTGCAGTGTCTGTAAGACAAACACATGCAGGGGAGACTTCTGTTTTTATATTGATGATGTCACTTACTTTAGGTAGGGGTGACTTACAATTTTGTGCACGGGGTTCTGGATTTTTGTATGTGAGTATTGGAGCATTTATATTTATGCAGTCTCAAATTGTTTGTGCATTATTGGAGTTTACTGTTCTTTGCATGCAGGGGGCCTAAGCCTTTGTGTGTGAGAGCTGTATGATGGTCTTTTTTCAATCATAGGATCTTGAAATTTTTGTATATGGGGCTATGTAGGGGGACCAATTGAATTTTCCGTGTATTGAGGCTCATATTTCATGCATCCCACTCAATGGTTTTGACGCAAATATCCTGACTCCGGCTCCAAAAGATTGGACATTCCTGGCTTAGTACTAGACCAGATTGTAAGCCTTTGGGGGAGCTCACATTACCTCCTTTTACAACCAAATACCTTCACACATCTTTTTTCCCACATGGCAGTGTAAGAGTCAGGCTCCACTCTGACTGCTGTTTGACTCAACTGATCACAAAGCTATTTACCAGAGGGCGAGTCAAAATGAACATTGAGTTTATCCCTGCTGTCAGTTACCTGGTCTAAGCACTGTTCAAGATCACATTAGATTTATTTTCCTGACCTGGTGTCTGATCCCAGGAGGTCATGGAAGGAACTTGCATTGTCAGCAAGGCTGTAACGCAGGACATCAGGTAAACATTGTTACACTTCACCAGATTTAAATGAAAAACTGGTCAAATTTAACCACAAGAAAAGCATGAACTTGTGACATAAGTGGGTCTAGGGCTATCGACATTGTCATAATTGAAATCGAGTGAGTTGTTGGAAAATGGGTATCAGCAGTGTTTCGTTTGAAAATGGGTCACGTACATTTGGAGAATTTTAATATTAGGTAAAATCAATGATATTTTATTGATTTTTTTCACGAGATTTCATTGAAGTAAAATGACTGCATTGTGAAGAGAGCTCCGGTGACCTAACTCAGAGCTGACAGGCTCACCACAGACAATAATTATTGTATTTCAATGCCATTCCACTGTTTCTCACACCAATAACCGCAGTGAAGTGATTGTCTAAACCATTGTGGTACAAGTTAGTGCAAACATTGAGAGGATGTTTAAGGGTTTATGGCGTTTACCAAGAAAGTCTTGCAAAACAATGTTCCCTCTATATGAAAACTGTATTTGTGATTCTGTCATTGATGTGTGATTTCTACATCACCCCCGGCCGAATCTTCTGAGGAATGGCAATCATCATCAGATTGCCACTCTGCTCTTTTTTTACACTAAGGTGGAGCTCTGCATTTCTGGCCCAGAGTTCCGAATCAGAAATATGGAACTTACCTGTTCTAGGATTCCATCTTTGTAGTGTTGAATTGTCAGGACAGCCAAACACACCCCCTTTTTATGGCACTAGCTACCATATTTTGGTAAGTCTTCATTCACTAACAAAGTGAAAAGCTTTGGGACATTTAAATAGCCTTTCACTGTGCTATAGAATGAATGTGAGTGAGGTAAGTGGTACAGTGGGTAGGGTGGCAGGGTGGTAGGTGACAGGGTTGGTAGGGTGCCAGCTGGGCAGGGTGGGCAGGATGGATAGGGTGACAGGGTGGACAGGTTGGGTTGGGGGGAGTCAGAGGGTTGAGGGGAGTTGAAGATTTAGAGGGTAGTCGGAGGGTCAGGGGGAAGTTGGAGGGTTGGGGAGTCAGAGGGTCGAGAGAGGGTCGGGGAGGTCGGAAGGCCAGGGGTGTTGTGGTGGGGGGGTGTGGAGTTGGAGGGTTGGGGAAGTTGCTGACTGGGGGGAGTGGGAGTGTCAGTGTGGGAGTCAGAGTGTTGAGGCGGGGGCTGGAATGTCGGGGGGTCGGAGAGTCAGGGAGGCCGGAGGGTCAGGGCAGGGTTGGGGGGGTTCAGTGGGGAGTTGTGGGGAGGTGGTGGAGGGGAGCCGTTCAGTTGTATAGTTGCCCAGGAATTAAGTGTGGTTTTTTTTCTGGCTAATATTTCCTGGATAACCATCCAGGTTAGCAGGTCGGAACCATCCAAAGTCTCTGACTCTAACTTGGAGTTGGAGACATTTTTGGAGGATCCAGGGGAGTGGGGGAATTATCCATCGGAAGTTCAAACTTGCTGGGCAATTCCCATGGAGTCCTTGCATTGGGACTACAGGGTCCTGTAGCTCATCCTTCAGTTTTAACAATCAATTTGAAAAAATAAACCTGATAACAGTAAAAGATGTAAGTCAATCCTTGCCCCTATTTGACCCTCAGGTGGAGGACCTGATATCTTTATGACATTGACTGAGATTGTTTTGCAAACCAATCCTACCTTTCAAGCTCCCTTCAAAGCTAGAACAGTTTCTTCTAATTCAGTGCTATTTGTGGGTGAGGAATAGTTAAATCCCTCTCTCCCTGGCTTGTGTAGTTAGAGTGTAAGGAATAGACATTGCGAAAGGGTGGCATAGTGGCAGACCAGAGATGTAAAGTGTGTGTAATCAGTCAGATACAAGTGGCACCACTAAAAATTGCCTTCATATATCAGTGTATGGTTTACACACAAAGGCATGAAGGACACTAAAAGGTCACCAGTGAAAAATATATATCAGTCTTGTGGTCTTACTCCAGAGGTGTGGGATGGTGCTTTGTGAAATGGGTACTAGAGGGACTGGATAAGTGCTTTTATGGGGCAGGATTTTTTTTCAAGTAGTATGCAGACGTCAGCAGAGAAGCCAAGGTATATACTGACAATAACCTCTTGCAATGACCCCTGGTGACAAGACAGATAGCTCCATTCATCTGTGGGTGAGCAGCACAGGCTCACTGCATTTTTCACATCAACCTAGGGTGGATTTGTTTGCGAAGAGGAATGTCATGGTCATGAATGCCCATGGCAGAGAAGCCAGGCTAGACTCAAGAGGGCAGAAAGTGGCGGGGGTGGGGGTGGGGGGTTGGTGGTGGGGGGTTGATGGGGGGGATGTGGGGAACCTCTGTGATGCCAGCTCACATCAAACACAACATCTTCAACTGCTGGATAATGGAGACACGACTGAAGAACAGTAGGATCGGCAATGCAGCATAAATTAATAATGTGCTGTTTTAGGAGCAATTGGCTTGTGATGTTGCTGGGATTTTTTTTGTGTGCGTTTGCACACCGGAGATTGCTGTGAAATTAGGTGACAAGTGAGTTGCACTGGTGAAGTTTTGTTTAAGTATGACCCTCTGCTTTATTAACAGCACAACATTTTAAGGTTGGTTTCCTTCTCTAGCAAGTCTCTATTGATCGCAGTTTATAGTTATAATCCCTTTCAAATTCATCATCCATGACTAACATCATGTGTATTGATTGGTGTTGACTGATGTCCTTGTGCATCTAACCACTGAAGTATGTTTCATTTTTTGAATGTTCTGGAAACCTTCTTGTCTTCTGCAGTTCTGCTGCTGCCACAGGTCACTTAAGGAACAAAGTGAAAAGTTGAGATGTGTAGCTTTGATTAACCCTCTGAGGATTTCACCAGCATTTTCTCCTTCCATATTGTGTTCAAGTATAATTGATGATGGAACCTCCTGCCTTTCTTCTTCATTATTTTAACTGATAAAATTAGAACACACTCTGCATTTGTACAGATGAGGGAATTAACTCTTGAATTTAGGGGGAAAAATAGAAAAGCCCTATTAAGTGGTACAAAATATGACATTTATACTCTTACTGATGTCTCTCAGTCTCCTCTGGTTTAAAGATGCTGACTGGAGGCATTGTGGGAACAGAGGCTTTAGGGTGGAAACTTGTTTTGGCCCAAATGGGTCTCGGGTCTCATTCGCCTATCGCCGGTGAGCTCTGTGAGAGTCCTCCACCTTCTCTTCCCTCTGTGAGCTGCTTCCCCACTGTCACTGCTCCATTTCCCTATGATGCTGCAGCCCAAGGGGAATGTAATTATTGACCCTATGGCTGGAAGCAGGTGGTGTACTCAGAGATCTTTCAGAAGCACTGGGCGCCTTCATGACATCCAGCACCATTCCTTGCTGACTTGACCAACTTTTCACCACTTCTTCAGCAATAGCAAGCAAATAGTCAGAAGCAACTAAACTGCAAGTTGGATGGTGATGCATTCAAATCGAGTGGTGGGGCTGCTGCTCATACAGCTGGACACATTGTGCATATTTAAGACAAGGCATGAACAGAAGCAACAAGTTCCAAAATGACAGTGCAGACATCAAAGCAGCCTTACATGCGGACTGACTCACAATCTGTCCAGTCTGCATACTTGCAGCACACACATGGATTGCCCTCAAAAACATGTCAATTGGCACAAGTCACGTTGGAAGTGGTCAGAAATGCCCACTTGCGCCCACCCCCCTAAACATTTTTCAGCTCTTACTGGTTCTCGTTGTCATGTTTTTATAATGATATAAAGGCACTAATCATCCATAAAGGATTGGTTAGACATGTTGTGGGCTGCTCGTGCCCGCCTGCCAACCTAAAAATTCTGCCCTGAGTCTCTAAAGCTTAGAGGTAATCTGCTGGTATGCCCAGATCTTGTAATGGTAACTCTGCCTGGAGGTTTTTTTTAACTTCTCACAGTAAACTGTAGGACTGTCAATCATGCTTGGATGTTGTTCCTGGTTGCATTTGTGTGTAATGACTTCACAGGGCCTTGGTTCAGAACAAATCCTTGTCACCTCAGTTGGTTGACATGTACCTTCTGTGGGACCCTGGATGCGAACTTGTTGTCCCAACTATAAACTTGGCAATTCTGTACAGCATTTTTATCGTGAATTTTGGTCATTTTTTCTTGCAGTTTTAAAAGTGGTTCTCTAGTTTCTGAGAGAACAAAATGGGGAAGAATAGGCTGATTGGTATGCACTGGTCAGCCATGCATGAGCTCTGCCGGTGATGGAATGGTTGTGCTTAAAGATGTCGCTCTCAGGTGTAACATTTTAATGTGTAAATCTTGCTTGGTCTGTCTACATTTGAAAATTAGAGATTTCACTGTGTGAATCATTTGTTCAGCTAGGCTGTTAAATTTAGGGTAATGAGGAGAAGAAGTGGTGTGATTGATATTCCATTACTCACACAAATCCTGAAATGGCTTGCCAATGAATTGTGGACCATTATCCGCAAGGGTCTTTCTAAGTGCACCAAATAAATTGAAAATAACATAACAGTTGTGTTTGATATATTGTGCAATTGTTGAATATTGGGGTACTTGGTAAAGTAGTCGATGATGACAATAAAATCAGTGCCAAGGACACGAAAGAGGTCGGATGCGATTTTGGACTAAGGATGGGTAGGAACTTCATGTAGAATCAGTGGTTCATTGCGCTGATCGGCATGTGCTCTGGACATGCCTCATGCTTCTTGATGACAACTTCAATGTCATTGTTCATACCTGGCCAATAGACTGTGTCTCTTGTGAGTCTTCTTTTCTGGTCTATGCCCATGTATGAGTGATGAAGTTGTTGAAGAATATCAGGTCACAAAGGTTCCAGTATGATGACCTGCCTGCCTTTAAAAATGACTCCTCAGGAGATACCTAGCTCATCCCAATAAGGCCAAAATAGTCTCACATGTTCATGGACATGCTATCAGGTCATCTTTCAATGATAGTTTTCTACAGTTTCTGTAGCGTAAAATCTTTCGCAGTTTCTCCTTGTAGTTGCTGGCATTTGCATCGCACAAAATGTACCAGATCAATTTTCTTTTATTCATTCATGGGACGTCGACTTTGCTGGCTGGGTCAGCATTTATTGCCTATCCCTAATTGCCCTTGAGAAAGTGGTGGTAAACTGCCTTCTTGAACCGCTGCAGTCCATCTGGTGTAGGTACACCCACAGTGCTATTAGGGAGGGCGTTCCAGGATTTTGACCGAGCGACAGTGAAGGAATGGCGATATATTTCCAAGTCAGGATGGTGAGTGACTTGGAGGGGAACTTCTAGGTGGTGGTGTTCCCATCTATCTGCTGCCCTTGTCCTTCCAGATGGTAGTGGTCATGGGTTTGGAGGGTGCTGCCTAAGGAGCCTTGGTGAGTTTCTGCAGTGCATCTGGTAGATGGTACACACTGCTGCTACTGTGCGTTGCTAGTGGAGAGAATGAATGTTTGAGGATAGGGTGCCAACCAAGCAGGCTGCTTTGTCCTGGATGGTGTCAAGCTCCTTGAGTGTTGTTGGGGCTGCACTCATCCAGGCAAGGGGAGAGTATCCATCACACTCCTGACTTTTGCCTTGTAGATGCTGGACAGGCTTTGGGGAGTCGGGAGGTGAGTTACTCACCACAGGATTCCTAGCCTCTGACCTGCTCTTGTAGCCACAGTATTTATATGGCTAGTCCAATGCAGTTCCTAGTCAATGGTTACCCCCGGGATGTTGATACTGTTGATGAATTTGGAGAACACCTTCCAAGTTCAAGTTCAGTGAAGCCAACTTGTAGGTCCAAGGATATATCTTCTGTTTTCGATGTGTTAGCTAAGTGTTTCTGATGTAACCATCAATTTATAAGGCTTGTGCCTAATGTCATAGTTGTAACCTTGAATCTTTATCAAGAGATGTTGCAATCTTGGCAGTGCATTGGTCAATGATTTTTACCAAATTATCTCTAGTAGCTTGTGGTCGGTCTCGACCACAAATCCTCTGTCAAATAGATGGGTATGAAATGCATGACTCCAAACGATAAGCTAATGTTTCTCACTTGATGTTCAAGTAGTTAGATTGCTTTACAGATAGATATTTTGAAGCAAATGCAATTGGTCTGCCTTTTTATAGTATGCTTGCTCCCAGACCTTCCTGTGAGGCATCTATCTCCAGGATAGTTGTCTCTCTAGGACCGTAAATTTATGAAGATTGTCCTTATCTTGAGGAGTTGGAATGGCTGTAATATCCTCTATTTTACTTGGATTGGGATGTATGCCAGCACTGGAATAAATAGAACAGAAGAAATTGATCTGCTGCACATTGATGTTGCATTTCAAACTATTGAACACTGATCCTTCATTACATGCCACTTGCATCAGTAAGTGCAGATTATGGTCATGTTCTTGCTTTGTTCTTCCCACAACAGCAATGTTATCAGAGATACAGATGTACCCTGGCACAATGCATGTAATGCTCACATGAACTTGAAAAAGTCTGTCTAACAGATAAACTAAAAGGAAGTCATTGAAAGCAGTATCGTACAAACAGGGTATGAAATGTAGTAAGCTCTTGGAACTTCTCTGTGAGATGTATGGACCAGTAGCCATGCATGACATCAAGTTTTGAGAAGAATTTTGCATCTGCAAATTTTGGATTTAACTCTTCTAATGTGGGAATTTTGTAAGGACAACATTTCAAAGCTGAGTTTAAACATTGCGGATTGAGGCATACTCTCAATGATCTGTCTCTCTTTGAGACACTTGTGATTGAGTTGCACCAGTCTGTGTGCTTTTGTACTCTTCTAATGATACCGTCTTTCTCTATTTTGTCTAGTTTGACCTTTAATTTGCCTTGTAAGCGGATGCTGCACTTATGAGATGGATCAATTGACGGACTTGCATTCTCCTGCAGATGTAATGTTACAGCCCTCTTGAAACTGCCAATTTTGTGAAACATTCTGGATATTTTGATATTAGGTCATGAACTGAGGTGATAAGAGTAGTTCCTGAAGTTGATCTGCTATGTGGGAGGTCTGACTAATTCCATAGATTGTCACTAATGTGAGGTCATGGCAAGCTGGTAGTCCTGCAATTGCTGGGCCTTTAGTTTCCATGATGTAGAACATCTGTGACACCCAGGAGGATTGATTGTAGTTGCACTCCAGGACTATGGACCATGCACATAGAATCAGTGAACGATTGTATGCTGAGAGTTTCACAGCAGTAGGTTTCACCGTGGCCGTCCACGTCTGTGGATAGATGTCTTTCAGAATCCATAAGGATAGTGTTTTGGCACTTGCCCGTGTGTCAATCTCAGCCAATAATGAATAGTTGCCAACTTTCTTAGGACAGAAATTCTAACCTTGGCAAACACTTTGGACAGTGAGATTGCATCTATATTTTCCACTGGAATGACAGTGTGAAACATGGGTTCACCAATCTTCATCTTGTTCTGCACATCATTGTCATTTTATGATTCATCACCTCATGTATATGTTTCTGACGTGATACTGGATGGTCATCCTTATTGCTTGAAGTTACTTATTGTGTACAATCTGTTTGGATCAGTGCACAGCTCTTTGTAGCTGTATCAGCCATTTCTCTAGTGCACTGCCACTGCCTAGTGGCCCATTCTGCCACATGCCTTGCAGAATTGATGAAAAGCTGGACATTTCCTTGGTGCATGCAGAAAGCCACACCTTCCACATGGCTTACGAGGTTTGTGTGTTTTAGTAAGTGTGTCAACAATTGGGGTTGTACTTAGGACCTGTAAGCTGTGTGGACCTGCAAGGATTGCTTTGTGCTTATGTCCATCCTTGAGTAATCCTTCAATGCTATATGTTTTGGGCTTATCTAGCAGATCTTTCCGGAATGCATTCATGGGAGTGGATACAATCACCAACTCAACAATTCTGCCTGCGCGCTCTGCGTTTCAAAAATCAGAGTACGTCCCCTTTTCTCTGTATCTGCTGAAGAAGTGGTCTATGGATTCTGTAGGTTGTTGTCGAAATGACATGAAGTCTAATCAATGAATAAGGAAGTTTAACCTGATTCTGAACCAGTCTTCCAATGCAGTACATATCTTTAGGGGATCCTTTAGCTCTTCTGTTAATCCTGATGTCTTCAACCTGTGTAGATCTTCATTCCCAATTGCTAAGTGAATTTTCATGTCTTGCTTGTCTGGTTCAGATGCAGCTAAATCAGGAAACCATCGTTTTGTACGCTGCTTAAACATTTTGTATTTGGATAGTAGGTCAACCGCATCCCAATTCAAAGTGGGGAATTTTGTGGACATTTTGACAATATCTCTTTGACCTTCCATCTCCTGTAGAACCTGAGATGAGTGCCGCTGTAGCTGCTTTCACGTGCTTTTACAAAGATCTCCCCGTAATAATTGCAACCTATCTACCCTGATTTTTATGAGGTTTTTGCTCTTTTTTTTAGTCTTGCTATTGATCCGGCCCACACCCTGGTCACTGGCCTTTCATGGCCAACCTAACCTGGTGCTGGTCCTCTCAATACGCTGTCCGACTTACCACAAGCATTCCACCTGCATATAAGCCCTTTATTTGAGCACTATCCTGGCACTGTGTCATCAAAGCTTTTCTGTGCAGTCACCACGCTGTTTATTTAACGCTCTCTGATGCTGTGACTTCAACGCATTCTGTCCAAAGGGTCAAGGCTTGCCTCATGCCATGTAGCATGATGTAAGACTGTTCACCACATCATACCTGTAATTAATCTTGTTGCCAGGCTGAGCACTATATCGCTTAGAAGGAGCCACTGATGCACACCATGTCATGTTTTTATAATGACATAAAGGCACCAATCACTCATAAGGGATTGTGTAAACATGTTGTGGGTTCATTTGTTAAGATGAGGCTCATCAGAACAGATCTACATGAACAGAAAGTTTGACGGCATCATCAGCAAAGCTGTCTGTGCTGTGCTCTGCTTAAAAGCAAAAGTGAAACTAAAACTGGATCGCATGAGACACCCCTTATAGTCATGCTGCTATCCCTTAAAGACATAATGCAATACTCATTGCACAGAAACTACAGGTGTTACAGAGCTGAATTTGCAGTCAAAGTGGTTTCCTTTGATTACCCAACTTTGGTCAAGTTTGAACTATGAAAGTTTCATACTCTTTCCCCCTTTTCTAATAAAAAACTAGTTTAACTCCAAGCGTATGAGTCTTGATTCCATGAAGCAAGGAGAAAAGAAAAGCTGATGCGGCCCGTACTTACACAAAAAGAACGCACGGTCAACATGCAACCTGCTGGAAATTGTCACATTAAATTCCTACTTTGAAATTTGCCCATCCCTGATCTGGAGTGCGATAATATGTATATTGCTTCAAAAAGTTCCTTTTATGTAGCACTTTTTATATAGAAAATGTCCCAATGCATTTCCCAGGAGTGCTATCAGTCAAAAATTGACACTGAACCGCATAAGGAGATAATAAGGTAGATGGCCAAAAGGGGTAGGGGTATGCAAAGGGTATCACAACGCATCCCATCACTGAAATCTTCTCTTTTATGTAACACCTACCTTTCATCGGGCGGAACTTTCTGTGCCCGTTGGTGTAGGGTATCATGGCGGGAGTGAGCGGACAATGTGGCGAGAAGGCCAGAAATAGGTTTCTCGATGTCATGAAACCAGTTTGCAATTGTCCGCTGCGCCCAACAATGGCGGGCTGTGTTTCCTGCCGCTGCACGTTGGGAACTTCATTTGAATGCATCTGCATATCATTATAAACCCTGCTCGCCAGAATCTTCCCCCTACACTGGATCACCCGGGCACGTCATAAGTGATGTGCACTTGGTGAGCAGCACTTTATTCGAGACTTCGAGGTTGGTTTTCCTACTTTGCTTTGGGCAGCACTCGTGGTCATCACCACATCACTTTTAGGGGGGCTCACGGGCAGATCTCTAATTATGAGACCGGTTGTAAGGCGGGGGTGGCTTTTCAATGGCTGCAGGACTAGGGCTTGCTTGGTGAAGGGGGAGGAGTGGTTTCAGGCAAGGGAAGAGGCTGCAGGGCAAGGGCTGTACTGGGGAAGGGGGTATCCCAGGGTGTGTGTGGGTCACATGTTGATCTGTGCAAGTGGCCTCAACAGGGTGAGGGCTGATGAGGCAATCTCCAGAGGAGATGAGGCCAGATGGAGATCTGAGCGTGTGCATGAAATAGTGAGTGGTGATTTTTCTTGAGTTGGCAATGAGTGAGATGCCAGTGAATGTATGATGACCTTGTAAGAGTATGAGTTTGGAGTGATGAGATGGCTGCCTTACCCCGGTGGCATGGATGAGATCCATCATCCCCTTTCTGCACTGGATGGTGAACCTGTTCTGTGCCGCGTTGGTACCACCTCCCAAGCTGGAATGGTCACACTGATGGGCCTCTTGCAGTCAGAGCGGGGTTAGAGGACTTCGCAGCAGGCTCCAACAATGTCCAGAAGATGTGCCAGGGATGTATTTCTGAATTGGGGGGTTGCAGTCTTCTTGTCTTTTGGGGCCATGTCTTCTGTGCAACAGTCCTGGGCTGGAAGCACTGAGAGGTGTATGTGCGGCTGCACTTTAAATATGGTGCCCGGCGTGAGGAAGCAGTGAGGTGATGGCATGGCGGGCGAATCGGAGGCTGCTTGCCAGCGAAACAGTGTGTTTCCCGTGAATGCATGACTAATGAGGTGGGATCGGGACGATATGGCATGAATAGCTGCTATTGTGACCAGCGGGTAAAACATTCTTTTTCCGCCTGCTACCACACTTAGTGCAAATCTGGGATGATTCCACCCATTGTGTCTTACCTTGCAAATAAATGACCATTCTTTCAACCCAGAACCTACACTAGAACAAAAGTCCTTTCTGCCCCTATGTGACCTTGCCAATAATCATCATCCGACATGAAAAAGACTCTACTAAACAATTGCAGGTTTTATTGTATGACACCAACTTCCATGAATAACAAAGCAGAATATAAATGTGCATTCTACTTCAATAGTAAAGTTCAAAGTAAACACATGTCAGCCCACACTTTTCCCTGATAGCTAAACATGCCTTTCCTCTAATGTTTTTCCCAGGTGCCACCTAAGAGTCAGTATTGTGAGAGGTGGTTGGCAATTTGTGATATGGAAGAGGGTCATGTGACCCTCCTATTATGGCACCTTGCACCTGACGGAGAGTGAGCAGGCTAATATTGTCTCAGGCAAGTGGACTTCAGCTGTCACCATTCCATTAGCCCACTGATTGGCAGGATGACCAGTTCAAAGTTAGTTATCAGATCCTGAAAGTCCCGAATGACAAGAACATATATCCTGGCTACATGCTTCGGAAGTTGGTATTGCAGGATATTGTGTAACATTTCTCCTACTGGCACCAGAGCTGCAGGCTGTTTTGACATGGAGGTGAAGCCACCCACAGGGCCCTGGTTGCTCCTTAGCTGCGGCTTTGCTGCAAATTCCAATGAAATGACAACATGCTCTATTGAATTGTGCAACAAAAAAATCCTTCTTCACAAGTTGTTGCAATCGAGCACTATACACTCAAGCCATACTTGCCAGTTGCCACACGTCCTTGGAGATTTATCCTTGAACTTGTATGTGGGTATGATGTTCCTCAGACTTTGTTCTTTACAGTGCGGTGTGCATGTTTTCTGGTTCATGTTGTAATATGCCTTTAAGGGATAGGGGCATGCCATCACTAGAAGGGAAGTGTATCATGTGATCCAGTTTCAGTTTCACTTTGGCCTGTGAGCAGAACACAGCTTGGTTCTGATGTCTTTAAGCTTTCTCTCTATGTATATATGTTCTCATGTGCCTAACGTAAATAAATATACCCACAACGTGTTTACACAATCCCTTATGAGACTTTGGTGCCTTTATATCATCATAAAAACACAACATGATGTTCAGTGGTGGTCAAACAGCATGGCAGCAAGATTAAGTACAGGTACAACATGGTGAGCAGCCTTAAGTTGTGCTACCAGGCATGAGATGACCCTTAACGTTTTGGTCAGGCCGCAATGAAGCCGGAGCATTGGCGAGTGTTAAATCCGTAGTGTGCTGACTGCACAGAAAAGCTTTGAAGACACAAATAAAGAGCTTGTAAGCTGATGGATCCCTCGTGGTAAGATTGCAGCGCATAGTCTGTCAATTCTGTGAATGGACAGTGCGTTGAGAGGACCAGCACCAGGTTAGCTCAGTTAGTAAAGGTGAGTGACCAGGGTGTGGGCTTGGTTGATGGTGAATGAGAGAGAGTCATACAAAAAAAAAGCCAAACTGTCATAAAATTGAACCAGAGATGGGTGCATTTATAACAGGTGGCTTTGAGAGTTGTCGAACAATGAATTGAACAAAACAAGGAGGAAGTCAAATGGATATTGTTGAAATGTCCACAAAATTCCCCAGTTTGAATTGGGATATAACTACTATCCAAATTCAAAATGTTTAAACAGCGTACTGAGCTAGGGTTTCCTGATTCAGGTGTTTCTGAACCAGACAAGCAAGCCATAAAAAAATTGCCCAGCAATTGGGAATGAAGGTCTACACTGGCTGAAGACGTCAGGATTAACAGCAGAAGAGCTAAAGGATTTCCAAAAAATATGGACTGCATTGGAAGACTGGTTCAGAATCAGGTTAAACCTCTGTATTCATCGACTAGAGTTCACGTCATTTTGACAACAGCCTATAGAATCCATAAACCACTTTGTCGGCAGATGCAGAGAAAAGGCTAAGTACTGTGATTTTTCAAACACAGAGCTAGCAGACAGAATTGTTCAGTTGGTGATCGCATTGACTCCCATGGAAGCATTCCAGAATGACAAGCCCAAAATATGTAGCATTGAAGAACTGCTCAAGGATGGACATAAGTATGAAGTGATCCTCGCAGGTCAACAAAGCTTACAGGTCCTAAGTACAACCCCAATTGTTGATGCACTCACGAAAACACCCAAACCTAGCAAACCTGGTGGACTTCTGCCTGCACCAAGGATAGGCCCAGCTTTTCAGCAATTCTGCAAGGCATGTGGCAGAAATGGCCACTGGCAGTGGCAGTGCACTAGAACAAAGGCTGATGTAGCTACAAAGAGCCGTGCACTGATCCAAACAGACCATAGACAATGTCTACCTTCAAGCTATAAGAATGACCATCCAGAATCCTGTCAGAAACGTATACATGAGGTGACTGACAAATCAGAAAATTATGATGATGTGCACAATGAGATGAAGAGCGGTGAATGCAGATTTCACACTGACAGTCTCATAGAAAACATGAATACCGTCAGACCATCCAAAGAGTTTGCCAAGATTCAAATTATCTGTCCTAAGCAAGTTGGTAACTACTCATCATTGGCCAAGATTGACACACGGGCAAGTGCCAGCATACTATCCCTGCAAATTCTAAAAGTTATGTATCCACAGACATGGAAGGAAGGCCATAGCAAAACCTACTACTGTGCAACTTTCAGCGTACAACAGTTCACTGATTCCATGTACATTTTCCATAGTCTTGGAGTGCAAGTACAATCAATCCTGCTGGGTGTCACAGATGTACTACATCGTGTAGATTAAAGGCCTAGTGATTGTAGGTCTGCCATGACCTTGCACTAGTGATAATCTATGGAATTAGTCGGACATCATAGGGCAGGTCAACCTCAGAAACTACTTCTACTGCCTTTGTTCACAACCTAACATCAAAATATGCAGAATGTTTCAACAAAATTGGCAGCTTCAAGGGAGCTGCAACATTACGCTTGAAGGAGAATGCAAGTCCATCAATTGATCTGGTACATTTTGCACAATGCAAATGTCAGCAGCTGTAAGAAGAAACAATGAAAGATTCCATACTATAGAAACTGTAGAAAACCATAATTGAAGGATGACCTAATTCAATTTAGCATGTCATCAAACACGTGAGACCACTTTAGCCTTACCTGGACAAGCTAGGTATCACCCAGGGAGTCATTTTTAAAGGCAGGCAGGTCATCCTACTGGAATCTTTTCAATCTGATATTCTTCAGCAACTTCATCACTCGCACATGAACATAGATTGGATGAGAAGACTCACAAGAGAGACAATCTATTGGCCGGGTATGAACAATGACATTGAAGCCATCATCGAGAAGTGCAAAGGCATGTCAAGAGCATATGCCAAGTCAGCACAAACAACCACTGATTCCACATGAAGTTCCTACCCATCCTTGGTTCAAAATCACATCCGACCTCTTTCATGTCCATGGCACTGACATCATCATCATCGTTGACTACTTTACCGAGTGCCCCATTATTAAACAATTGCATAATATGTCGAGCACAACTGTCACACACGGTCTAGGTACTGTTTTCAGTTTATTTGGTGTTTCTAGAGAGACCATTACAGATAATGGTCCACAATTTATTAATAAATCATTTTAGGACATATGTGAGAAGTAGAATATTGATCACACTATGACTTCTCCTTATTACCCTAGATCTAACAGCCTAGTTGAATGAATGATTCACACAGTAAAATCCCTAATTCTCAAAAGTAGACAGATCAAACAAGATCTTTTTTTTATCCTTTAATGGGATATGGGTATTGCTGGCTAGGTCAGCATTTATTGCCCATCCTTAATTGCCCTTGAGAAGGGAGTGATGAGCTGCCTTTTTGAACCACTGCAGTCCATGTGGTGCAGGTACATCCACAGTGCTGGTAGGGATGGAGTTCTAGGATTTTGACTCAGTGACAGTGAAGGAACGGCAATATATTTCCATTTCAGGATGGTGAGTGGCTTGGAGGGGAACTTCCATGTGATGGTTTTCCCATCTATCTGTTGCCCTTGTCGTTCTAGATGGTAGAGGTCATGGGCTTGGAAGGTGCTGACAATTTGTTGCAGTGTTGTGTCTGGGAGTGATACCTTTAAGTGCAACTATTCCATCACCGGCAGAATTCATATTTGGCAGACCAGTGCACGCCAATCAAACCTGCTCTTACCCATTCTACTCTCTCAGAAACTAGACAGCAACATTTAAAACCGCAAGAGAAGATGACCAACATTCACGATAAAAATGCCGGTACAGAATTGCCAAATTTACAGTTGGGACAACAAGTTCGCATTCAGGATTCCACAGAAGGTACTTGGCGAGGTGACAAGGATTTGTTTGGAACCAAGGTCCTCTGAAGTCATTATATACAAGGCACAAGGTTGAGATGTAACTGAGGACAAATCAGGTCCATTCCAGCTCCTCAGCCACCATACAGATCTATTGCATCGAGGACTAGATCCCAAATGCCACCAGGAACAACATCCAAGAATGGCAATCCCACAGATCACTGTGGGAAATTTAAAAAACCTCCAGACAGGGTTACCATTACAAGATCTGGGCATACCAGCAGATTATCTTTGCGCTTTAGAGACTCATAGATTCATCAGTCGTATACACTTGTATAATGGTAACTAAACATGAACATGTATTGTAAATAGTTATACTTCTTTAGAAGGGGGGGAAAGTATTTTTAAAAAGAAAGGGTGATTTTTCATATGCCTTTAAGGGATAGTAGCATGCCAGTGGTAGAAGGGAAATGTGTCATGTGATTCAGTTTCAGTTTCACTTTTGCCTGTAAACAAAACAAAGCACAGCTCTGATGTCCTCCAGCTTTCTATCTGTGTATACATGTGTGTCTATTTTAAATAAATGAACCCACAACATGTTTACACAATACCTTATGAGTGATTAGTGCCTATATATTATTATAAAAACACAACAGTTCCTATGTAGCTTTCCCCTCAGCCTTCAGTGGAAGTGTAGCATGTTCTCATTCACTTCCCTGCACATCCAGCTCCATCCTCTGTGAATCACATCCAGCTCCATCCTCTGTGAATCACATCCAGCTCCATCCTCTGTGAATCACTTCCTCACTAACACTGTCTGATTCCTTTCAGGTGGAAGTATCTGAGCCAACACCTAACAGTGAAGAATCAGGCAACAGAGGGGCTAAGTTCAAGGGGGATGGGACAGATGAACATGGACCAGATCTATGCAGAAACTCATGGGTTGGCTTGAGTTTAGTTTTATCCCTTTTGGTTCCCTTAACATCATCATTTTCCTTCTCAACATCATCATCACAATCAGAGTTAACAAGGCAATAGAGTCTCTGCAGCTGGATTTTATGCTGTCTGTTGCGGTAGGCACCATGGCTGCTGGGCCCGCTTTTTCAAAGGAGAGGTCCAACATCAGCATCCCAGCAGTGGGAAGGGGAAAGGGGGGGAAGAGGGAGAGGGGGAAAGAGGGGGGAGGGGGAGGGGTGGAAGAGGGGGAGGAGGAGGGGTGAAGCAGTGGAGAAGGAGGGGGAAAGACGGGAAGGAGGTAGAAGGGGGGATAGGAAGGGGGGATGAAGGGGGAAGGGGGGCAGGAAGGGGAAGGAAGAGGGGGGCGAGAGAGGAGAATGGGGGAGGGAGAAGGGGAGTGAAGAGGGGGAGGGGGAGGGTAGAAGGTGGGGCGGGAGCAGAGGGGTAGAGGGGGTAGAAGGGGGGCAGGAAGGGGAGGAAAGAGGAGGGGATGAGAGTGGAGAACGGGGGGTGGGAGAAGGGGGGGGAGAAGAGGGCAAGAGCATTATAAGGCTGGCTTAATTACTGCATTATTGTTTCTCAGTATTAAACAATATAATGTATGATCTATCCTTTTGTACTGTCACAAAGTTGGCACAGAAAGAGTTAATGCTTGATCTCTGTTAACCTATTGAATTTCAGTTACTATGGGGTTAAGTTCCACAGCCTAAACATAATTGAATCACCCATAAATGAATCCATTCGTGTTCATTCTAGGGCTCCTCCTGTATAATAGCTGTGAGTTAGCGATGCATTAGCTTTGCATCTGGCCAGGGAAGCATGTTTCAATTTTTAAATTGTTCTGAAAACCTTTCTGACTTCTGTAGTCCTGCTGTTGCCCATAGACCACTTAGGGAAGGATCTAGGTACACATGTGGCCATTGGCCAGACAGATGTAGTGAGAGTTTTCTTGGACTGTTTGCAGAGTGCAATTAATCAGTAAACTGCATGGCTTGGTGAAAGTATGTGACTGGTCACCTTTTGGCTAGGCAAAGTCACTGACTGAATGAAACAATGCTTTTAAAGTTTTATTGCTTATTGCACAATCCGCAAACTATATTTGCACATCCAAGGTCCAGATTTAAATTGGGAATATGGTGCCTATAAAATATTTGAGTGTGCTGGTTTTTTTGTACGTTGAGATCAGTGCCTTGATTGAGGTTAGGTGCTAGTTAGAGGAAGGAAATATGACAGATGAAGATCACTGTTATATTGTATAATATTATGTTTTGTTTATATGTTTTCTTACAATATTGTTATGGACTTACTCATAGTCTAATCCGGTAGATGGCATAAATTAATATTTCTCTTTTCACAACAGCAAGTTGCAGTGGCCTCTTGTGGGTCAAAGGTAAGGAAGATTAATTGTGTCATGAAGAGAGGCAGGGATTCTGCTCCATGGTACCTGGAACATTCCTTTACCTTTGACCCATAAGACACATTCAAACTTCCTGTTATTTTGTTGTGAATAAAGTGAACAAGTAGCCTGAGTTACAGACATCATCAGTCTTCGTTATTGTAGAAAATAGGTTACTCATTTTGCAGCTTTCATAGGACTTAAACTGTGCCTACTTATGTCATGGAACTGTTTCAGTAGGCATTAAGGTGGTTAACAATTGGAGGTGAATGTGAATAATGTTTCTTCCATTCTAGTTTACTGGTAACAGGGCCTCAGTCCAAAAAGACATTCTGCTTACCATACAGTTAGCAACATTGTGTATGAATTTCAATGGTGGCACGATGCCAGGTATGTGGGCTGCACGTCCCAATGATTGGCTGATTGAATCAAACAACCTGTTCCTTCAGTTGTTTGTAATAGGCAGAGTAAAAACTGTACTCAACCAGCCCATGCTTGCAAAACCCAAAACAAAATGTCTACTGTTAGATGTGATTCTGCAATTGGGCAGCAATTGCTGAACAATTCTGAATGTGCTTATAGCTCCATGAACAACCAATTTCAGATAATCAGATGAGCTTGTAATGTGACTAATTTACAATTGCTAGAAGCAACAGGTATTCATATGCAAGGACCCCTTCTCTGCAAACAAAAGGAATATGATCAAGCCTTACACCTTTTTTGAATTACCTGGTGAGTCTATAGAATCAGAAAGAGAGAATCAGAATTCTATGATTCTATTCTATTCTATAGTTCCTCATCGATTTCTCAATGACAATGCCTCGCCCAATCAGAGTCGACTTGCCAGCCAATCAGCACCCTTTTCTGCTGTTGTATAAATTGTTGTGATCTTTTGAAATTTGGCATTCTTGCATTTGTCCTTATGAATGCAAGGGAAAAAAACTGTGGCAACATGTCTCTCTTTTCATCAGTATTCATTTCTTTTACCTTGAAATACCTCATTTATAGAATTTATTTAGAAAAAAAGGCTTTGTATATTTTTCAATATGGAAGATTGGAAACTGGTCTGTTGTCAAAACTGCATAGGTTAAGATGCTTCTAGTCATTACTGACAGCAATGTTTTATTACTGGTTTATGCAAACTGAATGTAGCATATGAGAATACCAAGATAATCCAAAGAGAATGGCTCAGAGTGCTTCTTTTCTTCAGTTTGTCACCTGAACTGTAGACCTGCCACACAGTGTTGTACACACAATGGAGTCTGTAGCAGCTGTTACTGCACTACAAGCACATCCTGAAGAGCTGATGACATTGACTTTTCCAAACATTGTAAACGAAAACAATAAAAGATTCTAAGTGATGTTATTGATGACTGATAATCCAGGACACATCATTCGACATATACTTCAGATGAAATCCTGCTTAAGTCAAAAATCTTCTATTTATTGTAAACTAAATACCAGGTCAAGCCTGTTCATGGCATGTTTTTAGATTGTAATTACACTCTGTGGTCAGTAATTGCAGCATAATATCTTGTTAAGCAGTCATTGTGTCATTGTGGTTATAAATTAAGTCTGTGATTATTCCAACAATCTGCATTAGATAAACAGATTTAGTGTCCAGCCATCAATACTCTATTCACACAACTGTTTGATTCAATAAAAGTAATAGTGACCTTTACCAACCAATAGAGGTGTCAGCCATGTTTCAGTGGTAACACTTTCACCTCTGAATTAGAAAGTTGTGGGCCAAGTCCTACAACGGCACAAAATATACACTGACACTCTAGTGCAGTACTGAGGGAGGGCTGCATTGCTGGAGGTCCTGTCTCTTGGTTGAGTGCCCTCATGGGTGGATGTAAACAATTTCTTGGCACTTTCAAAGAAGAGCAGGGATGTTCTCCATGGTATCCTGGTTAATATTTACCCCTCAGTCACGAGCAGATTATCTGGATATTCTCATGTTGATGCCTGTGGGAGGCTGCTGTGTGCTAACTGGCTGCTGCATTTCTTCATTGCAATAGTGACTACAATTAAAGCCCTTCATTGGCTGTAAATTACTTTGAGGTGTTCTGAGTTTGTGAATAGTGTCATATATAATGCAGGTCTTTCTTATATCTTGATGGTATGTTATTTATTAAGCAAACTAGCCACACCTAGTGGTGAAAGTGTGTCCTGCAGCAAATTTTAAAAATTCTTCCACTTTATCATAGCAAGAGAAACTGCATTCCATTACTGTTGCTCCCTTCGAGAAAAAAAACTGATAGTAGAGCTTGAATGCCATTGGTGTTTCTCTGATAGAAAATGCAGATTACAGAGTGCATGGACAACAGGGTAACTTCTGCATTTAGTGCTGGCAGCAGTCCACAGCAGTCGTGATACCAATATTAAATTTGAAGAGGTTAAACAGCTACCCTCTTCAAACGGAAGCTTCAACACTGCCACCCATTACTTTGATGGACAGGAAAAAAAAGAGACTGGCAGAGTTTCTTACTTTCATCCTGACAGTGTGTTCTGCCTCTCTCCTACATTGTTTTTCTGGACGGTGGGAAGGAACCAAGAGATCATCCTGCCAAAATGGAGGCAAAAAATTCCCCCAAAGTTCAACATTTTTTTAAAAAAAGCTAATAAAACGTTTGTAGCAAAAAGCTAAATAATTTCCCCCTCTCTTCCTCCAAAAAAGCCTAGAAATTATTAAGAATGCAGTTAGAATTGACCAGTTAACCATTAGTTTCCCACAAGGGAATAATGGAAAAGATACACATCAAAAACACAGGAACAGAGTTAACATTTTGCAAGCATGAGCTTTTGATAAACCATAGTGCAGAAAGCAGAAATATACTAGTGCCGATCAAATAAATATTTAACAGTAGTTAACAATAGATACTCATCAGGGAGACAATGCCTAAGTCTTAAGTAGAAAGGTATGTTCAAATCAGGCAGCTTACCATCCTTTAAATATTGCTGGTGAGGAGTCCTTGAAGATTATTTCTTTTTAACTTTGTATAATGTTTTGCTCCATCATCAGAGGTTGCCTCTAGCAGTACACTGATGTGGTTAGTCACCGATTAAAAAATTATTATCCAAATTCTATTTTGGGGAGTTTGGTACCCACAGTGATGCACTATTTATTGTGTTACTGTACAGCCCTGTAATAGCCATTCTTTTCAATGTTGTGATGTGTTTCTTTGAGTGGCTGTACAAGAAAGAAAGGGGTTGCTTTCATATCACATTTTCAAGATCATTTCACAACCAATTAATTACTTTTAAAGTGCAGGCAAACATTAATGAGGATCTTAGAATGAGTTTCCAACATGCTTTTGTCAGCTATCCAGAATGTAATTGACATGTCTTGGTTAAAATGGCTCCAGGTCATGATGTAACACTGAGCACTGCTGACCAGGAAGAGCTCAGGCTCAACCCTAGCTTGTGATTACTTAACAGATTTCAACCAGAATGTCTGTGGAGGAGGCATGCGACAAATTGGCCCTCATCGGGAACCTATCCTGTTTCTTATTTATGATCTATTTTGGAATCACTTATAATGATTTCCACAGTCAAGGATCCATACTCACTGTTCCGGCTTACACTTGATGGAAGAGCCAAGTATTTGTACAGAAGATGTTTGGAGAATTATATTCCAATGTAAATCACCACCTCCATCCTTCACCAAGGACGGAAAAATGAAAGAGATTTTGGGGCGTGTTGGCTAATTCTTTGCTTGGATAATTTCACAACTATGAGAGTCTGTACAATATTGCTTCTTCATTTATGTGTGTTTTTTATTCAAGTGGTGCATGTGATGGCTTCAAGATTGGCAGTCTCCTACTGACTTCCTCTCGTTTGCAATTCCAATCCATGACTATGAAGGAAATAAAAGATAGACTTGGGTTTATATAACCCGTTACGTGACCACTGGACATCCCAAAGCACTTTACAGACAATTAAGCACTTTAAGTGTAGTCACTGTTGTAATGTAGGAAACAAGACAGCAAGATGATAATGACCAGATAATCTATTTTTAGTGATATTGGGCAGGATTTTCGGGTCGTCAGGCAGGCATGGTGGATGGGCCCAGGAACGGTCAGGAAACGGGCCACTACCCACGATCGGCCCCCAATCGCGATTTCACGCTTGCTGGCCAATTAATGGGCAGCCAGTGTGAAATGTGCGTTGAAAGGCTCAGCGCTGCTGGAGTGGGGTGGGGAGGAGGGTGAGCACTGAAGTCAGTGCAGGCGTGGGGGAGCACAGATTGAAAGCTCCCTGAAGATAGAGAGCTGCCTCAGGGAGCTGAAGAATTTTGAATCATGAAATAAAGATTTGAAAATGCTGGGGAAAATGTCCACACATCCTCACGTGAACATATAGATAATAAAAATTCTGTCAAAATATTTTTACTTTTTAAAATTAATATTGGAAACCTCATCCCACCCATGGATGAGGTTTCCTCAAAAATGCAAAGGTCGCCTGGCCGATTCGCCCGCCCGCCAACCGTAACGTTGGGCAGCGAAAAATGGCACTTAATTAATAAATGAATGGCTTTAATAGGCCTCTTAATTGTCGGCGGGCGTGCTGCCGACTCTCATGTGTGCCCGCTGACTGAGATATTGTGCAAGTGCGCGATGATGTTGGGACGCTCGTCTGATGTCATCGCGTGCTATTTTACGCATGATCAGATCAGAAGCACGCCCGCCCCTGGGATGTAAAATTTCGCCCATTGATTGAGGAATAAATATTGGTCAGACACCAGGGATAACTCCCCTTCAAAATAGTTCCATGGGATCTTTTACATCCACCTGGGTGAGCAGACAGGATCTTGGTTAACATTTCACCTGTGTCATGAAAAGCAGATTACAGTCACAAATTACTTATGGATACATTGAACTTTTTAAGGAAGGTCTGTGTTTTTTTAAAAGAAATACAAGAAAAGACACTGAGCAAAAGATGGCAGATGATGTAAAGTGACCATTTTCTGGAAAATACCTGTGTGTATTATAGTTGACTAACTAGTCCTGAGAGAACATGGAATGTCGCACCTGAAAAGGTGCCATGGCCTTTTTCAAGTAGAGACACTTGGAAGGGAGATAGGAAAGATGTGAAAAACTGAACTTTAATTTCCTGTGGTTACAGAGAAAAAAGACTGTTTTGCATCTCTCAGCAGTCACCCAAAAATCCATCTCCTATTGATTTATATCTCAGAATGTGTGAAATGGTTTGAGATGAAAGGAGAAATGGACTCTGGGCACAGATATGCCATCCCCCAACCCCTCTCCTCCTGGGAATATGCAGGGAAAAATGGGTTAAAAAGCTATCTGCAGAGAAATGCAGTGTGTCCTGGTGTGCTGTGGGAGTTACAGCAACAAGAAGACCGATCAGTCAACCCTGCAGTTGCAGGTACTGTCTCTCTCTCTCTCTCTCTCGTTTGCCGGAGGCAAGGCTCAGCAGAAGCTATAATCAAAAAGGAAATAGGTCAGCGTCTTCAGCTACCCTGAAGAACTAAGAGTCTCCAACTAACTGCGAATCTGCCAAGGTCAGCCCTGCCGGAGTCACTCAACTTAATGGCCGCAACATACCGCCATCTATGCCTCACGGACAAGCAAAGGATTGATTTGTATATATTTTTAAACTTTTATTTGGGCTCTTAAATTCCCATTTTTGATCTGTGTCTATTTGTGTTGCACTTTTATTACTTTTCTTGCGTTTTAGCAACTAATAAACTTACTCATTCTTTGCCCTGAATTTTACCCTTGGCAGGCGGGTGCACGCGATCGGCGGGCCCGGGAGCAGTCAGGAAACAGGCCCCTGACCACGATTGGCCCACGACCGCGATTTTACGCTGGCTGGCCAACGTGTCTTCCCAATGGTCGGGAAGGACCAAACGGGGGCGGGGCCAGGGGGGCCTGTCGGGCACCAGGTCCAATGGCGGCCCAACAGATGGTTTAAAAACAACAGAGGCAGCTCCCTGAAGGCCACCATGGGAAAATCATATTCAGCGGTCTGGAGACTGGAGCTATGACCTCAACAGCGGCTGGAGACATAAGGCAGGAGGGCAGGTCGAGTGAGCACTCGGTGCCCCATTTTTCGGACAAGTGCCTTGTGGTCCGCTTGGAAGAGGTGAGTGTCAGGCTGGACATCCTCATTCCCAGGGATGGGAGGAGGAGGCCACCGCATCAGACAAAAAAAGCTTGGGAGGAGGAGGCATCTGAGGTCAGCAGCCACGATGTTGTGAGGCGCACATGGGTGCAGTGCCACTAAAGGTTTAACAACCTGCTGCGCTTGGCAAGGGTGAGCACCATGTTGGCATGGATCTGTGTGGAGAAGTGTTTAGGGCTGGCCATCCCCCTGTGGAGCTCAGGAGTGTTAGAGTCTGAGTGCCAACTGTCAATGATGCCAGAGCTGGTCAAGAGGGTGAGGGTGGACTGAGTGCCTTGTGGCTCGAGGGCCACAACTTGGATGTGCCCTGCAAGATGTTCCTCAGATGGGGTTGGCCAGGCTACAATGGGGCTGCAGGTAGAGAGTGGACTAATCAATGCTCTGTTCTTTCAGGAGAAGAGGAGCCATAACAACATAGAGAGATCAACAACAGGCAGAGGCCCCCCAAACCTCCGAATCATGACGAGATTTGAACTGGATGCTTTGGAGCTGGAGAGCCGTCACCCACCTCGGTCATCCGGTCGTGGAGAGTCAAGAGTCTCTAATGAAGGTAAGAGTGCAGTGCACAGAGGTGAGAGTTTTGGATGGTGCAAACATTCTTCTGTAGTCTCATCAGTAATGGGAGCCTCGAAACTGGAGTCCCCATTGATCATTGAAAGATGATTGCACCATGATAAAGATCTCCATTGTCTCACCAGGGTGCCTGGCATGCACAGTGACAGTGTGATGACTTAAACTAATGACATGTTGTTGTTCTCCCTTAAATTCGCCAGCAGGCACTCAACCGCAGGACCCCGAAGAGCCACCCCTGACGCCAGAGGACCGCTGGGCTTCAGCTGCACCTGCGTCACACCCGCTCTCTGAACAAGGCACCAGTGCAGATACCAGCACCTCGGTGGGCATTAGATCATCGGCTAGAATGTCGGTGCACAGCGGTGAGGGTACTTCACACTTGTTTGAGTTGCAGGCGGAGGCAGAGAGCGCCCAGGGCACCGGCAGTTGAAGGACTGCTGGAGACCAGGATGATGCTGAGTTGAAGGCTGATGATGAGCCTCTGGAGTCTTCCTTTAGGCAGCAGATGCTAGATGCCCAGTGGGATGTGCGGGAGGATCTGGCGGAGATCCATGAGGGTATACGTGCCATGGTCTCTATGGTGGAGGAGTCCATGTGGAGCATGAGCACTGCGTTGACTCTCATGGCCGAGCGCACTGCCTCTTCCATTGAGAGAGTGGTGACTCTCATGGAGAGGCAGCCTCAGGGACAGAATCAGCGGTTCTTGGGTTTGCGCTTGGACCTGCAAGCCCTCACACAGGCAATGACCTCAGGTGGTCAGTGCCAGTGTGGGAGATGGATGAGGCACCCAGTATCCCAGCTAGATCATCAGTGGTGAGCAGGGAGGTCCAGAGCGACCTCACGATGGCACACGACCTGCTTGTCGTCTCTGCGGGCTCCTCTCAGGGCGCTCTGGATGACGACATCAGCTCCTCCGACCCTCCGCCAGTGGCCATGGCATCTGATGAGGCTGCAATGACTGGGGAGGTGCCAGCCTTGGCATTGGCCTGTCCCCCCTATGCGGGGCAAGCAAAGACTCCACTGGCCAGAGGACGACCACCAAGGTAATCGAGGCCAACAGGACAGCAGAGTCAGCAGGCTGTCGCCAATGCTGCTGCCAACAAGGCTGGGGGGAGGGGGGGCAACAAGACGCAGCACCCGTAAATGTAGGTTTAAGGCACAATGAGCACGCGAGGGACTGGTCACGGGTGATCTTCTATTCTGTAATGTTTTGTTTAAATGTTTACTGGTGTGGGCATTAACATCAAAAATAGTAATGTTCATTTGCTCTGAGTGTGGAAATTATATAAATTTTACTTTTGTCTTAATGACCTTCCCCTTTTTTTTGGTGCAGGGTACGCCAGTATGTAATGCTGGACGTGAGTGGCTCTAAACTTTATTACACAGACATTGAGTGGACTTTGGGTTCAAATGAAAGGGTCATTTCAGACACTCGGGATGGAGGCAGCAGCCCTGGCATGAGGTGAAAGCTGATCTTTGGCAGCCTAGCTGAAGGAGAGTTGGATCAAGGAGTCCCTGGTGTCCCTGCCTCCCTGAGTGATAGAGGCCTGCAATGTCATCAACGTTCTCCTCAACATACTCTTCTTCTGACTCACCACTAGATCCATCCTCTATGGCCTGTGGAGCTGCCTCCAGTGGGTCGCCCCTTGCCAGTGCCAAATTGTGGAGAGCTTAGCGTGCAACCACTATCAGTGACACCCACTCTGGTGGGGTATTGTAGTGCTGCCCCTGAATGGTCCAGGCATCAGAAGTGCATCTTGAGAAGACCTATGGTCCTCTCTATCACTGCCCTTGTGGAGGTGACTCCTAATATAACGCTGCTCTGCCTCTGTTCTTGGGTGGAAAGGCATCATAAGCCACCTTTTTAACAGATAGCCCTAGTCACCCAGAAGCCATCCATCCAGTTGGGCTGGAGCACTGAATAGCCTTGGCACTTTGGAGTGTCTCAGGGTATAAACGTCATGGGAGCTGCCAGGGTACCTTGCACAGACTTACAGAATCTGTGTCTTGTGGTCACACACTATCTGGACGTTCATCGAGTGGAATCCCTTCCTGTTGATGAAGGCACCCGGCTGACGCGTTGGTGCCTTGATGGCCACATGTGTGCAGTCGATTGCACCCTGGATGCAGGGGAACCCAGCAATTGCTGTAAAGCCTCTGGCTCGCTCAGCCTGGCTGGCCTCGTCCGTATGGAAATGAATAAATGTCATTACCTGCCTGAACAAATCTTCTGTCACCAGTTTGACACAACTGTGGACAGCTGATTGGGACACTCCACACAGATCCCCCCCTGACCCCTGGAAAGAGCCGGATGCATAAAAGTTGATGGCCTCTGTGACCTTCAGAGCCACTTGCATGGGGTTTCCACACAGTCAGAGCTGATCTCAGGCCCAATCGTATGACAAATGGAGGTCACAGTCACCCTGGAGAGGCGGAGCCTCCTTTGGCATTGCGCCTCGGACCTATTGAGGTAGCTGCATCGCTGCCTGTAGACCCTGGCAGCAGGATAGTGGCGTCTTCTGTGGCCCCTTTCACCTTGGACTACCTGCACTCTGAGCCCCTTGTGCCTGCGCCTCTCCTCCCACAGGTGCCTCTCCTGGAAGCTGCATTGGGAAACCTGGCCTCCTCCCCCTCGTGGCCCTCTCTTCCTCCTCAGAGGAGGTGCCTCCAGCGGAGACCACAATCCCCATTACCAGGGTTACAGAAGGCTGTATGATACCTGGAAGGGTCCACACGGTCAAAATTCTCCTGGGGCCTTGGAGACAACAATGAGTCCTGAAATGAAGCTTGGAAATGCTAAGAATGAAGCTTAGAACAGGGATGAAGTTGTCAAGTTCAAATAAGCAACCAGCAGCAAACCATCTCCTAAACTCCTAAACTCCTCACAACTCACACTGGCAATGCTGCTGACCCTTTTTATCTCGCTCTTGGATGAGGTTTTGCAAAATGTGGGCAGCCCGCCTGCCTGTTTTGCCTGTGCGACAGACGCAAAAACACAACATAAAATCAGGATCAATTGGCTTTATAATGGCCTTACGTGGCCCGTTAATTATTGGTGGGCGCGGCTCCGACATCCACACGCACCCGTTGACCTGAAGATTGCATGCGTGCGGGATGATGTCAGGACGCTTGCCCCACGTCAACTCGTGCGATTTTACCCCCGATCAGGTCCGGTGCGTGCCCACCCATGAGGCGTAAAATTCTGCCCTTTGACTCAAAAAAACCTAGTTAAATTGGCTCCTTCATAAAAATAAACACATTTGGACTGGGAAAAGGTATCCCCTAGGAAAGGATTTTTAAATTAACCTTGTTGTGACCAACCGAAGGAGTTGAATAACTAAGGGGAGCCAGCTCATCCCTCCTCACCTGGGATCATAACAAAATTGGAGTCCTGTCCCAGTTGTAAAAAAACTGGGGATCTCGTCTGAGAATTTAACAAATTGGGAACTCGTCCAGGGACTGAGTCGTGACATCTGAAAGACCATTCCCTCAGTGTTGCACTGGTGTGTCAGCCTTAATTTGTGTGCTCAAATCCTGGAGGGGAGGCGTAAAACTACAACCTCCTGACTCAGATGAGAGTGCGACCAAATGAGCCAAATATGTCAGCTGCAACCAACTTTTATCCTTTCATCCTAGCTTAGCTTTACCCTCTCTTTACAAGTGCTTAATAGCTCCTGTTCCTAATGTTCCTAGCTCAAGTTACAAATTCAAGCCACAATTAAAGTAGCTTGTAGAAAGAACCATTTGTCTGACCCGACTATTTGCTCTGTGCTTTTCTATGAGCTCTTTTTGATGGCTGGAATTCTATCATGCTTGATTCCCTGGATTCCTGAATTCCTCTACCATCGGGACTGAGCTGCTCTGCTAGGTTACACTGTGTGCCTCGGCTGCTATGACTCTGCCATTGAACTTCTGCAAGTTTAAGGCAATTTGTCACAGCCTACTGCGCTCTTCATCCACCTGCTGGTATCTTATGGGCTTCTGGACTCAACTTCAGTGCACTGTTGGTTTCTCAGTTTTGCTGCTGTGTTGGGTCTTAGCAAAAAAAAAAATAAATTCTGAAGTGATGTCCAATTCTCTGCTGGCCTTTGGTCTTTATGCAGACTTCCAGTCTCAATGCTGCTAATACTACTAAGATCATATGCTCTATTGGCCTGCCTCCCTTCTACTTCCTGGTCTGCTCTCGCAGACTCAGTTTCTGCTCTTGCACTACAATTAACCATCTCACAGTTTTTTCTCAAATGACTTCACTGCCTACAAATAATTAGAAGCAACGTGCTTTAGAAACCTATGACATAAGGCTTCAAAGACCTGAATGGTTTTGGCACCTGAACAGTGCATCTCTTGTTGCAACATCCAATGGGTAAATAACTATGCTTTGGCATTCAGATCAAGCTGGAATTTGCAGGTTCCAGACCACTGAAAATCTAGATGATACAATCAAAATTTCAACTTTAAAATCAAGACAGATCATTGTGTGAATGTGGGGAAGGTGGACAAATTTACAATGTCATGAATGACATTGATTATGTTCAAACCCCTTCTCCTTCTTCCAACTAGCTGACCGCTCACCTATTCCCCCCACTCACACCATTGCCCCACCCCCTCCAACAAAGAGAGCTGGAGAGGAACTCTTGGCATTACACATGTATAGAATGTATCAAAGAAAGCTGTCTGCATTGCATAACTTTAAGACAGGTCACTCTGAATGCTTCCAACTATTTGAGTTTTAGGTTAGTTTTAACTGATTTCCCTATGAAGAACAGAGCTCTTAGCCCTTCTTATTGAAATGAATCTCAACTCCTCTAAATGGAGCACTGTGGAGTGAAAGAAGACTTCAGAATTCCTAAAAAATGTCTGTTCTCACAAAACTAGCTTCCAACCATGATTCCTATAGGCTGGTGCAGGAACCTCCGTAGCCCAACAGGAAACACAATGGCCATGCCAAATAAGGTCTACACCACCAGAGAATACAGGCTTTTAAGAAATGGAACCCTAAAAACTGGATTTAGTCCTACAGGAATCCCACTGTCAATAGATCAGAAAGTGCTATTTTCTTTTAAATAACTATGGGTGGAATTGTCCCAGATTTTCATTACGTGTGGTGGCGGGCATGAAGAAAAGACGTTTTACTTTCTAGCCGCAATGGCAGGTTTTCGCGCCGTATCATCCCATTCCCGCCTTATTAATTATGCAGCCAGAGCAAACACACCGTCTCGCTGGTGGGCAGCCTCTAAATTGCCAGCCATGCTGTTACCTCGCTGCTTCCTCATGCTGGGTGCAATATTTAAACCACAGCTGTGCGCATACTTCTCAATGCTAACAGCCCAGGACTACTCCAGTGAAGACATGGCCCCAAAAGACAAGGAGAGTGCAGCCCCCTGATTCAGCGATGCATCCCTGGGCCACCTTTTGGCTACCGTTGAGGCCCACCGCGATGTCCTCTACCTCTGCTCTGGATGCAGGAGGCCCATCAATCTCACCACTCCTACTTGGGAGGCGGTGGCAGAGGTGGTCAGTGCCAATGCTGCACAGAAGAGGTCAGTTATCCAGTGCAGAAAACGGATGAATGATCTCATTCTTGCCACCAGGATAAGTCAACCATTTCATCAATCTCAACTCACACACTCACAAGCCCATCACACATTCACTTGCATCTCACTCACTGCCAGCTCAAGGGACATTACCATTCACTCTCTCACACACACCCTCACATGTCCATCTGGCCTCATCTCCTCTGGAGGCTGCCACCTCAGCCCTCATCATCTTGAGGCTACTTGCACATATCAACATGTACTCCCCAACACACACTGGGACACCTCCTTCCCCAGAATAGCCCTCGTCCTGCAGCCTCTTCCCTTGCCTGAGGTCACTTCTCCCCCTTCCCCAAGCAAGTCCTAGCCCTGCAGCCGTTAAAAAGCCATTCCCGCATTATGGCTGGTCTGGTAGGTAGAGACTTACCTGTGAGCCCCCCTAAAAGTGATGTGGTGCTGTCAGTGAAGCCTGGCGCTGATGACCATGAGTGCTGCCTGAAGCAAGGTAGGCAAACAAACTTTGAAATCCCGAGTGAAGTGCAGCTCTTCAGGTGCACAATGCTTATGTACAGTTTCTATAAGAAACACAAGCAAGAGGGAAGTAAAGTTAAGGATAGGTAAAATAAAGTAGTATAAGTAAACCAAAGTAAAATAAAGTTAATATAACGGAAGTAAATTGAAGCAATGGCAGGGCAGCTCGGTCATGTGGAATGCATGTCCTATAATATGTGAGAAGCTGTGGACGCTACTGGTGTCCTAGATGACCACATGTGCAGGATGTGACACCAGCTGCAGATCCTTGAGCTCCAGTTTTAGAGCTTGAGTGATGTCTGGAGTCACTGTGGTGCATCCACTAGGCTGAGAGCTATGTGGATAGCACGTTTAGAGAAGCGGTCACACTGCAGCTTGGGAGCCTGAAGGCAGAAAGGGAATGGGTGACCGCCAAGCAGTCCAAGAGAACCAGGCAGGTGGTGCAGGAGCCCCCTATGGTTCCACTCTCCAATCAGTTTTCCATTTTGGATACTGGTGAGGGCGTTGGTTCCTTGGAGGAGTGCAGCCAGAGCCAGGTTTGTGGTACCATAGGTGGCTCTGCTGTACAGGAAGGGAGGAAGAAGAGGAGAAGTGCAGTAGTGATCAGGGATTCATTAGTTAGGGGAACAGACGGGTGTTTCTGTGGCCATAGATGTGACTCCAAGATGGTATGTTGCCTCCCTGGTGCCAGGGTCAAGGATGTCACAGAGCGGCTGCAGTACATTCTTTTGGGGAGGGTGATCAGCCAGAGGTCTTGATCCACATTGGTACCAATGACTTAGGTAGGAAAGGGGATGAGGCCCTGAAAGCAGATTTCAGGGAGCTAGGAAGGAGATTGAAAAGCAGGACCGCTAAAGGATTACCCCCAGTCTCACGTGCTAGTGAGTATGGAAATAGGAAAATAGAATGATAGAACATGTGGCTGGAAAGCTGGTGCAGGAGGGAGGGCATCAGATTTCTGAGGCATTGGGGTTGGCTCTGGGGAAGGTGGGACCTGTACAAGCTGGATGGTCTACACCTGAACAGGACTGGGATGAATGTCCTTGCAGGGAGATTTGCAAGTGCTCTTGCGGGGTGGGGAGATTGGGGGGGGTTAAACCAGATTGGCAGGGGGATGGGAGCCTGAAGGCAAAGTCAGAGCAGGGAGTGGGAGGTGGAGAATTAGCGAGTGACTCTGAAAGACAGAAGAAGCACAGTTAAAAAGTCACAGGAATTTGGCAGTGTTAAAAGGTGCAAATGTAAATGCAAATGAGGCGGATGAGCTGAGGGCACAGATAAACACACGTGATGTCATCGTTATAATGGAAACTTGGCTTAAAGAGGGGCAAAAATGGAAGGATAGAGGGGGATAAAAAAGATGGGGGTGTTGCATTATTTGTTAAAGAAACATTTACAGCTGTGAGTAGGGATGATATACTAAATGAAGCATCAAATGAGGCCATATGGATTGAACTCAGAAATAAAAAAGGGGCGGCCACATTGCTAGGAGCATACTATAGACTCCCAAATAGTGGAAGGGAGTTAGAAGAGCAAATATGTAGGCATATTTGAGTGCAAATATAATAGGACAATAATAGTTAGAGACTTCAACTACCCTAATATCAATTGGGATATGAACAGTGTGAAAGGGCACAGAGGGCACAACATTCTTAAACTGCACTCAAGAACCTTTTCAGCCAGCACGTAACAAGACCAATGAGAGGGGGCACAATTCTAGATTTAGTCTTAGGAAATGAAGCTGGGCAAGCGGATGAAGTAACAGCGGGGGACCATTTTGGAGATAGTGACCATAATAGAGTTACATTTAACATCATTATGGAAAAAGGCAAAGGTAGAACAGTTCTAAATTGGGGGAAGACAAATTTTACAAAGCTGAGAGGTAAACTGGTGAAAGTGGAATGGATACAACTACTGGAATGGAAAACAGTGTCAAATCAGTGGGAGGTATTCAATAGCGAGAATCTTCAGGCACTGTGTAGACATGCCCGCACAAAGTAAAAAGGTGGTACTGCCAAATCTATAGCCCCCTGGTTATCTAGAAGCATACAAGGTAAGATAAAGCAGAAAAAACTTAATGCTGTAGAAAACCTAGAGGAGTACAGAAAGGAAATTAGGAAAGCAAAAAGGATTTGGAAAAAAATGGCAAGTAAAATTAAAGAAACCCCAAAGATGTTTTAGCAGTACATTAAGTGCAAGAGAATAACTAAGGAAAGGGTAGGGCCTACCAGAGATATACATGGTAACTTGTGCTCTGATGCTGAAGATGTGGGCAGGTTCTCAGTGAGGAGACGGTTTATGCAGACATTCTAGTTAAAGAGGAAGAATGTGAAATATTAGATACAATAAGCATAGTGAGAGAGGAAGTACTGGAGGGACTGGCATCTTGAAGGTGGATAAATCACCAGGGCTGGATGGATTATAACCCAGGTTATTAAAGGAAGCCAGGGAGGAAATAATGGATGCTCTGAGGATCATTTTCCAATCCTCACTCGATACAGGCGAGGTATCAGAGGTTGAACCAATATTTAAATAGGGTACGAGGGATAAGTCAGAAAACTATAGACCAGTCAGTCTGACTCCAGTGGTGGCCAAATAATTGGAATCAATTCTGAGACAGGATAAACTGTCACTTAGAAAGGCACGGACTGATCAAGGATAGTCAGCAAGGTTTTGTTAGGGTAAGATTGTGTCTTACTAACTTAATAGAATTTTTTGAGGAAGTAGCAAGGAGGATTTTTTAAAATTCATTTACGGGATGTGGGCTCCACTGGTGAGGCCAGCATTTATTGTCAATCCCTAATTGTCCTTGAGAAGGTGGTAGTGAGCTGCCTCCTTGAAGTGCTGCAGTCTCAGTGATATAGGTACACCCACAGTGCTGTTAGGGAGGCAGTTCCAGGATTCTGACCTAGCGACAGTGATGGAACAGCGATATATTTCTAAGTCAGGATGATGAGTGGCTTGGAAGAGAACTTCCAAGTGGTGGTGTTCCCATGTGTCTGCTGCCCTTGTCCTTCTAGATGGTAGTGGTTGTGGATTTGTAAAGTGCTGTCTAAGGAGCCTTGGTGAGTTTCTACAGTCCATCTTGTAAATGGTGCACACTACTGCCACTGACCGTCCGTGGTGGAGGGAGTGAATGTTTGTGGATGGGGTGCCAATCAAGCGGGTTGCTTTGTCCTGCATGGCATCAAGCTTCTTGAGTGTTGTTAGAGCTGCACTCATCCAGGCAAGAATCACACTCCTGACTTGTGCCTTGATGATGGTGGACATGGCTTGGGGAGTCAGGAGGTGAGTTACTCACCGTAGGATTCCTAGCCTCTTACCTGCTCTTATAGCCACAGTATTTATATGGCTAGTCTAGTTCAGTTTCTGGTTAATGGAAACCCCCAGGCCGTTGATAGTGGGGTAATGTGGGGTAGCAATGGCAATGCATTGAATGTCAAGGGGCAATGGTTGGATTCTCTCTTGTTGGAGAAGGTCATTGCCTGGCATTTGTGTGGCGTGAATGTTGCTTGCCACTTGCTAGCCCAAGCCAAGATGCATTTGTACATGGATTGCTTCAGTATCTGAGGAATTGTGAATGGTGCTGAACATTGTGCAATCATCGGCAAACATCCCCACTTATGATGAAAGGAAGGTCATTGATGAAGCAGCTGAAGATGGTTGGGCCTAGGACACTACCCTGAGGAACTCCTGCAGTGATGTCTTGGAACTGAGATGATTGACCTCGAAAAACCAAAATCATCTTCCTTTGTGCTAGTTATGACTCCAACCAACCAAGATTTTTTCCCCTGGTTCCCATTGACTCCAGTTTTGCTAGGGCTCCTTGATGCCACAGTCAGTCAAATGCTGCCTTGATGTCAAGGGCAGTCACTCTCACCTCAGCTCGGAAGTTCAGCTCTTTTGTCCATGTTTAAACCAAGGCTGTAAAGAGGTCAGTAGCTGAGTGGCCCTGGCGGAACCCAAACTGGGCGTTAGTGAGCAAATGATTGCTAAGCAAGTGCCACTTGATAGCACTGTTGATGCCCCTTTCCAACACTTTACTGATGATCGAGAGTAGACTGATGGGGCAGTAACTGGCCAGGTTGGATTTGTCTTGCTTCTTCTGTACAGGACATACCTGGGCAATTTTCCACATAGCCGCGTAGGCACCAGTGTTGAAGCTGTACTGGAACAGTTTGGCTAAGGGTGCGGCAAGTCCTGGAGCACAAATCTTCAGTACTATTAATGGAATATTGTCAGAGCCCCTAGCCTTTGCAGTATCCAGCCTTCAGCCGTTTCTTGATATCACATGGAGTGAATCGAATTGTCTGAATTGTAATGCTGGGGACCTCCGGGGGAGGCCGTGATGGATCACCCACTTGGCAGACTGGTCAGAAAAGTGAGTTCCCATGGGATACAGGGGAAGGTGGTGAGTTGTATCCAAAATTGGCTTAGTGACAGAAAATAAAGAGTGACAGTTGATGGATGTTTTTGCAAGTGGAAAGTGGTTTCCAGTGGTGTTCCACAGGGCTCAGTATTGGGGCCCTTGCTGTTTGTCGTATATATCAATGTTTTGGACTTAAATGTGGGAGGCATGATTGGGAAATTTTCAGATACCACAAAAATTGGCCATGTAGTTGATATGATGAGATTAGCTGTTGTCTCCAAATGATATCAATGATTTGGTTGAGTGGGCGGAAAAGTCACAAATGGAACTCAATCCAGAGAAGTGTGAGGTCATGTATTTGGGGAGGGCAAACAAAGCAAGGGAATACTCAATAAATAGGAGAATATTGAGAGGGACTGAGGAAGTGGGAGACCTTGGAGTGCATGTTCACAGGTCCTTGAAGGCAGGACAGGTGGATAAGGTGGAAAAGAAACAATATGGAATGCTTTCCTTTATTAGAATTGTTACAACGTACTGGGCTAGATATTCTTTGGTGCTTGGTTGTGGCCGTGAAAGTGGGGATGTGACCACAATGCATGCTGGGAGGGTATAGCCAGAAATTGGGCTTCAGGGCTTATGAATAATTGGGCAAGCTCCTGGCAGCTGTTGAGCCTCCACAGGAAATTCATCCATTTGAGGAAATTAATATTGGCCCAGTTGCTTTGTTGGCAGTGGCCAGAAGGTATGTCCCAGAGTGGGCAATTCGGGGGAGGTGTGCCGACTGGAATACTGTATGGTCAGGAAGTACTTCTGCCCCTCCTGGCTCCATGGGTACTTTATCATTTTAAAATGAATGTACCCCAGGCTACAGTGATCGCTTGTGAATCCCAGGCAAAGCAGGCCTGGCCCTTGCTTTTTTCCGAAATATCTCCCTTTACATATGTAAGGACCCTAAGGCTAGTTTTAGGCAGGGACCAGACATGCCTGAAAATGGACTGACCCAATATAGAGTGTAATGAGGTCCAATTTCTATCCCACCACCTTCTGCACTCTGCTGCAAAGCAACATTTTCTGGGTTTTCTATGTGCTAGTCATACCTACAAGAACAAGAATCAGTAATTAAGAGGCTTTACAATTAGAATTGCCAACTGTGATTAAGGAGGTTTCATCACATAACTTGCCCACATGCTCCAGCCATTCGTTGGCCAATAGCCATCCTTGTGAAACACTGCCTCATTATGCCAATTGGAAAACAAAAAGGCTCAGTCCCCAATTGGACGATGCTTGGTTGTTAACCAAACAAGCTTTTCCCTCTCATTTTCAATATTTTTATATCTGCTTTAGAGAAATGTTCAAGGACAATGACAACTAAAAAATATATATTTTTTAAATGTACTGATGTTTTTTTCTCCAGGACTGTACACACCAGTTTCCTGGAGCTTGAGTTTCAATTCCTAGAGACCCCAGGCCAGTCCTCGAGGGTTGCCAACCCTAATTACAATTCTATTTCTATATTGTTATCACAATGTGCTGCAATTCTCTAACTTTTCTAAATTCACTGTGCACTATTTTGAAATAATTCAAATGCACGCGCCCACCCACACCCACCTCGATACACTGTTAAATTTTACATCTTTTTTCTCACGCTACACTAAGATTGAAATGATTCAAAGTGCAGGGTGGCCCAGTTACTCATATTGTTAAATGCCTGATCTCAATAAGGTGCCCCATGAGAAGTTATTACACAAAATTAGAACTCACGGGATTGGGGATAATATATTAGCATAGACTGAGGATTGGTTTATGCGGAGAAAACAGAGGAGGAATAAATGGAACATTTTCAGGTTGGCAGGATGTAACCAGTGAGGTATTGCAGAAAAAAAGAAAGACTTGCATTTATATATTGGCTTTTATGGCCACTGGACATATTAATGACTTAGATGAGGGGACTGAGTGTAATGTATCCATTTTTTCTGAAGATACAAAGTTATGCAGAAGAATAAGTGGCGAACAGAAAGAGGGATAGAGACAGGTTGGGTAAGTGGGCAAAATCATGGTAGATGGAATACAATGCGGTGAAGTATGAAGTTATGGGGGTTGGTGGTAGGGGCATGATGTAGCAGACAAATATGCTTAGTTTCACTGGGTGTATTTTGTGAGATCTTGGCAGTTCTGCCAGACATAGTGCAACATAAAAGTGAGGTATTGTATCATGTGGAGGCAAGTGCTGCTTAGTGCTCACTTCGCTCCACAAATTCCATATTTTCTTTGCTCACTCCAGAGCAGATCTAATATGTGCAAAAGGCCAGTGAAGGGTGAAGGATGACAAGAGGAATAGGTAGAGAACAGTGAATTTACAACAAAACATTCATAAAGCAGCTCTGCACAACCCACAAACTATCCGTGTTGTGCTTTAATAATCTTTTTAATCTGTTCACAACATAGCAGAACTAAAAAGAAAGATCAATAGATAGACAGATGCTAGCTGTGTGACATTTGCCTGCAATATCAATTGACAATTCTATTGTACTCAAAGGGTTACACTCATTTACATTAGCTGACCTCTGCCATTAGCATTTGGTACCATTCTACCCCGCTTTACTGTTCATTTTTACCACTGGCATCTGATATCATTTGCACTTCTCTACTGCCTCACCAGATCACAATCACTTAGACCTTTTGTGAGCTGTTATTAATTTCCCTGAAAAAGATTTGACTTCCCTGGGGCTATCTGGGGACTAATTTTCTTTGTGAAGGCTCAAATGCGACACAGTTTTAGATTTCTTTCAAATATGGGCAGAAGCAGGAAGTACAACATCTGAATAATGCCTTTGCAAACATCACTCTTTCCCTGCTCTTCTGTGCAAACATTACCATTTTGCTTGAAATTTAGCTGTTGAATTTGATGATACATTTTATACTACTACAGTCCAAGCATTGATTTTTTTTTCTTCATGCTAGATTAAATCTATTTCAACGTGTAAGCATATGCATTCAAGAGGCAGGTTCAGCTAGTGACTGCACTAAAATGTTTTGACATAAAACAGTAAAAAGAGCTGGAAAAAAGTCAGCTGATCCCAAAAGAATCAGCATGCACGAGGAAGCCCCATCAATCACTTTTCATATTATCCAATGTTTCTGGTACTAAACAGTATCTGGAATGCAGTTAATTAAAGATGAGCTTTGCATAACATATGTGGATCATTCCTACGATGCTTCATGGCCAATGACAATAACTTGGGAACATTATGGCCCCTGATGCCACTGCCAACCTTCACTGTCTCAAATAGGCAGAGATTTAAATTTGCTTGAAATTTGGTCCCATGTTGCCTGGGCTTTTGGTGCAATGGAAGCCTTTCTGTGTTCAAAATGGCATCCATGCTATGCATGCACAATTCTGATGCAGGCCACACCAGGCTCCATTTTGGTAAGGGCCAAACAAGAAGTGTCATTTACCCAAGTCAGAAGCAGAGGTTAGCCCAATAACATATTGTTAGGGACTTGATTTTCCAGACAGGTTTCTCATAAGAAACAGTGAACTTTATTTACAGGGCTTCAGCAGCAGTTGCATGCTTCCATCAAGATCCTCAACCAGACACAAAATCCCCCCTAAGGTTCCCTGCACTTTGGCTGATTCACTCACACTGTCACGTGATACTACACAGTACAATAATTCTTAAAGCTACAGTCACTATATACCTTAAAGCTACAGTCACTACATTCCTCCCCCTTTATTATTTTTTTACAATTTGTATTTACAAGAACAACTACATTCATGACATTACAAATATATATATGGGTTACGAAATTATAAGTTCCGTCTCTCAGGTGATTTCCTGATCCGGGCAGAACATTGTATAGCTCCACAACTTTAGAATTTCTTACTGAATCTTCATTATCTGGAACTGCAGCAACATCAGATACCTCCTTAGGCACAGGCAGTTCAGTGTTACCCACTCCAACAGAGACATCTGGTATGTCTACCCTTGGCTGATCAACCACAACGGGGACCACAGGTTCTACAATGGTTACAGGTGGAACATCGGTTTGTTGGGATATCTCCCTTCTTCTCAAATGATCCACATGTTTTCGGGTGATCTGGCCCTCCACTCCTACATGGTAGAACAATAGTCCGGTCACAGAAATTATTACACCAGGTAACCAACTCGAACCACCACCAAAGTTTCATACAAATGCTGTTTCACTGACAGTAAATTCTCACTCTCGACCATGCAAATCATGAGTAACTTTTTGATTCCCTTGACTGCTCTCTACCTTCCCCTCCAAATTGGGAAGCACCAGGCTTAATCCCATATGAAGGCGGTGCTTCATAAATAATTCCAAAGGTGTTGAACCTCTAGTGGTGTGGGAGGTTGTTCCTTGTCTTTTCTGATTCATCTTCCATATTGTCTTCTTCTGTCTACCACAGGGTTTAGTCTCGTCCTTCATTTTGACTTCAAAGTCGGCCAGACTTCTTTCAGATGAAATCTCAACTTGACTCAGTTCAGTGGTTGAGCTACCTATGACTTCATCACCCACTTGCATTTTGGAAAGTTCCATGGCTTTTCCTTCTGATGCCTCTTTTGTTTCACTTAGCTGATTCATTAGCTCTTCTTCCTCCTTTTGATATCTGTTGGCTTCCTCCTGGAACCTTGAACATTGCTGTGTCTTCTCAGACAACTGGTTCTTTAGTTTGTTCAGAGTGACATTAAATTCATTCTGCTTCTCTTCGTAATTTTCCGGAGGTACAAAGTTTGACCTGAGGGATCCTTGTAACGTGTGAAGGTCTTTCCACAGGTTTTCCTTTTCTTTACGCAGCTCACTCATTTCATCTTGAATTCTGTCATTCAGCAGAACCTCCTTGAGTTTTTTCTGCTGTTCTTCCATGCTGCTGTTTAAGACAGTCTTCATTTCCTCAGGTTGCTGAATAGCTACACACTCCTTTTGCATCCTGTAAAGGTCCTTGGACTCTCCAAGCTCTTTCTGAAGTACCTTGCCTTGTTCCTTTTCCAACTCAGGAACTCTTCCAGCTTCCTTCTGAAATCTCACTGGCCAAACCAGGTTAATTTCCCTCAACCAATTACAGCCTAGATGGCTTGGTCCTTCACCTTCCACTACAATCACAGGGAGCTGTGCTGTCTGGTGCTTGTAATAAACAGGTACGGTGGTAATACCTTTCACTTGTATGGCTTCACCGGTATATGTTTTCAATTTGGCTGAAGTCTGCTCCTTATTCAATTGTTGAGTATCCTTGTTTAACTATTGGAATGTGTGCTCCCCCACTAAAGTGGTTGATGCACTGGTATTCACTTCCATAATCAAAGGTTTTCCATTGACCTGCAGAGTAACAGTGATTGCTCTGTTTTCCCTACTTTCACATTAAATAGAGAATAAACATCGAAATTAGTGGTTTCTGGTTATTCCACATTATGTACTTTGATCAGTTTAGTTTGCTGCCTGGGAGTCTGTCTCAATCTTGCTTTACATTGCTTCAGCATGTGACCTCTTTCATAACAAAATGGTATTCCACCACTTTAAAATGGCAAGTTTCAGGGATACAGTTACTTTCACATCAGTAACAATTCATTTTCAGATTTGCTGCTGAGCTGTCTCCTGTATATTTTGTAAATTTTTGAGTAGCAGGGACTGTCTCCTGCTTTACGGATGACTCCCTGGTTTTTGCACATCCAGCAGTCTGTTCCCGCCCCAAATGGAAGATGCCACCATTTTGTACACCCTGTAAGGCCTTCAAATCCCACTTGGCACTTTCCATCGCAAGCGCTATTTCCAATGCTCTTTTAAAACCGATGTTTACTTCAGTTAATAACCATAGTCGAATGGCATCATCGTGCACACTGCAGACCAAATGATCCCTTAACACATCGTTTAGGGTCTCCCCGATGTCACAATGTTCAGTTAGCTGTTTCAACTTCACTATATACGTTGCTATGGTCTCCCCTGGGGGTCTTACTCTCAAATTAAATTTGAACCTCTGCATGACTACAAAGGGTTTGGGTTGAAAATGACCCTTTAGGAGGTCTACCAATTCGCTGAAGGCCTTCGAATCGCGAACATTCAGGGCCGTCAAACTATGGATTAAGTTATAAGTTTTACTCCCTCAGACGCTTAGGAGAATTACTTTCCTTTTCTCGTCTACCATTATTTCATTTACTTGGAAAAAGAAACCAAGTTGTTCTATACATTGACTCCAATCCTCTGTGGATAAGTTGAAATGGCCTATCCTGCCAAAAAGTGGCTTACCTGGTGAGTATATTTTCCCTTTCTTTTGTTTAAAACAAGATACTCACATTCACTGGGTGAGGGAAGTGCCGGAACAATTTATCCTCGTCGCCAGTTCTTATGGACTTGATTTTCCAGACAGGTTTCTCATAAGAAACAGTGAACTTCATTCACAGAGCTTTAGCAGCAGTTACATGCTTGCATCAAGATCCACAGCTGGACACAATCTCCCCCCTAAGGTTCCCCGCACTTTGGGCTGATTCATTCACATTGTCATGTGATACTACACAGTACAATGAGTCTTAAAGCTACAATCACTATGTTCCTTAAAATTACAGGTACTACACGTATGTAAATAAAGGGCACAGCACCTACTACTTCTCCCTCGTGCGACTTTGACTTGTGCTTGAGGCAGCCTGCACCAGTGCTGACTGCCTATAGGAAGACCAACACTAAGCTGCAAAGAATTAAAAAAAATGTTTATCCTGAATCCTGTCCTTGTCACTGTCCACTCCTGTCCCTGTATCTGACCCTTTTCTTTTACACATCTCCATCTCTATCATTGCCTCTATTTCTATCCCATTCCCTATCCCTATTTCATTCCCTATCCCTATCACATTCATTATCTCTATCCCTCTTCATCCTCTTTCTATCTCCATCTGTAAATATGCAAAACACAAACAGGGATCAGAATAATTTTCTGGTACATTGGCTGTCACAATTTGCGCAGTTGTTCTTTTCATTATAAACCGTTCCCAACTGTGAAGCTTCGGCATTACTATTTCAGTCTATATGGGCAAATGATACAACACCAAAAAACAGGGTACTTACACATAAAGGATTGCTGTTTTTAGTAGTTTTATCATTTTCAAACGCATTTGGAAATATAGAATAGGACAAATGCAACGAAATACAATGGGGTGGAAATTTCAGGAGCTTGAGCTGGAACAGAGTAAAAAAATCTGGAGGCAACAGAACAGTGAGTGGGAGGAGAATCAGTGACAGTTAACAGCAAGGAAATGGGCTCCATGTAGACTAATGCATTTTCAAATTGTGCCTGAACCTTCTTTAAAAATTGGAGACTCTCCTGAAGGCATGTCTGCAGAGCCACTGGTTTATGGTGACTAAATATGTTAAATTACATTTTATTTCAAGAGGTTTCCAGAATTTTACCAGTGTTTTGAGGATTCCATTCTGTGATTACTTCTGTTTATAATTAGGTCTCTTGGTTTGTTGCACTCTTTAAGGAAAATTCTGTTACTTTTTTTTTGGAGCATGTAATCTGCATACCTGCACAGTTTTAAATGGATAGCACAGGCCAATGGTTTGTATACTTCCCTGCTGTAATGTTATGTTTCAAAGCCAGAAATCTTGATCTTGAAGTCAGTCCATTGTAAAACATCAGATGAGGCAATGGCCTAGATATCGAACTTTGCCAGTGGTATTAGCCTTCACATTCTTCCACACACCTTACTTTGTTCAGCCGTTGGACAGTTGCAGCACGCCCAATGTATGCTGTGTTGAATCACTTGCATGACCCCGTAACCCTTATAGCACAGGACTATTAACTGACAAGACTTGACATAGGGAACTGGGGGCAAGAACACAGGTTTTGGGGCACTGCTGGATAATAGGAGCCATAGGGTCTCGAGGTATCAAGATAAGTAGGGAGGCTACTAAAGAAAGCAGGATTTATACTCCCAGGCTTCCCTTACTCAGGCTCCTTAAAGTCGTACCATCTGAGGTGACCTCAGATGAAGCTCCAATGCCAACAACTTTTGTTGTTTCTGGAAATGGATCCCCTTCTGTTGTTCTGGTTGTAATCTGGAATGGGAGGGCCCCAATCCCTCCACCTTGTCTCAGTTCCATGGTTGCCTCGCGGTTTGTTGGCACAGGCCCAGCTGGTACACCTTTTTGGGGGAAGTCCCAGAAACCTGGAACAGCATTAAGGGTTGTGGACCCAACATAATGGGTCTTCATCCCATTTTCACCTGCATTGCTAGGGAGCAGAGCATTCCCCAGGAACCGTGGAGAGAAATAACGGGGCCACCTTTGCTACTCCTGTGATGCTGCATTTCAGTCAATTTATTAACAGTCCCTCAAATTCTTATTGTTGCAGACTTAGATATATCAGCTACAGAGGCTTGGCTATTTACTAGGTGGGTTACTTATGTGCGGGGAGGGGGTGGGTGGTGGCGGGGGTGGGGGGGGGGGGGGTGGGGGGGCTGGGGGGAGGGTGGACGACGACGACAAGCCTTCAGAGGGAAACTTGGAAGACATGCATATTTTGGCCCTGTCAACTTCCCTGTCCCAAAATCAGCTTTGACATTCAGTCATGCAAGGAGCACTCTGGCCAGGTAGGTCCCATCTACAACCTCAGGGGATAGGAGGTGTTTAACCCTGGCAGAGCTCTTGAATCCCGGGCCTGGGTAGGGGTGATTACTGACCTCAGGGAGAGTCCAATCATTGGAGTTCTGATCCTGGGTAGGTCTGATCCCTGGCTCCAGGAGCGTTGGGTTTGATCCACGGTTGGGGATGGAGTAGGGTTCCAATCATAATGAGTTTGATTTTTCAGTCCTTGGGGTAGAGGTTCGATACACGTACCTGGATCTGGGTAGGTCTGATCCCAGGATGGTTCAATCCCCGATGCCGCAGGGAAGCGATATGGAAGGGAGGAACTGATCTACAATCCTGGAGATTGCATATGGGTGGAGGGTCTGATTGGGGAACTTGGGGGCAGGGGTAAAGACACCTCCTCCTCCTGGCCCACAAGCAGTGCTGTAAAGGCACCTAATATCTCCTCAAAGCTGCCCTTGTCTTGTTCAGCTGTTGGGTTTCCTGATGTTTGGGAAACCCTATCAGTCTCTATAAAATCTGCAAAACAGATTAAATCAGAGGCTGTCTGCCTTAGTAACATACTTAAAATGTCAACCTACCTCTTGAGAACAGGCTGACTGCTCATCCCTTGACAGCCTCTGTCAAACCTGGAAGTCAGTTGTTTGGAACAGGTTACCCGAGTTGCTTGGAATTTTGCCCAATTTGAACCCCACCCTCACCCAAACTCAAGCTCTCACATATGTTAAAATTCACTCCACTGTGTGAAATAATTTGTTTACGATTGAGACACCTTGAAAACCATGTTTCTTGGATTGCGAACAACTTTATGAGAGGTAAAGTATACAAAAAAAAGCTGTTGAGCGGATTTGGGCGTAGACATAACCTATAAATGCTCATGAACTCTACAATGGTTTGTCTCCAAACCACTACATCTCTGGTACTTTGGAGTGTTAAAGAAACAAAGCAGAAGTCAATTTGTGTCAAGCAAAGTAATAGCTAATAAAACAAAAGTGTTACCTTTTCTTCAAGTATTAACTGTTGTTATGGCACAGTGGATGGTAAATGCCGAGCTGCTCAAATCCCAGAGGGAAACTTGAAACAGCTGCTACAGCCGTTTGGCAATTTGTATTTTATTTCAAGATGCATGCCTTGAATTCAGTAATAAATGTCCACTGAGTCTTAGAGGTTGTTTTTTAACAAAACTAAATTAAATATTTATTAATAAAAGAAAAGATTTTAGGCACATACATAGGTCTACAAATTACTACTATAATAACGCCAAAATCCCCCAATTAACTTGACTCCCAGTTACACCTCCATTAAGGCAACAGTAAAAACAAATGAATTTCAACAGACCTAGGCAGAGCACACAATACCCTGGACAGTGATATTCACAGTGAGCTTTCTTAGCTTCGGTTCCAGTGGAGAGTTTTCCACCTAATTCTTATTGATGTCAATTTTGCAACGGTGCCTTGATACCACACTCAGTCAAATGCTGCCTTGATGTCAATGGTAGTCACTCTCACCTCACACAGCATACCCAAGCATGTGCTTGGGTATCCTACAATCAACTGGATGGCTGGAATCTTGTGGAGGTGTCGGGGTTCTCGGTTGCCAGCAGGAGAGACGGCAAGAACCTACGTCGCCTATTTTAGGGAAGGCATGCCACATCTTGTTCTACTTAGGCCAGCGGCAGGCCTTCTCCCAGGATTAAGGGCCTCGGGGGCAGAAGTCCCACCCGCCGAAAGCTGGTGGCCAATCATGGGCTGGCAGCACTATTGAAGGGCAAAGCCACCAGGGAGGCAGTGGCTACTGCCTGTATTACACCCACCCAAGGCCTAGGATTGTCACTGGATTCCAGGCCAGGGGGAGTGATGGCAGGAGGAGGTTCATGGAGTGGGGGTCACAGGGCAATGGGCTGGCTTCCAGTGGGCCCCCTTCCTTCCCAATGCCAGGTTCCTTGATTAGGCATTGAGTGACTCTGAGCAAAGGCCATCCCTGGGAACCCTCAAGCAACCCCTCACGAATTTAGTTGTCATGTTCCCCACCCAAAGCAAACACCCCTCCCCGCCCATTGCTGGGTTGGTTCCAGTGGTAACGGGATGAGACCTTTAAGTAGGTATTAATTGCCCACTTAAAGGCCTCAATTGGCGGCAGGGCAGGAAGGCCGTCCACAGGCCTTCCCCCCATGAACTTAATTGGGATGAAGGCAGGAAGGTGGCGGATGCCCCACCACCACCAAACACACCACGGGGGAGGGCCCAAAATTCTGCCGATATGCCCACTTGGAAAACTCTAGTAACTGAGTAGCAGGTAGAATTTCCAATCCTCCTCATGCTGCTATCCATGGGATCTACAGAAACCAGAAGGTGCTCCTGTTAGGACTTTGTTCTGTGTGAAGCCAAACATATTGTACTAGTATTATAGGAAGCAATTTCTAAATCCAAGAATATGCAATGACACAGCTGGTTATTCCTTACTGTTGATCTATGGCCGGATCTGCATAGCTAACATATGACCAACACTCCTGTTTTTGTTTATAAAAGGATAGAAATACTTCAAAGCACACAATTGTCTTGGTTTTCTGGTAGATGGCAGGGTCAGGCAATGCAGGAAAATCCCTCACTCAGCCTTTACTGTGTTTATCCCATTGTGTATTTCCAGGATCTATTTCATTGACATATTGTAGGCAAGCTTCCAGTATTGAAAATGCCTGTGATTAGGAGCTTCTGCATTGGTGGATTGGGATCTGGCACTACTGCAGGATGTAGTGGCCTGCGGCAGATTACAGGGGCACATGGGTGTTTATGATAACATTGTGTTAGTATATTTAATTTCTTTATTCACGTAAAATGTATTAATTTGCACCACTTTCCCAGGGTTATTATACACTGAGTGCCAACTTAGGTTTTCACTAACTTGATGATGAATGTGAAGACATGAACTAACTGAGGCCAACTAGTGTATATTGGCTACAGGACTGCATTGTGTCAGGGTGGCTGAGGAGGAGCTGGGAGCTGCGATTGTTATTTTGGTCCAATGTGAGTGCCTAACTAAACCTTTGAGGTATTAGGGAAGCCCTGGCATCACAAACAGCAATGTGATCAGCTGGCCTGGAGTTGGAGCCCCATTTTCACCTTCCTTCGCATTCTCCTCCCCCTCTTCACTGGAATCCTCATCAGATGAGGGTGGCTGGGCAACCTATTCCTCCTGTATCTCTATTCTCATTGCTGTGTTGTGTTGTGCTGAACACATCCTAGAGATGTTGCAGTAATGAAGGGAACCTCCAGGCCTGTCCAGGCACTGGAAGTGCATCTTGAGCATGCCAAGGGTTTGCTCTATAACATATCTAGCTGTCATATGTCTCGCATTGTAGAATGGCTGGTTGCATGGTGAGGCTCCTCAGAGACACCATCAGCCAAGTTTGAAGGAGGTACACATTGTTGTCCACCAGCCAGCTCTTGAAGCTGGCTCCAGAATGACCAAGTCTGTGACGTTGGATTTTTACAGTATGAAGGCATTATGGCAGCTCCTAGAGAATCTGACTTAGATCTGTATGAACCTTTTCTTGTAGTTGCACATCAGCTATATGTTGCTAGAATGAAATCCCTTGTCATTGATGAATGCTCCTGGTTAGTCTGGGGTGCTTGTATTTCCATGGGTATTTAATTGATCGCACTGTGTGTACCTGTGGGCAGCCAGCCAACAATGTGAATCCGAGTGCCCGCTCATTCTGGCCATCCTCATCACAGAGAAAGTTTACATAACTACCAACCCTAGCAAACATCCACCTACCACTCCCTTTATGTTTTATGTGCAGCTGACTGTGAGACCCTCAATATGTCTTCAGTAGGATCCTGGAATGAACCAGGGGCAAAACACTGAGGATGGTAGTAACGCATGGTTTCCATATCCAGCAGGCAAAAGGAGGCTCCAGATATCTGATGTAACAATCTCAGCCTTCGGGGAAACACTGCTCTTCCAAGAGGCCACAGAAGCTGAGCCTCTGTCTATTCACCCTGTGCAGTAGGTAGTGCCTCTTGTGAACTTGGCCCATCTGTTGCTCCCCTTTATATGGTCCACCAGCAGCTCCCTTCACAGCATGATCTTGCTGCTGCTGATAATGGTTTTCCTTTTTCACCACATGAAAAGCAGCCACAGTGTCACCCACACATTCATTGTGGCTTTAAAAATTCTCCACATTGTAGGGAATTGCCATTTCGAGAGACAAGTGCCCTCGATTTGCTGCTCAAAATGTCTATCAAACTCATCACTGCCACAGTCAATGAGATTGGCCTAGACATGCAGGAATGGAGATTAATTAAAGGTTTCAAACTGAAGAGATGGAAACAAAGAGCAGAGCTGCATGTGCATTTGTATAGCACCTCATTACATACCTCACTTTTGTCCCAAAGTGATTCCCATGTATTACTTTAAAATGTCACTGATGCAATGTTGGTGAATGTGCCGCTAATTTTGTATTGCAAGGCCCCATAAGCTGCAATAATGTGAATGCGTGGAACTATCAAATTTTATCGCATCAGATCTATCAGATCCAAAATGGGTGCTACATTTTCCTGCATAACAGCAAATGCCCTTCAGTTAAGGCAACTGCTTAACAAGATCATTAAGATTAGAATGAGAAGAGAAAAATGAGTGAAGGAAACTCAATTTTAATCTTTGTGGGGCCTTGCTGTGTGAGGAATGGTTGTCATATCTACCTATACAGCAAAAGACTTCAAACTGTCCTTCCATGGAGAAAGGTTCTTTATGATGATCGTTGAGATTAGAGTGGAGGGGGAAAATTCCCCCCAATTCAGCTTTTTAATTTTATTAACCATTCCCTGTATAGTAAGCTCATTAAAAATGTTGGGTGGATTTTATGAGCTAACCCTTAGTGTATATTAAGACCTCTGTTCCTGATGTTTGTCCTCCTATTGGCTGAGCTTTTTATCTTCGAGGGGGTAGTGAGAATCGGGAAAATTCCTGGCTAGGCCCTCCCGCCTTGGAAGAAAGTGCCCACAAAGGTGGAACCTTCATTGCCAGGAGGTGGGTGTGGCTGGAGTTGGGCCAGTTGACTGGGGAAGAAGTTTGGAGGCAGCCACAGGGGCTGCTGGGGATGGAGGCCGACTGTTTAAAAGGCCCGCCTCGGTGCTGTGAGACTTTGTCCCAATTAAAATAAAAACAGGCCCTCCAGCCAACACCCCTCACACCCCCTCACCCTCCAAACACTCCCAATGCCCCACCCATGCTACCTCATGCCCCTTAGCCATCCTCTGTGGCCCATCATGGCCCCATGCCAATCTCTACCCTTCCACCAACCCGTATGGCCCTCATGCCTCCCCCCCTGCCCCCCCATGCAAAGCTATGGCACTTCCATGCTCATTGACTCACTGTGCATTGGCTAGAACCAATGAACTCTGTAGTGACAGTAGGATGTGTGAAAAAAATAATTCATTCATAACTTTCTCCTATGTTGGGAAAAAAATTATAAGGCAAGTTAATAAAAGTGTCAATTATCCAGTGAATTTGACAGTGGAAACCAGAGAGTCTGAGCTGTCAATCAAACAATGTTTTCTTTGAGGCACAGCTGTTTCAACAAGCTCAATGTATGTCTGGACTCTCAGCCAAGCCTCATCATGTATGCTTGGTTGAGAGCCCAGACAACTATTGTTGAAGCAGCTGCACTCCAGAGGAAAGACTGCTTGATTGACAGCGCAGACTCTCTGATCTCTGTTGTCGATTTTTTTTACACAACATTAAGTTGTTTCAAGGATTTGTGGTTATGTAATTCATACTTTAAAGGGTCTGGATGATTGACACTTTTATTAGCTTGTAGTGAAATGATATTTTTTTCAACATAGGAGAAAGTTATGAATGAATTACATTTTCTTTGCACATTCCACTGTCGCTACAAGGTTCATTGGTTCGAGACAATATATAGTGGGTCAATGGGCATGGAAGTGCCATAGCTTGGCATGGGAGGCATGAGGGGCTATAGGGGGTGTGTGGGAGGTCAGAACTTGGCAAGGGAGCATGAGGAGGATTTTTTGAACTTACCTTTTAAAAGGTGCTGTCACGCAGATTTGGGTTCATGACTGCTCCGAGGGGCTGTGAATGCGATGCTTTAAAACCAGGCCCGACTCATTAAAAATTGTGGAGGAGTAGGACATGTCTATATTTGCAATGGACCTGGCCAGGTCAGGTGTGCCAGATGTAATCTTTTGACAGGAACCAGCGGGCACCCTTTAAAGGCACTTCTGAAAATCAGACAACCCGGGAGTGGGGGTCAGGAATCCCAGCATTGGAATCCACCCGCCATTTTTAAAGAGCTCCAGAGTCATGTCGACTCGATGACAATCCAGGGCATTATCTTGATTATACCCATCTTCTACATCACCTCTTGGATCTCTCATACATCCAGTCCCCCCCATTCATTCTCAGAAATTTCCTGCATTCATCATTGCATCATATCTACCTTTTTGGCTTATGATTCTACTCCGTGCATCACTTGGCTGCATAAGAACAGTTACTGCATTTCAAAGTGATTTGTTGTGAAGTTTTTGAGGTGGTTCTGAGAGATTTGGCAAGTTATATAAATGCAAGTCTTTTAAAAAAATTCTTCAACTTCCTTCAGATTACATGTACTAAGTACTACGTGCTTCTTAACTCTTTTTATCATGCAATCGTGAATCACTATAGCCTAGGATTTTTGCCTGAGAGGCAGGTAGTGGGAGTCAGGAAATCTCCCAGCTTGGCACGTCTGCCTCAGAAGAAAGGTAGGATTTTCAATCTGGGAGGGTGGTTGTTAGGTTGGGGAGTGGGGGTGCGGGGGGCGGTAGATGTGGCAGATGCTAACTGGAGCCTGATCTGCTGCCCCGAAAACAGTTCGGAGGCAGCCACAGGAGCTGTTGGGTGCGGAGGCGGGCTGTTTAAAAGTCCTGCCTAGGTGCTTCCAGGACTTTGTGCCAGTTGTAATAAAAACAATAAAACAGAACACAGCCCTCTTGCCTTTCCCCCTCACACTCCTTCACTACCCCCCCACACACACAACATGCTTTTTCATGCCACCTCATGCCCCCCCACCCACCCCAATGCCCCCATACCCTTCATGCCAACCTCCATCATTCTATCCACCCCAGTAGTACCTCATATCCTCCATGCTAACTGATGCCCTTTCACCCACCCCAATGGTGCCTCATATCCTTCATGCCAAACAATGGCACTTCGATGCCCATTTACTGAGTATACACTCTGTACAGAGCCAATGAACTGTATAGTAACAATGTAATGTATGAAACACTTTAAAAAAGTAATTCATTCATAACTTTCTTAAAAAATGCTCCTTTTACTACAGCCTTATAAAAGTGTCCACCAACCAGAGCTTTAAGGTATTGATAGCAAAAACTAAAAGCACTTGACACCTTTTTTATCTTGTATAAGTGAACAATGAGTAATTAAGGAATGAATCTAAGAGAGAAAGCTGTCAATCAAGCAATGTTTTCCCTTGGGCACAGCTATTTCAACGAACTAATGGATGTCTGGGTTCTTAGCCAAGAACGTATAATGAGGCTTGGGTAAGAGCACGGACATCCATTAGTCTGTTGAAACAGTTGCACCCCAGGGAAGACATTGCTTGATTGACATTTTTTTCTCTTAGATCTATTTCTTAATTTCTTAATATTTATTTACACAAGATAAAGAGGAGTCAAAATATATATTTGATTGGCTGCTTGCAGTTTCTGCTATTGATACTTTAAAGATCTGGTTGATTGACATTTTTCATAGTGAGAACTGTTAACTTTGCACTACTCACTCCATTAAATTCTCTGAGTAATCCTGAAGTTACCTAGCACTGTGCTTTTTTCTGTTCTGGACTACATACAATCACCCTACCATTTTAGTGTCTGAGTAAGAAAGAGAGAGAAAAGGATAGAGAGCGAGGGAGAGAGAGATTGAGAGGGAGAGTCAATGCTTGAACAATGTGACAGTTGGCCCACCATGCTGTTAATCAAAGTTACCACAAGTTTACTGCTGAAGCCTTTCATGTTTCAGGACCTATTGACCATTTGACCACGGAGCAACTTTGAGAAAAATGCTACTTTCACTATTAGATATTTTGATTTAGAATAGGGCTCAGAGACAATGTGAAATGTTAAAATGTCAAAAATATTAAAATGTTAATGAGCCAGCATTGATGATGTTCTCCTATAGCCTGTAAATAATAAACTTCTGAAAGGCTGTCTTGGCAATTAAAATACACCATAACCATTGTGCTGAAAAGCCCCCTTTTCTGGCTGGGGTGAATGCAAAGTTTATAAGATTGTTATGTTTTAAACTGTCTCCTTAATTTTAAGTAAAATGGGGTAATGAAAAGAGTCATGTGATATGTTGTGAGTTCTGCCCAGCAACAGGCCAGATATCTTGGTTAGCATGGGGACAAGGGGGGCCCCAAGTCAAGCGTTACTAAGAGCAAGGTGCAAAATAACATAGATCAGAACAGCTGGAGCTGACTGTGGGCAGACTTCCTATATCTGAGATTTTGGACAGAGGGAGACAGAGAGGGCGGTCTCAGAGGGAGACATAAGACTGCAGCTAGTGTTGTTAGTAGAGAGTACGGTATGTCCTTTCTGTGGACTACCGGGTAGAATGCAGGAGGGAAGGCGTTCTCTGGTCAAAGAGGAGCATCCCGTGACAATCTAAGGAATCCAGAAGATTTGTAATAGCATGGTCATGGGAGGAAAGAATAACCAGATTTTACTGCTGGTAATTGGTTCGGGAATTTTCCAGAAACTGAGAGAAGTGCCTTTTGATGATCACTCATTATTACAACACAGCAAAACGGGGAGAAGTGAACTGATGGAAGCTGAGAGTGATATTGGACTGGTTCCTGTAAAAACTGCAGTTCTGCAGAGAATGGGCAGTGCAGTATAACTGTGACATGGAGTTTTCTGTCATGTTAAAAAGTTAAATGGGGGAATCTTTTCTGTAGTTTAGTATATTAGTTATGCAATAAGTATTGTTTAGTCAATTTTGCTTTTTTTTTTCATTTTCAGGTAATAATCCAAATGTCTCGATTGAATCTGACTCTCAGGCTCTGCTTTCCAGATCCCAACCACTATACACTACCTGATCCAAGTTAGGAAGGTGTGTTATTGTTATGACTCTTCTGAAGAAGTCAGAGGCATAGGATACAAAAGCAGGGAGGTTACGCTGAAACTGTATAAAACACTGGTTAGGCCACAACTGGGGTACTGCATGTAGTTCTGGTCACCACATTATAAGAAGGATGTGATTGCACGGGAAAGGGTGCAGAGGAGACTTAACAGGATGCCGCCTGGGCTGGAGGCCCTGAGCTACGAGGAAAGAATGGATAGGCTGGGGCTGTTTTCCTTGGAGCAATGAAGGTTGAAAGGGGACCTGATAGAGGTGTATAAGATTATGAGGGCATAGACAGGGTGGATAGGAAGGTACTTTTTCTATTAGTAGAGGGGTCAATAACCAGGGGGCATTGATTTAAGGTAAAAGGTAGAAGGCTAAGAGGGGAACTGAGGAGAAATATTTTCACCCTGAGTGTGGTGGGAGTCTGGAACTCACTGCCTGAAAGGATGGTTGGGTCAGAAACTTTGGTAACATTTAAGAAGTATTTAGGTATTCACTTGTATTGCCATAGCCTCCAGGGCTATGGGCCAAATGCTGGAAAATGGGATTAGTGTAGTCAGACCTTTGTTGACCGGCACAGACACAATGGGCCGAATGGCCTCCTTCTGTTCTGTAAACATCTATGAGTCTATGAGTCTAAGTCATAAGGATTGAAATATTAACACTGTTTCTCTCTCCACAGATGCTGCCAGAACTGCCAAGTTTTTCCAGGATTTTCTGTTTTAATTTGCTTTAAGTTTGTTTGTTACAGGAAAAGTCTTTGGGTGGAATCATCCCAAATTGTCACTAAGTACGGTAGCAGGTGGGATATAGAACATTTTACCCACTGGCTACAATGGCGACTTTTTACACCGTATGTCCCAATCCCGCCTCATTAATCATGCATTCCTGGGAAACACACCAGGTCATTTTTCCGCCCCACCGTCACCTCAACCTTCAGTAAACCGGGTGCCCTATTTAAAGGCCACCCCTGCACAGAGCTAGTGCTCTTCAAGGGATTGGAATTTGCTGCAAACTGATGGCTGCCAAAGGGAGGAAACATGCTGCCCCCAGATTTAGCGATGCCTCCCTCAAGCGCCTCCTGGACGCAGTGGATGCCTTCCGCGATGTTCTCTACCCCTACTCTGGGCAAAGACCAGCAAGCAAGGTCACCAATCCAGCATGGGAGGTGGTGGCAGCGGTGGGTCAGCGCCAACACCCTGCAAAAGAGGACAACCACACAGTGCAGAAACAGGGTGAATGGTCTCCTCCATTCTGCCAAGGAAAGTCACTCTTCTCATCACTCTCAACTCACACACTCACAAACCCATCACACATCCACAGGGATCTGACACCTCAAGGGACAACACCACTAACTCTCACACACACCCTCACATCTCCATCAGGCTCATACCCTCTGGAGCTCGCGTCCATGGCTCCACTCAGCACACAAGCATCCCACACAGTGCCTGGTGTCTTGCTCACACACTCTCCATCTGTTTTTATGCAGGACAGGCTGGCTAACAGTAACAGGGAGAGGTCCCAGACTGGGGGTGTAGGGGCCCACATTAGATCCCTCATCGTGCTGACTGGTGAGGACATGGACCATGCCTGTGACAACAGGGAGGTCGGCGGCGAACACCCATGTGAGGATCCTGCACCACATCATCCCTCTCTCAATGCAAATGTGAGCAGTCTCTATCCTGCTTTTGACTCTGCTGCCATGCATTAAGTATCTCTACTTTGGTTCACAGGGAGCTCTGCCAAGTGACCAACACCCTCAGCCAGCCAGTCCCTCAGCTCCATCCACATTCTCATCTCCAGTCAAGAGGACTCCTCCACCAATGAAGAGCTGGAAATGAGCAGCCTGGAAGACATGTCACAGCGCTTACCCACACCCTGCACCAGCGCAGAGACACACACCTCGGTGGGACTTAGATCTACAGCAGGCTCAGGTTCACAATCTGGTGGTAACCACACGGACACATGACAGCAGCAGGAGGAGGTATGTTCATCCGAGCTCCCTGGCACTCAGAGGACTGCTGGGGCAGAGGCATCTGTGAGGCCCGAGTCAGATAACAAGCCTCTGGGTTTGGCCTCCCAACTCATCGTGGAGAGTCAGCAGAAGGTGGGGGAACATCACGCGGAGCTGTTGGGAGCCCTCAAAAGAGCAGCGCGTGAGTTGGAGGAGTGCATCCACCTGCTCTCTGATGCAGTGGTGCCCATATGTGTATGTATGGAGGTCTCCATGGGAAGGATGACAAACACCATGGAGACCCTGGTCCAGCAGAACGCAGAGGTGTGTGCTGACCTGCACTTCATCGCAGTAGCCATGGGTGAGTTCCTGCAGTGGCAACGCAAGAGGGAAATGGGACACATTGACGTCCCTCCGGGTATCCTTCCCCTCAAGGAGTCAGGCCGGGGCCGTCGGGCACCCGAAGGGAGGCGGAGAAGCAGCTGGACACCTCTGGGTCACCCACTAAGGAATCTCATAGACTGTCCTCTCCCTCCGAGTCCTCTTTGCCTGTGACTTCCTCAACCTCGTCCTCTGCCACCATAGAGGGAGCAGCTGGCCCACAGGAGGACAGCCAAAGCAAGCCGGGGCCCCCAAGGCCTTGGCTCTCCAGAGGACCCAGATGCAACAGGGCCAACTATTGCACAGGCTGTCTCCACCCCTGTTGCGGATGTCAAGGCAGCACCTGGAAGTGGTAGGCCGAGAAAAGCTGAGAATTTCTGATTACAAGTGGCTGCATTTGTGAACACATTTTGTCACTTTATAATCTGAAAATATATTCACTTTCACTGAATAATGTGTAATGTTGCCTTTCAGCTTGATTTACAGGCTTCACAAGTCCTCCTCCTGCATCCCCCACATTAGCAGTTCAGCTGCATGCAGCTGGCCCACGAGTGATTCTGGAGGGAGAAGTGTGTGTGTGGCAGGGCCCTTCGGAGACTTGTGCAAGCACTCTCCCATGCACGGATCCTTCCTCCATCACACCCACCTCAATGACAAAGTCCCACATAAGAGATTGAGGTGTAAAATTAAAGTGCATGGGATTGGGGGTAGTATATTGAGATGGATAGAAAACTGGTTGGCAGACAGGAAACAAAGAGTAGGAATAAATGGGTCTTTTTCCGAATGGCAGGCAGTGATAATGGGGTACCGCAGGGATTGGTGCTGGGACTCCAGCTGTTCACAATATATATTAATGATTTAGATGAGGGAACTAAATGTAATATCTCCAAATTTGCAGATGAGACAAAGCTGGGTGGGAGGACGAGCTGTGAGGAGGATGCAGAGATGCTTCAGTGTGATTTGGACAAGCTGAATGAGTGGGCAAATGCATGGCAGATGCAGTATAATGTGGATAAATGTGAGGTTATACACTTTGGTAGCAAAAACAGGAAGGCAGATTATTATCTGAATGGCTATAAATTGAGAGAGGGGAATGTACAACGAGACCTGGGTGTCCTCGTACACCAGTCGCTGAAGGTAAGCATGCAGGTGCAACAGGTGGTAAAGAAGGCAAATGGTATGTTGGCCTTCATAGCGAGAGGATTCGAGTACAGGAGCAGGGATGCCTTGCTGTAATTGTACAGGGCCTTGGTTAGACCACACCTGGAATATTGTGTGCAGTTTTAGTCTCCTTATCTGAGGAAGGATGTTCTTGCCATCGAGCGAGTGCAGCGAAGGTTTACCAGACTGATTCCTGGGATGTCGGGGCTGACAAATGAGGAGAGATTGAGTCGGTTAGAATTATATTCGCTGGAGTTCAGAAAAATGAGAGGGGATCTCATAGAAACCTACAAAATTCTAACAGGACTAGACAGGATAGATGCAGGAAGGATGTTCCCGATGGTGGGGGAGTCCAGAACCAGGGGTCACATCCTGAGGATATGGGGTAGACCATTTAGGACTGAGATGAGGAGAAATTTCTTCACCCAGAGAGTGGTGAGCCTGTGGAATTCGCTACCACAGAAAGTAGTTGAGGCCAAAACATTGTATATTTTCAAGAAGGAGTTAGATATAGTTCTTGGGGGCGAAAGGGATCAAAGGATATGGGGAGAAAGCGGGAGCAGGCTATTGAATTGGATGATCAGCCATGATCATAATGAATGGCAAAGCAGGCTCGAAGGGCCGAATGGCCTACTCCTGCTCCTATTTCCTATGTTTCTATGTTTCTATGTCCTGAGAATTTTCAATGCTGCCTGCTGGGGTTCTCTTTCAGTTGTCCATCTGAGCTGACCTGCATCTCCCACCCACTGATCTCACTCCCATGCAGCACCTGTTCCTGCCCAACATGAGGCTCCGCTCACTTTCGATTTTGCAAGGTGGCTGTAGTGAAGTATGTCTTCAGCTCTCCTGTCCTTTCCACTCCCCCAGTCACCCATGTCCTTTCCCCCGATCCCCCTGACATCAGTGTCCACCTCCCCACCTACCAGCCAGAACCCTTTCCTTTCCAGGATGTCCAGGCGAATGTGCACATTCCCTATCTTCCCTAGAATCCGAGCCCTGTCCACATTGACCTCCCCAAACTCCTCTTTCAAACCCTCAGGGTCCATGTCTGCCTCTGTGTCTCCACCAACCACCCTCGCCGTCCCTTCTACCATTACCATCGCACCTTCACCCTCCCACCCTACCGGCTCAATCTGCCCTCTCTCATTCTTATCATTCCCTCCTATCACGCCCACCCTCATTTCACTTCCCAGGGTGCAGTCATTGACTCCACAGACCCCTCCCTTGCACGTTCACCTGGACATTCCCCCCCTTATCCCTTCCTCCCCCTTACTTCATCCTCCCACCCTTACTCCTTCCTTTCCCCTTACTCCTTCCTCCCCCCTTATTCCTTCCTCCCACCCTTACTCCTTCCTTCCCCCTCTTACTCCTTCGTTTCCCCCCCCCAAACTCCTTCCCTTACACTTTTCTCCCCTGTACACCTTCCTTCTCAGTTGCCACATTCTCTCCTGTTACACCCTCCTCCTCCATACTCCCTCCCCCCTCCCAACCTCACCACCCCCTGACACCAGCATTCTCCCCCTTTACCCGAACCTCAGCCCCCGACTGACACCATTGCTCCCCCACTCCCAACCTCACCCCCCGGTACACCTTCCTCTCCCAGTCAAACCTAGACTTTGCTCTCCCACTCCCCTGATACACCTTTCTCTCCCCCTCACAGCTGGACCTTCCTCTCCCGCCCCCTCGACAATCATCCGTAGCAGACCATGACCAGACACTGATGCCCCGAAGCAGACCCTCAATGGTGACCATCCACCTTCCGTGAGCTGCTTCACGGTGGAGCCACATCCATCAGAAACCACCCAGCGTGCGATGCTCGTGTTCCTCCAGGATCCGGTAGCTGTCAGGCTCCAGCCTCTTCTGCTTCTCGGATGTCCATGCTACAAGCAAGGCCCTGACAATAAGTCCCGACTTCTGCCTGTTACACTTGTGAAGCTGTACTCTGCACCTGCGTGTTTTGCCACCGACATGGGCAGTAAATTTGACACAGCGGGATGATTCCAGCAAGCAGGGCTCATAATGATATGCAGATGTATTGAAATGAGGTTCCCGATGTCCGGCGGCAGGAAAGACGGCCCGCCATTGACGGGTGGAGTGGACGATCGCAAACCCGGTTTCACACAGTGTGAAACCGACTTTTTGCCTTCCTGCCCTATTGTCTGCTCGTGCCCGTCGCCAACACGCGTGGAAAATTGCGCCCTTAGAACTTGAAATCTTGTCATACGATTCCTTTAAGTTGGTCACTGGGAATTCAAATTCTCTTTACAAGTTATGGGTCTCCACAGGGATCGTAACAGGAAATAGAACTAAAAACAGAGAAGACACAGGCAAGCAGAAGGGGCTTTGAAACAGAATGCTGTGAGGTAAGCAGGCTGTAAAGCCTACAAGAATGTTGGCGTGCAGGAGCGAAAAAGTCAGAAACTATATGGATTAGTCAAGTAAGATAGTCCACTTATGTTGGGAAATGTGGCCGCTTCTTCATTTTCTATTGTTATGTGAAGATAAGTTTTATTGTTTGAATGAAGTGAGTCCTATCACAAATGCCATTCTGTATGTTTGCCTTACTGTGAAATAACTCACACCGGGGGGCCTTCCCCTGGAATCAAGGCTCCGGGGGCGGAAGTCTCTTACCGAGAGCTGCCAACCAATCAGAGACTGGCAGTTGTTGTGCTCTGCAGTGCCAGTGGGGAGGCCATGGGCTGCTGCCAGGAGGAGAGGAACCAGAGCCCCAGGATCATGGAACAACACAGGACACAGGTAAGTAATGTGATGGGGGTGAGTTTGCAGGGTGGGGATCACGGGGAGAGTGGTGCAAAGGGGCCAGCAGCAAGCTCATAGGGGTGGCTCTCAATGGGCCCCCTTGCCAATGTCAGGTCTCTTGATCAGGCGCTGAGTGTCTTTGATCGAGGGACTCCCCCAACTCCCCACCCGACGGTGACAAGCTGGCTACACAGTTTCACCTGTTGTGCACTCCGCATGGCAACAGGGCTGTTTGCATCTGGGTTAATACCAGGGTAGCGGGATGAGGCCCTTAAGTGGTCGCTAATCAGCCACTTAAGGGCCTCAATAGGTGGTGGGGTGGAAAGGTTGGCCATGGGCCATTCTGGCAGAGGTGAGAAAGTTCTGGTATGCCACCATCCCACCTAATTACATACACTTCCAGCCTCCAAGCTCACCACCAGACAGAGCAGAAGATTCAGCCCCTAGATACAGAATCACAGAATGGTTACAGCAGAGAAGGCGGCCATTCGGCCCTTTGTGTCTGTGCTGGCTTTATGAAGGAGCAATTTACCATTGGTCACTTCCCAGTCTTCTCCCCCTAGCCCTGCACATTCTTCCTTTTCAGGCAATAATCCAATTCCTCCTTCCATGCCTTGATTGAACCTGCCTTCAGGCACTGCATTCCAGATCCCAGCCACTATATACGAGCTGATCCAAGTTAGGAGGTGAATCATTGTTACGCCCTCATGCTATGCTATCATGCAAATGGCTATAAGGCTGAATGAGTCAACATGAAAGTAGAATATTCAAGCTGCTTATGTGAGTAACTGGAAATCATTGCATGTAAGAATATATTTACAACAGATCTGAATTTGTAACTGAAACACATCATGCCTGCTATCTTTCTTAGTAAATAATACCTAGCAAACCTAGCACTGGTTTTACTCCTAGAGGGAGAGAATTGAAAAGTATGTAAATTATCCTAAGCCTGTATCGAACCTTGGTTAGATCACACTTAGACTGAGGGCTCTCCACTTCTTCCTCGAACAGAGGCCCAAACAATCCCCATCCACCACTACTCTCCTCCGTCTGGCTGAACTTGTTCTCTCACTGAACAATTTCTCCTTAAACTCCTCTCACTTCCTCGAAATAAAAGGTGTGGCTATGGGTACCCGCATGGGCCCCAGTTATGCCTGTCTCTTTATGGGGTATGTGGAACATTCCTTGTTCCAGTCCTACTCCAGCCCCCTCCCACAACTCTTTCTCCGGTACATCGATGATTGCTTCGGTGCCGCTTCATGCTCTCGTCTGGACCTGGAAAAATTTATCAATTTTGCTTCCAATCTCCACCCCTCCATCATTTTCACATGGTCCATCACTGACACCTCCCTTCCCTTCCTTGACCACTCTATCTCAATTTCTGGTGATAGACTGTCCACCAATATTCATTACAAGCCTACCGACTCCCACAGCTACCTCGACTACAGCTCCTCACATCCCGCTTCCTGTAAGGACTCCATCCCATTCTCTCAGTTCCTTTGCCTCCGTTGCATCTGTTCTGATGCTGCCACTTTCCAAAACAGTTCCTCTGACATGTCTTCCTTCTACCTTAACCGAGGTTTTCCACCCACGGTGGTTGACAGGGCCCTCAACCGTGTCCGGCCCATCTCCCGTGCATCCGCCTTCACGCCTTCCTCTCCCTCCCAGAACCATGATAGGGTCCCCCTTGTCCTCACTTATCACCCCACCAGCCTCCTCATTCAAAGGACCATTCTCCGTCATTTCCGCCAACTCCAGTATGATGCCACAGCCAAACACCTCTTCCCTTCACCCTCCCCAGCGGCATTCCGCAGGGATTGTTCCCTCCGGATATCCTGGTCCACTCCTCCATCACCCCTTACACCTCAATCCCATCCCACGACACCTTCCCATGCAACCGCAGAAGGTGCAACACCAGCCCCTTTACTTTCTCCCTCCTCACCGTCCAAGGGCCCAAACACTCCTTTCAAGTGAAGCAGCATTTCACTTGCACTTCCCTCAATTTAGCCTATTGCATTCGCTGCTCCCAGTGCGGTTTCCTCTACATGGAGAGACCAAACGCAGACTGGGTGACCGTTTTGAGGAACACCTTCGGTCTGTCCGCAAGCATGACCCAGACCTCCCTGTCGCTTGCCATTTCAACACTCCACCCTGCTCTCATGCCCACATGTCCGTTCTTGGCCTGCTGCAATGTTCCAGTGAAGCTCAATGCAAACTGGAGGAACAGCACCTCATCTTCCGACTAGGCACTTTACAGCCTTCTGGACTTAACATTGAGTTCAGCAACTTCAGATCATGAACTCTCTCCTCCAACCTCATCCTCTTTCCAATCCCCCTTTTTCCAATAATTTATCATTTGTTAAATATATTTTTCTTTTCCCACCTATTTCCATTATTTTTAAATTTATTTCCATCCATTGTTTTATCTCCACCTTTTAACGTATTTTGATCCCTTCCCCCTTCTGCATCCCCACTAGGGCCATCTGTCACTTGCTCGTCCTGCTTTCTACCCTTAATGTCACCATTAGCACATTCCTTAGCTAATATCACCACCATCAACTCCCCTTTGTCCTTTTGTCTATGACATCTTTGCCAATCTCTTCTTTGCCTCCACCTATCACTGGCCCTCTATCCAGCTCTACCTGCCCCACCCCCCTCATCCAGCTTATATTTCAGCTCATTTCTATATTTCCTTAGTTCTGATGAAGGGTCATACGGACTCGAAACGTCAACTGTATTCCCCTCCACAGATGCTGTCAGACCTGCTGAGTTTTTCCAGCTATTTTTGTTTTTGTTTCACACTTAGACTACTGTGTGCAGTTCTGGTTGCCACGTTATAAAATTAATACAGGGCAAGATTTTGAGGTTGGCGGGCGGGCGCGATGGGCAGGCCTGGTAGTGGCCAGGAAACGGCCCACTGCCCGCGATTGGCCCCCTGACTGTGATTTCATGCTGGCAGGCCAATTAAGGCCCGACCATCATGAAATGCGGCTCCGCAATGGCTGGGAAGGGGTGAACAGGGGCGGGAGACTGTCGGCTGCTGGGTCCAATGGCAACCTGGCAGCTGGTTTAAAAATGGTCCAGGCGGCCCCTGGAAAGATGGCAAGAAGGAAAACTCCCATTGATCATTAAAAGACGATGGCACGATGATGCAGATCTCCAATGTCTCCCCAGGGTGCCTGGCCTATACAGTGACAGTGTGATGACAGTGAAGGGTCATCCCTGATGCCTGAGGAGCACCGAGCTTCTGTTGCACCTGTGCCACACCCACTCTCTGAAGCAAGCACCATCACAGATATCAGCATCTCGGTGGGCATTAGATCAGCAGCTAGTATCTCAGTGCACATTGGTGAAGGCGCTTCACACTTGCTTGAGGTGAGGTGGAGGCAGAGAATGCCCAGGGCGCTGGCAGTTGGAGGACTGCTGGGGACCAGGATGAAGGCTGAAGATGAGCCTCTGGAGTTGTCCATTAGGCGGCAGATGCTGGATTTCCAGTGAGATGTGCGGGAGGACCTGGCAAAAATCCATGAGGGTCTGCATGCCCTGGTCTCCGTTATGGAGGTGTCCATGTGGAGCATGAGCACTGCGTTGACTCTCATGGCCGAGCGCACTGCCTCCTCCATTGAGAGAGTGGCGACTCTCATGGAGAGGCTCCTCGAGTCAAGAATCATTGGTTCCTGGGGTTGCGCTCGGATCTGCAACCCCTCACACAGGCAATGACCTCAGGTGATATTCCAGTTAGGTGACTATCCACCAATGGTGAGCAGGGAGGTCCAGAGAGACCTCACGTTGGCGCATGCGCTGCTTGTCATCATTGCGGGCTCCTCTCAGTACGCTCTGGATGATGGCAGCAGCTACTCCACACCTCCGCCAGTGACCGTCACATCTGATGAAGCTGCGGCACATGGGAGATGCCAGCCGTGGCACTGGCCGCTCCCTCCCATGTGTGGCCAGAACAGGCTCCATTGGCCAGAGGACGACTGCCAAGGTCATCAAGGCCAACAAAACAGCAGAGTCAGTAGGCTGTCTCCAGTGCTGGTACCAGCGAGAGGGGAGCACCAAGATGTAGCACTTGCAAACGTAAGTTAAAGTCACCATGAGCACAAGAGGGACAGGTCACGGGTGATTTTATGTTCATTTGTGTTTACTTTATCTATACTGGGAATAAAGACCAGAGAAGTTTATGTAAATAGTTTATAATTGTCGAAATGAGGTAAATTTTGTTTTTGGCATCATGGCCTGAGTATGCTTCACCTATTTATTTTATTGGTGCTGGGTACACCAGTATGTAATGCTGGACATAAGTGGCTCTGAATTTTATTGCATTGAAGGGCAGAGGGATCTGGGTGTACAGGTCCACAGGTCACTGAAAGTGGCAACGCAGGTGGATAAGGTAGTCAGGAAGGCATATGGCATGCTTGCCTTCATTGGCAGGGGTATTGAGTATAAAAGTTGGGAAGTCATGCTGCAGCTGTATAGAACCTTGGTTAGGCCACACTTGGAATATTGCGTGCAATTCTGGTCGCCACATTACCAGAAGGATATGGAGGCGTTGGAGAGGGTGCAGAGGAGGTTTACCAGGATGCTGCCTGGTCTGGAGGTTATTAGCTATGAGGAAAGGTTGGAGAAACTCGGATTGTTCTCACTAGAGCGACGGAGATTGAGGGGCGACTTGATAGAAGTTTACAAAATTATGAGTGGCATAGACAGAGTAGATAGTCAGAAGCTTTTTCCCAGGGTGTAAGAGTCAATTACTAGGGGACATAGATTTAAGGTGAGAGGAGAAAACTATAGAGGAGATGTGCGGGGCAAGTTTTTTTATGCAGAGGGTAGTGAGTGTCTGGAATTCGCTGCCAGAGGACGTGGTGGAAGCAGGTACTATAGTGGTGTTTAAGAGGCAGCTTGACAAATACATGAATAGGATGGGAATAGAGGGATACGAACCCCGGAAGTGCAAAATGTTTTAGTTGACGGGCAATATGATCGGCGCAGGCTTGGAGGGCCAAAGGGCCTGTTCCTGTGCTATACTTTTCTTTGTTCTTTGTTCACAGACACTGAGTGTTCTTTGTGTTCAAATGAAAGGGTCATTTCAGACATCTGGAATGGAGGCAGCAGCCCTGGCATGTGGTTGAAGCTGATCTTTGGCAGCCTAGCTGAAGGAGCGTTGGATCAAGGTGTCCCTGGTGTCCCTGCCTCCCTGAAGGATACAGAGGTCTGCCCCCATGCCTTCAGTGTTCTCCTCACCAGGATCCTCTTCTGACTCACTGCTGGATTCATCATCTGTGGCCTGTGGAGCTGCCTCAAGATCCTCTTCCTCTAATGGGTCCCCTTTGCCAGTGCCAGATTGTGGAGAGCGCAGCATGTAACCACTATCAGTGACACCCACTCTGGGGGGTATTGTAGTGCTGAGTGGTCCAGGCATCTCTGTAATGCTCCTCTGCCTCTTTTCTTGAATGGCGGAGAGGCATCGTAAGCCACCTTTTCAATGGATAGCCCTTGTCACCCAGCAGCCATCCATCCAGCCGGGCTGGAGCACTGAAGAGCCCCGGCACCTGGGAGTGTCTGAGGATGTAGGCATCACGGGAGCTGCCTGGGTACCTGGCACAGACTTGTAAAATCAGCATCTTGTGATCACACACTATCTGCATGTTCATGGAGTGGAAGGCCTTCCTGTTGACGAAGGTGCCCGGCTGACCCGCTGGTGCCTTGATGGCTACATGTGTGCAGTCGATTGCATCCTGGACGCGGAGGAAGCCAGCAATCGCCTCGAAGCCTCTGGCTTGCTCAACCTGGTTGGCCTCGTCCATACAGTAAAAAATAAAGGTCAGTACCTGCCTGAACAGAGCATCTGTCACCAGCTTGATGCAACTGTGGACAGCTGATAGGGAGACTCCACACAGATCCCCCACTGACCCCTGGAAAGAGCCGGGGGCATAGACTTTGAGGGCCACTGTGACCTTCAGAGCCACTGGCATGGGGTGTCCACCCACACAGTTGGAGCTGATCTCGGGCCCAATCTTCTGACAAAAGGAGGTCATGGTCTCCCTGGAGAGACAGAGCCTCCTTCGGCATTGCACCTCAGACATATTGAGGTTGCTGCATCACCGCCTGTAAACCCTGGCAGCAGGATAGAGGCATCTTCTGCAGCCCCTTCTGCCTTAGACTTCCTTCTGACCTTGCGCCCCTTGTGCCTGCATTTCTCCTCTCAACGGTTGCTCCCCTGGAAGCTGCATTGGGACACCTGGCCTCCCCTCCCTTCTGGCCGCCCCTTCCACCTCAGAGGAGGTGCCATCAACACAGATCACAATCCCCATTACCAGAGTGGCGGAAGGCTGTCTGATACCTGGGAGGGTCCACATGGTCTGAATCCTCTGGAGGCCTTGGAGACAGCATGGGGCCCTGAAATGGAGCCTGGAAATGCTAAGAATAAAGCCCCGGACAGAGATGAAGCTGCCAAGTACCAGAAAGTCACCAACAGCAAACTATGTACCAAACACTACTCACACAGGCAGTGCTGCTCAGCCCTTTTATCCCACCCGTGGATGAGGTTCTTGAGAATGTCGGCTGGGTGCCAGCCCATTCAGCCCACGTGATGAGTGCAAAATCACACGGGCAATGAAAAATCCCACTCAATTGGATTGTTAATGGCCTTAAGTGGCCTTTTAATTTATGGTGGGCATGGCTCCGGCACCTGTGAAATATCGTGCGAGTGCGTGATGACGTTGAGACACTCACCTGACGTTAACATATGGTATTTTATGCCCGATCAGGTCGGGCATGTGCCCACAGGATGTAACGTGATGTAAAATTCTGCCCATAGAGACACAGGAGGGGGTGCCAACCTTCCAGCTGGGAATGTTTTCAGCTGGAGGGGGGGGCACATAAAATACAAGGGGTGCCCAGCCCGCCAACTTCATGCCCACTCCGGGCTGCCCCTCATAATACGGTAATACGAAATCGGCAGCCCACCCACCATTTTAAAATAAATAATGAACTGTCAATTGAGCTTGTTACCAAGCCAGTTGACTGGGATATTCCGCTGCCCAAGCCATAATACGGTTGGCGTGGGCAGGGGGGGCAGGAATGAGCAGTCCATTTTTCGAGCCCAAGTTGAAGAAAGGTAGAAAGGAAGGGGGGGCCACATCATTCTGTGGGGTGCCCTGCGTGCATTGGGGGACCCCCCAAGATATCACCCCCCCCACTATGTTCCATCTCAACTACCCTCTAAAACCAGCCCCCCCCCATAGTTCTTGCACCCTCCCTCCGCTGCCCGATCCCTTCCCTGCAAATTGGCCCAACTTACCTGGCTTGAGCATCTATCTTTTCTTCCTGGGCCTGTTGCAATCTGGACAATGCCCACTGCTGGGTTATGGTGGTGCTGTATTGGGAGCAGCCAATCAGATTGGCCGGCAACTCTCGAGGGCGGGACTTCCTCTCACTGAGGGGCCGAAGTCCCGCACTCTCCTTGTTTAGCCTACCAGCAGCACGTCATGCTGTGTGGAGGGCTTCTCTCAGGTGTGCCGGCTGCCGGCCAAGTTTCCTTTCTGGGGGGCTGGAGTGGGTTGGTGGGGCAGGGGGGCGCGAGCAGTCCATTTTCACCCTCCACCCCCCGCATAAAATCCAGCCTGATATTTCCGAGTTTTGTGTCACCTTATGTGTTATATACCCCAACGACATGTCATTTATATATGCCAAAAAAGCAATGGTTGTCGTACAGATTCCAAGCGACACCATTCTTTACTTCCCTCCAGTCTGAGAAAAAACTCTTCACCACTAATTTCTGCTGCCTTTCTCTAAGCCAATTCTGTAACCACACTGCCACAGCTCCTTTCATCTCATGGGTTTCAATCAATCTGGTATTTTTAATAAAACATTGGGTGGAATTTTCCGTGCCTGCTGGTGGTGTTGGGCATGTTCGGCAGCATGAGCGAACAATATGGTGAGAAGGCAAAAAATTGTTTTCACAGCGTCGTACAGCTTTGTACGGCTGCAGGGTTAGGGCTGTACTGGGGAAGGGGGAGAAGTGGCTTCAGGCAAGGAAGAGGCTGCAGGGCGAGGGCTGTACTGGGGAAGGGATGTGTCCCAGGGTTTGTGTAGGGGCACAAATTGATCTGTCCAAGTGTCCTCATGATGGTGAGGGCTGAGGAGACAGTCTCCAGAGGAGATGAGGCCAGATGGACATGTGAGGGTATGTGTGTGAGAATGGGTGGTGATGTCCCTTGAGCTGGCAGTGAGTGAGATGCCAGTGATTGTGTGATGGGCTTGAGTGTGTGAGTTTAGAGTGATGAGATGGTTGCCATACTCTGGCAGCACAGATGAGATCATTCATCCTCTATCTGCACTGGATGGCCAACCTCTTCTGTGCAGCATTGGCACTGATCACCACTGCCATCGCCTACCAAGCCAGAGTGGTAATGTAGCTGCCCCTCCTGCGGCCAGCGCAGGGGTAGAGGACATCACAGCGGGCCTCCATGGCATCCAAAAGGCATTTGAGGGATACATCAGTAAAGTGGGAGGCTGCAGTCTTCTTGCCTTTAGGGGCCATGTCTTCTTTGCAGCAGTCCTGGGCTGGAAGCACTGAGAGGTGTGCACGCAGCTGCACTTTAAATATTGTGCACGGTGTGAGGAAGCGGCGAGGTGACGGCGTGGTTTCCTGGGAATGCATAATTAATGTGGTGCGATTGAGACAATACGGTGTGGGAAGCCGCCATTGTGGCCAGTGGGTAAACGTCATTTTTCCTGCCCACTACCGTACTTAGTGCAAATCTGGGATTGTTCCGCCCATTGGATTGTTTTAACATTTCAAACAAGATTAACAAAGCAATTTTCATCTTTATTTGTCAGGGCTGGTGTACTTGCATACGAAACTCAAAATGCCAAATTGCCTATCACTGTGGCAAAAAATAGTCATTACTTTTGTCATCTGCATGTTTCTTTTCACTGTTAGCTCCTGTGTGACTCAAGGGGATATCTTTAATGGTAAATTGCTGCATAATTAGTAATAAAATAACTTTATTTTTTCCTGTCTGAATTTTCTTGGCTGGGCTCTTTGATTCAAATGCTGGCGAGTTTCTGTGTAATATTACGTAGGCGCAACTAGCTTCAGGTTCTTGTAACATGCATTGAGATATTGAGATAGTTCAGGAAGAGTCTCAACTGAGATCTCATCCACAGAGTATTTTACTGTGGTTTCTCAAATTAGAGCACATCTGTAATCAGTTCTCCATCATAACTGCTAATTAGAGTCATTAAGAACCATCATTTTGACTCTGATCTTAAACTCCAAAAGCAGTGTTAACTTTGTAGTGCTTCTGCTGTAACTTTCTTTCTGAAATTTGACATGATTGATCGCAATGCTATCCTCTAGAGATGCTCTAATGATTATCATTTTTATGAAAAAACAGATGTGGCTAATATATAGCATCGTGAGTATCACTATAAAATAACTACTGAGGTATTTGTAATTATTGCTCTCAGGCCTTTTCTGAAAGCTGCTTGAGATGGTTTACCAATATTTAGATCTATTTATCTTTGTACAGAAGTGGAATAGGACTTGTGCCTAAAATTATTTCTCCTGTACTTAGCTAATGTAGGTGTCTTGAGGGCGACTGAAGAACCCATATCATTGGCTGAGATCGGCTAACTCAGATCATTTCAGGAGTTCACCCTGTTACCTTTGTGGTCTGTACAGCTTCATAGCACCCCACTTACTATATTTTCTCACTGGCCAATTAGGAAATCCTGGTAATTATATTGAACAATAATCACGTGGTTTCAGTTTTATGGGTAGTTCAATCTTCAGTCTCACAGAGTATTATCATTTATTCAGATACATTTGAGTAGTCAAACATTATTTGTGATGCTACATACGTCATATTTTTTATTTATTATAGATCATTATTAATATTTTAAAATTTGAATTACAACCTCCAAAATATTTCAATTGTTTGACACAGGCTGCTGTCCACACCAAAATAATTAACTTTAACTCATGTGGCACTTTACAAATGTTTCAAAAAAATTCCTAAAAATTCTCCAGGACTAGAGAACAATTCTTTATTCAAATTACTATCCGGATACATCAAGAGGTACCTGAGTGTTCATTTGCACACATAGGCAGCCTGTGCTGTATTCATCATGCTAAATTGCATGCTAATTCTGCTGACGTAACAAACTGACACTCTGGCTAAGGGGTAACTATAGTGAGCATTATTCCACAGCTGAGACAGGCTTGGAGTCAGACTTCTGAAGCTTTTCTGCCCAGTCAAGCAACACAAAAGCCTGAAAGTGCCACCAAATGCTCCAGAACTTTTCACCCCTTGGGCGTAGACTGCAAATTAATGCATGTTTTAGGGGGCAGCAGAGCAATTGGCCAACTGGGCAAGTTGTACAATCCCCAGACCGGGGTTTGGGGTCATGGGGTAGGGGGTTATAGGCGGGTGTAGAGGGGCTCGGCAGCAAAGACAAGTCCTACCCCCTTCCCGATGCAGGATCCCGCGATCAGGCACTGAGTGTCTTTGGAGGAGGGACCTCACCCCCTGCAGGAGCTGAGAAGCAGCCCAAACAAGTTTACTTGTCATGCTCCCTGCGAGGTGACACGCCATCCGTAGCTGGGTTAATACTACTGGTAGTGGGATGAGGCCCTTAAGCAGTCAGTAATTTTCCAATTGGTGGTGGGGCAGGAAGGCTGACCATAGGCCTTCCGGGCCTAGGCTTAATTGGGGTGGGGGTGGTAAGGCAGCAGGGTGCTCACCCGCTACCCTCCCATCCAATTAAAAGCCCTCCCCACCTCCAAACATGCCACGAGAGAGGGCAGAAGATTCCACCCATGTAGCAGATGGAGTATAATGTGGGGAAGCAGGAGACTATTCATTTTGTTTGTAAGAATGAAAAAGCACAGTATTTTTTAAAAGGCGTGAAATTTGTGCATGTTCAGAGAGACTTGGGTGTACTCATGAAAAGAACACATAAAGTTGCCAAGCAGTTGGCAATTAGGAAGACAAATTGCATGTTAGGCTTTATTGCAAGGGGATTGGAGTGCAAGAATAAAAACATTTTGCTACAATTGTACAGGGCTTTAGTGAGACCATTCTGGAATACTGTGTGCAATTTTGATCTCTATATTTAAGGAGGGATATATTTGCATTGGAGGCAGTTCAGCAAAGATTTGCTAGATTGGTTCCTGGAATGAAAGGCTGAGTAAATTTGATCTCTGTTCTCTGGTGTTTAGAGGATCTGAATGGGATTGATAAGGTAGACATGGAGAGGTTGTTACCCCTGGCTGCGGAATCTAGGACACGGGGGGCAGAGCCTCAGGATAAGGGGATGATCATTTAGGACTGAGGTGAGGAGAAATCTTTTCACCCAAAGGGTTGTGAATCTTTGGAATTCTGGCTCCCAGAGGCTTATGGATGCTGAGATAAATAGATTTTTGGTCTCTCAGGAAACCAAGGTATATGGGAAGTGGGTGGGAATGTGAAGTTGAAGCCAAAGATCAGCCATGATCTATTGAATGGTGGAGCAGGCTTAATGGGCTGTATCGTTATTCCTGCCCCTATTTATGATGTTCTTATGTAGCTCCACCAAAATTCTTCAGGCACGGAAAACAATGTCAAAAAATGCTTCCTGGCTTTTCCATCACACTTCTTCTTGTATCTTCCACTTTCTGTTAACTGAGGTCATTCAAAACTTTGCTTCCATTATGGTAACTCACAACAAGTCCTGTTCACCCATCAGCCCTGTACTCACTAACCTACACTAGCTCCCAGTTAATCAACACCTCAATTTTGAAGCTTTCATGCTTGTTTTTAAAGGTCTCACCCCTCTCTATCTCTGTAATCTTCTCCAGCCCTAACACACTCTGAGATATCTGCGCTCCTCTAATTCTGGACTCTAGATCATTGTCACGATGATGTGACTTGTGTATGAGTGATATCAATCTGTAATTTAATCAGTAGCTCAACTGAACAGTTTAAAAAGGACTTTTTAAAACATAAGCAGACACTGACTTAAGATGGCTGCCACAAATCATCTGATGTCTGATATTATAAGTTGACCAGTTTTCTGGAAGGTTCAGATGTGGAATACAATTAAGATATGTATAGACACCCTCATCAGCTAATCTTAAGAACTACTTCAAAACATTTATTGAAATTGTACTGGACTTCACAATTACACTTCTAGAAGGTTACCTCTCAAGTGGAGACAATGTCTACTAGGACAATAGCTACTTGAAAAGGCATTCACCCTGTCTCATCAAGATGGATAATGGATATTCAGCAGTTAATGGCTGGGGCATTACAGAATCTGATCACATCAGCCATGAAACAAAAGCCACTGTCTATCAGACATCAGAAGCAAATACCTTCTGAAATCATTATAGGGAGAGAGGTCATGTGACTGGAATAACCATTTTTGAAATCTCTTTTAATACAGCATGCATGCTGATAAAATAGGAGTCTGGAAAATCTGCCAATGAAGCAGTAATGAGCTCCCTTCTCTTCTCTCCCAAGTTAAGACCCTATCTCTATTCTAGTTTCAAATCCAGCAGAGAGATAGAGAATTTTTCATCGAAAGGAATCTCAGGTGCAAAAATCATCGACTCTTTAAAAAAGGCGGATTATGTTTTAAAAAGAGGCTGTCCCCAGAAATTGCAGTCTACACAAGCTTCAACGCCACTGAATTTTCAAGATCACTGTGAAAAATTTCTGCTTCAGCCATAGATACCTACATAGGACTCAAAAACAGTGAACTCTCCGTTTTTTTACTTTTAGCATTGAATTTTAATTTGGCTAAGAAAACAACTTCCTATTGTGCATCTTGTAATTCTGCATGCCTGTGTGTGTATGTGTATGTGTGTGCGTGTTGTGATGATTGGACATGGGTTTACCTTTTTAAATATTTTTATATCTTTTTCTGGGTGGGTTTTATGCTCAATAAAATGAACCTCTTTTTTGTTTTTAACTCAATGAAGCCTGTCAGACTAGTTTCTTTGCAATCAGCACATAAATAGTTAAGCACAGACGGTGAGGAAATACCTTCATTCCTCACTAATTTCATAAAAAGCTCTGTTATAGTCAGACTTAGAGTGGTTGGACAGGGGTGTCATTTACAACCTTCCTCATGTGGCTATAACAATCATCCCCAATTTTAATTGGTCCACCATTGGTGGCCATGACTTTAGCTGCCTGCAACCTAAGATCTGGAATTCACTCCCTAAACTTATGTCTTTGGTCATCTGCCCTCATATCTCCTTATGCGGCTTGGTGCCATTATTGTTTATAATGCTTTTTAATTTATAATATAATAAATTTATAATTGGAGAAACTCGGATTGTTCTCACTAGAGCGACGGAGATTGAAAGGCGACTTGATAGAAGTTTACAAAATTATGAGTGGTATGGACAGAGTAGATAGGCAGAATCTTTTTCCCAGGGTGTAAGAGTTAATTACTAGGGGACATAGATTTAAGTTGAGAGGAGAAAACTATAGAAGAGGTGTGCAGGGCAAGTTTTTTACACAGAGGGTAGTGAGTGTCTGGAATTCGCTGCCAGAGGAGGTGGTGGAAGCAGGTATGATAGTGGTGTTTAAGAGGCAGCTTGACAAATACACGAATAGGATGGGAATAGAGGGATACGGACCCTGGAAGTGCAAAATGTTTTAGTTGACGGGCAATATGATTGGCGCAGGCTTGGAGGGCCGAAGGGCCTGTTCCTGTGCTATACTTTTCTTTGTTCTTTGTTCTTTGTTCTTGCTCCTGTAGAGCACCTTGGGAGATTTTACTTTGTTAAAAGCACTATATAAATACTTGTTGTTGTTGTTGATACATCACTCCAAACTAACCTCTTTAATAACCTCATCTTTAATAACCTTTTTCAGAATATCATAGAAGGATCTCCATTGGGAAAGCTATTTCTGCAGTTCAGAAATTTATCGTAGAAACATACACCAGTTACATCAGAGAAGGAGGTCATTTAGCTTATCAAGCCAATTCCAGGGTATCTCTAAGAGCAATTCACCTAGTCCCACTCCCCTGTCCTTTCTGCATAGCCCTGCATTTTTTTCTCCTTTCAATTGCTCACCTATTTCCCTTTTGAAAGCCACACTTGAATTTCACCACCCTTTCAGGCAGTGCATTCCAGATCATAACCACTTGCTACATAAAAAAATGTTTTTCCTCATGTCGTCTTTGGTTCTTTTGCTAATTACTTTATATCTATGTCCTCTGGTCTTGCTGCTTCCACCAAAAGAAACAATTTTTCTTTACCTGCTCCATCTAGACCCCTCATAATTTTGAACACCTCTATCAAATCTTCTCTCAATCTTCTCTTCTCTAAGGAAACAACACCAGCTCCTCCCATCTATCCATGTAACTAAAAGTCCTTCAACCCTTGTTCTTGCAAATCTTTTCTGCAACCTTGCTAAAGCCTTCACATCCTTTCTAAAATATGGTGTCCAGAATTGGACTCAATACTCCAGTTGAGGCTGAACCAGTGATTTATAGATGTTCATCTTAACTTCCTTGATTTTGTACTGTTGTATGACACTACTTATGAAGCCCAGGATCCCATACATATTTTTGAAGCATTTTCTCTACCTGCTCTGCCATCTTCAATCCTTTGTGCCCTTTAACCCCAGGTCTTTTTGCTTTTTGATTCTACTAGTTAGTTCATATTGGGTGAGATTTTGTCAACAGCATGCCATTCCGTATGTAATTGTAATTGCTTCTGTGCTCTCTCTTTTTGCTGCTTCCCAAGCAATTACAATTAAAATTCTAAGTGCCGGTAGTGCGCATGGAAAATACATGCAATTTAATGGCAGGAGAGGTTTTTCACTGGTGAAACTTGCCATCAGCTGCCAGTGCAGCAGGTATGGGCGGACTATAAAGGAGCCTCCAGGTCAAACAGGGAGATTCTGCCTCAGGGTCACAGCTTTGCTGACAACTCCAATACCATTAACATAAGACTTGAGAGCAAGGTGATTTTTTTCAAATTTGAATTTCACTTGTAACTATTTCACATTACATTGCTTTCACTTTATTCATGTGTGCATCATTGTTATTTGTTGAGAGTAGCTCAGTCATAGAGCTAAATGTACTGGCATGCCTCATGATTGGCACGCAGTAATGGTCACAGGGGAGTTAGAGACATTTCCTTTATTGTGGAAGAAACAATGTTGTGTCTTTTGCTTCACTTTTTATTGAATGTTCATGTTAATGTCCAGTTTTGTACTCGCCACTCTGTGGGACATAGCCGAACTTGTAGGCTCAGTTACCCTCCTTTCTCTGCATTGTATAGCACATTGTCTGAGATCATTCTGCAAGCCAGCACACTGATATGAACATACATTTGGACAGTACTGACACCACCCTTCAGGCCCCTCATTTTCTTACCTTGACTGACAGTTCCCACCACCCCTCCCTCACCACATAGAAGACGCCAGGCCCTTCCCACTTCCAACTCCCGACAACACCTTCTGTCCTCCCCGGTTCCCTCTTCCACTCCTCTATGTCCCTGATCCAACTCCACAAACCCCTCACCACTGACTCACCCCTGCTAGTCCTGAACCTCAATGCAAGCTGTCATTCTCCTGCTCCCCTCCCTTGTGCAGTAGAGTTAAACAAGGAAAACTATGACCTTTCATACAACTGCACGCTACCTTTAACAATCATGAAGCGGGTGCCATGAGATCCTCGTGTGCAGCTAGCTGACTTTATCCTGAGGGTAGGACTCTAGTTAAAAATGGTTTCCTGTTATTGAATATTCATGGCATGCAAATGTATTACAAGTATGAACCTGCCACAGGCCAGTGTAATGCTCGATACATTGCAAACACACTGCTGGCTTTATCTTTGCATCTCAGCCCGCCATTGGGAAATCAAAATTTCACATCCTGCCTAATTAAGTCACCCTGCATGCCACGTTTCCCATTTTTTGTGGACTCCATAAAATACCCGCCATCTCCTCTCCTTGTTCCTTCCACAAAAATCTCTGTGTTAAATTTCAATCCCACCAGTTTGTCAACGTCCTTTTGAAGCCTATCACTATTCTCCTAAGTTTTGTGCCAACTGGAAATGTTGAAATTGTTCCCCTTCATAAAACCATGCTGACTCTGTTTGATTGTGTTATGATTTTCTAAATGTCCTGCTAATATTTCCTTAACAATGCATTCCAATATTTCCCAAAGACAGATGTGAGGCTAATTGGCCCAGAGTTTCCTGCATTCTATCTCCTCACTTTCTTGAATAGCGGTGTTATGTTTATGGCTTTCTAATCCTCTGGGACTTCTCCAGAATCTTGGGAATTTTGGAAGGTTACAACCAATGCCTCCACTATTGCTGCAGCCACTTTCCCTAAGGCCATCAGGTCCAGGGAACTTGTCAGTCTTTACTCCCACAAGTTTGCTCACCTTTTCTCTAGTGCTAGTGATTGGGATGCTTTTAGTGCTTTCTACTGTGAAGACAGACACAGAGGGCTGGATTTTTGTGAAACTGGGCTGACTCTGGAGGCCTTTAAAAATGGCGGGGTTTACCATTTCCAGCAGATCTCACTTTTACCAGTAGAGGGAAGGGAGTTGGTAGAGAATCACACTGGTGGAAACATGAACACAAGCAGGACCATTTGAAATTAGTGCTGAGTTCAAACAGACTCCATCTTTCTGTTCCAAGAGTCTTATCATGCAATATGGGAGTTGGACTTTATAGAGTAAATGTTCTTGAAGGGAAGATAACATCTGTATAAATGTCATGATCAAAAGTTACTTAAATCCCCAGCCCTTTACAAATGAAAACAATCCAGGCTGCAGTTGCCAGTTAGAGTAAATAAACACAGACATCTGGTGCTAGAGTGCATTGATTAACAGGCAATCTGATGTAGCATAGTGGAAACCATATCTCTTCCTGCAGTTTCAATAGCCTTCATTTCTGACATTTTGCAATGACTGTTATGACACCTGAGCCCATTGTGAATGTTTAGCTGAGTTTCAAAATCTCCAAAACCAGTTATCTCAGCGTGGGGGCTGAGTTCATATATTGATTGAGAGTTTTAAGAATCTATTAAAGGATTAGCTGTCTTTGATATGGTTAGTGAATAGAAGTGTGTTTGTTTTTGCAACACATTGGCCAATTGAGGTGATTTCAAATTTTTGAATAGGTTTCATGAATGAGAGTTTTTTTTCTGTATCAAGTGTGTGTGAGTTAGAAGTTCATTCTTTTCATCTCCATATGTCCAGTGAGGTCTACCCATTGTGGATACCAGGTGAGTGGCTATGGAGGTGACATAGGATATGAGGTGGCAAGGTAATGGCATAGGGGTTATGGGGAGGCATGGAAGTAGAATTGGGGTATGAAGATGCATGGAGGTGGCATGGGGATATGAGATGGGTGGGGTGGGGGCTGAGGTGTGAGGGCTAGAGGGTCTCACAGACTTTGATACAAATCGGCCAAAGTCTCAGAGAACTAAGGTGGGCATTCTAACCAGTCCAGTCTCTGATGGTGGCATGCCCAACATGATCACGCCTCCCCCGGCTCCCAGTGCAAAAATTGTGTGTGCGGATGTCATCTCCATGGAAATCTCCAGACTCAGCAGATGTAACTCGAGTTTCTCCTCTCTATGGCAAAAATCCAGCCGCAAAATATTTGTTCAAAGTCCTTTTTCCCATTATTATTTCCCTAGTCTCATCCTTTAGTGAGCATACATTTACTTTAGCTACTCTCTTCCTTTTTACCTACTTGAAGAAGCTCTTAGTGTTTTTATATCTCTTGCTAGTTTACTCTAATTTTCTCTATGTTAATTTTTTGAATTCTGGGTGGTTTCTAATCTTTTTCCCCAATATTCTGGCCTATCTGTGCAACATTGTAAGATATTTTTCAATTTGATACCAGCCTTAACTTCCTGAGTTTGCCACTGATGGTTCATCCTTCTCCTAGAGGCTTTCTTTCTCAATGGAATATATCCTTGTTGAGTAGTATGAAATATATTTTCAATGTCCGCTACTGCTTATCTAGCATCTTACTTTTTAATCTATTTTCCCAGTCCTCATTTGCCAACTCTGGCTTCATACCTTTGTAATTGCCTTTATGTAAGATATTAGTTTCAGACCCAAGTTTCTCACCCTGAAACTGAGTGTGAAATTCCATCATGTTCTGATAACTCTTCTCTAGAGGATCCTTTTACTATGAGATCATTAATTAATCCTGTCTCATTACACATCACAGGTTCTAAATAGCCTGTTCCCTGGTTACTTCCACAGTGTACTGTTCTGAATATGCTTCATGAACTCATCCTCAAGGCCCAATTTGATTTGCCAGAGTGTAAAGTGTCATGCGGCTGGATTTAACATTTCCAGATCTGGTGGCTGTTCCTCCTGCCCATCCATAAAACACAGTGTCATAATGTTGAATTGGCAACCCGACGTCACGATGCCAGTCAGCTATAACACGGAAGGCGAGTGAGCCCCGAAGTTGGTAATCCAACTGCATTCTAAAAATAACCAATTAATGAGCATTAATTGAGGAAATAGACCCACATTTTATTTGGCTCATGCAATTTTACCTTCTCTCCATGTGTCAAATGGATGGCGTAAATCTTGGCATTGTAAAGGTGATACATGAGGGTTAAAAAGGTCCAGGGTGATTGGCCAATGGAGAGAAGATGGAAGCAGCAGCTGAGACTGCAGTAAAAGTTGTGGAGTGTGAAGATTTGCCTGTCATTGTAAGTGAAATTATAGGAAGGAGGGTTTCTTTGATTCTTTGGTGATGGGGTGGTGGAGTCGCAGTGGGGGATCTTGCAGCCACAGGCGAGCCTTGTAAGGAAAGGGTTCAACTGTTAAGGTAGCGATCACTGAGGGAGATGGTGGTGTAATGGTATTGTCATTGGCTGCATAATCCCGAGGCCCAGGCTAATGCTCTGGGGTAAGGGTTCAAATCCCACCATGGTAGCTGGTGGAATTTAAATTCAATTAATAAATCTCAAAGTAAAAGCTAGTCTCAGTAATGGTGACCATGAAACCATTGCCCATTGTTGGGTAAAACCCATCTAGTTCACCAATACCCCTTTAGGGAAGGGAATCTGCTGGTCTGGCCTACATTTGGCTCCAGGCCCACAGCAATGTGTTTGACTTTTAACTGCCCTCTGAAATGGCCTAGCAAACTGCTCAGTTCCAGGGCATTTAGGGATGGGCAACAAATGCTGGTCTTGCCACTGACACCCACATTCCATAAAGAAAACATAACTGTCCCTGTGGGTATTGTCCACTCTGGAGGAGGTTTTCCTCCAGTGAGGATGATAACAGGGGAAGAAGGGAGAGGAGTGTGGCTGGCCAGGGCAGTTGTGATCTGCAGACTAGGTGGTGAGGCACCTAGAGCTGTTCTAGATGGCAGAACAAACTGTTAACAAGTGTGAGCCAAGACCTTACCCTGTGAGAAGAGTATAGAAGCAGTGGCTGAACTACCTGTAGCAGTCAGAGTGTCAGTCCCTTCGCAGGCTGCATCTACCCTGCTGGACAGTGCCATCGTTGTGTGAGGTGATAGCAGTGGAGATAATTTCCAATTGTATTGAAGGCCAATCGATGCTTGTTGCTCTGAAGGTGACAATGGCCCCATCTCAAGCTCCTTCCAGGCAGCTGCTGGGGATCTGTGCAGTATCTCACAGGCTATGGCATACCACTGGCACAGGATGGTAACAGATGCACTACTTAGGAGAGTGGGGGACTTCACTAATTTTGTGACCAATGAGGTCAGTCAGGCCGATACAGCCAGAGGGTTTGGTGCCTTAGCAGAATTTGCCAGGGCCCAGAGGCTCATAGGCTGAACAAATGTGGCACTTGCAGGCCAGCCAGGTGCAATCATTAACCAGGAGTACCACTCCTTAAATGTTCAAATTCTATGTGACTACTACCAAAGAATATTGCTGGTCTATGCATGGTAACTACATCCTCACACACTCCTAGATACCATGACTGTTCTCCCTGACAGTGCAAGTCGATGGATGGATTCTGGCTGAGAAGGACTATTCACTGAGGAGATGGCTCATGGACCCTGTGAGGAACCCAGGATCAGTGGACGGAATCTTCCGTGCCTGTTGGCGTTAGGCGTGTTCGGCAACGTGAGTGGACAATATTTTGAGAAGGCCAAAAAGCAAATTTACACCGTTGTGAAACCAGTTTGCAATCGTCCGCTCCACCCATCAATGGCGGACCGCGTTTTATGCTGTCGGAAGTCAGGAACCTCATTGTTATACTTCTGCATATCATTATAAGGTCAGCCCCCCGCCGGAATCATCCCCCACGCTTGATCGTCCGCCCATGTCGGTGGGAAAACACGCCGACGTGTTTCACAACTATACAGAAGTGACGTATACCTGGCGGGCTGCAATTTGCTTGGGACTTAGAGGTTTGTTTGCCTACTTTGCTTCCAGCAGCACTCGCAGTCATCAGCGCCAGGCTTCGCAGACAGCACCACATTGCTTTTAGGGGGGGCTCTGAGGATGGTCGCTAACTCCAAGACCAGCCATAAGGTGGGGGTGGCTTCACAATGGCTGCAGGGCTAGGGCTTGCTTAGGGAAGTGGGTAGAAGTGGCCTCAAGCAGGTGCAGAGGCTGCAGGACGAGAGCTGTGCTGGGGAAGGAGGGTATCCCAGGATGTGTGTGAGGGCTCAAGTTGATCTGTGCAAGTGGCTTCAAGATGGTGAGGGCTGAGGAGGCAGTCTCCAGAGGAGATGAGGCCAGCTGGAGATGTGAGGATGTGTGTGAGAGAGTGAGTGATGGTGACCCTTGAGCTGGCAGTGAGTGAGATGCCAGTGAATGTGTGATGGCCTTGAGTGTGAGAGTTTAGAGTGATGAGATGGTTACCTTACCCTGGCACGGATGAGATCATTCATCCTCTATCTGCATTGGATGGCCAACCTCTTCTGTGCCACATTGGCACTGATCACCACTGCCATCACCTACCAAGCCAGAATGGTAATGCCCACCATGCTTTATCTCTCATTTGCCCACTACGCAATCACCTCACTGCTTCATTACGCTGGGTGCCATATTTAAAGTGTAGCCGTGCACTCCTCTCAGTGCTTCCAGCCCAGGACTGCTGCACGGAAGACATGGCCCCAAAAAGCAAGAAGACTGCAGCCCCTCAGTTTAATGATGCGTCCCTCAAGTGCCTTTTGGATGCAGTGGAGCCGCCGTGATGTCCTCTATCTCAACTCCAGGTGAAGACAAGCAAGCAAGTTCACCAATCCAGCATGGGAGGTGGTGGCAGCAGTGGTCAGCGCCAATGACCTGTAAAAGAGGACAGCCACCCAGTGCTGCAACAGGATGAATGGTCTCATCGGTTCCACCAGGGTAAGTCACTCTCTCATCACTCTCAACTCACACACTCACAAACCCATCACACATCCATAGGGATCTCACACCTCAAAAGACAACACCAGTAACTCTCACACTGACCTTCACATCTCCATCAGGCTCATACCCTCTCGAGCTCACGTTTTCATCCTGTCCATGGTTCCGCTCACCACACAAACATTCGACACAGTGCCATGTTTCCTGCTCACACTCTCTCCATCTGTTTTCATGCAGGAGAAGCTGGCTCACAACAGCAGGGAGAGGTCCCAGACTGGGCCTATATTAGGCCCCTCACTCACTTTGAGGAGCATGCCATCGCGCTGATTGGTGAGGATGGTGGACACCATGTGGTTCCTGGCCCAGCAGAATACGGAGATGTGTGCAGACCTGCACTCCATCGTGGTGAGTTCCTGCAGTGGCAACGTGAGAGGGAAATGGGGCACCTCAATGTCCCCCCAGGTGCTTCTTCCCCTCAGGGAATCAGGCTGGGCCCTCGGGCACCCGAAGGGAGGAGGAGCGGCAGCTGGATACCCCTGGGTCATTCACTCAGGAATCTCAGAGGTTGTCCACTCCCGCCGAGTCCCCTTTGCCTGTGAGCCCCTCAACCTAATCCACTGTCACCACAGAGGGAACAGCTGGTCCACAGGGAGACAGCCAAAGCTGGTTGCATGGGTGAACACATTTTGTCACTTTACAATCTGAAAACAAATTCACTTTCACTGAACGATGTGTAATGGTGTCTTTCAGCTTCATTGACAGGCTTTATGAGTCCTCCCACTGCATCCTCCCCTGCCTCTCCCACCACTAGCAGTTCAGTTGCACACAGCAGGCCCACAAGCAATTCTGGAGGGAGAAGTGTGCGTGTGGCAGGGCCTTTTGGAGCCTCGGTCAAGCACTCTCCCACACACAGATCCTTCCCACATCACACTCATGTCAATGTCCTCAGCATTTTCAATGCTGTCTGCTGGGGTTCGCTTTCAGTTGTCCATCTGAGCTGACCTGCATCTCCCACCCACTGATCACACTCCCATGCAGCACCTGTTCCCACCCACCATGACTGTTGTCTCACTTTCAGTTGAGCAAGCATAGCAGTGCTACAGCTTTTCTTGTGCTCCCCCATCCCTTCCCCTCCCATTTTCACCCATTTCCTTTTCCCCATCACTGTTGACCCCTGGCATCACATTCCACCTCCCCTCCATGGCCTACCAGCCACAACGCTTTTCTTTCGGGGATGTCCAGGTGAACGTGCACATTCCCTTTCTTCCCGAAAACCCCAACCCCAACCCCATCCACATGAACCCCGACCTCCTCCTTCCCACCCCCAGGATCCGTGTCTGCCTCTGAGTCCCCACCAACACCCTCACCATCCCTTCCGCCGATACTATTGCACCCTAACCCTCGTACCCTACTGCCTCACTCTACCCTCAGTCATTCTCACCATTCCTTCGTACTACGCCCACCCTCGGTTCGCTCCTCAGGAGACAGTCATGGACTTAACAGATCCCTCCCTTGCATGTACAATGGTGACTTTCCATCTCCCTTGAGCTGCTTTGCAGTGGAGCCATGTCCATGAGAATCCACCCAGCATGCAATGGATATTCCTCCAGTATGGCATTGCTGTCAGGCTCCAGCATCTTCTGCTCCTCGGATGTCCATGATGTAAGCAAAGCCTGGTGGTAAATCCTGACTTCTGTACGTCACATGCCCTGCATGCTGACATGGGCGGATGATCCAGCAGGGGAGGATGATTCTGGCGTGCTGGCCTTATAATGATATACAGATGTATTACAATGAGGTTCCTGATGTCGAACGGTGGGAAACGCGGCCCACCACTGACAGGCAGAGAGGACGATTGCAGCCTGGATTCACGATGTTGTGAAACCGACTTTTGGCCTTCTCACCACATTGTCCACTCACTGCCGAAAATGCTCGATGCCAGCGAACAGGGAAAATTCTGCCCTGTGTATTTGTAATGGCTACTGCATCATAGCTGTGTATTCCTATTTATGCTATTATGTCGCCAATCAAATTTCAGAGCAAGGGCCAAATGATGTAGTTCCTGTAACCTTCAGCCAGGGAATTAAAAATGGCCTTGTCCATGTGATATCTATCTCAGTGACACCATAGTGCTAGTCATATTACCACACAGTGTTGTCAGAGTTCAAGTTTAGGGTAGTAATTTGAGGAAATTAAGCCAAGAGCTAGGCCATAGCCACAATCCCATTTACATCCAATGGAGAAGTTGAGTGGTGTTGCAGTCTGGCTTGTTTCAAGAAAGAAAGTTTTGGTGATAATCCTGATCTGTCCAGTGTTTGGCCAGTTTTAATGCCCTAATGCTGCCATAAAATGGATGGTTAAAAAGAAGGAAAATCTGGACCCTTATCTTCTAATGATGTTATTGACTCACAGCAATCTGGTCCATCATACTGCCATGATTCTTTTTTAAACTCAAGGGAAGACAGAGTATAGCATACCATTCTTCTGTTTGTTTTACAGTAGCTATCAGATACAGTTTAAAGTTTAAAAGGATTTAAGAGAGTTGTGGCAGTTTTCAGTACTTAGTGAGCACCAAGGCAGCACTTCAGTGAAACAGAATATCGAATGGATTTATTGACAGGAATAAACAGTGACATTGAGGAAACTTTAAAAGTGCAGGTTACTCCATCCAAGAACATGTTAACAACAATTTCCTCTTACAGTGATTTACCCTCATGTGCCATATTTTGATCTGTTGGCAATCTCAGTTGCCCTTTCCCCTTATAAAAGCAATTTGAGGTTGTTCTCTGTTTTTATTTTCTGTGGTGGGGGGAGGTGAGCCATATCCTATTTCTTTCCAGGAAGTCTCAGCCAAATTTTAAAATGAAATAAAATGTATTTTTTATTAGTCTACACTCATTACACTTGGATGAAGTTAAATATAGAAACAGAATAATTCTGTGAGCAATTCACAGAAGGGTTCTTGAGCAGATAGGGTCAGATTTTGTTCATAATGAGTGGCCAGCCAAAGCAGTCAGGCATGGAGAATCTTGCCAAAGTGACTCAAACTAGCATGAAGCTTTCATTAAAACCAACAGGAAGCACCGGGCCTCAGATTACAAGGATTTGAACTGACCTTTTGAGCTGGCCATGACTGGCAGAAGACCCAGACATCTGCAAGCAGGACCTGTTAACAGCACAGACAGAGGCGTCTTTTCACAGCAGCTTAAAGATTTTCCATGAAGGAAAAATAAGCAGACACAGATAACCATAGCCTCTCCTTGATCTTTTTCCTGTTAATTCAAAGGCCCCTAACTGAACTTGATGTTCACCTTAAAGCTACAATTGTATGGTCTGGAGTTTGAGTTTCACTAGGTGACTCAGATTTTCTTTGCTTTTTCTATGCTTTCATTGTTTGAGAATTTGAAGAAATATTATATAAAGATTGTTAACTTTACAATTTACTTAGGGACTCTGAGCTGGCATACAATTTTTTTCTTGCTATTTACTTACTGAAATCTATTTCAATATAAGTATGCACTACTCAATGTTTACATTTTCATCTTCAGATTTTATTGCAGTAATCTGCTCAGTCCTCATCCTGCTTTTAAATCAGGTAGTTGAGTTTAAGTTTATTGCATTACCAATATCTTCAATATTTGGATTTTTAAAATTCATTCATGGGGTGTGGGCATCCCTGGCTTGGCCAGAATTTATTGCTCATCCCTAATTGCTCTTGAGAACTGAATAGCTTGCTAAACCCTTAAGAGGGCATTTAAGAGTCGACCACATCTGGAGTCATGTGTAAGGACAGCAGGTTTCCTTCCCTAAAGGGCATTAGTGAACCGGATGGGCTTTTCATGGGTCATCATTAGACTTTTAATTCCAGACTCTTTCTTTATTGAATTCAAATTTCACCATTTGCCATGGTGGGGTATGAACCTGGGTCCCCAGAGCATTACCCTAGGTTGCTGGATTACTACCCCAGTGACTACACCACCACCACCTCCCTTGAGCTTCTGATGGTTGAGCAAATTTTTAAAGTCCTCATTTAGCAAAATGACCTTTCAAAGAGCTCCCTTCTTAAACGAAACTTAGGAGGGCAATCTAACCACTCAATTAGTAAATTCACACCTTCATGTGGAACTGAACCCTGGGTAGGTGCCAGTTTTGATTCTCAGCCTGAGTTAATTTATCTAATCAGAACCAGGGTAGCAGTCAAAGTACTGTAATTGTCATTGTAATTCAGTGTTTGCTAGCTAGGGAGGGGGAAAAGCCAATTAGTATTCCTGATTGCTATGTGACCTGCAGAAATGTACATGCATGAACATTGTATGAAGACAGGATCAGGGTCGATTATGATGCAGCTTATGAGCAAATAGTCTGCAAATTGGTAGTTGAGTGAGGTGCTAGAAGGCAGCTGGTGTTTGTGGAACCATACCCTAATGGAAGTCATGCCTTCAGGAGAAATGAGAAAGGGGGGAAATATTTATTGTAAAAACATGCTTTCGGTCTGAAATATTTTTGAATTCATTCAGCTTTGAGACTGTTTGTATTTAAGACTGTAGGGTGCAAGTTCTGGTGGGGCAGAAGTGAAATGTGGTGGGATTTCTGTCAAACGATTCAAGTACATCCATTTCCATTTGAACTTCTAGCTTGTCTATCATTATATGTTTATTGTGAACTCCAGTCAGCCAAAGGATTAGGGCCCAGGAGCATCCCCACATACAGTCAGAATGGGAGAACACTGTTGCAGATACTTGAGGCCTGATTTAATTCTGGCCATCTGACAATAACCAGGAAATTAAGCAGTTAAAATCAGGGCGGCCTTCCTGCAGGATGTCATTTTAATTGACTGATTTTAGCAGCTGTGAGGGACATTTGCGAGAGAGCAGTGGGGCCCTGCTTTAAATATGCAGATCTGGCTTGGCCTAAACTGCAATTTTAACACAGCCCATTGTGACTTCCCCGCCACACCAGCCTGGTGGCCAGTGGATCTTGGAGAGAAGAGGTCCAGAAGGGTAAGTGTTCAAAAAAAAAATTTCCTTGTGGGCCAGAAGTGCTCCTCTAGCAAGAAACCTTGGGCCTCCCCTGCCCTTGGTTTCCCTCCTCACCCTAGACCACAATGCCCTCCCAATCCCTTGAATGAACGCTGGGAAAACCCATTAAAATTTCAATTCCCTGACTCCACATGCCATTGCAATTCTGCATAGCAGAAACACATGGATGTTTTGTGCATTAAGTATTGCTGGAGTGCAAATGACAAGAAATCCAATAGATGGTGTATTGCTGTTGCATGCCCTTTGAATACATCCGCTCGCTTGTGGATGGAAGTATTCTACCAATCCAATTTCATTTAGCAAATAAAGATCCAAGAAGTGGCAGGGGAAAGCAGAAAGCCAGCAGGAGCAGCTTCTAAAACAATTTCCAGCCCATGGCTCCTCGAGTTACGCTGAGAAGCCTATCTAAAGTGTCTGGGAACCACTTCTGGAAATCCAACAACACCATGAAATTGTGCTGCTTTCCTGTTTAATGGGAGAAGGTAATGAACAAATTGGCCCTGATGCACAGCACATCAGTCACCTGTTTAATATATTTTTGTTCTGCAAGTAGTGGAAGGCACAATGATATGGGCGGTAGTGACTTTGCCTGCTGCTGATAGTGTTATCCCTGCATTCAAAGTTGTCCGCGGGTGGTTCTAACAGTGGGCACAATCCTATAATGGCCTCCTTGCTGAATGTGGGCCTGTGAAGGCGCTGGTGCTCTAACATTGCCAGGTAACTGTAGCTAGGCCAGTAGAAAGGATGGTTGAATATTGGAAGGAATAGGATATTTTATCTTTGATGCCATCTGATCTCCTTGAAATCCCTACTTTGATTTTCCTCTCTTCCTAACAGGAGGTACTTTTTCTAATACCATAAACTTTGAAACCACACACAGATAAACAGGTTGGAGCAGTACAGCTTTAAGAGATGACTTGCATCCAGACCACAACACAACTTACCTTTATTATTTAGATTCCATGGGCAATGCTGAATGCACAGCTGGTGCCCATTGGAGGGTTTGAGATTTTCTATTTTAGCTAATTTGGCCTTCACTTGCACAATTTAAGAAAGGTCTAATAAAAATTGTCTTTTGCAGATGCTGATGCAGATTCTGAATGCACCAAGAAATCCAAGCAGAAAACCGGCTGTCACGTTAGTATTGAAGGGGCCCAGCAGCTTCAATATCACCCCAAAATCTGGGCAAATGTGTTTGTGCTGGCCAGAATTTTAAGGGGAAATTATAACTCCCTCTGCCTGTGAAAATTAATGGGTAGCAGAGTGAAAATTAAGCTGGTCAACTTTCCTCTTCTCCCAACATATTTCCTGTGGCTTTGTGCTAGGCGACCCAACAATGACTTGAATCAACCAGGAACATCAAAAAATCCATGCGACTCAGTGTCGACCATGAACATTCCACTCAATACAACCTGGTGACAAGAGGAAGTGAAGCAACAAGGTAAGTGATAATATTTTTAAGGGGCCAGGAGATGTAGGTAAGGTCAGCTTCCATGCTGCCCAATATTAGACTGGCTGGGAGCCTGCGGGCTATGGTGAGATACCCATCTGGGACAAGCAACTTACTAGATGTATGTTACTGAGGCCTAGCACTCATAATGGACTGGGCTTGCTGCCATGTGTATTGGGTAAGCAGCTTGTCCATTCCAGTTTGCACAAAGAGGAAAGGCTGTCTCACATAAACATTTTCCTAGCGCTCCCAGCACAGAGTGCAAGATGGATCAGCAGTGCTAGGAGGACAATGGCTGGAATGTCAGGTGCCAGTGTCCAGTGAGAAGCTGACAGCAGTTTTTGATGTTGAAGGCAAACCCGTTCAAGTGTTTCAGCCATATTATGGGGAGCTCTCTTGATTTTAAATACTCTTGTGGCCCTAAAGAGCCTCACACACAATTTTCACTGGCTGTTCACAGTGGCTATGCTGATTCCAATGTAAACAACAGGAGACCTGCTTATTCATATGGGTGCCTGCAATTGCTTTATCAACTGCATTATTCTTTTACATATAAATTAGATATTTGGTGATTAAAGCTCATTTCAATTAATGTATTCAATGTTGGTTAAACAGATTGAAACTTTCCAGGTTTCTATCTGCTTTTTCCAAATTATTTTTTGTTTTATTGAGAAACTAGGCAGCCTTTTTGTAGCAATCCACCAACATCATGACACCAAGAGTTCATCATGATTCAACACTTTTAGTAAAATTGAATATGCAATAGATTTATTGTCGTGTGACTTTGACTTAGGCTGATATAGCAATAAGAGTTTTTATTATTAATAGCCATTTGGTAGTACAGAACTTGAGTATTGCTGAGAAAAGACACATATTCTCAAAACTTTTTGTCTTGCACTCATCAGGACAATTTGCAAGAATATCAAATGTAAAGGGAACAACAATTTATACTTCATGAGAAGAGAGTGCTTATTGGTTGATAAGTGGCCTCTGATTTGTGGAGGTGTTGCCATGGAAAATGTACCAGTTAACTGATGACTAACAGTTAACTGCCAAGCTTGCAGGCCATCCCAGAAATGTACAATGCAGAATGCAAATGAAGGAAACATGTCCTGTGATGCATCTCCTGTTACTTACACCATAGTACCATGGGATGTCAGGGATGCCTAATGATCCCTGAGGTCCAGTGTTTGAACTTTTTCAGGGGGAAAGCCAGGTCACCCTTTTACAATGTCATCAACAGCACAAGTTAAAGATGGGAGAAAGGGTAATGAGTTTGGAAGTCGGAGGCTATTGGCACTATTGTACTGCAGTCAGGGCCTCAGAGGCCCAGAAATACCAACACCACAGTTTAATAAATGAAAAGACTAGGTATAAAAATCATGAGTTGCTACTTTTTTCCAAACATAAACCAATGCAGATTGACAGTTGTTTTATAGACCTTACTAGTAGCTTATTTAATCTCTAACAGGTCAGAGTTCTACAAAAACTATATGGCTGCTTCTGAAAATGCCTTGCAAAATCTTTCAAAAAGTCCTGCCTGCCATCGCAGCAAATGTTAAAGATGTATCTGCCCTCCCACCACAGCAAAATGATACAGCATAGAAGGAGGCCATTCGGCCCATTGTGTTTATGCAAGCTCTTTGACAGAGCTATCCAATTAGTCATACTCCCTGGCTCTTTCCCCATAGCCTTTATAAGTCTTCCTTTCAAGTATTTATTCAATTCATATTTTACTAACCCCGCCCCTTCTGATATTAGATATTACCTCTTGCTGGCGTGATCTGGGATCTCAACCAAGTAGCCCTTCAGTCAGTTAAACAACCATGAAGGACAACGAGATGTGCACAATCTAGTTTTCACCCAATATTCACACTCACAGAAGAACATCTGGACACACATAGGCCCATAACTGTATGGACTTCCTGGTAGGGATCATTAGACAGCCATTCAGGACCTTTCTTCTCCAAAGCTCATTGGACAGTGTGGTCAACTAGAGCTCTTTGCACTGCCTGGCTGGACCCAGCAAACTGAGCACAGATACAGGGACAGAGTCCAAGGCCTAGCCTGGACAGCTGAATAATCTGTTAACAGCTTCCAATTTAAGGCCAATACCCTGTAAGTTCCTCGTCCTCAAGTATTTGTCTAAATTCCTTTTAAAACTCCGCCACCTTTTCAGATAGAGCTCTCCAAATCCTAACAACTCTCTGAATGAAGAAATTTCTCCTTGTCTCCTTCCTAGATCTAATATCTTTTACACCTTTTACAGGCACCATTTTTATCAATGGTTTAGCATCTTCTAAATACAACAGGTACTAAAAATGTGCTTTCTGAGAATGTGGTGATTTAAGTTTGTTGTTTAACATCAGAGGGAACTGCTGAAGTGATGGCCCAGTGATGCCAATTGCAGTTGCATGAGTTATGAAAGTGGCAGGTTGAGCCTGGATACCTCTCATAACAGTACACATGTCATTTCAGGGTTTAATGTCATTAATCTCTGACAGTGTTCAAGGACTTAGCGTCAATCTTGGTGTACCCTAATTTTACAACCATGATCTCGGCATGAATTATGGAGCTGGGCTAACATCAGAAGCATACATAGATGATGCCAATGTAATAATGATGACTGATCACATGACTGAGAAGTGAGAGATCTTGAAGAGAGCAAAAGCTCTTGACTCATGTGGAGGCCCAAATGCGTAAATCCTTGCTGTAAAAAAAATAGTTCTGCTTAAAAAGACTATAGACTCGAGCAGCATACTTTTGAGAGACTAGACAATCCCAAATCCTGTCTAAACCCCCACCATATAACAAAACATGGTGGCAGCGAGTGAAAGACCCAGAACTGAATAGGTACTTTGCGTCAGTCTTCACAGTGGAAGACACGAGTGACATCCCCAAAGTTCAAGAAAGTCGGGGGCAGAGGTGAGTATGGTGGCCATTACCAAGGAGAAGGTGCTAGGAATACTGAAAGGTCTGAAGGTGGATAAATCACCTGGACCAGATGGATTACACCCCAGAGTTCTGAAGGAGATATCTGATGAGATAAATGGAGGCGTTAGTGGTGATCTTTCAGGAATCACTGGAGTCAGGGAGGGTCCCAGAGGACTGGAAAATCGCTAATGTAACCCCCCCTGTTTAAGAAGGGAGTGAGGCAAAAGATGGGAAATTACAGGCCGATTAGCCTGACCTCAGTCGTTGGTAAGATTTTAGAGTCCATTATTAAGGATGAGATTTCAGAATACTTGGAAGTGCATGGTAAAATTGGGCAAAGTCGGCATGGTTTCATCAAGGGGAGGTCATGCCTGACAAATCTGTTAGAATTCTTTGAGGAGATAATGAGTAGGTTAGACAAAGGAGAGCCAATGGATGTTATCTACTTGGACTTCCAGAAGGCCTTTGACAAGGTGCCGCACAGGAGGCTGCTCAGTAAGATAAGAGCCCATGGTGTTAGAGGCAAGGTACTAGCATGGATAGAAGATTGGTTGTCTGGCAGGAGGTAGAGAGTGGGGATAAGGGGGTCCTTCTCAGGATGGCGGCCGGTGATTAGTGGAGTTCCGCAGGGGTCAGTGTTGGGACCACAACTTTTCACTTTATACATTAATGATCTAGATGAAGGAACTGAGGGCATCCTGGCTAAGTTTGCAAATGATACAAAGATAGGTGGAGGGACAGGTAGTATTGAGGAGGTGGGGAGGCTGCAGAAGGATTTGGACAGGTTAGGAGAATGGGCAAAGAAGTGGCAGATGGAATACAACGTGGGGAAGTGTGAGGTCATGCACTTTGGTAGGAAGAATAGAGGCATAGACTATTTTCTAAATGGGGAGAGAATTCAGAAATCTGGAGTGCAAAGGGACTTGGGAGTCCTAGTCCAGAATTCTCTTAAGGTTAACTTGCAGGATGAGTCGGTAGTTAGGAAGGCAAATGCAATGTTGGCATTTATTTTGAGAGGACTAGAATATAAAAACAGGGATGTGCTGCTGAGGCTTTATAAGGCTCTGGTCAGACCACATTTAGAATATTGTGAGCAATTTTGGGCCCCGTATCTCAGGAAGGATGTTCTGGCCCAGGAGAGGGTCCAGAGGAGGTTCACGAGAATGATCCCAGGAATGAAAGTCTTAACATATGAGGAACGTTTGAGGACTCTGGGTCTATACTCGATGAAGTTTAGAAGGATGAGGGGGGATCTGATTGAAACTTACAGAATACTGAAAGGCCTGGATAGAGTGGACGTGGGGAAGATGTTTCCATTAGTAGGAGAGACTAGGACCTGAGGGCACAGCCTCAGAGTAAAGGGAAGACCTTTTAGAACAGAAATGAGGAGAAACTTCTTTAGCCAGAGAGTGGTGAATCTATGGAATTCATTGCCACAGAAGGCTGTGGAGGCCAGGTCATTGAGTGTATTTAAGACGGAGATAGATAGGTTCTTGTTTGGTAAGGGGATCAAAGGTTACGGGGAGAAGGTGGGAGAATGGGGTTGAGAAACTTATCAGCCATGATTGAATGGCGGAGCAGATTTGATGGGCCAAATGGCCTAATTTCTGCTCCTATGTCTTATGGTTTTATGGCCTAAAAGACTGAAAGAAGCCACAGGGCTGGCAAGAAAAGAGAACCTTGAAGGAAGGAAAAAGGAAAAAATTCCAAGACTCAGCAAAACGTCGTACCATTGTGGAAGCAGCAGAGGCGAGCTGTGACACAGATCCAGAGACCAGACAACAGTGAGCACAGGACTGAGACAGCAAGCAGCAGTGGAGAAGCAGGATCAAATGCAAGGACAATTCCAGGGCTCAACAGAAGCATGGAATCCATCCTACCACTCCCAGAACCATTTCAGAGTGTGAAAGGCCCATTGCAGGCTAAGAAACGGGACACTGAAGAAAAAAATTCACAAGGTACAGAAACGCTTCAGGATTACATAAAAAAGACTGGAAAGGCCAGGTCAGTACTCTGCTTTATGCTGTAGAAACTATCACTGATGATGTGATAGCAAGGCAGGGAGCTGATGAGACTTCAGCTTCTTATGAAGAAGCCATGCAAGCTTTTGACTCTTATTTCAGTGTCCGTCAGAACTTAATAATTCAGAGGCCTAAATTTAATAGAAGAAAACAAAGGAGAGCATAGATTAGTTTATCAACGATCATTATATGCTGGCAGGGAACTGCATTTATGGAATTTTAAAAGATTAGCTGATTCATGCTAGGACCATTGTAGAGTTGTTAGATAGACTTACAGCCAAGGGAGGATTTAATGTTGGTGAAAGCAATGCAAATCGCGAGACAAATGGAACTTAGAAAAATGAATCTGGTGTTTGTTCATGGGGAAAGAGAGGGCCCGAGGAGACAGTTGAGTGAGATCATTCAATTCATCGGCCATAAAATGGAAAGTGCGCCAAAGCCTAAGCCTGCCAAAAGGGGGAAAAGCAGGCCAACTGCCATTTTAAAATGCCTCTGTGTGGCGGGAAAAAGCCGCACAAATGAAAAGAATGTCTAGCAGGGGTGGCAGAGTGCCACAACTGTGGAAAAATAGGCCAATTTAAAACTGTAATCCCATAACATGGTCTGAAACTTTTTCACATGCCTACGTTACTGCCAAAGCTTCTTTTTCCATCTTGGCGTATTGTCATTCCATTTCTATCAGTAACCTAGAGGCATAGTAGATTGATCTATGCTTTTTGCACTTGAGATGGTACTGCCCCAGACCTACAGATGATGCATCGAGCAGCACGCTTTTAGGAGACTAGACAATCCCCAAACCCTGCAATACAACAATACAGGGCCCTTAACCGCAGCAGCTGATCATCCCCCTGTTTTCTACCACAACACATTTTCTTATCCATTGAGTTTGGGTTGGTCCTATAAAAGGCCACTCTGCCAGATTAGCCCCATGGACGGTGAAGATGGAAATCTATTACATTCGACCTAACCGCCTGTAATTGTTTTATACGGAACTCCCTTATCATTATTCATGTCTCGCCTGTGAAGTTGCAACTGGGACATAAACAAATTAGATGCTGGAAATCTGAAATCAAAACAGGAAATACTGGAAATACTCAGCAGGTCTGGCAGCATCTGTGGAGAATGAAACCGAGTTAACATTTCAGGTTGCTGACCTTGCATCAGAATCCTGAGTTAGAAGCAACTTTTTAAAAGGTCATTTGAAATGCTAGAAGAGTGGAGATTGACAAGGTTGCATCACAGGTGTGACCAGGTTCCGCCCTGGTGTATTTTTATTTGCCAACACAGTAAGGAGTGGCCAAAAAATGAATATACTGGATGCGCAAGATAATGAATGTGCCAAGTCATCAGAGGCTGCTGCTGATGCTTGTAGATACCCCTGCCAGGAGTTCTACCGTCACCCTTGTCTGCCTTGCACCATCCTCACACATCCACTGTCGCTCATCTGCAGCTGCCCTGCAACGTCCGTCATTGAACTCTGCCTAGGCCATCCCCTCTTTCACCTGCAAGACTCTAAGGGTTAATTCCTCATGTCAGCTAGTAAAAGATGCTTTTATTGAGAAGATGAATTAACCAATTCCTGAACTGATTAGAAATTGAAAGTACATTCAATTTAATGCTACGGAACTGGAATTTTGCTTTCTGTGAAATTGATTAAATCCAGTCGGTGAAGAACTAATTGGAAAATGAAAGCTGCATTTGTCCTTAATCAGCATCACATCCAAAAAAACAAAAATTTTGGAAATCCCAAATATTCCTGATCTCCAAAAATGAGTTTTTGTAATCCTTGTGCTATAAAGTTTGCTGAAATAAATTTAGGTCCTGAAATTCTGTCCTGGATCACAGGCAGGAATATAATGGATCAGCCTCCTGCTGTCACAATTTGAGTTGGAATCCAGTTCCATCAGGATCCTAACCCTTTTTTAGGTTGTCTTTTTCCAATGAAGAGGGCTCGTTGGTAGATGTTTAACCTCTCTCAACGTGTATCAAGGGGTGAGTTAGGGGGAGTTGCAGGTACAATAAGAATTCTACTCTCTTATGATCTTGAAAGACTTATGCCAGTGACATGAACGTGTATAAAATCAAAATACTGCGGATGCTGGAAATCTGAAACAAAAACAAAAATAGCTGGAAAAGCTCAGCAGGTCTGACAGCATCTGCGGAGAGGAATACAGTTAACGTTTCGAGTCCGTATGACTCTTCATCAGAACTTAGGAAATAGAGGGATGAGGTGAAATATAAGCTGGAAGAGGGGGGTGTGACGGGTAGATCTGGATAGAGGACCAGTGATAGGTGGAGGCAAAGAAGAGATTGCCAAAGATGTCATAAACAAAAGGACAAAGGGGTGTTGACGGTGGTGATACCACTCCCACCCCCCTCTACCAGCTTATATTTCACCTCATTTCTCTATTTCCTTGGTTCTGATGAAGAGTCATACGGACTGGAAACGTCAACTGTGTTCCTCTCTGCAGATGCTGTCAGACCTGCTGAGTTTTTCCAGACATGAATGTGTAGTTGTGATATTATAGATTTTGTAAAAAAGCTAATCTTGCTTTTGGTGTGGTCAAGCTTCCAGACAGCTTCAACTGGATTGCGGGTAGGCATCTCCAGGCATGTGGAGACGTTTGAAATTCAATTCGCATTTTCACCGGAGTAAACAGAAATTCAATGTGGCTTCCCTGGAGGTGTGAACAGCTCTTATCTCTTCAGACCTGGGAGAATGGGATCCATTGAAGTTAATGACTGAGACCTTTAAAAGGTTAATTACCTTGTCTAAAAAGACAATGGGTGGGACGTTGCCCCCTAGACTAACCCAATACCTAATGTGGAAGCATGATTTGTCAGTTTGGGATAGCAGCCATTTTAAGTCTTGGAAGTGTATAAAGTCTTGCTGCAAACAGCCATTTTGTGTGCCGAACCAGCTTGAACATCATGAGAGAGACACCTTGAAACAGAAACTGCTTCTCAACAGGGAGAGACTCTGGTAATCTGAGGTGTAATACATCTTTAAGAGAACGTGAGCAGATTGACCACATGCCTGTAAGATTCAATAGCTGCATAGTGTGGGCTACCATGTTAATGTTAGTCTAGAGTAGAGTCTGGTTGGAGAAGCACACATCATGTTAGTGCTTTGTTGTCTGTGTAAATAAATAGCATGTGCTTCATTTCATATTGGTCTCTGCATCTGCAGCATATTGTAATCAACTCACCTGCCAACAGATAAGCGTGTAACCGATTTGTGAGCAAAGCAACCCCATAGTAGAATATAACAGGAACCGAGGAAGGTTTCCAGAAACAGCTATTGGACTGCTGTACTAAATTGGGCTACCAAGAGCCACTGTCTGCAGTACCTTAAAAGTGAAAACAGGAGCTTTCACTCACTCACAGAACCTGTTCAGCTTGTTGAGGCCACCTGCAAAGGCAAACCTCAACTCTTCAACTACAGAAGCTAACTGCTAAACAAAACTTCAAGTTTCAATCATTTCACTTTGGAAAGAAGAAATTCAAGTAATGGGCCTGCAATGATATATCACAGGCTGATTTGAAACCTCATCTTTATGTATCTTTTTTCCTTTGTGTGCATTTTAATCTTACTATCTGCATTTTAGCTTAAAGCTTTGTCACTTTTAGCTAAGTAACTTTCAGCACTGGTTTCTGTAATAAACTAACCTTTATCTTATTTAAGACTAAAACTTGTCTGCTGGGTAATTTTTAAAATTGAACCACTCAAAAATTAAAAGAGGGCCACATACATACTTACAATTCCATAGCTCACGAACAACTTTAAGGAAATGTCTTTTACGTGGTTGTGACACCAGATTACATATTTTACCTTGTAGTCATGATTCTATATATAGTAGGATGAAACAGTTTACTTAACAGGCAACTTTAAAAATTGAAAGCTTTTTGCATTAGAAAATATTCATCAATATAGATTCTCCCCAGCATGTGGGAAACAGAATATTTAATTAACATAATAGATCTTAAACATAAGTAAGCAGCAAACACAATTTTTTTTTGCATTTATGCCTGTCAATCAAGGTGTAGTTAGGTGTGATTGTTTTGGCGCTTGGCCCAGAGTTAGCTGCAGACCATAACCTCTTGATTGATTGATCGACAGATGACTATGTAAGTAATTTTTGGTTATGAATTATTGCAATCTCAATAAATGAAATTTCAAATTGATCATTTGCAGGTTACAGTTACTTTAAGAATACTTTTTAATCTTCATTATTATTTTAGTGTAGTTCAGCTTTATGTCACTGAACCATTGAGGCTAAAAATATTTGGGCATGGGGGTCATGATTCATGACCAGTGCCATGCAGGAAGGCAGCGCACAAATTTTGTGCAGCCTCCTCATTTGCTTGATTGTGACATTGGTTTGAGTGGGGCTCACACTGCTGGGCTGCCTGAGCATATAGCAGGGGGCTGAGCAGTGTTTGATGATAGCACATGAGCCAGCCTGCTCTGCTTAAAGGCAGTCTGTCCCTCTTAAAGAGGAGCTGCATTCATTGGAGGAGGGAGCTGCCACTGACAGCCTGTACTGAAACTGGCTGCATGTAGGAGCTGCACAAATGGAGCACCAATGAGATCGCTCCCAGGTACACTGATGCATTGTTGGAAGCCTTAGTGGTAGAGGTAGACATGAGGAGAGAGACCATGTTTCCATGGTGGGGGAGGGTGTAGTGGGGGTGTGGAAGCACAAGGCCATCAATAACTGAGAGGTTGTTTCCCCTTGTGGGAGAGCCTAGGACCATACAGGGCATAGTCTCAGAGTAAGGGGTCATCCATTTAAGGCAGAGATGAGGAGGAATTTCTTCTCTCAGAGGGCAGTGAATCTGAGGAATTCTTTACTGCAGAGGGCTGTAGAGGCTGGGTTGTTAAGTATATTCAAGGCTGATATGGACAGATTTTTAATCAGTAAGGGAATCAAGGGTTACAGAGAAAAGGCAGGAATGTGTAGTTGAGGATTATCAGATCAGCCATGATTTCATTGAATGGCGGAGCAGACTTGATGGGCCAAATGGCCTACTTCTGCTCCTATGTCTTATGGTCTTATAAGAACCATCCTCAGAAGGGAATCAGAAGAGGTAGCCAGAGAGGTTAATTCCCAGATAAAGGCAAAATACTGTGGATGCTGGAAATCTGAAACAAAAACAAAAAATGCTGGAAAAACTCAGCAAATCTGACAGCATCTGTGGAGAGAAAGACAAAGTTTATTTTTCGAGTCTGTCTGACTCTTCTTCAGAGCTCTGAAGAAGAGTCATATGGACTCAAAACGTTAACTCTGTCTTTCTCTCCACAGATGCTGTCAGACCTGCTGAATTTTTCCAGTTAATTCCCAGAGTCTGGCCCCAAGGAGTTGTCAACAGTGCTTTAAAAATTGTAATGACCTCACTGGGATAGTCAAGGTCAGTGAATGAATCCTCACATGACATCTTCCACCAATACACCTCTCACACTGCTCAATGCATCACAACACCCTGTTGTAGAGGAAAGGGTTAACATCAGGAGCATCTGATACTGATGCAACCACTGATGTAACTGTGATGCAATGTCACATGACTAAGAGGCAGATATCTGGTGGGAAGCAGAAATACAACCACATATAAAGTACTGAGATATATGTCTTTCTGTAAATAAACAAGAATGGTTTTTACAAATAACAACCTATGGCAGCATTCTTAGGCAAACCCTAAAGAAACCCCACCTAGACCCTGAACCCAAGACAAAATATGATGATTTCTGTCAAGTGTTTATGTGCACTATCCGAAACTTGGTGGCAGCAGAAAGAGTGTAAAGGCCCAGAAAAACTGCAAGACAGGGCTGCAGACCTGAGAGATCTTCGAAGCCTTGGAAAAGGACAAGAAGAAAAAAGATTGAGGACTCACCATAGGGCATTGTGAGTGCTGAAGGTGCAAGCAGACACACAGACCCAGAGCCCAGGTAGCAGTGAGTATAGATCACAGTCAAAAAGCTAAACTATTGAAGCAGCTTCAGATCCAGAGCTTAGGGTAAGCATGGAGTCCACACTGCCACTCCTAGAACAGTTCCAAAGCATTGAAGGCTTTCAATAGGCTCAACACTGGGACAATTGGGGGAAGAGGTTCTCCAGATATAGAACAGCTTCCGGTTTACATAAGAAGGACCATAAGGATCTGGTCAGTACTTCACTCTATGCAGTAGGAGCCATAGCAGACAATGTTGTTGCAATACAGGGTGTCGTTGAAGTTTCAAGCTCATATGAGTAAGTCCCCCAGGCATTCAATTTGTACTTCAGTGTTCTAAAAAAAATGATCATTAAGTGAGTGAAATTTAATAAGAGGAGGCAAAAACCAGGTACAAACAAGAAGAATGTCCAGTAGCGGGAGCAAAGCGCTACAACTGTGGATAGTTAGGACATTTTAAAATAATCTGCATATCCAAAGTTCCTAAAGTTCATAGGAAGAATGAGAAAGTAAATAAAATCCAAGAAGTTGAAGAGCCACAGAAAAAAGCAAATAACCTTCTTAGGAGAAGTTAATGAAACCAAAAGTAATTTCTGGAGCATTAAATTAGAAGTTGATGGTCACGCCACCGAATTCAAACTAGATAATCAGGCAGGCATTTAAGTATTACCTGCTGACACCAAATGGCATCAGTGGATGAAAGTCTTGCCAAACTAGCAAAGAGCACCCTCTTCGCACGATTTGATGCTAACAGCGGCTTTTTGACAGTTGCCTCTGGACAAAGAATCCAGCTTTATAACTACATTGTCACCTCATTTGGTCATTATTGTTTTAATAGGTTAATAGAATTGCTTCGGCTCCTGAGATATTCCAAAGAACGATGCCTCAGACCCTGGAAGACATGAAGGAGTAATATGCCATATGGACGGCATTCTCGTACATGGTTCATTGAGGGAAGAACATAACTGTCGTGTAAGAACAGTCCTCAAAGTTCTACAAGAAGCAGGTTTAACTTTAAACAACATATATGAATTTGTAAAGCCTATGATCAAATTCCTATGCCACATTGTGCAAGCTTCAGGAATTACTGCTGACCCGCAGAAAACCAGGGTCATTAGAGAGTTCCCACAGACTAAAAACATCACAGAATTACAAAGATTCCTTGGGATGGTCAATCAAGTAGGCAAGTTCCTACCAAACTTGATGGAAATTAACAAGCCATTACAACAGCTGATGGACAAGGTCAACAATGGTGCTGGAACGTGGGCAAGCAAAATGCTTTTGACAAGATCATAAATCTCCTCATTTCAACCGAAATTCTAGCGCACTATGATCTAGAGTTGCCAACAATTGTAGCAGTGGGCATATCATCTACAGGCTTGCACAAAGTGTTGTTTCAAATTTTAAACAATAAACAAAGAAGACCAGTTTATTATACCTCAAGATCTCACACTGACATAGAGGTATGCAACCATTGAGAAAGAAGCCACATGGGCCTGCAAGAAGTTCTCTGATTACGTCATGGGATTAAGGTTTAAAATTGAAACCGACCACAAATCTTTGGTTATTCTCCTTAACCTAACAGAAATTGCAAAAATGCCACCTAGAATCCAAAGTTTTAGACTGAGACTCATGAGATATGATTCATTTACTGAGTATTTTCAAGGGAAGTACCATGCAATAGCGGACGCATTATCAAGAATACTAATGGAAGGAGTCAAACTGAAGATGTAAATTTTATTGAGGAAGTGGAAGCACATACTTCACTCATTATCAAGCACTTACCAGCCACTGAGAGAAAATGACAGGAAATTAAACAAGCAAAACAGCAGAATGATAAGTCCATCAAAATAAAAGAACATTGCCTGAATGGATGGCCAGATTACACTCCTAACAACCCAATACTTCACCAATACTTCAACCATAGAAAACATCTCATAATCGTTGATGATTTCTTAGTTTTTAACAATAGGCTCGCCATTTCTAAAACCTTTGACTTGATATTCTCCAGACAATACATCAAGGTCACTTGGGAATAGCGAAATGCAGAGCAAGAGCCCAACAGTCAGCCTGGTGGCCAGCCAGCAGTCACTCCATTGAAAAGTTAATCACAAATTGCGTTACGTGTACAGTGAATAGCCAACAGCAGAGCGAACCATGCACTTGCACCATAAACCTTTCCTATGGGGCCATGGGAGTGTCTCAGAATGGGTTTATTAGAGTTTAAAGTCAAAGATTTCATTCTCATCATTGATTGCTACTCCAGATGGTTTGAAGTGAGTAGATTGCATAGTACCATGGTGGAGGCAGACATTACATCATTAAGAAGAATCTTTGTAACATGGCATTCCGTACATTGTGGTGTCAGACATTGGTCTTCAGTTTGCTAACAAGCTGTTCAATAACCCTGCGCAGGAATATGTTTTCATACATGTGACTAAGTTCACCTAGATATCCTCAGTTGAACAGAGAAGCAGAAAGAAGAGTTCAAATAATAAAGGAATTGTTGAAAAAGAACGAAGATATTAACTTAGCCCTTCTTAACTACAGAACCTCACTGCCAGAAAAATGAGTTTTCACCATCAGAATTATTGATGGGAAGGCAGCTGCGAACACAACTTCCAGCTCCTCAGCAAACACTACAACCTAACATTATCTCAGATGATCGTGAGAAAGTTAGGAAGCATGAGGAACAACAAAGAGACAGTCAAGCTCGTAATTTGGTGTGGGCACAGCGGTATACAGTCGGGAGGGAGTTGCCCTGGGAGTCCTCAACATTGGCTCCGGACCCCATGAAGTCTCATGGCATCAGGTCAAACATGGGCAAGGAAACCTCCTGCTGATTACCACTTACCATCCTCCCCTGAATCAGTGCTCCTTCATGTTAAACACCACTTGGAGGAAGCACTGAGTGTGCCATGGGCACAGAATTCACTCTGGGTGGGGGAATTCAATGTCTATCACTAAGAGTGGCTCGGTAGCACCATTGCTGAATGAACTGGCTGAGCCCTAAATGACCCAGCTGCTGGACTGGGTCTGTGGCAGGTGGTGAGGGAACCAACAAGAGGGAAAAACATACTTGACCTCATCCTCACCAACCGACCTGCTGCAGATGCATCTGTCCATGGCAATATCAGTAGGAGTGACCACCACACAGTCGTTGTGGCGACGAAGTCCTGCCTTCACATTGAGGATACCCTCCATCATGTTGTTTGGCACTATCACCGTGCTAAATGGGATAGATTTCGAACAGATCTAGCAACTGAAGACTGGGCATCCATGAGGTGCTGTGGGCCATCAGCCGCAGCAGAATTGTACTCAACCACAATCTGTAATCTCATGGCCTGGCATACACCCCACTCTACTATTACTATCAAGTCAGGGGATCAACCCTGGTTCAATAAAGAGTGCAGGAGGGCAAGCCAGGAGCAGCACCAGGCATGCCTAAAAATGAGGTGTCAACCCGGTGAAGCTATACACAGGACTACTTGCATGTCAAACAGCACAAGCAGCAAGTGATAGACAGAGCTAAGCGATCTCACGACCAATGGATCAAATCTAAGCTCTGCAGTCCTGCCACATACAGTCGTGAATGGTGGTGGACAATTAAATAACTCATTGGAGGAGGAGGCTCCACAAATATCCTCATCCTCAATGATGGAGGAGCCCAGCACATCAGTGCAAAAGATAAGGTTGAAGCATTTGCTACAATCTTCAGTCAGAAGTGCCGAGTGGAAAATCCATCTTGGCCTCCTCCGGAGGTCCTCAGTATCACAGATGCCAGTCTTCAGCCAATTCGAATCACTCCACATGATATCAAGAAACAGCTGAAGGCACTGGATACTGCAAAGGCTATGAGCCCTGACTGTATTCCGGCAATAGTACCGAAAACTTGTGCTCCAGAACTTGCCGCGCCCCTAGCCAAGCTGTTCCAGTACAGCTACAACACTGGCATCTACCCGCCAAGTGGAAAATTGCCCACGTATGTCCTGTACACAAAAAGCAGAACAAATCCAATCCGGCCAATTATCTCCTCATCAGTTTACTCTTGATTATCAGTAAAGTAATGGAAGGAGTCATCAACAGTGCTATCACGCAGCACTTGCTCAGCAATAACCTGCTCACTGACGCCCAGTTTGGGTTCCGTCAGGGCCACTCAGCTCCTGACCTCATTACAGCCTTGGTTCAAACATGGACAAAAGAGCTGAATTCCTGAGGTGAGGTGAGAGTGACTGCCCTTGACATCAAGGCCGCATTTCACCGAGTGTGGCATCACAGAGCCCTCGCAAAATTGGAGTCAATGCGAATCAGGGGGGAAACTCTCCGCTGGTTGGAGTCGTACCTAGCACAAAGGAAAATGGTTGTGGTGTTTGGAGTTCAGCCATCTCAGCTCCAGGACATCACTGCAGGAGTTCCTCAGGGTAGTGTCCTCAGCCCAGCCATCTTCAGTTAACAACCAGCCAGGTGGAAGACACTCCTATCAAACAACGGGAGAATGCAGTTCGTTCTCAACCTCTAAATGAAATCAGGACCAGATCAGGGATATTGGTCAAGGCACCACAGAGACTAACACAGTGACGTCTGAGACTTTGCGGGGAGTTATAGGAGGATGCATGTAATTGGGATAAAGACCTGGTGGGGAGATGTAGAGTAAAGGGTTAATATCGGAAAAACCTGATACTGATGTCACTACTGACATAACTATGATACAATGTCACATGACTAAATGAGATCCGAAGAGAAGCGGAAATACAGCCTCGTGCGAAGTTCTGGGATGTATACAGATCTATAAATAAACAAGGATGGTTTTTACAAATAATGGCCTGTGGCAACATTCTTAGGGTAACAGGCAAACCCTGAAGAAACCCCATCTAGACCCTGAAACCAAAGCACACAATCATCAGCAGTCCCTAGCACTTAAGACTCAGATCTAACATCCAGATCTTGACTTCACCCTAACACACATTCCAATGCTGCCAGACCCACACTCAGCTCCTGCTGCTTCCACATACCCAAACACAGTGTAGCACAATCACTGACATTCTTCTCTCTTTGGCATCTCCGTTGCACACAATAGGAGCTGAGCGGAAGCAGTGGGGGACAAGGATGCCTGCATCTCCTGAGCCCTATGGGAGAGATGATTCTTCTCATAGGCTGCATTTGGCATTACTGGGAACATTGAGAATGATGGTATGTTCCTGCCTTGTTCATTACTGGGAAAACTGAGAATGACAGTATGTTCCAGCCTTAATTATGGCTCTTCTCAACTCCCAGCCAACCTTCATCCTGCTAGCTGGTCTGATGAGCATGCTGCTGATTGTGTGGATATAGACCCACTTCATTCCAGCACCACCACGCCCTTCCTTTATCTCAACCTTCCCCTTCTGGACACTCAGGAACTGCTGCCTGGCCAGTCACAGCAGCTCCAGGAGGAGAGAGAACAACCACAAAGCACTGATCAAGAGACCCATCATTTGATATGATTCTCCCAGCCAACAGCTCAGACACTGACACTGCACGTTCCTTGGAGGCTGGTATAGAGTTCGGATCAGCACGTTGTGAATTAGTGGGCACGGGTGTGCTGCAACTGGGCTAGGGGGAAAGGATAGTTTGTGTGCTCACCGGAGAGCAAGGTCACAGACGAATTCTGCTACAGGGGACTCAGATGAGGAACTTGTTGGGGCAGAATACAGGATACCCTAATGAGGGTGCACACAGAGATGCTGGGTGCACTGGTTGACATGCCAGAGAACCTTCTATCACTGTGAAGAAGTGTGGAGGAGTCTAAGTTGGCTGACGGTTTCACGCATAGTTTGCCATTTCTACAACCTCAGTTCCATCTCCCAGACCCAAAGGCACTGTAACTGTAGCCCGCATACCTGTTTCAGTCTTTGTGACAGGTCACCAAATCCTCTCCTCTTCCCATGAGGATGCAGCAACAATCCCTGTTCAATCCAGGAACTCACCACAACACCTCCAAAAACACTCCACAGTATTTCCAGAAACTTTGCAACAGTGGAAGATATTCTAAATTATCTTACCTGCAAGTTGGATGCCTGGCCCATTAAATAAATAGAGCTACTGTTGGGCCCTCTCTTGCAGCTGAATGCATGTTCTTTGGTGAATGACAAGCGGATGCGCTGACTGGACTCCTGTGGACAAGTGCTCCAAATCAGTTGGTATGGCTGTTGACCTAATGGCAGCACTGGTTGGGAGGCCTCCAGTACATGCAGGGTAACCCCATGCATGTCCCCTTCCCAGAAGGGGGTGCCACACAGGGCACACTGGATGTGGCTGGAGCCGCACGCAGAAAGTCTCTGGCTTCTGTGGCGCTGTTTCCAGCAGTGCTACAGATCTGAATCTTGTGCCCACAGGAATTGGTAGGTGACAAAAGGCCAATGTCCATCAAGTTTGCCTTTTACCATTCAGTTAGCCGCATGATATGACGATAATGGAGCTGTTGACCAATCATGGCAATCAATCTTTCAAATGAAATAAAGTACAGAAAAATTGTAGCACCATTGTATTGAGGAAAATTGCTTTTTCTTCGTCTGAACCGATTTAGGGGTTTGTTTGAGGCTGTGAAGTCAATAAAAATATTGTACAACTGATTTCTCTTTTTGCAAGCCATTCAGCAGTGTGCTAAATCCAAGAAATGCTTTATATGGTCTCTACAAGGGAGGGAGTCATAAAGTATGCATTGCATAATCAAAGGTCAAAGACTGTAAAGTGACTGTAACAGTGAAGGATCATTCTGATCTGTATTTTACTCTTCAGTTGCTAAAACAAGCTAGGAGTTTGTTGGAATATGCACTAGATATGGAAAAAATAAATAATTCAAAATGAATGCTTTGTAAGTTACAGGATATTGGTAGTGAGATGATGTAAGCAAATTTTTGTAGTCAGATGCTCAACGATTGGAATTAATGTTGGGATTTTCAAGCTGATTCTGTAGGGATGATATTCATGATACTTTAAGTCACACTTTAAAAATAATCTTCTTGCCCCAGGAGATTTGCTGCAGCAAGTGAGCACCACACCAAAGCCTTGGATCATTACAGCCTATGATTCACACAGGACTGCGGTTGTTCACACACCATTGAATGTTTGTGGTTAGCAGCCAAGTGGGTGCTGGGCTTCAGTAAACCATAATGTTTGTCAGTTGTAACCTCATAATTATGAAGTTACCAAGCAATTTTTTCCTGGGCTTTGGACACTCGATGTTAAGGAAAGCCTAGCTGCTGTCTATTTTAATATTGTGGTGGCCCAGACTGGGCTATAGCTGACACATGTGTGGAATGAGTTTAATAAGTTTAGTGGAAAGATTAAGTTAATTGGATCTACGTATGATTATTATATTTAGGGCAGAATTTTACACTCCCCGCCGACGGGTTTGAAGGTGGTGGGGGAGGTGGGGGGCGGGGATAGTGGGGGAGTGGTGGGGGGGATGGTTGGGTGGGGCCTGTAAAATTCCTTGGATGCCCTTCTCACCGAGCTCCCGCCCACCCCGACCTCTCTGCAATTTTACGGTGGGACGGGACAAGGCCTAGGCTGGCCAACCTGCCCTTGCCCCAATTGAGATCCTTAAGTGGCCAATTAATGACCACTTAAGTTCCATTTCCTGTCCAGCCTGAATATTTAGGCTGGCAGGAGGAGATCAGGGGCAGGGTGCAAGCCCAGACAGTGACTTTGCTCAGGCCTTGGGCAGGAAGGATGGGGGGCCCCTCATTCAACATCTGCTGACCATACCCCCCAACGCTCTCCACAATGTCTGGTCTGGCCCTTGTGGGTGCTCCATCCCCCGCCTCTCCCCACCAACACCTCACACCCCTCCTCCCCGCCCACCCCTCCAGGCCTCCCCTCACCTCGCCTCCCTGTCCTGATACCCCCACACTTGCCTGGTCCTGGATTCCCAGGACCTAACCATCCCAGATTTGCACTAAGTGCGGTAGCGGGCGAAAACGATGTTTTACCCGCTAGCCGAAATGGCACTTTACACACTGTATCATCCCAATCCCACCTCATTAATCATGAATTCCCGGGAAACATGCCATTTCGCTGATGGGCAATCACTGATTCGCCCACCACGCCATCACCTCACCACTTCCTCATGCCGGGCGCCATATTTAAAGTGCAGCCACATGCACACTTCTCAGTGATAACAGCCCAGGCCTGCTGCACAGGAAACATGGCCCCAAAAGGCACGAAGACTGCAGCCCCCTGATTCAGTGATGCGTCCTTGGGATGCCTTTTTGACGCTGTGGAGGCCCGCCATGATGTCCTTGACCTCTGCTCTGGGTGAAGACCAGCAAGCAAGGTCACCAATCCTGCATGGAAGGCGGTGGCAGTGGTGGTCAGTGCCAATGCCCTGCAAAAGAGCACAGCCGCACAGTGCTGAAAGAGGATGAAGGATCTCTTCTGCCAGGGTAAGTCACTCTTCTCGTCACTCTCAACTCATACACTCACAAACCCATCACACATCCACAGGGATCTCACACCTCAAGGGACAACACCATTAACTCACACACACCCTCACATCTCCATCAGGCCCATATCCTCTGGAACTCGCATCCTCATCCTGTCCATGGCTCCGCTCACCACACAAATATTCCATGCGGTGCCATGTGTCCTGCTCACACTCTCTCCTCTCCATCTGTTTTCATGCAGGAGAAGCTGGCTAACAGCAGCAGGGAGCGGTCCCACACCGGGGGTGGAGTGGCCCACATTAGGCCCCTCACTCACTTTGAGGAGCATGCCATCGCGCTGACTGGTGAGGACATGGACCATGTCTGCGGTGATAGTGAAGTCGGCCGCGAACATCCACATGATGATCCTGCACAACATCACCCCTCTCTCAACGCAAATGTGAGTGCTCTCTCTCCTGCTTTTCACTCTGTTGCCATGCACTAATTATCTTTACTCATTGTGGAGAGTCAGCAGAAGGTGTAAGAACATTGGAAGCCCTCAACAGAGTGGATCGCAAGTCTGAGGAGTGCGTCCACCTGCTCTCTGATGAAGTGTTGCCCACATTTCCCCAGTCACCCATGTTATTTCCGTCATCACTGTTGACTCTACCGGCATCACCTTCCACCTCCCCGCCGTCACCTACCAGCTAGAACCCTCCTCTTTCCAGGATGTCCAGGTAACGTGCACGTTCCCTACCTTCCTGAGATTCCCATCTCCACCCACATTGACCTCACCGATCTCCCCCTCCCCACCGCTGGGTCCGTGTCTGCCCCCAAAATCTCCACCAACCACCCTCACTGTCCCTTCTACTGCTACCATCGCACCCTCACCCTCCCATCCACTCTCACTCTGTCCTCTCTCATTCTCACCATTCCCTCCTACCATGCCCACCCTCATTTCGCTCCCCAAGAGGCAGTCATTGACTCCACGGATCCTTCCCTTGCATGTTCAACTGGACATGCCTCCCTTACGTATTCCTTCACCCTTACTCCTTTCTCCCCCTAAGGACTCCTTCTTCCCTGTGAATTCCTCCCTTCCCTCGAACTCCTTCCTCCCCCTGAAGTCCTGCCCCCCTCCGAACTCCTTCCTTCCCCTGAAGTCCTCCTCCCCTCTAAACTTCTTCCCTTCTCCAAACTCCTTCCCTTACACCTTCCTCCCACGAACACCTACTTCTTTGGTTGCCGCATTCTGCCTCCTTACACCCTCCATCCCCGAACTCTCTCTCCCCTCCCAACCTCACCCACCCGACACCTTCTTTCCCTTTCTCCCAAGCTCATACCCCTCTGACACCTTTGTTTCCTCCCTCCCAACCTCACGGCCACCTGACACATTCCTTCCCCCCCTCCCAACCTCACCCCCCCTCCCCAGTACACCTTCCTTTCCCAGTCAAACCTAGACCTTCCTCTCCCACAGTGGTGGGGTATACCTTCCTCTCACACTCACAGCTGGATCTTCCTCTTCACCCCCTCGACAATCATCTGTAGCAGACCATGACCAGACACTGATGCCCCGAAGCAGACCCTCAATGGTGACCATTCACCTTCCGTGAGCTGCTTCACGGTGGAGCCACATCCATCAGAAACCACCCAGCGTGCGATGCTCGTGTTCCTCCAGGATCCGGTAGTTGTCGGGCTCCAGCATCTTCTGCTTCTCGGATGTCCATGATGTGATCAAGGCCCTAACGATAAGTCCTGACTTTTGCATGTCACACTTGTCAAGATGCGTTCTGTACTGGCATGTTTTCCCACCGACATGGGCGGTAAATTTGATGTGGGAGGTGATTCCAGTGAGCAGAACTTATAATGATATGTAGATGTATTAAAATAAAGTTCCCGACGCCCAGCGGCAGGAAAGGTGGCCCACCATTGATGGGTGAGCGGACTTTTGCAAACTGGTTTCACGGCGTCGTAAAACTGATTTTTGGCCTTTCTGCCCTATTGTCCACTCATGCCAACCATAACGCCTGATGCCAACGGGCACAGAAAATGACTGCTTGCACTCCCAACCTTATCCACTGCAGCTTCTGGAGCTGCAGGGATGAGAGACTGCCCTCAACCTGATTGGCTGGCAGCTCTCTGAGGCGGGACTTCCTCCTGAATGAGGGGTGGAAGTCCCATCTTCAATCAATTAACGCTGCTTGAGCATTAAATGCCTGTGGGGCAGCCAGCATCGAATCTTCAGATGGCGGGAAGGGAAACTCTTGCCAACCTAAAAATCCTGGCCTTTAGTATTTTGTACAGTCCCATATGATGTACAGATTAGTTAGTAACTACTGAAATGAAGAATTCTGTTTAAATGGAATATTGGTTCAGATGTAAATTAATTTTCTACACATGCTGTTCATTGAGTGATTGGATATAGCAAATTTTATTCACTGTAGTCATGCTCCCTGAATGCTTCTGCCATAATCTTCATGAGCAATGAGTCGTACCTATTGAACTTAGCTGAAATTTACTGATCCATCATTTTGCTATGCTTTGCAACTAAAAATATTCTATGCACACTGAACACATTGGACACCCCTTTCCATATACAAATTTTAAAAATGAAAGATGAGGTACTCCAGTCACTTCGTACATACATTTTTTAATGGGTTGCCTTGCCTCTCCTCTGACCCTAAAGGTAGTGCTTATTTCTGCAAATATGGATCCAGCCTTTTTATTTAACTCAAACCATGTGAAAATGCTTATTTCACGGAGATGGACTGACTTTCAACAAGTACAATAAATTGGAAAGCTCAACTTCTCTAATGTACAGAAAATAATTCCATTGAAAAAATGGCAGGAGGATGGATCAATATTAAAAATAAGATTTTAGAAAATTTAAAGGGGTACCTCTGATGAACAATTACAATGGAAGTATTTAAATTATTGCTGAAAAAATTGACATGGGCGAAGCTTTTCGTCTTGCACTCCTCAGGACACTGCAAGAATAACAATATGGGGGAAGACAAAAATTTATATTGTATGTGAAGGGAGTGCTAATTGGTTGACAAGTAGACTCTGATTGGTAGAGGCATTGCCATGGAGAATGCACCAGTGATGGTGACTGACAGTTAACTGCCAAGCATTGTTTGAAATTTAAACCAGGCAGCTTGACCCTGATTTGTAAAGGCAAAGAACAGGACCCTGCGTATTCATATATATAGCTTCCAGTACATATATTAATACACAGGTCCTTATTCTTTGCAGACAGAAAGAACATGTACACATATTGCGCCTGTTTCAGCTAAACAAAATAAGTAACTTAGAAAAAGAAATGGACTTCTACATGTCTTCTACAATACATTTAATTTGGTGGTGGGACTGACTGCACTGTCATTTAGTATAATACATTTTCCATGATGTCACTTAAGAACATAAGAAATAGGAGCAGGAATAGCCTGCCCCGCCATTCAATAAGATCATGACTGATCTGCCTTAGGCCTCAACTCCTCTTTCGTGCCATTTCCTCATCGCTCTCAACTCCCCGATATTTCAAAAATTTATCTACCTCCTCTTTAAATAGTTTCAGTGATCTAGCCTCCACAACTCTCTGGGGTAGAGAATTCCAGACATACCCTCTGAGAGAAGAAATTCCTTCGCATCTTTTAAATGAGTTTTAAATGAGTGTCCCCTTATTATGTAGCTATGTCCCCTAGTTTGAGTTTACCCCACTAGTGGAAACATCTTCTCAACATCTACCCTGTCAAGTACCCTCAGAATCTTATACATTTGAATAAGATCACTTCTCATTCTTCTAAACTCTAATAAATAAAGGCCTAACCTGTTTAGCCATTCTTGATAAGTCACCCCCTTCATTCCAGGAATCAGCCCAGTTAATCTCTTTTGAACAGCCTCCAATACCAGTATATCCTTTCTTAAATACGAGGACCAAAACTGTACACAGTACTCCAGGTGCGGCCTCACCAACACCCTGTACAGTTGTAACAAGACTTCCCTATTTTTAAACTCCAACCTCCTAGCAATACAGGCCAAAATTCCACTTGCCTTCTTAATTACTTGCTGCACCTGCATGCTAACTTTTTGTGTTTCATGCACAAGAACACTCAGATCCCTCTGTGCTGCACTTTTTTGGAGTCTCTCTCCATTTAAATAATAGTCTGCCTTTTGATTTTTCCTACCAAAGTGCATGATCTCACACTTTCCTACATTAAACTCCATCTTCCAAGTTTTTGCACACTCACTCAACTTATCTATATCCCCTTGCAGATTCCTGATGTCCTCATCACAACATGCCCTTCCATCTATTTTTGTATCATCAGCAAATTTGGATACATTACACTCTACCTCCTCCTCCAAGTCGTTAATATAGATAGTAAATAATTGAGGCCCTAGGATTGATCCTTGTGGCACTCCACTAGTTACGCGTTTCCAACTTGAAAAAGACCCACTTATCTCCACTCTCTGTCTTCTGTACGTTAATCAATCCTTAATCCATGCTAATACATTACCCCCAATACCATGAGCTCCTATCTTGTGCAATACCCTTTTATATGGCACCTTACTGAATGCCCTCTGGAAATCCAAATACACCACATCTACTGGTTTCCCTTTATCAGCTCTGCTTGTTATTTCCTCAAAGAACTCTATCTCTTTTTATGTACCCATGGAAGCTCTTGCTGTTTGTTTTTATATTTCTTGCCAATTTACTTTCATAATCAATATTCTCTCTCTTTATTAGCTTTTTAGTCATCCAATGTTGGCTCCTAAAAAATTCCCAATCCTCTGGCCTATCACTTGCTTTTGCTGCTTTGTATGCCTTAGTTTTTGATTGGATACTTTCCTTGACCACCTTTGTTAACCACGGGTGATTCACCCTTCTCATTGAGTCCTTCTTTTCGACCGGGATAAATTTTTGATGAGCGTTATGAAATATCTGCTTAAATGTCTGCCACTTCCCAACCACTGACCTTCACCTTAGTCTATTTTCCCAGCCCGCTTTAGACAGCTCTTTCAAACCTCTGTAATTGCCCTTATTTAAGTTGAGGACACTGGTTTGAGACCCAACTTGCTCGCCCTCAAACTGAATTTGAAATTCTACCATGTTGTGATCGCTACCCCCTAGAGGATCCTTAACTATGATATCTCTTATTAATCCACCTCATTACACATTACTAGATTTAAAATAGCCTGTTCCCGGGTAGGTTCTTCAACGTATTACTCTAAGCAACAACTCCTGATGCACTTTACAAATTCGTCTTCCATGTTACCCTTGTCAATCTAATATGTCCAGTAAATATGCAGATTGGTGAAATAACCCCAATTGCAAATTAGTTGTGCAGTATATTTATTTAAAAACAACATTTTAATGCAACATTTTGTTTGCATTAATAAATACAGACACTACACAATCCATGGGGGCAATGTAGACTTTGGGTGGAATTGTAAAACAGGCAATATTGATTCAGATGCCTGTCATACATCTCTTCCAGTTTTCAATTCCAGCAAAGTTAATGGAAAGAAAAGTCAGAAAGATGTACAATGGATGGTTGATTCGATATCGGCCATTTTACACTATCGTCCAAAGTCAAAACTATCCTCATGAGTTTGTTGCTTAATTTCCAATGTATGTTTTTGTAGGAAAAAGTTAGATGAAGAATGAGAACGTATAGGACAGAAAATCATCAAAGTTGAACTTAGTAGGAGAGAAGGCAAGATAAATCAAGAGGTAGGTGATACCAAGCATGTTCTTTAAAAAGCCGGAAGATTGTAGGAGTTGCACAATTTCAAGATCCTGAACAAGAATGAGTTGGAGTAGAACATTGTGCAATAAGTCTTGATTTCATATAAACATATAGGTCAGTATACTTCGAATTTCAGGGGAACAAGGGGGAATGTATTTAAAGTATTGTATTCCCTTCTGGTTGTCAGCACCAGTACTAACCACAAACACATCAAAAGGCAGATTCTATAATACTCCCTTTCAAAAAACAGCATCTGCAATCAGCCAGTCACTTAGAAAGTTCACCTAAAATCTCAAACACTTCTTAGATAAGGTGGTTAAAATTGTATTTATAGATGAATAGACTGATTGATAGGCAGCAATGTAGCTTTTACTTTGATTCTCATAGTATTAGAGAGTTAAGAATTGGCATTTCAATTGATTACCTGGCAGCCTAATTGGAAGCATGAATGACAATGTGAATTAAAATTAAAATGACTCACTGGTAATCTTAGGTTTAATACACCTTTCAGAGAATGTGAGCAGATTGACCACGTGACTATAAGACCCAATAGCTGTGTAGCACGGGCTACCATGTTAATGTTAGTCTAGAGTAGGATCTGGTTGCAGAAGCACAAATCATGTTAATGCTCTGTTACCTGTGTAAATAAATAGCATGTGCTTCATTTCATATTGGTCTCTGCGTCTGCAGTATATTGTAACCGATTCACCTACCGACAGGTAAGTGTGCAACTAGTTCGGGAGCAAAGCGGCCTCATAGTAAAACATGAGAACTGGCGACGAGGCAAAACACAACCAGTTGACGACACCAAGGAAAGCTGCGAAAACTCAACTGTAGTGAATCAGCCATGCCTTGCAGGCCGATTGTAAGTACATTACAATTGTAAGCCATCTACATAGGTGTCGAAGTTTTCGCCCAGTATGCCACAATTTTGGCCACATCGAATCATTTGATCAGACCATGGCTGGTCACATTATATTGAACGCCTTGCGTTTTTCTTTTTGACCAACGACATATCGGGGGAGGAGAAGAGGCAGGCGATCTTCTTATCGACATGTGGCAGTAAAACATATGGCCTGATTCGTAGTCTACCAGCTCCCAACACCCAGATTCCAAGAGCTTTGATGAATCTAGTGAAAAGCCACTTTCAATTGAAACCCTCGGTAACAACGCAGCGTTTTAAATTCAGTTCGAGGTGTCGCACCCCTGGAAGACAGTTACTTGCTATGTAGCAGCCTTAGAACAACTGACAGATCACTGTTAGTTTGGGACATCGATTAATGACATGTTAAGAGACCGATTAGTGTGTGGGATTAACAAAGATGCCATTCAAAAAAGGTTGTTGTCAGAAACAAATTTAGACTTCAGTAAGGTGCTGGAGTTGGCGCTCGCAATGGAAAGCGCAGTCAGGGACTCAGAAGAAATTAAAGGAGCACAAAATGGTGCCGTGCTTCGCTTCGCAAAGGGGACACTGGCTAGAAATGGCGCAGAAGCGCAGGGCTCCGTGGAAAGACGGGAAACAGCCGCCATTAACAGACCAGCAAAAGGCAATGGCTTAACGGATAAAAACCTCGTTCATAATAGCAGAATTGGAACCAGACAGCCTATAAATGAATGATAATTTAAAAGAACGGAGTGTTTCTACTGTCATCGCAATGGGCACATTATGTGATATTGTAAAGAAAGATTGAGGCAAAATTTCAAACAAAAAAGCAGAAGTCATGAAATTTATATAATGGAGCCAGAAGAAACAGAGTCAGATATTTACTCGCTACACAACTTAAAAATGGGGAAAAGCAGAGCCAATCTACGTGACAGTAGAATGAATGGAAAACCCATCCGAATGGAGGTGGATACAGGCACATCCACGACAGTGACAGGGAAACACACGTTTAAGTATTTGAATGGAGGAGGCCACTCACTAAAGCTGGAAAACTCAGATGCCAGGCTAAAGACATATACTGGCGAAAACATACGAGTGAAAGGTATGTGCAAGATTTTCTAGTACAATATGGAAGCCAGTCTGCTAACCTACCCCTCATGGTGATAGCAGGCAGAGGACCGAGTCTCCTCAGAAGAAACTGGTTAAGAGAGATCAATCTTGAGAATTACTGAGCTCTCAGTCAAAAGCAGGAAATGTTGCTGTTTTGAAAAAGGAGCATGTAAAGACTCAACAAAAGGAATTCATGGAGCTGATGCTTCGGGACAGAGTTCGAGTTGAAGTCAGTAACCTCCAAAAAGAAAAAGAAAACCTGCTGAAGGACTTTCACAAATTGCAAGATTCCCTCAGATCCCAATTTGCACCACTAAAAAGGTATGAGGAGGAATGGAAAGAATCGTGACAATCTCTGGCCGAGATGAAGAATAAATTAGCTGAGAAAGCACAACAATACTTAATTCTCCAGGAAACAACTGGCAAATATAAAAAAGAAATGGAAGAGCTGAAGAACTGGCTCGTGGAAGCCAAGAAGCATTAAAAATAGACACCCCTGAGTTTTCAAAGGAGCTGACAGATGAAGAAATGCTGGAAGATTCAACCACTGGGTTCACTCAAGTTGAGCTCATACCTGAGCCTAGTCTGGCCAATAGCGAAGGTGAAGAGGAAGCCGAGATTAAAGCCAGCGCTGCCAAGAAGAAAACCCATCAAAAGAAGACATGCAGGAAGAGAAGCAAAATTACTAACAAGGCCCCAAAATTTTTCTTTACACAACAGGAAGCTGATCATTTTGTCGCATTTATCCCTGCCCAACATCCTGATTCTCAGAGCCTGCCTGATGGTTGCCATTCATATTCTGCAACTAGGAAGGGAGGGGCAACAGGAGTGCACGCAATTGGGTCAGAAAGAGTGTGAAAACATTTCCGTTGGAGTCTACACCACGGGTAGAAGGAACTCCTCTTGCTTTGGAAGTATCTGTAGGACCCGTTGAGCCTGAGAGAGTTGAAGAAGCAAACATACAGGTTCCCACTGAGGAGCCTAGTGGACAGATAACTCCTGATAATTCCAATCGATGTTGTAGAACTATGACGGTCGACATGTTTGAAAAAGCCTTCTGAGAGGCTGAATTTGTAAATAGTTCATTTATGTAAATAGTTAATATCTCGTAAAATATACTTTCAAGTAAAGGGGGAGAGATGTGGTAATCTGAGGTGTAATACACCTTTAAGCGAATGTGAGCAGATTGACCACGTGACTGTAAGATCCAATAGCTGTGTAGTGCGGGCTACCATGTTAATGTTAGTCTTGAGTAGGGTCTGGTTGGAGAAGCACACATCATGTTAGTGCTCTGTTGTCTGTGTAAATAAATAGCATGTGCTTCATTTAATATTGGTCTCTGTGTCTGCAGTATATTGTAATTGACTCGCCTGCCGACAGATAAGCATGCAACCAGTTTGTGAGCAAAGTGACCTAATAGTAAAACATAATGCTCATTTTTAACTTCACCAGATATGGTTCCAAAGAAAAAGCAGTCTCATTACATTTAAACTGTCAGTAAATCAAATGGGCAGAAATCTTTACCCGTGTCAAATATTGTTTCCTGCCCTAAGGAAGATGTTTTAAAAACATAGGAACATAGGAGCAGGAGTAGGCCATTTGGCCCTTTGAGCCTACTCTACCATTCAATAAGATCATGGCTGATTTTATGTTCTCAGCTCCACTTTTCTGTCTGACCCCATAACCCTTGATCCTTTGCCTAAAAGGGTCTGTCTAACTCTGCCTTGAATAAATTCAAAGACCCAGCCTCCGGTACTTTCTGGGAGAGAAAATTCCACACACCAGCAACCCTTTGGGAGAAAAATATTCTCCTCATCTCTGTCTTAAAGGGGAGACCTCTTATTTTTAGTTCTAGTCTCCCCCACAAGAGGAAACATCATCCGAGTATCCACCCTATCAAGTCCTCTCAGGATTTTATATGTTTCGATAAGGTCACCTCGCATTCTTCTAAACTCCAATGGGTATAGGCCTAACCTGTTCAAACTTTCTTCATATGACAACCCCTACAACCCAACAATGAGTTCAGTGAACCTTCTCTGGACTGCTTCTAAAGCAATTATATCTTTTTTTAAAATAAGGAGACCAAAACTACAGTACTCTTGCCAAGGCTCAGTACAACTGCAGTAAAACGTCCCTATTTTTATGTTCCATTCCTTTTGCAACAAACACCAACATTCCATTTGTCTTCCTAATCATTTGTACCTGTATACTAACTTTATGTAATTCATGTACCAGGACACCCAGATCCCTCTGTACCACCAAGTTCTGCAATATTTCTCCATTTAAATAGTATACTGCTTTTCTATTCACCTTGCCAAAGTGAACAAGTTCACATTTGCCTACATTTCTCCATTTCAAACTGAACATAAAATTCCATCATGTTATGATCGCTGTTGCCTAGAGGCCTCTTTACTATGAGGTTATTGATTATTCCTGTCTCATTGCACATTACCAGGTTTAGGATAGCCTGCTCTCTGGTTGGCTCTAGAATGTACTGCTCTAAAAAATTGTCCCGAAACCACTTAACTCAATTTCCAGCTACTTCTGTCAATCTGATTTTCCCAATCTACATGTAGATTAAAGTCGCCAATGATTATCACAGTACCTTTCTTACACACCTCATTTATTTCTTATAATATGCCCTGTCCTTTAGTGTAACTACTGTTAGGGGGCCTATAAACTACTCCCACAAGTGACCTCTTACCTTTACTATGTCTTATCTCTACCCAAACGGATTCTATACCTTGCTCTTTCAAGCTGAGGTCATCTCTCAGTACTGAACTAATGTTCTCCTTAATTAACAGAGCTACCCCACCATCTTTTTCTAGCTTCTGTCTTTCCAATATGTCAAATACCTTTCAACATTCAGGCCCCAGCTTTGTCACCTTTCAACCATGTGTCCATAATGCCTATCAGGCCATACAGATTTATCTCTATCTGTGCTAACAATTCATCCTTTTTGTTACAAATGATACTTTCATTCAGATGCAGGGTCTTAAACTCAGCTTTTTTTATACCATTTTCAGTTTTATCTGCTGGTGCACTCCTACGATTGTATGTTTTGTCCCTTTCTGTCACACTCTGGAACTCATTACCCAAATTGCCGCCCTGCTTTATTACTTTGTTGTTTCCCTTTACTTTGCTATACCTCCTGTCATATGATCCTTCCACCTATTATTTAGTTTAAATCTCTCTCTACTACCCTAATTATACAATTCGCCAGAACACTGGTCCCACCCAGCACGGTTCAGGTGTAGACAGTCCTAACGGTACAGCTCTCACTTTCTTCAGTACTGGTGCCCAGTGCCCCATGAAACAAAACCCATTTCTCCTATACCAATCTTTGTCTGGAGGAGTTTGAAGTGTATGCTGACAGTCACAGTCTGCTGTTGGATGGGGTGATGGTGATGCAGAAAGCACAACAACGGTCCTTATTGTTGTTCAATGCGGGTGCTCCATTGAGGGAGACCTCCAAGTCATTACCTGACAGGGGAGAAGAGGCGGATTAAGAATGTGCAGTGAAATGTTTGAATGACCATTATGTGGTGATGCCTAATGCCACATTCCAAAGGCATGTTTTCTGTCAGATGAGACAGAAAGAGGGGGAAACACTAGCCCAATTTGTGACCTGTTTGAGGCAGGTGTTGGATCGATGCAATTATGTTTCAACAGATCTGAGTAACTATATAATGGATTAGGTGGTCCAATATTGCAAGTCGGCTCAGTTGAGGTGTAAGCTATTGGATAGAGGAGGTGATTTAACATTGGATGACACTTTGAAAATAGCAGCTGAATTGGAAGCAGCGGGTGGACAAGTTCCCAGCATGAAACTTGGTCCCACCTCTGCCATTGGCATGCCAAAATGTGAGGTTAACTTAGTGGCACAATGGAATCCAGGTACATGTAAATGTAAACAGCAAAAGCCTGAGAGAGAGTGTTTCAGATGTGGTAACTTGTGGCACTATAGAAAAGATGGTTGCTGCCCTGCCAAGGGAAAGATATGCCGAAAATGTGGGGAAAAGACCATTTTGGGGGCAAAAACCATTTTGGCAAGAAATGCAGAGTAATGCTGAACAGAGAGAGAAGCTAGGCAAACCATGTAAAGGAAAGAGAGATGAAAGTAACACAACTGTGAGATGAGTCAAAGAAGATACAGAGAGAGACGACACAAATAGCAACCATGGATACATGTTTTCTGTCAATGGGAGTGACCCCGAGAAAGTTCCAGTGATTGTTGGTGGCGTTGAAGTGAGCATTATTGTAGATTTAGGCAATGACAGTAATGTCATCAACAGAGCACTGTGGAAGGAACTGAAGGCAAAGAGAATAAAGTGTACACCTGGAAAATATGTCAGAAAGCCTTACACATCTGCCCTTACACATCAAAAACCCCTTTTCAAACTATTGGATGCTTCATTGTGGATGCGAGAGGTGGGGATCGGAATGCAGAGGCAGAATTTGTAGTGATTGAGGAGGATGGTGAGCCTCTTCTGAGCAAACTGTCCAAGCCTTTGGGAGTGTTCCACATCAGATTGAAAGGGAATTGTTGAAATCCTATGCGAAGCTTAAAGGTGTTTGGACCAGGTTTTCAAGGGATTGAAAAGTTACACAATTGCTGAGTGAGATTAACCATTGACGAAAATGTGAAGCCTGAAGATCAGCCTAAACGCAGAACACCTTTTGGTCTGAGAGTTGAGGCAAAGATCAAGGGAGTGATCGACCAAGGCATTCTTGAGCCATTAGAAGGACCAGCTCCATGGGTAAGTCCTGTTGTGGTCGTGCCTAAACCAAATGGTGACATCAGACTCTGTAATGATACGCGACAGGTGAATGAAGCAGTCGTGACAGAACGTCACTCAATTCCCATTGTGGACAAAGGCTTTCAAGAGTTCTCAACTAGCAAGATACTTTCCAAATTGGACTTAAAGTGGGGATACCACCAGCTGGAGCTTCATCTTGATTCAAGGAAAGTGATGACTTATGTCACTCGGTGTGGAACCGATATAAGAGTTTACTATTTGGCATCGATATGGCACCAGAGATTTACCAACACCAAATCCATAAGGTGATACAAGGGATCCCAGGAACAGCCAATATCTCAGATGACATCATTATTCATAGAGCCAATACGAGGAACATAGCGAGAGGCTGAGTTTAGTATTGCTTGATTGCAGTCAGCAGGATTTATGGTAAGTGCAGACAAGTGCTTGCTGGGTGTGACAGAGCTAACATTCATGGGGCATAAACTCAAGAGCGGTGGAATCAATCCAGCCAAAGACAAGATAGAAGCAACAGCAGAGGCAATGAACCAGAAAATGCCAGTGGAATGTGGAGGTTTCTGAAATTTGTGAACTATTATGTAAGGCATATCCCAAACTTCACTGCCCTGGCTGATCCATTAATGAAGTTGACCAGAACAAATGAATGGTTCAGAAGAACAGGAAGCTGCCTTCAAAGTTTTGAAGGACAGCTGGACAAGTGCTCAAACCCTGCGATACTGTGACCCAAATACACCAATGAAAGTCATGGCAGATGCTAGTCCAGTAGGATTAGGAGCAGTGCTGGTGCAAATGCATGCTGAAGTCCTGAGAATCATTGTCCATGCAAGCTAAGCTCAGATAGATATGGAGAGGAGATTTTCTCAAATGGAGAAAGAGGTCCTCAGATTGGTGTGGGCATGTGACAGGTTCCATGCATATTAGTTCAGCACTGAGTTTTTGCCACATTCATGTAGCATGCAGTTCATGCTAGATCCAAAGCTATGATGACTAAAGATTTTGAAAGAAAGTCAGATAAAGATCCAGAATTGGATAACATCAGAGAATCCAGGCTGGAAACTGGGAGAATAGCTCATTCAAGGCGTACATTGCTATACAAGGTGAACAGTGCACAATGGGGAAGTGTGTACTCAGAGGCAACGGACTTGTGATGCCACAAAACTTTATGCCTAGACTGGTGATGCTAGCTCAATAAGGTCACTGGGGAGTGGTTGGTACTGAGCCAAACTTACAAACTGAAGTATGGGGATGGAGACAGATGTGGAGCAGTTTGTCAAAACTTGGTCATGGATGTCAACTTGTCAGCAGACTCAATCCACCAAAGGATGTCCACAGCACATTGTTACTGGCTGGACAGTGGGAGGATGTAGCAGTTGACTTCTGCCAGGCTCTGTTTGGCCTTCTTAGGCTCAGCCAGGCTCCGTTTACCTCTGGCAGGCTCTGTTTGGCTATGATTGGCTGTGCCAGGCTTTTTTTTTGGCTCTTCCAGGTTTTGTTTGGCTCTGATTGGCACTGTTTGGACCTGATTGGCTCCGTTTGCCTCTGTTTGGCTGTTTCCAACTGTTTCACTCTGCTTGGCTCTGTTTGGTTCTGCCAGGCTCTTGTTGGCTCTATTTGGCTCTGGCAGTCTCTCGCAGGCTCTATCAGGCCTCCGTATTGCTCTGTTTGGTCTGTTTGGCTCTGTTTTGCTCTGCTTGGTCCTACTTGGCTCTGTTTGGCTCTGTTTGGATCTGATTGTCTGTGTTTGGCACAGCCAGGCTCCGTTTGGCCCTGTTTGGCCCTGTATGGCTCTGTATCACTCTGTTTGGCTCTGCCAGGCTCTGTTTTCTCTGCCTGGCTCAGTTTGGCTCTGCCAGGCTCTGTTTGGTGCTGTCAGGCTCTGTTTGGATCTGCTAGGCTCTGCCATGCTCTGTTTGGCTCTGCCAGGCTGTGCTTGGCCCAGTGAGGCTCTGCCAAGCCCTGTTTGGCTCTGACAGGCTCTGTTTGGCTCAGTATGGCACTGCCAGGCTCTGATTAGCTCTTTTGGCTCTGTTTGGCCCTGTTTGGCACTGTTCGGTTCCGTTTGGCTTGGTTTGGCTCTACCAGGCTTGAACCCACTTCCATCAGGAGAGCCCATGCTAGTTGTCATTGACTATTATAGCCATGATCATGAGCTTATCTCCCTGTACACACCTCCACTAGTGAGAAGAGTGTATCTACAGTAGTAATACATCTAATAATTTCTAATAAATCATTAGATGTCCATAAATTATTAGATATATAATCAGTGTGAGGACACTTTCCATTAACTTGACTGTTGGAGGTCAGAAGAATGAACACATACATGGTTTTAGCCTTTGGTCAGTGATAGCAGTTTTGCCTCTGAGTCAGAAGGCCATGGGTTCAAGCCTCACTTGAGATATGAGCCCACAGGGAGGCAGTGAAGTAGTGATAATGCCACTAGACTAGAAATCCAGAGTCTCGGGATAATGCTCAGGGGTGTGGTTTTGAATCCCACCATGGCAGCTGGTGGAATTAACATTCCGTTAATAAATCTGGAATTTTAAAAAGCTAGTCTCTCTAGTTGATTGTCGCGAAACCAATCAGATTCACTAGTGTCCTTTAGGAACGAAAATCTGCTGTTCTTACCTGGTCTGGCCTACGCGTGACTCCAGTTCCACAGCAAAGTGGTTGACTGTAAAATGCTCTCTGAAATGGCCCAGCAAGCCACTCAGTTGTATAAAACTGCTACAAAGTCTACAAAGAGGAATGAAATCTAACAGACTACCCAGCATTGACCTAGGCACCAGAAATGACAACAGCATGTCAAACCTTCCCTGTCGACCCTGCAAAGTTCTCCTTACTAACACCTAGGTGCTTGTGCCATAATTGGGAGAATCATACCTTTCAGCCATCACTATCCCTGTCCCACTGACAAGACAGACCCACCAGAAGTGGCAGGCGGCACAGTGGTATACAGTTTGGAGGGAGTAGCCCTGGGAGTTAACATAAGGACATAAGAACATAAGAACTAGGAGCAGGAGTAGGCAATTCAGCCCCTCGAGCCTGCCCCGCCATTCATTACGATCATGGCTGATCTCATTTTGGCTTCAACTCCAATTTCCCGCCCTCTCCCCATAACCTTTCAACCCATTACTAATTAAAAATCTGTCTATCTCCTCCTTAAATTTATTCAGCGTCCCGGCATCCACTGCACTCTGAGGTAGTGAATTCCACAGATCCACGACCCTTTGAGAAAAGTAATTCCTCCTCATCTCTGATTTAAATCTACCACCCCTTAGCCTAAAACTATGGCCTCTTGTCCTAGAATGCCCCACATGGGGAAACATCCACTCGACGTCTACTTTGTCTATCCCCTTTAGCATCTTATATACCTCAATTAGGTCTCCTCTCATCCTTCTAAACTCTCGCGAGTATAGGCCTAACCTGCTCAATCTCTCCTCATAAGACAAGCCCCGCATCTCTGAAATCAATCTAGTGAACCTCCTCTGAACCGCCTCCAGTGCAACTACATCCTTGCTCAGGTAAGGGGACCAAAACTGTGCACAGTACTCCAGGTGCAGTCTCACCAATGCCTTGTACAGATGCAACAACACTTCCCTTTTTTATATTCTATTCCCTTAGCAATAAATGCCAAAATTCCATTTTCCTTCCTTACTACCTGCTGTTCCTGCTTACTAGCTTTCAGCGATTCATGCACGAGGACACCCAGATCCCTCTGCACTGAAGCATTCTGAAGTTTCTCTCCATTTAAATATCAAGTTGCCTTTTTATTCTTCCAACCAAAATGGATAACCTCACACTTATCCACATTAAACTCCAACTGCCAAATTTTGGCCCATTCACCTAACCTGTCCATATCCATTTGTAAATTTCTTATTTCTTCCTAGGAATATTCCGACATTTTCCTTTACAGATGTACAGTGTGACCCATGAATTTTTCAATAAGCCTGGCACAGACTTAAGCAAATCTCCCCTTGTGTGTTCAAAATGTCAGGCAAAATGAGGAAACAGTAGCGAAAGTTCCCTAATAACCTGGTGCCTGGAAATGGGAGAAGTCAGTGGGTAATCTAGGGATATTTAAAGTTCCAATGCATTGATGTTTCAGTGATGTCATATAAATAGCCTAACATTCACACTGTCAAGATCTTGGATGATTATCCCTAAACCCCCCATTGATTCAACCCAATTTAATGGGAAGAAGTTAAATCAACATCATTAGCAACCGTGTTTTTAACAACTGCTAAGTGAACAGGCAATCTATTTTCAAGTCATGCTAGCTGTCAGGGTTTTAAAAAATTGTAAATGAAGGTGAAAATTAAATGGTGCCTCCAGCCTTAGCAGGTCAGTGCGCTGAAGGTATGGCATGCCTTTGTTGGGATGGTTTGACAGACTGATACTGTGTGATGAAAGAGATTATCTTCTTGCAGGCTTGATTAAAGTGTACAGAATTCAAAAGGTAAAATTGTAAACCTCATTTAAATATTAGAAACCTAACATCAAAAAAAGGTTCTATTTTAAAGCAGGCCATTTTTTTTTCTACAAAAGCAAGACACTGGGATGCTGGAAATACAAAATAAAAATAGAAAATGCTGGAAATATTCAGCAAGTCTGGCAGCATCTGTGGAGGGAGAAACAGAGCTTTCGTTTCAGGCCTGTGACCTTTCATCAGAATTTCATTCTACACCGACTCAATTTCTCTCAGAGATTCTTTTCAAACTCTTTCTGGCCCATTTTCTCTCATGTTTTAGCCCTTCATGTTCTGAAAGAAATCTTAAAGGTGAAGCAATGTTGGTTCTACTATGGTGCTTCGCAATTTTTTCCCCACTGTGACCCCATTTTGAGGTTTGAAATATTGCTGTGACCCCAGCGTGTGAGCCAGGTCAGGGGGTCAAGAGCTGTGAGAGCGGGGGTGGGCAGACAGAGATGTGAGAGTGGGGGCGGGGGTGGGGGTGATAGAGATGTGGGGGTGGGGGTGACAGAGCTGCGAGAGTGGGGGTGGGGGGATAGAGATGTGAGAGTGGGGATGGGGGTGACAGAGATGTGAGTGGGGATGGGGGTGACAGAGATGTGAGTGGGGGTGGGGGGTGACAGAACTGCGAGAGTGGGTGTGGGGGGATAGAGATGTGAGAGTGGGGGTGACAGAGATGTGAGAGTGGGGATGGGGCAGACAGAGATGTGAGAGTGGGGTCTTTTCATCTTCTTTTTCCATTCTTTGGCATTGGGTTGTTCTTTGTTGATTCCCCAATTGTAGTGATAGATGGTGGTTAGTTTCTACTGGTCTTTATGGGGCAGATAATCTCTGGGCTTATCTCTATAATTTTTTTTACTCTTCTTCCTTTGTGTGGCTCGCCATGACACATGCTGGGATGGAGCTTGGAATGGCTCTTCCTGTTGTGAGGGTGTGACTTGGTAGTAAGCTTACCTTTGCGTTTGGCTGTGTGGTGTGCTGTTGTCAATGGACTGCTGTTACTTGGTTCCAGCATTGTTTGTGGTGCTGTCATGCTGGCTGGGGATTACAGCACCTGCTCTGTGGCCTCAGGGTTTCTCTTTCCAAAAGGCATCGGAGCCAGAAGTTGAGGCTCTTCTCGTTGCTAGTTCCTCTCTTGACTGTTATCTACTCGAGGTGTCGTGGTAACCATCTGAGTGGTTGGCTGGTCTGACCAATGAGGGACTTCTGGCATCTGTAACAAAAGTGGACAAGTCTGCTCTGCAAAGAGAGAAGACAATTCAGAGCCGAAGCCCCAGTCAAGAGAATATTTCTTGTTGAAGCTCTCGGGAACTTGCAGTTCTGAATAATTTACGAAAGTGATCATTTTGACAGCTTTCGCTGCTTTGAGGAGATTCAAGGCCATACAGGCATCTCTGCTGAAGAAGAAGAAGACTGGTTACAGATGATGTACATCAACTTGAAGATTCATTTGCTGCCATACCTTAGTGGTTCCAGAATCAGTCCTATGACTGGAAGTCAGATTCCTCCAGGCCCATAAAGTGGTGTGCCTGTTGTTCGTAGCCAGAGGAGTCTCAGCCACAGTTCTTTCTTCGATAGGACCGTAACACCGGCTCCCATGTCCAACTTAAAGTTTGTGACCTGGCCATTAACCAAAATGCCTGCATTCCAGAATGAAAACCCAGGAATATGGAACTCAATCAAGAAGTGTGGCTGTGTGTCCCTTTGGCGTGTTGTCTCCACCTCATAAATCCTCTTGGGTCCTCCATGCATTTTGATGTTTTGGCTTTGTACAGCTTCCCAAAGTGTCCTACTTGGTTACATTGAAAACATTGGGCTGAAATTGCAGGACATTGATCATGCCTGTGGGGATGCTTTGCTCCACAGCGCTGGCATGGTCACTCTAATGGTCAGTTAGGGTATTGCTTCCCTTGGCCTGGCGTGTCCCTGGGCAGAGTATTATGCTCAGCATGTGGGCGTAAAATGATGTGCGATGACGTCGGGCGTGCGTCCTGATGTCATCGTGCAGTGTCAAGATACTTCGTTCGGCGGGTATGCGCCGGAGTCGGCTGCGCGCCTGCTGATAATTGAAAGGCGTATTAAGGCCATTAACAGTCTAATTAAATTCAAATTTATGCTGCCCGTCCAACCTAATGGTTGGTGGGCAGGCGAAAAAGCCAAGCGGCCTTTACATTTTTTAGGGAACCTCAACCACGAGGGGGGTGAGATTTCCTAAAGCAAATAAACATTAAATAAAAACTTTATTTTTGAATTAAAAACATGTCCCAGTTCATGTGACAGAGTCACATGAGGGGACATGGTTTATTACATTTTTATTCTCTTCATTATTTTTTTACACAGCACTTCAGTCTCCCTGAGGCAGCTCCGTGCATCAGGGAGATTGAAGTGCTCTTTCTTGTGCGTGCTTGAACTATGTGCTAGGCCCGGCTCTCCCTCCTCACCCCGCCCACACGGGTAGCACTCAGCACTGTTGCTCACGATCCACGCAGGGCGGGACTTAATTGGCCTGCCCGCGTGAAATCGCGGTGTGGAGCCGATCGCAGGTGGCAGTCGGCTTCCCGACCGCCCCCACCCGCCCCCGCCGAGCACCCCCGGCAAAGGCAAAATCCTGCCCCCTGTTTAACTAACTGGACAATGGGGTTTACTTTGTACCATGGTTTACTTTCTCCCCTTCATATGGATCAGTGCTGCAAACGGATTTCAGACAGCCTGACAATCTTTTGCTTGAAACATGTCTGAGAGTGCGTCATCTGCCACTCCTACAACTATTAGCTCAGATTTCAGGTCACCATAATCACAGCCTTTAGCCAGTCTGCACAGCTCATGAAGAAGTCGACAGGTTCTCCTGGCAGCTGGACACATTTATTAAGTTTAGCCCATTCAAGGGTTTTGTTATTTCTGAGGCTAAAATGTGTTGAATGATTTTAAAACTTCATCAGATTTTGCAGATGTTTTGTCAATTCCTTGTCTAGCTATTATATTGTTGGCCATCGGGCTTACCGAATAAAGCAGTGTATTAACTGTCTTTTTTTCCAGAACTGAAGCAACCATGAATCTAAGGGACCTCTTTCTCCATAGTTCCCAATTTTATGCTTGATCTGAACTTTTGTTTATTCCTGTCTGGTGCAAAAGTAAAATAGGAAAGGTGGCCAAACCATGGCTTGCAAGGGAAATTAGAGATAGTATTAGATGCAAGGAAGAGGCATACAAATTGGCCAGAATAAACAACAGACCTGAGGATTGGGAGCAGTTTAGAATTCAGCAAAGGAGGACCAAGGGATTGATTAAGAAGGGGAAAATAGAGTACAAGAGTAAGCTTGCGGGGAACATAAAAACTGACTGTAGAAGTTTCTATAGGTATGTGAAGAGAAAAAGATTGGTGAAGACAAATGTAGGTCCCTTACGGTCAGAAACAGGGGAATTTTTAATGGGGAACAAAGAAATGTCTGACCAACTAAATACATACTTTGGTTCTGTCTTCACAAATGAGGACACTAATAACATACCAGAAATGTCGGGAAACACAGGGTTTAGTGAGAGGGAGGAAATGAAAGAAATCAGTATTAGTAGGGAAATGGTGTTGGAGAAATTGATGGGATTGAAGGCTGATAAATCCCAGGGCTTGATAATCTACATCACAGAGTACTTAAGGAAATGGCCCCAGAAATAGTGGATGCATTGGTGGTCATCTTCTGAGATTCTATAGACTCTGGAACAGTTCCTACAGATTGGAGGGTAGCTAATGTAACCCCATTATTTAAAAAGGGAGGTAGAGAGAAAACAGGGAATTATAGACCAGTCAGCCTGATGTCGGTGGTGGGGAAAATTCTAGAGTCCATTATAAAAGATTTAATAGCTGAGCACTTGGAAAACAGTTGCAGAATCGGACAGAGTCAGCATGGATTTATGAAAGGGAAGTCATGCTTGACAAATCTACTGGAATTTTTCGAGGATGTAATTAGTAGAGTTGATAAGGGGGAGCCAGTGGATGCGGTTTATTTGGACTTTCAGAAGGCTTTCGACAAAGTCCCACATATGAGATTAGCATGTAAAATTAAAGTGCATGGGATTGGGGGTAAGTTATTGAGATGGATAGAAAACTGGTTGGCAGACAGGAAACAAAGAGTAGGAATAAACGGGTCTTTTTCCGAATGGCAGGCAGTGACTAGTGGGCTACTGCAGGGATCGGTGCTGAGACCCCAGCTATTCACAATATATATATTAATGATTTAGATGAGGGAACTAAATGTAATATCTCCAAATTTGCAGATGACACAAAGCTGGGTGGGGGTGGTGAGCTGTGAGGAGGATGCAGAGATGCTTCAGTGTGATTTGGACAAGCTGAGTGAGTGGGCAAATGCATGGCAGATGCAGTATAATGTGGATAAATGTGAGGTTATTCACTTTGGTAGCAAAAACAGGAAGGCAGATTATTATCTGAATGGTTATAAATTGAGAGAGGGGAATGTGCAACGAGACCTGGGTGTCCTTGTACACCAGTCGCTGAAGGTAAGCATGCAGATGCAGCAGGTGGTAAAGAAGGCAAATGGTATGTTGGACTTCATAGTGAGAGAATTCGAGTACAGGAGCAGGGATGCCTTCTTGCAATTGTACAGGGCCTTGGTGAGAGCACACTTGGAATATTGTGTGCAGTTTTGGTCTCCTTATCTGAGGAAGGATGTTCTTGCTATAGAGCGAGTGCAGCGAAGGTTTACCAGACTGATTCCTGGGATGTCAAGACTGACATACGAGGGGAGATTGAGTCAGTTAGGATTATCTTCGCTGGAGTTCAGAAGAATGAGGGGGGATCTCATAGAAACCTACAAAATTCTAACAGGGCTAGACAGGGTAGATGCAGGAAGGATGTTCCCGATGGTGGGGGAGTCCAGAACCAGGGGTCACAGTCTGAGGATACGGGGTAGACCATTTAGGACTGAGATGAGGAGAAATTTCTTCACCCAGAAAGTGGTGAGCCTGTGGAATTCGCTACCACAGAAAGTAGTTGAGGCCGAAACACTGTATGTTTTCAAGAAGGAGTTAGATATAGTTCTTGGGGTGAAAGGGATCAAAGGATAAGGGGAGAAAGCGGGAGCAGGCTATTGAGTTGGATGATCAGCCATGATCATAATGAATGGTGGAGCAGACTCGAAGGGCTGAATGGCCTACTCCTGCTCTGAGTTTCTATGTTTCTATTTATGATGAGTCCAAATTGACCTGGAAGAGTGGATTTCTGACCTATGGTTAAAATTTTAAATTGCTGGCTCAGCCTTAAGAGGTTTCTGAAAATTCAAGCTGGCACCACCGTACACTTCTTTCCCCTGCTTGCTGCTTTTGGTGGGCTCCTGCAGTAATGGCCTTCACCATCTCAACATTTAACTTTTTTCAACAATGGCTGCATGGATCAACTAGTTAGCATCTCCCCCGCTTTAGTGCAATGTTCTTGGGTCGTGAAAACGTTGAATCCTGGCTTTTGCTGAGTTTTTAAAGCTGTCAACTCAGCCGTGATTAAATTTTAATTAATTATTATTTTTTCCTTTGTTCGGAGAGAGCTTGGCCACCACGTGTTCGGGTGCAGACTCTGGAATTGGGTTTATTAGACTGTGATTTAAATGGAAATTTTTGACCACTGCAGCATTTAACTTTCTTCAGGACTTGCGTTGTACAGGAATTTTAAATTTTTTGCTCACCCTTGCTAGGTTTGCTGACTCTGCAGTTTCTGGGTATTGAAACTGGACTTACATGAGATTCAATGGAGTCTCCTGCTGCAGTGAGGAACTTAATTTATGACTTCAGCTTCCAAGCCTTTCTTTGGAGCTTTTCTCTGCCGATTTCCTCTGTGCCTTTGCTTCTTGGGCTTTTCTTCAGATCATAATGCTTCCTTAATTTTTTCTTCACCTTTCCAAGGTTTTAATTTTCTTCTGTGGTCTCTGCAAGGTTTTGAGTTGTTCCTTTCACTGCCACCATGTTGTAAGGTATTGGGCATAGTTCGGTAGGTCATACGAAGGTACTTGTAGCCTTTGGTAGTTAAACAGTAAGTATTCATTAACTACTAGAAATGGTATACATAGGTGCAGTAAAGGTCCAATCTAGGAGGTGTGTCCATGCTCACTTCCATACAAGGCTCTGTCCAACACTACACTAACTCCTAGATGCGGATTCTTTTACATTATTATGTGGGCAGTACTGTACTCAGTCCCATGTTAATCCTTCGTGCCAAACCCTTACGCTACTGCCTTATCTACAATTAATACGATGGGAGTAGAGAGGCCATGTGAGAGGGCAAGGTCATAGGGCTGGCTGTGAATATGGATAGGTGAATTTATGTGGCGAGAGAGATTAAGAGAAGATAGGAGAGCAGTGAATTTAGAGGAGAGAGATCATGATTAGTTGAGATGGAAATTGAAATCACTGAGGGTAAAAAAAATCATGCGGCGCAGAAGCTGAGGGAGGAAAGGAATGAAAATATCTCACAATGTAAGACCTAACTACAGCGGTGATTCACCACACTTTGTGCTAAATCCTTACTCAAACCTCCGTCCCAGAATGCTATTAGGTGTACTCTTGTAATGGTAGAGCACTGTAATGTTTATGATATTCGATACACCTTGAACACAGGATAAAACTGACATTGGAATCTGTAAGTAGTATATGTGGCAGAAAAATAAAGCAAAAACATGCTGCAAAAACACAGCAGGTCCATCAACAGCTATAAATCAGAAGGATTGATGCATGTTTTCGGTAACTATCCTCCACAAGAATTATTGATGGAAGAGTCTACATCGGAAGGCTAAACCTATATCTTTTTTTGGAAAAAAATGGACTTGCTGTGTATTTCTAACATTTGCTCATTTTTATTTCAGGTTTCCATTTTACCTCTGGAATTTGTGACATTAGGCAGGTGGGTCACAAGAAGAAATCCCTCATGAATTCAGTGCTTCCTGTTTTGTGGAGAAAAGACCTGACTTGCCTTGCAGCAAGTTGTCAAGTTCGACCATCTCTAGGAACATAGGAACAGAAGTAAACCATTCAACCACTCAAGCCAGTTCTAACTTTCTGTTAGATCCTGGATAATATCTACCAATCTACTTGACCAACCCTTTCCTGTTAATGGATTGCGCACAAGTACATACACAAACTGTCCACTTGCATCAACATTTTTGCTCATTGCTTGCTCATGTTGTCTACATGCATTTATTTTTGTATCCATGGTGCATACATTTGTGTGCTTATACAGTCCAAAGATAACAGGAAAATAGTTATATGCAGTTTGATCTGGAGGGACCCACCTCTAAACTGCTTACCTGATAATTTGCAAACTTTATCATACTTAACAATACGTTTTAATTTGAAAGGTGCCCAGTGACATTGATGTAGGAGCTCATCTGCTGATAGAAGCTTTGGAAACATAAGGACATTTTGTAAAATGATCAGTTTGAAGCTGGGGAGACTTTCTGGTAATCTCTTCTATCTGGTGTGTATAACTCTATTAATATCCGTGCCTGTGATCAAACTGTGCACAGGGCTAATTTCAATACTGAAATTTTTGCAGTAATGTTGCACACTTTGCATGAAGACAATTTTCGATTTCGGTGCATGCTTATACGTCCTTGAATGTGTACCTGCAACTACTGGAGGGGAAGATCAGGTCCCATAGTATTCTGCTGACATTGTGGTAAGAAATGGTTTGTTTTCCTTGAGTAGGACCCAGTACATGATCGATTGTGGAGTAGAACTTGCTGAGTTCAACAATTGATCACGCACTCAACCTCCTGAGTTTAAATAAGACAAGTTTTTACTGCAGCACCAGCACAATGTTCTAATCCATTGACTTATTTGATTGGTTGACTGTGCCATTATTGACATCACAGGCAGTTGTTGACACCCATGAAGACCGGGATAATGATGGCAGTAAGCAGTGATTGTAACCATGCTGTTCTTCATAGGTGTTCTTTCCAGAGTTCTATAAAGAAATGACTTCAGTAGAAGAGATAAGACACACAAATTATTTTCCTATGGTAAGCTCTGATCAAGACATTCAGGCAAACAGTTATGCTGCAACATTTATTGATGTTCTCAATAAAACTTGTGGTCAGATATATAAATTGCTTTACTAATGTCCCAGAGTAAAGCTGTTGTTTTTTTTTACCTCTGACTCAGGTTAAAAACAATTGCTGTGTGAACAGACAGTGACATGGCTCTAATTTAAAGCACCCCCTGCTTTGAGGTTTGCAAAGTGAAAAGAATGTTTAAAAGTTAAACTTTCAGAAAACACTAATACAACCTCAAAGCTAAATATTAACATTCATTTAACAGAGTAGCATTTAAGTGCCCAAAACACATGGGAACTTGCAAAGGTGTCTGAGACACACCGGTTTATGTTCCTATCATAAGGAGACTGTGAAGAGGCAATGCCCACCCCACCTCCATCAGAGGGAGGGAAAGCAAACAAAAAAAAACATCCACTGTGAAATATTCTATGGGAACAATCAGCAACAAACCAAAACAATGTATGACGCTGTGGTATCACAATGATAATGTATGGCGTGCTCCCAATTCTGCCTCCAGCAGCAATTCAGGAGAGACATTGATGTGAAATTTCTAAAATTGAGGAACCAGAAAATTAGAAACAGCAGAGATACATTGCACAAATAGATAATGTTGACAGACATATGAAATCAGTGAAGTTAAAACCAGTTCTGCAAATTATCAGCAGGAGAAATTTGATTTGCAGTATGTCCTCTTTTCCACTCCATTCTCTCTTCATCGGGCCTATTGCCTTCAATCCATGTGGGAAGAAATAGGTGCAAGGGTGCAAGGTCAGCCAGCTACTCCATGACTACTGTCAATTTCTTTCCATGTGTTATGTCTTCTAGTTCCCAGAAGTTCGAAAGAGACAAAACGCTGGAGCTTCATCGAGTGTATTCCTTGCACCTCTCCATGTCGCTGGTAGACTGACACGTTGTTACTCAGCACATGACTGCAGTGCAGCAGTAAAATGTGACATCCTGGACGTACATTCTTATTACAATTAGTTCCTATTTCTTTACAAAAGGTATAACAATACAACACCATGAAAGAGATAAAATGAACAGTGCTTTTCCCCCAACCAGTGGTATCATGAGGCCTTCCAGTGCAGCTGAAAACCGAAGAGATTATAGCAGTGAGTAGCTTGGTAAAAATGACAGCATGTTACACATACAGCTATTGTTTCACATCAGCAAGAAATGGGATACCTCTGTTAAACCTCAGTTGGAGGTGGGGGGTGGTGGGGGTTGGTGACTTTGCCTTTGGTGGTTGTGTAAAATAATCGCCAGTCCATTTTACATCTCTCATTTTCATTTCCATTGAAGATAATGGTAATTAAAACAGAGAAAGGGATGGGTAGCTAATTTTGATTTTGGACAATATTGAATCAGCTGGCCGTTATGTGAAGTCAATGGAAAGAAATAAAAATTGAGAGAACGTATAGCCGACATTGTTCACTTCATTAAAAATTACCCCCGTATATCAGCTTAAGACTTCACTACAGAACACAAGATAATAATAACTTGCTTGCCATAAAATCTGACAGAAATTTTAGGATTTTTCCAACAGTTGCCTGAATCATATCAATCAACTCTTCAGTTAAACTTGTGTTCATACATATGTCAGTTCATATGTAGGACTTGTTTTTATCGATATCCCAGATTAAAGTTGCTCTTTTATTGTAAAACAATTGCTGTGTAAATGGATCTTATGAGGCAGTGGTGCTGCTCAATGTAGCTCTAATTTAAAGCATCTACTGCTTTGTGGTTTGTCTATTACATTTCTTTTCAAGATGGAAAAACTGTTTAAAATCTAAATTGTCAGTGCTGTTACCCTCAAGCAAGTATTACCATCCTTTTTAACAGACTAGCCATTATATGCCTAAACCACACTGTGATACAGTGTTGCTGTTTACGACTCCTGAAACTCCCACTCCATATATCACCTGCCATAAGACACATCAAACAGCTGCTAGTAAATGCTACACAGCAGTTTAACCAGCAGACAGACGAATCATGTTAGACCATGCTGTGGTTAATGAGAATGAAAATGTGGTTAGGCCTTTTATTCCCTCAATGTTTATTTGTAAGGCTATTGTTGCAAGATTGTAGTGTAATATTCTTATGCAGAACTACGAGACAATACATTGTTTGCTAACTGCATTGTGCAGTGAAGCACTTTGTGTTAGTGATAAGTTTGCAGTCTCTCTCCCCCCCCGCCCCCCCCCACCTTAAACCAGCTTATATTTCACCCCTCTCCTAACTATGCTTCAGTTCTGCCGAAGGGCCGTGAAGGCTCGAAACGTTAACTGATTTCTTCTCCACCGATGCTGCCAGACCTGCTGAGTTTTTCCAGGTAATTCTGTTTTTGTTTTGCAGTGTATGTTGTTGGTTTTTGATAGATGTGAAAACAGTGATTAAGTAAAACAAAGAAAATCACTGAAACCTTGGGCATAGCCAAGTGTCTTTATTATTTGACTGGAATCAGAAAGTTTCATTCTGCTGGGCTTTCTGCCTTTGAGATGTGAGATAAGCTATAACATTTCAAATGTGGTGCATATTTCCTGAACAGAAATTAAGGACATTTTTGGAAATACACATGCTATGAATTAAATTAAATTTTGATAACAGTAGCTCCATTGTATCTCTAAAGGAAAAGAAGCATTTGAGAACAGTGAAAAAGAATGAGTGTGCCTCTAACTCCACATCCTTCCTTGGCTGAGACAGTACCCTGTCTCAGGTCTCTGCCAGTGCTGTGAGAAGCTGCGTTGTGGAGTGGTCCAGGTCAACTCACCTTGTTAGTGTCCCAGCCACACTGTAATAAGCAAAGCAACTTCTCCTCAGTGCTTCCCACTGAAGGCACAGCTGAAGTTATAACTTGCTATTTGGCAAACTGCAGTACAATAAATTGTAAGTTCATTCATTTTCCTTCCCATTTTCTATATCTACTCATACAGTTGGTTAATCTTTGCTTTACTTATGAATTGAAGAATGCTAGGAAATCAAGTACTTTTCCACGCTTAACATTTGATGCCAGAAATGGACACGTCCCGGTCAAGAAAAGCATGAAACAAATTTTGCTTTTGCAATAATCAATCTAGCATTTATTTTATATGAACTAATGAAAGGTAAGCCTAATCCACTGTATAAATCATATTCCACAGTTTAGTAAATTGACATAATCAGTTATTACTTGATGAACAACGTTGCTTGAAGATAAAACCATTTTTTTATGCCTTTACAAATGTCTTTCATTTTTAACTAATTCTAGCAAGAAATTTCTGCTTCCCCCCTTAGGTCATATAGTTTCTTCAATTGTTACCTGGTTTTCACTATTTTTTGGCATACATGTAGCCTCCAGTTTACAAGCCTAACTTTCCAATTTATATTGCCTGGATTTGAATTTCAAGCGTAGCTCCTATTTTTCCAAAATCCACGCGTTTCCTTTGTGGCCTGCATCCTGATTGTTAAGAATCCAAGGACAGAATTTTCCAGTTGGCGTGAGGGGGTGGGCCCCGCACACCGATGTGTAAAAAGACGTGCAGTGATGGGGGGGCGAGCGTCCCGATGCCACCGCGCGCCATCGTGATATTTAGGTGGGCGGGCGCGCGATGTTCTCGAATGCACGCCCGCCATTAATTAATCAGCTAGTTAAGGCCCTTGAGGCAGCAATTGACTGCAATTTTTCGGGGCCCGTGCGATCCTCAGGACGTCGCACGGGCGGAACGGGCAGGCGGGTAGGAGACATTTGTATAAACCTCATCCACGGGCGGGATAAGAGGGGTGGGTGGTGTCGCAAGTGTTCTCTGTCAATTTTTAATTTGCAAAGTTACTGATACTTGCCTGTGTGAGCAGGAATACTTCAAAAATCTTCACAGCTGCTTGGACAGGACTAAAAGCTTTCAGGTCAGGACTCTACACTAAAGATCATTTCTGAGGCCTGCAGGTTTCAGGAAGCCTTCCCCTCCTGGAATGCGAGTTATGCTCTCCACTGAAGGCACCTCCTCCGAGGGGGAAGGGAGGGCTAGAAGGGGGAGAAGGCCAGAAGTCCACTTTCAACCTCCAGGGGAGCCTTTGGGAGGACAGGTGCAGGCACCAGGGGTGCAGGGCCAAGAGGTAGTCCAAGACGGAAGAGGCCGCAGAAGATACCACTATCCTACTGCCAGGGTATACAGGTGGCGAGGCAGCTAACTCAATATATCTAAGGTGCAGTGCCGAAGGAAGCTCTGTCTCTCAAGGGAGACAGTCACCTCCATCTGTCAGATGAGAGGCCCTGAGATCTGCGCCAACTGTGTGGGTGGGCACCCCATGCCAGTGGTGCTGAAGGCTGCCTCCAACTTCTATGCCTCCGGCTCTTTCCAGGGGTTGTTGGGTGATCTTTGCGGAGCCTCCCTGTCAGCTGTCCACACTTGTGTCAAGCAGGTGATAGACGCACTGTTCAGGCGTGCATTGACTTTCATCCACTATCGCTGGGACGAGGCCAGCCAGACACAGTGAGCCAGAGGCTTTGCAGCGATTGCTGGCTTTCCCTGCATCCCAAGAGGGAGTGGCCAGTTCCATGGCTGGCATCTCCTCAGTTACCGCAGTCTTATTGGATGCCACGGTCACTGGCAGAGGGGCGGAGGAGCTGCTGCCTTCATCCAAAACTTCCTGAGAGGAGCCCGCAGAGAGGTCGCTTCGGGCCTCCCTGCTCACCGTAGATGGATGGGCACCGAGCTGGGAAACTAGGTGCTTAAACCATCTCCCACACGGCAATGACCAGCTGAGGTCAATGCCGCTGAGAGGGCTTGCAGGTCCGAGTGCATCCCCAGGAGGCCCTGTTTGGTCTCCTGGAGGAGCCTCTCCATGGAGGCAGCATTGTGCTTGGCCACGAGGCTCATTGCACCAGTAATGCTCCGCGTGGTCTCCTCCAGCACGGGCACCATGCTATGCATTCCCTCATGTATCTCCGCCAGATCCTCCCACACACCCTGCTGCACTTCCAGCATTCTCTGCCTCACGGACTACTCCAGAGGCACATCATCAGCCACCGATCGAGCATGTGCCTGGCCCCCAGCAGTCCTCTGACTGCCAGCACCACGGGCACTCTCTGTCTCCGCCCGCATCTCAAGCGAGTGTGAAGTGCCCTCACTGCTGTGCCCCAGGACACTCGCCAAAGATCTAATTCCCACCGAGGTGCTAGTATCTGCGCTGGTGCCTACCTGGCAGAGATGGTGTGAAGCTGGTGAGTCAAAATATTCAGGGCCCTGAGGTGTAAGGGGTGGCCTCTCTGGCTCCTCCTCCTGGCCCTGCTCCAGTGATGCTGAAAGGAAGAACAAGGACATTTGATTAGTTAAAGTGGAGACAATGTCAATTTGCATCCCTGTCTCCCAGATCATTATGCGCTCATCCTTCCATAATTGATGGTCAACCCATGTTGCAAACTTCAATCACTGAGCATTCAGCTGTGCCATGGCTGCTGGGACACACATGGTGACCTCAGTGCTCGGCAAACACACCTCCCCCTGGCACCCCAGCCTCACCACCACCGGTGGACCTGGGTGCATGGCGCCTCTCCAGATCCATGGGCTGCTGCTCGAATGGAGTCACGATAGCCAACTGGGCCTGGCATCTGCCAGTCCGCATCGGCTCGGTGGCATTGTGTGCAGTCTTCTCCTGAAAAGGAGAGAAGAGCATTGCCACAATGCCGCCGATTCCCATCGCATCCCTGCCAACCCACATCCCTGCCACCCCAACCAGAGTGGGGCATTGCCGGGCTCCAGTGCTTCGTTACCCTGCAGCTGCCTCACACTCACACAAGGAAGCCAGGGCTGACCCCCCACTTGCCCAAATGCTGCCTCCATCACATTTGGCAGCACACGGTCTAACCTTGCAAAGCAAGGAGGCACAAGCACATGGAATGCAAAGGCCAGCAGATGGGTTGGTGTCCCGTCAGCTGGAAGCTCCCCTCCCAGCATGTTAGCACCCTGACTTTGACATACTCCGCAGTTCCAGCACATTGCCTAGGTACAGATCCTTGAGTTCCCCCCGCCCCGATTCTATACTCTGGGTGTCAGTGTCACACATGCAGCGGGTGCAGAACCCATCTCAGCACAACCCTCTCAGGGTGAACTAGGCATGGCCCACCCAGCGGGGGATACATGTTGTGAATGATTCAATGCCGTTACTGTGCTCAGAGTTGCTGGGGGGGGCGTGGTTTTTGGGGAAAAGCTGATGACTGCATTAAGTGACCTCTGCCAACATGGTACTCACCCTTCTCAAGCACAGGAGGTCATTGAATGTCTTGCGGCAGTGGACACACATGCATTGCACCACATCATGGGAGCTCACACTCTCGGCCACCTCCTCCCAGACACGTTTGGTCGGGGGGGGGCTCCGCCTCCCATTCCTCAGACCTCCAGCCGCACTGCCACCCCCTCCAGGAGGGCAGCTAGGTACTCATCCGAAAACCGAGGGGCACACTGCCCTGCTGCTCTACCCTCCGGCCCGGCCTGCCCCGCAGCTCTACCCTCCGGCCCGGCCTGCTCCGCTGCTCTACCCTCCGGCCCGGCCTGCTCCGCTGCTCTACCCTCAGGCCTGGCCTGCCCCGCAGCTCTACCCTCCGGCCTGGCCTGCTCCGCTGCTCTACCCTCCGGCCCGGCCTGCTCCGCTGCTCTACCCTCAGGCCTGGCCTGCCCCGCAGCTCTACCCTCCGGCCTGGCCTGCCCCGCAGCTCTACCCTCCGGCCCGGCCTGCCCAGCAGCTCTACCCTCCGGCCCGGCCTGCTCCGCTGCTCTACCCTCCGGCCCGGCCTGCTCCGCTGCTCTACCCTCCGGCCTGGCCTGCCTGCTGCTCTACCCTCCGGCCTGGCCTGCCCCGCAGCTCTACCCTCCGGCCCGGCCTGCTCTGCTGCTCTACCCTCCGGCCTGGCCTGCCCTGCTGCTCTACCCTCCGGCCTGGCCTGCCCCGCAGCTCTACCCTCCGGCCTGGCCTGCCCTGCTGCTCTACCCTCAAGCCTGGCCTGCCCTGCTGCTCTACTCTGCAGACTGGCCTGCTCACCAGAAGCCCTCTGGTGAGCCCTTCTTCTTGCCATTGTGAGCAGCCTTTCCAACTTTGCCAACGCTTCATTTAAACAGGCTGCCGGGTCACCATTGGACCCGACGATCATTGCACTCCTATCACTGCCCACTCCCGCTATCCTCGGGAGTCGCGCATTATGTGGGCAGGCCTTATTTGGCCTGCCTGCATAAAATGGCGGCATGGACCCGATTGCGGGTGGCTATCGGATCTGCGCTTGCCCGCGCCCGCTCCCGCTCAGCCTGCCCGACATGGGGGAAATTCTCCCCCTGGTGTATTATATATACACTTGTATTTGCGGACTTGTGGCAGAATCAATGCTATTAGGAAAGATAATTTTCCCTTCTGATTGCCATCAAAATGTTAACTTTTGTTCATTTTTTACCTGTTTTTGAAAGGTCCAAAATAAATATCCAATTTTTTTTTTCTGAGATATTTATTCAAAAATACCCAAAACACTAACTACATTCTCATGCACTCACCTATTCCAGCCTATCATGTGAACATACCCAGGATGTGAGACTGCAATTTACATGTACTTCTTACAATTTACTATGTTTGCTTCTCAAAATGTGTTCTCAACTACTCTGGGAGATAAAATAAAAAATTCAAATGTGTTTTTGTCTCAAACCTAATGGCCCATATGTCCCCTGCAGAAGTCCTGATGTACGGACCTACTTGGGAATTGCCTGGGAAGTTTAAACTTCCAATGGGAAATTCCCTGGCTGTGAATGTTTCCATCTCTGAGCTCAATTCGGACCTTGGGACAAACCTGCGGTACCTGGATAGTTACCCATGAAATGTTAAACAGATTAAAACCTGTTTTTAAAATTCATTTATGGGATGTTGGCATCGCTGGCTGGGCCAGCATTTATTGTCCATCCTTAATTGCCCTTGAGAAGGTTGTGATGAGCTGCCTTCTTGAACTGCTGCAGTCCATGTGGTGTAGGTACACCCACAGTGCTGTTAGGGAGGGAGTTCCAGGATTTTGACCCAGCGACAGTGAAGGAACAGCGATATATTTCCAAGTCAGGATGGTGCGTGGCTTGGAGGGGAGCTTCCAGGTGGTGGTGTATTAGCTGCCCTTGTCCTTCTAGATAGGGGCAGTCATGGGTTTGTGGGGTGCTTCCCAAGCAGCCTTGGTGAATTCCTGCAGTGCATCTTGTAGATGGTACACACTGCTGCTACTGTGCGTCAGTGGTGGAGGGAGTGAATGTTTGTGGATGTGGTGCCAATCAAGTGGGCTGCTTTGTCCTGGATGGTGTCAAGCTTATTGAATGTTGCGGGAGCTGTACTCATCCAGGCAACTGGGGAGTATTCCATCACACTCCTGACTTGTGCCTTGTAGATGGTGGACAAGCTTTGGGGAGTCAGGAGGTGAGTTATTCACTGCAGGATTCCTAGCCTCTGACCTGCTCTTGTAGCCACAGTATTTATATGGCTAGTCTAGTTCAGTTTCTGGTCAATGGTAAGCCCCAGGATGTTGATTGTGGGGGGTTCAGCAATGGTAATGCCATTGAATGTCATGGGGCGATTGTTAGATTCTCTCTTGTTGGAGATGGTCATTGCCTGGCACTTGTGTGGCGCGAATGTTACTTGCCATCTGTCAACCCAAGCCTGGATATTGTCCAGGCATTGCTGCATTTGGACATGGACTGCTTCAGTATTTGAGGAGTCGAGAATGGTGCTGAACATTGTGCAATCATCAGTGAACATCCCCACTTCTGCCCTTATGATGGAAGGAAGGTCATTGATGAAGCAGCTGAAGATGGTTGGGACGAGGACACTACCCTGAGGAACTCCTGCAGTGATGTCCTGGAGCAGAGATGATTGACCTCCAACAACCACAACCATCTTCCTTTGTGCTGGGTATGACTCCAACCAGCGGAGAGTTTTCCCCCTGATCCCCATTGACTCCAGTTTTGCTAGGGCTCCTTGATGCCACACTCGGTCAAGTGCTGCCTTGATGTTAAAGGGCAGTCACTCTCACCTCACCTCTGGAGTTCAGCTCTTTCATCCATGTTTGAACCAAGGCTGTAATGTGGTCAGGAGCTGAGTGGCCCTGGTGGAGCCTAAACTGGGTGTCAGTGAGCAGGTTATTGCTAAGCAAGTGTTGCTTGATAGCACTGCTATGCTATTGGACCCCCACTGCGATGTCACACTGGCTGGCGTATTAACAGCCAGTCAGCGTGAATTGTGCGCTGCAGCACTCAGTGCTTCCGAGGTGGGGGCGGGAGGAGTGTGTGTGCATAAGTTCGCACAGAGCTGCCTCAGGGAGCTGAAGATTTTGAACAATAAAAATAAAGGATTTTAAAATAATGAAAACATGTCCCCTCATGTGACTCTGTCACACTAGCAGGGACATGTTAAATATGAGTGCTAGTGCAAAAAGTTTCTATTTTTTTTAATCATTGGATGAAACTTCATCCCGCCCATGGATGAGGTTTCGCAAAAATTGCCAAGGCTGCTTGGCCTTTTCGCCCACCCGCCAATTGAATGGTTGGACGGGCAGCGAAAAATTTCAAACAATTAGTTGATTAAGGGCCTCAGTTGCCAGTGAGCGTGCTGCCAACTCCTGCGCGCGCCCGCTGACCGAAATATCGCGTGAGTGCGCGATGACGTCAGGACGCTCGCCCGACGCCCTCTCGCGTCATTTTACACTCATTCGGGTCGGGCGTGCGCCTGCCCAACTAGTGCAATATTCTGCCCATGCACTCTTTAATTGGGCAACTTCATCCTTAAAATACAGATGTAGAAATTGGAAAGTTACATTGGTACAACTGGAAATCTTTTTTTGAATTCCGGATGTAAGGCACATTGCTGGAGTAGGGCAGGGCAACTTCATTTGCAGCTAAACCATCCTTTACCTTATTTAGGAATGCTTGATGCTGATTAATATTAGAAGGATGTAGGGGAGAAATGGGTTCTATAGCACGTGTTCTTTAGGCATTCCTAATGGGATCTGATATTCACATTCACACTTCCAACAGGAAGTGCTCTGGAGGCCACAGTGGTGAAGGATTTGCGCGCAAATACTTAACAGTCGCCAGCAGCATGCAGAGCAGGCAGATTAAGATGCCAATCAATGTGCAATACTAATTTGATGCCAGCGCCACTTTTGATGAACACCACATGCCAGCTGAAGCCCTGTCTTAACCTCACTCAGCCGAACACGATGTTAAAAAGCATGAAAGAACTGCCTACCCCCACAGCCAACACTATTTAAAAGGGTTGTCAATGACTTACAGCTTAGCTCCTGAATTAGTTCTTTCAGTTGTTCTATTCTACATATTTTCTACAATTCTACATATTTTTGGTGCATTTGCATGCTCGTCTAAATGTTCCATGGTCTACAGAGAGTGGTCTGGCTGGTGTCGAAATACTTCTTTGTTGACTTTAAAACTTGTGCTGAAACCAGTTGATTCCAGACACAGGTGGCCTGGTAAACCTTCCTCTTGGAATTGAGGGTGACCAGGAGAATGAAGACCGGTCATGCAGAGCAGGATAAGCTGCTGGGAGAGGGAAAAGGAGAAGGGCTTTCGGTATGGGATCTTAATGGAGCAACCCTTTCAGCTCAACAACAGTAAGGACCAATGTCGGAGATATCTTCACTTCAGAAAAGAGGCTGTGACTGAAATCCACCAACTGTTGCAGCCAGAACTGCAACCTCAGAGCACAGCGAGGACTGCACTGCCTTTGACAGACAAGGTGACCATGGCTCTTAACTTTTATGCATCTGGCTCCTTCCAGGGTGCTGCTGAAGATATAATCGACGCCTCACAGTTTGCGGCACTCAGTTGCATGAGGGAGGTCACTAATGCCCCTTATAGAAAGACAACTTCATCTCCTTCCCTCTTGACAGAAATAAGTGGATGGAGCGAACACAAAAATTTGCTAAGATTACAGCCTCCCCCTTGATGCAGGATGCCATTGACTACACATACTTTGCTTTGTCTGCATGTTGTGTGAGCTCTGTCATTTTCCTAAACTGAAAGGGATCCCATTCCCTCAATATGCAGCTGTTGTGCAATCACACAGTAGTCCTGGCAGTGGTCACAATTCCTTCATTCCACAGCAGTACTCTTTGCCAGCTGCATTTGAGCCCAGTCACTGGCCAATGGGTGACAATGTTACCCACTCATGACATGGCCCATGAATCTGCATTTAAACCCACACACAGATGAACAAGAGGCCTGTACTGAGAGCCATGCTGCACAAGGAACATAACAGAGCACACCATCGGCATCCTCAAGCAATTGTTCTGCTGCCTTGGCTATACCAGAGGAGACCTTTAGTACTCAGCTAAGCAGTATCAAGATTTGCTGCAGGCTGCACAACCTGATCATTATGAGGGAACAGCCTTTGCCACCATCTATCAGGCAAGAAGCTGAGGAACAAGTGGATGGGGAAGAGGAAGTGGAGGAGGAGGAAGTGCAACAGGAAGTGGAGGAACAGGAAAATACAATGTAGACAGCTCCTTTCTGACCAGCTCTACACGATCAAACATTTCATGAGCAATACCTGTAACCTCAACCACATCCTGCCATTTACCAAGAGTCCCACACTCCTTCCCTTTCTTCTATCGCTGACCAACACGTTGTCTTCTTTTCAACAGCACAAAATAAAAGCCAACAAAGCATGCATATTCCAATCCAAGTTTATAATTAAATCATGAGATAAGTACAAGAATAAACTTCTCACCCTTGTGTGTTCTCATTAAGTCTGCTCAGTTTACCTGTGCTTTCCTAGTGCATCAACAAGGTGCTTCCCCAGTGGCTGCAGCATTACATAGAAACATAGAAAATAGGAGCAAGAGTAGGCCATTCGGCCCTTCGAGCCTGCTCCGCCATTCATTATGATCATGGCTGAGCATCCAACTCAATAGCCTGCTCCCGCTTTCTCCCCATATCCTTTGATCCCTTTCACCCCAAGAACTATATTGAAAACATACAATATTTTGGCCTCAACTACTTTCTGTGGTAGCGAATTCCACAGGCTCACCACTCTCTATCCTGAATGCTCTACCCCATATCCTCAGGCTGTGACCCCTGGTTCTGGACTCCCCTGCCATCGGGAACATCCTTCCTGCATCTACCCTGTCTAGTCCTGTTAGAATTTTATAGGTTTCTATGAGATCCCCCCTCATTCTTCTGAACTCCAGAGAATATAATCCTAACCGACTCAATCTCTCCTCGTATGTCAGTCCCGCCATCCCAGGAATCAGTCTGGTAAACCTTTGTTGCACTCCCTCTATAGCAAGAAAATCCTTCCTCAGATAAGGAGACCAAAACTGCACACAATATTCCAGGTGTGGTCTCACCAAGGCCATTGGTGGTGGAAGGCTGCTGCCCTCCAAATGAGGAGACTACAGACAATCGAGGTAAGTAAAGCAACCTGGCCCTAGGAAACTCTGGCTTCAGCCTGCACCATCTCGGCATGGGTGGCAAGCATCTGGGCTCCCGGCTAACAGGCAACAGCAAGGACACTGTTGGATTGGTAGTGGTGGGGGCATGAATGCTATCACCCTGAGATAGGACAGCAGGTTCATACTCCACAGAATCACTGCCACTCTCCTTGGGAAGCACCTCAGAATTTCCAGTAATCTATTGGTCAACAGATTGATGAACTGTTGTGATCCCCTGGAAGCCCATGTGAACACTGGCATCCTCAGCCATGATGTCAGAGTCTGAGCTTGCATGCTGCAGTAGGACCTGCCATCTGCTGTAACACTCGCACCTCTGGTGGGAACTTCTTGTGCTATAATGGAACCTGAGCTACTGGCCATCAGATGCTGCAGCATGGTGGGCTTCACTGGTGTGCTGACGGAGGTGACCACCTGTCCCACGCAGAAAAGGATGAGCTACGAGCTCTGTGTGAAGCCCTGTGCCAATTTGGTGCTGGACCTTTCCATGCTCCTTAACATTGAACACAGGCTTTCTGGTAGACTTCCCAATGCACCATGCATTTGAGTGTGTACACCCATCAGCCTTTTTCTGTAACCTCCATCAACATCCTCATCTAAGTCCACCGCAGCAGAACTAGTGCGCAGAATTTGCCCTCTGGCAAGCTGGTACCTGCATAATGCTGTCATCTTGCCCTGGCTCTAATGCAATTGTAACTGGTATCAACTGGTATGTGCAGCTTCCTCCTCTACCCTCCGGAACCTTATGGAGATGATTGAAGAGCCACTGGCTGAGGAGCCGGCGAGTGCTCCATAACACCTCTTTCTGGTAAGGCCCGCCACATCATGTGCCACTCAGGCACTTGACAGGCCAGAGGTGGATCGAGGACCCTGGGGTAGGAAATCCTGACTGCTGAGTGCTGCCGGCCAGTACAGCCCAGCAGCTCTGTTGAATGACAGCACTACCGGGGAGGCGTTGGCTGCTGCCAGTCCAACACCCAACCGAGGCCTAGTGTCATTGCTGGATCCCAGATCACAGGTGAGTGATTGCAGGTCGGGTGGGGGAGCGGGTGTGTCGCTGGGTGTGGATCACAGGAGGAGGGGAAGAGGGGTCAGCAACAAGGACAGGGATCTCAGTGAGCCCCCACTTCCTGCTGCTGGGTCCCGTAGTCTGTGAACAAGGGACCCCCTCTCCCTTCCGAGAGCCTGCAAGCAACACCGTACAGGTGTCCTTGCTGTGCTCCCTGAATGGCGAGCTCCCTGCCTGCTGTGGGGTTTATACAAATGGTGCAAGATGAGGCCCGCATATTGACATTAATTGGAGACTTAAGAATTTCAATCGGCAGTGGGATGGGAACATTGTCCATGAGCCTTCTCGCCATGGACTTAATTGGGGTGGAGGTGGGAATGTGGTGGGGTCCCCACCCACCACCCTCCCAGCTGATTAAATGCTTCCCTGTCACCAATCTGCCACAGGTGGACCCACCGTATGCAGCCCAGCTCCACACCCACAGTGCGCAGACCAGCGAGGCACCCACAAGACCCACAGTGAGTAGACCAGCTAGACACCGGAGACTCCCACAGTGCGCAGACCAGCGAGGCACCCACGAGACCCACAGTGAGCAGACCAGCTAGACACCCGAGACTCCCACAGTGAGCAGACCAGCTAGACACCCGAGACTCCCACAGTGGGCAGACCAGCTAGACACCCGAGACTCCCACAGTGGGCAGACCAGCTAGACACCGGAGACTCCCACAGTGGGCAGACCAGCTAGACACCGGAGACTCCCACAGTGAGCAGACCAGCTAGACACTGGAGACTCCCACAGTGGGCAGACCAGCTAGACACCCGAGACTCCCACAGTGGGCAGACCAGCTAGACACCCGAGACTCCCACAGTGAGCAGACCAGCTAGACACCGGAGACTCCCACAGTGTCAGTATTTGAGCTGTAAATGTGAGATTAAGTGATGGTGTCCATTTATCTTCCTTAGCTTCTACCCCTTCCTCCACTGACTGACTAGCTCCCAGATCTTGGTTATCTGAAATGAAAAAGGAACAAGGATTGTTGTGAGGGAAAAGGGGAAAATAATAAGTGTGAGCTCACACCATCTGCAGCTTATGAGGCAGAAGAGGCTGACACAAGAGGGAGAAGTTGGGGGTGAGAAAAGAGGAATTAGGTGTGCAGATACCTTCATCATGATCCCTTCACCATCACCAATGGCTAAGGCCTGAATGATGCCATTTCCCATAATTGTCAGAGCTGTCTGCTTCAAGGAATTTAAAATGTGTAGGTGTGCTTCTCCTCCTCCAGTTCATTCCTGCTGCCTGTTTTTATGTACCACCTCCGCCTGGAAGAAAGAGGGAAGTGTCTCAGTATTTTGGTTGCTTTGACTGTCATTTTGAATAGCTGACTGTGTGCGTGAACTGAGTTTCAGTTGTGAGGCTTGCAACAATGCTAAGTGTGTGAGTGTAAGGAAAAGTATTTGACTTTTAGAGTTGAGTACTGCTTGATAAAGATTGTTAGTGGGTGAGTGATGGGGGGTGTAATGAATTGACCAGTAGATGAGGTTGGTGGGATGTGCCATTTCATTCACTTTAACAACTTGAGTGAGATTGTTAAACTTCTTCCTGCATGGCGTTCAAGTTTGAAGAGCAGCGCTACTTGTTCCTGTTGCTTCCTGAACGTCTGGCTGAAGGGTCTCCAACCCCACTGTATATACAGGGCATCTCTGCTCAATTCCACCACATCCAACAAGACCTCCTAGGCATTACCACAAAACCTTGGGCTACGTTTTACAGGCTCCGCATTACCTGCGCCTCAGGATAAAAAGTCGGCCAGGAGCCCACCCACAATAAAGCCAACTGCCCTGCAGCCATTTTACTCTTGGCAGGGTGTTAATTGGCTCAGGATGAAATTTCTGCACCCATCTGGGGAGGAAATCCCACCTTAAAAAGCTGAGAGTCTATCTGATTGTAGCTCCAACAGTGCCAGATTCGAGCAGTGGCCAGTGTTGGGACTACAGCCAGTCTCCAAAGAAGAGGAGGTTACGGAGTCTGGACTGAAGTTAAGTCCTGGGTATTGGCAGGGACAAGCTGGCAGCCTGCAGTGAGAGGTTGAGTGGGGGTGGGGGGAGAGTTAAAGGAGGTTGTATGACCTTGGAGGGAGGTGCTTCCAGTGGACACAGGGGAATCCAAAAGGAGGTCCCTTTCCTTCTTGCCCAATGCCAGTCCGCACAGTGAAAGCTGCCAGGCTATTCGCTTGGTGTGGGCCTTCATCTGCCACAGGTAAAATAGTGGTGGAGGCTGGATGAGGCACTTAAGTGGCCATTAATTGGCCTCAATAGGCCCAAGGGGGGTGCAGGGTGGGTGGGCAGGACCACACAATGTTTCCACTGCCCCCGTAAAATGGGAGACAGGTTGGGAGCAGGCAGGAAGGTGGCAGGCAGGCCAGTGCTGCATGTTATATGGTGCCCCTGCCTTCAAACACTGGAGGGGAGAGTAAAACTCTTCACTTTTTCACAAGATGCTTGTGAAAAGCATATGCTTCTGAAACAATGACCAGCCACAGTGCAACTTTTCTTTAAAGGGTGTGCTGGCTGCCTTTAGGTAGCAATAGGTGCTAGTTATATTGGCTCCCCGCTTGATGCAAGCAGACAATAAACAGCACGAGGAGTGCTGAATGCATGTAACGCTCATTAGAAAAAGCTGGTAGCATGAATGTGGTGTACTGCCTGCATCACCGTGAACATGTGTGGGTTAAACGTGCATAGCGACCCCTGCACTTGTTTTCGGGGGCTATCCAATTTATCCTCACTGGCTGCATTGACTGCCGGCCAGAAGCCTTGGGGACATTTTTGGAGAAAATGATAGCAACCAGTCTCCAAGAGATCGAGGGCATCATTTTGCAAGGCCTGCAGATTCTGCTTGATATCATCAGGTGTGCCCCCTTGTTAATAAGTGGGCACTCAGATCCCAAACATAGCACAAATGGCAAGCCTAGAATCCACCTACATGGTGTCATCCTCTCTCTTGCTAACAGTCCATGTGCCCTTTCCAGCCATCCTGTCCAATGTGTGCTCATATCAGTGTCAGAGTACAAGAGAGTAGAGGAGGCTAGGAGCCTTTTGTGAGCTACAAGGCAGAATGCGGGAGGGAGAATGACCTCTAGTGGGAGAGACTCTGGAAGATTTGCCATGACAGAGCCAGGAGGAAAAATCACCAGAGTGGGCCTTACTGTTTGGAAATTCTCTGAAAACTGAGGGAAGCTCCTCTTGACGGTCACTCAACATTACAACTCAGTGAAATGTGGAGATGTTAACCCATTGGAAGCTGTGACTGACTGGGGACTATTTCCTATAAAGACAGCAATCCTGTGGAAAGCATGTTGTAATGTATCTGGCGTGGGGTTATCAGTCATGTTGGAACATTACTGAGTTATTTTTTCTGTAGTTTAGAGTGTCAGTTGCCTTTCAAATAATGTTTAGTCCAATTGCTTTTAGTTTGCTTGTTGTGGTAAAAGCCTTAAAACTTGAACTGTTGTGTGATTCCTTTAAGTTGGTGTTACGGACAAGGGAGAGATGGTAGGATGGTTCCCCCCTTTCCCACCACCCAGCTGGCCACAGATAGATGTGGTTTAAAGGGAAAGAGTTTTAACCCCTTCAGTGCTGTGATTCTCAAGAACAGACAAAATACAGGCTTTCTCATAAGTTTTTTTAAAGAAAGAGGATAAATGTTTATCTCTCAACATCCAAATGTATTCACAACAACACCTACTCACTCACTCACACACATGCACAAACAACACACATACACACAAACAACACACACACACATACAACCAACACACACACAAGAAAATGTGATTACAAAAAGATGTAGCATGCATTTAGGCTTTAAAAGTCCAAAATTCATAGTTATACTTGAAAGCTGTGAAGTACTTGAAAGCACGCTGAAGAAGAGTCATATGGACTTGAAACATTTACTCTGTTTCTCTTTCCACAGATGCTGCCAGACCTGCTGAGTTTTCCTAGCATTTTCTGTTTTTATTTCATGGTTACGCTTGATTCTCTTGAAATGTTGCAGGCCTGGTGATTTCCTTCACTGAAGAAATGGAGGTTGGAAGTTTCCAATGATGGATTTATAATGCTTACTGCTTGCAGCAGCAGGTTTCTGGTATCAGTCCAGTTGAGGTGCAGTCGAACCCCTGTGGGATGAAGACCTGGTTTAGTTTTTCAAATCGTCAGGTAAAAGCTAGCTCCAGCTCTCTGCCTGCCGGACCTGCAGGGTCCTTCTTTTGCTGGTTCTCTCTGTCTACCCAGACTGTCTCACCTATGCTGCTCTCAAAATGTGTGTTCCTTATCACAACCTAGTTTCTACCAGGTGAACATAGTATCTGTTTTTCCATTGTCCACGCAACTAGTTTCTGATGACTTAAGCATTGATACACAATAGAGTTTGAGTTTCATCCATTTGTATCTCCTTGTGATGGAATGGGTTTTTCCTCAAACCCATTCTGTGGAATTCCGTTCCACAGCCAAGAAGACTGCAAGCGCATTGTGTACCAGGTTCCTTTGACAAAGGCAGTCATTTAGTCCATAGGAAAGGCTTGTTGCACTTTCATGTCTTCTCAATGAAATGTTCCAAAATGTCATTTTCATTTTGATGTTCTAACCAGACAAACAGGCTAACAAAAGCAAAAAACTGCGGATGCTGGAAATCTGAAACAAAAACAAAAATACCTGGAAAAACTCAGCAGGTCTGACAGCACCTGCGGAGAGGAATACAGTTGACTGTATTCCTCTCCACAGATGCTGTCAAGCAGGCTAACTTTCAGTCTTGTGTAGTTCCATGTATATTGGCAGAAACAAAAATAGGTCAGCTGACCTCTCAACTCCATTTTGTTTCAAAGCAACTTATTCATTATCATTTTGTTTTTAAAGATGAAGTACCCATTTTCCATAAATCTATGAATATGACTGTGTAGGTGGGACATTGGTTAATGGGAATTCAAGTATCTTTTTAAAAGTTATCGGGAGCACAAAGAGTGCAGTGTCTATATAAAAAGTTCAGAATAGGAGTGAACATTGGGTGATGCACAATGCAAGCCTGAGGAAGAGGTAATGGAAGGGACCAGGATGTTCCTCAATGGAGCCTAAGAAAATATTAGTCCTTGGATCAAGAACAATTCTAGGTGATGTCAAGAGCCCTACCATGTTAGCAGAACACCAAATTCAAATGAATTTTCTGCAATAGATAGAAGGGATGATGATAGAGTCCAAGACCCTCCTTTGCCACAACATGAGAAAGGCCCTCTTAACAAGCCAGAACAGCCTGAAGAAAGTAGCAACAGGAGAAACCTGCTTATATCCTGCAAGCAAGTCATCACCTCTAAAATGCTGACATTTTCTGGAGACATTCAGATCTTGGCTGATGGAATACAGAAAACAATATCTACCAGATTCCAAAATCTCCATGGGGAAGGTTTGCTGGAGATTCAGGAAACTTCTTCCTGGGGACTAAGGAATACTATCTAAGGTTTGTCTTCCCCCACTAGTAAACAATATCCTTAAACAACGTTTAGTGGATGAACAAGAGATGGTGCTTCCATAGATTGCATCATCAGAGAGTTCTCTATTCAGCCCCCTCAGATGTCTAAACAGTTGGAAGAAAGTCAGCAGGGTTAAACTGTGAAGATTCCAGGTTTAGCAAAACAGTCTGATGCAGGCCAACCCTGTGACTCAGTGGCCCTGAGACATCCCAAAGGTACAAGGTCATAAAGATCAACTGTCAATGACTGAGACGTCAGAAGTGTAAGAATAGCAATGAGGATAAAGTGAAAAGTCATGAAAGGAGTGCATAAAGTGAGTTTGCTTGAGTTCTTAGTTATAAAGTCCTAGAACCTTAAATGATAATTGTGATGATATTAAGTTAGATTGGCAGATTCTAGGGGGAAATGACATTATTTGGGACTTATGGTGTAGTTCTGGACTAACTCCATCATTTTCATGCTGCATCTCAGCTGGTGTTGCTGCACCTAGTCTACACCCTCCTTCATTTCTTGCTGAATTTAAGTGGGACGTTAATGGGGTATCAAGCCAGCACATGTTTTTGAAGCCCCAAATTCCAGTTTAGCCACAGATAGGTCTGCCATGTTTGTAATCTAAACCGTTGACATTTGCTGGCCTTTCCTTGGATTTTTCTTGGAAGCACCTTGCACTCTGTCACTGTAACTTCAGTAGAAAACTTGATTACAATCGTAAACAGTGCTTTGCTGAACCTCCGCTGGAATTCCACTGGGGGAGCAGGAGAAGCCCCAAAGATATTATCAGCGATTGTCTTGAAAACTGCAGCAAAGATATTCTGGGCTTCAGTCTAATCTTGAATGATTCAGAACAGACAGTAGTGGATATAATTCATTTCAGGATGGGGGTGGGATGGGGGTGGTGGATAAGAGATTTGGCCTTTTGATGGAAGTGGTTTGTTTTGCATTCTGAAGAAAACACAGTAATTGTTCAACTTCTTCTGGAGGTGTGATTTAGTCTTTAATGTTCCTTGTGCATAATTCTAAGGTGGTACAACATTTTAAAAAAGGGGAGGGGGAATTAATGATTGGCAGCGTGACATCAAAGCGTTGCCTCATTCCACATTTTAATGAAAAAGGTTTATTTTTCATGAGTCCTTCAAGTTTCGGTGTCATCCTCAGTTCCAGACTCTACATTTTTCATTAACAACCTGCAGGTTATTTTCATACACTGTTGACTTGGCTCTGACAGCAAATTATTCCTGTTCTGTTCACATATTCCAGTCGTGAAACACCAGTGTTGGAGTGTTACTGCTTGAGTAATATGTTCCTTTCTGACATTATTAACAGACCTACTACTGATATACTGCTGCAAAAATGCATTGAAGTGTCGGCGGGATTTTTTTCTTTGTTTGTTTCATATCATTATTAGCAATTCCTCCTGATTTCTGTTCAAGCTAACAGTGTTAAAAGCCAATCTGATTTAGGCAGGATTATTTTTAACTTCCCATTTTTAAAATCTCATTTCATTCACTGTAACCTCTCAGCTTTGTTAAATAAATCCATACATTTTGAAATTTCCTTGAGGTACTTGTCGTACCCTACATAACATGACAATTGCAATTATCCTTCCCTACATAACTTGCCATATAAACGAGGCAATGCTATCAGATTCCATTGGCATTTTTTATTCAAAATAAGCATTTTGCTAAGGCCAATTCTTTCAGTTGAATCACCATCTGGGAGAAAGGAAATGTTTTTTCAGGTAGGCTATGACTGGATTTGTGCTGTTTTAGTGGATGTTGCATTGTATGTTTTATAGGTCCTGGACATTACTTTAGGCATTTGTGTGATGACTGTGTTGCCCCATGTTGGTAAGATTGCAAAATATGTGAAAAGAATCTATCTACTATTGCATATGTTGATGGCAGACATGCTGTCTGACCCATGATTCTGTGAATCGAGTGGGGACTGGAGTGATATATGGTAAGTATCTTCAGCGCCAGGTTCACGCAAACTAAAATCTCCTACCGAACAGCTCCTTATTTTGGTCTTGAAGTAAATTTCTACTGTTTTTTAGTTATTTTGATAGAAGTGCATCTCTTTGATATATGTGAACCCCCAAACCATTGAAAAAATAGATGAGATGATGTTCTCTATACAACAGCATGGCTCCATGGTGGTGGGAGTTTTATGTGGATGATACCAGATATTTCATGAGGAGAATGAAAGCCACATGATTCTTTAGTATTTGAACGTGACACACCCAAGTATTAAGGTTGGACACATAGAGAAGCCAGATGGAAATTTAGTCATTTTGGATAATTTTGAGACACAGCAAAATCAATTCATTCAAATAGGTGTTTGTGTATAGTTAAGAAGACAAATACTCTCGTAGCCATGGTGTTGATACGACTAGTCCAGTTAAGCTTCTGGTTCATGGAGGCCTCCTTCCCCATTGTCATGCTATTGAAGGTCAGCAGGAGATTTCTAGCCTTCTCTTGTTAAAAATAATCATTACTTGGTACTTCTGTGCTGTTAATGCTATCTACCCACCAGTTAGCCTAAGCCTGGATGTTTCTTGGGTCATGTCATAAGCTGAGATCACATGGTTAATTTTTAAAGGGGTTGCTGAACAATTGAGCTGAACATATATCTAAAAAGCATCTTTGAAGTGACAAAACATACCAAGGCGCTTCACAGGAGCATTATAAAAAAAATGACACTGAGCCACATAAAGATCTATTAGGTCAGATGACCAAAAGCTTGGTCAAAGGGGTAGGAGAGGTAAAGGGAGGGAATTCCAGAGCATAAGGCCCAGGTAATTGAAGGCACGGCCACAAATGGTGTAATGATTAAAATTAGGGATGCTCAAGAGGCCAGAATTAGATCGACATATGTCGGAGGATTGTGGAGATGGAGAAGATAACAGAGATAGGGTGGGGTGAGGCCTTGAAGGGGTTTGAAAACATGGTTGAGAATTTTAAAATCAAGACATTGGTTGACTGGGAGCCAATGTAGTCAGCGTGCACAGAGGTGATCGGTGAACGGGATTTGGTGCAAATTAAGACCCAGACAGCAGAATTTTGGATGACCTCAAGGTGACACTGTGAAATTGTTTGTGAACAGTTGCATTGCTGATCTAATGATGGAGTGAAGGTCATGATGAAGCAACTAAAGATGTTTGGACCGTAGGCAATGTTCCCTGTAAAATTTTGTTGTGTGTAGCCAGTTTACATTAAATCTTTTTTTGCAGCTACCTGCGCACAAACAGTATTTAACTGGGAACAAGACCTGCATGGTATCTTCCAGATTGCTGCACAACTGCCCATGTGCGCAGCTGAGTGGAAGCTTTGGCCATGGACCTTTCTCTGTGAAACGTGCGCCATGATGTCCTGGGGTTCTGATGACTGGCCTCTGACAGCTATAGCCATCTTCCTTGTGCCAGGTACGACTCGAACTATATGAAGGGAGTCTCCCTTTGCCCCTAGTAACCTTAGATTTGTTCAGGTTTCTAGGTGCCATACTTGCTCAAATGTTACCTTGATGAACCAAATGTGGGTATGGTAGCTTAGGGGTTATGGTGGGTGAACTAGTAACTTAGAGGTTAATAGTGCTGAATTATGGAATTGAATTCAATAAATCTTAAGTTTTAGTAACAGGAAAGATAAAGCAAATGCTTTCGGATTATTATAAAAACCCACCAGGTTTACTAATGCCCTTTAAGGTAGGGAGCTTACCATTGTTATCTGGCCTGACCTACATATGCGTCCAGCCCTCTACTATTTGGTTAACTCTTAATTTCCTCTTAAGTGATCTCTCAGGTGTAAATACCTGGTTACACAACATCATTCAGCAAGTCCTAGTATGACAAAACCAGAATATGATAGGAACAAAATAATTATTCCTTTTAGTTCTGTAAAAATCAGTCTTCTCAAGAGATTCTCATGCCACATAGCACTTATGGTTTATTTTGATGAGTTATTAACATTTTTATCAATTACTCCTGTAATTATTATAGCTTTCTTCATCTGACAGTCTCAATTTGCGTTTTCTTGAAAGGTTTAGTATATCAAATTCCATCTGGGGCCTGTGATATATTATAGATAGAAGAAATCATCTAACCATACTTAATAGAATATCACAGGCAAATCAAAATCAAAGGTAAATATAAGTTATTAACAGCAGAATGTACTGAAATAACCATTCAAAGATAAACCATGCAAAAAAAGCTATAAAAAGTTCAAGGTGAGTAAAGGAAAATACTTGAAACTTGGCATCTTATTAGAATTTACTTTCAAAAAAAGGAATACATCCATACATTTTATGCAGCCACTGTAAAGCTGTATCACATGGTACATATGGAAGAATAAATTATCATATTTCGCATTGTCAATTTGGTTCTGCACATGCTTGAAATGTATATTATGGGAGCTGGGATACTTTGATGAGTCCCTGGATTTTGACAGAATCAGGGAGGTCAAGGGTCCTGCCCACCCAACCACCCCCTTCCCATCCCCCACCCCCGCCACCCTGCAGGGTAGAGTCATTGTCCTATAAGTAGCATGGAGGAGATTATTAGTTTGTTGTTCTATTCTGGAAAGTTAGCATCTTGATTCCAATTCTTATCTAAACATACACGAATACTAGACAATTCATTCTGTACTCTACAAAATTGTAACAGAATTGTAAGTGGGAAGAAGAGGGAGACAGAAAGTTAGAGAACAGTGTGCTTTAATAGATGCTAAGTCTTAGGCTTTACTCTGCCTTAATCCTCTTTGCATAATGCTAGAACAGGGTAAATGACTTGTTTATCTCACAGTTTTGTGTCATTTGTCTAATCGTCTTTTGCATACTTGTACTATATCTCAACTATCTGTTTATAGCCTGACTTTATACACTGACAACCTTTGCCCCTCACATTAAAAAGGAATGGGTCTTTTAATGACAAAGTGGGTGCTTTAATTTGGGCATATCTATTTGAAGAAGGTTATGTTATCTTATAAACTGGATAAAGCAAGCATCGTTGTGTATATAAAGGCATCGAGCTGTACATAATCCTTTATTTTTACAGGCAAGTACCTGCATGTTAACAGGTTTCTGACAACAATTTTTTTGTGTGTATATGTGCTCCAATTAGGATAAGGCATACTAGTGGTGGGATGTCAACTTTGTCAACTTTGTATGCAGTGACTTGCTAACCTCAAACTATATCAGTGGAATAACTCATAAAATACCAGCAAATTACCCACAGGCATAGAAATAATCTATAGAACAGACAGGAAACTGTTCTACCTGAGTCACCTTCAATCGAAAACCAAAACCACTCCAACCTCAGACATAAGAGCTTCAATATGCAGATGACGCTTGTGTATTCGTTCACTTAGAAACTGAGCCTCACATCATTGTCGACTCCTTCAGCATATGAGAAAATGGGCCTTTCACTTAACACCCGGAAAACTCAGATCCGCTTCCAACCATCTCCCACAGAAAAACACCTCCCTACGATGATTAAGATCAACAAAAAGATCTTGGAAAATGAGGGCCACTTTCCATTTCTTGGGAGCCTCCTATTGACCAAGGCAGACAAAGACAACAGAGTTCATCAATGCCCCCAATGTGCCAGCTCAGCCTTTGGCTAACTGAGGAAAAGACTATTTGAGGACCAGGACCTCAAACCAGAGACTAAGGCCATGGTTTACTGGGCAGCAGTGATCCTGTGTTCCTATATGCTTCAGAGACTTGGACAACCTACAGCAGGCACCTCTAAGCACTGGAGAAATACCACCAGCAGTGCCTTTGCAAGCTACTCCAATTTCATTGGCAAGAAAGGTAGTCCAACAGCAGCATACTCACACAAGCCAACTTGCCCAGCATTGAGACGCTAGTCACTCAAAACCAGCTTTGCTAGACAGGACATCTTGTTTATATGTCTGGCAGCAGACCACTGAAGCAATTGCTCTGCTCCCGGGAGGATAGTGGAAACGCTTCGGGGATGTCCTCAAAACATCCCCAAAGAGGTCAAAACATGCCCTTCAACTCGCATGAGGCCCTGGCTTGTGGCCGATCAAAATGGAGGAGGCTCATTCAGGAAGGCACTGAACACATTGAGAGACTTCATCAGGAATCTGCAGAGGTGAAGTCGAGACATCGGAGCTAGCGCAAAAACCTCCAAACAACCTCAACCTTTCAGGCACCACCTGCTCGCATATGGCAGAGTCTGCAGATTCCACATTGCGCTTATCAGCCATTTCAGAACCCAGCGAACTAATCATCCATGACCCTGAGGGACTGCCTAAGAAGAGGAAGGAAAAATTCCAGGATAAACCTGGGTACTGAAATTAAATACAGCAGTCACTGAACTGTACAATTCTTTATCAGTGAAATTCTTATTGACAATCCCATTAGAATATAAAATTTTCCTTGGGATTATATTAGGTCATGTAAGACGGTGGAATCGTCCCAGATTGGCACTAAGTGTGGCAGCGGGCGGGTAAAATGATGTTTTACCCGCTGGCCGCAATGGCAGTTTCTCACGCCGTATCATCCCAAACCCGCCACATTAATTATGCATTCCTGGGAAACACGCCGTTTCCATGGCAGGCAGGCTCTCATTCGACCGTGATGCCATCACCTCACTGCTTCATCATGCCGCGCGCCATTTTTAAGAGCAGCCGCACGCACATCTCTCAGTGTTTCCAGTCTAGGAATGCTGCATGGAAGACAGGATGACCCCAAAAGGCAAAAAGACTGTAGCCTCCCACCGCTTCAGTGATGCGCCCTTGAGCGCGTTTGGAATGCTGTGGAGGCCTGCCATGATGTCCTCTACCCCTGCTCTGGCCGCAGGATGGGCAGCTGCATCACCAGGTACAGCATGAGAGGCAGTGGCACCTGTGGTCAGCACCAACGCCCTGCAAAAGAGGACAGCCACCCAGTGCCACAAGTGGATGAATGATCTCCTCCGTTCTGCCAGGGTAAGTCGCTCTTCTCATCACTCTCAACTTACACACTCACAAACCCATCACACATCCACAGGGCCCTCACTCACTGCCAGTTCATGGGACATCACCATTCACTCTCTGATACGCACCGTTATTGACCTCATCCTGTCCATGGGACCACTCAACATCCACACAGGCCAGGCATACTTATCATCTGGCCTGGCAGGCATCCTGCTTACACTCCCTCCATCTCTATTTATGCAGGAAAAGCTGGCACACAACAAGAGGGAGAGATCACAGATCGCTGGAGGAATGCCTAAAATCAATGTCCTCATGGACTTTGAAAACAGAGCCATCCAGCTGGCCGGCGAGGATCTGGACCAGTCCTGTGCTGACAGTGAGGTCGGCGGTGCTCAACCAAGTGAGGATCCAGCAGTGCAACATCCATCAGACAATCATGCTGTGAGTGATGTGTCCTCTTTCACAGGCCACTGCCATGGACTAATTATCTCCCCTTGCTTTTGCAGGCACATCTGGGAAACTGCCGAGAGAGTCCATGACCCAGGACCGCCAATCAAACCATGAGGGAAACTCAGAAGGGGAATCTGCTGAAACCCTCCCTGAAGACCCATCACAGTGCTCATCCACACCCTCCACCAGTGCAGAGACACACAACTCGATGGGACCTAGTTTTAGAGTAGCCTCGGGATCACAACTTGGTGAGACATTGCACTGTTTGATCCACAGCAGGTGGCAGCAGGGACCTCCCACATCCCCGGCACTCAGAGGGCTGCTGGAGCCCAGAAATTTGTTGAGTCCGAGTCAGATGATGAGCCTCTGGACTCGGTCATGTCACAGTTGCTGGAGCTGCAAAGGCAAACTCGGGAACATCAGGAAGGGATGGCCACTGCACTCCTCAGATTGCAAGGCACGACGGAGGAGTCTGTCTGTCTTCAGGTTGAGGTGATAGCACCGGCATTGCAATGCACCGAGATCAATGCTGGTAGGATGGCGGCCACAATGAAGACTCGGTCCGGGACTTCCGGCACAAGCTTGACTCCATCAGCGACGCCGTAGTTGGCCTTCACCAATGTGTATGCGAGAGGGGTGCTGGGCAGCTTGATTTCACTCCAGCTATCCCTTCTCCTCAAGGAGTCAGCCGGTGCCCTTGGGCACCCATAGGAAAGAGGATCAGCAGGTGCACACCCCAGGGCCAGCCACCCATGTGACCCTAGGAGTGTCCGACCCATCCGAATCCCCTCTTCCCGTAACCTCAACAGCTCCAGCTCCACAGGCCGAGGAGGGTGCCACTACCACACAACAGGACCCCAAAAGCAGGCCGAGGCCCTCCAGGTCTCGGCCCTCCAGAGGACGCCAGCCAAGGTCATCAAAGACAGGGTGTAGCAGTCAGCAGGCTGCCTCCACCTGTGCTCTGGATGTCTGAGGAGCACCAAGACATAGCAGCAGGGTTAGGAAAGTGAAGAAGAGTGTAGTTGCACAGCCTGGGCTTGGGTGTTAATCATTTGTACATAATGTTCATTATTGTCAATAAACTCCCAAGAATGTCTCCCTGCCTATGACTCCTTGTTCTGATGAGCAGTGCTCATGTCACTCAGGTGTGAAACCTTTCTGCACAAGATAAAGGCAGGTGTCTCAGTCCAGGGCCTCTTCCCTGTTCTTTGTGCAGCCTTCAGACCAAAGTGATGGTCCGGCCTCACAATCCCTGGATACATTACTGATGCCTGCACCTCGACGGTGCTTGTCATTGCTGCCAGAATGTCGTGGGCAGGTGTCATAGAGTTACATCATTCTCTCTGTGTGCTCTCAGCACCTTAAAGGTGGGGCTGGCCCCCATCTCTTCAGCATCTGTGACCAGTGACGCTGTGCTCCTGAAGGGGTCAGGTGCTGAAGGCGAACAAAGGATTAAATGCTTTTAAAGTTTCATGGCTGTGTCTCTATGATATGACCCTGATCACAAAGCACAAGCGAGCTGCCCTTGGCCAGACAGGTATCAAACATTCTCAGAGGATATTCCTCCTGGAATCGAGCAACTATTAGGGCCTCCACCGCGTCTCCATGAGAGGAGCATTTTCACAGAGGGTATGTGCACTGCCATAAGCCAGACTGGAGTCAAATGTTCATAGATGCAATGTGAGGATCTATGGTGCCTCCTCACTGCATGTTGTCATCATCCTCCACAAATATAGCAGCTATGAGGGCCTCCCGAGCGTGCCTGCCTTGCCTGTCAGTGCAAGGGTCTCGTTGCTGTCATTGTCACCTTCAAGGACCTCCTCAGCCTCATCACTGTTGACACCCTCTTCCTCAGAGGACACGTGCAGCTCCTGCATCTCCATCTCAGCCAGGTCCTCTCCCCGTTGCAGCGCCAGGTTGTAAAGGGCGCAGCAGGCGACGACGATGTGTGACACCCTCTGTGGACTATATTGCAGGGCTCCACCAGACCAGTCCAGGCACCGGGGTCTCATTTTCAGCATCCGGATGGTTTGCTCCACCAAGTTGTGAGTTGCAGCATGAGCTTCATCCTATCGTCGCACACCCGACACCAGCGGGCATGGTCGATTCCACCCCATGTAAAAACCCCATAGGATGGACATATTTCTCCTCTAGGATTTGTTTTAAAATCCTAAGAATTTGGCCTAGCTATTGAAAATGGAACCCTTTGCAACTGTATAACTTCTTACTCTTGACTATTACATTGTAGTATTGAAGTCACCTATGGACCAAAAGGATATTTATTCAACACCCTTGGCATAAATTGAAAAATTGGCACCTTATATTCTATTGTAACATTAGTACTAAGAAATGCCTGTGGCTTTCAAAAGATTAATCAAAAGCTTTGTGAATCATTAATAAATCCTTGAAGTACAAGATTTAGATTTGCATTGAAAAATATTTATTTTTCAATAAAATATAATCTGTTATTTAGCCATTTTAGCTTGAGCTTTGTTACAAGTAGATTTGTTGACTTTATGGTAAATTGTTTCTAAAATATTCATGAATAAGAACACGACAAAAAAATCGGCCAGCACCTTCTCTCATTGGATATATTTACATGAACATTTTTCCAAAGTATTTAAACCATGAAATTCCACGTGACAGGCCAAGCAGGATTACTCTTATAACTAGGAGATATTCTCCAAAAATTATTCAGCAATATGTAAAATCTCTTGGTAGGATTAATGATCGGATTCTATATACATGGGCCAGGATTTTACGGCCCCGCCACAGCTTGTCTCCCCCCGGCGGATCTGGCAAACCATTTAAAACTCCATTCAGTTCGGCGGGACTGTGCTATCCCGCCGCGTGGGAGGGGCTGTAAAATCCTGGCCACGAGGCATGCAATGATATTCAGATGCTTTTACCTTATTAGAGCATTGGTAGTCAAGTAGCTGACTACAAATAGTTTTCCTTTGTTACATGTTTTTTTCTTAGCCCAAGTTGGGTACACCAAATTATTTTGTTCTTATTTGTGAATACTACTTGAGCTCATCCAAGACTACTACTTGCATCCTAACTCACACCAAGTCCTGTTCTCCCTTCACCACTGTACATACTGACTTACATTACCTTCTGGTCCAGCAATGCCTTAAATTTTAAATGATTATCCTTGTGTTTAAATCCTTCCCTGTCCTCATTGTTCCCAATCTCTTTAACTTCCTTCACCTCCAAAACCTGGGCTTCTCCAATTCTGGCCTCTACTGCGCAGCCCCCCCCCCCCTCCCGCAATTTCTTTAGTCTCATTACTGGAGGGCTGTGCTTTCACCAGCTGGAACTCTGGCACACCCTCCCTAAAACTCTGCAACTTTCTTTCCTTTCCAAGATACTTTTTAAAATCTACCTCTTTGACTAAGCTTTTGGCCACCTATCCGCTTTATGTGACTTGGTGGACTATTTTGCCTGATAACATTTCTGTCCTGTACTTTGGACATTTTACGACATCTAAGAGGTTATATAAAACAAGTTGTTGTTGTTACAACATTGTATAAAGCAGAAAGATCTAAGAAAGAAGTGAAAATAAATCTGCATAAGCACAGAATAATCTGGAAACACCGTATGTGGTTTATGGGGTTGATTTTACTGTTTGCCTGACCTGGCTTGTATTTAGGTGTAATGGTTTATGAAGTTCTAGAATTCTGTAAGAGTGACAAGTACAGAAACAAGGAACATAAAATTGAAAGCAATGATCCACTTGACTGGCTTAAAAAGCTTAAATTTGTGAATTACACAAATATGCAGCATTGAAGCAGGCTGTTTGGCTCAATTTGTCTGTGCTGGTATTTATATGCTGTAAGTCACATTAATTAACTACAACATTTTAGACAGAAATTGAAGCGCTATGAATAAATTTATTCATATCGCATCAATATCATTGATGTTGTGTGAACACAGGTGACATGGTAAAAAAAATATTGATTTTCAACCTAGAATCGTTAAAAGAACAGTGATGTGTAAAGCTGATGTAGGGGACATACTGGGTGGAATCTTACCACCTCTGAAAGTGGGTCCTGACCCCAATGATGTCAGTTGGTTGCATAGTATTTTTTATTTTATTCATTCATGGGATGTGGACGTCGCTGATTCAGCCAGCATTTTTTTACCCATCCATCCCCAATTACCCTTGTTCAGAGGGCATTTAAGAGTCAACCACATTGCTGTGTGTCTGGAGTCAGATGTAGGCCAGACCAGTTAAGTACAGCAGATTTCCTTCCCTAAAGGACATTAGTGAACCAGATGGGTTTTTATTTCAATCGGCAATGATCTCACGGTCATCGTCAGATTTGTGATCTTATGGGAGGTGATGAATTAAGAGGCTGCCTCCGAGTTCAGCATCCGTTGGGTTTCCAAGTGCAAGGCCCAACTGGAGGGTCTGAAGCCGTGGATGTCTTGCAGGCCCCTGGAAAAGATGGCTGCTGTTGAGGCCTGTGAGGATGTTTCAAGATGGAGGCACTCACAGAAGCCTTATGGAAATTTAAAAATGAAGAATGGCGACAGCTATCAGGCAAAGAGTTTGGAGGGGATCCCCACCATGGGATTGCATGTGTTCACTCCTGTAGTCCACTGATTCTGCAGCTCCAGAATGGGGGATTTTAGAGGAGGTGTCATTGGCCTCACAGCCTGCTGCTGAGAGGCCACCTCCAGGTACCTGCCAGGCTTCAGCCTCAGCGGACAGGCCCAGGTGGGTAGCCACTGCCATGTTGACCCCATCTATGGCAAGATAGATTGGAGGCAGGAACACGTGGTGGAGCCAACCCGATGTGCTATCTTCAGGCTTTACTCCCGGTCCTGCCTTCAACCCCACCTCCGTGGGTCCGGGAAGATTCCAACCACTGTTCCTTGCCTTAGGATCCATGCATTTTGTTAGGATCGGGATAATCGTTAACCTCCATGCCAGTCTAAACTTTGTTTTATTACATGGGCAAAGTTAGTTCAGTTTGTTATATGGCTAATGTGGAATATTCAAATACACAGTAAATTAACATTTGTGCTCTTTTACAATTCATTGTTATGTTGTTCAGTGGAAGTTTTATACAAGATGCTCAGATTAAGAAACTGATTACATGTACTTTTAATATATTTAATCCATTGGGTGTAGTAATCTGCAACAGAACTAAACTAAAATTAGAAAGTGCTATTTTATATATAAATAGAATGGTTTTAAAAATTTAAAGATCTGACATTTATATTGTATGGAGTCTAGTACTTAGCGAATAATGAGGAACTTAACTGACCCATTTAGATGACCAGGGTTGACAGATTAGCATTTGCAAAGGTTAAGAATGAGGCTATTATAAGTGTGCATCATATGTATGAGCTGCAGAACTATTTTTTTGAAGAATTTTCCTTATCAGGGCAGGCTTCATTTGGAATAAATTGGATGGGACATAGGTAAGAGATTGGATTTAAAACCCACACCTCAAATAATGTTTTTTTTATAATTTCATTCATTTGTTAATTTCACACAATTCCTTTAATACTTTAATGCATTGATTTAATTGTATTAGTTGAATATAGTGGACCCTCCTTTTAATAAGGCTCTTTGGGATCCATTATAAAAGTATGCTTCAAAATAATAAAAATCTGGGAGGAGTGAATTACGTGCTCATTAAAGTAGCCTGGGAAATGTAGTTCTTTCCCATTTTAGCACTAAACCATTCCCATGTCAGGGAGAGTACATGCCAGGTCAATGTTTACATGGCCGCCCAGGACCTAAAGGCCATACTGCATGAATGTGATGTTTACAATTGTCACACCAGTTAACCTCTCTGAGCGAGATTCCCAGTGTAGGGAGATGGTCTTCTTTCTCCAGTATGTAACGCAACATTGTAAATAGATGTATAAAGAATGCCTTTTTGCTTTTGTTACATTCAGTGCACAATGAAAATATTCCCCCATAGGCCTAAATAATTGTTGAAAAATAGGGATCTTCACGCTGTCAACATATGCCCACAAGGAACTTGGATATCCAAATTGATTTAACTTATTCATTACTGCGTCCCTCTTCTATATCTCAACCACTTGCTGCCCCTTGGCGACACCATTCGGAAAACACAACGGCAGTTTTCCCCATGCATGCTCACGATGCCGAACTCTACCTCACCAACACCTGCCTCGACCTCTCCACTATCTCTGATTTGGCACACTGCTTGCCTGACATCCACTACTGTTGAGCAGAAATTTCCTCATTTAAATATTGGGAAAACAAAAGCCATTGTCTTTGATCCCCACCACAAAATCCGTAGTCCCTCACTGGCAACTGTCTGAGGATAAACCAGACCATACACAGCCTTTGTGTATTTTTTGACCCTAAGATGAGCATCCGTTCACATAGTTCCTCATCACCAAGACTGCCTACTTTCACTTCCATAACTGTGCCCAGCTCTGCCCTCGCCTCAGCTTGTGCGCTGCTGCAACCCTTGTCCATGCCTTTGATACCTCTGGACTTTACTATTCCAATGCTCTTCCGGTCAGCCTTCTTTCTTCAATACTCTACAAACCTGAGCACATCTAAAGCTCTGCTGCCTGAACCCTAATTTACACCAAGTTTCATTCACCTATCATTCCTGCACTTATTGACCTACATTAGTCCCAGGTCCGGCAATGTGATTTTAAGATTCTCATCCTTCTTTTTAAATACTTCCATGGCTTCACCCTTGCCTATCTTTGTAACTTCTTCCAGTCCTGCAACCCATTGAGATCTTCAGCCTTTTCTCATTCCCAATTTAGATTGTGACACCATTGGCAGCCATGCCTTCAGCAAACCCAGGCCAAAGCTCCAAAATTCGTTTTCTGAACCACTTTGCCTCTCCATTTTCCTCTTTTCTTTTAAGACACTCCTTAAAACCTATCTCCTTGACACATGTCTTAATATCTCCTTATGTGGTTTGGTATCGAACCTTGTTTGTTAATGTTCCTGTAAAGTGCCTTGAGATGTTTCACTATGATTGATCTACAAGGTGTTGATAGGATCCAAGCCAGCTGGTGAAGGTGAAATGAAGGCACAGAGCTTTTCTTTATTGAGAGTGTTTATTGATTTGTTCAGTCTCACAGTTCTCCTCCTACTAAACCCAGTGTCCCAGTTATCCCCTATTTATACTCTTTTTTTGAGAAACAAAATCAACAAATTAAACTAAAAACCGATAAATCAGGAGAGGGGGGAGGGGGGGAGGTGACAGCCCCTGGTGGGGCACTGTAACTAAAGCAAAAGTGTGAAAGAAAACTTACAAAATTAAATCAAAATGTCAATACCGGGGGTGATGATGCACCCTAGCCCCCATGGTGTCCACCGATCGCAGAAGGCCTCTAGCCTACTGGTGGACACCACATGTTCCCTCTTCCAGCCACCCGGCCAAGAACTTAGCCACAGTAGAGGGGCATTCAGTCGATAATCCCCTATTTATATGTGCTCAAAGATAATTAATACCCATTACCTTTTTTTTAACCTTAACAATGAAATTGACATGACTAACAAACATCAACAATGTTATTGACAATACATTAGCACAACTGAGTCAAAGATTATAGGGGGCAGGCTGGAAAGTGGAGTTAAAGCCACAATCAGATCAGCGATGATCTTATTGAATGGTGGAACAAGCTCGAGGACCAAATCGCCTACTCCTGCTCCTAATTCCTATGTAAAGGTTCTGTAAAAATGCAAGTTGCTCTCTTATCGTATTTCTTTGGGCTGCATTTGAACTGAGAGCCCAGACTGTGAAAGAAAGTCTTACATTCATATAACACCTTCCCACGTCTCTTGTTACTTCTCAAAATGCTTCACATATGATGGAATTAGAGTATCTTTTGTCATGTGGGCAACAACAGCAACTGTTTTGCACGCTGCTAGATCCCATATCCACCAATGAGGTGAATAACCAGTTAATATAGGAGCAATGTTGGCTAAGACACTATATGCCCTTCTTTGAATTGTGCCATTGGATCCTTACTGTTCACATTAAACCACTAGGACAAGTAAACCCGGTGATGACACTCTCACCTATGAATTAGAAAGTTGATCAAGAGTTCCATTCCCATTTCAGGTAGCAGTCCAGTACATTACAAGGAAATTCTGCATTGTCAGAAGTGCTGTTTTCAAACAAGTTGTTGAGCTGAGATCCATCTAACTGTTCAAATGGGCATAAAAGATCCCATGCTATAATGAAAAGCAAAGACATTCTCCCAGTATCCTGGCCAATATTAATCCCTCAATCAACACCATCAAAAAGAGATTAACTGGTCATTTATCTCATTGCTGTTTGTGGAACCTTGCTGTGTGTATAATGGCTGTTGTGTTTGCCTACAGACAATAAAAACACTTTAATAGCAATTAATTGGCCGTGAAGCACTCTGGGACATCTTCAGGATATGAAAGGTGTTATTAAGTTGCAGGTTCTTTAGTTTTTTCAGACAGATTCTTAGATTTAGCATCCCAGCCTTTTAAATCATTGCATCACTCAGCCTACTGTGCAGATTAGGAGACGAGTATGAAGGTTTCATTTTATTTCATTATGTTTCTCCACTGGTAAAAATCTTTTATCAGAGGTTTGGCACACAAAAACTTTATTTGTTAAATATGTTCGATATTAAATTATTACTTTATGATGGAATGCTTGGCTTTGTATAAGAAGCAATGAATAAAACAAACACATTTATGCATGTTTTCCAAGGAGGGGGTGATGAATATCAAAAGTAAAGGAATTTGGGCAAGTAGGGAGAGCCCAAGTCCTTCAGGAAGCTTGAAAGGCAGTGGAAGAGGTAGCTGAACAAGTTTGGAGAATTTTAGAGGGCAGAAGTATAATGGCTGAAAGACCACCCTCCAATGACAGAGGAGAGGGAGCTGGAAAAAAGCAATATTCCAGATTCAGAGGAAAGGAAGGGATGAATTGGTATGTAGGGCTGAAGAAAAGTAAGGCTTTGGAAGTTTCAAAGACTGTATTGGTGATTTTTAGTTGATTTCTTGAGGTACAGGGAGTCAGCAGAAGTCAGGGATGATGAATATATGGAGCTTTGTGGAAGAGAGCTCTCAGCCTGCGGAGATTTGGGGCTGGATTTTTGTTACCAAAGTGGGCAGCTTATGTTAGGAAATTACCTGACTTGGCAGACCTACCTTGGTAGAAAACACCCTGAGAGATCCAATTTTTGCTCGGGGGAGGCAGGTTTGGGATGGAGTACGGCCCGCTGTCCTGGAAGCAGTTCAGAGGCAGCCAAAGGGGCAGCCGGGTGCTGAGGCAGTCTGGTTCAAAGGTTTGCTTCAGTTCTCCATGCCCTTATCACAGTTGTTTGCTTGGATTTTAGGTCATTTAACCATTACACCCCCACCACACCCACCCACCCCATTCCACCTCCATGCCAACTCACTCTTCCTGCCATTCCCTTGGCCCCTCATGACCCAAGCCTCATTATGTATACTTGGCTGGGAGCTCAGACCCCCATAAAAGTTTTACTTACAGGACACAGCAGGGGAGAAGGGAAAACTTAGCCTGCTTGATAATTATGATAAGCTATTTTTTCAGTGGTCTCTTTTGTCAATGGCTTAATGTTTATTTGCATGGGATAAGAGGTGTCAAATGCTTATGGCTTCTTTTTTTGATACTTTAAAGGTCAGGTTGATTGACACTTTTATAGGGTTGGTGTAACAGCAGCTTTTTAAAGAAAATTATGAAAGGCGTTTTTTGTTTTGGCTCCACACATGCTATTGATACTATGGGGTTTATTGGTTCTGTATAGAGTGTATATTTGGTGAATGGGCATGGAAGTGCCATGAGTTGGCATGGAAGGTATGAAGAGCTATTGGGGTGGGTGTGGGGGCATGAGTTGACATGGGAGGTTTGAGGGGCCATGGGTTGTGTGTTGGGGGCATGAGTGACATGGGGAGATGATGGGTCGTGGGGGTGGGTGGAGGGGCATTTTTTGGCATGAGTTGGCATGGAGGGGGCATAGGGAAAGGATAAGGCATGTTGACCTCATCTTTCAAAAGGTTCCCAAATCCAGACTATGATTCACCTCTCCTCTGAGGGGCCTTGAACCATGAGTCATGGAAAAGCTGGCCCAACTTTATGAAAATTGCAGTGGGTTAGGAGATGCCTGCCTCTGCAATGGGGCTGGCTAGGTCAGGAGTATAGAGTGTGGGCTCACCACCTGCACCCTTCTCCTGTGCCACTGAAAATTGGGGGTACAGGGAATATGGGTGGGAATCAGGTCCTGTCCACCATTTATAAATGGCTCTGGAGTGCTTACAACTCTGCAAAAATCTAGCCCTTGGAATAGCTGAAGCTTAAGACAATGAAGATGTGCAGAAGGTTTGGCAGCAGGGGAGGTGTGGTAGTGGCATAAGTGAACAACGTTCTGGAGGTGGAGGTGAGTTGTCTTGATCACAGACTGACTGAGATAGGAATCTTGGCTCAGAGTAGAAATGAGGTTGTACACCAGTTATGTTCAGTCTGAATGGCCAGGCAGAGAGATTCACACAGTCAACACCTGAGACATATAAGACACTGGGAGCAGAATGTCATCTATTGGGTGATATTGAATTGCAGAATGATAAAGCTCATCCAGTTGAATCTTCTACTGTGACAAAATTTCATATATTGAAATATGTATCGAGGATGATCCATTAGATGTGTAGAATGGTGGAGTGGAAGGTGAGGACCTCCTTCCCTAGATCCACGAACAGTTCTGCCCTAGTAGACCCATTCATTATGTTCTTGCCTCAAAGAAATGATTTCTGCCCATCTCAAATCCTTGCCCAGTCAGTTCCTGCCTACATCCATGACTATTTTGACACCCTCCTCCACTTTAACAGTTTCCTGTTTCCTGGCTCTAACTGTCTCCTTTTCACCATGGATGTTAAATCTCTGTACACCTCCAATCCCTACCAGGATGGTCTGAGGGCTTTCTGCTTCTTCCTGGAATGAAGACCAATCAGTCTCCATCCACCATCCGCTTCCTTCATCTGACTGAATTTGTTTTCTTATGAACAACTTCCACTTTGACTCCACTCACTTTCTACAAATAAAAGGTGTTGCCACTGGAACACATATGGGTCCTGGCTATGCCTGTTTTATTATTCGATATGTGGAACATTCATTTGTCCAATCCTACCATCGTTCCCTCCCTGGCTTATTTTTCCATTACATTAATGACTGTATCAATGCTGTTTCCTGCTCTCACTCTGAACTAGAAAATTTCATGAACATTGCTTGCAATTTTCACCCTTCCCTGCCCTTCACATGTTCCATTTGTGACTCTTCCCTTTCCTTCCTTGGCTTCTCTGTCTCAATTTCTAGGGATGCGCTATTGACCAAAATAAGAACTTAAGAAATAGGAGCAGGAATGAATCATTTGGCCCAACAAGCTTGCTTCAACATTCAATATAATCATAGTTGATCTTCTGTCTGAAATGCACCTTCCTACTTGTCCCCATATCCCTTGATTTCCTATGAGATCTGATTATCTCAGCCTCAAATATACTCAATGGTGGAGCACCCACAACCCTCGGGGTAGAAAGTTCAAAGATTCACAACTCTCTGAGTGAAGAAGTTTCTCCTTACCTCAGTCCTAAATGATTGACCATTTAGCCTGAGACTGTGCCCCTGTGTTTGAGATTTCCCAGCCAGGGGAAAAACCTCTCAGTGTCTACCCTGTCAAGCCCCTTCAGAATCTTGTATGTTTTAAGGAGATCACCTCACAGTCTTCCAAACCCCAGGGAGAATGGACCCAATTTACTCAGCCTCTCGTCATAGGACAACTTTTTCATCCCAGAAACTAATCTAGTGAACCTTCGCTTTACCATATCTAAAGCAAGTATATCCTCCCTTGGACATGGAGACCAAAAATGCACACAGTACTCCAAGTGTTGCCTCACTAAAGTCCTGTACAACTGTAGCAAGACTACCTTATTCTTGTACTCCAATTCCCTTGCAATAAAGGATAATATGCCATACACCCGCCTAATTGCTTATTGCACCTGCATGCTAACTTACCGTGTTCCTTGTAAAAGTGCATCAAGTCTCTCTGGACATCAACATTTGAAAGATTCTCCTGCTTTAAAAAATATTTTGCTTTTCTATTCTTATTGTTAAAGTGAATAACCTTACATATCTCCATATTATACTCCATCTGTCACTTTATTTCCCACTCACTTAACCTATATATATCATTTGTGGGCTCTTTATATCCTCCTCATAGCTTATATTCCCAATCTAATGTTGTATTGTCAGCAAACGTAGGCACATTACTCTAAGTCTCTTCATCTAAGTATATTGTTTGTAAATAGAGGAGACCTCAGTGTTGATCCTTGTGGAACTCCGCTAGTTACAGCCTATCAACTTGAAAATGCCTCATTTATCCCTATTCTCTGCTTCCTGTCTGTTAACAAATCTTTCATCCAAGCTACTCCATTAGCCCTTATCTTGCATATTAACCTTTTGTGTGGCATCTTACTGAATGGAGTTTTGGAACTCCAAGTATACTATGGCCAGGATTTTCCCGCCCCACTGTGGTGGGACCTGCCATGAGTGGTGTGGCGGGCTAGCCAAAAGCCCATTGACTTCCAGTGGGACCAGACAGTCCTGCCAGTGAGAGGGGCTGGAAAATCCCACGCTATATCTACTGAATCCCTTGTACTTACCCTACTGGTAATAACCTGGAAAAAATCTATTCAATTTGTCAAACATGATTTCTTCTTTCATAAAACTATATTGACTTTGTCTGACCGAATTGTAATTTTCTAAGTTCATTGTTAAGATATTATTAATAATAGATTCCACTATTTTCCCAATGACTGATTGCAGGCTAACTGGCCCATGGTTCCCTGTTTTCTCTTTCCCTTCTTTCTTGAATTGTGGAGTTACATTTGCTAACTTCCAATCCACTAGGACTGTTCTAGAATCTAGGGAATTTTGTCCATTATCACAATCCTCTAGCTGAGGCCAAAATAGTGTCTAATACAAATTCAACATAACCTCCTTGCTCTTGTATTCTATGCCTCTATTAATATAACCCAGGATACTGTATGCTTTAGTAACTGCTCCCTCAACCTGTCCTGCCATCTTCAATGATTTGTGCACATATACACCCAGGTCCTTCTGCTCCTCCACCCCCTTTAAAATTGTACCTTTTATTTTATAATGTTTTTCCATGTTCTTCCTACCTAAATGAATCTCCTCACACTTCTCTGCATTGTACTTCATCTGCCACCTGCCTGCCCATTCCACCAACTGACACATTACCCAGTATACCCACTAACTTCTTTAACTATCATGACTGTATTTCCTCCAGCCTGCTTCCTGCAAGGAGTCTATTCCATTCTCCCACTTTCTCAATCTACATTGCATCTGCTCTGACAATGCCACCTTCCACGCCAATGCTTCCAGTTTGTCTTCCTCTCTCCTCAACTGAGGATTTCTCTGCATTTTGGTTGACAGGGCCCTCAACTGTGTCCATATCATTTCCTGCACTTATGCTCTCACCACTTCCCCCTCCTCCTCAGAATCACAATAAGGTTCCCCTTGTCCTGAGCTTCTTTTCCACTAGCCTGTAAATTCAATGAATCATCCTCTTCCTTTTCCTCCATTTCCGCTGTGTCCAACATGATGCTGCCAATAAACCCATCGTTCCCCTCAACTCCCCTTTCTGCATTCTGAAGGGAACATTCCCCTGAGTCACCCTGGCCCTTTCCTCAATTACCCCCATTTCCCTTCCCATGGCACCTTCCCATGCAAACAAAGGAGATGAAACACCTGGTCTTTTATCTCCTCCCTTCCCACCATCCAGGGCTTCAAACACTCTTTCTAGCAGGTGTTAACTTGGATAATGACCAGGAATGAAAACCTTGGCTGATTTTGGTGTCCTTCCCTAGCCCAAAGGTGCTGAGACCAGTTGCAGAGCTGCAGTCGCTACCCTAGTTGAGATCAGCTGGCTCAGTCTAGGGTGGGAATCAAGAGACTTCTGAGCCTTGAATTTGGCTGGGATTCTCCCACTGTACTGCAGCACCTTTGCTGCAATATTGGCTGAAACCTTGGAGAAGTGGTGTAAATGGTTGCTCACACCAAGTCTTTTGACTGCCCACTGAAGTTATAGCAAGAGATTCACAGAACTCTGCGCACATTCTTACCCTGGTCTGTGTGATTTAACATTAAATAATTATTAAACCCATATATAATGCGTGTTTCATCATGTTGGTGCAACTTATATACGTTTAAATTTATCGAAGTGTATTGGAGAATTAAACAACTCTGAGGAGTGAATTTACAAGACCAGTGTGTAAGGAGTTTACAAATCCGAACGAGTTCTGTGACTGACTTGCAACCTTAACTCTGTTGAAATAAGTGCATTGTAAATATAGCTGGTCAGGCAGTGACCATTAAATGACCCGAATATGACATATGAAGACTTATTTTGTTTACCAATTATGCCTAATTAAAGAGCTCACGCTGAGGCCATGTAGCCAGGCTGGAATTCAGAATTGTTATCAACAGGAGTGAGAAAATGAAATCCAACATACTCATATTTAATCTATATCTGCTTTCAAAATAATCTAAGCATCTCATTTTGAATGATATGAAAACAATTTTATGAGACCCATTACAAAAGATAGGGACCAATTTATGCAGAACTGTCATCTCCTTTGACTAAATTTATTTCAAATACCTTACACAAAGGGAGAAAGGGCAGGAAATAACCCAGTGTAGATCTGATTTGTGTCAGCTGTTAAATATATATACATATTATATATGTATATATAAATAAGCAACTGCGGTATTTCTTTTTAACCCTTGGCATGCTGCAATTCATTTACAAGTTTTGAAATATGCATGTTTCTGTACTGCATAGCACTTGCCAAAATCAGTTTCTGTAAATATATCGTGCATCATACTTGAGAACGTTCAGTCTCCCTGTAAACTGAAGGAACTGAGGGCTTTTCTCAGAATGAGATGGTTATGCATTTCAAGCCCCAGGGCTGCCTGTCTCCTCAACTTAGTTATTGTCACATTTGGGGAAGATTTGTTGGTTTCTTGCTGAGCCACAAGATGGAGCATTGCCTGTTGGTACAGAAGGCTGGAGGAGGGGGTAGGGAATGGAAGACCATCACCGTTCAGCTTGTGCCACTTGCCAGAAAAAAACAGTGACGTGCATTGCTGGTGGCCATGACGAAAGACACAGTCAGATCGGGTGGATACATTGTGGCTCTAGGTCTATAGTTCTCTTGTTCTTTATGCCATTCTTGAAAGGCTTTGGGAAGTTTTTCTATATTAAAGGTGTTTTATATATATGCAGGTTGTTGTATTGGAGGAGAAAACAGAGTGAAAACAATATTGGGGAAGTACATTGAACCAAAAAACATTGGTTTATATCCTTCCTAAGTATGGAAATTTGAGAAGTTGTGAATTTTGGCCACGACATTTGATTCCTTTTTTTCTGATATTATGAGTGCCATTTTGTGTGCAAAACAGTGTCATTGGTGCATGCACACATGCGTGCACTTTTCAGGTGAGGTGCACTGGATGCCATTTTTGTGAGGGCATTTCTGTGGCACAGGGAACATCCGCCAGAAATATGTAGAGTAGGCAGCTTGTGTTGTTAATCAAAATAATGCCCATTTTACCAATGGTGCCATTTTGGAGCTCAACTTTCCAGCTGAGACCTTCTTTTAACCTCACACAGCTAAGCACATGTTCAGCAGCAGGAAGGACCACACCCACCAGCACTGTTTAAAGGGATCATCGACTCCTCTCAGGTTAGTTACTGATTGATATCTGCTGGCTCTTGCTGTGATGGAATAGGTATTTGTGATTCTTTAAAGTTGTTGAATTCTACAGGACGGAATGTGCGACTTTGTCTTGACTTCAAGAATTCTGCAAAAACCACTTGGCCCCAGAAATAGGCGCTTTCCCCATTGAAATACATGACAAGGAGAATGAGTAGAGGTAACACAGAGTAAGTCAAGATGCTGGGAGAGGGAGGAGAGGTAGGAGGGGGAGAAAGGTTCTCAGCAGGAGGCCATATTTCCCCGAGAATGCTCAGGGAATAATCCTTCTACCTCAACTTCAGCGTGCCAGACACATCCTCACTGAAATCTGTCAACTGTTGGAGTCACAGATGTAGCCTCAGAGCAGGGAGAGGACAGCTTTGCCAGTGGCCATGAAGGTAACTCTGGCCAAGCAGTTTTACATATCTGGCTCCTTTCAGGCAGGCACAGGTGATATTTGCAACATCCCCCAGTTTGCCATCCACTGTTGCATAATTGATGTCGCTGAGGTTCTGGTTTTCAAGATAGCTGAATACTTTTCATTCTATCTTGCCAGGGAGAAACAGGCTGCGTGAGCATGTGGCTTCACTAAGATTGCACGCTTCCCCATGATGCAGCCTGCCATTGACTGCATGTGCATCTCTTTTAAGGCTCCGGAACGCCTTAATTCTGAGATGTACTACAATCAAAAGGTAATCCACTCCTCCAGCATCCAGGTAGTGTGTGACTGAACACAACGTATCATGCAGACTGGCAGCAGTCATAACGCCTTTATTCTGCGGTAGTCCATTTGAGCCACCTTGAAAAACCATAGGGTGACTATTGGGTAACAAGGACAATTTGTTGATTCTATGGTTCATGGCTCCAGGGCGCAACCCACACAAATGTGGGCCACATCCACTCAACAAAAGCCAAGCTGCCAAATGAAAAGTGACAAAGCAGGTCTTGCTACCTGTCTTCTGTGTTCCTTTGCCTGCCCTCATGTTCCTACGAATCTCTACCCCTGTGACTGCAGCATGGCCAGTGGAAGGCTGTGGACACTCAGCTGTGGAGTCTGCAGATGGCCTTGCAGGACAATCTCAGCAGGTCTGGCCCTAAAAAGCCCTCTTTTGGGCTGCACCATCTTGGGCAGCAGCCGTCTAGGTTGGCTGACAGGCAACAGCAGCAGCGCTGGCAGAGTGGCAGCTGTGGGAGGATGAATGCTATCATCCTGAGAGAGGACAGCAGGTTTGTGCTCCATGGTACCACTGCCACTCTCCCGGGAAGGCACCTCAGCAAACCTTGCAATCTGCGGAAGACAAATTGCTGGACCGCTGTGAGAGCCGGCAAGCCCCTTTGCATACTGATACCTGAAGCCATTGTGGTAGCAGTCTAAGCCTGCCTGGCATCATTTCTATCTGAACTTCCACTTGCAGGCCAGACATTGGGTGGCTGCAATGAAAGCTGAAGCATCAGCCATCAGATGTTGCATATTGGTTGGATCTGCAAGTGTGCTAATTATGGAACTGGCTGCCACTTCTGCACTGGACAGGGTGGGCTCCAAGCTCTGCACAAAGCCCCATGTCAAGCTGGTGCCAGACTCCTCCATGCCCTTCACATTGACCACAGGTTCTCTGCCAGGCCTGTCAATGCACCAAGCTTTTCATTGCGAATACCCAGCAGTCTTCTTCTGTAGGCTACCCCATGGAATTGTTCCTCTGAGGACTCTTCAGCTGAACTTGTCTGTGATCTTGCCTTTCAGTGAGCTGGCACCTGCATTACCTTGACCTCAGCCCTAGCTGCAGGGCACTTGTGCCCGGTGTCTCACCATATGCAGATTCTCTCCCTAAGCTGCCCTCTAAGTTATGTGCAATGTCAGTATCTGAGCTGGTGGCTGCTAATATGAGAGCAAGTGACAGTGTTTCTTCTTCATCACTATCTTCATGCGCTTCCACATCTGGCGCATCCACCACTGCCTGACCAGGTGGCAGTTCCTGGGCATCTGAAAGGAGAAAGGCACAAGGGTGGGGTTGTAATGAGTTGGAGGGGGGGGCGGAGTGTGGCAAAGAAGAGGATCATGCTTACACCATCTAAAGCTTGTAAATGAAACAAGGTTGTGGGATGAGAGAGAAATGGGCGATTAGAAGGACGGTTAGTATTGTATGAGGATGCCACCATGACACTCCAATGATGGTGACCACTGTTTCCTCCATAGGGATAAGGAGATGCAGCCCTGCCTGTCACCTGCTGGTTAAGTGCTGCTGCTTCAGGCTATATGACATCTTGTCCTACAAGAGAGAGGGAAGTTTTTCAGTCAGTGTGGCACAATATGTTTGGGTGGTGACTGTCGTTGTTGAATAGCTGGTTGTGTGCACAAGCTGGAAGGCATGGGTATGAGGTTTGCACCAGTTCTTGTGTGAGGGTGAGGTGAACCTATGAATGTTATGCATGAATTGATCGAGATTGTTGGCAGGTGTGGTGCAATGAGCAGTGTGTGAGGCTAATGGCATAGTTGATGGGTTATGGCATTTGAAATTACACTGCTTGATGTTGACCACTTTTTGTTGCACTGCATTCAGGTTTTAGGGTTGGACTCCTGTCATTGATCTCCATGGCTCCCTAGTCCCACTGCCTTTGCATCCTTGGCCCCCTTGTGGATAGAGCACATCTCTCCTGTCCACTTCCTGCACCAAGACCTCCTCCAGTGCAGCATTGGACAATGTTGTAACCATGTTGTCTCTTATTTAGTGTTCTCCATATCAAAGTCACTTCTAGCATGACACCCAGCACTTGCTTTAACCATAACCTCCCCTTTAAGAGCTTTAACCCATGATAGCCTCTTGTGATTTTACTGCCCTGCCCCTGCTCATATGTGCTGTCACTTAACCACAAGCTTTGCACTGGCTGCTTGCTACAATCATTGATATTAGCAGCCAGCACGAAGTTAGCGTGTGCCTGTATTGGAAACTGTGGGCATGGGATAATCCTGCCTCGTGATTGCTGCACCACTTTTCAGTCCCTGTCCAATTTTTTCCCTGTTGTATTTTCAAAATATTGGTTTTTATTGTCATTTTAGACCTGAAAGGGTTAAATCAAAACACATTTCTATAGTTGTAGATGGGGCTGAATTGCTACTACAGACTTAGGCCAATTAAAGCCAGGATCCAAATATCCACAGATTATGGTGAAATGGCTAATTCCCAGATACAATTTGCCATGGTTACCGTCTTGCATTTATTTTTCAGATTATGTTGGGCTAAATGTTCAAACAGTCATGTTTTACTGTTTGGAAGAAGTCTGCTCTTTTCTGTTTCATCCTTGGTGGTTAAAGCTATTTGTGGTTATGTATGCACTGTAACTGTTGTGCGCTTGTGGATTAATACATAACAGGTTGTGCTGAATTTTCCTGAATATAATATAAAACAAGAATATTGTCTATTCATTGTTGAAGACTAGAATTTACTTCGCTGTCACAGTTTACATTCAATATAATATCTATAGCCCAAGAGCATCTCAGGTTTAAGGTTTAAAATGATTGGTTCAAACTTGATTAAAAAAATTTTAATGGTGACACATTTTTATATTAACCATTCCCTTTCTGTGTTTCAGTGGATAAATACACTACACACTGTGTTACTGAGCCATGTAAAGCAGGAAGATCCCAGATTTAAGACATAATTGGTACCTTAATCTCAACCAGAACTACAGTGATACACTCCAGTAAATCAGCTGGGCTCAGGATGGGCAAAATAATAACTAATTTTTCTTTTTTAAATGATGCTTGCTATCCAATAACATCCAGTAGAAATGTTGGCCAGGGTTTTCTGGTCCCGTCATGGCAGGACCCGCCGCCAGGAGATTTGGCAACCCAGCCAAAAATCCATTGACTTTTGGCGGGTCCGGACGATCCCAGCAGCTGGTGGGAGCAGAAAATCCCATTCGTTGAGCTAGTATTGGATTGATTTGGCTGTGATGTTCAAATAGTTAGGTGATTTTTGATATTGATTGTCCAGGATCACCCATGACGATTGACGACACGAGACACCAGAGAGCTACTAGCATCAACTATGGGATCATATGATAACCCGTTCAAAGTGGCATGCTGGAAATGTCAGTAGATCCTACCAAATTTTACATCCATTTAAATTAATATTGCAAGGGTTTTCCTTCATTGTTTCCCAGTCTGACTCAATGGGAGTGCAGATTTGTAGAATGTACTTTCATACCTTCACAAGTGGAAGTCCAAGGACATAAGCTCTGGAATTCCCTCCCTAAACCTCTCTGACTCTCTACCTCTGTCTTCCTATAAATGCTTTTTAGATCCTACCTCCTTGCCCAAGCTTTTAGCCATCTGAGCCAATAACGCCTTATGTGGCTCGGTATCTAACTTTGATTTATAATGTTCAGGTGAAACGCCCTGGGGTGTTTTATTACATTAAAGTTGCTATATAAATCTAAGCTTTTGTTGTTTTTGTCATTTTATCTGTCTATCTGCTTTCCAGTGTGATTTACTTGTTTTAATGCTTAGAATTTTGAGACTTGCTTCAAACTGGAATTCTGAACATTATATTCAAGACATTCAGAAGTGTTAGTACTGTCGATGTTACAGTGGCCTCTGCAATGGCCATATTTCTCAATTTTGCAAAACAAAATGAGGTATTGACAAACTTGGGACTGAATCAGCCATATTCTACAATCCAGCATGGAGGTTTCTGCACGTACTGCAATTTTGGTACAATAATACTTTTAAACATTTCAGGAATGTGTGCAGTTTAAACCGTTCAAATAGAGGCAAAGTGATATTGGTGAAATATATATGGAACTAAAAATCATTTGATTCTATCTTTCAATTTTTTGAACTATGAGAAAATCTAAAAAGTGATATTATGTTACCAGTACTGTTGCCTGTCATGGTCAGAGCCATGCTGCACAGCTGTGGCTCAACCCTGGGCCAGCTTAAGATTGCTGGGTTAGATCTGAACTTTGTCCAGTTGTGTAAAATGGGTGATAATGAATTGGCAGCCAGTTTTACATCCCTGCTGAGTTTTATTTCCATTAAAGTCAAGATCTACCCTACAGTGTTTTTGTTATTACAGATAATACGTACAGGATATTACAGTTTCTCTGATATAAATGGCATCTACAGTGATAGTATTTGGCCTAAGAAATGAAAATGGCTGCATCAGGAATATGCAGTCAGTGACTGTAAAGGTAACACAGATCAGAGTGAAGAATCATCCATTTGGATTGTTAATTGTTGGATTTTTCACTAAATGGGATTTTCCAATTTTCTTAGAAGGGAGGACCTTTAAAAAAAGAAGTGCATCCATGAATACCTCAATGTAAATATATCAGCTATGTAAAACATGCACTATAGTAACCATTTTTTGCTATTACTAAACTATGGCAGCTGCAAATGTCCTGGTGTTAAGGTTTTAGATGCATAGAATTATCTTGAGTACAAGCAAAGAAGAAAATCTCTAGGTGAATTGGTCCCTTTAAAATTTAGCTAACCATTTGCTATGTAAATTAACCAACCTACTAAAATGCTTTGCTGCTAAATTTTAATCTCAGGGGAACAACACGGTAAGACAAAATCTTAACAGCATTCATTTCCAAAACCTTGAAGACTAAAAATCTTGTTCATTTTAATCTGTGGGAAACACACATTATAATAGATATGGCAGAATGATGAGCATCGATGTCTCAGGTTCAAAGAGCACTTGCTTCTAAATATAGCACACTCTTAACAAAGTGGAAAATTCTCATCTTTTTATTTTCCTGATGTGGTAATTCATGACATGCAGTCCTGTGATGCATTATTGTTGAGATGTGGCATTGCTGGCAAGCCCAGTTTTTATTGCCCATTGCTAATTGTCCTTGACAGGTGGTGGTGAGCTTTCTTTTGAACTGCTGCAGTTTGTATGGTGAAGGCACCGTCACAATGCTGTTAGGTGGACAATTCCAAGATTTTAACCAAACCATAATGAAGGAATAGCAATGATATATGCCTAAGACAGGCGACTTGGAGCGCAGTGTGAAGGTGATGGTATTCTCATGTGTCTGATTCTCTGTCCTCCTAGGTGGTGGAGATCGTGGGTTTGAGTGGTTCTCCTAAAGAAACACTGGCAAGTTGCTGCAGTGCATCCTGCAGACACACTGCAGTCATACTGCCTTAATGATTTGTGTTATAGATATATTAAAAACTAAGGTTAAAAGATAATTTAAGAAAAATTGCAAAATTTCGTGCACCGGGAAATGCAGCCAAGTATCTCGGCTGATGAATTTCCAGACTGCCTGATCCAGGATTTGAGTTTGCCCAAGAACTCTAGTAATCTGGAGACATGAGTTTAAATCTCGCCATGGCAGCTGGGGAATTGGAGTTCAGCTAATTAAGTAAATTTAGAATTTAAAAGTTAGCAACAGAAATATTGGCCATAAAACTTCTGGATATTGCAAAAACCCATCTGGTTCACTAGTGTCCTTTAGGGAAGGAAATCTACTGTTCTTACCTCATCTGTCCAACATGTGATTCCAAACCCACAGCAAATATGATTGACTGTTAAGTGTCCTCTGAAATGGAGTAGCAAGGCATTCAATTGTCTCAAGTGTAGAGATGTGAAACAAATGCTTATCAGCATCTGTGAATGAATGTGAAAAACAGGAATCCAGCAGTGGTTGGGGACTCAGCTTCAGAGCTGGAATATCAAACTATCAAACCACTTGAAGAAAGCATGTTCAGGATGACAAAACATTTCACTGTAAGTGTTACACCTGGAACTGCAAGTGTGATGCAGCAGCATGCACAAAGATCAACGTTTCCAGAATGCAGTGGGTATGCTGTGGGTGAAATAGGGCACAGGAAATTCATTTGGTTTGACATTTCAGGGCATCCTTCCCATTGGAGTGAAGTTCATTTCTAGGAGGAGGGTCAAAAGGGTAAACACTATGCTCATTATCCTGAAGATCTTACCCTGAACACTAAAAAGTTTGTAGACTTGAAAAGATCAGTTAACATAAAGCTATCCACTATTACCTTATAGCAAATAGATGGGGAAATTATGCATGCTACAAATCTTTTCTTCTCACCAAGATTACGTTACCATCGTTCTAATGTTTGCCATTCATGCCCAATCTGCAGCAAAGCACATATTATAACTGCTACTTTGTCTGAAATCCTTGGCAGTCTGACATCTTAAAAGGCTTCACCCATTAAAAAAGTCTTTCTAACAAATTGTACCGACATGACGTAGCCACAATGGGCTGCGAGATGGGCATTTGGATGTGTTTTATATGTTGCTTTGACTTCCAGCATGCAACACAGCTTCTCTGTAAGCAGGAGAGATTGGCAGAAGGAAGCAGGTACCAATAAGAAGTGCAACCTGTACCATTATGTCACTGAAAATATTAGAAGAGGCAGCAGTTTAAATTATTACCAAGGTGAACAAAAAAGGGAAGAAAGAAGATCAAATCTGCAGCATGCCCTAACCTGGGGTTCTTGGTACTCTTTTCACATTCAGTCTCCTCTCACTTTCAACTCACTTATTTATTTGCCCCTATCCCCAGCATACACTAATGAACAATATTACTTCATAAAGTTTGTTGCCATATAACTAAGTTTTAAAGAGCTGTTGTGCAACTAATATTCTGACAGATCTTCCTCACCTGTTTCCATAGGCCTCCCACAACAATTAGCCACAAGCCCCAATGACTCCCAAGCAGTTAGCACCTTGCAGCAATCTGGGTCATTCATTGTGCCTATCATAAGCATTATCACAGGTACATCAGTGGATTTTTAAAATTCTATCATGGGTTGTGAAAGTCACTGGCAAGGCAGCATTTGTTGCCCATCACTAATTGCACTTGAGAAGGTAGTGGTGAGTCACTTTCTTGAACTGCTGCAGTCATGTGGTGAAGGTACCCCACAGTGCAGTTGGGCAGGGAGATCCAGGATATTGACCTAGCAACAGTAAAGGAACTACTTCCAAGCCAGGATGCTGTGTAAATTGAAGGGGAACTTGGAGGTAGTGGCGGAGTTTCCATGTGTCTGCTGTTCTTGTTGGTAGGGGTCATGTGTTTGGAAGGTGCTGTCGAAAGATCCTTGGTGAATTCCTGCAGCGCATCGTGTAGATGGTACACACTGCTACCACTGTGCATCAGTGGTGGAGGGAGCGAATGTTTATTGTGGTGCCAATCAAGTGGGCTGCTTTATCCTGGATGATGTCGAGCTTCTGGAGTGTTGTTGGAGCTGCACTCATCCAGGCAAGTGGGGAGTATTCCATCACACTCCTTGACCTGCACCTTGTAGATGGTGGGCAAGATCTGGGGAGTCAGGAGTTGAATTACTTACTGCAGAATTCCCAGCCTCTGACCTGTTCTTGTACTCACAATATTTATGTGGCAGGTCCAGTTCAGTTTCTGGTCAATGGTAACCCCGGAATGTTGACAGTGAGGGATTTAATGATGGTAATGCCATTGAATTCCAAGGGGAGATGGTTAAGTTCTCTCTTGTTGGAGATGGCCATAGCCTAGCACTTGTGTGACACGAATGTTACTTGCTACTTATCAGCCCAAGCGTGAGTGTTGTCCAGATGTTGCAGCATGTGGGCATAGACTGCTTCAGTATCTGAGGAGTTGCAGATTGGTGGACTTGAGATCGGAGCGCTGGGCATAGGACTGATTATGAGTGAGCAGGAGCAAGCAAGTGGTGGTGACAGCAGTGTAGAAGCTGAAAGCTGTTAGCTGCAAGAATAGCTAATGCCCTTCAGTTGCTGCATCCAGGAATTTGTCACTCACAGGGTCTGCAATGATGACTGCTATGTAACCCCCCAACATTTTATGTAGTCATTTGAGAGTACACAAAGCATCCTGCAAGGTCTTACTGTGACTATGGAGGAGTTCATGTGTACAACATTTTTGTCTTCCAAGGATGTCTGTTAACACATGGGCCAACTACAGGGAGCCTCCATTGATGGATATTCTATGCCTACTTAGAATAAAACTTAGGAATTCCCAGGCTGCTGCTGTAGAGGCTTTGGGCTTCAATTTATAACAAACTCTCTTATCCAGCTTCAACATGCCAGTGATCAAATGGATAAAAACATTACCCATGGCTTCATTGTCTTCATAATTGTCCAAACGTCTTCCAGCATAGGGCAGTGAACACTCTGGAGGGATGGTTATCACATGGAATAGGCACATATATGGGCAAGGCTTTATCTGGTCCATCCAGTACCTTCTCTCCAAAGACAACAGATATGCTAGAATGCGGGCAAAAACTGCCATTTAGTTAAGTAATCGCCCTTCAAAAAGGGGGTCCAATAGTACAAGATATTAATCAATTTGCAGCAATCTCCCTGAGTTGTATCCCTACTATGGGTGGCACCTTGCCAATTCATGTTAATTAGGTGACCTGCCCTTGACAATGCCAACTTTGGCAGGGTCAGCACTGGGGCCAGGGGTGGGATGGTACTAATGTTCACTTGCAGGCAGATCCTGACATTTACACCGGAATCAAAGACTTCTTCCACTGTCACCAATGGGGTTCACGAGAGGAAAAACACAGATGGGGCACATACAGTGATCACTGATCAGGCAATAAATTGAATTCACTTTATTATCACTTTGTCCGGAGAATTTCCTAATGTTGATTCAAATCCGGTGCCAGGAAATGTCCCTTTTTTCATTTTGTATCTCTTGAAGTATAAAATACAGTATTGGATTGCTTTCAAAACATCCCCGAGTTAATTGTCTGTTGATGTGTCAAACGGCACCGGGCTCTATAATTCACCAGTGATATCTTGTTGTGCCCTGAGGTGAAATGAAAGTGTTAACTACAACGATCACTGCACGGATTTCCTTTTCTGAGGATCTTCCAGCTCTGAACTTTTTGGAAATATTTCTGGAAGTGATTTCTCAGTGATCTTAGCGACCGTTTTAATAACATAAAAACGCTGTATTGTGTTCTCAGCCAAAAACCATGTAAACTTCTATCCAAAGAAGCCATCTAAAACAACCTGCGTTCCTTCTGCCTTCCAGACGCAGTTTACCTTATGTTAGACTTGTCATGAACAGATAGAACGAGGTGACTTTCCAGCCAGTATCTGATGAGAGAGAGAGAATCACTGGGCCTCCACTTTCCCAATCTTTGTCAAACCAAATCCCACCGATGAGCTCCAGCCCTTCGATAAGAGAATCTCGCCCTTTGTAATGTGCTTGTGTTTATGATCAAGGGCAGGCTTGTAAGTTCACTAACGCTGTTTCCAAACCGAGCATTCAGTTCATCGTTTGAAAGGTAACTCCACTCCAGGTTTTCAAAAACCTATATGTATGAGAATTGGCCCAAAGGCACGCTCTTCGTGTTGAATTTTGGATATGGAAACTATTTTGTTGTTTAAAAAAAAATGCAGCATTTTAATTGCATCTATTACCCGGTTTTACTGCGACATGGGAATAGCTGGATGCTGGAGAGGGGCGATGTGAGTGCTTGGTTTACACAGCTTTGCCCACCAGCCTCTGACTGACTGCTGGTGACATTTCTTCACTTTAAAAAAAGAGCGAAGAGGGTCAAGCAGCTTGTTCTTGGATTTAAAGCTGCAGCAAAAAGCTGACCAAGCACTCCTTAACTTCTCTTTAGAAAACCAGCTTCACGCTAGCTTCAGCCGATGGTCAGGGCTGACTATTCAAGAGCACTATTTCCCATGCTAGAGACAAATTCCCAATTTCTCAGATATAGGCATTATTACACCTCCCAGATGGCATCAGTGCCAGTGCGAAAGAGCAGTGCTCCTGTCTGCACTGTAACTGAGAGGGGGTGGGGGGGGGGTCAAGGTTTTAGGAATAACAGTTCAAGCAGGTCCGAGCAGTTACAAAACATTCTCTGTCCCCAACCCCCACCCCCCCTCCCCACTGCAGGACGACGCAGCAAGTTTCAGAAATGTCAGCTAACCCAGTAACTGACACAGGTATAAAAATATCAGGCCATTCTGCAAGCGAGGCAAATTATATCCGTTTGCTGCATGTACAATTGGTAGGCACAGGTGACACACTGATCAGGTGTACCTGCATAATCACTTCCAAAAATACATGCCATTTTGAATAATTCTCCTAAAAAATCTTGCAGCTTCAACTTAATCGCTGCGAGTAACACATAAATCTTACATGAATATAAATCAAGACTCAGCTGTGCAGGATTGGAGGGCTCATTGTTTTATTTTATTGCAGTGGGAATACATTTTTTCCAAAGAAGGGACAATGTCTCATGTATGTGGGATGTTGGACTTTAATCTGCATTTGTAGGTTTTAATGTTGTCGATACACTAAATATTCTGTGACCAACAAAACAAACCAGGTTTACTTATTGACATTATCACCTCAGCACTTTAAAAAAAGAAAATGCTTAATGGTGTCTGTAGAACTTACTCGTTATGATTTAAAATTCACATAGCTTATTTTGCATCAATATAGTTTCAAAGGAATTTGCTTCCAAAAAATATATTTTACTGCTTCACCTCAAAATATTCAAGTTAAATTAACATCCACAGTACATACATTGCACTGTGCATTACCGTGTGTTTGAATACTTCTATTTCTGATCAGTGGTTGAATTTAGTCAGGGATTAGTTAAAATGGAAGGCTTCTTTTCTGATGCCCAGTAAGGGTCAAAAATTAAACAAGCTGATCATTAGTCTCAGTCTAATTATCAAGGACAAAAGCTTGCAATACAAAAATTACAATCCCCTTAATACATAAATGTTATGTAAAAATATGTTTTGGTACAATTTTGTGTGTGGGTTTCATTGACAACTAATCTTTCCCGATTCTTGTATTCTTGTCCGCTTATCATATAGGTGTCACAATAAACAGCAATTTGTACACCAAATGGCATTTTCTCAATTGTATGGTTGAGTTTTAAAAAAAAATCAAAATATGTGTTTTTAGATTCTCCAAATCTCTTCTGAAAAATCTGGTCTTTTATAGGCAAATACATTGATCGTAAAAAGCTCACAATGATGCTAGTGAAGTACGTGGAAATCATACTTATTTGCAAAACCAGACTCTGATATTTGCAGACATGGATTGCAGAGAGATACAACTACCATTGTCAGGCTGATGAAATACAAAGCATTAATGCAAGATATGTGGAAACATTAGCAAATTATCTACTCATACATCAGGATTAAACAAAAATTGCTACGACATTTCCATGAATTAATGCTACCACAACATACCAATCAACTGCCAGCATGCTAGTATCTAATGTTTAAATAAAGCTTGCAAAATTATGCAAAATCAGTCACTTATAGAATCTATAATAAATTAAATTAAGGTATGTGGATAAAAGTGTTCTATTGATAATCCAGTGTAAATCATCTCTCATATGAAATCTCCCAATAAAAGTATCCACAATGTTTGCAATTATCTGTGACCCCATATAGGTGCACTGTGATACGACTGCCAGTGTCAGAGATCTCATAATTCACCCGTCCTATAATACTACCTTCCACATAACATATTCTGGGCTAAAAATGCAATAGTGTTAGTTTTCGGGCTGGGGGATTGCAATGCATGATTACCCCATGGCGATTGAGGTGACACAGGCAGCAGGAAAACTTTGTGCTACCTGCTCATCACCATGATCACAGTGTGCAGCCCAGCACTAAACACACTGCTGACTGGCAGTATGCTCAGCAGGAGTTCCTGTGCATGCAAAGCTAGCAAGGATTAAAGCTACTCTGTACTTCGCAAAGCCAACCTGCATCTCTTAAGGGGGAAGTGTAGTCTGGTTACAGCAGGTGGTGGAACTGTCTCCAAAAGCGTTTCTGAGAAGAGTAGCAATGGAGCTGCCCACCGGGATTTCTGTTGTGGGGCAGGAGGCTTTAATCCATGAGGCAAAACAAATGTGAAAAAAATTGCTGAACTTTGGCAGGGTCAGCACTGAGGGCAAACCATAATTACGATTGTTATAACAAAGTGAATCCGCCAAGCAAACTGTAAGCACTTCTAATTGACTAGTTTATAATAATAGTAACATCAAATGAAATAATGACTGTCATAAATGTAAAGGAAAAGCAAAATTATGAGAAAATAATTAAAGCCAAATGATGAATAATAAAAATCGATAAAATTGTAATGTGCTTACTTTTTACAATCCAAATAGGAGCCAGCTCTCCTGATATCTCAGTGGGTGAAAGGTATGGTGCTGAGCCAAACAAAGGTTGCAATTTGTACCCAGCATATTTGGTGACAGTTAGGCCACTATAACTGACTTTGACACACCTAGGCTGAAGCGAAAAGAAGGTGATCTTTCCCCTGATCTCTATCCAATAACTCCAGTCAGAGTGTGTGCATGCTTAGACATAGTTGAAAAGTGCTCTATCACTTACTGATTAGGTTTAGAAATGTAAAAATTCCCACTTGTCTGAGGAACAGGAAAGCTCCAGTGTAGCCAACAAAAGTGAACAATCAACGAAGACAAAATGCGAGGGACGATGGTGGGGGAGAGAAAGAAAATACAAAATAAAATGTTTCCATAAAATCAAGCATTTTCAAATGTATTTAGCACCCTGATTTGGCTTTTGTCAAGCTGAAAGCTTAAACATAACTATCGATTTTAAATTATGTACTGTTCAATTTTAACTTTGTTCGAGGAATTCTTTATATCTAATTTCAGAAAATAACATTATTGATATTGTTTTGGAGGAGGTATTTTTAACAATTCACTGCAAATATCACAGTGAGACAGAGTTATGTCTATGAAAAGTTTTGTGAAAAATATTTATGATAATTTCAAAATGTGCAAAGGCAGAGTGTGCCAACATTCCTGGAGGGGACTCGAAGTGTTGAGCAGATAAACATAAAGTCAGAGATAAGAAAAAGCCATTCAACTCACTAAAACTCTTCTCCCTAGTATTCTAACTCTCATCACTATATCTAAATGTACTTTGAACAACGAAATCAAATGTTTTTGCTGTATTTCATTTTAGACAGAAGATTGAAATATTTATAACTCTTTCAATAGGGGATGTTCTTCTAAACTGAATATTTTTAATGCACTTTTTAACTAAGTTCCAGTTATGTATTAGCTTATTTTGTAGCAATTATCCAAATTTATCTTCCCTACTCCATTTAAGAAAATACATTAATGATGTATATTAATAATTTTCCTTCCAGACAGTACCTTTAACGTTACTTATAGGTCATGCCCTTTACACTTGGGATTTGTCTTGTTACTCTTCTTAGTACCTTTCCAATGCATAGACACCCTTTTGTGACATAATGACCAGTAGAGAATTCAGTGTGGTCTGACCTGTACATTGTAAGTTCACAGTAAAAATTCTGTAGTCTTATATTTTACTTATCTGGCACTATTTCCTGATTTCTATTATTGTTTTTAATTGCTTTTCAGAGTGTTTGACAATGCCCACTATTGCTTGCATGTCCTGTCTGTGAATTCAACTTCACCCATTGTAAACTCATTGCTCTAGAAATTGCATTGTAACAGAATTGTGATGTGATTTTGGTGCAGCACATGCTGCATGTGCTGAATAAAGCTAATGGTAACCACAGCAAATTGATCCAGTGGTTCATTAGCATATTACCAGTGAGCTTTGGGCACCTATTGTGATCCTGGGGAAGCTCAAGGGTTGTGTAAGAGGAGCAAACTCAACTGTATTGGATGCTGGTTGAGGGCCTCAGGTCAGTGCAGTGGAGGAGGCAATCAGGAGTGGATGAGAGCTTACCAGTAGTGGTCCACGATATTAATGTGGATCCAGGAGCAGCATCCCCACTCTTCTTGGCTCCACTTTAAGGTTAGTATAACATTTGAAATGTTCCTTTTGGGGTGGCAGCCTCCAGTGGTGCCTTTAAGGATTGCTGGTGTGCCCTAGAAAAGATTGACCACAGTATGTGTGTCACATGATGACTCCAGAAAAGATTGACCACAGCATGTGTGTTGCACGATGACACTAGTCACAGCCAGATTGCACAAAGAAGCCTGGAATAGGCTTTAGGTCCCTGATTAACAGAATCAGTAGTTTCAGGCCGGTACTCTTGGCACCTGGAAGGTGTCCTGATCAATATGCACTTCCAGTGGAGAATGTGAGCCTGAAAAACAAGTATAGCAAAAGTGATATTCTAGGCCATTAAGTAAAGTTAGATCCCAAATGCTTTAACCTCAGTTTTACTTACCAATGTTAAATTATATTGTGCTTAAAAACATTCAGGCAAAGATATTAAAATTTGAAAAAGAAGGTAAACATATGTCTTGACTGTTACAACACCCCCCAACCGCCCCGCCCTCCCCATACACATACAAGCATGCAAAATTACAAGTTCCAAAGCAGAGGAGGTTAACTTTAGGCCAAATCCAGATTTAGTGATAAAAGGCAAATAACTGAGAATTCACTGATTTATGAGTCATTCGCTATTGTTTGTGGCTGAGGCAGTTCTTTACATGGTAGCCCTTGGATTTTCCCTGGAAAAGCTGATTTGGAATTTGAAGTCTTCTTTAGAATTTTTCTGTCTGCTGTCCACAGTATTATATAAGCAGGCAGAGGTCCCTTTAGTTGAGAGAGAGAGAAAGACAGGCCACCTTACTGCTGCTTTCAGGTATTCCTTTTTCAGACTACTCCAAAAGCAAGCAAGGTGTTATAAAAGCAGACTTTCAAAAATGGTGGTCTTGATCACATGACTTCTTTCTCCATAATGATTTGAGCATTCCACAGAAGGTAATTGATTAGTTTGTCTGGACAAACCTTGGCTATTGTGCTGTGGCCAGGTTAATTTTTAAACATCAAAGTCATCACTTCTGAATGGCCCATTCGTCCATGTGATAAGCTAGGAATAACATATTAACACCATCAATGTAGCCATTGTCCCTGTAGACTTCCTGTCTCAGCTTGATGGAATGGAATGTGACTTTTATAGTGATGCAAATGGTGACAGCCATTATAAGTTTCAATCCATCTTTGAAGTAATTTTTGACATCAGCAGGTGTGAAATTCCACAGGACGTTTGCCTCAGCATGTCTTAATGGTAATTCATGTTAGAAACTTCCAGAAACGTGCAACTGCAGAAACAGCAGGTGACCTGTGGCAGCCATCTTAAGTCAATGCCTTTGTTTTAACAGTTGAACCTACCTTTTTAAATAAAAAGTGCCACATGTGAGTCCAACAGATGAAATTGAAATTTAATATTGGGCATCAATACCCCTCTGTAATACACTGGAAACAGTTTCTCCTTATTTACTCTATCAAAACCATTCATAATTTTGATCACCTCCCCTTAACCTTCTCGACTCTAATAAGAACAATACCGGCTTCTCAAGTCTCTCTACATAACTGAAGCTCCATGTCCCTGGTACAATTCTACTAAATCTCCTTCCACCACCACTATGGCTTTGCCATCCTTCTGAAAGTATGGTGCTCAGAATTGGGCACGGTCGGTCAAATTTTGCATTAAGAATAACATTAAAGGTAACAGTGCTCTCCGTTATTATGGTGTAAATTTGGCAATAATTTTTAGAGTCTACACATGCGCAGTTAACCATGAAATTCTGGAATTTGTTGTCTGAATTGCATTTCTTCTCCACAGGCTGTGCTATATCATTACCTCACTGGTAGACTTAGCACTGAAATCCTTGAAGTTGCTGCTTTCATTTACTAATTACCCACAGAACATGGCAGAAAATTTTGGGCTTTCAAATGCAAATAAATTTTTAATGGTGTGATAAGTTTTAATTACTGCCAACCAACGTCCTTGGCCCTGAAAATTTAATTTTATAATGTGAAGTCTCATTCTTTCTGAACTTAATTATTGCTGAGAAAGGCCACATGTTGCCGAAGCTTTTTGTCTTGTGCTCATGAGGACAGATTCACAAGAACACCAAATTTCAAAGGGAACAGCAATTTATACTGCAGGACAAGAGGGTGCTGATTGGTTGGCAAGTTGACTGATTGATAGAGGCATTGCCATGGAGAATGCACCAAGGAACAGTTAACTACCAAGCTTTTGCTTAAATTCAAACCAGGCAAGTGGACTCTAATTCTTTAAGGCATTGCCATGGGGAATAAACCAGGGGATGAGTGCTCCTGCGCCCCCAGTCCCGCCCCCCCACCCCCCACCCCCATTGCCCCCGGCCCAGCTTTTGCTTATTTGAAAAAGGCTTAATACTTGGACATGCTCTTTTTGTTTGCAAAGGACAAGGCCCTGTGTGTGAATATATATAGCTTCTAGAAGCTACATGTATGAGTACAAAATGAAAAGCTTCAACAGCATGTCTCTTTTTTCAGCAATACTCAAGTTCTGTACTAAAATGTGACAATTTAATTAACGTTGGGATTTTTAAAAATACTTATTATTACAGTCTCTTTCTATCTATCATCTCTCTCCCTATTAATCCCACCTTTATTTTCCTTGCCTTACAATGACTTCTGTATTTACTTTTACAAATAATTAAATAACCTAATTTATGCTGTTTGGTTTACACTCTGCATGGCTCAGTGGGGATTCTTCAATCTGACTGAAGAGACACATTGTTGCTTTCCCTATTCAACATACCACAGATATAGATCCCTTGTAGAAGGTTCCGCTGAAGCAGATATCCTATGATATCAAGTTGCTCTTCAAAATTCTAGAAAAGTCTATGGGCAACTGTCAGCGTAATGAATGGTAAGCACCATCCCTTTGCTGCTGATTGCAAAATCTGGGCTATTACTCAGCAGAGGCTGAACCAGTGATTTACAAAGGTTCAGCATAACTTTATTGCTTTTGTACTCTATACTTCAATTTGTAAAGTCAAGAACCGATATGCTTTTTTAAATAACATTCTCAACTTTTGTTGCCACTTTCAAATAATTGTGTAAGCACATCTGCAGGTCTCTCTGTTCCTGTACGCCCCCTTTAACATTCACCAAATATAAAAAGGACATTTTTATATGGTACAAAGGAGCAAGCAACATGTAACTGTTACCAGCAAATGCAGAAGGGGGTTATGGGGTCACATATTCTGTGACCTTTGACATTTTACGAAAAGAGGTGCCGTGGAGAGTCTGGACATGAAGGAGAAGCTTAGGGGTAATTTGATCTATTGGTATTTATTCATAGTTGCCTTTCCTCCTGAAATTCACTCTTTTTTCCCCCTTCAGCATTGACCTATATTTTTGTCTTGCTGTTAAGACTACTGGCAGCTAAAATAATTGTCCCACTACTGTTAACTCCAGCAGTAATCAGTTATTGTTAATGGGATTGAATAGGGCAAGTGGGGGATGGTGTGCTAGTAGAATTACTAATGCATCAACTGTTTTTCCATTTTGTAAATAATAGCAGAGATAAAGCCAAGTGCACCAATCATTAGAACAAAATGATCCAAAAAAAAAAGCAAACAAAATTCAATGTGCCAGAAACAAAGAGCAGGTCAGACAGCATCAGCAGAGAAAGCAGAAGAGCTGAACTTTCAGGTGTGGACCCCTCATCATATAACCAAAAAAAATTCTTCCGGACATAGACGGACATTCAACCTTTGTGGAGTAGCAAAGATTTTCAGCCATTACCTCAAGTCCCACATCGTCTTTTAGCTGAGTCTAAGTTCTCATTGCCATTGGCAGTGGCCCTAATTCCATCTCTCACAGAACACAGGATCACCATTTTAATTTGGTGACTATCTGCAGTAAGAAATAAGAACAAATTCTTGCACCTCCATGTCAGATAGGGAAAGGAACAGATCATTTGGCCAAGTAAGTGAAGCCTGTTTTATTAGAGTAGTGGAAAACTGCAATGTAAGTGGATAATTTACAAGGCATACAACTTGCCAGGAGGAACAAAAAGGAGCAAAATAGCCAATCTTTCAGAGAGGCAGGAAGAGCTCCCAATTTCATTGGATAGTGACGACCGCCATTTTATGTACTATACCAACAAACAATTAACTCTGACCAATTATGATTGGTCTGTGTTTTGATAGCTTATCTTGCTGAATCTCCTGTTTAGACTCACAAATGAAATAACACCATTTGGAGTGACATAATCTTAGATTCATAGAATGTAGAAGGTGGCCCATCATGTCCTTGCCAGCTCTCTGCAAGATCAACTCAACTAGTTCCACTCCCTCACCTTCACCCCATAGCCATGCAATTTTCTTTTTCTCTTCAGGTATTTATTCAATTCCCTTTTGAAAGCCATGATTAAATCTGCCTCCACCACACTCCCAGGTAGTTCATTCCAAATCCTAACCAATCACTACGTAAAAGAGTTTTTTTTTCTCATGTCATCATTGATTCTTTTGCCAATCACCTTAAATCGGTGTCCTCTGGTTCTCATCCCTTGCGCCAATGGGAGTAGTTTCTCTATATTAGGACTCCTCATGATTTAGAACACTTTTATCAAATCTTCTCTCATCCTTCTTTTCTCTGAGGAGAATGAACCTAGCTTCTCCAATCTATTAATGTAACTGAAGTCCCTCATATCTCAAACCATTCTTGTAAATCTTTTCTACACCCTCTCTAAAGCCTTCATATCCTTCCTAAAGTGCAGTATCCAGAATTGGGCACAATCTTCTAGTTGAGGCTAAACCAGAGTTTTATAAAGTTCATGATAACTTCATTGCTTTTGTGCTCTAGGCCTCTATTATAAAGCCCAAAATATTGTATGTGTTTTTATACACTTTCTCGACGTGTCCTGCTACCTTATGACTTCTGCACATATAACCCTAGGTCTCTCTGTTCCTGCATACCCATTAGAGTTGTGTCCTTTGTTTTATAATATCTCTCCTCATTCTTTCTACAAAATTGTACCACTTCATGCTTCTCTGCATTAATTTTCATCTGCCACCTGTCCACCCATTTCACAAACCTGTCTGTGGCTTCTTGATGTTTATCACTATCCTCACAGTTCATAATACTTTCAAGTTTTGTGTCACTCACAAATGTTGAAATTGTGCCCTCCACACCCAATCTAGGTCATTAATATATATCAACTAAAGCAGTGGTCTTAGTATTAACTTCTAAAGAACCCCACTGTGTAATAGCATCCTCTTGTGGACATTTGTACTTGCATGTATATAAATCAAACTGGAATAAACCATTTCAGTTGGTACTTGAACTCCATGTGGTACACAATTTCTTTTGTCCTGCAAAGATATCACAGTCTGGTGATGAGGGTCAGATTGTGGATTTCCCTAACCAAACAAATTTGGGTTTGAGAAGCCTCTAGCAAGCCAGCATATGAACTATGAGTTTTTTTTGCTGAGATATAGGCTTAAAAATATGGCCTTAGAAAAAAGGCTGTTTGTTAACGTGAGTGGACTGAACTTCAAAAATGGATGCATCAAATTGTCATTATTGGGCGACTAGGGAAGTACAGCCATGAGCGAGTGGCTTTCAGTGCATATGTGGAACAGCTAGAGATGTTTTTCACTGCTAATAATGTTCTCGAAAACCCTGATAATCTAGCTGTTAATGAGGTAGTGGGGGAAAGGAAAGGGTAATATTCTTCACTGAAGCAGGCCAAGAAGTATATGAAATGTTCAAGAATTTGCTGGTCCTTGCTAAGCTAAAAAATATGTTGCTTTTAGATATTTTGTGTGGACCTGAGCAGCAGTACAATCCCAAGATTCCTGAAAGCCAATAGTTTGGAACAAGGGATCAGTTACCCAGTGAGAACATTGGAGAGTTTCTTGTGACTTTGAAAAAAGCTGTCCATTCATTGTAATTTTGGAGAATTTCAAGAGACAACATTGCAGGGACAAATTTGTGCGCTGTTTAAAAAGTGAATGCATTCACAGTAAGTTGCTGACATTGTCAAAATTAACATTTGAAATAACTTGCTAAACCGAATTGTCCATGGACATGGTGGAACGTGACTCAAGAGAAGTTAGAGTTAACAACTGTCAGTCATTCCCTGAAGTAAATAAACTGCAACTGAGTAAGCCAAAGACCCCAACAATAGCAGTTAGAAGTAGCAGTGGTACTATAAAGTCCTGTTATCGGTGCTTATGCCAACATTGGGCACAGAATTGTCCATTTGTGAAGGCAGAGTGCTACAGCTGCAATAACAAGGGTCACCTTGCCAAGGCATGTGGAAAGAATGCAAATGGAGAAAAAGCTTACTGGAGGAAACGTCAATCACTGTATACTGTTGTTGAACAGCACCAGGTTGATGAGGGGTTGGTTGAGACCAATACAATCAAAGGAAAAGAATGTCCAGTAAAAATTCACAGGACATCATAGCCCAAGTAGTGCTGGATGGAGATCCAGTAAACATGGAGGTTGACATTGGGGCATCAGTTAGCATGATTCCTGAATCACTATACCGTAAAAAGTTGAGTCAGCACCAGCTGGAGAAACGCACATAGAATTGCAAAGTTATGGAGGAGGGAAAATCCCCATAATGGGAAGTGTCTAAATCCAGTCACATACAAGGAACAATGTGTAAAATTTCCCATCATTATGATGAAGAGAGAAAAACCAACCTTGTAAGGAAGAAACTGGTTAGCTGCACCTAAGTTAAATTGGAATGAGCTTTTGTGCTGAAGCAAAATTCACATTAAAAGACAAAGTGATCACAAAGTACCCTCAAATGTTTAATGAATCGGAAAACTGATTCAAGGATACATGGCTAATGTATAGGTTCAGAGGAACACAAGGCTGGTTTATTGCAGGCTGTGTCCAGTACCTTATGTTCTAAGGGAGAAAGTAGAGAAAAAGCTGAAAAGAGTTGCGACTCAGACGTTATCTCTAAGGTAGAACAGAATAATTGGGCTATTCCCGTAGTGGTAGCGCCAAAGTCAGATGGTAGTGTAAGAATATGTGGTGATTATAAGGCAACCAGAATGGAATCCACCTGATACTTTGTCAAACGTGGAAAATCTGTTCACAATGTTGTCAGGAGGCCAGATTTTTTCAGAGTTGGATCTGACAAATGCCTAACTGCAGCTTGCATTAGATGATGAGCCTACATCATATTTGACTATTAATCCACACATGGGTTGATTTCAGTTTTATAGGCTGCCATTTGGTGATTTTTAAGCCCCCAGAATTTTCTAAGGGGTGATGAACCAAATTTTGCAAGGAATTCAGAGAGTAATGTGCTATTTGGATGGCATACTTACTTTAGCTGCAAACAGGCAAAGCCATGATGACAGACTGAAAAAGGTACTCCAATGTTTGGAAAATCATGGTGGTCAAGTATCTAACTGAACTGGTTTATTCCAGTTTTATTTATATACATACATATACAAATGGCCACAAGAGGGTACTATTGCACTCCTCTCTCCTTAATGAAAAAGTTACAAAATGTTCAAAATCCATACAACTTATATACATTTTAAAAAATTATTTACAAATCAAATTTCCTATTCCTAAGAGGATACTGCTTTTCTTGACCCATACTTTCAGAACTTTAAACTTGACCCAGCAGGACCGGAGTCTGAGGTGAAGTTTTCTCCAACAAGGTCTGATTTTGCTCTTGACTTTTGATTGAAACTTCCACTTCATCAGACATGTCTGTCTGGCTCTGAATCAGATCTGAACTGGTTTCAGGCACAACCTGTGTTAGAGGTAAGTATTAGTTCTCTACTCACCACACCTTCAGACTCATTTGATTGTTCTGAGCTCCCTTCTTTTTCATGAACCTCTGGAGGTAAAACATGATCTATATGTACAAACCTAACCTCCATTTGTATCTGTATGTATAATAAATCAAACCAGACTAAACCAGTTCAGTTGGGTACTAGAACTCCATGTGGCGCACAGCCTCTTTTGTCCAGCAAAGATATCACACAATGCATGCCATCCTCCAGTCTGAAAAATAATTGTTCATCACTACTGTTTTCTGTCACTCTGTAAACTTTGTGCACATGCTGCACTGTCCCTTTTATTCCATTGGCTTCAACTTTGCTGACAAGCCTGCTATGTGGCATTTTGTCAAACACCTTTTAGAAGTCTATTTAAACCACATCAATTCCATTACCCTCATCAACCATTCTTCTGATGCAGTTTTGCCTGCCAATCTTTGATTCCAATTTATCTGGGACAGATCTGTTCTCACTTAACTGAAATTGACCCTCCTTCCATGAAGTATTTTTACTTTAGATTGCTACTCATTCTTTCCATGGCTAACCTAAATCTTATGATACTATGATCTCTGGTCCATTAAGTTTCTATAACTGACACTTGACCCACCTCATTTCCCTAGAACCAGATCCAGATTTGAACTGGATCCAGCGAACTGTTGGGTATGGAGCTTTCTCTACAGCCAGTCATTCCCATAGGATAGGATGAAGGGTGAGATAAGGGTGAGGTAAAAATATATCCATTGTCCAAGCCATATGTGGAAATCACATGTGGCTCAAAGATCATACAACAGCACTATTCTCATGGTGGGCAATGTCACTGATAATTTAGACAGGAAGGTAGCAGGAAGTGACAATAAGTACTGGCAATAAATGTTATAGTGCCTATTTCCCATGAACCTATTTAGGGAGGGTGACCTACATGCTCTTTCCCTTTATTTCTTAACCCTTCCACAATTGTGTCTGGCTCCACTATGTAATATCCAATTGCTTTGTAAAATGTATGCATGGAGACTGGCCTCTGCATTTGCTTTAATGAATTATGAGTTTAGAATGCTGTTGGTTACTTGATAATTAGACACATTATATTTTGAAATGCAACTGGCATTGGGAGACCTGCATATCTCCCATTTGGCTCCACTCCTTAATATAATAATGCCTTTAGAAAAAGATGAATGGCATATCCATTCAACATGAGGCTGCCTGGCTGACCTTCTAAAGGCGTCTCCTGTTTGTTTCTCAAAGGTGTTAATTTTTACTTCAGTAAAGCTGCCAGAAAGCCTGATTGGCATCTGTTACAGTTAAGAGCATAACACTTCATTAATTAGAATAGGTTTTATTATTTCGCCTGCAGTACAGTACCAGGGTAAAAATCTTACTTACATTTTTAAATATTGAATGCTATGTACATAATTTTCTGCTTCGCACCTACTGCTGAAACATTGAGCTGAGATTCCACCACTTTTCAATTTTATATTAAAAGCATATCTGCCTGAGGAAATTTTAAATATTTAAAATTATATGTTGCACTTTTTTTGGTAAAAGATGGCCACAAAATTTGATTCCATAGCCACTGCTGGTGCAGCGCTACGGGAGCCCTGAACTTAAACGTCAGATGAATAGTTTCCAGCCATGTTTGGTGTGGCCAGTGCAAAGCACACTGATTGACTTTGTTAAAGTGGGTGTGCTGAGTGTGTGTGCACCTGAAACATGTAGACTAGGTGGATCGTAATGTCAGACAGCCTCTAAAACACACACACACAATCTGCCATTGGGGTCTGCGCAGGTCCAGTTCACACCCTCTCATAATCACTCCCAGCTGAACATGTGTTCAGCAGCATGAGGGAGCCATCCCACTGCCCACTAATACTATTTAAAGGTCTAACCATTCAACTTCCAGGCGAGGTGCTTTTGAGTTACTTTTGCTGGGGCAGAATCAGTGGAAGTACTGCATTCTGTGTTATTGGAGGAGTTTAGTAAACGTCTGTATTTTCAAGGGAGTGGCACTGGATCTTGACAAGGCGGTCAGGGAAGTTGGTTGGCCTCTCGTGAGAAACTCTGCTTGAGTAATGGGTTGTACCCTTATGGGTTGCAGCATGATTTGGAGATGGAGCACTGGGAGTAGAGAGGAAGCAGTGAGCAGAAGGAGGAGAAGAAGGGCTTTCAACAGAAGGTCTTATACCCACCTAGGGTCTCAGGGGCACTTCTCCTATCTCCACTGCAGTCAGAATTTGTGTCTGAGGTGTTTGTGTTTCACCAAGGAGGTGGTGATGGAACTGTGCCACCTCCCACAACCTTACCTTCAACCACACTGCATGGCAAGCATGGTGCTGCCACAGACCATCAAGATCACCATTGCTCTAAATTTCTATGCCAGTGGATCCTTCCAGGCAGGAGCAGGCGACATCAGCAGCATCTTACACTTTACCACCCATCATTGCATGAGGGAGGTGGCAGAGGCCCTGTGTATACGAACATATGAACATACGAATTCGGAGCAGGAGTAGGCCACTCAGCCCCTCGAGCCTGCTCCGCCACTCAATAAGATCATGGCTGATCTGATTGTAACCTCAACCCCACATTCCCACCCACCCTCAATAACCTTTCACCCCCTTGCTTATCTAGAATCTATCTTAGGAGAGGGGATGACATTGTCTACTTGCTGACCAGGAGAAGCAGGAGGAGAGGGTATGTGGATTTGTCAGGCTGGTGGAATTCTCAATGGTGTTTGCATGTGGCTCTGTGGGCCCCATGTTAATGGGGAGATATTCTGTAACTGCCAGGTGACCACTCCATTGGCAGTTGTTGTGTGATTGTACTCAGAAGGTCATGTTTTTGAATGCCCACTGCCTCGAAGCAGCCACAATGCATTTATCTTGCTGTGGGCAGGGTACCTGCCATCTTGGCCCACTACAAAGAATCAGAGCCTGATTGCTGGGTGATAAGGAATACCCACTCTCCACCTGGCTAATAACCTCTCTCCACCACCTGACCATGTGAGGGCAACGTGCCCATAATGAGAGCCATATAACGGCCAGGAATGCGTTGAGAAAACCATCAGTGTGCTGAAGCAACAGTTCTGCTGTCTGGACCGCTTGGGGGAGCCCTCCAGTACTAATCAGAATATGTCCTCAAGGTCATCTCCGATCTAGCCTTAACCTAACTATCAAGAGGGCACACCCCCTGCCACCAGGCCTTTGGAGGCAAGCTTGGGAGGAGGAGGAGGAAGAGGAGGAAGAAGGAAGGAAGGAGAAGGAAGAGGAAGCACTCAAAACCCCATTGTTCCAGACTGTAAGTGGATAATCAGACTCTGGTTCCCCTGAGATGTCATTCCCATGGGCCGCATTTTTCGGTCAGCGTGTGGGTGCACACCCGACACGCTCGACCGTAAAATAGCGTGTGATGACGTCGGCTGAGCGTCCCGATGTCATTGTGAAATTGTGCGATATTTCGCTCGGTGGGCGCGCACAGGTGCCAGAGCTGCACCCGCTATTAATTAAGAGGCCAGTTAAGGCCATAAAAAGTCAATTGATGCCAATTTTTCGTTGTCTGTGCGATTTTGTGCTCATTGCATGGGCAAAATGGGCAGGCGGCCAGCCAACAATTTCAAAAACCTCATCCACGGGCGGGATAAAAAGGGTCAGCAGCATTGCCAGTGTGAGAAGTGAGGAGTTTGGCAGATAGTTGGCTGCTGGTGACTTACTGGTATATGGCAGCTTCATCCCTGTTCAGGGCTTCATTCTTAGTGTTTCCAGGCTTCATTCCAGGACTCCTTGGTGTCTGCAAGGCCCCTGGTGGATTCAGACTGTATGGACCCTTCCAGGTATCAGACAGCCTTCTGTTACCTTGGTAATGGGGATTGTGGTCTCTGCTGGTGGCACCTCCCCTGTGGAGAGGGGCAGAAGGGAGAGGAGGCCAGGTGTCCCAATGCAGCTTCCAGGGGAGCGACCTGTGTGAGGAGAGGTGTAGGCACAAGGGGGTCAGGGCCAGCTGGAAGTCCAAGGCGGAAGGGGCCGCAGAAGATTCCACTATCCTGCTGCCAGGGTTTACAGGCAGCGATGCAGCTACCTCAATATGTCTGAGGTGCAATGCCAAAGGAGGTTCCAGCTCTCAAGGGAGTGCATGACCTCCATGTGCCAGATAACTAAGCCTGAGATCAACTCCAACTGTGTGGTTGGACACCCTATGCTAGTGGCTCTAAAGGTCACAGTGGCCCTCAGCTTCAATGCCTCTGGCTTCTTCCAGAGGTCAGTGGGGGATCTGTGTGGAGTGTCCCAATCAGCTGTCCACAGCTGCGTCAAGCTGGTAACAGAAGCTCTGTTTAGGCAGGACTTGACTTTCATTCATTTCTGTATGGATGAGACCAGCCAGGCTGAGTGAGCCAAAGGCTTTGCAGTGATTGCTGGGTTCCCCTGCATGCTGTCGACTGCACACATGTGGCCATCAAGGCGCCAGCAGGTGAGCCCGGTGCCTTTGTCAACAGGAAGGGCTTCCACTCCATGAACGTGCAGATAGTGTGTGATCACAGGATGCAGATTCTGCAAGTCTGTGCCAGGTACCCAGGCAGCTCCCACGATGCCTACATCCTCAGACACTCCCAGGTGCCGGGGCTCTTCAGTGCTCCAGCTCGGCTGGATGGATGGCTGCTGGATGACAAGGGCTATCCCCTCAGAAGGTGGCTCATGACGCCTCTCCACCATCCAAGAACAGAGGCCGAGCAGCGTTATAATAGGAAACATGCCTCCACAATGGCAGCGATAGAGAGGACCATAGGTCTTCTGAAGGTGCGCTTCCGATGCCTGGACCGTTCAGGGGGTGCACTGCAATACCCCCCAGAGCGGGTGTCACTGATAGTGGTTGCATATTGCACTCTCCACAATCTGGCACTGGCAAGGGGGGACCCACTGGAGGAAGAGGATCTTGAGGCAGCTGCACAGGCCCCAGATGATGAATCCAGTAGTGAGTCAGAAGAGGAACAAGGTGAGGAGAACACGGAGGGCATGGGGGCAGACGTTTGTTACCTCCAGGGAGGCAGGGACACCAAGGACGCCTTGATCCAACGCTCCTTCAGCTAGACTACCAAAGAAGCGCTACCACCTCATGTCAGGGCTGCCGCCTCCATCTCGGGTGTCTGAAATAGCCCTTTCCTTTGACCCCAAAGTCCACTCAGTGCCTGGGCAGTAAAGTTTCGAGCCACCCATGTCCAGCATTACATACCTAGCTGGGATACTGGGTGCCTCATCCATCTCCCACACAGACACTGACCACCTGAAGTCAGTGCCTATGTGAAGCTTGCATGTCCGAGCATAACCCTAGGAACCCCTGATTCTGTTCCTGGAGCTGCCTCTTCATGAGAGTCACCACTCTCTCAATGGAGGAGGCAGTGCACTTGGTCATAAGGGTCAATGCAGCTTATGCTCCGCATGGACTCCTCCACAATAGAGACCATGGCATGCATAGCCTCATGGATCTCTGCCAGATCCTCCTGCACATCCCGCTGGACATCCAGCAACTGCCGCCTAATGGACGACTTCAGAGGCCCATCATCTGCCTTCGACTCAGCATCGTCCTGGTCTCCAGCAGTCCTCTGACTGCCGGTGCCCTGGGCGCTCTCTGTTTCAGCCTGCTCCTCAAGCAAGTGTGAAGTGCCCTCACCAATGTGCTTCAACATTCTAGCTGACGATCTAATGCCCACCGAGGTGCTGGTATCTGCGCTGGTACCTGGTTCAGAGAGTGGGCGTGATGCAGGTGCATCTAGTGCCTGGTGGTCCTCTGGCATCAGGGGCGGGTCTTTGGGGTCCTGCGATTGGGTGCATGGTGGCAAACCAAAGGGAGAACAACAACATGTCATTAGTTTAAGCCATCAGACTGTCACTGTACATGCCAGGCACCCTGATGAGACCATGGAGAGCTGCATCATGGTGCCATCATCTTTCAATGATCAATGGGGAATCCAGTTTTGAGGCTCTCATCAATGATGAGACTACACAAGATTGTTTGCACCATCCGAAACTCCCACTCTTACCTTCATCTGACACCCCAGCCTCTCCGTGGCTGGTTGACTCAGGTACGTGCCAGTACTTCAGTTCAAGGGCACCCTGCTTGTATCTGGTTAGGATTAGGAGATTTGGGGGCCTCCTCCAGTCCGTAACCTCTCAATATTGTTATGGGATGTCTTCTACTGATAGGACAGAGGAGCATTGACTAGTCCACTCACTACCTGCAGCCCCATTGCAGCCTGGCCAAGCCCACCTGATGAGCACCTTGCAGGGCACATCTGAGTTGTGGCCCTCAAGCCACAAGGGACTCAGTCCAAACAACCAGGGCTCACCCCCTTGGCCAGCTCTGGCGTCATTGCCAATTGGCACTCAAACTCTAGCACCACTGAACTCCACGGGGGATGGCCAGCCCCTAACACTTCAACACCCTGATCCATGCCAACAGGGTACTCACCCTTCCTGAACGCAACAGGTAATTAAACCTCTTGTGGCACTGGACCCAGGTGCGTTGCACAACATCATGGCTGCTGACCAGCACTGCCACCTCCTCCCAAGCTCTTTTTGTAAGGCGCGGTGGCCTCTTCCTTCCATCCCTGGGGACAAGTGTGTCCCTCCTGGCAGTCACCTCCAAGAGGGCTGTGGGGCACTCATCAGAAAACTCAGGGGCCGAGTGCCCACCCAACCTGCCCTCCTGCCTGGCATCTGCAGCCGCATTTGTATCCATCATTTTTATTCTCCTGCTGACAACACCGAAGATGTCTTCGTTGCCGGCAGCCTTCCAGGGCCTGAATGTGCCGGTTTTAAACCAGCTGCCAGGTCACCATTGGACCCAGCGGCCCACAGGCCCCCACCCCGCCCACTCCTTCCCGACCAATGGGGAGCCCCCATTCATGCTCGGCGGGCCTTAATTGGCCCACCAGCGTGAAATCGCGGTCGGGGGCTGATCGTCAGCGGGCTGTTTCCCGGGCCCGCCGGCCGCGCCCACCCGCCAACCTCAAAATTTTGGCCCATGTCACAATTTCTCCACAATTCCCCAACTTCCAAACCATTTCCTGTATACCATCACAGTTTCCTCTTGGCCAAAGTTTAGAAATAAAAGCCACCAAAAAAATATTCCACAACAACTTTATCCAGTAACACTGCAAATAATCCATCAAAACGGAATTCTTCACTCTTACATATTCCCTTCATACCTGTCTTTCATGAGCCTCTGCCTGGGCTTAGTGCTGCTATGTAGTTTTGGCTCAGTGACTGCAACCTGGCTGCTGGAAGGCTGCTGACTTTCTGTTGGGAAGACCTTGCAGGACATTCTCGAGAAACGTAGGACTGAACCACTTGGCCATGGGTGGCACCAGTCTGGACTGACTGGCTGAGCAGCAACAGGAGGCTCACTATTGGAATGACAATGGTGGGAGCACAAAAGCTCGCACCCTGAGAGAGGACAACAGGTCCGTGCATCGTAGAATTACTAGCACTCCCTGGGACAGAATCTCAACCCAGGAATCTGTTTGAGGACAGATTTCTGGACTGCTGTGAGGGACTGAATCCCTCTTTGAACATTTGTAACCACAGCCATAATGGCAGCAAAAATAGATTTCATGGCCTCAGTTTGAGCTTCTACTATAGCACTCAAACATTGGGTTTATTTGCCTGTACTACAATGGAATTTGGGACATCAATCTTCAGGTGCTGCATCACAACATCACAAGTGCTCTCATGGAACTGGTTGCCTCTTCCACGGTGGAAAGAATGGACTCCACCCTCTGCATGAATCTGTGTGCACATTGGAACTGGACTCGTCCATGCTCCTTGATAACGACAACAGGCTCTGTGGCAGGCCTGCTAATGCATCATGCATCTGGGTGTCCACATCTATCAGCAATATTTTGCATGCTGCTACATCAACGTCCTCATCTGAGTCTTCTGCAGCAGAATTTGTTTGTGACCTCACCCTTTAATGAGCCGGCACACAAACTATCCTTTTCCCCTGACTTGGCTGCAGCCTATTCATGCCCAGAGACTCACTACGTGCTGATCCCAACTCCATGCTACCCTTTAAAGTTCACGCAGTGCTAGTATCTGAGCTGGTGACTGCAATTGTCAGATCAAGTGATGAGGCTGCTGTGGCTGGCCAGGCAGTGGGTATTTGGCATCTGAAGGCAGAAATGCAAAAGTGGACAGTTAGAGTGAGGGAAGGGGGTTGGTTTGCACTTCTTACCAGATTGCAGGATGAGGGTGAGGTGAGATTTAAAAAAATAATTATAATAAAGTGTAAAGAGTGGGTATACTAGAGTAACTAATTAATAAATTGAATAAAATATGATAACCATGGCAGGATGGGTGATGTGTTGCTGCTCCAGCACATGGGAACTGCTGGACACCAAGGTGATCCAGAGTGAACACACCTGTACCAAGTGTTTGCAGTTCGAGGAACTTTGGATCTGAGTTAAGGAGCTGGAGTCTGAGCTGCAGACATTGTGCCACATCAGGGAGGGGGAAGGGCACCTGGACACTTTACTCCAGGAGGCGGTCACACCTCTCAGATTAGGGAATTCAAATTTGGTCTGTGATCATGGACAGGCGGGTGTGACTGCAGGTGAAGCAGGTATGGGGACCCAGGGGGAAGCATTTGAGGAGCCTTGGCCCCTTCAACTGTCCAACAGTTACAAGGTTCTTGCAAGCTGTGTGGATGAGAGCGGGGACTGCAGAGAGGATGAGCGAACTGACTACGGCACCGTGTTACAGGGAGTCATTCAAGTTGGGGGAGGAAATGGGAGTGTAGTAGTTGTAGGGGACAGTAAAGTTAGGGGGATAGATACTGTTCTCTGCAACCACGAGCATGAGTCCCGAAGGCTGTGTTGCCTGCTCGGCACCAGGGTTAAGGACATCTCCTCAGGGCTGGAGAGGAACTTGGAGTGGGAGGGGAGGGATCCAGTTTTCGTCATCCACGTTGGTACCAACAACATTGATAGGACTAGAAAGGAGGTTCTGCTGAAATAATTTGAACAGTTCAGAGCTAAATTAAAAAGCAGAACCTCCAAGGTAATAATCTCGGGCCACGGGCAAACTGGCATAGGGTAAATAAAGTCAAGGAGTTAAATGCGTAGCTCAGAGATTGGTGTGGGAGGAATGGGTTTCAGTTCATGGAAGGGAGATGTTCTGGTGGGACAGGCTTCATTTGAGCCATGCTGGGACCAGTGTCCTAGCGAACCAAATAACTAGGGCTTTGGAGAGGGCTTAAAACTAAATAAATGGGGGAGGTTTCTGGAGAGGGGATACGTAGGTTTACAAAGCAAAAGGGTATGGCAGCCTTGCAGGGCAGCTTTTTAGGTAATGATACCAAGAGTGTGACAGGAAGGGACAGAGTCTACAAACATAAAAAAAACAACAGCAAATAGGGCCAAAAGGGGAAAAAAATGGTAAAAAGGCAAAATTAATGGCCCTTTACTTAAATGCGTGTAGTATTTGGAACAAAATAAATGAATTAACGGCACAAATAGAGGTTAATGGGTATGATCTTATAGCCATTACGGAGACGTGGTTACAAGGAGATCAAAGCTGGGAACTAAATATTCAGGGTATGTGACTTTTCGAAAGGACAGGCAGGAAGGAAAGGGTGGTGGGGTAGCTTTGTTAGTACGAGATGGAATAAGTACGATAGCAAGAAAGGATCTTGGATCGGAAGATGTATATGGGTGGAGAAATAACTAAACTTGTGGGAGTAATCTATAGACTTCCTGACAGTCGCTATACTGTAGGACAGAGAATAAGTCAGGAGATAGTGAGGGCATGTAACAAAGGCAGTAAATTAATCATGGGTGACTTTAATCTTTATGTGGATTGGGAAAATTGGCAGAGGTAGACACGAGCAAGAATTCATCGAGTGTATTCGGGACAGTTTCTTAGAACAATATGTTGTGAATCCAATGAGGGAGCAGGCTTTTTTGGATCTGGTAATGTATAATGAGGCAGGTTTAATAAATGATATCAGAGTAAAGTATCCCCTAGGAAACAGTGATCATAATATGGTAGAATTTAACATTCAGTTTGAGTGTGACAAACTTGGGTTGGAAAAACTGTGCTAAAATTAAATAAAAGTAATTACAATGGAATGAGGGCAGAGTTGGCTGGAGTGGATTGGGAAAGGAGTTTAGCAGAAAAGATGGTTGATGAACAATGGCAGACGTTTAAGAAAATAGTTCATGACTCTCAACAAAGATATATCTCAGTGAGGAAGAAGGATTCGAGGAGGGGAATAAACCAACCATGGTTAACCAAGGAATTTAAGGACAGTTTCAAACTGAAAGAAAACACACACAATGTGGCAAAAATTAGTGTAAGCCAGAGTATTGTGAAAGTTTTAAAAACCAACAAAAGATGACCAAAGAAATAATAAAGAGGGAGAAAATAAACTTTGAGGGTAAACTAGCAAGTAATATAAAAACAGACAGTAAGAGCTTCTTTAAATATATAAAAAGGAAGAGAGAGGCCAAAGTGAACATAGGCCCCTTAGGGAATGAAGCTGGGGAAATAATAATAGGGAACCAGGAAATGGCAGAGGAGTTGAATAATACTTAGCTTCAATCTTCACGGTAGAAGATACTAATAGCATCCCAAAAATACTACATAATCAAGGGGCAAAAGGGTGGTGGAGGAAATAAGTACAATAACTATCACTAGAGAAAAAGTACCAGGGAAACTAATGGAGTTAAAGGCCGATAAGCTCCCTGGACCTGATGGATTGCATCCAAGGATAGTAAAGGAAGTAGATAGATCCTTATATTCTGGAAAAAATCCCAGAGGATTGGAGAACAGCCAATGTAACACCCTTATTCAACAAGGGAGGGAAACAGGTAACTATAAGTCAGTTAGCTTAACATCTGTCATTGGGAAAGTGTTGGAGTCTATTATAAAGGATGTAATAGCAGAGCATTTAGACATACATAATCTAATCATTCATTGTCAGCATGGCTTCATGAATGGGAAAATATGCCTAACAAATGTATTAGAATTCTTTGAGGAGGTAACAAGCAGGATAGATAATGGGGAACCAGTAGATGTAATATATTTAGATTTCCAAAAGGTGTTCAATAAGGTACACCACATAAGGCTACTTAATAAGATATGAGCCCATATTGTTGGGGGTAGTACATTAGCATGGATAGAGGATTGGTGCCCATTTAAAACAGAGGAGGAATTTGTTCTCTCAGAGGGTAGTGAATCTGTGGAATTCTTTACCACAGAGGGCTGAAGAGGCTGGGTTGTTAAGTATATTCAAGGCTGAAATAGACAGATTTTTAATCAGTAAGGGAATTGTGTTATGGGGAAAAGGCAGGAAAGTGGAGTTGAGGATTATCAGGTCAACCATGGTCTCAATGAATGGCGGAGCAGACTCAATGGGCTGAATGGCCTACTTCTGCTCCTAAATCATATGGTTGTCTTATGGTCTTAGGAACACCCTGTCATTGTGAATGTTTTCAGTGATGTCAGATGCAATAGCTTCAGTTACAGCCAGCTGCATGATATGATGCATCATCTTCTCCGGAGTGCTCAGTCAATAGAAGCTTGCATTTCCCCACCAGTTCTCTGCTGCTCCCTGCTGTTATGTGCCACCTTGTTTGGTGAATGTAGCTGTCATGGATGAATAACTGGAGGGAAGTGACAGCAGGGAGGGCTGGGTGTGCAGCTGGCATCATTAATACATGTCTGAGTATGAGGTGGAGTATCTGAAAGTTGGGTATGAGTCCTGATTGTTGCTGTGTGAGTGATGGGAATGTGGTGCATTGAGCAGTGCGAGAGGTGGGAAAGGGATGTTATGTGAAAATACATTTACTGACGTTGATCACTCATGTGAGGTCATTGAACCTTCTCTGGTACTGCAGCCAGGTCCCCGTTCAGTGACCTCCCTGCTCACACAGGCCAAGCCTGCACTGATAGATCAAAACCAGAAGAGGCTCATAAAGGTGAGATTGTAATTCTCTTTAACTTTCTTTGTGGATTCAGGAGAAGCAGGAGTCCTACCTTAGGCTCAGTAAGGAAAGCTTAGGCCTTCCTAGCTACAGATTTACAACTCTGCCCAATGACCCCAGCATGCAATCCTGCCATTAATATGGGCTGGGATTTTCTGGCCCCATTGTGGGTGGGACCCGCCGTGGGTGAGGTGGTGCCCCAGCCAGAAGTCCATTGACTTGCGGAGGGACTGGAAGATCGTGGCGGCGGGTGGGTGCGGAAAACCCCGCCTTTGGGTCTTGGCGAATGGGCTGTGGGACATGTGATGTTTGAATGGAGAAGGCTATTCAGCCCATAAACTGGCTCTGTCATTCCATTAGATTAAGGCTGATCTGTACCTCAAATCCACTTTAACAACCTCGATTAGGTCAGCCCACAGTCTTCTAAACTAAAGGTAATACAAATCAAAATTTACCAACCCAATTTCTGGAGATTGAACTCAAACCCTAGGAGTGCGAATGAAGAGGACCAGAGCCTTGTGTTTACTGGAACAGACATTCTGAGCAGTGTGAACCTATATTTAATCGATCTATGATGTCTGCCCATTTATACTAAGGAGTGGATTGAATGCAACAGGAAATGCATTTGCCATTGGGTACATTAAAACAGGCTTTCTGAATGACAGCCTTAAACTCTACAAACTAGCACTATCATATTCTTAAACAGAATCTGAAAATCATGATTCATTCCTTAGTAACAATTATATTTGAAGCGATTGACTACAGATACACTTAAACTGGCAGAATCTCTAACATGGCTACAGAGAGGCAAAATCACATTAAAAGCAAACCACTGTGTAATGTCTAGAGAAGTGATTTTTTTATTCTAATTCTTTTCCCTCCTCTCATGTAAAGATGATGTGTGAACTAAGTCTTTTTCACATTGACTGCTCTGATGTAAGCAGAAAATTACATTCCACGATGACAAATTGCGGTTCCCTGCTATTGGGTCGTCCATCAGGTAAAGTGTTGAAAAGACATAGGCCCGAATTTATGGCCCATTCGCGGCAGGCACGTGGCTGTAAAATGCGGTGAGCCATTCTAAACTCCATCAACTTCGGCGGGAACATAAAATCCCGCTGTTGTAAAATTCAACCCATGGAGTGGGTTTAAATGTCCTTCGGGTCTCGAACGCGTGGGGATGTTATTGGCATGGACTGGGCTAGTGAGGATGGAAATTGATCCAGGAATTGCTCAAATTGCAAGAGAGAAAGCCAACAATCAGTAGAAGAGGTTTTGACAACTCTGCGTTCTTTTGTCATATTGCTCTCGTTAAATTCTAAATTGTACTTTTGGACATTCATACAATAGAGTGCTAGTCTTAATTGCAACTGATGTTACTTGGGCTTCATGGCAACTTCTTTGAAGAGGAAGTTAAAACCCATGAGAATAGAATCATATCCTAAAAAACCTAACAAAAATCAGGTGAAGAAAATCATGGGTGGAATTTTACGGCCCTGCTGTGGTGGGGGCGGGGCCATAAAATGTGGCGAGCTGTTCAAAAGTTCATTGACTTCGGCGAAACCGTAAAATCCCACCCATGATGTTCTTTGCAGCACAGCAACACTTTGCTTGCTTCGTAGCTTCTTCACTGAGCTCAGTGACTTTACACGGTGTTGTCTCCTGATCCCCATAAATTAGAAAAAATCACATGTTAGACTCAAAATGCAGGAGCTTCATTGAGTGTATTTCTTTCAGCTCTTCATGTGGCTTGATGGACTGTTAGACTGTTACACTGGGCAGAATTTTCCCATTGGCGTGTGGGGGCGGGCTCCACACACCCGCAGGTAAAATGACGCGTGGCGGCGTTGGGCGAGCATCCCGAAGTCATCGCGACATCGTGATATTTAGTTGGGCGGGCATACGACGATATCCTCTGTGCGCCCGCCATTAATTAACGGGCCACTTAAGGCCCCTAACTCACAAATCAATGCCAATTTTTTTGTGCCCATGCAATCTTCGGGTCGGCGCACGGGGGCAATGAGCAGCCGGGTAGGACACATTTGTATAAACTCCATCCATGGGCAGGATAAGTGGGCTCAGTGGGGTCGTGAGTGTGCTCTCTCAAGTATTGATTTTTCAAAGCTTTTCAAACTTGCCTGTGTGATCTGCAATACTTCAAAGCACATACCAGCTGCTTTGTCTGGACTCCTAACCCTCAGGTCAGCTCCCTGCAGTGAGGAATCTTTTTTGGGCCTGCAGGTTTCTGGAAGCCTTTCCATGGCCTGGGAATGGGAGCTGAACTCTCCACTGGAGGCACCTCCTCCTCGGAGGAAGGGAGGGCTAGAAGGGGAAGGAGGCCAGGAGTGCACATTCAGCCTCCAGGGGAGCCACCTTTGGGAGGACAGGCGCAGGCACAAGGGGTGCAGGGCCAAGAGGTAGTCCAAGGTGGAAGGGGCTGCAGAAGACGCCACTATCCTGCTGCCAGGGTATACAGGCGGCGAAGCAGCTACCTCAATATGTCTGAGGTGCAGTGCCAAAGGAGGCTCCGCCTCTCAAGGGAGACAGTCAACCATATCTATCAGATGATTGGGCCTAAGATCTCCGCTAACTGTGTGGGTGGACACCCCATGCCAGTGGCTCTAAAGGTCACAGCTGCCCTCAGCTTCTATGCCTCTGGCTCCTTCCAGGGCTCAGCGGGTAATCTTTGTGGTGTCTCCCAAGCAGCTGTCCACACTTATGTCAAGCAGGTTACAGACGCCCTGTTCAGGTGTGCATTGACCTTCATTCACTTCTGCTGGGACCAGGCAAGCCAGACACAGTGAGCCAGAGGCTTCGCGGCCATTGCTGGCTTCCCCCGCGTCCAGGGTGCAATAGACTGCACACATGTAGCCATCAAGGCGCCAGCAGGTGATCCCGGTGCCTTTGTCAACAGGAAGGGCTTCCACTCCATGAACGTGCAGATGGTGTGTGGTCACAGGATGCTGATTCTACAAGTCTGTGCAAGGTACCCAGGCAGCTCCCATGACGCCTACATCCTCAGACACTCCTAGGTGCCGGGGCTCTTCAGTGCGCCAGCCTGGCTGGATGGATGGCTGCTGGGTGACAAGGGCTATCCCCTCAGAAGGTGGCTCATGACACCTCTCCGCCATCCAAGAACAGAAGCTGAGCAGCGGTACAATAGGAGCCAGGGCACCACAAGGGCTCTGGTAGAGAGAACCATCGATCTTCTCAAGATGCGCTTCCGATGCCTGGACCGCCCAGGTGGCGCACTCTAGTACCCCCCAGATCGTGTGTCAGTGATAGTGGTTGCATGCTGCGCTCTCCACAGTCTTGCTAGGAAGGGGGGATGCAATGGACCATGAAGATGTCAATGCAGTGGCTGCGGCTGCACACGATGAGCCCAGCTGTGAGTCCGAGGATGAGCACGGACAGGGAAATGCTGAGGGGGTAGATGCTGAGCGGGTATACTCCAGGGAGGCAGCGACACCCGGGAGGCTTTAATCCAACGAACCTTCAGCTAGTACACCACAGATGGATCTCCAGGGCAAGCCGGGCTGCAGGCTCCACACTCGACACCTAAGTGCCAAATTTTCCAGGTTAGGAACAGTAACTAAGGGCCTTGTTAATAAAGCTGAATGTCCCACAAAGCACTCCTAACATTTTTGGAAACCATACACATGCAGAAGAAACGAGGCACCCTCGGCTATGGTCACATGTCTGAATTTAATATCACAGGCAAAGAAACTTAATGAAACAAAATGACAATGGTGTTCCAATTCAAAGCAAATCATAAAGACCTCATCTTGGGCCAACACAAAAGCACCAGTGATAAACCCGTGGTGTGCCTAAGGTGCCTTATGTTTACATTTCCAGCTGCTACGTCTTGGTGCTGACCCATCGTTGGGAGTGGCATCTGAGACAGCCTGCTCACTCTGCTGTCCTGTTGGCCTCGATGACCTTGGCGGTCGTCCTCTGGCCCTATGGCACCTGTGCTGGCCCCGCCTGGGAGGGAGCTGTCAGTTCCACAGCTGGCACCTCCCCAGTCGTCGCAGCCTCACCGGATGATATGGTCACTGGGAGAGGGGCGGAGGAGCTGCCGCCCTCATCCGGAGCGACCTGAGAGGTGCCCGCAGAGATGCCAGGCAGCTGCTGCGCCGATGTGAGGTTGCTTCAGACCTCCCTGCTCACCGTGGATGGATGGGCACTGAGCTTGGTGCCCATGTCATCTCCCCCACTGGCACTGACCAGCTGAGGTCAATGCCAATGTGAGGGCTTGCTGGTCAGAACGCATCTCCCAGGAAGCCCTGATGGGTCTCCTGGAGGATCCTGTCCACAAGAGTCGCCACTCTCTCCATGGAGGACGTATGGCGCTCAGACATGTGGCTCATTGCTTCGGCGATCGTCTGAGTAGACTCCTCCACCACAGAGACCAAGCCAAGCATAGCCTCATGTGTCTCCCCCAGATGCTCCTGCACACCCGGCCACATTTCATACCCCTGCTGCGTCGCAGACGACTCCAGAGACAGATCATCAGGCACCGACTGAGCATGTACCTGGTCCCCTGCAGTCCTCCGACTGCTGGTGCCATGGGCACTCTCTGTCTCTACCAGCTCCTCCAGTGACTGTGAAGTGCCCTCACCACTGTGCCCCGGGACACTAGCCAATGTTCTAACTCCCACCGGGGTGTTAGTATCTGCGCTGGTGCCTGCCTGGCAGAGATGGTGAGACGCTGGTGAGACTTCAGGCCCCTCAGGTATGAGAGGGGTCCTCTGCTGCTCCTCCTCCCGGCCCTGCTCTGATGATGCTGAAAGGAAGAACAAGGACATTGGATCAGTTAACGTGGAGACAGTGACAAAGTGCATCCCTGTCCCCCGGATCATTATGTGCTCATCCTTCCATAAGCAATGGTGAAGCCATGTTGCGAAATTAAATCACTGAACATTCAGCACTGCCATGGCTGTTGGGAGAACAATGGTGACCTCACTGCTGGGCATAAATACCTGGCCGTGGCACCCCAGCCCCACTGACACCAGTGGCCCTGGGTGCATGGCACCTCTCCAGATCCAGGGCCTCCTGCTCAAACCGGCTGAGAATGGCTAACTGCGCCTGGCCGCCCCAGTCCTCACACGCTCTGCCGCGTTATGAGCATTCTTCTCCTGAAAATGAGAGAAGGGCATTGATTTGTGAAAATTGTACTTGGACTCTCTTCGCACACGGCCCACCCCAACCAGAGTGGGACATATCAGAGCTCCAGGGCCTCCTCACCCCACTACTGCTGAACACTCACACAAAGATGCTAGGTCTGCTCCCCACCCCCCCACTCCCCGCTGTTGGACATATTCTGCCTACATCACATTAGGCACCACATGGTATATCCTTCCATAGCAAGGAGGCGCAAGCACGTGGAGCGCAGAAAAAACTGAAAAGAAAGGAGAGCACAGGAGAGGCTATTAAAGTCTCCAGAACACAAAATAGGACAGAGTGTTTGGAAAGGGCGGTGTTGTATCTGAATACACGCAGTATACGAAATAAGGTAAATGAGCTAGTGGCGCAGATTGAAATTGACAGGTATGATGTGGTGGGCATTACGGAGACATGGCTGCAAGAGGATCAGGACTGGGAGCTAAGTATCCAAGGATATACATCCTACGAAAAGATAGGCAGGTTGGCAGAGGGGGTGGGGTTGCTTTGTTAGTAAGAAATGAAATTAAATCGATAGCAAGAAATGACGTAGGGTCAGATGATGTAGAATCTGTGTGGGTAGAGTTGAGGAACCGCAAAGGTAAAAAAACCATAATGGGAGTTATGTACAGGCCTCCGAACAGTAGTCAGGATGTGGGGCACAAGATACACCAGGAGATAGAAAAGGCATGTAAGAAAGGCAAGGTTACAGTGATCATGGGGGATTTCAATATGCAGGTAGACTGGGAAAATCAGGTTGGTAGTGGATCCCAAGAAAAGGAATTTGTAGAATGTCTACGAGATGGCTTTTTGGAGCAGCTTGTGGTGGAGCCCACTAGGGAACAGGCAATTCTAGATTTAGTGATGTGTAATGAGGCAGATTTGATAAGGGAGCTTAAGGTGAAGGAACCCTTAGGAGGAAGTGACCATAGTATGATAGAATTTACCCTGCAATTTGAGAGGAAAAAGCTGGAATCAGATGCAACGGTATTACAGTTGAATAAAGGCAACTACAGAGGCATGAGGGAGGAGCTGGCCAGAATTAACTGGGAGATGAGCCTAGCAGGAAAGACAGTGGAACAACAATGGCAGGAGTTTCTGGAAGTAGTTTGGGAGACACATCAAAAATTCATCCCTAGGAAGAAGAAGCATACTAAAGGGAGGACGGGGCAACTATGGCTGACAAGGGAAGACAGGGACAGCATAAAAGCTAAAGAGAAAGCATACAATGCGGCGAAGAGCAGTGGGAAACCAGGGGATTGGGAAGCCTACAAAGACCAACAGAGGGCAACTAAAAAGAAATAAGGAGGAAGAAGATTAAATATGAGGGTAAACTAGCCAGTAATATAAAAGAAGATTGCAAGAGTTTTTTAGATATATAAAGGGTAAGAGAGAGGCAAAAGTGGACATTGGGCCACTGGAAAATGACGCTGGAGAAGTAGTAGTATGGAATAAAGAAATGGCGAAGGAACTGAACAGGTACTTTGCATCAGTCTTCACGGTGAAAGACACGAGTAACATCCCCAAAGTTCAAGAGAGTCGGGGGGCAGAGGTAAGTATGGTGGCCATTACCAAGGAGAAGGTGCTAGGAAAACTGAAAGGTCTGAAGGTGGATAAATCACCTGGGCCAGATGGATTACACCCCAGATTTCTGAAGGAGATAGCTGAAGAGATAGTGGAGGCGTTGGTGGTGATCTTTCAGGAATCACTGGAGTCAGGGAGGGTCCCAGAGGACTAGAAAATCGCTAATGTAACCCCCCTGTTTAAGAAGGGAGTGAGGCAAAAGACGGGAAATTACAGGCCGATTAGCTTGACCTCGGTCATTGGTAAGATTTTAGAGTCCATTATTAAGGATGAGATTTCAGAATACTTGGAAGTGCATGATTAAATAGGGCAAAGTCAGCATGGTTTCATCAAGGGGAGGTCATGCCTGACAAATCTGTTAGAATTCTTTGAGGAGGTAACGAGTAGGTTAGACAAAGGAGAGCCAATGGATGTTATCTACTTGGACTTCCAGAAGGCCTTTGACAAGGTGCCGCACAGGAGGCTGCTCAGTAAGATAAGAACCCATGGTGTTAGAGGCAAGGTACTAGCATGGATAGAAGATTGGCTGTCTGGCAGGAGGCAGAGATTGGGGATAAGGGGGTCCTTCTCAGAATGGCGGCCGGTGACTAGTGGAGTTCCGCAGGGGTCAGTGTTGGGACCACAACTTTTCACTTTATACATTAATGATCTAGATGAAGGAACTGAAGGCATTCTGGCTAAGTTTGCAGATGATACAAAGATAGGTGGAGGGACAGGTAGTATTGAGGAGGTGGGGAGGCTGCAGAAGGATTTGGACAGGTTAGGAGAATGGACAAAGAAGTGGCAGATGGAATACAACGTGGGGAAGTGTGAGGTCATGCACTTTGGTAGGAAGAATAGAGGCATAGACTATTTTCTAAATGGGGAGAGAATTCAGAAATCTGGAGTGCAAAGGGACTTGGGAGTCCTAGTCCAGGATTCTCTTAAGGTTAATTTGCAGGTTGAGTCAGTAGTTAGGAAGGCAAATGCAATGTTGGCATTTATTTCGAGAGGACTAGAATATAAAAGCAGGGATGTGCTGCTGAGGCTTTATAAGGCTAAGGTCAGACCACATTTAGAATATTGTGAGCAATTTTGGGCCCCGTATCTCAGGAAGGATGTGCTGGCCCTGGAGAGGGTCCAGAGGAGGTTCACGAGAACGAGACCAGGAATGAAAGACTTAACATAAGAGGAACGTTTGAGGACTCTGGGTCTATACTCAATGGAGTTCAGAAGGATGAGGGTGGATCTGATTGAAACTTACAGAATACTGAAAGGCCTGGATAGAGTGGACGTGGGGAAGATGTTTCCATTAGTAGGAGAGACTAGGACCCGAGGGCACAGCCTCAGAGTAAAGGGAAGACCTTTTAGAACAGAGATGAGGAGAAACTTCTTTAGCCAGAGAGTGGTGAATCTATGGAATTCATTGCCACAGAAGGCTGTGGAGGCCAGGTCATTGAGTGTATTTAAGACCGAGATAGATAGGTTCTTGATTGGTAAGGGGATCAAAGGTTACAGGGAGAAGGCGGGAGAATGGGGTTGAGAAACGTATCAGCCATGATTGAATGGCGGAGCAGACTCGATGGGCCGAATGGCCTAATTTTTGCTCCTATGTCTTATGGTTTCCCGGTGAATCGCATGATGAGGTGGCAGGAAGTCATACGTATCCTGCCATACGCAGGAAGTTATACGAAGTGTTCGTATCTGGGCGCCATATTTAAAAGGCACCTTGACAGTTACTCATTCATTGTGCATTGGAGTTTGGAACTACACGTGGCTGTCAGGAATCAGCAAGCACTGGCCCCAAGGTTCAGCGATGCCTCGCTGGATACACTCCTGCAAGCCATGGAGGGCAGGGGGGATCTGCTTTATCAAAGGGATGGGAGGAGGAGGCCCACCTATCTCACCACAACTGCCTGGGAGGAGGTTGCAGTGTGCTCAATACCACCTCTACACAGAGGGGGACTGCGCTGCACTGCAGGAAAAGAGTTAATGACGTAATCCGCATTGCCAGGGTAAGTGAACCCTCAACTTCTCATCTTTACCTCACTGACTAGGAACAGGGACATGGGCCTCAATGGCAAGGCCAGCATCTGTGCCCATGCATAAAAGCCCTTCACAAGGTGCTGGGGTTTTTTAAAAATTCATTCATGGGACGCGAGCTTCGCTGGCTGGGCCAGCATTTGTTGCCCATCCCTAGTTGCCGTTGAGGAGGTGGTGGTGAGCTGCCTTCTTGAACCACTGCAGTCCATGTGGTGTAGGTACACCCACAGTGCTGTTGGGGAGGGAGTTCCAGGATTTTGACCCAGCAACAGTGAAGGAACGGTGATATATTTCCAAGTCAGGTTGGTAAGTGACTTGGAGGGGAACTTCCAGGTAGTGATGTTCTCATCTGCCTGTTGCCCTTATACTTCTAGATGGTAGTGGTCATGGGTTTGGAAGGTGCTGTCTAAGGAGCCTTAGTGAATTCCTGCAGTGCATCTTTTAATTGGACAGACCGCTGCTAATTTGCATCAGTGGTAGAGGGAGTGAATGTTTGTGGATGTGGTGCCAATCAAACTTTGTCCTGGATGATGTCAAGCTTCTTGAGTGTTGTGGGAGCTGTCCTCATCCAGGCAAGTGGGGAGTATTCCATCACACTCCTGACTTGTGCCTTGTAGATTGTGGACAGGCTTTGGGGAGTCAGGAGGTGAGTTACTTGTCGTACGATTCCTAGCCTCTGACCTGCTTTTGTAGCCACAGTATTTATATGGCTAGTCCAGTTCAGTTTCTGGTCAATGGTAACTCCCAGGATATTGATAGTGGGAGATTCAGTGATGATAATACCATTGAATATCAAGGGGCGATGGTTGGATTCTCTCTTGTTGGAGATGGACATTGCCTGGCACTTGTGTGGCGCGAATGTTACTTGCCACTTTCCAACCCAAGCCTGGATATTGTCCAGGTCTTGCTGCATTTGAACATGGACTGATTCAGTATCTGAGGAGTCGCGAATGGTGCTGAATATTGTGCTAGCGTCAGCGAACATCCCCACTTCTGACCTTATGATGGAAGGAAGGTCATTGATGAAGCAGCTGATGATGGTTGGGCTGAGGACACTACCCTGAGGAACTCCTGCAGTCATGTCCTGGAACTGAGATGACTGACCTCCAACAACCAAAACCATCTTCCTTTGTGCTAGGTATGACTCCAACCATTGGAGAGTTTTCCCTCTAATTCCCATTGACTCCAGTTTTGCTAGGTCTCATTGATGCCACACTCGGTCAAATGCCGCCTTGATCTCAAGGGCAGTCACTCTCACCTCACCTCGGGAGTTCAGCTCATTTGCCCATGTTTGAACCAAGGCTTTAATGATGTCAGGAGCAGAGTGGCCCTGGGGGAACCCAAACTGGGCGTCAGTGAGCAGGTTATTGCTAAGCAAGTACTGCTTGATAGTACTGTTGCTGACCCCTTCCATTACTTTACTGATGATCGAGAGTAGACTGATGGGGCAGTAATTGGTCAGGTTAGCTTTGTCCTGCTTTTTATGTACAGGACATACCTGGACAATTTTCCACATAGCTGGGTAGATGCCAGTGTTATAACTGTACTGGAACAGCTTGGCTAGAGGCCTGGCAAGTTCTGGAGCACAAGTCTTCAGCGTTACTGCCGGAATATTGTCAGGGTCCATAGCCTTTGCAGTATCCAGTGCCTTTAGCTGTTTCTTGATATCACGTGGAGTGAATCGATTTGGCACTGACATCTGTGATGCTGGGGACTCCAGAAGAGACCGAGATGGATCATCCACTTAGACTTCTGGCTGAAGATTGTAGCAAATGCTTCAGCCTTATCTTTTGCACTGATGTGCTGGGCTCCTCCATCATTGAGGGTGGGGATATTTGTGGAGCCTCCTCCTCCAGCGAATTGTTTAATTATCCACCACCATTCGCGACTGGATGTGGCAGGACTGCAGAGCTTAGATCTGATCTATTGGTTGTGGGATCACTTAGCTCTGTCTATCACTTGCTGCTTATGCTGTTTGGCATGCAAGTAGTCCTGTGTTATAGCTTGACCAGGTTGACACCTCATTTTTAGGTATGCCTGGTGCTGCTCCTGGCATGTCCTCCTGCACTCTTTATTGAACCAGGGTTGATCCCCTGGCTTGATGGTAATGGTAGAGTGGGAGATATGCCGGGCCATGTGGTTACAGATTATATTTGAGTACAGTTCTGCTGCTGATGGCCCACAGTGCCTCATGAATGCCCAGCCTTGAGTTGCTAGATCTGTTCAAAATCTATCCCATTTAGCACAGTGGTAGTGCCACACAACACGATGTAGGGTGCTGCCTCTTAGCCCCACTGCAGTTCATGTGATCTGCTGGTAGGGAGGTGACTATGGGTCGCTGACCCAGCCACACTGAAGGCACCAATTTTGGTGGGAGGGGGTTGGGGGGTGGGGGGTGGTCGGTGGTTGGTGTAGAGGGCAACTGCAGACGCTGATGCTACTGCCTTGCCTCTGTTGTCCTTGTCCTGTTAGCTGCTAGGGCTCGCAGGTCTGGAGGGGTCTGCTGAAGTACCCTTTGGGACCAGCAGCAGCGCACCTTTCATATGCACACAGTTGCCAATGGGTTGGTGGTGGAGATTGGCAGCACACGAACGTCACCTGTGTCAGATGTGCTTACACACCATCCTTTTGTCCTTACGCAGGAGAAGACAGTGCACAACAGGTGTGAGAGGGAGAAGATAGGAGCGGGCATGCCCAGTCTCCACTTCCTCGCACTGTGTGAAGAGCGGACTGCTGAGCTGGCAGGGGATGACCGTGACCATTCATGTGGTGATGGCAAGGCTGGTCTCTCCCAGCTGCCCAGTGAGGAAGCATGTTTAATCTCTCTTATCGAAAACTGAGGGTGAGGCTCTGTGCAATGTGGAAGGCAGCCCACACAGTCACTCATTCTCTCCTCCTTCCATTACAGTTGCCAGCAGGAAGAGGGTGCAGCCAGACCCAGATCCTGAGCTCAGCCCCAGCCCCAGCCCCAGCCCAGCCAAAAAGAGGATCGAGAACAATGATGATGAAGACGAATTCTCACCTGCAGAACCATCACAGCATTCACCTGCACCCTCCACCAGCTCCGAGACGCACACTTTGTTGGGTCATAGGTCTAGTTTAGGCAGGGTCTTACGCTCTGGCGATCACTGTGTGGACACGTGTCCGCAGCAGGAGGAGGCAGGGACAGCCAAGTTCACCAGCACTTGGAGGACTGCTGGGGAAGGGGCCTATGCTAAGTTCGAGTCTGATGATGAGCCTCTGGGAGTGATCCTGGACAATATGCAGGAGATGCAGCGAGATGCAGGGAAACATCAGGCAGATGTGTCACAGGCCCTCAAGAGTGGCATGGGAGGTGGAGAGTCCGTCAGCATGCTCTCTGATCTAGTGGCACCGACATTTACGTGCTTCGAGATCTCCACGGGGAGGGTGGCGGATGGAAAACCTGGTCCAGAAGAACGCTCAGTTTCTGCCAAAGATGCACTGAGACCTAAACTCCATCGCTTCAGCCATGGGTGAGCTCTTGCAGTGGCTACGTGAAAGGGGAGCAGGGCAACTCGACCTCCTTCCAGGTGTCCCTTTCCCTCAGGGAGTCAGGGACAGGCCCTTGGCCACCCAAAGGGAGGCAGAGTGTCAGTTGGACACACCAGGGGTCCCCAGTCAGGACTCTCCAAGAATGTCCAGGCATTTCAAATCCCCTCTGCCTGTGAGCACATCAGCTCCAGCCTCTAAGACCACTGAGAGTGCACCTCCCCCAGAACAGGAGGTACGAAGAAGGCCGGGGCTTGAGCCTTCAGAGGACACCCACCAAAGTTATCGGGGACAAGAGGGCCCAGTGGTCAGCAGACTGCCTCCACCCCTGCAGAGGATGTCAGGGAAGCACCTAGGCTTGGTGGTAAAGTACATAAACTTAGCAAGTTCTAAGGTCACTTTGGTAGTACGGGTGTACAAGCATTGTAAGTAGTTGTTTTGCAGTTGTAAGTATGTGTTTAATTGCACCTAACGGAGGTTTGCTGAGTTTTTATTGCCTCTACTCGTGTTGATGTCAGTGCGCACCTCCCCCCACCCACCATTTCAAAGGTCTGACCCAGACTGGGTCTGTCCCCCTGAATCATGTCAGCACGGAGCTATCGATCTCTGCCGGGGCCCTTGTGAGCCGTGTGCGAAAGGCCTCCCACACACACTGTTCCCTTGCCTTTCACTGCCTAGTCAATAGAAACACCTTTCCCTTGTCAGGACTGCATATCAGGGTTCCCCTTCAGTTGTCCGGTTGAGCTGACTTTCAGCTCCGCCCAGCTGAATACCCTCCTCCCAACCAGCTGGACATGGAGGGTGTGGACAGTGCCTAAACATCAGGATGTTTTGAGACCATTTCAAACACATTCTACCCTCCACCTGTAACCCACACTCTCCCCACTACCATCACCATTGACCTCCCAGTGTTACCTTTACTTCCCCATCACCAACTCCCTGCCCATAACCCTGCAGCCCATGAGTTCACAGATATAAGGAAATGTCTTACTTATGGATCAAACTGCAGAGCTTGAGGGTAGCCACAGAAGATGGTTAAGTATTTATCAGAGCTGGAGCAACAGGGCAAATAAGAAGTAAAAGATACCAAAACATCCATAGCCTGGAAGATGACGATGAGTTTGAGGACAAAACGGGCATTGGAACCGTACAACTGCATGAAATGGCTGGATGTGACAGTTCCCAAAGGAATTCACACAACCATTCAGATCAGGAAGAGGGTGAAAAATAAATCCACAGCCACAATTCTGAAGCTGAAGCTTGATACCGGAGTACAGAGTAACATCAGCATGCTCAGGCTACACCAGAAGGTCTTTCCCGGAAATTTGAAAGAAAATGGTTCCTCAAGGAATGGTGCTCTGAAACTGAGCAATGTCATGCTAATGGCGTATGGGTGAACTGAGATTCAACAGCCAGCAGCAACCCAAACCAGAGGGACACACAAAGGGAAAGACATTCACTGCATGTTCCGTGTCACTGAAACAGATGATCCTGCTATGGTGGGGTTGAGCAGTTGCAAAGAGCTGCAGCTTATCTCAGTAAACCATGAAATAAAAGATCGAGGTATAAAGATCCATCACCTTGTGAACATAACACCACCAAAACTGAGTCAAATTATAAATGAGGCCAGCAAAGATGAAGAGTTACAGATATTCTCTCAGCAAGCGATCCAAGGATAGTCTGATAACATACAGCAAACACAGCCAGCAATTCAGCATTATCGATACATTTGATATGACACCTCAATAGAAGATGGTGTTCTGCTAGCCAGATCCGCAGGCTGGAGCGGGGGGCGGTGGGATGTTGGGGGCCGGGGGTTACGCAGAGCTCTTCTGGTTGGACTCTTCTCTGCAGGTAACCGTGCGCACAGCATCGAGGTAGGGAGGGGAGAGATCCACATGGGGCATGGGGGCGTCCAGAATAATGGGTTCCAGAGGGGGGGGTACTGGAATGTCCACCACAACGACAATGGGATCCAGGGTTACTTGGGGGGCTGGGGAATAACCGAAGGGAGGTCTATCTGCACATTGTGAGGTTCCAGGAAGATTGACAGGGGGAGGGTCAAAGCTGGTCTCAAAATAAAAATGGAGCATCAGCATTTTCAATCCACAAAGTAGTGGTGCAGTTTAAAATTGAAACTGGAAAAGGATCTGCACCGGAGATGTCTGAGGCAGTGTGGGAGGAGCGCATGGCTGGACTGAGGGGCCCTTTTAGGGGGCACCCTCAAACTTCTTAGAGTCACAGCATTGAAATAGAGGCAGAGCTGAGAAAAAAGAGGAAGACTCCCCTAAGAAAGTGCCATTGAAGCCAATGTTTTTTGCTGCACATTAACGAGAGTCATCGGCTTCATAATATGGTTGTTCCAGTTGAGCATTAACAGAGAGGAATGTGATAAAGAGTGCGCAGGAGCAGAGACACCTGGGTGTATATGTAAATAAGTAATTAAAGGTGGCAGGACAGGTAGAAAGAGCTGTTTCTAAAGCATACAGTATTCTAGGTTACATTAATAGGGGCATAGAGTGCAAGAGCAGGGAGGTTATGATGGACTTATATAAGACACTGGTTAGACCTCAGCTGGAGTATTGTGTACAGTTCTGGGTGCCACACTATAGGAAGGATGTGAATGCATTGGAGAGAGTGCAAAAGAGGTTTATGAGGATGGTTCCAGGGATGAGACACTGCAGTTATGAGGAAAGATTGGAGAAGTTGGGACTGTTTTCCTTGGAAAGGAGAAGGCTAGGAGGAGACTAGATAGAAGTTTTCAAAATAACAAGGGGCCTGAACAGAGTAGTTAGGGAGAAATTGTTCCCACTCTAAACTGATCGAGAACCAGAGAGCACAGTTTTGAAGTGTTTTGTAACAGAAGCAAATGCAAGGTGAGAAAAAGCTTTTTCACACAGTGAGTAGTTAGGGTTTGGAATGCACTGTCTGGAAGTGTGGTGGAGGCAGGTTCAATTGAGACATTCAAGAGGGCATTGGATGATTATCTAAATAGAAACAATGTGCAGAGTTACAAGGAAAAGGCAGGAGATTGGCACTAAATTAAAATGCTCAGAGAGCCGGTGCAGACACGATGGGCCAAATGGCCTCCTTCTACACCGTAACAACTCTGTGATTCTGTGGTAATGGAGAATGCAGGCGTACGTTAAGGAGGCACAGCTGCTGCATACCTGCCAGATCATCAATGAAAGTCTCTTTGTACTTGTGCCAATTGACATGGATAATGGGCCAAAGGGCATCCAGTCATTGCTCATGTGCAAGTTAATCTTAATCAGTATACCAGAGCAGAGATTGCAGGAGTGAGTTTGGTAAAGTGGCGCATTTAATGAATGTGTCCAAACCTCTTCCAACCTCTGTGTCAAGCATCAGGGTTGGCATCTTGGATCTATGAGTTAACGCCTTAGCTACAAGGCTGTATTAGCGATAATCTAGTGGCACAGATGCAGCTCCAGGACATGACAGTAGCTTTCTGTTAGCAAGTGGGAGCTTTACTATATTTGCCCAGTATTCATTAATCCGTTGCATCTATCAGTCCAAAGGGAGAAGGAGGATTATGTAATGGAGCCTGGGCTTATTGCTGCCTTCTTGATGGTACTGATCCAATGGAGGAGGAGAAGAAGGGCCTGGTACCGCCTAGTGCAGCTTTGAGAGGAGGCCTGGCCTGAGGTCCATGGCCTAGGGGAGCCCCAGCATGAACCAGAAGATGAGGAGGTTAGACCCATCCCACAGAGGTGACTTGCGTAACCAAGGGTCTACCGAAGAAGACTTGCGAAAGACAATGCCATGCACGTCTGCGCTTGTCAAGAGATGTGGTGAATCATATCTGCCACATTAGGCCAGAGAACCTAACGCCCCATGGACTGGGAGGACATCCCCTGCCAATGCCCCTGAAGATCGCTGCCATATTTATTTCCTTTGCCTGAAGATCGCTCCAGGGATCCACAGGGGACTTATGCAGCATCTCACAGCCCTCAACGCATAAATGTATCAAGGAAGTGACAGATGCCCACTACAGTAAGGCTCATCAGTATGTGAAGTTCACACTTGATGAAGCTAGCCAGGGTGCTAGATTTCTGGGGTTTGCAGCTATCTCAGGCTTCCTTAGAGCACAGGGTGCAATCAGTTGCACACACATCATTTTGAGAACTCCATGGTAGCAGCCCCTAATGTTCATTAACAGGAAAGGGTTCTATTCCTTGACCATTCAACTGGTATGCGATCATCAGAAGCACATCATGCATGTTTGTGCCAGGTACCCTGGAAGTTCCCATGACACATACATCCTGAGTCACTCCCAGGTGCCTCACATATTCGATGGGCCTCGGCGATTACAGGACTGGCTGCTTGGGGATAAGAGATACCCACTCAAACGATGGCTCATGACACCTGGTGAGTTGCCCTCAGAGTGCCTCAGAGGAGAGATACAATATGGCATATAGCTCGACATGATCTATCATCGAGCAGACCATTGGCATCCTGAAGATGCGCTTTTGATGTTTGGACCACTCAGGTGGGGATCTGCAGTACTCCCCACAGAGTGATCTGTTGTGTCCTTCACAACCTGGCACTTCAAAGGGGGAATCCCTTGCCAGAGGGAGAGATATTGGAGGCTGAGAGCTCCTTACATGATGAAGAGCAGGAATCTGAAGAAGACTTTGAGGGTCAGCTTCCACATGAGGATGCCATTGAAGAAGCACGATGTGGAAGACATGCCCGTGCCACACTGATAGCCACAAGATTCAAGGAAGAGGAGTAAGGTGCAGGCAATGGGACACAGTCACATTCCTTCTGTCCCTTATTGCCTTGCCCATGCACTGAAAGGCCTTTACAACCAATAACATTGAGGGCAAGTTCAGCATTTGGTCTTGCAACTTCAATCTTCATGATTCACCAGGCCCTAATCTTTGAAAAGGTCAGCAGCAAAGCCTGTATCTGTGTGCTCAGGGAAGATAATGTTGGCACAACAGCGTAAACGCAGCACTTGATACAGTCATCACCACCTTAATGAGAATCTTCAGTGGACACTGAGACGCACGCATGGTTGGAGAGACAATCATAGCTGCAGGTCATGTGCTATGGAACTACCAATGAATAGATACAATTACAGCTAACCCTCAAAGGCTATTGAGCAGGCCTACCTCCCTGTTGTCTTGTAAGGACTACAGGTCTCACGAGCGCATTTTGCACATACTTCCAATAAAGAGTTGAGACATTTCCCTGAGAAAACACAAGAGTGAGTAACAATCCTGAGTCAGGCAGACATCACATGAACGTGAGGGTCACAATGGGAGGTGATTACTGAGTGGGGACATGGCTCACCCTTACAATAAGAGGGCACAAAGATGCATATGGATGACATTTTTCTCATGAACAGAAAATGTATTTACAAAGGTGCATGATATATACAGTGATTGAACATCCCTGACCCAGATGTGATGTTAAATCTTTGTGGTTTTTCTTTCCCTACTGCTACGCCTGGGTACATCACTGACATCTGCAGCAGAGGTGGAGGCAGCCTGCTGACTGTTGCCCACTGCTGTCGGAGATGACCTTGTTGGATGTCCTCTGAAGGCAGGCCTCGGTCTGATAAAGGGCTCCTGTTCTGAGGCATGTGCACTCTCCTCAGCCTGACCAGCTGGAGTTGATGGGGTCACAGGCAGAGGGGATTTGGAGCAGCTGGACACCCTTGGAGTGTCCTGTGTGGAAGGCCCCAGGGTGTATAGCAGATGCTCATTCTCCATGTGGGTGTCTGAGGGTCCCTCCCTGACTCCTTGAGGAGAAGGGGTATCTAGAGGGAGGTCAAGGTGCCCCGCTTCCCTCTTGTCTAGCCATTGATGGATCCCACCAATGCCTATAGTGATGGAATGCAGGTCAGAGTGCAAATCCGGCAGGATCTGCTGGACCAAAGTCTCCGTCACCCTTCCCATGGTGACCCCGAGGCGCTTGCATGTCGGGGCCATGACATCAGACAGAATGTCTATGGATTCCTCCATCCTTCGCTCTAGTCTGTTGACTGCCTCTCGCAACTCTGCCTGATGTTTCCCTGCCTGTCGTTGCATCTCCAGCATTTTTTCGGCAGACGCTTGCAGAGGCTCATCATCAGACTCAGTCTCAGAGGGTGCCTGATCTCCAGCAGTCCTCCGGGTTTCAGAGACCTGGGCTGTCACTGCCTCCGACTGCTGTGGAGATGTGCCAGTAAGGTGTTCCCCTGAAAGTGACCCTGAGCCTAATCTAGAACTATGAGCCACTGAGGTGTGTGTCTGTGCACTGGTGGAGGGTGCAGGTGAATGCAGTGACGGGTCTTCATCTGATGACTCCTCAGCGTCCAATTCTGAGGTGAGCTGGGGGCTGGGGCTGGGGCTAATGTCATCCCTGCTGGTGCGCGTAAGAGAGAGCAGATAGGTTTAGTTGATGAATAGGCTGAACACAAGATTGCATGTCAGTCGCTGTGAACACCAGGATGTGATCAACTCATGGAAGGCTCATCCGTACTGGATTGCTGGGAGAGGCCGATCTTGCCTTCCCTACTGGAGCGATCCCTGTCCTCCCCATCCAACTCAGTGGCATCCTCCTCGAAGGGAGTGAGCTCCTGGATGTTGACTGTCCTCCTCCAGTCTGGGATCTCCCCCTCCTGCATGGGCGAGCTTGGCCTGCATGAAGAAAATTCGAATGAGATGTGATGAGAAGGGATGGAGCAGAGGTTGGGAAGCTGTGTGTGCTGAGCCCTCCCCAGTAAGGGCTGAGGATGGAGTCAGTGCTGCATGATAGATGAGATGCTGGTGATGTGAAAGTGACCATGAGACAATCAGTGCTGATGTGTTCCCTGTTAACATCTGTCAGATCCCGGAGCAATGTAACCCTTTGAGTGCATGTTGCTATGATGAGAGCGTGAGATTGGAGTGAGCTGAAGGTTGACTTACGCTAGCAGAGTGGATGAAGCCACTCATCCTCTTCCTGCCCTGAGTGGTTCTTCTGGGGTGGGTGCCCAACGAGCTGAGCTCCCTTGCAACTGCCTCCCAGGCTGGCGAGGTGAGATTGGTGGGCTCACTAGAGCCATCCCCTTGGGTAGAGGACATCCCGGCGTTGGCACATTCTTCATATCAAAGCCTCAAGGGAGTTGTGGCTAAACCTCGGGGCAGCCTGCTTGCTGTGTGCAGCCATCTCAATACATTTCCTGAAGACAGCTGGGCTGGAGAGAGTGAATGTGTGTGCTCGGGAGGCATTTAAATATGGCGGCTGGACCTTCAACCCCATTAGGTAACAACGGGACGGGCAACTCAGTTCCCAATCCGCCATGTGGTTCAGAGAGATGCTTTCCTACGCATAATTAATTAACTTCCGAGCACGAAATCGGGCGTGAAATCCCGCCACTCCGACCAGTGGGAAACACACCATGAACCCACCCGCTACAGCACGTATTTTCAAACCTGGAAAATTCCGCCCAGTGTAACTGCCCCTTTCCTCTTCACTAGTGCCTTTTAGAAAGCTACTGAATGTCAGTCCACACTTTTGTTTACTTCTTAAATGCTCTATAGCATCATAAGCCTCCCAATTCATCATGACCAGGAGCTGTCTGTTTATTGTTGCGAAGGCCTTTTCATTTTTGCATGATTCAGAGTTTTTTCCCCCCGCTCTCTCAGGCGCTATTCAGGTTGATTTTCAATCGCATTCAGCATTAAATTTGTTTAAAATGTTTGGGGTTGTTTTACTCACAGACACCCACTGTCACCATGTTACGTATTCCGGTTCCCATAAATGAGAAATAATGGCCCATAACCTCTGGGTTCCAGGGTAGTGTATTTGGGGGCTACCCTAAAGATGCGGTGGGGAGCCAACCCCCACCCTGACCTGGATTTTCCAAGGTAAGCATTGCACGGCAATTGCCCGGGAAGTTCAACCTTCCAATGGGCAATTGTCCTGCAATGGAAACCATCGGAAAATGTGATTTCAATTGCAAATTTTGGATGGTTCTGACAGTTACAGCAGTTACCCAGGAACAGTTAGAAGATTTAAGACTACTTCAATCTTCTGGGTAACTATTTTACTGACCTTCCTCGACCCCCCCACGGGGCTCCCCCCACAACCTCCAGATCCCCAATTACACCCCCACCCCCCACTACACATCCCTGACCCCACATGAGACTCCCCCTGACCACCTCACAGGGACCTCCTACCCCTCTCAACCCCAACCCACCATGGCACCACCCCTGCCCTCCACAGAACCCTCCCAGCTCTGCACAGGACACCCCCGATACTGTACAGGGCTTCCCGACCACCCTCAACCCCCCTGACTACTCCCCGACACTCCCTCCTGACTGACACCCCAGCCCGACTGACTCTGACTGACCCCCCCCGGATTACCCCCCTCTCCCTCTGACTGACCCCCTCCCTCGACTGACCCCAACCCCCTGACTGACCCCTCCCAACTGACACACCCCTGACTGACCCCCTCCCACGACTGACCCCCTCCCCTCAACTGACACCCTTCCCTGCCCCACTGACCCCCTCCCTCCTGGGCTGCTAGCGCGATAAAAAAGGGGACGTGGTTTATTTGCCTTCAATCTACAGCCCTCGATGGTAGGCCCCGGGAGCATGCGACATTCTACAGATCTCGCCTGGCCTGAGTCGGAAGGTTGGGCGAGATAGGATTGCCTGGATTTGAAGGAGAGTAGCAATTTGACTCAATTGCCACTCCACCGGAAGTTATGGCCCATTCACACTTTAGACTTAAAATGTTGGAGTTTCATTGAGTGTGTTCCTTTCAACTCTCCATGTGGCTGGACTGATAGGCTGATACATTGTTGCTCAGCACATGACTGCAGTGTGTGGCACCTCAGGATATATATTCATAAAACAATTAGTCCTTGGCTCTTTACGAGTAACATAACAATATAACACATGGCAATGATGAGATGGCACCGCTTATTTTTGGGACACCCAAATAACAATAGAAAATACTGATATTATGGAAGAGAAAGAAAAGAAAAATAATACTTTAAATGTAAGCAAGTTAAAATAAGTACTGAGCATTTTAAATAATAATATAAAATGAAAAATAATAATAGTAACACTCGATAACAATTGCATGCTATCTTTAACAGTACAAATTCTTGTGTGAATATTATGGTAATGCATTTCACTTAAATCTAATCCAAGTGGTACGCATAATGATATATGTCTACATGAGAAGCTTCAGGGCAGAATCGTCCCAGATTTGCACTAAGTGGGGTAGCGGGCGGGTATAATGACATTCTACCCGTGGGCCACAATGGCGGCTTTTCACATCGTATCATCCCAAACCCGCTACATTAATTATGCATCCCCGTCAACATGCCATTTCCATGGAGGGTGGGCTTCAATTCGCCCGCCATGCCATCACCTCGCCGCTTTATCACGCCAGGCACCACATTTAAGGTGCAGCCGTGCTCAGTGCTTCCAGCCCAGGACTGCAGCAAAGAGGACATGGCCCCAAAAGGCAAGAAGGCTGCAGCCCTTTGGAAGCCATGGAGGCCCACTGTGATGTCCTCTACCCCCACTCTGGCCGCAGGAGGGGCAGCTACATTACTACTATGACTTGATAGCTGATGGTAGTGGTGATCAGTGCCAATGCTGCTCAGAAGAGGTTGGCCATCCAATGCAGACAGAGGATGAATGATCTCATTCGTGCAGCCAGGGTAAGGCAACCATCTCATCACTCTAAACTCTCACACTCAAGCCCATTACACATTCTCTGGCACCTCACTCACTGCCAGCTCAAAGAACATCACCACACATTCTCACACACATACCTTCACATGTCCATCTGGCCTCATCTCCTCTGGAGACTGTCTCCTCAGCCCTCACCATCTTGAGGCCACTTGCATAGATGAACATGAGCCTCCACACACACACACACACCCTGGGATACCCCCCTTCCCCAGTACGGCCCTCATCCTACAGCTTCTTCCCTTGCCTGAGGCCAATTCTCCCCCTTCCTCAAGCAAGCTCTAGCCCTGCAGCCATTGAAAAGCCACCCACATATGGCTGATCTGGTAGGTATAGACCTACCTGTGAGCCCCCCTAAAAGTGATGTGGTGCTGTCAGTGAAGCCTGGCGCTGATGACTGCGAGTGTTGACCGAAGCAAGGTAGGCAAACAAACCTTGAAGTCCAGAGTGAAGTGCAGCCTGCCAAGTGCATGATGCTTATGTGCTGTTATGAAACACATTGGCGTGCTTTCCCGCTGGCGTGGACGGACTATCCAGTGGGGAAGGATGAGTCCAGTGGGCTGGCCTTATAATGATGTGCTGATGTATTACAATGAGGTTCCCGACATCTGATGACAGGAAACACGTCCCGCCATCGGTGGGCTGAACGGACAATCGCAAACTGGTTTCATGCCATCGTGAAACCGATTGTGTCATATTGTGCGCTCACATCACCCAATACGCCCGACACTGGCGGGCATGGAAAATCCCAGCCTCACTCTGAGAAGAGAGCTGTCACAGCGCAGTCCTCCTCCTCATCCCAACCATGTGGCATTTTTCTATGAGTGAATGTGAAATTTATCAAATTATAACAGAGCAGCATGTTTTCAAGCAAACTAAATACATCGAGGACTAAATTGGATTGCCCCTAAAAAGGGGAGAAAAGATCACAATGTGGGATCATCTCCGCCCATTGATTGCATGCCATCTTTGTGCTGCCTGCTTATTTCCATGATCTCTGGGCCCAGCTAGGGCTAACCACGTTGTTCATTGGCAGGATGCATGAAAAGGGGGATGATATTGTTAGTGGTTGACATCACTTAAGATTAGCCTACAACTGCTTAAAGCTAGCCTGCACCTTTAAAGCTGGCCAGCCTGGGGGGGCTGCGGCAGTGGCAACATGAACACAAACTTGTTGTCCTCTCTCAGGAAAGCAGCATTCATCCTCCTGCCCCTGCTGCTCTGTCAGCTCCCTTTGTGTTGCCTGTCAGCCAACCCCCAGACTGCTGCTGAGTAAGCCAAGGTGGTGTAGTCCAGAGCCGGGCCTTCCAGGCCCAGAGCTGTTCGAGGTCCAAGACCACCTGCAGCCTCCTCCACTGAAAGTCAACAGCCTTCCACCAGCCATGCTGCAGTCATTGGGGTAGGACAGGCAGTAGCACATGGAAGGCAGACCCTACAGGAATACACAGGGTGATTTGTTGACTTTTGTATGCAACGTAGCATGATTTTATTGATAAATTTGGTTTGGAATGTTTATTTTGTGATGACTTGTATTTTTGCACTGTGGCCAAGTGAATGCTGTGACGGTCAGTGACAGAGGGAAGGTAAGATTTGGGGCTATTGATGAATGGGAAATTTGTGTTGCAGTTCCTGCTGCTCAGCTGTTCACCATTTGCCTGGTAGAAAGGGCTGTTCCCTCATGATAGTGTGCGGGGTTGTGCAACTTAGAGTCATTATGTAAACATGAATCTTGACACCCACTTTGTCACATCCTGCAGGACTCCTCTAGAGCAGTCTAGGCAGTGGAAGGATTGTGTCAGCACACCAGTGATCTGCTCTATCACATTTTGTGGGGTAGCATGGCTTTCATTGTATGCATACTGCACATGAGTGCATGCGTTGTGCACCAGAGTCACTGGGTTGTCTTTGACACCCAGTAGCTACTCTTTGGTTTGCCGTGAAAACTCAAATGCAGCTGGCACAGTGAGATGCTGCAGAATGAAGGCATACCTAAAAATAAGGTGCTGACCTAGAGAAACAACAACATAGGACCTAATGCATTCTAAACAGAGGAAGCAGCATGCTACAGATGTGGCCTCCCACTCCTCACTATCATGTAGGCCAGTCTTCAGACAATTTGATTCAGTCCACATGTTAACAAAAAATAATTGAAGGCACTGGACGGAAAAAGCGCTATGGGACCCTGACAACATCCTGGCTATACTACTGAAGATTTGTGCTCCAGAACTGGCTGTACCCTAAGCCAAGCTGTTCTAGCTAGTACAGCCACAACACTGGCATCTACTTGACACTTGTGGAAAATTGCCCAGGCATGTCCTGTCCATAAAAACCAGGACAAATCCAACTGGGCCAATTACTGCCCCATCAGTCTATTCTCAATCATCAGCAAAGTGATGGACAGTGTCTTTGACAGTGCTATCGAGCGGCACTTACTCAGCAATAACCTGTTCATTGATGCTCATTTTGGGTTTCGCCAGGATACTTGGCTCTAAACCTCAGTACAGCCTTGGCCCAAACAGAGAGCTGAATTCAGAAGTGGGGGGGAAGAATGATGGCCCTTGATATCAAGGCAGCATTTGACTGAGTGTGGCATCAAGGAGCCCTAGAAAAATTGAAGTCAGTGGAAATCAGGCAAAAGCTCTCCACCATGGTTGGAGTCATACCTAATGCAAAGGAAAATGGTTGTTGCTGTGAGACCAATCATCTCAACCATAAGATGTTGCTGCAGGAGTTCCTCAGGGTAGTGTCTAAGGCCCAACATCTTCAGCTGTTTCATCAATGACTTTCCCTCTGATAAGTTCAGAATGGGGATGTTTGCTGATGATTGCACAATGTTCAGTACCATTCACAAATCCTCAGATACTGAAGTGGTCCGTGCATCAAGACCTCGACAATATTCAGGCTTGGACTGATAAATGGCACCACACACATGACGGGCAGTTAGCATCTCCAACAAGAGAGAATCTAACCAGATCCCCTTGATATTCAATGGCATTACCATCACTGAATCAAGACTTGGTGGTTATCATTGACTAGAAACTTAATTGTGGACCAGCCATGTAAATACTGTACCACAAGAGCAGGTCAGAGGCTGGGAATTCTGTGGTGCATAGCTCACCTCCTGACCCTCCAAAGCCTCTCCACTATCTACAAGGTACAAGCCAGGAGTATGATGGAATACTCTTTACTTGCCTGGATGAATGCAGCTCCAAAAACACCCAAGAAGCTCAACACTATCCAGGACAAAGCAGCCCGCTTGATCAGCACCTCATTCACCAGTGTTTACCATCTACAAGATGCACTGCAGTAGCTCGTTAGGGCTCTTTTGATAACAACATCCAAACCCACAACCCTATCATCTAGAAGAACAAGGGCAGTAGGCGCATGGGATCACTATAACCTGGAAGTTTATCTCCAAGACACACCATTCTGTCTTGTAAATATATTGCTGATCCTTAACTCTTTGTTGGGTCAAAAACTTGGAACTTCCTCCCCAACAGCGCTGGGGCACCACATGGACTGCAGTGGTTCAGGAAGGAGGCTCACTGCTACCTGCTCAAGGGCAATTAGGGATGGGCAATAAATGGTGATAAGTGATGTTCACAACCTAAAAATGAATAAAAATTAATGCTGTGCCTTGACCTGCATGATTCACTGCCTATGATCACATACAAGCTAAATATTGATGACGTGGAATCCCTTTTGGTTCTCGTACATGACAAAGTTGAAATGTAACATCTACAGACTGATGTATGGACACTCAATGGCACATTGTACCACGTGGAAGCCTGCAATCCTTGTGAAGCCATATGCTCACTCTGCCTCTTTGCCTCTGGGAAGAGAGAACAAAATGTAGTCAGCTCTCAATGAGTGGAGAGCTTCAGTAATCTCCCTTAGAAAATAGTGGACAGTAAACTGAGAGATGTTGCAAATTTTTTTCAACTCCAGGCTGGAAGGCGCCGAGACATATAAAAGTTCATCACCATGCCCACTTTCATAGCTATTAGCAATTTGGTCTTCTGAGGTTGCAGTTGTGATGACAGCAAGCAACGCCTTTCTGTAAGGACATACTTACTGAAGTGCAGGCTTCTCACACATTGTTCCTTGCTGAGGTTTAGGTAGGAAAATGGCTTCCTGAATGTCCTGGTAGGATATGGTCTCCTGATGGAAAACCTCCTCCCTTTCCTCCTCTCTCTCCCAGAAGCTTATCCTTACCTGCGTGGCCTCTGTTCATTTTCTAAGTAATGCTGTATTCCAAGCGAAATATCCCATGCCTGGGTTTGTGCAAAACCTTTGAAGTCAGCAAATAGTACTTCAGCACCTTTCATACCACTTCCTGTAGACATTTGCTTTGTAAATTGAAACAATTAAAGCACCAACTACTTGTAGAATCATAGCCGCAGCCAAAAGAAAGCAATCTGTGAGTAATTTAAGTAGTTCATGATCCCTTTAAATAGTGCTGTTAGGGCATGACAGAGGGCAAGGGTGGCGGCAGGAAAGGGCGAGGGGAGCCCTTCCTGTTGCTGAATATGGTTTTGGTGTGAAGTTAAGAGGGGGCTTTAGGTTGAACATTGAGCTCCAACATGGCACCACTTGTGTCAAACCAGTATTACACGTTGATTGATGTTACGAACTGCAGGCTCTGCATACCTCCGGCGGATGTTACTGTGTGCACTCACCGCGGCAGTGTGGTGCATGGTGTGATTCGTCCCACAAGTGTGTGTCCAAAATACAGGCACTAAGAAGCCTAATTTTTCACCCTTTCTCTTCAAAGCTCAGCAAGTCTCAGCGCCTGTGAAGCATATGGCCGTGCAGGCAAAACAGATCAGCCTTTTTTTAAGCCCTGCAAGTAATAATCACTGCCTTCCAAACGTTTCTCCTTCCATTCTAGGGAGTCATCTGTATAACATATATCTGAAAGTTACCTGCCTTGTTTTGAACTTTTTATGTGTCTGTGGTTGACATTTCAGTTTAGCTACATCTGGTTTACGTGAGCCAGCTGATATGACAGGGCTTATACAACTGCTGCATCCAGTGACAAAGATTACTGTCACCAAGCCTCATCAGTTAATTCATCATTGGCAATGGTCCATTCAATTTTCTGGTAACCTAGCAACATCCAATACTTGTGAAGTGCTTCAGTCAAATGGTGCTTTTACATAGTAGCTTGCAGCATACCTTTACATGGAAATCAGTAAATAAATTCAAATTTACAATTTTTGATATACTTGGATTATGCTGATTTTTTTTTACAACATTCAACTGAATTTAATATCCTAACAATGCAATCAGAAATGTGACTCTGGGCAATGGAATATGAAGGCAACACATATCGTTATTCCTGCAAAGGCAGAGCTTAGATTGCTGCCTCTGTACATATTAATTGTTAGGTTCATTGATGAATTAATCAAATATTGTGTTGATTGTTTTTTTTTTGAAAAGAAGAAATATTAATTTTGTGCCATGGATCCTGATTGTATGTCAGTGATTGAATTTTCATGTTATTATGATACATTCAAGATTAGTCCCCTTGGCTTTTCACTGATTATGCTTCACAACTTGTAAGACGACTGGAAGAATATGCTTCACCTTTTTATCAATAGATTGTACATTGGCTTGCTTCATATATTAACTATTATTATCTACGTTACAAATTAAATGAAAATGCACGGAAATTATTTTAGTGTTCGGAACATTTATAAAATTAGTTTGATCCTTTTTTGTTTGATCCTTTTTTTAAATCAATTTCTGTAACTGCAGCCTAGAAATTATTGCTGGCGATATTAGTGAATGAAAGCTTAACACGTGGTATTCTTTTGTTTGGTATTTTAATGCTGGCATTATCCCATTTATTTTAAATGAGCTAATAGCTTCACTAAAATAGTGAACAGAATGAAATGTCAAAGCGACATGCTAATCGTTTGTCTCCTAATGTAGGGAACAGCAATTTCTAGCCTTATAGTATAACCCTGACATGTCAAATTGAAAACAATGAAATTATGAATAATATCTGTATGATGACACAACTTGATTTTTAATCTCCAAACATTTTAATATGACTTGTTTCAGCAATTGTGAGGCATATTATAGCTGGAGATTATTGCTTCTCTGAATGCCTTGCTATCCAGGCATTTCTGTGGTAACCATTTTGGCTCATAGTGGCAGACCCAATTTAACCAGAAACAGCAATATGTGACTTTAAGCCTCCCACCCACCAACTAAATCAATCAGTTACTCTCTTGCATTGATTGATTACTATGACACTAATTAGCGAAACATATGAACTTTAGTTGAGAAAGTTCTAATCATTTCTCTCATTGGAAGAGAGGGCTGTTTTGTTTATGAATAAAAACAAAGATGGAGACAGATGGAGTAAAACAATTACTAAGATTTATTTATGCTGGAAAGTAATGCATAAATTGATTAACAGAAATATATAAAAAATCAGTAAGCAAGTGTGTAAAATTGCATTTAGAGTAGGATTAGATCAACTGATAATTTAAGTCTGCAGTAAACCAGCAATGAGCTGCACTACATTCAGTCATTGCTAGGGTAAATCACTGTTTTAATCAATACTACTTCTTACTCCATTCTCCTGCTGTTGGTTGGTCCTAATCAATATTTCTACTTTCTTTTAATTCCTGGTGAGTTATTAGTCAATACCATCTAAGTAAGTAGCTGACAACTGGTTGGCTGAAGGGATCCAAAATGCCTGATTGAGTATAGGTGGGGGTTGCAAGGTGAGCAGGAAGTGAAGGGACAGAGGGTGGCAGAATACTTACTGGAATTAGTCCCATAGAAGTTAAGAGTGTCTGGGAGAAATGCATTATATCATTACACCCAAGTAAAGTTTTAAAATAACTAATACTTTTGTAATGACATATATGAGTAATTAACCTCAAGTCCCGTGGTGGTTTAGTTACTTTATCCAGTAAGTCCTTAGAAGGCCCAGGTTTGATTTGTTGCCTGTGCTTAGTTCGTTGATCTCAGCTGGGAGAGCAGTAGGGCAGCACTACAATTGTTCTCAGTGCCCATGGACTAGTGAGAATTCTGACTGCTGATCACTCGCTAGCAACTCTTGCTGGGCCTGAGTATGTATAGGTGTTGGTGAGAATAGGATCGGGCTCTACTGTGATGTTTTGCACTTGACATTGGCTGCAGAGATTCAGACATGTTAACTGGCCACTTGGGCAAAGTAAGTGAGGGCACCTGGCACTCAGAATCAATACCTAGCAATGAGTAAGCACAACTGTACCAGCAAATGGTTAACCGTGCATATTCTTACTAGGAGGTCTGAGTAGGAAACAGCGATGAGTTTTCCACCAATTAAAATAATTATAACAATTTGCATTTTCACAATTCAAATATGATTAAAAATGGTGGCATTGCTTTCTGTACATGTGTGTGGGGGGAATCTAAAGCTTGGAAGAAAACTAATTGTAAATGAAAGCTATTGAATAACTAACATTGATGGCTGGGTTCTTGGGGGTATTCAGCATCCATTCAAAATGAACCATTCAAGGCTTGATCAGATAAACACCATATGGGCCTATATTATCCCCTCGCTCCCCACCCCTCTCCCACTGAAACATTAGAAAAGAGCTCTAAAATCTGAACAGCTCATTCTAATTCATTACTCACTCTAATGTAGCCCGACTTTCACTGCGGCCAGTATTTGATGTTCAGTTTTTGACAGTTCAAAACTTACCCCAAGCTGCAGAGATAGAAAAATGAGGTGTTTTTACTCCTGGGCCTTGCTTAAATGCCACAGGCTGACTTCTCTCCCATTCCAGGCAGGAGTTCAGCAGGTAGCAGCAGGGGTTTGCACCACATAACTGCTGCCCTTAGAGACCCGGCAAGATCTGGTGCAGAACCATCCCCATGACCAGAGGGTGGGCGAAGCTTAACGTTTCCCACTGGGGCCCTGAAGAGCTTTGCTATTCCTCCTGACTTGAGAAGTGAAGTTAAAAGGTGTTTAGCTTAACATTTTAGCCTCTTCTGGCTTCAATCCAGTTTTTTTACTGGGTTGGGCTGGTGGGAAACTCACTGCTGCTTCCTGCTCAGGTCTCCTAGCAAAAATTGTAGTTGGGTCCCAGCAATGTTATTGGGACCTGACATGCGTATCTTAAAAGGACTCTGTCAGTTCTATTTGGGTATCCTTGCCACTTGTTCAGTGGAACAGTTTAAAATAATGGCAGATAAACTTGGTTCCAGGGTGGGTAAGTAACCTGGTGAGGAGATGTGTGATTTGGATGATTTTATTTTAATATTATTACTTCTGACTACTATTTAGTGACCTGGCTTTATAATTTTTGTTGTGGTGCTGCTATTACCCCAATACTCTGATTGCAAAGAGGACACAATTGGTTTTCCCATTAATAATTATCCTCTATCTTTGTTTATTGGATGGAGTAGAGAAGTATTATAGTGGTCCAATTTGAACAGTTTGTGATCTAGTATATTTACCCTTTGAGAGAAATAGCACTGTGTGCTTTGGCTTAAAAAATCTCCTTATCCATTTGCAATTCCATTTTCTGTATCCTATTACATGTTTCCTGCTATCATGACATTTGGTGGCATGGTATCTCTCATCTGTGATTGATGTCACAACAATTGAAGTAGCCTAATGAGTATGAGGGCCTAATTCTTGGTGGTCTACTGGGGACACTCAATTCCTGTGGTGTTTTTGTGGCAACGTGCGCAATCCCACCCAAATCAATGTAAAGGTGTTATCTCATCACCAGTCACATTGTGGGTGAGACCCCCATTGGCCTGTCAAAATCTTGGCCAATACTTTTAATAAAACCCCTTTGATGAGCTATTGTGCTAATTATTAGCACTGCATCTACCTGTGGAGAAGTTGTGTTTTTGGTCACAACTTGTGGCATTCAGAATGCTGTTACACAAGTATTGAATTTGGATGTTACCCTCCCTTGTACTTCAGATGACCAAAAAAATTGCATTTCTTCAATACTGAAATAGTAACAGTACAAATTAAACAACTGATATGAAAGTTAATGTTAATCCAGGGAACATTTTATTCTGACCTAAGAAAACTTGTATTACTAAAAGGGTTAATGCTTAGGACTTATCAGTTTCTTCTGTCCTTTCAGTTAACGATTAGCAATCACGATAACAAGAAAAGTATTTTATGTTGGAAAATATATGACTTGACAACTGTAGCTCATCAGCAGGGCCATCTCGACTTAAATTATAAGTGACTCTTTTATTAAAGACGGTGCTACTCCATTGCAGTCCAATTGTTCTCATCATGACACTGACCAATAAAAGTATTAGGAGTCACTTAATAATGAAACAGTTAATAATGGGGTGTTGCTGTAGAACAGCTTCCTCAGCACAAAAGCCACTAAATAAACAACGCACACTGAGGAAAAATTACTAGTTCCCCTCCATGACTTAGATGAAGCTATGGAGAAATGACAAGTGCCAGTAATTAGCACAGCCTCTTCAACCAGATAACCCTATACATCTTTGTCTATTTCAATCACAAAATACTCTGATTTGGTGTAAAATTAAAGTGTGGATGTCATCAATTTCTGTTAACCTCTTTATATTGTTCTGTGTTCATGCATATGTGATAGATTGTTTTTGTCATTTTATTAAATGGTGACATCTCTGTGCACATTCAGGTAAAACAGCTTTCTCTTTCGAGCAATTGAAAAATATGAACTCTGCCTTTATTTATTTGTTTTTTCAAGCCTAAATGTTGCTCGATTCTCATATATTTTTTGTAGAGTGCAACTCAAATAGATTCTGACCAAAGGTTGTCTGGATAGATGAAAGATGGCAAGAAATTGGTGTTTGGGGACTGGTGTCTTGATGACATCGGCACCACAGTCCTCTCTCTCTCTCTTTCTCTCTCTCTGAAATGGCCTGCGCCTCTAGTAATTTACATAATACTCTTCTGACACCTTTACTTTAGTCATCAATCACTGTACCTTCGCTCAGTCTATCTTTTGTCTGAGCATGTCTCCTCTGTATCAGGCCATGCACAAAAGATTAATTTCACAGGTTTTTTCCTTTTTCTTTGTCGCAAGATACAAAGCTCAGGCAGTGACAGTAGCAAGATAATAAAAGCAACAATGCAAGCAGCTTTTTTTGTTCTTGTGGGTTGAATTTCAGGGCACTTTTCTCTCTCCAACCCCCACTCCCCACCCCTCCCCACCCCCACTTTATCAAAGCATCTGGCTTGAGATCTACTTAAGCTTTTTCAAAAGCAACTAATTTCTAAAAGCAAAGCTGGATATTTTATATTTTAAAAAGAAATACAGGAAGGGCTTGTGGTTTGTTCAGAACATCGGTCCCTGTTGTTAATTTTATTTTAAAGGATCAATATGTCCCACCTGCCCGGCTCTCCAAGGGAAATTAGCCCTCTCCTCCCACTGCAGGTGGTGTTAGGAGGGAAGTACACAGGCTGATTTATCTGGCATTGTCAGCTCCTCTGAGGACATGGGCTACAAGGGGTGACATCTCCTCCTCATCCCCTCTGCTGCCTCCAAAGGAGACCCAATTCCTCATTAAAAAGAGCACATGAAAGTGACATTCACACTCATTCCCTTCTTGCAAACACAAAGCTGACAGGCTCACTACTTATGGAAGAGAGTAGGTGTGTGCATATAGAAAATGGGAAGGGGGGGGTTGGTGGGATGGGGGTGGGGGCGGGGTTGCTGGGTGGTGAGTGATATGCAAAACATGGACTCCATAACTGAAGTACCCTGCAAAATTAGGTGTCAGCATGCAAAGCTTATTGATGTATGAATGCAGAAAATGAAAGCCAGCAGCAGACAGACAGGGCTAAAGGTGAGACAGCCACAGTGAGAGCAGCTGTACATCTCCGTCAAGGTGTTGGTATATGAACCCTGCATTTTCTTTAGGCCAAAGCCTAACAAGCGATGCCTGCCTGTAATATGATGGAATAGTACCATGTAGGCGCACGTTGCATGAATGCAAAGTAAATTGATTTTACCCCTTGCAAAGAATGCTTGTGTATTTATTAATAATATTCATATTCCTTGGTTTTCAATAAAGCACAATACTGTGTAAACACAAGTTACGTAGCGATACCCAGCTCATTGCTTTTATTGTAGCTTCTGGCTATGAAGGAAAACGACTGCGCAACTAGAATTTATTACTGCCTGTCTCCTCGGTAAGTTGGGGAAGTGCATCTTTTGAAGAAAATTGACCACTACCACTTGAATATGATGAAAAATGCCAATAACAGTAGAAACACTAAGCTGAAATGCTCTTGCCTGTGCTATACTAGCAGTGCTCTGCTGTCAGTGATTGTATGAACATACTGCAGCAGTGTAGTACTTCCATATTAAAATTTATGACAAATAAGTACAGATTGATAAAAGGGCTACTCCAGCTTATGACAGGTATAGTTTTGAACAAGGGTGCTGCAGTCAGCATAAGATTAAGATGACTTGAAGACATTAATATCAGGGCTTGAGAGCTTCCAAAACCAAGCAACAAAATTGAGTCATGAAGGTATACTCCTGGCTACAAAAACAGCAAACAAATAAAATATAGACAATGGATTTATGGTTTGTGGGTGTGCTTTCAAAACATATGTGATTTTATGTTGGTTAAGGACCCACTATATTTGGTTCATAGAGACATGACTCAGTAGCTGCAAAATTCAACATTATAAGCATTCGCTTTTTGGGCATTATGAGTGACATTTAGCTTCCAAAATTGCATCCACAGTGCCGCACATGCTGGTAACAATTTGATGAAGGCGTTAGCATGTGCACTGTGAGCGTCTGGTAGATGGACGCAAAGTAGGCAGATCATGACATCAGTTAGTGTGTCATGCTGATTTGATGGCAGCATTGTCATTTTGGAGCTCAATGCTCCATTTCACACCATCTCTTAACCTCACGCAGCTAAACATTCATCAGCAGCAAGAAGGACCCCAGCCTCAGCTCTATTTAAAGGGATCATCAACTGTTTTCAGGTTAGATGCTCATTAATTTCTATTGGCTCTTCCTGTGATTGTAGAAGTGTTTGGTGGATTCCAGAGTTGTTTAAAGTTGCTGAAGCCTACATGGACAGGCAGGTGCTGAAGGATTTTGTCCTGACTTCAAGTATTCTGCACAAACCATTTGCTCCTCAACATCTGTCCGGGATATTGCATTCTCCTTAGCCTGCAGCATGGTAGGGAGAATAAGCAGAGGCACCACAGAGAAGGACAAGCTGCTGGAAGAGGGAGGAGGAGGGGGAGTAGTCTGGGATAGATTTTTCTACCTGAACCTCAGCGAGGAACACTGTGCCAGATATTTCTGCATCATGAAGGACATCCTTATTGGAATCTGCCACCTGCTGCATCCACAACTGCTGCCTCAGAACAGGGAAAAGACTGCATTGCCTGTGGCTGTGAATGTGATTGTGGACATGAACGTTTATGTGCCTGGCTTTCTCCAGAGTGGAGCAGGAGATATTTGCAACATCTCCCAGTTCATCATCCACTATTACACACTGGGGGTTATGAAAGGTTTATATTCCAAGGGAACTGTAGTGTTCAGTTGTTCATGTTTGATTATGTGAGCCTGTTTACTGTTGTTCCTCACTGCACTTGATTGGTTAAGCCTGGGTGCGGAATCATAGAAAAGTAAACAAGGCTGTGGAAGGAGCTGGAAGCAAGAGCTGAACATGGAGTAGACATTTTAAAACACTGTGAATAAAACCTGTTACACACAACGAGGATCATCTCTGCATAGTTCTGAGATATAAAATATACAACAGGAACTAGCTACTTTTAATTCTCTCTTGCGGAAAGAAGCAGGCAGATTGAGAAGGTGGCTTTGTGAGGTTTGTAGGGTTCAGCAGGACCAGAGATTCATTGTGACTTCAGAAAAGTTTGTGGTACAGTTGACCTGGGCCAAGGAAGTAGTGGCATAGTGGTAATGTCACTGGGCTAGTAATCTAGAGGCCCAGGCAAATGCTCTGGTTCAAATCCCATCATCACAGCTGATGGAATTTAAATTCAATTAATTAATAAATCTTGAATTAAAAGCTAGTTGTTCGGTAATGGTGATCATGACAGCCATCATTGATTGTTGTAAAAACTCATCCAGTTCACTAATACCCTTTAGGGAAGGAAATCTACTGTCCTTACCTGGCTTGGCCTACGTGACCCCAAACCCACTGCAATGTGGTTGGCTCTGAAATGGCCTAGCAAACCATTCAGTTGTACTAAACTGCTATAAAGTCAAAAAGGAATCGGACCACCTGGTATCAACCTAGGCACCAGAAATGACAAAGGCACACCCAATCCTGTCGACCCTGCAAAGTCCTCTTTATTTGTGGTTGTGCCAAAATTGGGAGAGCTGTCCCATGGACTAGTCAAGCACTAGGCTGAGATAGTCATACACACCAAACCATACTTTACAGACAACAGCTGGGATTTTCCAGTATCCCTGTGGCGGTTATAATGGTGGGCTGGGCGGGGGAACCTTGCAACGGGAGATGAAAAATCAGCTTCACGCTGGCGTGAAATGATGGTGAGAACTTGAGCTCCCACCCATCATGGCAGGTCACCATTCCCACCAGAAGCCAACATGAAGCCGTTTTATATCCTGTTAATGGGATGCAGATGAAGCCCTGACCAGAATTGTGTCCCCCCCTCACCCCCCCCCGTCTAATTATCCACACCGCCAGCAGGATATCACGCTGGTCCAGAACATATCCGTGGCCTGGGGCAGCTGGCGAAGATTGGAAGATGGCAGCCTCCAGCGACTGTGAACCCTGGAACATGACAAGCAGCAGTGGGTGGGAGGAGCATCCACCACATGGATCATTGTACTGCAGGAGCCTCCGGGATGTGGATGATCCACTGCTGGATAATCCAGTACGTGGATCTTTGACCCACAGGGGCTTCTAGGATGTGGATCATCGCACTGCACATTGTCAGCTGCATGAGGTATTGTTGGGCATTGGATTGTGCTGGGGGGCACGATTAGATGGGGGAGGACAGGAATGAAGAGGTGGGGCAGATATGGAGGCCTGGGGGGGGTGGGGGGTGATAGGGGAAGAGAGAGATGCTGCGGGAGTTGTGGAATGGGTGAGGTGGTTTATAGAGCGGGAGGGTGCGAAGGGCCATGGTGGAGTGCGGGTGAGGAGGGTGCAGGTGTGGACGGGCATGGGGGGGTGGTTTTCAGGTGTGGACGGGCATGGGGGGGTGGTTTTTAGGTGTGGACGGGCATGGGGGTGAGGTTTGCAGGTGTGGACGGGAATGGGGGGTGGTTTGCAGGTGTGGACGGGCATGGGGGGGTTGGTTTTTAGGTGTGGACGGGCATGGGGGGGTGGTTTTCAGGTGTGGACGGGCATGGGGGGGTGGTTTTTAGGTGTGGACGGGAATGGGGGGTGGTTTGCAGGTGTGGTCGGGCATGGGGGTGTGGTTTTCAGGTGTGGACGGGCATGGGGGGGTGGTTTTCAGGTGTGGACGGGCATAGGGGTTGGTTTTCAAGTGTCGACGGGCATGGGGGGTTGGTTTTCAAGTGTCGACGGCATGGGGGGACGGTTTGCAGGTGTGGACGGGCATGGTGGGGGGGGACCTGGGAAAGGGGTGCAGAAGGAATGCTCTGTGGTGTCAAATGATGAGTCTTGAGGGGCATACTGAAGGAATTGATGATAGGAAGGGATGGTAAGGGTAAAGGGGGCAGTGGGGGCTGGTAGGGTGGGAGGCCAAGGGTTGTTGGAGGGGACATGGAAGTAAAACAGGATTCTGGCGTTTGGCAGGTCTATTGTCATGGGAGTGGGCTCCGCGGGAAGGTAGGGAACGTGGACATTCATCTGCACGGGACAATGCTAAGACATTTCAATAGATGAGGGTGTGAAGGGCAAAGGCTTACTGTGCGTGGGAAGCTTCTTGCACATGGCTCGCAACGGCCTTGACAAAGATTCCTGCCTCCCTGCACATGCATGATTCCAGGGACATAGACCCATCCTGGGGCGTCCCCTTGTAGATGTTGGGGGGGTGGGGGGAAGGTGGCGGGTGGGGGTGCACAGGCTGAACTAAAAATCGCAATTAAACCACATCAGACCTCATTAAAGTGCAAGTGTAGTCTATTTACAAAAGTGCAAGAACATGAACAGTTATAGTGCACCCATGCAACTACATGTAAAATCATAACTTCTTAATCTTTCGTTCCCTACCACTTCTTCTAGGTGCTCCACTGACACCCACAGCAGGGGTGGAGGCAGCCAGCTGACCAGTTTGCCCTTTTGTCTTGGATGACCTTGACGGACATCCTCTGGACACCCGAGGCCTGGGGGGCCCTGGCTTACTTTGGCTGTCCTGCTGTGGGGCAGCTGCTCGCTCTGCGGTCACCAGAGGATGAAGCTGAAGGGGTCACAGACAAGGGGCATTCTGAAGGGCCAACACCCTCAGAGAGTCCTGAGTGGAGGTCCCGGGGGTGTCCAACAGCCGTTCTTACTCTTTTTGTGTGCCTGAGGGCCCCTGCCTGACTCCTTGAGGAGAAGGGGCACCTGGAGGGATGTAGAGGTGCCCCATCCCCACCTCGTGTAGCCGCAGCAAGATCTCACCCATGGCTACAGTGATGGAATGCAGGTTTGAGTGCATTTCTGACAGAAACTTGGCGTTCTGCTAGACAAGGTTCTCCATGGCGTTCACCATCCTTCCCATGGAGACCTCCATGTGAGCACAGGTCTGAATCACTTCATCAGAGAGCAGGTGGATGGACTCCCCCTCATGTGCCACTCTGTTGAAGGCCTTCGCCACCTCTGCCTGATGTTCTCTGCCTGATGTTCCCTGCCTCTCGCAGCCTCTCCAGCATCTTAAGCAGGACCGATCCCAGAGGCTTGCCATCCAACTCAGACGTTGCAGATGCCTCTTTCCAAGCAGTCCTCCGAGCGCCGGTGAGATTGGCTGACCCCACCTCCTCCTGCTGCAGACATGTGTCTGTGCGGTGATCCCTAGATTGTGAGACCCTGCCTGAACTAGATTTAGTACCCACTGAGGTTTTTATCACTGCATTGGTGGAGGGTACAGGTGACTGCTGTGACAGCTCTACAGGTGCTCTTTCTCCATCCTCCCCAATGTCCTCAGTCCTCTAGGGGCTGGAGGTACTTTTGCACAGGGCTTCCTCTTCCTGCTGGCACCTGTAAGTGCATGAGCTGCCTCCAACACGGAGGTCTGCATGACCCTTAGGTTTCTATGTGACTACATTGTGCATGGATCCTTACTGGATGGAGGCTGCTTGCCAACTTCTCCGTCTGTACAGGCTCGACTGGTTCCTCCCCTGCCAGCTCGGATGCTAGCTCCTCAACTCTGTAAGGTTCCTCAGTTCAGGTGGGCCCCCTCCCGTCTTCTCTCTCTCTCTGTCTGTCTCTCTGTCTGTCTGTCTTTCTCTCTCTCTCTCTCTGTCTGTCCCTCACTCTCTCTCTGTCTGTCTCTCTCTCTCTCTCTGTCTCTCTGTCTCTCTCTCTCTGTCTATCTGTCTCTCTCTCTCCTGTTGTGCCATAACTTTTCCTGTGCAAAGAGAGATGAGGTTGAGAGCTATTGGGCTTCAGGTATCTTTCTCATTCTTTCACTCTTACAAATAACGCACTGGATTATGTGCCACGTGATTGATGCACTGCAGATTGTCCACAAGGTTTCTGGGGGCAGCACCCTCCAGAGCGGTGAGCCCATGCACATAGAAGGATAAGGCTCACAGAAACATGTCATTAGCACTGCTTGCTCTCAATACCTTATCCCTTCCCCCCCACTGCAGACAGCATCTGAGCTCTGTGTGTGGAAGGGTGAGGGACCCGCAGTGGCCTCTCCACCTGCAGGGTAGGTGGACTGCAGTGAGGCTATGAGGCATCAACTTATCACGTTGAGTAGCTCTTTTATGTATGGGCTGCATGCATGGTGCCCCTGCACTGAGGCCCATGTCCCCTCTGCCATTTAGTGAGGTGAGTGTGAGCAGTTGAGGGTTCTCTTACCCTGGCGGCGTGGATGAGATCTTTCATCCGTTTTCGGCTCTGCACAGCAGTCCTCTGGTGGAGGCTATGGGCACTAACCACTCTGGCAACTCCCTCCCTTGCAGTGTTGGTCACACGGCTCTGCCTCCTCCTTCCATCCTTGGGGTACTGGACGCCCCTCCTGGCCTCCACTACATTGAGCAGCACATTGAGGGAAGCGTTGAATCTGGGGGCCATCTCCTCCTTCCCCAGTGAGTTCGCAACAAAGAAATTGATGTCTGGGCATCTTTATGCTTTTTCTCAATCCCACTGAAGAACTGGAACATGGTGATGTTATCTTGTTACGACCGGGATCGGAGGAATGCGCATATGATCTAGCCCCACTACCCCGCAGGCTGGACCATTAATTTAAAAGTCTAATTTTCTCACCAAAATAGTCAATCGCCTTTTTCCCCTACTGGTGCCCAGAATAAAGGAGTCTTAGCCAGGCTTTTTTCAATAAATTTTATTACAAAACGAAACAACAAAAGTTGCAAGTACTGGTTAACACACAGTTGTGATCGGGAAGTATGACGATATATCTGCTCCTAAAGAATTCCCCAGCACACAGACAGACATACACACAGACAAACAAAGGACAAGCAGATGGATTCTCTCAGCAGAGATGGGCTTTAGAGGATGGGCATTATAAAATAAAGGATAAAGTTCACACGGTCTCTTAGCTGTCGACCTGGAGCTCCCTCGTGTGATGATGGGCCACTGGTCTCATGGACATCTGGAAGTTCTGACTGACAGGTATCAGCTTTGAAGGTCCAAATGCAGACCAATTACACTCAGATGGGTGTTCTCTGGCTACAGGTTGATAGCCACACACAAGTACAGGCAAGGTGGAGGAAGAGAGAGCCAGTTAGGGTAGCCTACCTCCCTCAGCTTGTTCCCCAACAAAACTGCCTTCAATACTAGCAGGTTCACAACTTAAATTTTTTTTCTCTCTCCCAATATGATTTCCAGCAAATTATCACCCTTTGCCTTTTCAGTTTTTTGCTTGCCCATCAGTTAAAGCGATTGCTGTTCAAAACAAATAACTAGATCTTCCTGAAGTACCATAAAGGTCAGGTGATGTCTCGAAAGAGGCCTGCATGTTGACAGTTCCAAGGTGAACTTATGATCTTTTTAAAAAAAAACACAGGTCAGCATCCAAAAGTACTGATAATGCCATGTCCTTCCATTTCGTAAAAGAAAAATTCAGTCTTAAGAGATATGATTCCGACAACCCTTTAAATATGCGCCTGAATATGACGGTGGGTCACACATCATCCAGCCGGCCCCACTACGCAATACGCCAGGACTGCATAATTAATGAGCTCAGCATCACGCAATTCAGTATGAATTCCCACCAGGAAACACTCTCAGTTCCAGCCCCCGCCATGGGACTTAGACCTGGAATGAAAAATCCCAGCCAATGTCCTAGACACCACCATCACCATCCCTGGGTATGTCCTGTCCCATCAGCAGGACAGGCCCAGCAGTGGTGGAGGTACAGTGGTACACAGTTGGGTGGAAGTTGCCCTGGGAATTCTCAACATTGGGTCTGGTTTCAATGAAGTCTCATGGCATCAGGTCAAACATGGGTAAGGAAGCCTCTTGCTGATTACCACCTATACCACCCTCCCCACCCCCTTCATATTGAACACCAATTGGGAGAAGTACTGAGGGTGAAAAGGGCATTGAATGTACCCTGGGTGGGGACTTCAATGTCCAAGAGTGACTCGGTAGTACCGCAACTGACCAAGCTGGCTGAGCTCTAAGGACACAGCTGCTACTTTGGGCCTAAGACAGGTGATGAGGGAACCAACAAGAGGGAAAAACTTACTTGACCTCATCCTCATCAGTCTACCTATCGCAGATGCATCTATACATGACAGTATCAGTAGGAGTGACCATTGCACAGCCCTTGTGGAGACGAAGTCCCATCTTCACATTGAGGATACCCTCCATCGTGTTATGTGGCACTCCCACTGTTCTAAATGGGACAGATTTTGAACAGATCTAACAACTCATCATGGGCATCCATGAGGTGCTGTGGGCCATCAGCAGCAGCAGAATTGTATACAACTATAATCTGCAATCTCAAGGCCCAGCATTTCCTCACTCCACCATTATCATCAAGCCGGGTGACCAACACTGGTTCGATGAAGAGTGCAGGGGTGGGGTATGCCAGGAGCAGCACCAGGCATATCTAAAAATGAAGTATCAACCTGGTGAAACTGAATCACAGGACTACTTGCATGCCAAACAGTGGAAGCAGCATACAATAGACAGAGCCAAAATATCCCACAGCCAACGGGTTGGATCAAAGCTCTGCAGTCCTGCCACATTCAGTTTTGAATAGCAATGGACAATTAAACAATTACCAGATGAGGAAGCTCCACAAATATCCCCATCCTCAATTAGTCCAGGAACCGGAAGCCCAGGTAAGTGCAGGGTGTCCCAGGGCGGGGAGGGCAGGGAAACCCTGGGGATGGCGCGAGGTGGGCAAGCGGGGTCTCGGGGGAGAGGCCAGGGGTAAGGGAGGTCCGGGCGCTACCGGACCTCAAAGGGGAGTGGGGGGGGGAACGCCTGACTTCAGAAGGAGGTTCAATCCTCCACCATCCTAAAATTTGAGGCTGGTCAGGAAATGGCCCTTAAGTGGCCATTATTTGACCACTTAAGGGCCTTAACTAGGGCAAGGGTAGGCTTCCCATCCGAGACCTTGCCTGCCCCAGTGTAAAATCGCTGTGTGCTCAGGGCGGGCGGGAACCCAAATGGAATCCTGTCCCTCCAATTTCACACTCCCCCTCTGTTTAAAAACCTGCCAGTGAAGGAGCATAAAATTCAGGCCCATATTTTATTCCCAAAGGATTTCAGTATGCAGTAGGTCTCTCTTCTCAGGATAGCTACTTGGCAAATCTGGACACAATACTTCTGAGAGAAAGAGAGAGAGGGAGAGAGAGGGCAAATAGCTTCAGCTGCCTGTCACAGTACAGCATGGTCTTGATCTCTCTCCTGTTTGGTAAACTGTCCCTTAAAGTAACCTGCTGACTGTATATTCCAGAGAAATTCTGTAAGTCCCTGTCTGTTGCAGTCATTGTATTAGAACAGGTAACAGGTCTCATCTCAGAAACATTTGCAAAATTTCAGGATAATGTAAAGCCAACAGGAGATGGGGTCTTCCACACTCCCCAGGCGGTTGATTGTTCTTTTTTTTAATCCCACTTGTTAGAATGCCAATTCTATATTGTAGCTGTCTGGGTAGTCTCCATTGTTTTTAGAAGGCTTCGGTTTTTCCTTTTAAAAATCCAGCTAGAAAAAGAAAAATTAGAAATTGTATCTTTAAAACAAAAGCACATCCTCGTAACAACACCTAGGGCTGGGCCCACTCGCCGACATGTAAAATTATGTGGGATGACATCAGATGGGTGTCCTGACGTCACCCCGTGCCGTTTACATTTCCAGGTTGGCAGGGGCATAGCCTAGTCAGATGTGCGTCTGCCGACCTGTCAATGGCCACTTAAGGCCATTAATAACGTAATTGAATCAAACAATGGACCAGGAGCCCGGGCGGGCTTCTGAAAAAACATGAAGCCCCATCTACGGGCGGGATGAGGTTTCATGAGGGTATTATAAGTTGTATTTAAATGTCTAAATAAAAGAAATTCACATGCCCCAGCTCATGTGACAGTGGCGCATGAGGGGATATGTCAGTAATTTATTTTCTAATCTTTATTCAATGTTTCAAACCTGAGCCGAACTCCCTGAGGCAGCACTTAGCCTCAGGGAGGTGAGTGCGCTCTTTCACGTATGCACGAAAGAGTACACTCCCGGCTCAGGGGATCCTCCCCTGCCTGCACAGGGAGCACATAGCGCTTCCTGGCGGACCTCACGCTGGGCAGGCCTTAATTAGCCCACCCGTGTAAAATGGCGGCGCCCCACCAACCGGGGGCGCCGATCGGGAGCCTGCCCGCCTGTGCCCGCTCCCGCACATCCCCCCCCCGACAGGGGGAAAATGTTGCCCCTGCAGTTCCTAGGAGGAATTACTGCATGGGTAGGAGCCCAAGATGGTTCTCTTTGCCCAAACCAAGGTGCTACAAATGGCAGTCTCTGTTGTGCCAGCCAAACTAAGATCAGCTAGCACCAGCACTGACCAAGGATCAGATCTTCGAAGTGCTTAGATTCAGTGCTGCACCAGATCATTTGGTCGCTAAATCACTAGTGGGGGTGGGGTGGTACCGGCATATTTATTTGGATCCCCCGTTCTGATATCTGCCAAATATCAGAAGCCACTTTACAGCCCAACCTTATTTTTAAATTACAGCATGGAAATGTTGAGGAATGGAAATATTCAGTTGCAGTTCAGTGTAAAATGAAAACTGGCAGCAATTAGTCTTAAGCTGGCTCAATGGCTGTCAATCCATTCTGTACTTGGACGCTGTAGAGTCCATTTTTCACCTGGCAGATCTCTAGCACTGGCAGAATTTGGGAGTGCAGGCAGTGGGAAATTAGCTAATCAATTACTTCTGTGAAACTCCTGCTGCTGATGGCTTCTGCCGGTATTAATGCTCAAGGTGTATACTTGTGTCGTTCACTGCCCAGGATGAACGAAAGATGCATGCAGCACACAAAGGAGGTCCTTTCGTCCGATGTTTGGTTGGAAATTGCCTGGAAGTTCTGCCCATGGAAACCAGGTGAAACTGCTTAAAGCGAAGGCAGGAAACATGTTTTTGATTATTTTCTTTGCCAGATTGTTTCGCTGATGTTTTAACTATTGATTTATTTTTTTATTTTGCAAAGAATGGTGACTGATATTTGTTTTTTAAGGTTGCAGCATATGTTCAGTGCATAAACATAAGACCTTATTTATTCTGCGGCTGTTACATATGTGGATTTAAGTTTTATTTTCCTGTTTTCTGTTTTTGCCTTTGTTTCCTGAACCAGATTGTGGTGGAAATGTTAAGGTAAAAAAGCACAGAATCAGTGCAACCAATATTATAGAATAAAAAAACTGACCACATAGAAACTCTTTGGAAGAGTTCTGCAGAACATGAAGATCCTTAAAGGAAAAGGCATTTGTAAAATGCTTCCCAGAATATCAGTGCTCATACCATCCCTGGGGTGGGGTTGGAGAAGCAAAAGCACAGCATCAACTGAAAACTACACAATGTGCAACACCCTTTGACAAATCATTGCTACCATAAACATAGGATTTCATAAGACCATAAGACATAGGAGCAGAAATTAGGCCATTCGGCTCATCGAGTCTGCTCCGCCATTCAATCATGGCTGATAAGTTTCTCAACCCCATTCTCCCGCCTTCTCCCTGTAACCTTTGATCCCCTTACCAATCAAGAACCTATCTATCTCGGTCTTAAATACACTCAATGACCTGGCCTCCACAGCCATCTGTGGCAATGAATTCCATAGATTCACCACTCTCTGGCTAAAGAAGTTTCTCCTCATCTCTGTTCTCAAAGGTCTTCCCTTTACTCTGAAGCTGTACCCTCGGGTCCTAGTTTCTTCTATTAATGGAAACATCTTCCCCACGTCCACTCTATCTTTCATGGCTTAAATGGCACAAAAAGCAGGATAGGGAAATTAACACGCACGACAGCTGAATTGGTTGCACTCATCTTGATGTCATACCATCTTGGGAATTGTTATTGGAGAACTGGCTCCATGGCTGCAGGTCAGTAGAGAGCCAGTCACAGAACTATAGACAACATTCACCATAGGGTTGGCAATGTTAATGGCAGGCAAGATTATTTCATATTTGTAATTGTGCCCCCTTTCAGCCTAGCATAGGCTTCATCTACACTAAAAAAAGCCCACAAATGTACAAAACATCAGCAAAGCTAGCTATTTTACCTTCTTCCCTAGTTAATAGGAACAGTATCACTGCTGCATTTCTCAAAGGAGGGGGTCCTTGGATCTGATTGGCAAGTTTCCACTTCTCTTCCAGGAACGGCAGTTACTCCTCCTAGGACACCTAAGGTCACTGACAGCATCCTCTAGAATGTGTATCATTGTACTGGTGCTTAGAAAATTTGGTGTGTGCTCTGTGAAGTGATGTCCCTAAAAAGCATCCTCCAAATGAAGCATTGGCTCTGTATATCTTTCCTATGCTTATGTAAATGCCTGTGTGGGAGTAAGCAAGAAGGAGGCAAGGCATTATTTTTACATAATACTAACCCATCGTTTGGGAGTTGGGGGTGTGGGGGCAGCGGCATGCAGCTTCACCATCCATTCCACCGCAGTGCTATTCCAGGCAGCGTTGTTCAGGGTTGCTCCTCCAATGCAGTCAAAGGCTTGTCATTTCCAAATCCTCCTCCAGTCTGTTTCCTTGTATTAGGTACCATCTTTTTCTGGAGATAGCGAACTGGTCTTGCCAAGCTGTAAGTTGAAGGAGTACATGCACAATAATAGACATGTGCTGAAGCTGCAGCCTATCCTAAGTGCTATTAAGTGACTGTGCATCACACAATTAGATTATGTTAATCTTCTTTTATGTGTGAAGCCCTTTGAAGGTATTAGCATGCTAAGATTTTCAATTGTAAGCCATAGCTAGAATTATGCCCTATGGATACATCTGAATAGTAATGAAATGGCTGTAGGATGGTGCAAGAGGCTGGCATGTGTTAGTAGTAAATGTATAATTGATTGTCTGGTAACATTTTGAGGTAGGCATACATGGGTTATGTACCTGACAAATGGAACTATGGGTAAGCTTACCTTGGCAGCTTCCTTCAGGTGTGTATTATATGTCTGTGTTGTGGGTAGAGGACACAGTGTTGAGTCTGGACATCGTAGTTGCTCTGTTGTCACCCATCTCATACAGCAGTTCCCAACCACTAGCTCACATTTATGGTACAAGCCACTGGGTTTAGCTTGTTTGTCCTAAATGACTTTTGGAATTGATGAAATATTCATTGAAAATAATTAAGGGCTTTATAAAGGCATTTTTGTTTTAGTCCTCATATGTGACCACTTACCTTTTAATTCTGATACATTCATTGGATTCTCCCTTAGCCTCATAGGCAGACTTAGCATTGTGGTTATGCTTCTATCCAATCTATAGTTATTAACTCAAAATGGCGATGCTTACTAACCATGGTTTTTAGTATCATAGAGTTTATTTAAATTTAGGGCCATTTTAATATGCACACTTCTTGATATTTAGCAATGAATTTGGATTCAGAGGAACTAATTTTCAATTCTTCAATCTGATGAGTCTGAAATCTCAATTAACCCAAGCTCCAGATTGGAACAAACCCAACTTATGAATCGTCCTTCTCCCTCCCATTGAGTCCGCTGACTACAACAACTCTGTTGGCTTGGCTCAGTTCCTCAATGATGCAGCCAGCTTTGTTCTGCCTATAGTCTCATTTAGGTTGCAAACGGTATTGTAAAGAAGAGCGAAGCTCTAATACTTATTGATACTAACCTTTGAACAATTATTTTAACCAATATCAACTTTTTAGGGAACTTTAAGTTAAATAATGCTGCAATTTGTGGTGACAGTCTTTCCTCTTTTCTCATGTTCCAGTCTCACTGCAGTGTAAGAAGATGCTCACTGACAGTATTACACTCCAACATTAGAGCAGATTCACCAGAAAACAACTTGTAGTAGACACCAGGAGATTCTGTAGGAGGTATATGTTATTGTAATAAAATATAATACAGGATATACTTGACCCAAAAGAATTGGTAGCAGAAGTACAGAAACTGTCATCCTTTTATACCATTTATGCGGTGTGACTTTTTAATTCAGCCTTGCAATTAGAAAGGAGTGGCGCTGTCCTGCTTTTAAGTATGATTTAAGTATGTTGTTCATTAATCAGTACTTTAAATGATGATTTTGACTGTTTGTGGGTCACAAGATGAAGTGATTGCAATGTTATGGACTATTAAAGCTGCTTTATCTCATTTGGTTGGTTTACCAAGCAGTATCTAAAACTGGAGGAGAAATTCCAGTACATGTAATAGGCCTATCCATTTAAAAGTGAGCATTAACCTCTTTGCTGCCGGCTTGCTGATGGATAGACGTCTTCCTTTGTTATACATACATGTTGGTGTGCAAATCAGACAAAATGTTAATTTGCAACTATTTCTAACTTGATAAATGTTTGTAATGTGCAATTAATTTCTTTACCAGCTCACTGAGGTAGTGTACTGCTCTGGTTATACACCAAAATCAGTCGAAGGAATCTGCCACTTCTTTGAATTAGGGTTTCATGCCCTCAGAGGAGTAGCGCCCCATTGTAACATCAATCTTTCTCTTTCCAGTCACTGAGACAGTTTAGCCCATGTTAGTTTTCACATGTGAAATGTGGCAAGAACACAATGCACCATGGGCATAAAGCAGGACCTGAGGTGCAATGTACAGCAAAAAGATAATGAAAGGGAGAACGCTGGCAGGGAAAAGTAGGCATTAAGAAAGAAACCAATGTAGCATGGAGTCTACTGTCAAGTTATATGGGCATGAGTTCAAACTAGCATTGATGTGAAACCAAGCACTTTGATGTCTGTGACATCAGAGTGGAATGGAGTCAGAGGAAGGGAGTGCACGATTCAGCTAAGTTTAAAGGTCCAGTCTTTTAATGGACATTAGTGAATGGATGAATAAATGGGTGAGTGGATGAATTGGTGAATGGATGAATGGGTGATAGTGAAGGGGTAGGTGGTGAGGTGGTTGGGTGGGTCAGTGGACAAATGGGTGAGGTGGGTAAGTGGGTAAGTGGGTAGGCGAATGAGGTGGGTAGGGTGGGTAGGTGGGTGAGGTAGGTAGGTGGGTGAATGTCAGGTATGTAGGTGGGTGAGGTGGGTGAGTAGACAGGTGGATGAGTGGGTTTTTGAGTCAGGGGTAGTTGGGTGAAGGGGGGAGCAGTCGGGCCTGGTTTGCAGGGTGGTCAGGTCAGGTTGGGGGCAGTAGTCACATTGGATCGAGTTGGGGGTATAGTGGGCTTTGGCTGGTCAGGCCAGAAGGTAGTCGGTTGATTGGGGGTGTAGTTGGGTCTGGGGGGGGTCGGGTCAAGAGGTTGTCATTGGTTGGCTGTGTAGTTGGGTCCGGCTGGAGGGGCTAGTTGGGTGGTCAGGAGATTAGTTGGGTCGTTGAGGGGGGTAGTTGGGTGGTCAGGGAGATGATTGCGGGCATTGGATGCAGGGGAATTGCCCATCAGAAGATTAAACATCCCGGGCAATTCCCACAAAGATCCGCATGTCAGGACTTCCACAGGGTCCTGACGCATATCTTTACCTCCAATAATCTGGAGACCGGAAGATTTGGGCTATTGTCTCTGGGTTGTTCATTCCCTTGCCACCAACTTTATTCCCCTCCCAACTACTATCTCAGGCTGAACCAGGCTGTTCACAGCTCCAGTATCTTATTTGACCTCAAGCTGAGTTTCCAACCCGAAAGAATGTCAATTCCTTCCACTCTAACTGTTGTGATTTTATAATGATGTAAAAAGCACCAATCACTCATAAGGGATTGTGCAAACAAATTACAACAATAACATTATTCCCCACCACCTCATATCTCAACCTTCTCTGCTAAAAGCTTCATCTATGTTGTTGTCTAAATCTCTGACGTCCACCATCCATAAGTTGGTGGAGGAGCACTTGGCCTCACCTGGAAAATGATTAAAATATGCCAGGATACTTCTAAGAGCGGTCTTCTGTATAGGCCCTAATAGGTAAGGGGGGAACGTTGTTTAGTTTAAAAAAAAATACCGTCCAACTCATTTTCCTTCAGCATCAAAGCCTGGGGCCTGCAGCTACATGTTTCTATCTGCATTGAGGCCCAGAAAGGTCAGTGAGTCCATCAATGGAACGTTAATGATACCAGGAACAGGAAACCTACCAAAGGTAATTCACTAAAATAAAAATAAAATACTGTGGATGCTGGAAATCTGAAATAAAACAGAAAATGCTGGAAAAACTCAGTAGGTCTGACTGCCCACTTCACTTCTATTGGAAGCCCTGGCAAAGGAGCTAAGCCATAATGCAGGTGGGGAATGCAGTTGAGGTGACAAAGTGGGAGGATTAGTACGTGGGCAGCAAGGCAGTGGCAGCATGGCTCAGCAAACAAGGTAAAAAATAAACCTATCTACACTAATAACAGGCTGACCACCCAACTATCCCCCAACCTGACCCGACCCCCCCCACCCCAATTCCAACTACACCCCTGACCCAACCCAAACCCAACTGCCGACCTGACCTGACCTGACCTGACCACCCCGCCACAACCTGACCCGACTGCTCCCCCTTCCATCCGACTACCCCCGACTTGAATACCCACTCACCCACCTACCTACTCACCCACTTACCCACCTGAGCTGTGGGAGAAGGTCTACAGAACCAGCCGTGATAAAGTTTTTTCAGTCCCTCACCAAGTGAAACAGCCTTTGAAAGAAAACAACTGAAAAAATCAGCAGCACGTGCAATAAGACAAGCATCCCAAACTATGTAGAATCCATTTCAATTTCTGATTCTGAGTCTCCCTGACATTAAGAGCGATAACTGAAAGTAGCTCAGTAATTTCATTAAAAATATTCTGTTTAAATTCCTTATGCTTTTGCGCATTCACAGGATTAATAAGACAAGAATATCATACTTTTTAAAGTAAATTGTCCAGTTGATTATCCAGGCAACAAATGATGCACCTTCCAAAGTAATTCATTGTGTGAGGTAATCCATGGGGCAGGAATTTTCGTTCGGCGCACACCTGACCTGTTCGAGCGTGAAATGATGCGCGTTGATGTCGGTTGAGCATGCCGACGTCAACGCGCAGTCACGTGATCGATCGTTTAGTGGCCGCGCACCAGAGCCGGCAGCGCGCCCGCCGACAATTAAAAAGCCTGTTAAGGCCATTAAGTAATCAATTAACTTAAATTTTTCGCTGCTCGTCCAACCTAATGGTTGGCGGGTAGGCAAAAAGGCCAAGCGGCCTTTGCTCATCCACGGGAGGGATGAGGTTTCCACAAGCAAATATAATAAAACAAAAACTCTAATTTTTCATTAATAACATGTCCCTAACTCATGTGACAGAGTCAGGGGACATGTTTCATTACATTTTTATTTAAATTTTTTTTTCATATCTCTTCACCTCCTTGAGGCAGCTCTGTGCCTCAGGGAGATTATGAAGCACTCACGCTCAGCTCGCTCGCCCCCCTCCCCTCCCCCCCGCAGCACTGCTACTTGTGTTTCACACTGGGCAGGTCTTAATTGGCCCACCAACACGAAATTGCAGTCTGCTGCCAATCATGGGCAGTCATCAGCTTCCTGACCGCCCTCGCCTGCACCCGCCGAGCTTGCCCGCCAAGGACAAAATCCTGCCCATGATGTCTGAAGCTGTTTGGTTAACCTGTTAAAATAAATTGGAATTAAATTATTAATAAATCTGCTTTTCAATCTTTACAAGGCCCAGTGATAAAATATTCTGATGAGACGTTGGACTCAGAAATATTGGGAAGAAATTCATCTAAGCCTGTTTTGCACCTTTACATGCATGGATAGAAATAGCTCCTCAGGCCTCATCAACATGTTCCAGGTGATCTTCTGGTGCTAGTCGAGCCTCCTCAGGCAATTGGCCTGAGGGAAGCCATCAATATTGGGCCCCCTGCCTCTCCAGCATTGGCCTTCAGCTAAGTCCCTGGAAGGGGGTTTAGAACAGGCTAAAGATGATTGGCACATTTGTGGGGTGGAGCAATCCTATTCCCCGACTCCATGCCTGATGCCTGTCCTACTCATTGCTGACTAATGTCATGAAAAGAGCTTATGTATTTTATTGTTGTCCATGATCAAAGTATTTTAATGTGTGAGGCTAATGTATTTTTCTATCCTCAAAGTGATTTGTCTCAATTTAAATGACTCCCAGCAGCAAGCTTTTGCAAACATAGAAATGTTCTGAAGATATATTAATGTCTATAATGTTATTGGAAATTATTTTTTAAATTGGGCTTGTACTAGGGTCTGTGTCCATGTGTGTGTCTATGTGTGTGGCTTAATTGGATTAAAGCCAGCTAGCCTGGGTGCTTTGATGTATTTTAGTTTGAGATGTTAATTAGATAAACCTAAGGAGTAGAACGTAAAGTGTAAATTTGCATTTGTTGAATAAACCATTCAAAAGAATGGGTAAAATCTTGCACCTAGCTGGGAGACACCAAGCAATGTGGTTATATTACTAATAAAATTGGTGGAATGAAAAGATTATTGTTAGGAGAGGTAAAATTTTAAAAAAACCTTAGTAATAAAATGGAAAATTTACATTAAAAAGGGAAGCTGGGTATAAACAGAAAGGAGTTTGTGTGTATAAGTCAGTGGTGTTTAAGATATAACCAGCCTGTAAGCCACAACTGTGCCTGAAAAGGAAACAAATTGAAAGGAACTTCATTTTGAATTTGCAAGGTCAAATGTGCTTTAGCTGGTATAAATTTAAAGTCTTTGGGTTATTGTTGCCTTCGTGAAGATTTACCTGCGAGTGATTAATTTGGGGATTTGTTTAAAAGTTATTATGGTAGTAATTTGTAGACATGTGAATATATTTTAATTTGTTGTTAAGTTAATAAATGTTTAATTTAGTTTTATATTAAAAAAAAACCTCTTGAGGCTTGCTGGTTTTATTCCTGAATTAAGAGCTGCATCTCAAGCATACCAATTGAAAATATAGGTTATGACAGTTGTTCAGGTTTCCCTCTGGGATTTAAGCAACTCAGCCTTCACCAACTGCTGCATCATAACAAGAAATAAAGATGATTACTTCTCAGCACACACCATCCCAGCAGATTAAATATGGTCTTACCCACACTATCATGCACACAAAGATTAGATAAAGATGAAGAAAAAGCAAGAAATTACAATCTGGAATTACTTCTTTCGTAGCAGGCCTGTAGTTTCTTGGATGAATTGATGCTTTAGCTGGAGCGGAGGCCTTGTAAAACTGAGGATTCTCATTAAACTGTGGCTGAATTTCCAGCTGGTTGGCTCTCAGGTGAACTTGAAGTTGGAACAGCTTGGGGAAGGGGGGAATTAATAATGCTTCTCCCACTTTCAAGGTATAGCTGTAGATTACCTTGGCTGCATAGTTGTCTTGCAGCTGGTTTGCTGATGTTTCTGATGGTATTCATCTTAGAACAGTTTCTGCTGTTGTATTTTTAAAAGCAGGTAGCAATCATGGCTGCCTTACCCATGTGAGCTGGGACAAGTCAAAAGTCCTTTTCCAAATAAGGTAGTGGTAAACATTATGGCCAGGATATTGAGGTCGGCAAGTGGGGGGGCGGGGCCCGCTCGCCGACGCGTAAAGTGACGCGGGATGTCGGGGGGAACTCCCAACGTCACCCCGCCTCATTTCAATTTTCAGGTCGGCGGGGGTGCAGCTGAATCAGCTGTGCACCTGCCGACCTGTCAACGGCCTATTGAGGCCATTTAAAAATTAATTGAAGTAATTAATGGACCTGTCCGTCCAACCTTAAGGTTAGCGGGCAGGCTGGGAGCCCTGGCGGGCTTCAGAAGAAGCATGAAAACTCATCCATGGGCGGGATGAGGTTTCATGAGGATTTTTAAAAATTTAATAAATGTTTGATTAAAAGTGATGGACATGCCCCAACTCATGTGACAGTGTCAGATGAGGGGACATGTCAGGGAAATTTTATTTTTGCCCCTTCACCATTTTTAAATTTGGCGCCGGTCTCCCTGAGGCAGCATTTAGCCTCAGAGAGATGAGTGCGCTCTTTCGTGCGCATGCGCGAAAGAGCGCACTCTCAGCTGAGGGATTCCACCCCCCGCCCGCACAGGGAGCGCATAGTGCTTCCTGGCAGACATGACGCTGGGCGGGCTTTAATTGCCCGCCCATGTAAAATGGCAGCGCGCCTCTGATCGGGGTGCCGATCAGAGGCGCGCCCGCATGTGCCCGCTCCTGCACTTCCCCCCCCAATGGGGGGAAAATTTTTCCCCATGCGTTGTGGCTTTTCACATCCTGAGGGCTTCATACAGCCAAGGTCTTTGTGTTTGGGATGAAGTGCCATCACAATGAAAGGTCATTGAGATCATTTCAGATTCATCTAGCACTTACTGAGCTTCAATGTCTCAGTTCATGATCCTTTCTGTTGACGGCCCCTCCTTAAAAAAAGGAATGTGTATGAATTTCACATGTGGCTATGATTGTTCAAAAGAAATTAGATATTTGCTTGAGCTTCAGGACTGTCTGGAGCTGCATATATGCCAAGTATATTGCCAAGTCACATGATATGCTATAACCATCTTAAACAGCTTTTGATGTCCACTTTAAAAAAATATAGCATTAAAATTTGTAATATCTGCACAGGGCATTACACTATTTTCAACAAGAGACCCTTCACCAGGCATTATGCCCCTAATTAACATATCCAAAGAGCCTAATGTCTGTCAACTGTTACCATCTGTGCACGAATGTTACAGTGCAATGAATGCCTGTGAAGATTGGGCGCAGGCTGTTCCACTGCTGTATTGATATGCTTTGTGCCTGTGTTACGCCCAACAAGTCAGCAGAATGCATACAAAATTCTATTCCAAATAAACATGAAGGATGATAATTAGAGGATGACAATATTGAAGCAGCCCGTGCACATATGCAGCAAGACCTGGACAACATTCAAATTTGGGCTGACAAGTGGCAAGTAACATTCGTTCCACACAAGTGCCAGGCACTAACCATCTCCAACAACAGAGAATCCAATCATCTCCCCATGACATTCAATGGCATTATCATCACTGAACCCCTCACTATTAACATCCTGGGAGTTACCATTGACCAGAAATTGAACTGGATCAACCATATGAATGCTGTGGCTACATGAGCAGGTCAGAGGCTGGGAATTCTATGGCGAGTAACTCACCTCCTGACTCCCCAAAGTCTGTCTGCCACAAGTCAGGAATGTGATGGAATACTCCCCACTTGCCTGGATGAGTGCAACTCTAACAACACTTAAGGAGCTCAACATCATCCAAGACAAAGCAGCCCGCTTGATTGGCACCCCATCCACCATCTTCAAATCCACACCCTCCACCATTGATACACAGTGGCAGCTATGTGTACCATCTACAAGATATGCTTCAGCAAATTACCAAGCCTCCTTTGACAGCACCTTCCAAACCTGCGACCTCTACTACCTAGAAGGACAAGGGCAGTAGATACATGGGAACCCCACCAGCTGCAAGTTCCCCGCCAAGCCACACCATCCTGACTTGGAAATATATCACCGTTCCTTCACTGTTGCTGGGCCGAAATCCTGAAACTCCCTCCCCTAATAGCACTGTCAGTGTTCCTACAACACATGGCCTGCAGTGGTTCAAGAAGGAGGCTCACCACCACCTTCTCATGGGCAATTAGGGTTGGGCAACAAAATGCTGGCCTAGCCAGTGATGCCCATGTCCCATGAAAGAATAAAAAAGGTAGGCTGCTAATGGCTGAAGTTGGATTCTGATTTTCACCAATTCTTGGTCTCAAAATTTAACTTATGCCACATTTATTCTCATGTTAGTCCATTTTTCAAATGTAACCTTCTGTTTGGCTAAAATTGATGACCCAAATCCCTAACGGTTAGGCAATGTTAGTGTACAACTTTACAGAGCTTTGCATGAAAACCCACTTTCTGCCATTTTAGCAAAGATCTCATTTAAGTGTTTCAGGTTCATTCCAACAGTGGAGAAGGACCGTAAAACACATATTAAAACATTCATGGATTAAACCTGATCCTATAAAGTAGTATCATATATGGAATTGCAGGAATGTTTGTATTGTAGTATAGAATTGTAACATTTGTACCACCATGTGATCTCTACAGCTCATGCAGGTTTTCCAAATGTCATTGTAATTAGCCTTAGTATGTCACACTTTTTATTATGTTACTTACGCTCTCACACTGATCAGCTGGAGCCTGACACATTTGAAGTTCAGATGAAGCTTTGATGTATAGAGCAGAGTGCCAATGTGAGTACTAAAACTACACAAGTATTTCAAATCCTTTGTTGGTTGGTAACGGCACTTTGTAAACAATATTTAAAGAAAACCTGAAACATACATAATGTTCTCTAAACTCACTAACTTGCCTGCATCTCCTGTTGTCAGTTTTCAAGGCCAGTTTCCAGGGCAAAATTCTCAACAGGTTACTTACAGTTCTGGCATTGCCTGCTGACTGGATCATTAGCTCCTCCCTGGGCATCATCACATGATGCCCAGTCGCATTGAGCTTCTAACATGTTATGGAATTAAAGCCTAGTTTGAACTCTCTGCATGAACTGCTGACCCCCCCTAACCTCCGGACCACTAGTTGCCAGTAAGTCTAACCTAAGCGAAGAGAGGATGAAATTTCAAATTGGCATAACAGTTGCTTCCTTTAGATTAACATCTATGCATGAGGCTCAAGCAGGGCACTCATTGGGCTGAATGGCAAGTTTCAGGGGTACAATAGGGACAGTAAAACAGTAAAAGGATTTTCTAGGTCCTGAGATTAAGGCCTACTAAAGTAAGTATGTCTGTGGGCTGAATTGGAGCAAGAGGATGCCTGTGTCAGATATTCAACTGCAAAATTTGGGCCATACTGCCACTTCTCTGGGCTTCAGCTTTCACCCAAGCTGTTCTGAGGAGTAGAAAGAAATATAAAGGCATCTAAATCAACTGGGCTCCATCACCCTCACCATCATTTACATTTGTCAAGTGGGAAAAGCATGGCCTCTGGTATTCCTGGGCGAGAGTTTGCTGAGGCTTGGGAAGAGGCTGTAGCAGTAGGTCCGGCTGCCCAATTTTGTCCTGGAGGAAAATGCATCCACTGCATCTGTATTGTATTGGCATGACATTGTATTGGATTGGATTGGTGTTGCTGAGAAACTTCCCTGTATAACGGGTTAGATTAAAGCTGGCTATTGATTGATTTGAGTCAGTTATACCGAATAGTGTGAGTAGACTGCAGCAATAGAGCATCGGAAATTGCTTCTTCTGTTGGGCTTGCAGTTACATAGAGCATGCAGCTAAGCTCAGAAAGACCCAAATTTAATTAGTGGGAGTCATTTTAAACTAAATCAATTAAACTAAGTGGGAAATGGTGTAGCTCGTCAGCTGTCGCTTTTGCACCCTTCCTAATTTTAATTTTCATTGAAAATCAGGCAGGGTATAAAAGAGGCATTCAACCCAAACCTGGCAGCTTCCTATGGGGTAGGTTAGGTCAGAATGACATAGTTAGTTGCTCTAGGTAGGAGCAGCAGCACAACCTGATTTGAGAAGGAGAAATTTGGCCAGTTCCACAGTGGCCCAGTCACATCTCCTAGAAATGCATGGGCAATGGATAAGGGTACGATCAGGCTCAGTTGTGATGCGTCCCTGCAGATGAACAGCCTCTTGCTACAAGTAGCCAAGGATTACACTTGAAGAATGACCACTTGGGCAAGTTGCTGGAGAGCTGAGCTGCCTGAGAAATTCAGCAAGAGTCAGGAGAGGAGATCAAAACAATTGAGTTCAGCATTGACGGTTATTTAACAATGCTTAACCCTTAAAGAATCCTACTCTTTAGAAAGGCACATGACATTCAGCTATTTTTTGTGGCATACTCTCTCCTGCTCTTTTGCCAAAGAGAACTTTAATTTTCCAAGCCCGGGGTTGACTTCAGTTATTAAAGCAATCATTATGCCAAAAGTCACAGGAGATGAAAACAGTGAGATTTTTGCTGCTGACAGCTGAATGTGTTAGGTTGTACTCACAGAGGGACCAGCAGGTGAATCCAGGGGGAGGCATTCTGTCAGCCCATTGGATGCGAGTTTGAACATGCTGACACACAGGGGGGGAAAGGTTAATGTGCAAGTAAAGGAAATGGTAAGTGGTCCTCCTCTATTTGTCATTCTTGCAGGAGTGAAATCTGTGCTTTATATATTTTATATACCCACCAAGTAAAGAGACAAATTCCGGATCTTCAACAATGCATCCATGTAGAAATTGATAGTACAAAGTTGTCTGTTGAACTACAGTACTAAAGTTATTCTCACTGTTGTGAGGTAGACCTTTAGGATCTCAAGCTACACCGCAGCTTGATAAGGCCATAAAAAATAATGGTTTATTGAAAGAGGTGCAGAATATTTTAAAAAATCAAGAGATAATGACCAGCCCTTATATTAATACTTCATCCAGTTTGGATAAGACATTAAACCAAACAGGCCATGTCTGCTCCTCCAGGCTTATGTAAAAGATCATGCGACACTAAATGAAGAAGAGCTGGGGATTTCGCCTAGAGTCCTGTCCAAAATTTATCTCCCAACCAACACTATGCAAAACAAGTTACCTGGTCACTTATCTCATTGTTGGAACTTTGCTAAGTGCAACTTGATTGCTGCATTTGCCTGCAATACAACAGTGACTACATTCAAAATATTGTGAAACACTTTGGATGTTCTAAAGCAGGAACATTTTAACATCAGTGGAATTTCTTTCTTTCTCTCTTGCTTGCCTTCTTTCCTACTTTCTTTCTCTCTTACTTTCTTTCCTGCATTATTTCTTTCATCTCAGGTGGAAAACCATGCATAGTATTGAGCTGCACATTATCAGAAGGATATTGAGACTTTAAAGAGGGTACAATACAGGAGCCACAGGTTTCAGACTTCCCTTGCAATGTAACTGCAGCCATGTTATTTCCACGTTGGCAAGGTCAGTATTTCTTTCCCAACCCTAATTGTCCTTGAAAAGCTGGCGTTAGACTGTCCCCTTGAACTGTTGCTGTCTGTGTGGTGTACTGTTAGGGATTGTGAGGGAGGAAGTTCCAGGATTTTGACCCAGCCACAGCGAAGGAACGGTGATTTAGCTCCAAGGATAGTGTGTGACTTAGAGGGGAATTTGCAGATGATAGTGTTCCCATGAGTCTGCTGCTCTTGTTCATCTAGGTGGTAGAGATCTTGAGGTTAGGAGGTGCTGTGGAGGAATCCTTGGCGAGTTACTGCAGTGGACCTTGAGATAGCACACATTGCAGCCATGGTGTGCCAGTGGTGGAGGGAGTCAATTTTTAAGATGGTGGATGGGTGCCAATCAATCAATTACTTTAACCTGAATGATGTTGAGCTTCTTGAGGTTTGTTGGAGCTGCACTCATCCAGGCAAGTGGAGAATATTCCATCACTTTCCTGCCTTGTGTCTTGTGGATGATAGAAAGGCTCTAGGGAGTCAGGAAATGAGTCATTACTGCAGAATTTGCAGTTTCTGACCTGCTCTTGTAGCCACCATCTTTATGTGGTCGGTCCAGTTAATTTTCTTGTCAATGGTGACCCCAGGATATTGACAGTGATTCAACAGTGGTAATGCCATTGAATGGCAAGAGGAGGTAGTTAGACTTTCCCTTGCTGGAGATGCTCATTGCCTGACACATTTGTGATGTGATGTCAGTTGCCATTTAGCACCCCAATCCTGAATGTTGCCAGGTCTAGCTGCATGAGAGCACAGAATGCTTTAGTATCTGAGGAGTGGCAAATAGAACTGAAATCTGTGCAATCATCAGTGAATATCCCCACCCCTGACTTTATGTTGGAGGGAGGTCATTGATGAAGTAGTTGAAGGCGGTTGGACCTAGGACGTGACCCAGAGGAACTCCCACACCGATATCTGACAGATGACTGACCTATAACAACTACAACCATCTTCCTTTGTGCTAGGTATGACTCCAACCAGCAGGGAGTTTCCCCCTGATTCCCATTGACTTCAATTTTACAAAAGCTTCTTGATGCCACACTTACTCATATGCTGACTTGGTGTCAAGGGGAGTAACTCTCACCTCATCTCTGGAATTCAGCTCTTTTGACATTGTTTGCACCAAGATGATGCAATGAGATCTGGAGCCGAGTGGTCCTGGCAGAACCCAAACTGAACACTGGTGTGCAGTTTATTGTTGAATAAGAGCTGCTTGATGGCACTGTTGACGACACCTTCCAACACTTTTCTAATGATTGAGGGTAAACTGATTGCTCGGTAATTGGCCAGATTGGATTTGTTCTGATTTTTTTGTACATGACAGACCTGCATCCTAGGTCCAACCACTTTTACCTTTTTTTTGGACAGACACTAGTATTGTACCTGTTCTGAAATAGCTTGGCTACAGGTGCAGCGCTGCTATTGGGATGTTGTTGGGGCCCATAGCCTTTGCTGTATTTAATGCACTCAACCATTTTTTGATACCACGTATACTGAATCAAATTGGCTGAAGACCGGCTTCTGTATTTGTGGGGGCCTCAGGAGTAGGCCGAGTTGGATTATCCACTTGGACTTCTGCCTGAAAATGGGGATGGTCATGGAGTCTCCTCCTCCTGTTAGTTTTTTAACTATGCACCACCATGACTGGATATAGTACTGCAGAGCTGCTGGTTGCGGGATTGCTTAGTTCTGTCTGTAGCATTTTCCTTCTGGTGCTTTGCATGCATGTAGTTTTGTGTTATAGCTTCACCAGGTTGTCATGACATTTGCTGTTCCTGGCATGCTCTTCTGAACTGCAGGATTGGTTCTCTAGCTTGGTGGTAATGAAGGATATGCCAAGTCATGAGGTTACAGATTGTGGTTGAATGCAATCCTGCTGCTGCTGAGGGCTCACAGAATATCATGGATGCCCAGCTTTGAACTGCTAGATCTGTCTGAATCTATCCCATTGGTGCCAAACACCACAATGGAGGGTGTTCTCAGGCTGTAGATTGGATTTTGTCTCCAGAAGGCATGTGCGGCGGTCACTGCTACAAATACTGTCATGGACAGATGAATCTGTAACAGGTAGATTGGTGAAGGCAAGGCCAAGTAGGTTTTTCCCTCCTGTTGGTTCTCTCACCACCTGCCACAAGCCCAATCTAGCAACTATGTCCTTCAGGTCTCAGCAGGCAGTGGTGCTACCAAGCCACTTTTGGTGATGGACATTAAAGTCCCCCAACCAGAGCACATTCTGTGTCTTTGCTTAATGTCTTCAGTGCTTCTTTAAAGGGGCATTCAACATGGAGGAGTATTGATTCATCAGTTGAGGGGGTGCAGATGGTGGTAATCAACAGAAGGCTTGACCTGATGCTATTAAATTTCATGACGTCCAGAGTCAATGTTGATGACTCCCAGGGCTTCATCCTCCTGACTGTAAACATTGTATCACCAACTCAGGTGGGTCTGCTTCGCAGGTGGACATGAGATACCCAGTGATGGTGTTGGAACAGTCTGCAAGGGCTGAAAGGTATGATTCTATGAGTATGAATATGTGTGAGGTATAAAGTTAAAGCTCTACAGCACACATGGCTCAGCTGATGTTTTAGTAATAATTTTATGCCTGAACTCTCTTCTATTAGTAAGGTCTGGCATTTTATGATAATCTTCTAATTGAAAGCATTAAGCTCCATTTGCTTCTCCTATTTCATTAGTGCACCCAGGTAAGTTGAAACTATGTTATCAGTGCATGAATCAAGTGAGAACAAATCTCTGTTCCATAGCTTTCCTTTAACCAGTGGTTAAGGGCCATTATGCCCTGTGAGGAGAAGGTAAGGTGCTGTACTGCTTTGTGGAGTTAAAGTAGCACTATCCCTTTTCACAAATGCTTATGTAAACCAGGTCAAGCTCACAGATGAATAAAAAGAAACAGCCAACAAGGGATCTTAGCGTAATTGGTTTTAATAACTTATAAAATATAAGGATGACCTATATACATGAAATCTAATACGGGTAGTAGGGGGCAGGGAGTTAGGTCACTATGATCTATTTTAATAGATTCTAGTACAGATTTGTAAAAAGGAAATTTCAACTTTAATTTTAAAGTAATGACACAGCAGCAGCACAGATTTGGTGATCCTTAATGAAGAAATAGCCTCTGTTTATTTTGTTCTTTGGACGCTAGAGAGCTCCAAATTTATAGCACAATCTAGTTCAAGAGAGAAGTACCTTGTTTGCTATTTTCTCTGAAACTGGACTGATCCAGTTTCCAGGGGATCTTCATTCCTTGATGATAGGTCACTTCCCTGGACATAACCTGGGAACCAATTTCTCCACATTCTCAGTGCTTTGTAAATAAGTGCCAGTGGAACTTTGGGCTAGCTGGAACATTATATTTTTCATCTGTGCAATTTCATTTTTGTGGCTCTTTTTACTGTGATTGCTGATAATAGTTCCTATTCCAGCTTCAGTTCTTCAACTATGTTACAGTTAATGTTACAGTGTACATATATAGATTCTGAACACAAGTGCAAATCCTTGTATATGAACAAGCATTGGTTACATGTACAAATCTCAGTACATGTACATATGTGCAAAGATTGTCATATGCACTCCCTGACATTTGCAGACTTATACAGATCTGCACAAATTCTCATTCATATCTAATTCTTTTACATGTCTGAATACTTTCACAGGTTTCTTCAGATATACAAGAGTTCAAGATACCAGGAGTCACAACTCTAATTATTGCCAAAACATGCATGAATGCCTAAACACACAGTTATTTTTCACCCATCTTTTTATGGACACATCAAGTGTCACTGGTATAGGCCTGGTAGGCCACCATTCCATCTTCTCAGTTACAGATTTGCAAGTTAAGAAAGGAGATAACAAGATAGGAGAAACATTAAAAGAAATAAGAATGGTCAAAACAATTTTTGTGTTCCCTCAATATCTCACTTCTGCACGTTTTTTTGTTGAATTTGAGTGGCACAGCCCAAAATGCTTCTGGCCTTGACATCAATCTCTACTGAGGAATCCTACAATTGACCTTATTAGCACATCTTGGCTAGAAAGAGTCAAGTAAACAGCCATTCTATTCCTGGTCACCATCAATAACTTCTGTAAAGTGTGCAAGTGAGGACAAGATTGTGTTTACCCCATAGACGAATATAGTTCTTTTATGAAAAATGGTCACTTGGATAAGAATGGAAGATGGTCACTGCCTGTGAACTGGGGCATGCAGCATCAGTCAGTGCATTAGGGATAGGAGAGTGATAAAACTGGAGGAGTAATAAAGCAAAGGCAAATTTACAGAAATTATAAAACAACTTCAGTAGCTAATTTAATTTAAGCAGCTCATCTCAGCTTAATATAGAACTGACTTTGAAATACAGGCCTGAACAAAATAGCATAAGATACTTTATGCAATGTTAATATCTTACTTGTATATTTAGCTCCTTCCTACTATTATGACTCCATAGTAACTCATATACCTTCATTGCAAATCAGCATCTTTGAACAGTTACAAAATGTGGCAGCAAGGAACAGAGCGATTTGGTGCAGAATGGGGATCAGTTTGCCAAATGAACATCACAGGCATGGGACAAAGGCTCAATAACAGAAATATTAATTTGTTAATTAACCATGAAAGGGGATCAAGGGGCAAAATTGCATCTGATATATTTTCTCCTTTAAAAATAGTTATTACAGTTTCTGCTCATGAGTAACACTTGTCTATCAAACTGATGGGTGCAGCTGGTTCTCCCTTCAGTCAGATTCGATAATCTGGCCCAATGGAGAATGACTAATCAGTATGTACCTGTACTGATGCTAATTTCCCCACTCCAATATCTAATGAGTTGTCTAATCATGAATACTTGAAAGCAGGATGTAAATACAGCTGTGCAATGAGGAAATCAGAATACACAGGCAGGGGCTGTTCATAACATTGACAAATCTTGGTGTTGCGACCAAGATCTCACCATTTGTCTTGAAGCTATCCATGAAAAACAAGATGATCTTTCTGGAATCAATGGGTGGCTTTACTAACTTCGGGTCTAGACTGCCGGTGTGCAGCATTGATTACATCAGGACTGGGTCAGTGTTCAAAGTGGACTGAAAGGTTATGAGGAAGAAGACTTGGGGATAGCCAGCAATGCAAAGCAGAAATGGAGCTGAAAATATAGCAGCCTTTGTTTTCACCATATTAACAGTTTTCGATCTGAGTATTGTTATGGCACAGCGGATGGTAAATGCTGAGCTGCCCAAATCCCAGAGGGAAACTTGAAGCAACTGCCACAACTGTTTTGCAATTTGCATTTTTATTTTGAGATGCGTGCCTTGAATGCAGTAGTAATAAGCCCACCACGTCTTAGGTCTTTTTACAAAACTAAATTGAACATTTATTAATAAAAGAAATAATTTTAAGCAAACATATGGGTCTACAAATTGTTACTATGTTAACTCCTAGCTCCCTTGATTAATCTGACACCCAGTTTCACCCCCCGTTAATTCAACAGTAAAAACAAAATAGATTTTAACAGACGCAGGTAAAACACATGCTACCCTGGACAGGGATATTCACAATGAATTCTCTTAGCTTCAGTTCCTATAGGCAGCAGCTTGGTACATAGAAGCTGGAGGCTTTTCACACTTACTAGATCTTAGAATGCCTTCTTCTTACACATAGCATTCTCTCCTTTATACATATTTCCCCCTTTGAATGCAAATTTCACTGTTTCAAAATGTCTTTGGACTTTACCTTTCTAATAATAAAAATCTTTCATAGTACCAATATTATCAGTAAACTTTGAGAAAAATAAACACACTGTTTGGCTTCTTCTGGTTAAGTGTAACATTTCATCCTCTCCTTTGAAATTCAAACTACTCTGGCTTATCTAAGAATGCAAATTTTCCTTTACACCTCACATTCTGTGAAAAAAAACAGCCTCCCCTCTCTCGCCTACCTTCCACTCCCCAGTGTATTATGGCAGCGGAGGCAGATTGGGGGTCTTAAGTGGTCTTGCCCACTGCCCGTAATATGTGGACCAGATTGGGGGTGGGCAGGAAGGTAGTGGGTTAGCCACTCAACATATTTTATGTCTGCCAATCCCACACCCTGCCAAATGGCCATAAAATCCAGCCCTTGATGTCCCTCAACATGTGTGGATAACAAATACTCCAAGTGCAGATATATCAAAATCTTATATAACCTAATTATAGTGCTTTTTTGTTTAGCAATCAATGAACTTAACAATTCAGCCTACATCCCTACTTGCTTTGTGCTCCTATGCTAGGTTTCTGTTGATGAGCATAATGTGTGACATGCACCATTTTGAGATTCTTTCTTCCAGCTTTCACAAGGGAAGGTTGGATTTATTGCTTATGCACTCTGAAAGCTTTCACAGTGGGCACTCTGAATCTGATGTGGTTAACTGTGGGGTGTACAAACAGCAACTTGAGTGCAGTTAACAATGCCCTCTATTTTGGGGAACTGGTCCAGCCAGAAGCCAAGATGCCTTTATGCCTACTGCTTCTGGTTCATGTTGAACTGTATGGATAATATGACTTTTCAGTAAAGACGTCAACCATATTACAAATGCAACAATCCACTACACAGTGACTAATCACAGTCCAGTCTCTGATGTGCTTAGAAGGCTTACTGTTATGAAAATTCAGAGCAGTGACCATGATGACTTCTAGTCACAGCTCTGTTTCTCTTTTCCCAAAAAAACAGAGCTTCTTGCACCAACTGGCACAACTCGGTGACAGGTTTTTTGCTCAGCTTGATACTGCTCTACTTTGAGTGGGAGAGTCTTGGACTTGAATACCTGTTAGGCACAGTGCTGATACTTCTAAACTCTCTGCAGTGCCTACTCTTCCATCAGGTCATAGCTTACACTGTATCCATTCTGTTGCCATCAGGCATGCTTAGAAAAAGATGAACAAAATACTGCGGATGCTGGAAATCTGAAACAAAAACAGAACATGCTGGAAAAACTCAGCAGGTCTAGCAGCATCTGTGGAGAGAGAAATAGAGTTAATGGAACATTCAGCGGGATTTTCTGCACCTGCCCGCCACCGCGATCCTCCAGCCCTCTGCAAGTCAATGGACTGCTGGCTGGGGCACCACCTCACCCATGGCGGGTCCCACCCGTGACCTGGCCTGGAAAATCCCGGCTATTAACTTTGTTTCTCTCTCCACAGATGCTGCTAGACCTGTTGAGTTTTTCCCGTATTTTATGCTTAAAAAAAAGGACTGTACAAGTATGTGGTACACATAATCCTCAACTAAGAAAGTAAATACTATTCCCTACAATCAGAAATGCACCAAATTACTCCATATGCTAAATAGAGCTATGTTGACCAGGTGAAGAGAAGGTGACTATGACTTGTAAGGATCTAATGTGTGAGACAAATAATCACATTGATATTTCATTCAATTAAATGTCTGGGTACTTAATTCGTAAATTTCAGTCTTAATAGTTAAAGACATGTTCTCTTCATTGACCAGAAAATTGTCATAGAACTTCATAAAGCTTTTCTATTTTCATCAAATTAAAGGCTTTTTTGACATGCACAAAAGCCAGGTGGGCACACAATTGACGTGTTATGAATGTGACATTATTTGTTAATTTTCACAAAGCTATGAGTCAGTGCCTTGGTATGGTGTATTTTAAAGGTAGACAATTACAACTTCTGTTGCAAGAGGGTAATCTTAAGTATGCAGGCTTCCAATCCACTTGTGCCATATATATGCCTTACTGCACTGAGAATCTCAGCTTGTCCAATAAAAAAAATACACCAGCATCACAGATACTGTAGCCAGTCCTTTAGCAAGAACTAATTTAATTTAAAGGAAGCCGACATTAAAGGTACCAAACTGCAAAGGGGAAACGGACAATCGTCAGACATGGGCCAAGTTTCATATCCTAGGAACCAATGAGGCTATTAACTGAGCTTTAAAAGCAAGCTGAGAATTGGAATGAAATTATTCAAACAGAGACACATGCATGATGAAGTGAATGCATGAATATATTACACAAGAGATGGCTGATGAAATCAGACCAAACAATGGTGTGTGTTTGTTCAGATTCAAATGACTGTCTTGGCTATTGAACTCCTGTGGCCGAGCTGTACGTAGCACCTACTTACAAGCTAATGGCTGTGATTCCATTATGTCTGGGTTGGCTCCCACATCCCTTAGAAATGCTATTTCCAAAACTGCTTCAGAGGGTAAAACGTGCCACCAATCTGATGGTGCTCGTAAACCCAGAATGTTCACCATTGAAATAGCTCTAAATGTTAATGGACTATTCATGAGCCCAGGATGTGGAATTGATGATACAAAATTTAAGACGTTACAATCAAAAATGGGGGTTTGTGTCAATCATTGTCTTGGATGTGATTTCTTTTTTTTAAGAAGCGTGCATTTAGGGACAGAGGGTACAACTTGCAAGGATGACCATGGGAAGGATTGGTCATTGCACAGATGGGAAAATCCTTCCCTGTGTGATCGCCTGGGTAAGTAGAGTTCAAAAATCAAGAAAAGTAAAATGGACCAGTGATCATGGGTATTGACTAAAATTGAAGGATGCAGGATACTGATGCTTGTATGTTAATGGTGGTACAATAAACAGTTAAAAGAACACTGAATTTAACACTACTTCATATTGAGCTGCAGCTTCATAGAGCCTGGCCAGGTTTCAGTACAGGTAGTACAGTAGGAACTGACTATAGGCTTTAAATGCAATTGTGGTGGCTGAGTGGAAAATGACAGCAGGACGGATGTCTGTCACCCTTAGAAAGTATGACCTGTTGAGGGGAAAACGTGCCTGGATGTCAAGGATGGATCTGATTGCACTGTTTGGGTGCTAAATTACTGGGGAAGAAGTGACTCTCTTTCTTTAGAAAGGATAACTGTTGATCAGCAGGGGAGAAGGGTGATATTGTGAATAGGGGTGAATGCTGGGGAAACTCTCTGACTCCAATTGGAGTGCAGCACAAGTACCAGAGTGCAAAGCACCAGAAGAATAGAAGGATGAGAATCTACTGATGTGCAGCCCAATCAATATAGTGGCCAATGAAGGGAAGGTAATAGTGAAGGAAGGTTTCAATGATCCACTTAAGTGGAACTTTGAGGAACAGGCCAAGACATGTGGGGCTCCCAGGAGCCATTTATTAATATAATCAATGACTGTTTCTTGACTCAACATTTTGAGGGAACAGTACATTGGATTTGGTGTTTAGGTATGCAGTACAGATGACCTTAAGATGTAAAATTAAGGTACAAATTTGAAATATTCTATTATAAAATTTAAAATATAGGGAGTAACAGTATTCTGGAATCACATTTTGATAATGAAAATAGATAAATGCCCAAAAATGGGACAGTTTTTTAAAAGAAGCCTTCTATATCCTTTTGAAACAGGAAAGGATATATGATGATTTGGCACTGGGGATTTTAACCTGCTGTATTACTGGGCTCCTTTTTTCCATATGCTTGGCCTGTCATCAGGCCCTCACTGCCATTTTAACTGGTTGCCTGACTGGGAAAACCACTGCCGCCATGGGAACGCCCACCTCTCACAGCCGACCTTTCAGTCTTCAATCAGGCAAGTTGTTTCAAGCTGCCCGTTTGACTCCCCTGCAGCTGATCAGCTGAATTTTAATGAGGCCAGGGCTGCAAAAATCACAGGAACCACTTTGTTGCCGGGAAGCCCTGCCTTAGTTTACATAATCCTGGGGTTTTTAATGAGTCTTGCACACTCAGCGCTCTGAGTATCCAGTGCTGCCCAGTCAGACATTACAAGGTCGTGCTCTCCTAGTACGTTTCTACAGATCCAACTTGGGGCCGTATTTTGCTCCCCAACCCCTCCCCCATCATGCCCAACATTCACATTGCACCACAAACAAGAAAATCTCCCAGATAATGCTAAACTGGAAGGAGCCAGCCGTAAGCAGGTCAGAACCTGTTATTAGGAAAGTAAGTTTATTACATATTTACATGTTTCAATATAATTTTCACTTCACTGCTCCCTTGCCTCTCTCAATATTTTACTGAGCTCTGACTATCCATACACCACTGGTATCATGTAACTGAAATAGTAAATAACAAAGTTCAATTTCACAATACAAGACTTTTAAATTGCTGTCTAGTTTAAAATGTACAAAGGATCTAATACTTTGAGTAAGTGTGATAGTTGTTTTTTTGATGTTTTGTAGGCATCCATTATATGATTAAAAAAAAAATTATTTCCCTAGTGGATCTCCAACATCCCATAGCCCCAAAACATTACAATTCCATTTTGGGTAACTTTGACATAATTTGTGTATTCCTCTGATTACACAAATTGCAATCTCCATTAAAGTTTTTAGATAATGCTAAACATTCTGTGAGGGACAGTGCGGATAGGACTAAAGCCCTTGCCATGATGAACGCTGCTTTCTTTAATTAACAGGAGATGGGATTACCGTGGGAACAAGGTAGACACTGACAGATTGCTTCCCCCTGAGATGAAGAGGGCAAAAAAAAGTTTTTCTTCTGTCAATTACTTCAGTTAACAACCTGACAGAACTGCTGAAACTCATGTGCTGCTGGTGATCGTGGGTATCAAAAGGTCAACAATAGATTTGAAGCAAAAGTCTTGGCCACAATGTTGTTGAGTTGCTCTCAAAGAAACCCAGAAAATTTACAGAAAGTCAGCAACACGCAGAAACAGGAAGATAGGAAACCCTGAAGAACAAAGAAAGAGATAGAGTGAGAATAAGGGGAGGTGGTATTGTCACTGGACTGGTATTCCAGAGACCAAGGGTAATGTTCTGGGGACCATGGCAGTGGCATGAACCATGGACCATGGACCATGGACCATGGACCATGGACCATGGCAATCCCACCATGGCAGATGGTGAAATTTGAATCAAATAAAAATCAGGAATTAAACGTCTGATGAGGCCATGAGACCATTGCCGATTGTTGTAAAATCCAGTTCACTAATGCCCTTTAGTGAAGGAAATCTGCCATCCTTTCCTGATCTGGCCTACAGGTGCCTCCCGACCCACAGCAGCATGGTTGACTATTAAATGCCCTCTGAACAAGGGCAATTAGGGATGGGCAGTAAATGCTGGTCTAGCTAGCCACACCCACATCCCAGGAATGAATAATAAAAAAAAATCTGGACATTAAAGTATTGTAGGAAAGATCTGCGAAGGACTTCTACTGCAACACGCTGCACAGTGGAATGGTAGGATGTGGGTTCTTGGCCAGAATTCCCCAAGCAGTGAGATCCTAATCTGAGCCATACTGTCAGGAGGAGGTAGTGAGAAGAGTTTAAGTGCTTCCCTACAGGGTGGGAAAACAAATCAGCAGCGAGTCACCAATAAGTGTTGCTCTTACTCACCTACCTATATAATGTGCCATGTGTTCAGCCCTTTGCAAATTATTCAGCACGTATTCAAATCCTCAGGTTCAAGTTTTGCAGTTCTGATTTAAAAAGCTTATAGATAAAGACCATCGCGGTTGCAACACTTTGAACATAGTGCGGTTAGAAAAATCACAATCGCCCACTGTTCGCCATTATAACCAGGAGGTTACTCAGCAATGTTATTGCATGAACTCTTCATGCACTCATATAAAATTCCTCTTACCATTATTTTAACCTGGGTGCTGACCCATTATACTTACTTTGAAATAACAGAAAAAGGAATTTAATATAAGTTTCCTGACCAACATTTTTTTTCACTACGAACACTCAAACAGATTAATTGATTGCTTATCTCATTTACTCTTTGAGACTTATCTATGTGGACACTAACTGCTGAGTTGTGACAGTGACTGCATGTCATTAGAAGCATGTTGGGATGGCCTGAGGATGTGAAAGGTGCTACAGAAATACAGTTCTTTCTTCACAGGATCATATCATGTAATCATATAATGGTACCACATAGAAGGAACCATTCAGGCCATTGTCCCTATGCTGACTCTTTGGTGGTGCTATCCAATAGTCCCATGCCCTTGCTCTTCCCCCATAGCCCTGCAAATGTTTTCCCTTCAGATACTTTTCCAATTCTCTTTTGAATGTTATTATTGAATATGCTACCACCACCCTTTCAGACAGTATATTCCAGTTCATACTTGACCAACCTTACTGAATTTTAGAGCCTCAAGTCTGTTACTATCGCCCTCATTGTTTTCTACATTTCCAAGTTGTGTGTCATCTGCAAACATTGACATTATGCCCTGTATACAAATGTCTAACTCATGAATATATTTATGACAAGCAGCAGTTGTCCTAATATTGACCTTTGGGTCAATACTTCCCTCTAGCTTGGACAATTACCATTCACCACGACTCTCTGCTTCTGTCCCTTAGCCAGCATTGTATCTACACTGCCACTGTCCCTCTTATTCCATGGAATTTAATTTGCTAACAAGCCTATTATGTTAAATAGAGTCATAGAGTCATAGAGGACTACAGCACAGAAAAAGGCCCTTCGGCCCATCGAGTCTGCACCGGTCAAACAAGTACCTAACTATTCTAATCCCATTTTCCAGCACGAGACTTATAGCCTTGTATGCCATGGGTTCGCAAATGCACATCCAAATACTTCTTAAATGTTATGAGGGTTTCTGCCTCTACCACCCTTTCAGGCAGTGAGTTCTAGATTCCCACCACCCTCTGGGTGAAAAAATTCTTCCTCACATCCCCTCTAAACCTCCTGCCCCTTACCTTAAATCTATGTCCCCTGGTTATTGATCCCTCCATGAAGGGGAAACATTCCTTCCTGTCTACCCTATCTATGCCCCTCATAATTTTATACACCTCAATCATGTCCCCCCTCAATCTCCTCTGCTCCCCATAACCAAAACTCTCCAGTCCAGGCAACATCCTAGTAAATCTCCTCTGCACTCTTCTCTAGTGCAATCACATCCTTCCTATAATGTGGATTCCAGAACTGCACGCAATACTCTAGCTGTGGCCTAATCAGCGTTTTATACAGTTCCAGCATAACCTCCCTGCTCTTATATTCTATGCCTCGGCTAATAAAGGCTAGTATCCCATATGCCTTCTTAACCATCTTATCTACCTGTCCCATTACCTTAAGGGACCGGTGGACATGTACACCAAAGCCCCACTGATCCTCGGTACTTCCCATGGTCCTACCATTCAACGTGTATTCCCGTGCCTTGTTTGTCCTGCCCAAGTGCATCACCTCACACATATCCAGATTATATTCCATTTGCCACTGATCAGCCCATCTAACCAGCTCATATATATCTTCCTGTAATCTAAGGCTATCCTCCTCACTATTTACCACCCCACCAATTTTCGTGTCATCTGCGAACTTACTGATCGTCCCTCCTACATTCAAGTCCAAATCATTTATATATACCACAAACAGCAAGGGAACCAACAGCGATTCCTGTGGAACCCCACTAGACACAGGCATCCAGTCACAAAAACACCCCTCGACCATCACCCTCTGCTTCTTGCCACTCAGCCAATTCTTCCAAACTGATTTTCCAAATTGCCTTGGATCCCATGGGCTCTTACCTTCGTTATCAGTTTCCCATGCAGGACCTTATCAAAAGCCTTGCTGAAGTCCAAGTAGACTATGTCAAATGCATTGCCCTCATCTACACACCTGGTCACCTCTTCGAAAAATTCAATCAAATTGCTCAGACATGACCTCCCCTTAACAAAACCATGCTGACTGTCCTTGATTAATCCCTGCCTCTCCAAGGGTAGATTAATTCTGTCCCTCAGAATTGCTCCCAGTAGTTTCCCCACCACTGAGGTTAGACTGACCGGCCTGTAGTTCCCTGGTTTATCCCTTCCTCCCTTGAATAATGGCACCACATTGGCTGTCCTCCTGTCTTCTGGCACCTCTCCTGTGGCCACAGAGGTATTGAAAATTATTGCTAGTGCCCCTGCTATCTCCCCCCTTGCCTCACTCAACAGCCTGGGATACATTTCATCGGGGCCTGGAGATTTATCCACTTTTAAGCCTGCCAGACCTCTTAGAACCTCCTCCCTTTCTATGCTAATTTCTTTAATTATATCACAGTCCTTTTGCCTGATTCCCAGACCCACATCGTTCTCTCACTTGTGAACACTGACACAAAATATTCATTTAGAACCCTACCTACGTCTTCTGGCTCCACACACAAATTACCACTATGGTCCTTAATGGGCCCTACTCTTTCCCTAGTTATCCTCTTACTCTTAATGTACTTGTAAAATAACTTTGGATTTTCCTTTATTTTACCTGCCAATGCTTTTTCATGCCCCCTTTTTGCTCTCCTAATTTCCTTTTTAAGATCCCCCCTACACATTCTATACTTCTGTAGGGCTTCCGCTGTTTTGAGCCTTCGGTATCTGCCATAAGCCTCCTTTTTTCTCTTTATCCAATCCTGTGAATCCCTCGACATCCAGGGTTCCCTGGATTTGTTGGTCCCACCCTTTATCTTCACTGGAATATGTTGGCCCTGTACTCTCTCTATTTACTCTCTCAATTTCCTTCTTGAATGGGTCCCATTGCCCTGATGCAGATTTACCTAAAATTAGCTGACCTCAGTCCACTCTGGCCAAATAATATCAAATCCTATTAAAATCAGCCTTCCCCCAATTTAGAACTCTGATTTCTGGCCCATCCTTGTCCTTTTCCATAACAACCTTGAATCTAACAGAGTTATGATAACTATCTGCAAAATGCTCCCCCATTGATACCTCTACCACTTGCCCGGCTTCATTCCCTAAAATTAAATCCAGGACCACCCCCTCTCTTGTAGGACCTTCTACGTACTGGCTTAAAAAGCTCTCCTGGATGCATTTTATGAATTCTGCTCCCTCTAAACCTATCACACTATGACTAACTCAGTTAATGTTGGGGAAGTTGAAATCCCCCACTATTACTACCCTATTATTTTTACACTTCTCTGAAATTTGCCTACATATTTGCTCTTCTATTTCTCTCTGACTGTTTGGGGGCCCTATAGTACACTCCCAGCAATGTGATTGCTCCTTTTTTGTCTTTCAGTTCTACCCATGTGGCTTCATTTGAGGCGCCTTCTAAGATGTAATCCCTTCTTACTGCTGTAATTGATTCCTTGATCAATATTGCTATATCCCCTCCTCTATTACCTCCTTCCCTGTCTCGCCTGAAGATCCTATATCCTGGAATATTGAGCTGCCAATCCTGCCCCTCCCTCAACCATGTCTCTGTGACAGCAATGACATCATACTTCCATGTGTTAATTTGTACCCTCAACTCATCTGTCTTATTTGTCAGACTCCTTGGCATTAAAATGAACACCATCCAACCTTGCCAAACTCCCTTGTGCCTTAACTGGCCTATAATTTCTATGCCTTCCAGACTCACTTGCTCTCTCTTCTAATTGTGGCTGTGCATCTGCCCCTGCTGAACCTCCTCTCAGGATCCCATCCCCCTGCTAAGTTAATTTAAACTCTCCCCAGCAGCACTAGCAAATCTCCCCGCAAGGATGTTGGTCCCATTCCGGTTCAGGTGCAACCCATCTGCCGCCAGAAACGGTCCCAATGTCCCAGAAATCTCAAGCCCTCCCTCCTGCACCATCTCTCCAGCCACGCATTCATCTGGACTAACCTCCTATTTCTATACTCACTAGTTTGTGGCACCGGAAGTAATCTAGAGATTACTACCTTTGAGCATTAACTTTGTCAATCACTTTTTACAAGCCCATATGCACAAGATCAACTGCTCTAGCCTCATCAACCTTCTCTGTTGCTTCGTCAAAGAATGTGATCAACTTTGTCAAACACATCAGGTTGAATTTTCGCCATGAAGGTGAGAAACTTGAGCTGGGACTATATTGGGGCCAGAAATCTGCCTCCGGGGAGAAACTGATTAAAGTTCAGATGTTCATGGAGTGAGCCCTTAATTGATATGGAGATGGGTTTCCTGTCCACTTAGAACAAATGGGGGTTGGGAGCAAGTCAGATTAAGTGTGAGACTCATTTAAACAGTCCACAACAGTCAACACTAATGCTGCAGATTGTCCTGAGGGAAAGATCTGCGGATTGTGCCAAAGTCTTCCATTTCACCAGAGGAAAGTGAGATGTCATAGAGGAGCCAAAGGCCTGGCACCTGGGGCAGGACAGATCCTCTTTTCATTATGCCAACCTGGATCTAATGTTGGAGGCTATGAAGGAGAGGAGGGCAGTTCTCTTCCTGGAGGAGGCCACCTCATCATGCAGCAGGGGCTCCTCTCTGTTCAGCGTCATCTCCCTCTGCCTCTCCTTCATGCACTTCTCTTACCTCCTACTCCTGCTCCTGCCCCAATGAGCAGTCTCCTTCCAGGGCATTGCTGACCTCAGGAGGGCCATGCTATGGAGAATGCAGCAGACCACTACAATGACCGAGGTTCTTGTAGAAAGGTCTTCGAGGGCACCACCCAGCTGGTACAGGCACCAGAATTGTATCTTCAGAAGCCTGATGGCATGTTCAATGGTTGTCCTACTGAGCCAAGTGGCTTTGTTTTTATTGCCTCTGTGCCTCTGTCTGGGGCTCCTGTAGATTAATCAATAGCTATGTCTTCAAAGGATTTCTCTTGACCCTTAGGATCCTTTCACACCCTTTGGTGGTTGGAGTGAAGATCTGAGGCAGCCTTGATAGGTGGAGGATGAAGGTGTCATGACAGCTATGAGGAAAACAAGCACACACATGGAGGAAGGAAGCCCTTGTTGTGGTAACAGATCAGCTGGACACTGGGGGAGTGGAAGCCCTTCATTTTGATGAATCTGATAGGCTGGTCAGTGGGTGCCTTGATGGCCACATGGGTGTGATTGATGATGCTCTGTACCCTGGGGAAATTCAGCAATGGAGGCAAAACCCAATGCCCTCTGAGTCTGTGAGGCTGTGTCTGTATTAAATAAATGTGCAGTCCAGTTCCAGCAAAGAGGGCAACAGTGACCAGCAAAGTCTGCAGACTTGTGAAATGCCTCCAAGTTCTGCAGCTGATCCTTGGAAGGAGCCAGAAATAAAGAAACTGAAGGCCACAGTGACATAGGTAGCCACTGGCAGGGCATGGTGAGAGTGCTGCAGCGCCTTCAGTGATGCGGGCACAGATGTCTCTGACCATCTTGCCAGGAGAGTCACAGTCTAGTTCTTGGTCATCCCCAGATAGCTCCACATTTGGAGTTTGATCCTGTCTTGAGGGTTTTGCCTCGTTACCTTCCTGTCCCTCTTTCCTCTCCAATGCCCTCCTGCGGAAGTTGTTGCCCCTGCCCAAAACCTGATGGTCGTCTACCCATTGCCAGTTGGAGTCTTCCTTCTGGGCAGGTGGCTGCCCAGGTGTCCTTAGTAGTCGTGCCCCTTGCTGTTGCCTCTCCGATGCCAGGAGTTTGACAGCCGCCATTCAAAACCTGCCTCCCCACAGTTGTTCAGAAGCTGATTGCTTCTAAAAGCTCTTCCTCCCTTCCCCTTCAACAAGCTCTAAACAAGATTTTTAATAAGTTTATTGGTCTAAATGGGGAGGAGCATGGAGTTCCTCTCCTGACCTCACCCTACCCTATGGTTTATTGCTGGCACCAGGATCAGTGCCTTGAAAGTGAAGTGGTATTTTCAGGGCCCCCACCTGCCTGCGTTCCTGCCTTCAAGAGGCCTGGAAATTCAATCCATAGTGTTACATTGAGTATTTGGCACAGAAGCAGGCCATTCAGCCCAGCTGGCATGCTGGTATTTATGCTTCACATGAGCTTCGTCCCACCCCTCTTCATTTAACCCTATCACCATATCCTTCTATTCCTTTCTCCTTCATGTGCTAATCTAACTGCTCCTTAAAAGCATCTATTCTACTTTCTTTAACTATTCCTTGTGGTTGTGTGTTCCACATTCTAACCAATCTCTTCATAAAGAAATTTCTCCTGGATACCTTTTTGGATTTATTAGTGGCTTATTACCTCTGCCACTGAAGGTGAGTGGAGGTAATGTTTTTGCTCCTGTTTGTTAGTCTGTTAATCTGTAAATATACCTCAAAAACTAATGGATAGGTTTCAATGAAACCTGGTGCACTGACAGGGCATGGCCCACGGGAAGACTGATTAGTTTTTGGTGAAGATGACTATCCAGATCCAGATCCTGGAATTTTTTATCCCTTAACACTGGGAGATAGGGTGAATTGACCTTGTTTGTTTAGAATATTGTGGTTTGTTTGATTTAGAATTTTGCTGATTATTTTAGAATGTGGATTGTCTTAGCTGCTGTGGTGGAATTTGGCACAGTTGTCAAAATGTGAGCTGATTTTTCAGAGCAGGTTGTTAGATATGGATTGACCTGAAGCCTCAGTGATTTGGAAGCTCTTAATGAAAAATATTTCCTTTTTCAGATTTATAATTACAGAGCATCAGCCAGACAGGGAAAGGCCTAAAGCAAGAGCTACATACTTGTAATAATGCTGAGTTAACACAGCATGACAGGGATATGTGATTTAACTGAGTGCCCTCTTCACTTGTCTAGATTTAGTATCCCACACAAAATGAAACTTATTTTCAATGTGCTACATTACTATATTATTCAAAAAGAGTTAGGAAGTATATTGTTATGCGCATCTATACATGTGTATCCAGAATGCTGCATCACTCACTACTGTACCACAGTCAAGCCACCAGAGCAACAATGTATCAATCTGCAACACATATTGAGACCTAAGAAATACATTCAATGTCACTTTCTGTATCTGTGTAGAATAGTGTGATTGTTTCGAACTTCTGGGAACCAGAAAACATAATATGGTGGCAGCAGGTGTCTGTGAGTAAAACACAGACATTTTAATTGGATTTAATGCTGAACTAGATTGAGAAAAATCAGCTCACATTAGTGCCAGAGAGAGAAAAAACTTAACGAATTGTGTGAAATTGAATTGGGCACCACCATAGCAATGCTTGCACAGCTACAGCACATAATGAATTGGGAGGCTGATGATGCAATAGAGGCATTAAACAAAAGTGCAGATTGACATTCAGTAGGTCTCTCAAAAGCTCTAGCAAAGAGGAAAGTGTCAGGTCCAACTAGTTGTGGGCCAGAGAGAAAGGGTTGAATATGTTTAATAGCTGGAAGCTGAGTGAAGACGATAGCAGAAACCCAGGAAAAAGTTTTGAAATATTCAGCACTCATCTCCAGCCAAAGTCAAACTATTGGATCCACCAACATGAATTCCAAAGCCTGAGGCAGGAACTAGGTGAGCCTGTTGACAATTCCTTAATGAGATTTAGAAATGTAGCCAGAAAATGTAAATTCAAAGAAATGGATAAAAGGCTGGCAAATCAGCTTATTCCAGGCTCTGCACACTTAGAAGTACAAAAAGTGCACAATATCACAGGTTGCCAACATTGCCAGAGCATACAAAGCTATGAGTAGACAGATGAAGACGCTGACTACCCAAATGGTTAGCCTTCAGTTAAGTCAAGAGAAAGGTAGCAAGGCTGATGCAGTGAAACAGCAGAGAGAATGATGTGCAAGAACTGTGGAGAGCCACATGAGTTCACAGACAGAGGGAAATGTCCTGCATAGAGATTGGACTGAGTTTGTGGAAAGTCTAATCACTGGGAAAAGATGTGCAGGACAAAGAAAGAAGAAGATAAAGGATTTACCAGACAGCGAGCAACAGGATGAATGAAAAAGAAAAAAACCAAAACATCCATACCCTGTATTATGACAAGGAGTTTGAGAACACAATAGACACAGGAATCATACAACTCCGTGAAATGGCTATATGCAACGGCTCTCAGGGAAAAGAAATTCAGATAACTGTTCAGGTCAAGAAGAGAGTGAGAAATAAACTCACAACCATGAATCTGAAGCTGAAGCTTGATACTAGAGCACAGAATAACATTATCCTGCTCAGCCTATAGCAGAAGATCTTTCCTGAAAATTTGAAAGAAAATGATTACCGAAAGAAAGATGCTGTAAAATTGAGCAAAGTCATGCTGACAGCAAATGGTGAAACTGAGATTCGTCAGCGAGGAACAACCCAAATCAGGGGGATACACAAAGATAAAAAGACCTTAACTTCATGTTCCACATCAGTAAAACAGATGGTCCTGCTATTCTGGGGTTGAGCAGTTGCAGCTGATTTCAGTAAACCATGGGATGAAGGAGGCGCCACTGAACGTTGAAGGTAGTACACTCACTGAAGATCGCTCGGAACAGAAGCAAGAAAGATACCGTCCAAATGTATCCACAATGTTTTAATGAGACACTTGGATGTTTTGAAGATTTTGAATATCACATCACTTTTCATCCAGAGAAGAAACCAGTCATTCATTCTCCACATAAAGTACCAAGAGAACAAAAAGGAGAGTTTGAAAGAGAGCTCCAAGCGATGGAAGAAAAGACAGTAATTGCAAGAATCAGAGAGCTACAGATTGGGTAAATTCCATCATTGTGAGAGAGAAGCCAAATGGACAACTAAGAATTTGCCTGGATCCTAAAGATCTTAATAAATCCGTAAAGAGGGATCACTACCCCATTCCAACACTGGAAGAGATCACACCAGCATGGGCAGAGGCAAATGTTTTCAGTAATCCTGATGCCAGAAACTGCTACTGGAATATGAAACTTGATGAGGAATCTTCACTGTTGACAACATTCAACACATCCTTTGGAAATTACCATTTCCTGCTCTACCTTTTGGCCTTAAAGTGAGCCAGGATGTGTTCCTGCAAAAAGTAGGTGAGATATACAAGGGAAGCAAAGGAACAGTCTGATGATATCCAGGTCAATGTGTGGATGAAAAAGACCATGGGCAGAAGTTTCCCTGAATTGCACTAAGTGCGGTGGTGGGCATGAAAATGACATTTTTCCCGCCAGCCTCAATGGTGGGATTTTGCACTATATCATCCACTTTCCCGTGTGTCCCGCCTTATTAATAATGCATGCACTGGAAGCAGTTCTGATCACCGGTGGGTGGTCTTGGATTTGCCCACCATGCCATCACCTCAGTGCTTCTTCACTCCGGGCACCATTTTTAAAGTGCACCAGAGCACAGCCTACTTCATGTCTACAGACCAGGGCTGCTCCAGGCAACAGATGTGCCCGAAAGTCAGGAAGGCGGCAGCCCCTAAATGTAGTGACGCCTCACTGGAGCACCTTTTGGATGACATTGAGATCTGCTGCAATGTCCTCTAACACTGCTCTGGCCGCTGGAGGTACACCAGAGGCACCAATCCGGCCTGGGAGATGCTGGCAGTGGCTGTCAGTGCCAACAGAGCACAGAGGAGGTCAGTCATCCAGTGCAGGAAGGGGATGAATGATGTTATCTGTTCTGCCAGGGTAAGTCAACCACCTCGTCACTCTCAACACACACTCCCAAACCCATCATACATCTACAGGGATCTCATGTTTCAAGGGACAACACCACTAACTCTCTCACACACCCTCACATCTCCATCATATCCCCTGGAGCTTGTGTCCTCATCCCGTCCTTGGCTTCACTCACCACAGAAACATTCTATGCATCCTTAGCAGCTCCTGTGGCTTGCGTTCTGCTCATGCTCTATCCACCTGTTTGCATGCAGGAGAAGCTGGCTCACAACCAGAAGAGGTCCTAGACTGGGAATGGAATGGCCCAAATTAGGGCCCGCACTCACTTTGAGGAGTGTGGCATCACACTGACTGGTGAGGATGTGGAATATTCCTGCAGCAATGGTGAGGTTGGCAGTGAACACCCACGTCAGGATCCTGCATCACATCATCCCTCTCTCAACACAACTGTGAGTGCTCTATATCCTGCTTGTCAAAATTCAATCTGCAGAATCAATCTGCTGCTATGCACTAATTATCTCTACTTTGGTTCACAGGGAGCTCTGCCAAGCGACCAACACCCTCAGCCAGCCAGTCCCTCAGCTCCATCCAGGTCCTCACCTCCAGCCAAGAGGACACGTCCTCTATTGAACAGCTGGAAATAAGCAGCCTGGAAGACCTGTCACAGTGTTTACCCACACCCTCCACCAGCGCAGGGTCACACCTCAGTGGGACTCAGATCTAGATCAGCCTCGGGTTCACAATCTGGTGGTCACCACACGGACACGTGTCCGCAGCTGGAGGAGGCAACTTCAGCCGAGCTCCCCAGCACTCGATGGACTGCTAGGGTGGAGGCATCTGTGAGGTCCGAGTCAGATAACAAGCCTTTGAATTTGGCCTTTCAACTCATCGTGGAGAGTCAGCAAGAGGCGAGGGAACATCACACATAGCTGTTGGGAGCCCTCAGTAGAATGGCACGCGAGGCGGAGGAGTATGTCCGCCTGCTCTCTGATGAAGTGGTGCCCACATGTGCGCGCATGGAGGTCTCCATGGGAAGGATAGCGGACACCATGGAGGCCCTGGTCCAGCAGAGCGCGAAGAAGCGCGCAGACCTGCACTCCATCACAGTAGCAATGGGTGAGTTCCTACACTGGCAATGCGAAAGGGAAGCGGGGCACCTCGATATCCCTCCAGGTGCTCCTTTCTCTTAAGGAGTCAGGCCAGGGCCCTCGGGCATCTGAAGGGAGGAGCAGTGGCTGGACAACCCTGGGTCATCCACTTAGAATCTCAGGGGCTGTCCGCTCCCTTTGGGCCCTCTTTGCCTCTACCTCATCCTCTGTTACCCCTGAATAATGTGTAATGTTGTCTTTCAACTTCATCTACAGGCTCCACGAGGGCTTCCAGTCCACGCTGCCCCCTGCCAACTGTTCAGCTGCATGTAGCCAGACCAGGAGTGAATCTCGACGGAGAAGTGTGTGTGTGGCAGGGCCTGTCAGAGGCACGTGTAAGCACTCTCCCATGCACGCAGAGCCTTCATCCATCACACTCATCTCACTGTCCTGAGCATTTTCAATGCCGCCCGCTGGGGTTCGCTTTCAGTTGTCCATCTAAGCTGACCTGCATCTCCCACCCACCCACTGATCACACTCCCATGCAGCACGTGTGTCCATCCAACACAAGGCTCTGCTCACTTTCGATTTGTGCAACATGATAGTTGTTAAATTTCTGGTAAGCTCCCCCGTCCTTTCCCCGCCCAGTCACCCATTTCCTTTCCCCCATCACAGTCGATTCCCATGGCATCACCCTCTAACTCTCCACCGATACCCTACAGCCTGAACCCTTCTCCTTTATGAATGTTCAGGTGAATGTGCATGTTCCCTACCTTTGTGAAAATCCCACCCCCATGCACATTGACTTTCCCAACCTCCTCCTTCCCACCCCCAGGATCTGTGTTTGACTCCGTGTACCTACCAACCACCCTTGCTGCCCCTTCTACCGGTACTGACGTACCCACACCCTGACACTCTACCAGCTCCCTCTGTGCCCCTCACACTCACCATTCCATCCTATCATGCCCCTCCTGAGTTCGGTCCCCAGGAGGCAGTCATTGACTCCACAGACCCCTCCCTGGTACATTCACCTGGACATTCCAGCCCCCCCTTACAACTTGCCCCCTCTGTACACCTTCTCCCATTACACCTTTCCCCCCCTTACACCATCACCCCTCTATATGCCTTCCTCCTTACTTACACCATCCCCCCCACTTACACCTTTCTCCCAACTTGCGCCTTCACCCCTCCTCCCAACTTCAGCCCCCAACACCTTCACCCCCACAATCTCACCCACCAATACCTTTGTCCCCCCTCCCAACGTTATCCCCAACACCTTTTCCACCCACAACTTCAACCCCAAAACCTTCACCCCCCACAAACTTCATTCCCGAAACACATTTGCCACCCCCTCCCAAACTCACCCCCCGAATAAACCTTCTGCTCTCACTCACACCTTGACCTTCCTCTCCACCACCCGCTCCCCCCCCAACCCCCCACCGCCCGCCCCGCTACTCTTCCGTACCTGCCCATGGCAAAGTCCCTGAAGTCCCAAATCAGCTCTGAAGCATTAAAGAAGTCCATGAAGATCCGAAGCCTCAGCGAAGTCAAAGTTGCTGCGTCGAGACCTCTCACCTTCAGAGAGCTGCTTCGCGGTGGAGCCATGTCCATGGAAATCCACCCAGCATGTGACGCACATGTTCCTCCAGGGTCAGGTCGCTGCAAGCTTCCAGCATCTTCTCCTCGGATGTCCGCAATTTGAGCAATGCCCTAAAGGTAAGTCCTGACTTTTGCACGTCATGCTTGTCCAGATGTGTTCTGGACCAGTGTGTTTTCCCACCGGTCTAATGGTAAATTGGGTGTGGAGGGATGATTTCGGTTGGGCCTTGCTTTGCATCCCATTAGCCGGATAGTTTGACGCTGGCTTCAAGTGTGATTCGTGATCTGTCATGGTGGAAACCATCAGATAATCCCGCTGTGATTTCACACCTGCGTGAAACTGATTCCTGTCCCTCCCGCTGAATTTCACCCCCCCGCCATCACTGCCGCCTGCCACAAACGGGAATGGAAAATCTCGGCTTATGACTACCATCTACATAAAGCTATGGACATAATCAGTAAAGCTGGGATCAAGTTAAACAGTGACAAAGGCATTGTGAATGTGACAGAATGCCAGAGCTTTGTGCCATGTTCAGTACAGGCATGAAGACATCATACATTTTAAAAAGTGGACACCAAAAGCTGATTAATATGTTGTACCATATCATTTGACTTGGCATTATTCAGCTCCAGGCAGTCCTGAAACTCAATCACACACCTAATTAAAATATGGCCTATCATGGCCACTTGTGAAATTCTCACATCCCTTTGTAAAGGATGGACCATCAACAGAAAGGACCATAACATACCAGCTGACACATCTTTCTGCTTCACCATGGACAATAGGGACATTGAAACTCAATGTTAGACAAATATGAAATGGATCTCATTGACCTTTCATTGTATTGTGATGGCTCCTGATCCCAAACATAAAGACCTTGGGTGTCTGAAACTCTTAGGGTGTTAAAAGCCACAACACAGGATGTTTATTGATCTAACATACCACCTTATTTGGAAAATGACTTTGGACTTGTAACAGGTTACAGGGATAACGCAGCCATATTCATTACCTGCTTTAAAAATAACAGCAGGAGCTGTTCTGAGACAGATGCTTTCAGAAAGACATCTGAAAAAGCCTCCAAGCCCGCTGCAAGATGACTATGCAGTCAAGGTATTATACAGCTGTACTTTGAATGTGAGAAAAGGACTCTCCCCCCAGCCTGTTCCAACTTCAAGTTCACCTGAGAGCCGACCTCTTAGCAATTCAACTACAATAAGCCTCACAGCTTACTGAGAATCCTCTACTTTTACAAAGCCTCCACTTAAAGCATCAATTCATCCAAGGAGCTATAGGCCTGTCATGAAAGAGACTGAAATCAATACAAATTGTAATTGTATTGTTTTTTTTCTCCATCTGTATCTAATCTTTGTGTATGTGAAATGTCACATTTTAAACCTCCAGGACAGACGTGTGATTAAAAAAATCTTCTTTATTTTTAAATTCACAAAATCTTGCTGCTGAATAATTTAAATTGGGACAAATGACTCTGAGGATAAGAAAACACGCTAGCCTCACACATGAAGACACTTTCATCACAGAGAATAATAAAGCATATAAATCCTGCCAGTGACATTTGGAATCTGGTACGTACCTGACAGAGTCAAGTCGTGTCCTGCAAAAGTCACAGCTATCTCTGAGGTGAAAGCTCCAAGAGACAAGAAAGAACTGAGATGTTTCCTGGGCTTGATCCAGTACATGAGTTCTTTCATACCTCACATGTCAGAACACACAGCAAATCTACGAGAGCTGATGAGGGAGGATATTGAGTACCAGTGGTCAGAGCCACATGAGAGGAGTTTCAGCAAACTTAAAGAAGTAGTATGCAAGGAGACAAGTCTGTCACACTACAACAGAAAAACCTGTCACTCTGCAAGTAGATGCTTCTACGAAAGAACTGGGAGCAGCCCTGGTACAAGATGGAAAGCCAATAGCATTCACATCCAAAGCCTTAACATCACCTGAGACCAGATACAGCAACATAGAGAGCTTTTGGCAGTTGGGTAGGGATGTGAGAAATTCCAGAATATCCCTATGGAAGAAAGTTCATAGTAGAGAGCAATAATTGCCCACTAGAGCAGATCCACAAGAAAAATCTGTATAGAGCTCCAGCAAGATGGCCAAAGTTATTCTTGAAGCTTCAGGGTCACTATTTCACTCTGAAATACAAGCCAGGAAGGATAATAGTGCTAGCAGATACCCTAGCTTGTTTATCACCAGAAGAGAAATAAAAGATAAATTATCTAGGTTTAAAATCTATCAACGAGTGAATGTAACACCATTAAAACTGAGTCAAATTAAAGATGAGACCAGAAAAGATGAAGGGTTACAAATACTCTCTCAGTGAGGGATCCAGGGATGCCTGATAACATACAGCAAGCACAGCCAGCAATACGGCAGTATTGGTCAATCAGAGATGACATTTCACTGGAAGATAGTGTTCTGCTGGTCGGATCCAGACTAATCATACCCAAAACAATGCAGAAAGAACTTCTCCGCAAAATACAGGAAGCCACATGGGCATAAAGAAGTGTAAGTTCAGAGACAGATCAGTTGTGTATTGGATAGGTATCTGCAAAAACACAGGAAGAATGGTGTTTACATGTGAAAAGTCCTGCTTAATTACCTGCTTAAGGGCCTTAATAGGCCTCTCAATAGTCGGCGGGCATGCTGCAGAATCTCGCGCATGCCCACCAACCGAAACATTGCGCAAGTGTGCAATGACGTCGGGACGCTCGCTCTATCGCGCGCTATTTCATGCTCGGGCACGTCGGGCACGCATCCACACGTCAAGTTGAAAATCTTGGCCACCGTTGCAGATTACTGCTCATAGTTCCCTTATCTGAAAGGTGAAAGATTTAAGAGCTACAACAATCATTTCAGCAGTACAAGTTCTGTTATCTGAGTAAGGGATTCCTGAAAGGGTAATATCTGATAATGGAACCTAATTCACCTCCAGAGAGTTTAAGGCATTTGCTGAACAGCATGTTCAACATCGTCACCTCATCACCACATTACCCAAGGGGACACGGTTTTATAGAAAGACACATTCAGATGATCAAGAGAGCCCTCACAAAATGCCGAGAGGAAAAGGAAGACCCAAAGCTTGCCTTATTGCCACTCTGAAGTACACCTCTCAAGGCTGACATGAAATTGCCTGCAGAGCTACTCAATGGCAGATATTACACAATAACTTTGCCAAACAAAATACATCTTCCAACTGCCTAGGAGGAACTAACTCACTGATGCACGGGTAGAAAGAAATCAGGGGCAGAATTTTCTGCCTGTCAGGCGGGCCAGTCCGGAGCGGGCACGGGTGGGCGCAGAGCTGATGGCCGCCCGTGATTGGCTGCACGCCACCCTTTCACGTGGACGGGCCAATTAAGGCCCGCCCAGCATGACTCACGGCCGGTAGCACTCAGCGCTACCTGTGCGGGTGGGGGGAGGAGGGAGAGTTGGGGCATGCATGCGAAAGAGCACAAAAATCTCCCTGAGGCACGGAGCTGCCTCAAGGAGGTTAAGTTCATATTGAAGGTTTCAAATGAAGAAAAATAAAAATTATTTAGACATGTCCCCTCATGTGACAGTGTCACTTGAGTTGGAACATGTTTATGAATTATGGAAAAAATATTTATTTATTTAATAAAACCTTCAGGAAACCTCATCCCGCCCATGGATGAGGTTTCCTGAAAAACGCGAAGGCCTCTTGGGCTTTTTGCTTGCCCACCAACCTTAAGGTTGGACAGGCAGCGTTGATAATTACTGTAATTGGTTTCTTAATGGCCTTAACAGGCCTTTGACAATTCGGCAGGCGCATAGCTGCCTCTGGCGCATGCCCGCCGAACGAAAGATCTGAATGACGCGGGACGCACGCCCGACGTCACTGCGTGTCATTTTACGCGTCGGCATGCTGGGCCCGCCCCCATATGCTGATGTGAAAATTCTGGCCTAACACTTCAAAAAGCAGGCTAAACCCCTTTCCAAGTTGTTGAGGGGGCAAACCACATGTATACAGGATCCAATTCTGAAAACCTGGAACCCAGCCAATGTTGTTGGTGAAGCAGGGGCTCCAAAGTCTTACATCATTGAGACCAAAACTGATAAGCAAATGAGAAGGAACAGAGTCCATATTTGACTTACACATGAACTGGTAAAGCAGAAATGGTCTTCAGCAACACCAGTAACATCACCTACTTGTGAGACAACATCAACAGCATTATCAACAAGCGGTACAGCATAGGCAATAGGAACAGCAAGCACAATTCTTACTGCACCAAGAGCACCATTTCAGTACAGCATGCCAACTCATCACTAAGAATGATAAATGCCAAATTTGCGAGATGGAGGCTTGCTGAGAAAAAAAACATGTCAAAGATTTTTGTCTTGCACTCATCAGGACACTTCGGAAGAATACCAATATAAGGGGAAAACAACAATTTATATTACGTGTGAAGAGAGTGCTGATTGGTTGGCAAGTGGACTTGACTGGTAGCGGCGTTGCCATGGAGAATGCACCAGTGATGGAGACCCAACATCCTACCAGCTGGTGATACCATAAATAATGTTTTTGAGAAAAGAAAACAAGCTATAAAAAATTCTTAACTGGTTCAGTTTAATTATAAAAGTCAAATAAAATCATAGAATGTTTACAACATGAAAGAAGGCCATTCAGCCTGTTATTTCTGTGCTGATCACTGAAGCAGTAATTCACCAAGTGCTACTTCCATGCCTTTTCCCTGTAGCCCTGCAAATGTTTCCTTTCAGATAATTTGAATAAAACTGTCTGCTCTATTCACAACTCTCTCAACCGGCCCTGCCACCTTCAATGCTTAATGCACGTTTACGCCCGTGTCACCTCTGCTGCTGTGTCCCCTTTAGAATTGTACCCTTTGTTTCATATTGCCTCTCTGCATTCTTCCTACAAAAATGAATCACTTCACATTTTTCTTCATCAAATTTCATCTGCCACTTGTAAGCCCATTCCACCAATCTGTCTATGTCCTTTTGAACTTCACATTATTTTAGACATATTATAATAAAAGGTTAATGATTGGAACAGTTATATTGATATGGAGAGGTGTTCAAATTTTTTAAAGAAAGAGAGATGATATATTATACTATTCGAAAAGAGTTCAGAACTATATTGTTGTGTGCATATATGTTCAGAATGCCACATCACTCACTCTGCACTACAATCAGGGTACCAAAGGAAAAATGGGCAGGATTTTGCCCTTGGCGGGGGTGCTCGGCGGGGGTGGTCGGGAGCCCGCCATCGGCTCCACACCGCGCTTTCACGTGGGCGGGCCAATTAAGGCCTGCCCTGCATGGATCGCGAGCAGCAGCGCTGAGGGCTACCTGTGCAGGCAGGGGGATGAGGGAGAGCTTGGCCTAGCGCGCAGTTCCCGAATGCACAAGAAAGAGCACTTCAATCTCCCTGAGGCACGGAGATGCCTCAAGGAGATTGAAGCGCTGTACAAAAAAAATGAAGAGAATAAAAATATAATAAAACATGTCCCCTCATGTGACTCTGTGTGTCACATGAGCTGGGACATGTTTTTAATTCAAAAATAGAGTTTCTACTTAATGTTTATTTGCTTTAGGAAACCTCATCCCGCCCGTGGATGAGGTTTCCTAAAAAATGTAAAGGTCGCTTGGCCTTTTCGCCTGACGCCAACCATAAGGTAAATTTGAATTTAATTAGATTGTTAAAGGCCTTAATAGGCCTTTTTAATTATCGGCGGGCATGCAGCTGACTCTGGGTGTGTCAGGTGCATGCCCGCGTGCTGAGCGCAATATTCTGCCTAATGTATCATTCTGTAACACATGGTGAGATCTGAGAAATACACTCGATGTCAGCTCCTGCCTCTGTGTAAAATAATGGCCAGAATTTTTCCCGTGTTGGGTGGGCTGGGCAGTTTCGGGTGGGGGCGGTCGCAGAGCCGATCACCACCCGCGATTGACTCTGTGCCGCCATTTTACATGGGCTGGTCAATTAAGGCCCGCCTATCGTAAGACATGAGCCATAGCGCTCAGCACTACCTGTGTGGGCGGGGAGGGGAGAGAATGTCGGGGCCTGCGCTCTTTCATGCATGCATGTGAAAGAGTGCTTTAATCCCCCTGAAGCATGGAGCTGCCTCAGGGAGATTGAAGGGCTTTTGAAATTATTAAATAAATGGAGTATAAATTTAATTAAACGCTTCCCCTCATGTCACATGAGATGGGACATATTTTGACAGCTCAGAAAATGTATTTATTTAATGAATAAAAGCTTTAGGAAACCTCATCCTGCTCATGGATGAGGTTTCCTAAAAAACATGAAGGCCGCTTGGCCTTTTCGCCTGGCCACAGACCTTAAGGTTGGACAGGCAGCATTAACAATTAAATTAATTACTTCCTTAATGGCATTAATAGGCTGTTTACATATCGGTGGGTGCGCAGCCGACTCTGGTGCGCACCCACCAAGTGAAACATCGCAACACAGCGCGATAATGTTGGGATGCACACCTGATGTCATCGCGCGCCATTTTATGCGTCGGCGTTTCAGGCCCGCCCCTGCACGTCGACTGAAAAATCCTGCCCAGTGTAATTATTTTGAACATCTGGGAACCCACAAGACATAACACCACATTGACCCCATCAAACTACTTCATAATATTAAAAACCTCTAATTTGTAAGTCTTCAGCCTTTTCTTTTCTAGCAAAAAGAGCCCCAGCCTATTTAGCCTTTCATGATAAGCATAATCTCTCAGTTCTGGTATTATTGTGATTTTTTTTTGCACTTTCTCCTATGCCTTTATATCTTTTTTATAATATGAAGACCAGAACTGGGCACAGTATTTCAAGTGTTGTCTAACCAAGGTTTGATGCAATTTCAATAGAGCCTCTCTGCTTCTCAATTCTGTCCCTAGAGATTAACACCAGTGATTGGTTACCTTCTTTTATGGCCTTATTAACCTGCATTGCTGTTTTTACTGATTTGTGTAGGTGTACCCTTGACACAATTTAACCAAGCACTATGTGACCTCATTCTTCTCCCTACCAAATGCACTATGTTATACTTATCTATATTGAAATTAAATGCCAATTATATGTCCATTCTGCAAGTTTATTAATGTTCTTTTGTATTTTATTACATAGTTCCCACATCTTAACTAAACCCCTAATTTGGTGGCATCTGCAAATTTTGCAATTGTATCCCCACTTTCCAAGTCCAAATTATTAAAGTAAATTTTGAACAATGGAACAAGTTCTATCACTGATCCTTGTGGAAAACCACTTTCCATCTTTTGCTAGCCTGAATGGCTAACCTTAACCCTCTACTCTGTTTTGTAGCCAGTTTGCTTCCCATTTGCTACCCGTTCCTTGACTCCCCCATACTCTGACCTTAGTCACAAGTCTACTCTGCAGTTCATTATTGAAGGCCTTTAGAAATTTCAAATATGTTACATCTACTACATTACCCTTGCCTGTTGCGACTTGCTCAAGGTCAAGCATAGCCTACCCTTTCAAAATACACGCTGACGACTCTTATTATATTTTCAGTTTCACTATTATATCTGAGTAAAGATTCTATTTCATTTCCTATCACCAATGTTAAGCTAACTGGTCTGCAGTTCCCTTAACTTATTCTATCTCCATTTTTGAATATAGGAATCATATTAGCTGTTTGACAGTCCTCTGGCGCTATTCCCTTTTCTTTTGAATTTATATGTACATAATTGTTCCTCTGATATCACTTGCCTTAACTTCTTTTAATATGTGGATGCAATCCATCCAGACTTTGGATTTTATTCTCCCTAGTTTTGATTATTTTATCAATTATCTCCTCCCTTTTTATCTTAAATGTCTTTTTTAAAAATCATTTTTGATCCCTACTAATAATATGTCTGCCTGTTAGTCCCTCTGGTAAGTACTGTGGCAAAGATGCTATTCGATATTTCTGCCATTCTGTTGTCATTATCTGTGAGTTTACCTTTTGCACCCCTTATGGCCCTATCTCTATCCTGATATTTCTTTTGTTATTCATGTAGCTGTAGACTACTTTATTATCTCTTTTTATATTCCATGACAATTTAATTTCACAGTTCCTCCTTTCTTTCCTAATTGGTTTCTTCGACTTCTTTCATAACCTCTTTTTTTATTTCCTTTTATCATTCTCTTCTTTATTGTCTATGCACTTAAGTGCATACATTTTTCTTCATGTTCAACAATTTGCCTGCACCAAATCTGTGCTGACTTTTTAATTTATTAGTCCTTACTTTATAACTGCCAATCAATTTTACACTAGATTATTGTCTCCAAAATGTTCCCCTCCATCAATGTCAGGCTGATGGCCTATAGTTGCTGCATTTACCCCTCTCATCGCTTTTTAGTAGAAGTGTAACATTTGCAATCCTCCAGTCCTTTGGCACTACTCACTTACCCAAAGAAGAATGGAAGATTGTGACCGGAGTCTCCACAACATCAAACTTTACTTCAATCAGTAACCTAAGATGTGCCCCATTCACAGTGGGTGGCTTTTCCACTTTGAGGGCTGCCAACCTTTTAAGTGCCTGCTCTTTAGCTATTTTATCTAATGCCACCCTCTTTGCTACCACATTGGCAGCATCTAGTGAAAACAGATTCAAAATACTCATTTACTGCCTCAGCCATGCCCTCTGTCTCCAGAAGATCTTTTAGGTCAGCACCTACCACCCACCTCCTTTGACTACCTTTTATTATTCATGTGTTTACAAAAGGATTTTTGGATTCTCTTTTATATTAACCAGTAATCTTTTCTCATACTGTCTCTTTGCTTCTCATTCATTTTTTGCCTCTCATTCTTCTGTGCATTCTACATTCAGCTTAGTTCTCTACTGTATTTTGAATCTAAAAATGGTCATAAGCTTGTTTATTCTGTCTCATTTTAACCTCTATGTCTATAGTCATTCAGTGTACTCCAGCTTTGGATGTTCTTCCTTCCCCATTAAGAAATGTGTCTACTGTGTTCCTGAACCACCTCCTCCTTGAAAGTCTCACATTGTTCAATTGCTGTTTTACCTACCAATTATTGATTCCAATTGATCTGAGCCTTTTCAACTCACCAAAGTTAGTCCTCTACTAGTTAAATATTTTCATGCTTGATTGTACCTCATCCTTTTCCGTAACTATTCTGAAGCTGATGATATTATGAAACTTGCACTGAAACATGCTCCATTTGTCCCACTTCACTCCCTAGAACTAGATACAGCTCTATTCCCTTCCTCATTGGGCTGGAAACACACTGATCAAGAAACTTCTCTTTTAAGTGTATTAAGCATTCACACAATAGCACCACCAATAGTAACTTCTAGCCTTATGCAGGATAAGAAATTTCAAACACACTGACCTTTTCAATTGTCAGAATATTAACAATTCTTTAGCCCTCCCAGGTAAAAGGGCAATATATCTTCAATTGAAATTGATGTACTCAGCTCCTTGATTTCATTCTGGCCTTTGATCTCCGCTGGGCCAGTGTGGAGCTTGGGAAATACCATTTCCCCACAGTCAGCAAAGGAGAAAATAATCTGACTTGTTACAAATCTTCTCAGGCTCAGTGACATCAGTCACTCCCGGAAGTTGAACATTTTATTTTTATGGGAGTTGACTCACATTGCCCTATATCTAGTCATATGGTAGCAGCAATCTCAAGCATGATAAAGAAACTTGGCTTGTGATTTGGACTGAATCCTTGATTATTTCCTATGCACACTTTTCCAATCTTTCTGAAAGTGGACTCAGTTAACAGTAGATGAGACGTAGGGCGGAATCTTCTGCTCTCGCTGGTGGTGAGCTTCGAGATGGGAAGGGCATTTACTGAGGTGGGGTGGTTGCATACATGAACCCTGCTGCCTCCCTGCCTCTACCAGAATTAAGTTCTGGGCGGGAAGGCTCACATCTGACCTTCTTGCCCCGCTGCCAATTGAGGCTCTTAAGTGGCCAATTAGTGACCACTTAAGGACCTCATCCCACTCCCGCTGGGAATAACCTAGCTGCAAGCGGGCCTGTTGCCATATGGTGTGCACAATAGGTGTGCGGGCTGCTTGTCACCTGGTGGGGGGAGGGGGCCCCTCGATCAAAGGCATTTGGTGCCTCATCGAGGGACTAGACATCAGGAAGAGGTGGGGATCCCACTGAGACCTAACCCCTGACATTGCTTCTGACCCCTTGCCCCTCTCCCCATGACCCCCATCCCAGAAAAGCGCAACCTCCCCCCCCAACATTACTTACCTGTAGCCTTGGTCCGCGTGATCCTGTGGCTCCGGTGCCTGTCCTCCTCATTGGCACTGCTGGGCACAAGCGTTGTCAACCTCTGATTGACTGGCAGCTCTCTGCTAGACAGGATTTCTGGCCCCATGGTCTTTATTCCAGGGGAATGCCTGCCGGTGGCCTCGCCACTGCCTGGTTGGTGTATGGCTCACCGGGCCTTCCTGAAATGAGGCAGTGCAGGTCCCTCACCAGCTCTCCAGCTGGCAGGAGAGACTCCCAATGCTTCAAAAATATTCTGACTATTGTTTGGATTGTAAGCCACTTTATTCCACAATAAAGTGAAATGTACTGAACAACACATATGATTAGAGTCCCTTAGTTCAATTGATATGAACTAATATGCTTCTAATATAAACTAATTACTCTTGTGTAATATAAAAATAATTTTTAAAAAATCCCTTCCCAATTTAAATAATCTTACTTGATTTAAAAAGGATAACCCATCTGTTCTAGGGCTCAGAAAAGGTGTAGATGATTTTGGAAAAGTGGGAGGGGGTGGACAAGTTTTGCAGGATGAAGATGTTATGGGAACTCCCAGCAAAAGTAAAATACAATTGCTTTACAGTTCTGAAATGTTGATTCTGTTTCTCTCTCCACAGATGATGCCAAACCTACTGACTATTTCAAGCATTTTGTGTTTTTATTAAACAATTGCATTCTCTTTCTGCAGTAATCACACACCACTTGAACATTGATGGAGTGGAAGCTCCTCCTGGTCACAGAAGCTGCTGGTTCATCTTCTGGTGTTGTGATAACTCAATGAGCGGAGACTATTAAGCCATAGACATGAGGGAAGCCAGATACTGCTGTAAATCCCAGAGCTCTCTCATTGGTCTTGACATCCATTGGAAATGCAGGGTTCTGGCTTGCTCTGGCAAGGTAGGTACTGGTGGCCTGTTTGCAGCTGTGCATGTTGATAGCCAATGGAAAAGCATGGTTTCTTAGTTTAGCAAGCAGCAGGTCCTTCCGCAAGGGGTTGTATAGATCAGTGACATCCATGCTGGTGAAATGCAGAATCCTGCACAGCTCCTCAGAAATATCGAGGAATGTAACTCTGGGCCTTTAGGCCCTGTAGGGTGAATTAAGCCATCTGCAAACAGTTCCCCTCACCTGCTCGCTCCTAACAGGCTCGGGATATCAACATATGAAAATACAAACAATGACAGATAGAAAAAGGTCCTCTGGTCCATCGAGACTAACTCACAAAATTACAATATTAAAATACGTACAATCTTTACCCTAGTCAGTACCATGTGATTACCTGGGATCATGCTGTTCAATTTGCTTTTTCAGGCTTTTGCTGCTGCTTCTCTTCCTCCAACTCTTGGTCCATCCATAGGGGTGAATAGAAATCATCATGCAGGATGAGTGGTGAGTAATAATGAAGGTAGGTAAGGGAGAAAAATATGAAAAAGAAGCAAACTGGAAACTCTGAACTGGCCTGGAAATGCACTACTTACAATGGCATACATATCCTAATGGTCTAAACACCTACTGTTGAGTACTCATTTGTCTCCAGTTATGTCAGTTAGTTTGTGAAAGCCGTCTCAGTAGCATTGATTCAGTGAGTTGGTCAGGACATCTGATGCTCCAGTTAAGATTGTGTCAGAGTCCAAATGACATGATGGACCCTTATTTGAATCTGCTCATGCGACCCACCTCTTTCTGGAAGGTGCATTTATGATGGGTCCCCTCTACAGCAAAAATGATAGTCAGGAGGTCTCCAGCAGGAATGGTGAACAAAGTCAATTTTTACAATTTGAACCACTAGCTTTATCCTGCCACCCAGATTGAGTTAAAATCAGGTTGAGGTGTTTGATTATACGCAAACCAAAACAATTCGTAAAGGTTAAATTGATTTGGTTATTCTTGTCAAAAATGACTGACTGAACCAATGCTGCCTCTAAACTGCATGGGTGCACAGCCATGCAGCAATCAGGAATGTGGTGTAGGGAACAAATACACTGTGCGTGAGAAATGTTCCCTTTAAGAGGTGGAATGCATGTCTGCGCACCATTCTTAAAGGGACTGCACAATGCAACAAGCCAGCTGTGCACAGCAAACAGAAGTTTAAGGGAACATTGGACTGAAGTAAATAATTTGCCCTGATCTTTACAGGGATGGAATTTCCATGTGGAATGGTTGTGGAGATATGGAGGAAGAGTTTTGGTTGGGCGAAGTTTTAACTCCACAATGTGCATTTCTTCTTTTTGACAGGATCCTCTGGCAGTCGTTCTGATTGATCGACTTTCCTCCCTATCAGGCAGGAAACTTTGCTGATGGGGGTCACATCCCAGGAGCAGGTAGGTTTCCAATCACCTAGGAAGAGATTGCAAGGTGGGTGGGCCGGGTAAAGCCCTGCCTGAAGGCTTTTGGGGGTTTTCAAGGGTGATCCCGGGGCTCAGAGAGAGATGGTGTCAGAGAAGGGGAGCTAGGAGGCCTCAGCAATCATGTAGGGGGTGAATGATCAGATGGTGGGGGTGGTGTGGTTGACCCATTTCAGGAGGGTCCAATTGCAGGATGGGTCCAATCGCCAGAAAGGGATGGGTTGCAGGTCTAATTGTGGGGAAGGGGGATTGCGTGGAGAGGAGCAGGTTAGCTTGGTCAACTGGAGCGAAGCTGTCCTCTCCCTCATGGCCCACAAGCATTGTAGTGGCACCTACCCGTTCCATGCAGCAGAACTTGCCTCCGTTTAGCTGAAGGTTTCCTGAAGCCCGGGAAACCTGGGTGATTAGGGTTAAACCTGGAAGTTAGAAAAATCTGATGCTTGCAGCCTCACTACATGATTTAACTGACCAACCTGTTTCCTGGGAGCCTATTGGTCGCCTCCTGACACACCTTCCATAAAACTGGAAGTCGGAGGGGTTCCAAATGGGTTGGGTTTGAGATTTTTTAAGATTTAACATCCCAACTGACTTAAACCCACCCATTTTGGCGAGTTAAAATTTTCTCCAATGTTATTGATTCAAACTAATAATTAAATATCTGGTTAATTCATTGAACATATATAAATAATTAACCGTGCAATCAGCATATGAATTTATAATAAGCTGTGTTATATGAATCCATATATTCTGTCTGTGAACAACATCATGAGATCAGCTATTATTGAATAGAAGGGACAAACATTTTATATTCTCATCCTTCACAGTACACATCAGGAAGTGTTTTCCAGACCCCAGATTTACTCTGATCTACTAGTGATTTACAAATTAAAAGGAATTTGCATTCACCTGCAAGTATCAGAAGAGTTTGCTCTCTTAAGAAAGCTGACACTGAAAAGGAAATGACTTCAGTAAAAACAAACTTTGGATCCAGTGCATTGATTTCTCAGTAACCTCCTCTAGCAGCAGCGCATGGTGATCAGTTGCTAATGTTAACTGTTTGTGTCAGCTGTCAGTTCCCAGTTCTGCCTGAGTTTAAACAACCTGACATTAGTAAAGGGCAAATTGTTATTTTAGATTCTATCTGAATGATCAGCTGTTTCTATTTACTCTCTCTGGAATGTTCAATCCTCAACTTTGAAGCCATTTCATTATAAACACTTTGGGGCTCGCGCCTGTGCCTCAGATACATTGGGTACAGGGAGTTCTCGCCTCAATCTCATTCTTGCTGGGTGTTAACTACATTGTGAAATCAACGGCAGGAAAAAAGTAGATGTGGGTAGTGACCATGGGCTAGATTTTCCCTCCAGGGGTGGGAAACAGAGTCAAGACTGTTTCTGGGTCCCAGCCCCACCCTGGGGGGATAGGGGCAGAGCAGCCCTTCTTTGGGATTTTGACAGAGGGGTGCCCTTTAATTGGCATCGAGACAGATTCCATGTCCAACTAAGGGTGGCAGGTGAGCTCTTGAAACTGGAGGCCAATCAGAGCAGGTTGCAGTGGAGGCTAAGTAGATGAGAAGGTATTTCAGGACGGAGTCTCTCTATCACCAACTTTTTTAGAACTTAAATAGAAACATCTAAATAGAAAACCCATTCAACGGCCTTAAGTCGCCATTGTGGGGTGGGTTAGGGTGGAGTGGGGGATTTACGGGGAGTAGGGAATCTCTCTACAGGATGGATTTTGGTTGTGCCCATACCAAGGCCGGCAGGGAGGACCTTTAGGCCTGCCTGGAGCAATGGCCCTCCAGCCTGCTGCTGTTTGCATGCCTACAGGCAGTTAAACTGCCCCCATCGGGCCAGAAACTGGAGGCTGATTGGAAAATCCTAATCAGCCTTCTTTGACAGTCATTAATAAGGCTCACAATGAGTCTAATTGGCTACCCGCTCCATAGCCCCCTTGGCAAAAATAGTTGCACCAGGAACAGAGTCGGAAATCCAGTGTGCCAGCCGGCGACAGTATATTCGGGCCCAGTCCTCCTTCGTTCCCACCCTCTGGGGAGCCTGAAAGTTCAGCCCTATGGGCTGGATTTTACAGGACACCATATTCCCCATCCTCCATCCCTGACTAAAATGTTAGTCGTGAACCCAACAATGCAACAGCCGGATGCTCTGCAGCTATTTTCTCTGGGAGTAGCATTAATTGGCTCAATTGGTGGAGGGAGGGGTACCTCTGATGGGCACAAGGAGATAATACCTCCTCTCCTTCCGCCCTTCTTGCCAGACACTAGTGAAAACTGCCAGGCTACTAGCCTAGCCTGGGCCTTCCCTTGTAGCGAGTAATATGGTGGCAGAGACAGAATGAAGCCCTTAAATGGCCATTAATTGGCTACTTAATGACCTCAATAGGCCCAAGGTCAGGCAGGCGGCTTTTACTTCTATTCCCTATTTGTTCTATTACTTTTCTTTCCAACTTTTCCTTCCCCTCTTTTAATTATTTTATTCTTCCTCGACTCCACTCTCCTGTCATCATGCCTCCTTAAATTTCTGCCCTATGCCTTTACCGATTCCTACCCCAACCCTTCAGTAGTCCTCAATCTTCCTACTCTCCTGCCACCATCCTAACTCTTGACTTCCTCTTAGATGATCCTACAGTTTTGCTTCGTATCTCCCTTGGCATCCTCTGAAGGGCCCATCAAGGCTTTTGTCAGTGCCTCCTTAGGAGCAGAAATGCCAACTGCCCAATCCTACCTTCTCATTGACCTTCCTGCCCAGCGCACCAGCTGGGATCTGATTGTGTTAAACTCCTTCCTGCCCAACTCACCCTTCCTATTGCTGACCCTCTGAACTCTGCCAATGGATTAGCTTTGGCTGCCCCTCTCTGCATCTCCCTCCAGAATATCCATTTACTTGTGAACAAGGCCCATGCCATCCATGATCTTATTGTCGATGATTTCATCAATATCATGATCTTGACAGAAACCTGGCGAAGGGATGATGTCTTATACCCCCTGACCTGAAGCCTCTCTCCCTGGCTATAGCTGCTACCACTTGCCTTTTCAAGACCATCACAGTGTGGTGTGGTGCTTATTACTAGCTTGGTCTGTCTCTTTACTCCTCTGGCACAGTCTCATCCTTTCAGCATCTCATCTTGTCCACTTCTTCATCTCTCATTTAAAATCTTTGTTCTCTACTGTATACCCAAGAACCACAAACATTTTCTCACTGAGATATCTTCACTGCTTTCCTCCCTGAGCCTTGGTGATTTCACCTTCCATCTCAATTTTTCATGTTCTCTCTCTCTCTCTTTCTCTGAGTTCACTCTGCACCTATCCTTCCTTAATCTCACCCTCCAGATAAACTCCCTGTAACAACTTGACGTACCGGACTGGTTTCTACTTGAAACAGATAACTTTATTACAGAGAGATTTTCAGAAGCTACGTGCTTGAACCAGGCCCTCGACCAGAAAGCCACGCCCCACCCCCCCACCTCCCACCCCCCCGCCCCACCCCCCCACCTCCCACCCCCCCCACCCCACCCCCCCGCCCCCCCGCCCACCCCCCACCCCTCCGCCCCTCCACCCCCCGCCCCCCTGCCCCCCAGCCCCCCAACCTGGATTACCCACGCTTAGGGCTCATTGGTCAGAATCTCCAGGAAAAATCACCTGATCCCTGATAGGCAGTAGGAAAGGCTATACCTTCAATTACTAAATTTCATCCCCCTTTAAGTTTTTACACTTCATATTTACAGAGAACATTTGAATTACCCACAACATATACATATATACAAGTCAGTTGATTAAAGATTAAGGGCTGAATTCTCCCCCTGTCGGGGGGGGTAGTGCGGGGGCGGGTGGGAGCGAGCGCGAACCCAATTGGTGCCCCCGATTGGGTGCATGCCGCCATTTTATGTCGGTGGGACAATTAAGGCCCGCCCAGCGTTACGCTCGCCCAGAAGCGCTGAGTCACATGAGCTGGGACATGTCAAGGAACCTTAATTTAAAAATTTATTTAATTTATAAACACTTCATGAAACCTCATCCCGCCTGTGGATGAGGTTCCATGAAAAATGCGAAGGCCGCCTGGGCTCTTTGCCTGCTCACCAACCCTAAGGTTGGACGGGTAGCTCATTTAATTGATTTAATTAGTTTTAAACAGGCCTTAATAGGCCTTTGACAATTCAGCCAGCACGCAGCCGACTCGAGTGCGTGCCCGCCGAACTTAAAATCGAAATTACGCGCGGTGACATCGGGGCGCACCCCCGACATTACTGTGCATCATTTTATGCATCGGCAAGTGGGCCCCACCCCCGCTTGCTGACCTGGGAAAATTCTCCCCTAAGTCTCTAAGGTGTTTTCCTTTTTCGGTTAGACCAGCGCAGCTCTACCAATTGAGGTTCTTTCACCGGATCGACATGATCAGGAACTGCAGCATCAGGTAACCATTAGAAAGTGGCAGTTCAGGGTATGGCACCTCTACAGAGACATCAGTTATGTCTATTCTAGGTCAATCTGTCATCTCAGGGATAAATGGTTCGATGTTAATCACAGGCAGAATAACTAGGTTGGTGGAAAGTCTCTCTATTCCTAAGATGATCCACATGTTTTCCACTTCCACCTGGCAGGACAAGGGATAAGCTCATGAGACAATTGTATCAGGAACTCAACAAGGTCCAATTCCAAAATTCCACACAAAAACTGTGTCTCCTACAGTAAATCTTCGAGCTTTGCTATGAATTTCGTGATTCAATTTTTGATTACTGTAGTCACTGTAGCTTTAAAGACGTAGTAACTGTCGCTTTAAGGAATGTAGTGACTGTAGCTTTAAGACTCATTGTACTGTGTGGTATCACGTGACAGTGTGAACAAATCAGCCTGAAGGGCGAAGAACCTTAAGGGTGGAGTTGGTGTCTAGTTGTAGATCTTGATGGAAACATGTAACTGCTGCTGAAGCTCTGTGAAAAAAAAGTTCAATTTTTTAATGAGAAACCTGTCTGGAAAATCAAGTGTATAACAACTGGCAATGAGGATAAATTGTTCCGGCACTTCCCTCGCCCAGTGAATGTGAGTATTTTGTTTCAAACAAAAAAAGGGAAAATATACTTATCAGGTCTGCCACTTTTTGGCAGGATAGACCACTTCAACTCATCCACAGAGGATTGGAGTCAATGTATAGAACGCCTCAGTTTCTTTTTCCAAGCAAGAGAAATAACAGTGGAGGAAAAAAGGAAAGCAATTCTCCTAAGTGTCTGTGGAAGTAAAACTTATAATTTAATCTGTAGTTTGATACCCCGAATGTTCCCGATTTGAAGGCCTTCAGTGAATTGGTAGATATCGTAGAAGGTCATTTTCAACCCAAACCCTCTGTAAACATGCAGAGGTTCAAATTTAATTCAAGAGTAAGACCCCCAGGGGAGAACATAGCAATGTATATAGTGAAGTTGAAACAGCTAACTGAATATTGTGACTTCGGGGAGACCCTAAATGATATGTTAAGGGATCGTTTGGTCTGCGGTGTGCATGATGATGCCATTCAACGATGGCTATTAACTGAAATAAATATTGATTTTAAAAGAGCATTGGAAATAGCGCTTGTGATGGAAAGTGCCGAGCGGATTTGAAGGCCTTACATGGTGTACAAAATGGTGGCATCTTCCATTTGGGGCGGGAACAGACTGCTGGATGTGCGAAAACCAGGGAGTCATCCGCAAGGCGGAAGACAGTCCCTGCTACCCGAAAATTTACAAAATATACAGGAGACAGCTCAGCAGCAAATCTGAAAATGAATTGTTACTGATGTGGAAGTAATTGTATCCCTGAAACTTGCCTTTTTAAAGAGGTGGAATGCCATTATTGTTATGAAAGAGGTCACACACTGAAGCAACGTAAAGCAAGATTGAGATAGACTCCCAGGCAGCAAACTAAACTGATTGAAGTACATAATATGGAAGAACCACTAATTCCAATGTTTATTCTCTATTTAATGTGAAAGTAGGGAAAAACAGAGCCAATCACTGTTACTCTGCAGGTCAATGGAAAACCTTTAAGGAAGCGGATACCGATGCAAAAACCATTGTAGTGGGGGAGCACACATTCAAATATGCAAACAAGGGTATCCAACAATTGAATATGGAGCAGACTTCAGCCAAATTGAAAATGTATACTGGTGAAGCCATACAAGTGAAAGGTATTACCACTGTACCTGTTTATTACCAGCACCAGACAGCACAGCTCCCTGTGATTGTAGTGGAAGATGAAGGGCCAAGCCTTCTAGGTCGTGATTGGTCAAAAGAAATTAAACTAAATTGGTCTGAAATTTCCCAGCTGAGAGCTGGAGGACTGCCAGAGCTGCTAAAGAAATATGACAAGGTATTTCGAAAGGAACTGAGGAAAATCAAGGGCCTGCTGGATCGGATCTACGTTGACTCTGAAGCAACTCGTTTTTTTAAAGCCAAGCCTGTGCCTTATGCCCTGAGCGAGAAGGTTGACACCAAATTAAGCTGTTTAGAGAAGCTGGGTATTGTTCAGCTGGTTCAATTTTCGGAATGGGCAGTACCCATAGTCCCTGTCTTGAAACTGGATGAGACCATCCGTTTCTGTGGGGATAACAAGTTAACAGTAAACAAGGCTGCCAAGTCGGACAAGTACCCTATCCCCAGGATCGATGATCTGCATGCCAAATTAGCAGGACAGAGAACTTACACTAAATTAAATATGAGTCACGCATATCAGCAGCTGGAACTGGATGATACATCCAGAGGATTTGTAACCATAAACACACAAAGGGTTGTATCAATACACGTGTCTGCCTTTCAGTGTTTCTTTGGCCTGCATGATTTTCCAGAGGATGATGGAGAGCTTTCTATAAGGACTACCTCGAGATGTGGTCTACCTGGATGATGTCCTAATAACTGGGTTCACAGAAGCGGAACACTTGGCTAACTTGGAAGGAGTCTTAAAATGATTCTTGGAAGCAGGGGTGCACTTGAAAAAGGAAAAGTGTACCTTTAGGCAAGTGAAATCGTTTACTTGGGCCACTGGGCGGATGCCCAAGGGTTAGACCCGGTAGAAGAAAAAGTTAAAGCTATTAAGGAGGCACCTTCACCTACAAATGTCTCAGAGCTCAAGTTATTCTCGGGTATGGTAAATTATTATGGCCAATTCCTACCCAATTTAGCAACGGTCCTAACCCATCTACACATTATTAAAGAAAAACCAACGTTGGTCTTGGAAGTCACCTCAAGAAGAAACCTTCACAAAAGTTAGCCAGCACTTGCACTCTTTGAACTTATTAGTACACTATGACCTGACAAAAGAATTGGTGCTAACTTGTGACGCCTCCTCTTTAAGGAATGTAGTAACTGTAGCTTCAAGGAATGTAGTGACTGTAGCTTTAAGACTTATTCTACTGTTTAGTATCACTTGACAGTGTGAGTGAATCAGCCCTAAGCACGGGGAACCTTAACAGCGGAGCTGGTGTCTAGTTGCAGTACTTGATGGAAGCATGTAATTGCTGCTGAAGCCCTGTAAATAAAGTTTAATGTTTCTTATGAGAAACTTGTCTGGAAAGTCAAGTCTGTAACAATTACCCTGATTCTTCTCTACCTTCTCCTCTAAGTTTGGAAACACCAGACTTAACCTTATACATAGGCGGCATTTCATCAATAATTCAGACGGCGGTGAACCCATGGTTGAATGATGCACTGTACAATAATTGAGAAGAAAGTGGGAAAGTCGAGTTTTTGGAGTACCTTCGGGTAACCTCGTCATTCCTGATTTGAAAGTTTGCACATCTGTTCCAGCTAACCCATTTGATGAAGGGTGATATGGTGCTGTTTTAATATGTCTGATTCCACTTAAACTCATGAATCTCTGAAATTCTGTACTGGTGAAGATAGTACTGTTATCTGAAACAATGCCTTCCGGTAGGCCACGTATACTAAAACATTGACACAGTTTTTCAATAGTTGCACTCGTTGTTAGTGATCTGACTTCATACAACCCATATTTAGGATGCACATCTATGATCAATAAAAACATGGTACTGAAGAATGGTCCTACATAATCAATGTGTAGTCTAACCCAGGGTCGACCAGGCCACTCCGGCAGATGCAGTGGAGCTGAAACAGGAAACTTCTGTTGTTGCTGACGCTGGAGATTGTTCTTGACCATGCTTTCAATGTCACTGTCTATGTCTGGCTACCAGACATTGCTTCGGGCAAGCATCTTCATCTTCCATGTGCCTGGATGCGCACTGTGAAGCTCTGTCAAGAGTGGTTCTCTTCCTTGCGAAGGAGTGATGACTCTTGATCCCCACAACAAGATTCCATCTTGAGAACTTAACTCTGTTTTTCGGGCATGGAATGGTCTCATTTTTTCAGATAAATGCAAATTTGACCACCGTTGCAATACAAGGTCTTGGACTTTCGACAAAATTGGATTTCTGTTCATCAAATTCCTAATTTGCTTCATGCACACAGGCAAAGAGTCCAAGAAATTCAGTACAAGCACCACTTCTTGTGGCACTGGAGCATGTACAATGCTATTTGGTAATGGGAGATGACTGAGTGCGTCCGCATTTGCAATATGATAGCCAGAACGGTACATAAAGCTATACTCATACACAGATAGTATCAAAGCCGAACATTGAATTCTTGCTGAGGCTATTGGCGGAATGGCTTTATCCTCACTGAATAAACCTATTAATGGTTTATCGTCCGACACTATGGTGAAATGTTGTTTATAAAGGTACTGGTGGAATTTCTTCACTCCGAATACCACTGATAAACCTTCCCTTTCTAATTGTGAATAACCCTTCTTGGCTGCAGAGAGATAGGTATATGGCCTTTCAGATCTGATCCTGTCTTTTCTTCTTCTGTTTGTCACAGAGTTTTGTCTCGTTCTTCATTTTGATTTCACAATCGGTCAAATATCTCTCTGGTGAAGTCTTAACTTGGTTCAGTCCGGTAGTTGAGCTACCCATGGCTTCATTATCCAGTCACATCTTGGAAAGTTCCAATGCCTCTTTTGTTTCATTCAGCTGATTCTTCAGTTCTTCAGTCTCTTTCTTGTGTCTCTTGGCTTCTTCCTGGAACATTGAACATTGTTGAGTCTTCTCTGCCAACTGTTTCTTCAGTTTGTCCAGAGTGGCACTAAATTCATTTTGTTTCTCTTTATGGGCAGAATTTTACACCTCAAAGGCAGGCAGGCACACGCCCGACCCAATCGGGTGTAAAATAGCACGAGAAGACGCTGGGCGAGCATCCCAATGTCATCCCACATGCGCGCAATCTTCAGGTCGGTGGGCGCGCGCGTGTCTTAGAGCCGTGCCCCCCATCAATTAAAAGGCCACTTAAGGCCATTAAAAACCCAATTGATCCAGATCTTACATTGCCTGTGCAATTTTGCACTCATTGCACGGGCAGGCGGGTAGCCCACATTTGCAAAACCTCATCATCCAAGGGCGGGATGAAAAGGGCCAGCAGCATTGCCATTGTGAGTAGTGAGGAGTTTAGGAGATAGTTTGCTGCTGGTTGCTTATTTCAACTTGACCGCTTCATCTCTGTTCTAAGCTTTATTCTTATCTTAGCATTTCCAGGCTTCATTTCAGGACTCATTATTGTCTCCACGGCCCCAGGAAGATTTTGACCACGTGAACCCTTCCAGGTATTTGACAGCCTTTTGTAAGCCTGGTGATGGGGATTGTGGTCTCCGCTGGAGGCACCTCCTCTGAGGAGGAAGAGAGGGGCAGAAGGGAGGGGAGTCCAGGTGTCCCAATGCAGCTTCCAGGGGAGGGACCTGTGGGATGAGAGGCGCAGGCACAAGGGGGGCAGGGCCAGCAGGAAGTTCAAGGCAGAAGGGGCTGCAGAAGACGCCACTATCCTGCTGCCAGTGTTTACAGGCAGTGATGCAGCTACCTCAATATGTCTGAGGTGCAATGCTGAAGGAGGCTCTGCCTCTCCAGGGAGACTGTGACCTCCATTTGCCAGATGATCGGGCCTGAGATCAGCTCTGACTGTGCGAGTGGAAACCCCATGTCAGTGGCTCTGAAGGTCACAGTGACCCTCAACTTCTATGCCTCTGGATCTTTCCATGGGTCAGTGTGGGATCTTTGTGGAGTGTCCCAATCATCTGTCCACAGTTGTGTCAAGCTGGTGACAGAAGCTCTCTTCAGGCGGGTACTGATCTTTATTCTTTACTGTATGGACGAGGCCAGTCAGGCTGAGCGAGCCAGAGGGTTTTCAGCGATTGCTGGGTTCCCCCGCATCCAGGGTGCAATATACTGCACACATGTGGCCATCAAGGCACCAGCGGGTCAGCCGGGTGCCTTCGTCAACAGGAAGAGATTCTACTCGCTGAATGTCCAGATAATGTGTGACCACAGGATGCAGATTATGCAAGTCTGTGCAAGTACTGGCAGCTCCCATGACGTTTATATCCTGAGACACTCCAAAGTGCCGGGGCTCTTCAGTGCCCCAGCCCGACTGGATGGCTGCTGGGTGACAAGGGCTACCGGTTAAAAAGGTGGCTTATGATGCCTCTCTGCCACCAAGACAGAGCAGCGTTATAACAGGTGTCATGCCTCCACATGGGCGCTGAAAGAGAGGACCTTAGGTATTCTGAAGATGTGTTTCTGATGCCTAGACTGTTCAGGGTTCCATGCTGTGCTCTCCACAATCTGGCACTGGCAAGGGGGGGACCCACTGGAGGAAGAGGATCTTGAAGCAGGTCCACAGATCACAGAGGCTGAATCCAGTGGTGAGTCAGAACAGGAGCACGGTGAGGAGAATGCTGAGGGTATGGAGGCAGACCACTGTATCCTTCAGGGAGACAGGGACACCAAGGACTCCTTGATCCAACGCTCCTTCAGCTAGGCTGCCAAAGATCTGCTTCCACCTCATGCCAGGGCTGCTGCCTCCATCCCGGGTGTCTGAAATGACCCTTTCATTCGAACCCAAAGTCCACTCAGTGCCTGTGCAATAAAGTTTAGAGCCACTCACCAGCATTACATACTGGTGTACCCTGTACCAACAAAAAGGGGAAGCATACTCAGGCCATTACAACAAAAACAAAATTTATGTAATTTTCACAATCAAAACAAAGTAACATTACCATCTCTGGTGTTCATTTCTACACCAGTAAACATAAACAAAACATTAAAGAACAGAAGGTGACCTGTGACCAGTCCCTCTTGTGCTCATGGTGGTTTAAACCTACATTTACGAGTGCTGCGTCTTGGCACACCCCACCCCACACCCCCCTCGCTGGCAGTGGCACTGGAGGCAGCCTGCTGACTCTGCTGTCTTGTTGGCCTTGATCCCCTTGGTGGGCGTCCTCTGGCCAGTGGAACCTGTGCTGGCCCCAACTGGGAGGGAGTAGCCAGTGCCATGGCTGGCATCTCCCCAGCCATCGTGGCCTCATCAGATGCCACACTCACTGGCATAGGGGTGGAGGAGCTGCTGCCATCATCCAGAGTGCCCTGAGAGGAGCCCACAGAGACAACAAGCAGCTCATGGGCTAACGTGAGGTCGCTCTGGACCTCCCTGCTCACCATTGATGGACGGACACCTAGCTGGGATACTGGGTGCCACATCCATCTCCCACACTGGCACTGACCACCTGAGGTCAGTGTCTGTGTGAGGGTTTGCAGGTCTGAGCACAATCCCAGGAACCCCAGATTCTGTCCCTGGAGCTGCCTCCCCATGAGAGTCACCAGTCTCTCAATGGAGGAGGCAGTGTGCTCGGCCATGAGGGTCAACGCACTGCTTATGCTCCACATGAACTCCACAATAGAGACCATGACATGCATACCTTCATTGATCTCCGCTAGACCCTCCCGCACATCCCGCTGAACATCCAGCATCTGCCGCCTAATGGACAACTCCAGAGGCTCATCATCTGCCTTCGACTCAGCATCGTCCTGGTCTCCAGCAGCCCTCGACTGCTGGTGCTCTGGGCACTCTCTGTCTCCGCCTCCTCCTCCGAGTGTGAAGTGCCCTCACAGCTGTGCTCCGACATTCTAGCCGAAGATCTAGTGCCCACTGAGGTGCTGGTATCTGCGCTGGTGCCTTGTTCAGAGAGCGGATGTGATGCAGGTACATCTGAAGCCTGGCCATCCTCTGGCGTCAGGGGTGGCTCTTTGGGGGTCCTGTGACAAGTACCTGCCGGTGAATCTAAGGGAGAACAATGACATGTCATTAGTTTAAGTCTTCACACTGTCACTGTGCATGCCAGTCACCCTGGTGAGACAATGGAGATCTGCATCATGGTGCCATCATCTTTCAATGATCAATGGGGAATCCAGTTTTGAGGCTCCCATTAATGATGAGGCTCCACAAGAATGTTTACACAATTGGAAACTCTCACCTCCGTGCACTGCGTTCTTACCTTCGTCTGGCACCCCAGACTCTTCGCAGCCGGTTGACTGAGGTGCATGTCACCTCTCCAGCTCCAAGGTGTCCTGCTCAAATCTTGTCAGGATTAGGAAGTTTGGGGGGGCCTCCACCTGTCCGTGACCTCTCAATTTGGTTATCGCTCATCTTCTCCTGAAAGGATAGAGGAGCATTGATTAATCCACACCCTACCTGCAGCGCCATTGCAGCCTGGCCAACCCCACCTGAGGAACACCTTGCAGGGCACATCTGAGTCATGGCCCTGGAGCAGCAAGGCACTCAGTCCAATCAGCCAGAGCTCACCCCCTTGGCCAGCTCTGGCATCATTGACACTTGGTACTCAGACTCTAACACCCCCGAGCTCCACGGGGAACGGCCAGCCCTTAACACTTCACCACACTGATCCATGCTAATATGGTACTCACCCTTCCCGAGTGCAGCAGGTCATTGAACCTTTTGCAGCGCTGCACCCATGTGTGCCGCACAACGTTGTGGCTGCTGACCTCGACTGCCCCCTCCTCCCAAGCTTTTTTTGTCAGGTGCGGTGGCCTCCTCCTTCCATCTCTGGGGATGAGGGTGTCCCTCCTGGCAGTCAGCTCCTTCAGGAGGACCGCAAGGCATTCATCTGAAAACCGGGCGGCTGAGTGCCCACCTGACCTGCCCTACCACCTGGCGTCTCCAGCCTCAGTTGAGGCCATAGCTTTGGTCTCCAGAATGCAGAAGATATGTTCTTCCCTGGCAGCCTTCAAGGAGCTGCCTGTGCCATTTTTAAACCACCCGCCGGGTTGCCATTGGACCCAGTGCCCAACAGGCTCCCTCCCGGCCCTGCCTGACCATTGGGAAAACGTGTTTCATACTGGGCGGGCCTTAATTGGCCAATGTGAAATCGCGGTCGTGGACTGGTCTTGGGTGGGGGCCTGTTTCCTGACTGGTCTGGGGCTCGCCAATTGCGTGCACCCGCCAAGGGTAAAATTCAGGCCTATGATTTTCCAGAGGAATCAGCTCTGACCTGAGGGATCCTGCATCATGTGAAGGTCCTTCAATTCTCCTAACTCACCCTGAACTGCATTGTCATATTCCCTTAACGGTTCAGGAACTCCTGTTCTCAAGTGAAATATTTCAGACCAATTGAGCTTAATTTTTTGTAGCCAGTCTTGGCCCACAAGACTAGGTCCTTCATCTGTGCCTGGAAGCTGGGCTGTCTATAGGACACAGGTACTGTGGCGATGCCCTTTACCTGTATGGATTCTCCATGTATGTCTTCAATTGAGCCATTGTTTGCTCAAGATTCAGTGGCTGGGAACCTTCATTTAGGTATTTAAATGTGTGCTCTCCCACCACTTTGGTTGAGACTCCCAGATCTACCTCCATTATTAGTGGCTTCCCATACACTTGGATTATGACAGTTATAGGTTCAGTTTTTACTGCTGTGACATTGTACAGGGAATAGATGTTGGTATTGGCAGCTTCAGGTTCTGTTATATCATTAAATTCAATCCTATTGGTCTGCTGCCTTATGAGCTGTTTTGATTCTGCCCTGCATTGCTTTATTATGTGACCTTTCTTATGGCAATAATGGTATTCTGCCTCCAAGGCGCCCTATATACTGGCTCCAGCCTTCCAAATTCGCGTCATAGGGATCGATTTTTAAAAAAATTCATTCACGGGATGTGGGCTTCGCTAGCTGGGTCAGCATTTATTGGCCATCCCTAATTGCCCTTGAGAAGGTGGTGGTGAGCTGCCTTCTTGAGCTGCTGCAGTCCATGTGGTGTAGGTACACCCACAGTACTGTTAGGAAGAGAGTTCCATGATTTTGACTCAGCAACAGTGAGGGAACAGCGATATATTTCCAAGTCAGGATGGTGAGTGACTTGGAGGGGAACTTCCAGGTGCTGGTGTTCCCTTTTATCTGCTGCCCTTGTCCTGGATGGTACTGGTCGTGGGTTTGGAAGGTGTTGTCGAAGGAGCCTTGGTTAATTCCTGCAGGAGTTCCTCAGGGTAGTGGGAATGTTCACTGATGATTGCACAATGTTCAGCACTATTCGCGATTGCTCAGATACCGAAGCAGTCCATGTCCAAGTGCAGCAAGACCTGGACAATGTCAGTTCTGCTGAAGGGTGACATGACTGGTGAGTATATTTTTATTTTTTCTTAAGATCTGATATACTCACATTCACAAGGCGAAGTGCAACATTGGAGCTATTTTACCCTTGTCACCAAGTGCAATGACTTTACATACCGGACAGGTTTCTGTTTGAAACAGGTAACTTTATTACAGAGAGATTTTCAGAAGCAACATGCTTGAACCAGGTCCTCGACTAGAAAGCTGCACCCCTGGATTACCCGCGGCCCGTGCTTAGGGATCATTGGTCAGAGTCTCCAAGAACAATCACGTGACCCCTGATAGGCAATAGGAAAGGCTATACTTTCAATTACTGCTCTCCCCAACCCATATTGACAGCTACCCTCTTGACTTTGCCATCCCATGTGGCCTCACTACTCCCTTCATGCCAATCACAGATGAGGCCATTCCTGGTCCCGTCCTGAATCAATCTCCACCCACATCCCCCTTTGCCTTGCCAAACCTAAATGTAGCTGTGTCCGTCCCTGAAAAAGCTCTCTCCCAATTCACTTTCAAAATCCCACTTTTCAACCTTTGGCCATCCTCTTTGGATGAAAGGCAGGCACCTCAGAGACTACTCCTGGCTGAGCTGGAGATAGGAGAAGTGCTCCCTGAAGATCTTTCTATTGAGAACCCTGCTCCTCTTTGTCCCTCTGCTCACCGCCTCCTCTCTCTGCTGCCGGTGCTTCAGGTGCAAATCATGCTGTAACCCAAGACAGGTACAGCCCTCATTACTAAAGCAGACTTTCTCCTGCGAGGCCAACGAACTTCCCTGACCTCCTTGTCAAGATCCAGTATCATTCCCTTGTAAATCCAAAAAGTTTGCAAACCTCCTCCTATAACACACAATGCAGTATTTCCACCATCTGCAGCAGCAAAAGAAGGTTGAAAGCACCTCAACTGGAAATTGGATTGTTAACTCTTTAAATAGTACTAGTCGGTCGTGGGAAGTCCCTTGTGCAGCTGAGCACATATTGAGCTGTTGGTAATTAAGACAGGGCATTAACTAGACCTGCAAGATAGTAGATTATGCACCAAATTAGTGTTAGTGGCTGTTTTCATGTTTTCAGTGCCTGCATAGCACATCTGTGCTAACACCCTGTTAGTCAGCACACACCTCTTGGGCCACTCTGGAGATGGCCAGAAGTGTTCTGGCCGCCAAGTTTTGAGTTCAGGGCTTCTGTAGCATGAAACCCAATTTCACAGCTATTAGATAGTAAATGGTAAAGGAAAAGTTAATTCAGAATATTGTTCTAAATTAAATGGTGGAACCAGGACAAGGAGATACAGCTTCAAATTAGTAAAAGATAACTTTAGAATTGATATCAGGATAGTTCTTTATGCAGGCAGTGCTCAACATTTAGAGCAAAGTGTTGGCATACTAAAGGAAACTTACTGCCTGTCTGAGCCCTGAGGTTCTTAATTTCATTGCTTAAATCAGCAGTTAATTTGATGCATTTGTTGTAAAAATGTCACAGAACCTTTTCGGCCAAAGTGACACATCCCTCATCGTTCCAGTTACTGTGGAATTACTTTATGCAACCAAGATTTTGGATGAAAATGCAACACTGAGCCCAATCTGAAGTACCTGGTAGGAATTGAGGTAAATATGAAAAAGTCTGCATTAATAATTAACTTTTAAAAAAATAAAATTTTCATATAAATCCAAATATACCATAGGCAGGAGGCCAATATATCGACCAAACACCTCATAAAAGAATATAAAGATGGATGCAAATTAGCGAATTAGGTTGAAGATCTGAAATTGATTAAAATATATATCAGCTGCAAATCTTAAACTCCACCTCTATCTTAATCCTTTTCATTGATTCATAGGCCCCTATATTTATAGGGAATCAGGGAGGCGGTGGGGGAGCGGGATATGGATTGAGGGAAACTCAGCAAAGCTGGGATTGCTGAACTGCTGCCAAATTTAATGGCAGGATAGCTATAATTTTTTCCTCCCATTTCCCACCTGGCAGCTTGCCGCAATGACATGGCCTGCTGCCAGGCGGGAAAGTCAGAGACCCTTGGGTATGGCCCTATAAGTGATCAGGAGAAATCAGGGTCAGTAGGGAATCATGCTGAGCTGAGGGAGGGGGCCCATGCAGCAGAACAGAGGCCTTAGGCTTCTTTGAGGTGCCTATGGAACCGCTCCTGCTTCTCCTGGCCAACAAAGAATGCTGTAAATGTATGCACCTTCTTGAGCTGGCTGCTCCTTCCTTCTTTTCACTGCCAGTAGGTTTCCTGATCCTGGAAGACATGGATGGTAATGGTTAAATTGAAATCAGTCTCCTAATTGCACTGTGAGAGACTGATTGAAATATGTTATTGAAGTGTCTTGCTTTTCTCTGATGGGACACTCAGGCTCCTTGAAACCTGTAAAGACAGCTACAGGTGTGTATGTGGTATTTGCGAACACATTACCCATTTAAAAATTTTTAACCCTCTCCTGCCTTCATTGTGGTAGCTAATATTGAGGCTCTCTGACAGCACAGAAGATTTCAAGAATAAAATAAATCACTAAACCTTTCCCCAAAAGTCCAATTTCAGTCCTTCACAACCTGCAACTGCATTCAACATTCTAATATATTGCACGGAAAATAGACTGGAGACAATTGCAAATTGTACATTTGATCCAAAACTGTCTGCTATTAGAGCACCAGACATTTTGTCTGTATTTTTGATCCATGCAATATTTAAAAATTATTTACCTGAATTTAAGAAGCACTCTGATTTTCTCAATAATGCTCATTGGTGGCAAGAATTCACAGATTTACATCTTCAGTAACCTGCCAGTTCAAACACTGAACCAAAATTACTTGAATGAGAGGGGGTGAAACCCAAGATTCCTGTGGAAAAGGGGGAAGGGTGAAGAATTTGAGTGGAATCTGAATCCATTCAGTTTTCATCCAAAATGCTCCAATCTAAATTTTGATTGGATTGTGGATGAGACATATTCTTCACCTGCCCCATCCTTTGTATCCATATTCGGCTTTGGAAATGTACTTGGATGCATTGCCATGCTACCCCAGGAATTTTGGGCAATATGCTGTGCTAAGGCCCAATAGAAGCCATGCCTGCTGAGAATAGCTGTGGGTCCCTTATGTGCTAACGAGAGACCCCAGTAATGTGTAAAGTGAAAGGTGATTGATCCCAGTGATCACCTTTTGACTCCTTCCTCTTCATTTCAAGCTTGGAGACATTAAAATCTGGCAAATTACCTCTTCGCCTTGCACTGCTCTACTGTTGTAGCAGGTGTTATTCTGATTTTCTAGCTCATCAACAGGGCAGGAACCTCTGTTGTTCCTTCTCAGGTGGGGCACCCATTTTCTGAATATTAAAATGCCTTTGTTCATGGAGCTTGGGCGTTGGCCAAAGGTGTGATTTTCTGTCAGTGGGGAGCCCCATCTTGCTGCATTTCTAATAGAGGATTGGAGGATTTCAGCAATTTTAGGCCTGAATCAACATAAATGGATAGATGTACCAGATTTCAACAATTGGTTACATTCTTGATGAGAAACAAGGCTTATGTGGTTCATTGTAGCACATGGCTATGGTGCCTGAAGACTAAACAGGACTTTATGCAGAAGATAGAATTAGTCCCATTGTCACTCTTTCTGTTTTAACCTCACTGACTCAAATCTTAATCATTCACTCTATCCTCACGTCACAGCTATCACACGCATTGTAAAAATTGACGGTGACAATTGGGTATTAATAAGGTAATAATGGAAGACCTTCACCTCTATGGATAGTTTATCCATTAATATTTAATTCCTTACACTTTGCACTAAGGCTCTAATGGCTTATAATGCTCTAATTATATTCTACCCAGGAAACTGTTGTTCCAACAGTAATACTTGGCTTGAGTAATATCATTCAACTGCCTGTTTAACTTGCTATATATTGGTGTTAAAATTAGACTCTGGATTTAAGGCGATGAATATGGCTATAACTAGGTATCATTATATTTTTGAACAATAAAGCAAAACCTGCCTTGCAAAGCTGCTCATATTTTTTTGAATTGTAGGAATGGCCTGCCTGGCAGAGCTGCCATTATGTGCTTTCACAGCCAGGGGGTTACACCTCAGAAAGCTGCCTTTACCTACTCCAACTTCCAAAATGGGCAGTGCCTACTCCACTAGTTGGGATCATCCAAATTTACAAGGTCATCATTATCTGCACTTCTTGAATAGATATTTGAGTATTGCTGAAAAAAGAGACATGCTGTTGAAGCTTTTTGTCTTGCACTCATCCAGACAGTTTTGCAAGAATACCATTAGTAAAGGGAACAATAATTTATATTGCATGAGAAGAGAGTGCTGATTGGTTGGCAAGTGGACCCTGATTGGTAGAGGCATTGCCATGGAGAATGCACCATTTTGCTAACCTTAAAAATAAATTGAGCAAGTGATGAAGCTAGCTGTTCCATATTGCTATTACGCAGTAGCAACACAAGTGATATTCGCCATTAACTCTACCCACATCTGTTTGGACAATGCAACCTTCCATAATAGGACATTCAATATATCCCCACTTTTCCCCAACCGAGGATTTACCCCACCATGTTTAACAGGGCATTTGACTATGTTCATTCTATTTCACGCGCTTCTACTCTCACCCCTTTCTCTCCCTCCCAGAACCATGATATGGTTCTAAAAGAGATAGCCATAGTATCACAGTATATTTACAGTGCAGCAGGAGATCATTCAGCCCATCGAGTCTTCATTGGCTCTTTGAAAGAGCATTACACCTAGTCCTACTCCCCTGCCTTATCTCCGTAACCTTCCACATTCTCTCTTTTCGGGTAGCAATCCAATTCCCTTCTGAATATCTCAATCGAACCTGCCTCCACCAGCCTCTCAAGAAGTTTGTTCCAGATTCCAACCACCCTCTGGGTGAAAACATTTTTCCTCACATCACATTTATTCCTTTTGCCAAGTATTTTGAATCTGTGACCTCTCGTCCTTGATGCTCTCTTCAGTGGGAACAGTTTCTCACTATTTACCCTGTCCATACCCCTCAGGATCTTGAATACTGAATACCTCATTCCCCAGTCAGGGAAAGGAAGAGGCGTTGGTGGGGGCGGAGGGGGTGGTGGTGAGTGGTGAGGTTGAGGGGTGGGGGTGATGAAGGTAGGGGAATTATAGATAATGAATACAGTTGTTATGATTTTCCAAAATTCCCTAGATCCTAGAGCAGTCCTAGAACTTTGGAACTTAGGAGTGACTAATAACGAATATTGGTAGATAGCTTTGCCCTCACCTTCCACTTCACCAGCCTCCGAAGGAATCTATTCGGGATCCTGCCATTCTCACCTCCTCTAGGCAAATCCTTTATTTATTTACTTGTCCCATTACCACTCTTTTTGGTTTTGCAGCATGAAACCATTTGTCATTTAATCTCTCTTGCTTTCTGCCCAATTACTGCTTCTCCTTTGTTCTCTTTCCCTTTCTCCCCCCTCTTCACTTGCTCAAAACCTATGACATTTCTAACTTTTCCCAGCTCTGATGAATCACAGACCAGAAACATTCACTTTGTTCCTCTCTCCGCAGATGCTGCCAGACCTGCTTAAATTTTAAAGACCTCAATCAGGCCACCCCTCAACCTCCTCTTTGAAAGAGAAAAGAGACCCAGGCCGGGATTTTTGATGCCCACTGGCATCGAGCGTGCGCAGACAATATGGCGAGGTCAAAAATCAGCTTCACGACGTCATGAAATCAGTTTGCGATTGTCTGCTCCACCCGCTGATGACGGGCTGCATTATCTGCCATCAGACATTAGGAACCTCATTGTAATATATCAGCCTATCATTGTAAGGCCAGCCCGCCGGACTCTTTCCCCACCTGCTGGATCATCCGCCCATGTTGGTGGGAAAATATGTTGGTGCAGAACACGCCTTGACAACTGTGACATGCGAAAGTCGAGACATCGCCAGGGCCTTGCTCACATCGTGGACATTCATGGAGCAGAAGATGCTGGAGCCGAAGAATAACGGGATCCTGGAGGAATGTCCATGGCATGCTGGGATTCTCATGGACATGGCTCTGCTGCAAAGCAGCTCACAGAAGTTGGAAAGTCACCATTGATGCTCACAACGAACGATGGTCAAGGGGATGGGAGAGGAAGGTCTAGGATCGACTGAGAGAGGAAGAGGTGTCGGGTGTGTGAGGTTGGGGGGTGGGGAATGAAGGTGTCGGAGGGGGTGAGGTTAGGAGGTGGTGAATGAGGGTGTTGGGGGTGAAGTTGGGAGGGGGGATTGAAGGTGTCAGGGAGGTGAAGTTGGGAGGGGGTAGGGAGTACAGGGAGGAGGAGGTAATGGAGGAGAAGATGGCAACTGGGGAGGTAGGTGCATGGGGGGTGCAATATGTAAGGGAAGGAGTTCAGAGGGGGGAAGGTGTGCAGAGTGGGGAAAGAGTCCAGAGGGATGAAGGAGTGCAGAGAGAGGAAGGAGTGTGAAGAGGGGAGGAAGTAAGGGTGGAGGTAGGAGTAAGGGTGGAGGAAGAAGTAAGGCTGGAGGAAGGAGTTGGTGGGGGAAGGACTAAGGGTGGTGGAAGAAATAAGGCTGTGTGAGGGAGTTAGGAAAGGGTAGGGATTAAACGGAGGGGTGGGGAGTCCAAGAAGGTGGGAGGGCTAAGGGTGGGGAAGGGGTTCTGGGGGGTGGGCTGTCCAAGTGAACGTGCAAAGGAGGGGTCTGATGGGTCCATGACTGTCTCCTGGGGAGCGAATTGAGGGTGGGCGTGGTATGAGTGAATGGTGAAAATTACCGAGGGCAGAGTGAGGCAGGAGAATGGGAGGGTGAGTGTTTGACGGTAGAAGGGACGTCAAGGGTGGTTTGTGGAGACTTGGAGGCAGACACAGCACCTGGGGGTGGGAAGGAGGAGGTGAATGTGGATGGGAGTGAGATTTTTGGGAAGGAAGGGAATGTGCACGTTCGCCTGGACATCCCTGAAGGATAAAGGATTGCAGCTGGAAGGTAACAGAGGGGAGGTGGAAGGTGATGCCAGGGAGTCAGCTGTGATGGGGAAAGTATATGGGTGACTAGGGGAGGAGAAAAGATGTGGGAGTGCACGAAAAAGCAAATCCAGAGCATGCTGTCCACATCGAAAGTGAAATGATAGTCATGGTGGGAGAGATCAGGTACTGCATGGGAGTGAGATCATTGGGTAGGTGGAGATGGAGGTCAGCTCAGTTGGACAACTGAAAGCGAACCCCGGCTGCAGCAGTGAAAATGCTCAGGACGTTGAGGTGAGTATGATATGTGAAGGATCCGCGTGTGTGGGAGAGTGCTTGCACAAGGCTCCGAAACACCTTGCCACGCACACACACTTCTTCCTGCAGAATTACTTGTTTGCCAACTGCTCCCTCTGTGGTGACAGAGGGTGAGGCTGAGGGGCTCACAGGCAAAGGGGACTTGGAGGGAGAGGACAGCCTCTGAGATTCCTGAGTGGATGAGGCAGGGTGATCAGATGCCGCTCCTCCTCCCTTTGGGTGCCCGGGGACTCTGGCCTGATTCCTTGAGGGGAAGGAGCACCAGGGGGGGATGTCGAGGTGCCCCATTTCCCTCCCGCATTGCCACTACAGGAATTCACCCATGGCTCATGCGACAGAGTGCGGGTCTGCGCGTATCTCCATGTTCTGCTGCACCAGGGTCTCCATGGAGTCCACCATCCTTCCCATGGAGACCTCCATGTGTGCACATGTGGGCACTACTTCATCAGAGAGCAGGTGGACGCACTCCTCCGACTCACGTGGCACTCTGCTGAGGGCTTTCAACAGCTCTTGTGATGTTCCCATGCCTTCTGCTGACTCTCCAGGATGAGTTGGAAGGCCAAATCTAGAGGCTCAGTATGTGAGTCGGACCTCACAGATGCCTGATCCCCAACAGTCCTGAGTGCCGGAGAGTTCGCACGAGCCTGTCTCCTGCTGCTGTGGATATGTGTCCATGCGGTGACCACCTGATTGTGAACCCAAGCCTGATCTAGATCTAGGTCCCACCGAGTGTCTCTGTGCTGGTGGAGGTTGTGGGTTAGCACCGTGATGGGTCTTCCAGGCTGCTTATATCTAGCTCTTTAATGGAGGAGGTGTCCTCATGGCTGGAGGTGAGAACATGAATGGAGCTGAGGGACTGGCTGGCTGAGGGTGTCGGTCGCTTGGTAGAGCTCCGTGTGAACCAAAGTAGAGATAATTAGTGCATGGCAGCAGAGTCAAAAGCTGGAGAGAGAGTACTCACATTTGCTTTGAGAGAGGGATGATGTGATACAGGATCCTCATGTGGGTATTCGCTGCTGACCTCATCGTCACCGCAGGCATGGCCCATATCTTCACCAGTCAGTGCGATGGCACGCTCCTTAAAGTGGGTGGAATGTGGGCCACTCCACCCCCGGCCTGGGACTTCTTCCTCTTCCTGCTGAATGTGAGCAGGCTTCTCCTGCATGGGAACAGATGGAGAGAGTGTGAGCAGGACACATAGTGCTGTGTGGAATGTTTGTGTGGTGAGCGGAGCCATGGACAGGATGAGGACGCGAGCTCCAGAGGATATGAGCCTGATGGAGATGTGAGGGTGTGTGTGAGAGTTAGTGGTGTTGGCCCTTGAGGTGTAAGATCCCTGTGGATGTGTGATGGGTTTGTGAGTGAGTTGAGAGTAATGAGAAGAGTGAGTTACCCTTGTGGAATGGATGAGACCATTCATCCTGTAGTAGCACCGGGTGGCCATCCTCTTTTGAAGGGCGTTGTCATTGACCACCACTGCCACCACCTCCCAAGCTAGATTAGTGATGTTGCTGCCCATCCTCTGGCCAGGGCGGGGGTAGAGGACATCATGGTGAGCCTCCACTGCATCCAAAAGGTGCTCGAGGGACACGTCATTGAACCTGGGGGCTGCAGTCCTCTTGCCTTTCGGGGCCATCCTGTCTTCTTTGTGGCAGTGGTGGGCTGGAAGCACTGAGATGTGTGCGTGCAGCTACACTTTAAATATGGTGCCTGGCGTGGTGCAGCGGCAAGGTGATGGCATGACAGTGAATGAGAGCCCGCCCACCATGGAAACGGCATGTTTCTCAGGAATGTATGATTAATGTGGTGGGTTTGGGATGATGCGGCGTGAGAAACCGTCATTGTGGCCGGAGGGTATAGTGTCATTTTACCCGCCCCCTACCCAACTTAGTGCAAACCTGGGATGATTCTGCCCGCAGTCTGTTCATAATAAAACCAGAAAATATGGGAATACTCAGTGAATCAGGCAGCATCTATGGAGGGAAACAAGGCTTAGGTTTCAGGTCTGCAACCTTTCATCAGAGCTGCTGGAAAGATGAAGAGACTTCGTAATGGTGGCCATTCCTGGAAGAGATGCGACAGTATGTGATTCACTAATACAAAAGCCAGATACTGCAGTTGCTGGAAAAGTGAAATAAAAACAACGGAAAATACTCCAAATGCTCAGCAGGTCTGACAGCAACTGTGAAGAAAGAAACAGGGTAATGAGTGGGATTTTGCCAAAAGAGTGGAGATCCAGTTGTCGGGGTGGTTTTCAGGCAGCTAGTGCACTCAGTGGGAAGTGAGACCTCCCCCACAATATTGGCAGGAAGTGGCAATTAAGAGCCGGCAGATAGGGTACGTGATCAATTAAGGACAGTGGGTGGGACACCCACTCTGTTCGCCCAATTGGAGGGCTGGCAGCCCTGGAACCACGGCAATGCCACTGAGAGAGATGGTTGCTGTTGAGGTAGCAAGGAGAATGTGAGGGAACCTCCATTTTGAGCTGCCCTTGCAAGGCTGAGCATTATATACATTTTTAGGTGGGCCAAACAGGAAAGCCTCGAAGAAGAGGGGAATGCCCTCCAGTGGCAGCATTAAGGGTGCGGGGACGTCATTGTTGTCTGCAGCCTCCTTCCTTCACCACGGAATGGTTTTGATGGCACCTCTGCCCCTGCCACCACGAGGCTTCTGCTTCTGGTAAAATGCCAGCTGCCCTGGGAAAGTCGCCCTTAGTTGGGCTGTTAGTCATTGAAATTGACTACCTGCCTCAGTTTGCTGGACAGCTGAGCTACTTCTGTTCCCACCATTAGGAAACTTCCCTGGTGGCTGGACTGTGTTGGGGATCCATCCTGACTTAGTTCCTCAGCATTTTATTGGACCCCCTGCCTCCATTCCCATCAACCAAGGGACAGTAAAATTCCACCCAATGTTTCATTTTTTTCCACTTTCTGGAAAATTCCTATGTGGATTATACTTGACCAACTAGTCCAGGGAGTTCATAGTATGTCACGCCTAAAAATCTGTCAAGGCCCACTTCAGACAGAGACACTTGAAAAGGAAGAAATGCAATGCAAAAGACTGAACTTTAATCTCCTGTGGTTGCGGAGACAATGGAGACTGATTACCACATCTCAGCAGAAACCATCTCCTGTTAAGTTATATCTCAGAATGTAGAAATGGTCTGAGTTGAAAGAAAGCCGATTCTGGGCAAAAGACGCGTTTGTTCTTTCCCTTCCAGGAATACACAAGAAAAAGGGGTTAAAAAGCCAGCTGCAAACCTGATCTGCGTGTTCTAGTTCTGGTGTGCTAGTGTGTGCTGTGAAGGTCACATCAGAAAAATATCAGCTAGCTATCACTGCAGCTTGCAGGTAAAAGTCTGTCTCTCTCTCTGGCTGGAGGCAAGTCAGCAAAACTACAGTCAAAAAGGAAACAGGACAACTCCTTAAGCTAACCTGCTGAACCAAATGTCTCCAAACCAGCTGCTCAACTGTCAAAGTCAGCTCGACTGGGATCACCCAACTTAACGGCCGCAATGTTTCGCCATCTATCCCTCGTGGACATGCCAAAGACTAATTCATCTATCTTTCTTAACTTTTATCTTTGGACTCAACGTCTCATTTCTGATCTGTTTGTATGTGTGGTGCATTTTTATTATTTTTTCTCAGGTTTTTAGCAAGTAATGAATTTACTCTTTCTCTGACTCAAGAAAGCCTGGTTAAATTGGCTCCTTCTAAAACCTAAACACATTTGGACTGGGAAAAATTATCCCCAAGGGAAGGGATCTTTTTTAAATTAACATTGTTGCGACCAACCGAGAGGTTTGAATAAATAATGGGAACTGGGACATTCCTCCTCACCCAGAAGCATAACAAAATTGGGGTCCCGTTTGGGAAGTTAACAATTTGGGATATCTCGCCCGGGATTATAACAGATGGAGGGACCTAGCCCAGGGACTGGTCGTAACATAGAACTAGAACCAGCGCCATTACTAGTACCAGTATCAGTACCATTTCTAGTCTTAGTACCAGCACCATTACTAGTACCAGGACCAGTACCATTACTCATACCATCACTAGTACCAGGACTAGTACCATTGCTCATAACAGTATCACTACTAGTAACAGCACCAGTCTGTTCACCCTCTCCTGACTGGTATAGCTTCACAGTTCCGGTAAAAACAATTATTTTTTGCAACCTCTCCGGTGGTTCTTTGCTTTAATATTACGACCAGAACTGTACACTGCTCCAAGTGTAGTCCAACAAGGTTTAATGCAAGTTTAGCATAACCTCTGCTTTTCACTTCTATCTCTCTAGAAATAAACCTTAGAGCTTGGTTTGCTTTTTTGATGGTCTTATTAACCTGCATCACTACTTATAGTGATTTGCAGATCCCTTTGCTTCTCTACCCCATTTAGATTCTTATTTTATAAGTAATATGTGACATCCTTATTTTTCTTACAAAAATGTTTTAACCCGCACTTACCTACTATTAAATTAATTTGCCAATTATGTGCCCATTCTGCATGTTTATTAATGTCTTCTAGTATTCAGTTTATTAATGTCTTCTAGCCGTTCTCACTATTGACAAACCGCATTCAAAACTGGTGCTGGATAACAGTTATAACTTGAAATTTTTAAGCTGATTTCTGATGATTAAAGAGTTGCTAATTCAATTCATACCAAGGCAAAGTGAGGCCCATGACAATGTGCCTTTGTTTAGTGTAAAAAAAAGTTCATTGCCATAACTAGTGGAGCTCCAGAGATTATGGGCTCACAATTCCAGAAATCTAGTGGATCTCTGGATTGGAGAGAAGAATGTGATATGGAATCTGGGTTTGTTCTGATTTTTAAATCCTGTCATTTCCCTGGAAGATGGGGAGTACAGGCGAATCTTCTACTTGCACCCATGGGCAAGTCTAGAGTAGTTTTCAGCCTTGGGAAGGTGTGGTAATCTGATGTGTAATATACTTTTAAGACAAATGTAATGTAAGACCACATGATCTTAGTACCCAATAGTAGAATGGCGCTGAAAAGCCTGAGGAAATAGATTCAGATATTTATTCATTATATAATTTAAAGGTAGGAAGAACAGAGCCTATCAGAGTGGAGGTGGATACTGGAGCAGCCACTATGGTGATAGGTGAGCATACCTGAATCATGGGGAATGTAACCTAAATTTGGAAGAAACTGATGCCAAATTTAAACTTACACGAGAGAAGACATACAAGTCAACGGCATATGTAAAGTAATAGTGCACTACGGAGGTCAAACAGTGAAACTACCCTGAAGGTGAAAGCAGTTGAGGGACCTAGACTCCATGAACGAAACTGGCTGAAAGAAATTAAATTGGAATGGTCTGAAATCTTCCAACTGAGAATTAATGGGCTATCAGAGCTATTACAAAAATGTGCCTCAGTTTTCAGGGATGAACTTGGAAAGATTGAGGGGCTGCAAGTAAAAATTCATGTAGATCCAGACGCAATACCAAGATTCATGAAGGCAAGACCAGTGCCTTATGCAATGTGGAAAATGGTAGACGCCGAACTGGACAGATTAGAAAAACTGGGAGTGATACAAGCAGTACAGTTTTCAGAATGGGCAGCACCAATTGTACCTGTTCTCAAACCTGACCGAAGCATTTAAATTTGTGGGGACAACAAATTAACAGCCAATAAAGTGGCTAAGTTGGACAGACACCCTATACCAAAAATCGAAGACTTTCGAAGACCCTCATGAAGCTTGATATGAGTCATGCTTATGAACAATTGGAATTAGAGAAGGCCTCCCGGAAGTTTGTCACCATTAATACGCACAAAGGATTGCACCAATACACCCGTTTACCATTTGGCGTATCTTTAGCTTGCTCCATATTCCAAAGAACCATGGAAAGTTTACTACAGGGACTGTCCCTTGTTGTAGTTTATTTGGATGATGTTTTCGTGATGGGACTCACTGAAAAGGAACATTTGATGAACTTGGAAGAAGTTTTGAAATGTTTTTCACAGATTGGAGTGCAGTTGAAAAAAGCAAAGTGCACATTCCACATGAAAGAGGTAGCTCGCCTAGGTCACAAGGTAGATTCACAAGACCTACATCCAGTTGAAGAAAAAGCGAAAGCCATTAGGGAAACACCAGCACCAAAGAATACATCCGAACTGAAATCATTCTTGGGGATGATCAATTACTATGGACGCTTCTTGCCTATTTTGTCGACAGAACTGGCACCATTATATAACTTGCACAAGAAAAACCAGCAATGGTCTTGGCAGACATCACAGGAAGAAGCTTTCACAAAAGTGAAAGACTTGTTCTAATCATCTACACTTCTAGTGCATTTTGACCCAAAAAAGAGCTGGCATTAACGTGTGACACATTGCCCTATGGAGTGGGACCAATGCTTTCCTATCGAATGGATGATGGATCAGAGCGACCTATAGCACATGCATTGAGAACACTCAATACAGCAGAAAAAGGGTACTCTCAAATAGAAAAAGGCGGCCTGACAATTATTTTCGGTGTTAAGAAGTTTCACCAATACATACACGGTCAACATTTTACTATCATATCGGACCACAAGCCATTATTGGGATTATTCAGCAAAGACAAGGCTATATCCCCTATATAGTCTCAGCAAGAGTACAAAGATGGGCATTGATCTTGGCAGCGTATGAGTATACTTTCATTCATAGATCCGGAACTCAAATTGCAAACGCAGATGCAGAGTCACTTGCCCATGCAAGTAAAAGATGAGGATGTTTCAATTCCTCAAGAGTTCATTTTATTTTTGAACTTCCTGGGCTTATCATTGATATGTGCTGGACAGATTAAAGATTGGACAAATCGAGACCCAGTCTTATCCAAAGTGTGAGATCAAGTTCTTCATGGTTGGTCACAAAAACAAGAATCTGATGAAATGAAACCGTATTTCCAGAGAAGATATGAAATAACCAGCCAGGAAAGTATCTTATTGTGGGGACGTGAGTGATTGTTTCTCCAAAAGGACGAAAGTCATTGTTACCTCAATTTCACAGTGTACATCCAGAAATTTCCAGAATAAAGGCCATAGCACACAGCTATCTATGGTGACCTGGGATGGATGGAGAAATAGAAAACTTATTGAGAAGTTGTATGCAGTGTCAGCAAGTACAAAAATTACCTGCAACAGCTCCATTACACACATGGGAGTGGCCAGGAAAGTCATGAGTGTGAGTACACATCGACTACGTGGGACCTATTATGGGAACAATGTTTCTACTTATATTCGATGCATATTTAAAATGGATGGACATATACGAAGTGAGGTTGCTGACATCTTCTGCTACAATAGACAACCTACGACAAAGTTTCGCAATCAATAGACTACCTAAAGTGGTCGTATCAGGCAATGGAACAATATTCATGAGTGCTGAGTTTCACCGACTTATCAGCCTTAACAGTATTACTTCTGTGAGAACTTCACTACACCACCCTTCTTCAAATGGACTGGCTGAGAGAGCAGTCCAGATTTTCAAATCTGGTCTGAAGAAATTGTCTTGGGATTCTATAGCAACTAAATTAGCACCTTTTCTTTTCCATTATAGGACCACCCCTCATATGACAACAGGTGTCACACCTGCGGAATTGTCGATGGAGCGTTGCGTCCGATCGAGATTGAGTCTAATTATGTCAAACTTGGTGGGCAGGGGGAAGGTGGAAAGGAGTCAGGGAAATCAGAAAATTGGACATGACTGTCATAATCACGACAGGACTTTTAATGTAAAGAGAAAGTACTTGTGAAAAATTTTAGAAACATGGTTGTTTGGTGAAATAAGTGCAGTAACGGGACCTCTTTCCTACCACATGAAAGTGGAAGATTGAGTCATATGAAGACATGTGGATCATGTAAGAAGAGGAGAAACAAAATACCCAGAAATGATTCCTCCAGTGTTCGTGACTGAATCGGCGTCTCCCGTTGAAAGAACTCAACTGAGTACAGATGTGTCTGAAGGGTTGGCTGTACCTGAAAGAGTTGAAGAGACAGACTTGCAGGTACCTAGTGAAGCATCAGATGCTCAGATGACTACAGCGGGGGAGGTTCTGGATCAAACATCAGAAGCTGTGGAGCTGAGATGTTCTACATGCATAAGGAAACCCCCAGAGAGACTGACTTTGTAAATTATTTATCTGTGTGAATAATTTGATATTTTGAGAAAAATTGTAAAATGTATTTCTGAGTAAAGGGAGAGGGATGTAGTAATCTAATGTGTAATATACCTTTAAGACAATTGTTGTAATGTAAGATCACATGATCTTAGTACCAATAGCAGCGTAGCATGGGGTAGCTCTGTAGTCAGTAGCCTTGAGTCAGAGTCCGAAGAGAAAATGCAGAGTTTTGAGTTGTAAGCACACAAGTGTAGCTGTTGAATTCCTTTTGTACATGAACAGAATGTGTTTCTTCTAAGAATGGTCTGCTGATCTTTTCTGTCTTGGTACCAAGTCGGTCACCCCGAAACAAGTGTGTAACCCAGATCCTTTAGCCCCAACAAACCAGGACACTGGATTCAACAGAAGGCTTCAGCAAAATGTTTGTCATCTTGTCTTGAGCCATGCTGAGGGCCTCACAAAGGCCACAACGCTTGTCACCAGGGAAAGGTACCCCATCTCCTTTGGGGTTGATTAGTGTCTACAGGTGGTCCATTTCCTTCATTTGGAGCAGAAGATATAAAAATTTAAACTTCTAGCTGACCCCATTCAGGCTTCCCTCTGGCCTAGTAGATTGGCATGGCACCAATCCAACATTCCTGTGGCAATTCCATGCTGGTGGCACCAAAACACTCTTATCGGCACAATGTGCAGAGTGGAGCCACAGGACCTTCTGGTCCTCAGGGATATTTTTGCTGGGGTGTGGCTCAATAAAGTTTGAGAACCTATGACCTACTCACATTGCCAGGAACAGCCCGCTGCACCCAACTGCCGTAATGCATTTCATCCCTAAATTTATCAAGAGAAATCTTTACTAAACAAATTTAACACATCAACAATGGACACAATGATGTCATCACATGGCCTAGTTTTCCGGTTCCACTGCTGCCTTTGTTCACCCAATAAAATATTACAATTATAAATCAATGTGTTGATGAAGTGAATACAATTTAATAAGAATTTTAGCCAAACAAAGAAATAATTTTCAGTGATTTATAACCAAAGCAATGTTTGGATTTGCTTGAACAGAACAGGCAATTAGAAGGGTTAACATTGATTAAGGCACTTAAAATTCTTTTTGTGTTCTTAAATAGCTGAATTTGGCTGTGAACAAACATGTAAGTAGTGAAAAAAACTAATCACAATATTTCCATGAATGGTTATTTAATACTCATTACTATACACAGCATTGGAAACACTATAGGACTTTTCTGACGCTTGCTGAGGAGATTTATTATCCAGTAGATTTCTAGAAAATCACTGACACAATTGCTAACTTGAACAGTTTCCAGGGTAGAGTTTACTTTAGCACCAACACAGTTGAAACAATATAGGCACAGAATGACTGGCTGCACTAACCTGGCTTTCCCGACCCCTTACTCCCCAATTAATAAAGGAATCTTGAAAATCTACCTTTGGATGAATTTATGTAACAGGCTGAATGTTTCATTACATTGCTAAGATCACACTTTTGTTAGGCCTTTTAAGTTTTAAGTTTCATTCTTTCTCTTTAAGCTACAAGAATGAGAGACAACCTACTCCCCAGGCCTCTACCAGTGGGACAGGGTAGTTTCAGAGCTGGTAGGGGTACTAATGACATGATATTTTGAAGTTTTTGAAGCAGCTACAATAAAAATACCAAGAGCAGCACTATGATTTATACATACTGTTTATCAATCCTGCTAAGTCTTACGTTCAGTGAACTGAGAGGCTTGATGGAAAATTCTCTTGAAGTTTGGTTGACCTCAAAAGTTTGGTGCAATTGCCAGTCACCTTCATGACAACTTGAAAGGAACAGTACTCCACAGTGGGCCTCAATCTGAATCCTTCCCCATCGAAAACACAGATGTGCCTATCTTGGAGGAAGATGCAGAGAGGAGCAGTGATTGTTGATCCATGAGTAGAGTCCAAGGGGATTGTGGCAGATAGGATGATCGGGATGGGAGGTGGTTGGTGAGATCAGCCCCTAATATACATGAGAGAGGAGGATGTGGAAGTTGGGATTACTGGTTGTAATGAGGCAACAATTGGTGCCACAATGGTCCCATCAGGAAATTGCTGAGAGAGGTGACAGGTTAGATGTCTGCTTGTTCAATGAGGATTCAAGGCTGAGAAATCAACAGGAGAGGAGGAAATCAGAAGAGTTTTACATTGGCATAGAAACCAGGGTGGGGGAAAAAATATAAGATAAATAATAGATTGTGGATGTCCAGCTGATAGGAATGGGAGAGGGGAAACATGCGAGATGGGTTGAGAGGAATAATAGTCTAGTTGTTCATCCCCTCAGTTCAGGAATGATGCAAGACAAAAGGAAATCCAAAGTGAGGTAAAATGAATTCAATAAGAGACAAACCAACATAAAAGTAATATGTATATAAACTGCAGTAAAGCTAAAGCTGAAGGTTAGTTCTTTTGAAATCAACAGTAGTCGCCACAATTAGCAGCTCCTTTTAAAAATCATCTGTGGTGATTAGTTTTTCTTTGAATATTTAGGAGACAGTCTGAGGGAAGAGACGAGCATCTCATACAACACATATTGCAGCTATTAAAGAAGTTTATATGTGTTCCCTGACAGAGACAAAGGTCCCTGCCCAAAATTGTATGTGATTACGCTCAATGTTTTATTCAGTCACCTTATTAAACCATCATGTCTTCTGATCTTTGAAAACAAAGCAGCCACTTAATCAGGATATCACTGCACTACAATTCAGGGGTCGTGTTTTTCTCTTGATTTGATCAATTAGAAGTCACGGATTGCAGATTCTCCTACGGGGTTGTGACTGCAGAGTGGGCATCTGTTTGGGAGAAAAACAATGTTAGGAAAAATGTTTAAAAGTTACTATTGCATAACTATCAGGATAATAGGATTCTGATCTATATTGGAATTTTCATCTTTAATTATTTTATTACAAAGGATATGGTATAGAAACTGGTATGGCCATTTTCAGGCTTAAAATGGGTGCATAGCATACTAATTTATGGTGGGTTGGCTACACGCCATCCGCACAGACATCATCCTACTGGTAAATGCATGGGAACAATTTTTCAGACATCAAGGCCAATGTGCCCTCTAATTTTTTTCTTGAATTGTGCGGGTGATTTGTTTATGTGTGCAGCTTGTTTAAATTTTTTTGCACGGGCTGGAACTTAAAGGGGCCGACCTGGACGGGACTATTCAGATTGCTGCACAGCTGAGCAGCTTAGAGGGTACATTGACCCTGGGCCTAAAAAAATCCATTGTGCAGATCATCAACCTGAAGCATGAATCCTACGAGTTTCCTTTCCCCACAGTTACTGAGAGAAGGGAGGTAACTTGATTTATAAAATTTGAAGCCAGAAGATATGTTTTATATGGAAATAAAATTTGTAACAATTTGAGCTCCAGCATTATTTTGAGTAAAATAAGTTTATTTGTAATCAGAATGAAAGGCCCTAAAAAATGAATATACACCATGATTGAAAAATTACAAGGTGCCCCACTAAGACTTGGCTGGAATGTCCATGGGGGTTCTTTTGATCTCCCACTGTAATATTGGCAGAAAATCAGCAGCAACTCGGAAGAAATAGTGTAAATGGCAGTTTTCGCTGATATTCTTCCAAAGTTACAGTGAGAAATTGGGGAATTCTCAATTTTAGCTGACTATATGATTTTTATTTCACAGAAAAGTGCCTTTTCTGTCTAATGTCATAGGAGTGTTAACAGAATTAATGGAGATGGTTAGAAAGATATCTTTGCATAAAGGGTGATTAGAATGTAAAATTCTCCACCACAAACTGCTGTTGAAATATAGCTAATAAACTTTTAAAAAGGGGATTAAATAATTGCGGGAAAAGGTGTAGGGAATGAGCAGGATAGTAGGCTTAGATCAGGGACCTCAAATGGAGAAAACACCACTGGACTCTCAAGCCTGAAATATTGGCATTTCTTCCCATGTCCTCTGCCGTAGCTTCAGGAGGGCTGTGCCAGAAGGGTCACAAGTTTTGAAGGGACTTGATACACTTGCCTGGATGAGTGCAGCTCCCACAACACTCAAGAAGTTTGACACCGTCCAGGACAAAGCAGCCCGCTTGATTGGCGCCACATCCACAAGCATTCACTCCCTCTACCACCGACGCACAGTAGCAGCAGTGTGTACAATCTACAAGATGCACTGCAGGAATTCACCAAGGCTCCTTCTACAGCACCTTCCAAACCCACGACCAGTACCATCTAGAAAAATAAGGGCAGCAGATACATGGGAACACCACCACCTGGAAGTTCCTCTCCAAGTCACTCCTGACTTGGAAATCTATCGTCATTCCTTCACTGTCCTTGGGTCAAAATCCTGGAACTCCCTTCCTAACAGCACTGTGGGTGTACCCACGCCACATGGACTGCAGCGGTTCAAGAAGGCAGCTCACCACCAGCTTCTCAAAGGCAATTAGGGATGGGCAATAAATGCTGGTCCAGCCAGTGAACCCACATCCCGTGAATGAATTTAAAATATGTAATCTTCATGTTTGTACAGTGAAAAATCAGCTACACCTCAATTTTTCATATCAGTTTGAAAATATGCTCACAGAATATGGTTTTTTCCATCAATGGAGCTATCTCCTAGACAGCAGAATCAACTTGTACTGTTAGCTCTTTGTGCTTTGTGATAAATATAATGTGTATATGCTATGGTGCATTAGGCTATGGAAAGTTTGTGCCTTATCCGGTGGTACCACAGCAGAATTTCTCTACATTTTTCCATGTTTTTCCTTCTTTACCCCACAATGATGCACACCAATGCCCAACTTTGAGGATAGACAAAAAATCTACTTCCACTCCTCTGCCACACTGAAACTGTCCAGTAGGAAGTGGATGAATCTTCCTCTAGCCTGTCTCAATTTTTGATGGTTTTGCTTTCCATAAACTTTCCCCCTGAAACCACAACCAGGGCTGCGAATAACTGGCAGAAATACAGATGTGCATTTATTTTTCAGATCCATAACAAGTAACTTTTATGTTTTAAGTTTTCAGGTTCACTTTCTCCAGCGAACGCGAGCTGCACCCTTGACATTAACATAGAAACATAGAAACTGGGAGCAGGAGTAGGCCATTCAGCCCTTCGAGCCTGCTCCGCCATTCATTATGATCATGGCTGATCATCCAACTCAATAGCCTGCTCCCGCTTTCTCCCCATATCCTTTGATCCCTTTTGCCCCAAGAGCTATACCTAACTCCTTCTTGAAAGCATACAATGTTTTGGTCTCAACTACTTTCTGTGGTAACGAATTCCACAGGCTCACCACTCTCTGGGTGAAGAAATTTCTCCTCATTTCAGTCCTAAATGGTCTACCCCATATCCTCAAACTGTGACCCCTGGTTCTGGACTCCCCCACCATCGGGGACATCCTTCCTGCATCTACCCTGCCTAGTCCTGTTAGAATTTTATAGGTTTCTATGAGATCCCCCCTCATTCTTCTGAACTCAAGCGAATATAATCCTAATTGACTCAATCTCTCCTCTATAGGAATATGTCAGTCCCATCGTCCCAGGAATCAGTCGGGTAAACCTTCGCTGCACTCCCTCTATAGCAAGAACATCCTTCCTCAGATAAGGAGACCAAAACTGCACACAATATTCCAGGTGTGGTCTCACCAAGGCCCTGTACAATTGCAGCAAGACATTAGTTGGTGCTTGAAACAATACTGGCAGAGAGACCGATTAACTGAGCAAACACTGGTGGTTTATTGAAACTAAGAATAAGGCACTAACACAATGGGCAGAACTTTTTGTTGAGCGGGCGGGTGCGCGCCTGACCTACTCGAGTGTAAAATGACATGTGATGACATCGGTTGAGTGTCCCGACGTCATCTCGCACTCACGCGATATTTCGCTCGGCAGGCGCGTGCAGGAGCCGGAACTGTGCCCGCCATTAATTAATTCAGAGGCCTGTTAAGACCCTTGAGAACCCAGTTGATGGTGATTTAACATTGCCTGTGCGATTTTTCACTTGTCGCATGTACAAAACTGGCAGTCGGGCAGGTCACAATTTTCAAAACCTCATCTATGGGCGGTATAAAAAAGGTCAGTAGCGTTGTCAATGTGAGTAGTGAGGAGTTTTGGACAACTTGCTGCTGGTGGCTTATTGAGACTTGGCAGCTTCATCTCTGATCGGGGCTTCATTCTTAGTATTTCCATGCGTCATTTCTGGACTCATTGATGCCTTCCAGGCCCCCTGAGCATTTGGACCATGTGGACCCTTCCAGGTATCAGACAGCCTTCCCTTACCCTGGTAATGGGGATTGTGGTCTCCACTGGAGGCACCTCCTCTGAGGAGGAAGAGAGGGGCAGAAGGGAGAGGAGGCCAGGTGTCCCTATGCAGCTTCAAGGGGAAGGATTTGTGGGTGGAGAGGTGCAGGCACAAGGGGCTCAGGGCCAGCAGGAAGTCCAAGGTGGAAGGGGCTGCAGAAGATGCTACTGCCAGAGTTTACAGGAGGTGATGCAGCTGCCTCAATATGTCTGAGGTGCAATGTCAAAGGAGGCTCCGTCTCTCAAGGGAGACCGTGATCTCCATTTGCCAGATGATTGGGCCTGAGATCACCTCCAACTGTGTGGGTGGATACCCCATGCCAGTGGCGCTGAAGGTCACAGTGGCCCTCAACTTCTATGCCTCCAGCTCTTTCCAGGGGTCAGTGGGGGATCTGTGTGGAGTCTCCCAATCAGCTGTCCACAGTTGTGTCAAACTGGTGACAGAAGCTCTGTTCAGGTGGGTAATGACATTTATTCATTTCCGTACGGACGAGGCCAGCCAGACTGAGCAAGCCAGAGGCTTTGCAGCGATTGCTGGGATCCCCCACATCCAGGGTGCTATAGACTGCACATATGTGGCCATCAAGGCGCCAGCGGGTGAGCCCGGTGCCTTCGTCAACAGGAAGGGCTTCCACTCCATGAACGTGCAGATAGTGTGTGATCACAGGATGCTGATTCTGCAAGTCTGTGCAAGGTACCCAGGCAGCTCCCACGACGCCTCCTCAGACACTCCCGGGTGCAGAGGCTCTTCAGTGCTCCAGCTCGGCTGGATGGATGGCTGCTGGGTGACAAGGGTTATCCCTTGAAAAGGTGGCTGATGACGCTTCTCTGTCACCCAAAAACAGAGGCGGAGCAGCAGTACAACAGGAACCATGGTTCCACAGGGGCAGTGATAGAGAGAACCATTGGTCTTCTGAAGACTCGTTTCCAATGCCTGGACTGTTCAGGGGGTGCACTGCAATACCCTCCAGAGTGGGGGTCACTGACAGTGGTTGCATGCTTCGCTCTCCATAATCTGGCACTGGCAAGGGGGGGACCCACTGGAGGAAGAGGATCTTGATGCAGCTGCACAGGCCACAGATGATGAATCCAGTAGTGAGTCAGAAGAGGAGCACAGTGAGGAGAACACTGAGGGCGTGGAGACAGACCTTGGTAACCTCCAGGGAGACAGGGGCACCAGGGAAGCCTTGATCCAACACTTCTTCAGCCAAGCTGCCAAATAAGAACAACCGCCTCATGCCAGGGCTGCTGCCTCTATCCTGGATCCCAGAAATGATACTTTTCTTGGTCCCCAAGATACACTTAGTGCTTGTGCAATAAAGATTGAGCCACCCACATCTAGCATTACATACTGGCCTACGCTGCATCTACAAAACAAATGAAGCATACTCAGGCCAATAGCACAAAAGCAAACGTAATATAATGTTGGAACTCACATAGTATTGGACGGAACAATATCGGTGGTGTTGGTCACACCATTAAAAAAAGAAAAACAAAATAGGGGAACAAAAGATCACCCGTGACCAATCCCTCTTGTGCTTCAGGTGCTTTAAACTTACGTTTACGGTACTACGCCTAGATGCTCCCCTCCCACTTTCACTGGCATTGGAGACAGCCTGCTGACTGTGCTGTCCTGTTGGTCTTGATGACCTTGGCAGTCGTCCTTTGGCCAGTGGAGCCTGTGCTGGCCCCGCCTGGGAGGGAGCGGCCAGTGCCACGGCTGGCATGTCCCCAGTTGCTGCATCCTCATCAGATGCCACGGTCACTGGCAGAGGGGTGGAGGAGCTGTTGCCATCATCCAGGGCACCCTGAGAGGAGCCCGCAGAGATGACAAGCAGCTCGTGTGCCGATGTGAGGTCACTGTGGACCTCCCTGCTCACCATTGATGGACGGGCACCTAGCTTGGATACTGGGCGCCCTATCCGCCTCACACATGGACACTGACCAGTTGAGGTCAGTGCCTGCGTAAGGGCTTGGAGGTCCCAGCGCAACCCCAGGAATCCCTGATTCTGGAGCAGCCTCTTCATGAGAGTCACCACTCTCTCCATGGAGGAGGCATTGCGCTCAGCCATGAGGGTTAACACAGTGCTCATGCTCCACAGGGACTGCTCCACAATGACAGGCATACCTTCTTGGATCTCCGTTAGATTCCCCGCACATCCCACTGGAGGTCCAGCATCTGCTGCCTAATGGTTGACTCCAGAGGCTGATCATCAGCCTTCAACAGAGCGTCATCCTGGTCTTCAGCAGTCCTCTGACTGAAGGTGCCCTGGGCACTCTCTACCTCTGTCTGCAACTCAAGTGAGTGTTAAGTGCCCTCATCAATGTACACTGAGATACTAGCTGCCGAACTAAAACCCCCCAATGTGCTGGTGTCTGCGCTGGTGCCTGGTTCAGAGAATGGGTGTGACGCAGGTGCTTGGGGTGATGGTGGTCCTCTGGGCTCAGGGGTAGCCCTTCAGGGTCCTCAATGCGAATGCCTGTTGGCGAACCTGAAAGGGAGAACAAGGACATGTCATTAGTTAAAGTCATCACACTGTCACTGTGCATGCCAGACACCCTGGTGAGACAACGGAGATCTGCATCATGGTGCCATCGTCTTTCAATAATCAATGGGGACTCGAGGTTTGAGGGCCCCATCAATGAAGAGACTACACAAGAATAGTTGCACAAGCCGAAATTCTCACCTCAGTGCACTGCACTCTTATCTTCGTCTGACACCACAGCCTCACCACAGCTGGCTGACCGAGATGCATGGCGCCCCTCGAGCTCCAAGGCCTCATGCTCGGACCAAGAGAGGATGGGGAGGTGTGGGGGTCCTCAGTCAGTCTGCGATCTCTCAGTATTGTTATGGGTCATCTTCTCCTGAAAGGACAGAGGAACATGGATTAGTCCACTCTCTACCTGCAGCACCATCGCAGCCTGGCCAACTCCAGCTGAGGGGTACCTTGCAGGGCAGATCCGAGTCGTCGCCCTCAAGAAGCAAGGCACTCAGTCAAAGCAGCCAGGGCTCAGCCTCTTGGCCAGCTCCAGCATGATTGACAGTTGGCTCTCAGACTCTAACTCCCCTGAGCTCCATGGGGGGAATGGCAAGCCCAAAATAATTCAACACACTGACTCATGCCAACAAGGTACTTACCCTTCCTAAGTGCAGCAGGTCATTGAAGTGCTCCCAACGCTGCACCCAGGTGCGCTACACCACGCCGTGGCTGCTCACCTGGGCTGCCACCTCCTCCCATGCCCTCTTTGTGAGGTACGGTGGTCTCCTCCTCCCATCTCTGGGGACAAGGGTGTCCCATTTGCAGCCACCTCCTCCAGGAGGGTGGCGAGATACTCGTCGGAAAAACGAGGAGCCGAGCACCCACCCAACCTGCCCTCCAGCCTGGCGTTTGCTGCCGCACTCGTGTCCAGCTTTACAACAGCAGACAGATGTCCTTCCCTGGCAGCTTCTCTGGGGCTGCCTGGGCCATTTTTAAACAGGCTGCCGGGTCTCCTTTGGACCAGGCAGCTGACAGGCCCCTGCCCCCACCCCTAACCGATGAGCTGTTTCACACTGGGCGGGCATTAATTGGCCCGCCAGTGTGAAATTGTGGTCGGACCCCGATTGTGGGCAATGGCCAGCTTCCCGACAGTTCCTGTCTGCCCCTGCTGAGCCCGCCTGACCAGGGCAAAATTCTGGCCAATGTGTGCTTCTTCAGTCACCTCCAGCTCCAGACTTAGAGTTACACAAGTAGCCCGCGCTATAATAACAATTGGTTGATACAGTCACATGGTCAGTTAACTACATTCTCTTAAAGGTACATAGCACTCCACTTTACCACATCCCTCCCTCTTTACTTGAAAGTGCAATTGACAAGTTTTACAGCATCCCAATTATTTACATGAATAACTTTTCAAGTCAAGTCTCTCAGGAGGCTTCCTTGGACGTGTCGGGCATCGTAGCTCAACGACCCTGGTTGGTTTTTCCGAGATCCCCTTCTCAGGGGTCAACTGTCCACCAGGATGTTCGGTGCAAGTGAGCAAGTTTGTGTCTTTGACCCTCTCGGGTCCCACCGGTACTTGCAAATCATGTGACGTTTCTTCCACGTGCGGTGCAGACTCAAATGCAAATGATGACAGCATTCCTTCTTGTGGGACTGTCTCTCTTCTCTGGAGATGATCCACGTGTCATCTAATTATTCAGCCATTTACCAGCACATCATGGGAGAGAGGTCCTGTCATGGCACTCACTTCACCTAATAGCCAATTGGGCCCATCTCCAAAGCTCTTCACAAGAACTGTGTCTCCCACCATGAAATTTCTTTCATGATTATGGTCATCATGTCTAGCCTTCTGGGCATTTTGGCTTCTCTCCACCCTCCCCCCTAAATTCGGCCTGATAAGAATTAGACGGGTGCGGAGACGTCTCTTTATTAATAATTCAGCGGGGGTAACACCAGTGGTTGTGTGTGGCATCGTCTGGTATGTGAACAGGAACGTGACAATCTGGTGTTGATGGAATCCCTGTCCAGCTTTTTCATTCCGGACTTAAAAGTTTGGACCATCTGCTCAGCCAAACCATTAGAGGTGGGGTGGTAAGGCGAGTTTTGATATGATTTATTCCGTTGAGGGTTATAAACCTGTGGAACTCCCCGCTGATAAATGCAGTCCTGTTGTCTGACATGATCACCTCTGGTAACCCATGCACTGCAAAACTCTGTTGCAAATGGTCTAGGGAGGCAGCAGACGTGGGTGACTGGACTTTGTAGATATCCATCCACTTGGAGTGGGCGTCTATTAGTAAAAGGAACATCGTGCCCAAGACAGGCCCCATGTAGTCGACGTGGAGATGTACCCAAGGCTGCCACAGCCATTCCCAGGGCTGCAATGGAGCTAAGGAGTTGTAGCTTTTGTACCTACTGGCATTGAAGAAAACTTTTGACTAGCTTTTCGATGCCTGCGTCCTTCTCTGGCCACCACAAGTAGCTGCATGTGAGCATCTTCATCCTACTAATGCCAGGGTGAGAGCTATGTAATTCGGCCAGTAATGGCCTTCGTCTCTAGGGGGCACGATAACCCTTGCTCCCCAGAGCAATATGCCATCCTGGCAGGTGAGCTCGTATCTGTGATTGAAATAAGGCTTCATGTCATCAGATTTTGGCTCGCCTGACCACCCATTCAACACATGCTCCCGGATGTGAGATAAAAGTGGATCTTGGCTTATCCGCTCATGGATTTGTTTGGCCTGGACAGGGGAGGAATCCAAAAAATTTAGTACTAAGACCAAGTTCCTGGGGAATTGGAACCTTCACATTGTTATCTGGCAGGGGGAAGCGGCTCAGCGCGTCAGCATGTGCGATCTGGCTTCCCGACTGGTTAATAAAAGTGTACTTGTAAGCAGCCAATATCAGTGCCCACCTCTGGATGTCAGCAGATGCGAAGGGGGGTATCATCTCATCTTCTCCAGGAAATCCCAACAGAGGTTTGTGGTCAGATATAATGTGAAAATGGCGACTGTGAAGGTATTGATGGAATTTCCGAACACCAAACACAACAGACAAGCCTCCTTCTCAATTTGAGAATATCGTTGTTCTGCGGCGCTGAGCGTGCGAGATATATAACCAATGGGTCGTTTGGAGCCATCCGCCATCGGATGTGAAAGTACAGCCCCAACAGCATAATGGGATGTGTCTTTCCCAACTTATTTCCACAAATAGGTTTGTGTGAATGCAACAGCTTTTCCAAATAACTTTGACACTTGTTTGGGAGGTAACTCAATATTTCATTTAAATTTTCAAGCACCCCCTCTTTACCCAATTTGATTAGAGGAAAATCATTTTCAGAGTCTTGCATTTCTACCTCTTTCTCATTATCCACCATCCACTAATAATTCTTTTTGTTTCTCTTCCCTGTCAAAGTACTTTTTACGCATATTTACATGACACACCCTTTGCTTCTTTCTTCTTTCTGGAGTATTTATTAAATAATTTATTTCACTCAATTTCTTTTCAATCCTGTAAGGCCCACTAAATCTTGCATTTAATGAATCACCTAGTACTGGCAACAAAACTAATTCTTCCTCTCCAGACATAAAACTGTGAGTTTTGGCCTTCTCATCTGCTTTCGCTTTCATCACTTGCTGTGATGTTTTTAAATGTTCCCTAGCAAACCCACATGCTTTGTTCAATCTTTCCCTGAAATTTGATATGTAACCCAGGAGAATAGTTTCTGAATTTGATCCACCAATTTCTCATGAATCAATTTCAGTGGTCCCCTTACCTCATGACCATAAACTAGTTCAAAAGGGCTAAAACCAGTCAATGCATTAGGAGTGTCTCTAATAGTAAATAATAAGAATGGAATTCCTGTATCCCAATCCTGTGGATAATCCTGATAGTATGCTCTCATCATAGTTTTTAAAGTTTGATGCCATCTTTCCAAAGCTCCTTGTGACTCTGGATGATAAGCTGTTGATTTAAATTGTTTTATCCCCAAACTGTTCATTATTTCCTTAAACAGCTGTGACATGAAATTTGACCCCTGATCTGATTGTATTTCCTTAGGTAAACCATATCTTGTAAAAAATTTAGTTAACTTCTCTATAATCTTCTTGGTTGTAATATTTCTTAAAGGTAGCACTTCAGGAAACCTGGTAGACACATCGTTATTGTCAGTAAATACTGATTTCTATTTTTAGTCTGGGGGGGTTCCTACACAATCAATCATGACCCTGGTAACAGGTTCTTCAAAGGTTTGGATTAAAGGCACTGGCTTAATCACTGCTTGTGGTTTTTCTGTTACTTGACACGTATGACAAGTTTTACAGAATTTGACTACATCCCTATGCAATCCTGGCCAAACAAAGACCCTCTGAATCTTTCCCTGTGTTTTCCTAATTCCTAAATGCTCCCCCTTTGGAATTTCATGAGCAATCCTCAGAATCTCAGTTCTATACCCAACTGGGATAACAATCTGATGCACCTCCCTCCAGTTTTCATGTGCTGAGATATGATCTGACCTCCATTTTCTCATTAAAATATCTCCCTGAAGGTAATAACATACTGGAATACATTTTACTTCTGTTTCTGAATAAGCTTTTTGAGATAACTTCTTTAATTGCAAACCATTTTTCAGTAACTCCACTAACCTCCTTGAGTTAAACACTTCAGCTGAATTGTCCTGTATTCTTTCCTCCTGAACAATGTTATCAAACACAATTCCAGCTAATTGATTTCAACACCTTTTCCTTGCCCTTGAACTGCCTGCCCTTCTTGTTTTTCTTGTTCTTCCCTATGAGCTTTTGATCTCATTACAATACAATCAGGAAACAATCCAGGATGCTCCTTCTGTAGCACCTCTGTTGAAAACACCTCTACAGGCTGATCAACTACCATAGGCATCACCCACATTTGTGATCCAGCTATATCATTGCCCAGAATAAATTGAGCCCCTGCAATGGGCAATTTTTCCACCACTCCAACTATAACTTCACCTGTCTTCCATTTGCCCTTTAAATTTACCTTCCACAATGGGATAGATTTAGCATCTCCATGAACTTCACTTATTATTACCTGCTCCTGCAATACTCCCTTTGAGCAACAAATATCACTATCCCACAACATTAAGGATTGACTAGCCCCTGTGTCTCTTATAATTTTAAGATCTTTACCTACTCCACCCTATACGCATGGAAAGAATTTCCCTTCACACACAAAATCTTTAAACATTTCTGCAACCTGCTCCTCAGAATTTTCTTGAGTAAACTGTGAACACATTTCCACTTATTCACCTCTCACTGATTCTCCCTGTTTCACCTGTACACAAATCACTGGTTTCTCCTGTGCCTGAACCTCAGAACCCATAGTACTTTTACTTTCTACGCTTTTCTGTACCCCAATAATTCCAACAGATTTTCCCTGCAATTTCCAACGCACTGATGTTATGTGCCCCACTTTATTACAATGAAAACACCTCAATTTTTGAATGCCACTTCTATCTTCAGCACCTTCCTTTTTATTCTGAGAAAAAAACTTCCTGGGAACTTCCAGCTACTCCTTCTCTTCCCTAACTGCCTACCCTCTTTTCACCTTCCCACTTTTTATCCTTTTCCAATTTGAAAGGGTGATGGAAAGAGGTTTAGCTCTATGAACTAACTCATAATCATCAGCTATCTCTACTACTTGTCCTACAGAATCAACCCTCAGTTCCTCCACGTGAGTTCTCACTACCGAAGGGATTGAATCTTTAAATTCTTCCAAAAGAATTACTTCCCTAAGAGCTACATACATTGTCCCAATTTTTAGTGCCCCTATCCACTGGTCAAAATTACTTTGTTTTACTCTTTCAAACTCAATATAAGTTTGCCCAGACTGTTTTCTCATATCCCTAAATTTCTGCCTGTATGCTTCAGAAACTAACTCATATGCACTCAAGACAGCCTTTTTCACCATATCATAATTTACCAACATTTCTCTGATAGCGAAGCATATACCTTATGAGCTCTACCCACCTATTTAGACAGTAATAATAATGTCCAATTTTCCTGTGATCATTTCATCTGTTTAGATAGCTACTCAAATGAAATAAAGAATGCTTCAATATATTTTTCCTCAAACTTTGGAAGAGCTTTAACTACCAACATTTTCATTATCTCTCTCTGTTTCTCTTTCCTCCTTCTCTATCTTTGCAATTTCTAATTCCCTTTTAAAAGCCATTTCTCTGTCCCCTGATTATAATTCAAGCCTTTTCAGTTCCTTTGCTTGTTCAAATTCAAACATCTTCATTTGTAACTGAAGTCTCACTACCTCCAGCTGTGACTCACTAGTGTCAGGTATCACTTCCAACTGTAGATGCTGTGCTATATTTTTAATTATATCTGATTTCCTAGTCCCCACTGGTAACCCCAATTTTAATTTATCTGCCAACTCTGTTAACTTACTCTTGGTTATTTGTTGCAACTCACTCAGAGTTATATCTTCTACTCCCAGACAAGTCCTAGCAATTGCCAAAGCTATCTTGCAGTCTCACCACTTCTAAAATACCTCACCAACTCCTGAATTCAAAATGCTTCTTGTACTCGTTAACCTTAGGATTTACCAATTCCAAACCAATCAAGGAATTATAAATATTAGCCCGCCAAGAGCCCCCAATTGTTATGACACAGCAGTTTGTAAAGGCTGAGTTATTTAAGATCCCCGGGGGAAACTTTAAACAACTGTCATAACCTATATTTTCAATTGGCATGTTTTGTGTTGCAGCTCTAAATTCAGGAATAAGACCACCAGTTCTCAAGAGGTTTTTATATCAAACTAAATGAGACATCTATTAATTTACAACAAATTAAACACATACACATGGCTACAAAATATTGCTATCTTAACTTTTAACAAATTCCCAAATTAATTTCCACTGAGGCAACAATAACCAACAGACTTAAACAGACACCAGGCAAAGCATTTTTCACCTCACAAATTCAAAATGAGGTTCCTTTCAATTTGGTTCCTTTGCAGACATAGTGGTAGGCTTACAGGCTTAGATCTTACATGCCTCTGACCTGCACACACAAACTCCTTTCTATATACCCAGCCTTTCTCTTTGAATGTAAATTCTCATTGTACCACCAGGCCCTCTGTACCCCTTTCATGGTACCAATTTTATTAGTAATATAAACATGGCTTGGAGTCTCCTAGCTAGGTGCAAGATTTCACTCCCACTCTTGAATGTTCCACTCAACAAAATGCAAACGCACCCTCTACCTTACTGTTTACATCTCAAAACTACTATACATCAAAGCATCCAGACTAGCTGGCTTTAATCCAATTAACACACACACACAGACTAAACCTGTAATTAAAAAATAATAATTTCCAATAACTTTGCATACATTGATATCTCTTCCTGACACATGTCGAGATTTGAATATGTGCTGCCCCCTGCCAATTTTGAATATAATTCGTCAATTTTCGGCATCCGGTGTCTATCAAGTTTGGTCACTCTGTTTACAGTTAACTTATAGTCACTGCATAAGCAAACACTTTGGTCTGGCTTCAATGCGGGAACCATGGGCAGAATTTTTCTCTTGTTGGGTGGACGCGGCATGCAGGCCTGGGAGCAGTCACAAAGCTGACCGCTGCCTGTGATCGGGCCCCAACATGGATTTCACGCTGGCTGGCCAATTAACAGCCAGCCAGTATCAAATGCATGCTGCAACGCTGAGCACTGCTGGGGTGGGAGTGAGAGAAGTGTGAGCGCAGAAATGTGCGCATGTTTGGGGGTGCACGCAGTAAAAGCTCCCTGAGGCACAGAGCTGCCTCAGGGAGCTGAGAATTTTATCAATATAAATAAATGATTTTAAAATAATGAAAACTTGTCCCCTCATCTGTCACATGAGTTGGGACATGTAAAATATGAGTGCAAAAAGTTTTTTTTTAATGACCGGACAAAACCTTATCCCACCCACGGATGAGGTTTTGTCAAAAATGCAACCTTTTTGCCCGCCCGCCAATCGAGCATGTTGGACGGGTAGTGAAAAATTCTGAACAATTAGTTGATTAAGGGCCTTACTGGGCCGCTTAATTGTTGGCAGGCCTGCTGTCGCCTCACGGGCATGCCCGCTGACTGAAATATCGCGCGAGTGCGCGATGACGCCAGGATGCTCCTTTTATGCTCGTTTGGGTCAGCTACACACTCGCCCAATGAGCGCGATATTCTGCTCTATGGGTGCCGCCCACTCGGAAAATTGCTCTGGTTGTATGATACTGAACTTTTCCAGCCTGTTTAGCTCGGTCTCAACCTTGTCCCGTAGAGCATAAAGGACTGGTCTGGCTCTGATAAATCTGAGGGTGGCGTTCCGGTTTATATGGATTTTGGCTTGCAGCCCATGAATCCTTCCTAGCACGTCACTGAAAATGGAAGTGTACTTCCTGTAAGTTTCTCGTTCTGATTTGAATAATCTCAGCCCATTGCAATATAATCTTTTTGAGCCAGTTGCAACCAATTAAACTGGGGCCTGCCCAGCTACTACTATAAGGGGTAAATTTGCAGACTGATACCCATGCTGCACCAGGACTTAACACATCTTTTTCATCCCTTTCACTCTCATTTCTTCACCCGTATATGTTTTTAATTTAGCGCCTGATTCTTCCAAACTTAAAGGATGGACTCCTTTATTCAAGTGTCTGGGCGTATGTTCTCCTATGACAGACATTGATGCCCCAGTATCGATCTTGAATGGTTGTTCATTGCCTCTAATGACTACCTGGATTGGCTCAGTTTTACCCAGTTTCAGGGTGTATAATAAATAGATGTCAGATTCTGCTTCCTCTGGTTCTTCAACGAGACAGATTCTACGGTTTCTACCTTGATTTTAAAATGCTGTCTCAGCCTATTTTTACAGTGCCGGATTATGTGACCATTGTGGTGGCAGAAAAAGCATTCGATATTTCTGACCTGTCGATCGCCTGCAGGCTGCCTGGATGCATTTCTCTCATTAATGTTGTGGGTTTTCACTGTGGTACTGTTGTTCTTCAATGCACATAGTGGGCATTCCCCAGCTTTCTGCGGAGTACGTCGTTTTCGTGCCTTTTGTTACCGGCCCTTCCTGCCCTACAAGATGGACGGCGCCATTTTGAATATCTTTTATTGCCTCCGAGTCTCTAACAGTGCTCTCCATGGCTGTTGCCAATTCTGATGCCTTAGTGAAGTCTAGATTAGTTTCAGATAGCAATCGCTTTTGAATAGCATCGACCCCGATTCTGCATATCAAATGGTCTCTCAACATGTCATTGATTGAAGTTCCGAACTCACAATGTTCTGTTAATTCCTTTAAAGCAGCTACATAGCCAGTGATTGTCTCCCCTGGAAGCCTATTCCTCGAATTGAATTTAAAATGCTGCATAGTGACTGAGAGCTTTGGCTTCAGGTGATTTTTGACAATGTTTACTAACTCGTCGAAAGTCTTCGTATCAGGGGTGTTGGGTGACGTGAGGCTGTGGATCAGCCCATATGGTTTGCTCCCACATGTGGACAAAAGAATCACCCTCTTCTTGTCCTCCCCGACGGTGTCATTAGCAGTAAAGAAGAACGCTAGGTGTTCGACGAAATGAGACCAGTCATTGTGGTCGATTGTTCAAGATGCCCAAGTCACAGCACACTCGATGACTAAGGAGACTGCGCTTTCAAACAGATTTCAGGATAGTAGCAAAGTAACAGAGCTGGCTTACCGCGGCTTTCTTCATTGCCGTCAATTGGTCCGGTTTTATGTTTTAGGTTTTCAGGTTTGCTTTGTCCTGCGAACGCTATCTGTGCCCTTGAATATTAACACATTAGTTGCTGCTTGAAATAATATTGGCAGAGAGACCGATTAACTGAACAAACACTGGTGGTTTATTGGAATAAAGAACGGACTACTAACACCATGGGCTGAATCTTCCGGTCAGCGTGTGGGGGTGGGCCCCACACGCTGACGCGTAAAATGATGCGTGATGACATCGGGCATGCGTCCCAACGTCATCGCGGGTCATCTCGATATTTAGTTCGGCGGAGGCAGCTGCGCCCCCGCCGAAATGTCAATGGCCTATTAAGGCCATTAAGGGAGTAATTTCTTAAGGCCATTAAGGAAGTTCAGAACGCTGCCCGTCCAACCTTAAGGTTGGTGGGCAGGCGAAAAGCCCAAGCGGCCTTCACATTTTTCAGGAAACCTCATCCATGGGCGGGATGAGGTTTCCTGAAGCTTTTATAAAATCAATACATAAATTTTCCCACCTTCACAAACATGAACCAACTCATGTGACACAGTCACAGGAGGGGACATGTTTGAATAAATTTTTAAATCTATTCTTTATTAATTCTCATAGCCTTTCAATCTCCCCGGGGCAGCTCCTTACCCTCTTTCCTCCCGCCGCCTGCACATAGCGCTACCGGCCGCGCGTTGCGCTGGGCAGGCCTTAATTGGCCAAGCACCCCGCCCGGTCCGGTCTTGCCCGCCCATCATGGGAAAAATCCAGGCCCATGTGTGCTTCTTCAATCACCTCCAGCCCTAGACTTACAGTTACCCAAGTCGCCTGTGCTGTATAGCGATTGGTCGGGTGGTCATGTGTTCAGTCATTCTCTTAAAGGCACATAGTACTCTGCTTTACCACAGTAACATTTTCAAAATAACATGTTCAAACAAAACATAAAATAATCATTTTTGTCTATAATGTGCCTTGAAAAGTTCAGGCTTAGGCCACTAAAACTCCTTCACAAGTGATTGATTTTACAGAGGGAATCCAATACAATCTTAGGTTCCAGTAGAGATCTATTTAATAGTTGCTCCATATACATTAAAAAATGTGATTAAAACCGCATGGAGGCCCAATTACTGGACAAATGCCAGTACACTCACATCTGAAGTTAAGGAGAGCACCAAGAACCATGTTAGCTTTTCTTTTGTTTTGAATAGCAGGGGTTAATGGAATTATACAGAAGCCTCATTGGGACATCTAATTAGACTGCCTTTATTGGGGAGTAAAAACTCCCGAAGTATTGAATTCATAGCTCTAAGGCACCATTTTAATTTCAAACCAATATCGTATGTGAAGACTTTAGCGTGAGTACTGGGTTTAATATGGGATAAAGTCTCCAACGAAATTTTTATGTGCTTTGTGTTCAATTGAGATTCATTTCATAATTTTGCTAAAATTATATGGCACTTGTGTGCACTTCTTGCTTAATGTCCTGCAGATGCAAAATGATCACACAAAAGTAAGAGAGAAGAAACAGTACAAATCATTAATGTCATCCAGCAGGCATTTTCTTCAAAAGCTAAGTATAGTCAATTCATCTTTTCAGCAAATTGGATTTTCCAGTTGAAACAAAGTACGAAGAATAAAAGCACTGAGATCATTATTTGATCCAAACATTGCTATATAAGGTAAATTCCTCTTAAGAAGAAATTGCCCCTAAATTGAGCAACTCTATCCATTTATATGGAAGAAGGGCTACAAGGGTTTAATTCTGAACAAGAACATGTTTAAAAATTGTAAATGAAGCTACACAAGGCAGCAAACAACAACACAACTTAAAAGCGATTACATTTCGGTAAATTAAATGGTATAGGTTTAAAATTCCATCTGTTAAAGGTGGTTACAAACAACATTGATTAGTGAATGAAACATAAAAAGAGCAAAGACCACTGAAGAGTAAGGGGAAAGAATTGCACATTTTGCTGCATATGTTCACTGGGTTTCAGGGATGGGGATGTTGTCCAAATCTCCTATTTGCTATTTTTGAAACTTCAAATGTACTGCTCAGCAAGATGCTTATAATCTACAGTGGCTTGATGTGCCTTCACTGTCCTCACTCTGTCATAAACCTAAAACTTACTGTGAAATTATATCTCCCAATGATTAAACTATTGGTGAGTGAAGTTTCCCTTAAGCCTCTTCCACATCCTTCAGTTTGACTTCTTTAATCAACCTCAGTATTTGTTCAGCGTCAGCATTGCCTGTCATTATACCGATTGTTAACGCAAAAAGAGCTATAGGAGCATTTGCACATCACAGTCAAAAAATATATGGCAGGGATTTGGGTTTCCCATTGAATCAACTTAATGTTTGTCTTTCCCCCACTTTTGTAATGTTTATATTACAATCTCTCAATGTTGTTGTCAGCATGAAATGCTTTCAGTATATAACTGCATGTCACAAACTGAGAGGAGAGGCAGTGCTGAAAGAATCACTGGCTCAAATCTTGCAATCAGTGTCGGAACTGTTGCGTTGACACACCAAAAAGTAGGTGCTTACATGCCTATGTTTTTTTGAGGCCAGGCACCTGAGTGTGGCCTGGCCCAGAAGCCTCCGTCACAGCAATCCAGGACGGCCTCCATTGCAGTGAAGAAGAGGTGAGGCCATGCCCCCTATGATGCTGGAAGAGCTGGAAACTCTCACTGAGGGCAGATTGCTTGGGATTTAAAAGAGTCAGGTGAGTGATTTAAACTTCTCCAGCATTGCATTTTTTATTCTCTTTCAAACATTTGATGTTATTCAATAATCCTAAGTGTAGCCAAGTGAGATGTATTTTTGGTTTTACATGTAGAAGTTGTCAGCGCAGAGTGTCTAGAAGAAAAGGGGTCAGAATTTCTTGGAGGAAGAAATGAATATTCTTCTCAGTGAGGTGGAAGCAAGATGTAACCACAGGAGGTGGAAAAGTGAAATCGCCCAAGAAAGTGAAGTCCTTAGCCTGCAATGAAGTAGTGCAGGCAGCCAGCTTGAATAATATTGTGCCATGTTTGGTAGATCAATGTAGGAAGGAACTTAATGCCAAGCTATGTATATTATGTTCTTTTACGAACAGGGTCGGGAAACAACTGAAACCTTTGCACCCTTTCCCTTACTGTCCGTATCAGTGTGGTTTAAGAGAGGAACATGAGTGTGTGTCTTAGCCCCCAGTGCCTGTGGGCAATTTAAATAACAGCAGCAAGCTTTCATGGGTTTAAATACAGATGACTATTTATTCATGCATACACATACACACACACATATGCAAAAAAGATACGAGAAATTTGAAGAATCATTCATAGTTCATGTGTTTGGCTTGTTGTAGGAAAAACAGTCATTGCGGGACTGGTGAAGGTGGCATTTTCACTCTGAAAGAGTAGTTTAGGTGGTTTCAATAAGTGTAGTTGTATATCCAGGGTTATTGTAGGATTCCCTTGAAGAGATAGATGTTTAGCAGGTTGCAAATCTGGTCACTTGTAGTTTATTCTTACCAGGAAGTCAAGTTTCTTTACAAGTGGGCTTAGAATAGAAACCAGGCTGGGAAACTTTTAAGATGGAGCAGTCTTCAGGTTCAACATGGCATAGGTATTACTGCATCGTAGTGAAGCTGGCAATGCACAGTGGGTGTTCTTTGCAGATTGACTGACTGGTTTCTCTCTGGTTCTTGGAATGATAAAGGATTTGATATCAGAAGCTAGTTTTGATCACATGATGGCAAGTTACAGGGCCTTCCATTGTCCACATAATTGGTTGGTGCCAGAGTGATTGATAACAACAGGAGAATGACTGATAACCCATCAACATACCAGCTATGATTAGCTCATTGATTTGACCTTATTTGATATTCCATCCTCACTTCTCCGACATGCTCGGGTGTCATTGTTTGTTAGATCTCTCCCATTGAGCTGGGAACGTTGGTGAATTTCCATCTGAGAAACCTATTTATATTTGAGAACTTTTCAGAGGCATTTTCAGACATGAGTTAATCCTTCATCCGTGCAGTAATTGCTAAAATCACCTGACCCTTGGCAGCCATCTTAGCCACCTTCCTAGTGTCCATTTTTTTAAATAAAAGACAGTTCCAGAAAATTATATACTGGATGAAGTCCATGCTTAAAGTTATGAAGGGAGCATGTCTTCACTGAGCATGACAATATATATTGCTGAAAAAGGAGACATGTCAAGGCTTTTCACCATGCACTCATCAGGATGCTTTACAATAATACCAATATAAGGGGGAAAACAACAATTTATACTATATGAAAAGAGAGTGCTGATTAGTTGGCAAGTGGACTCTGATTGGTAGAGGCGTTGCCCTGGGGAATGCAGCAGTGATGGTGACTGATAGTTAACTGCCAAGCATTGTTTGAAACTTAAACATGCAGCTTGACCCTGATTGGTCAAGGCATTGCCTTGAGGAATAATTCAGCAAATGGCTGCCACTTATTTTGTTTAGCTGAAACAGGCGCAATGTGTGTACATGTTCTTTCGGTCTGCAAAGATTAGTATTAATATATATAGCTTCCAGTACACACAAATGCATGTGTGTATATATATATGTAAAATATGCTATTTTCTGAAACTTGAAATCCTACTTTTTGAGTTGAAAACACTGAAAGTTCATGAGATGTTGTTTATGTTCACTAAATTTATGAGGTGTCGTGAAATGCAGTTGCCTTGGAAATGGCTCTGACTTTGATTAGTTTTACTCGAAATGTCATGACCACAGATAATAGCCCCGAATTACTTATGGATATATTGAACTTGTAAGTAAGATGTTTTTTTTTTAAAAAGGACATATAGCAAAAGCTGGCACAAACTGTAAAGTAACCAATAGCTAGAAAATTACTATGTGGATTACACTTGACTAACTAGTTCAGGGAACAGAATGTCACACCTAAAATGGTGTCAAGGTCTACTGCAGACAGAGACACTTCAAAGGGCAAGATACAATGCAAAAACTGAACTGTAATCTCCTGTGGTAGCGGAGATAATGAAAGCTGATTACCATCTCAGCAGAAACCATCTTCTATGAGTAATATCCCAGACTGTGGACATGATGTGAGTTGAAAGAAAGCAGATTCTGGGTGAAAGACATGTTTGATTTTTCCCCTCCAGGAATACACAAGAACAGGGGTTAAAAGCCAACTGCAGGCCTGGTCTCTGTGTGCAAGTTTTCGTGTTCCAGGTCTGGTGTATGAGGATGTGCTGTGAATATCACAACTGAAAAACATCAACTAGGCATCCCCACGCTTGCAGGTAAAGAAAGTCCTCTCCCTCTGATCACTGGAGGCAAGTCACAAGTCAGCAAAGCCACAGTGGAAAAGAAAACAGGACAACTCCTTTCAGCTAACCTGCAGAACCAGGAATCTCCAAACCCACTGTTCAACTGCCAAAGCCAGCTCAACCAGAATCACTCAACTTAACGGCTGCAACATTCTGCCATCTACTCCTCATGGACAAGCCAAAGACTAATTCATATATATTTTTTAAACCTTAATTTCTGAACTCCCTTCTCATTTCTAATCTCTGTGTATGGGTGTTGCATTTTTGTTATTTTTCTCGCATTTTAGTAACTAATAAGCTCACTCTTTCTTTTACTCAAGAAAGCTTTGCTAATTGGCTCCATTTAAAACATAAATACATTTGGGCAGGGAAAAGGTATCCACGAGGGAAGGGATCCTTTTTAAATTAACCTTGTTGTAACCAGCCGAGGGGGTTGAATAAAGAAGGGGAGCCAGTTTATCACTGAGAGCATAATTTGGAGTACGTTGTTCCATGATCATAACAAATTGGGGGAGCCTTTCCCAGGGACTGGTTGTATAACTAATCACAACTCCATCCTGAGTACAACGAGCAGGATGTCTCTGGTAGTTTTAAAATGCGTCCCAAGACAGCTCTGCAAAGTCTGGAGAATGATTTTTTAAAAAGAAATTCATTTCTTCTTTTAGGTAAAGCTGGTCCATAACAGCTGGGACCGCTCATTGACTGGGGCAGGGGCGGGGCATGATGTACATCGAGCCGTGGGCAGAACATGAGGATTTGACGAGGGAGCTATTTGGCCTCCCCGCCCATATGATAACTAGTGGGGATCTGATGTGGGGATAAGCAAAGGTGCTGTCATCAGCTGAATGCTTAAACCATCAGGAGGAGAGATAATTTATGTGACAAAAAATAATTATGATTTTTTTTTCTCTAGCAGATGCACAGGTGCCCATGGACACATCAGGTGGTGATGGAGGTGATTTGGCAGCAGCATCCAAGGTTTCTGAAAGGGTTGATGTACAAGGGATGGAGGTGAATGCTTCACACCAGGGCAGTATGGCAGCTGCAGCGGAAGCGGGAGAGGAATATCAGAAAGGTGAGATCTCTGATTTGGAGGGCAGTCACAAAAGTGCTGAAACTTCTGTGGTAACATTAAATCTTAAAATTTATGACGAAAGGGAGACCTGTGATGTTATGGCTGCTGTGGTGGAAGGAAAGTGCTCAGACCTTTCAGGAGGTGAGGAACCTGTGGCTTTGGGAACAGAAGCCCTGGCACCTCCTTGAGCACACGGGCAACTTGAGGCCCATGTCACTGGTGAACAAAACCAGATTGTGCAAATGGTCTGGCGGTCCTTGAATGGTTATATTAGGATTAGGTTCAGGATAGTGAGAGGCATCTGACCATTTCTAAGTTGTTTCAGTAGACTTTGACTGAATTAGTTCAAAGTGTGTGTAAGATGGCTGCAGGTGTTAGTTAACATCTGCAGGTTCTTCCCCAGCAGAATGAGGTTCTTTGTAACTTCTGCAAAGAAACAATGAAACTTTAAATGAAATGAGGCAGATTCTGGTTCAGATTGTAATGCCTGCTCCTTCTGGCCAGCTGCAGCCCAGTGCTAGAGACATCTGCTGCCAGGCATGCCTCTGGCTCAGGAGACATCACATCATGAGAAGGGGAAGAGGTAGAAGCAATTAGGGTCCCTCCCCCCATCACTGCCTTCTCTACCTCATTAACCCCCCTTTCAACATGAGGGGTATTACTATTGTTTTTTCATTGTTTTGTGTTATGCTCTTTATTTATTGTTATATTCACCACTATATTTGACCGCACAGTTTCCTGTCACAGACTTGAGTTTTTTTAGTTTACTGTGCTATTTATTGATATATTTATGCCATTATTTTAATATGCACTGTTCTGCTTCAGATTTGTTGTTCATTTGAGTAATATGTTATTCATTAATAGTTTGCTTATATTATATTTAAGTGTTCATTGTCTCTGATGCTCGAATAACACATTAGCAGTAGTCTCTGTAAAGTTTTCTGAAAAATCTTATTCACATATAACTAATGAAAAGAGATACAAAATGTTTAATATTTGAGAACATAATAACATTTTACTTGAACAGCTGAACTTTACTTTGTTCAGTAGTAACTACCTCAAAAGTCTTTCAAATGTTAGGTACTAAAATCAAGTAATTTGTTTAACTTTCAAACAACAGTTCTATTGTCTTATTTCAGAGGGGAGGGAGGGACAAGAAATTTGTACATCTCAACGTCCAAAAGCAGTGGTGACCTCTCGCTGCCCTAGTGGTGGTCGGAGTCCGTGCCTCCTTGCATGCTCCAGGGGGCAGGTCTGCATCTGGCTCCACGTTGCACTCCTCCAGCTCTTCCATTTCTGGCACTGAATCATCCTTAGAGTGAAGGCCCAGTTTTTCCTGGAGGGCAAAGTTATGTAATGTAACACATGCTACTACAATTTTGGAAACTTTCACAGGGGAGTACTGTGAAGTGCACCTGACATGTCCAGGCAATGGAAATGTGACTCCAGGACCCCTATTGTCCTCTCCATCACCTGACATGTTGAAACATGGTTGTATTTTTACTGCACTTCATTGCTGGTCCTCCAGTATGGTGTCATCAGCCACGTTCTCAGCGGGAATCCCTTGCACCCAGTAGGATTTCCCAATGATGCACTCATGGTCTGGTGCAACCTTGAGTTCACCAGGATAAAGGAATCATGCGCACTTTCCCAGTTAACTGCATTTACAGTCGGGAATTTCATTTGGGCATCACATGCAATCATCGCATTCAAAGAATGGAAGCCTTTTCTGTTGATGAAAGAAACAGGCTCATCTTTTGCTGCCTTTAGTGGGATATGCGTTCCATCTAGTTCCAATCACTTTTGGGAAACCAGCAATCTTGTATAATGCGACAGACCACTCCTTCACAGGGGACATGTCAAAATTAATGAAGTCAGAAGCCCTACGATACATTGCCTCAGTAACCTGGTGAATGCAGGCCCTTGCAGAGCTCTGGGAAGTACAAGACTGAAATGACCCATATGCAAAAAACTTCAGTATCGTGGTGACTTTCATTGCCAATGATAAGGCAATGCAGCATTGTGGGCTTGGTTTTAAGTTATCCTTCATCACAGAAGCATCTTCCAATTGCTTCCCTCCTGATGCACAACTCCTTCGACATCATTTCATAGTACATCCTCTGCCTATCCCTTCTCTATGGTGGGGAGTTGATCTTTCTGGTCAGCAAGAGGATATGTTGCCTGACTCTTCTTTCATGGTCCTTGCACCTGCTTCATGCCCTCTCCCTAAGTACCAAAGTTTCAGTACGGAAAGCTCCATTTCTGAAACACAAGTGGTGAACATGTCTCCAGCTCAGTGTTTAATTCCGCATTAGGTTCTGGAATACCTGTTCTAGTGATAGCTTACGTCAGTTTACAGATGGCTTGCATTAGTCATTTATAACATGTTGCATGTTTATAAAACATTCTAAAAAGCCAAATTACATAAATAGACTTGTAACATGCTGCAGGCCTCCTATATCTTATAGCTCGCATTTATTTTTGAAAAAGATTCTGAAGATCGACATTGCATTAAGGAGACTTCTAAAACATAAATACACCTTGCTGCATACACAAGGCCCTTTTAAAAAGCATTCTAAACAGCCAAACTGTATGGAACAATTTGTAAAAAAAAAATTACATCTATCTTTTTTAAACATCCTGCAGAGTTACAGATTGTAGGCACATTTATTAAATATCAAGAAATAATTTTCACCCACCTTCATGAGTTCTCCAATGCAGCTGTTGCCTCTCTTCCCTGGTGTCAGACCAACAATGAAAATGTCTAAGGAAGCCCCCCTAACTATCTTTGTAACATCTGGACATCTAGCCCAAGTCTCAGCCTTTCTGGAATTTGAATGATGGCCCATGACTGTGATTGTAAAGATTGGAAGTAATCGGGCAGTTTAAAACACTTGATTGAAAGTTTAAAATTTGCATGTCCTGGCATGGAGACTTCTGCAGAGCCCTGACGCACAACTCTTAACTACGCTGGTGGCCTGACAATCTTGAGATCAGAAGACCTGGGCAAACGTATTCTATGAAATTATGCTGTGAGCTCTAGGGTTGCTCCTGTGAATAGGTGTAAGTATTTAGAAAATTAAGTTAATAATTGCTTTAAAACAAAGTTAATAAAAACCAAAATGATTATTTTCCATGACAAAGCCAGCAACTAGTACAGGTAACTATTTAGTAACATTGCTCTTTTAGACTGGAAAATTGCTTCTTTTTCCCTCATGTGAGCTCCAAACTACTGGAGGTCAACTAACATCATCTTTATGATTTCCTCTGAAGGTCCTTATTTGTCTTCAGTGGTTTGTACCAACTGCTTATCCTGTACTGTAAAAAATTGCTTTGGGTTTTTTGTAGACATTTACAACATATATTCCATTAAAAATCAAAGTGCGCCCCAGTTCAAATAAAGCAAGAAGCTGTTTTTATAATACAACCATACTAGAATCCAGCTAGATTTCCAATAACTGCTTCAGTGTTACTATAAATGAATAAATATGAAATAATGGATAGCTGGCTGCGAGATATAAGATTGTAACCTAACCAAAGCAGCCTGTTGCAGTCAAAAACCAGAAGAATGAAGCTTACGTTGTTTATATCAGTCATCAGAACCTCCAAACTAGATTACAGCTTTAACTTACTCCCTGATAACTGGTATTTTATATTACATACACTATTTGTTAACTAACCTTTTTTTAAAGGTTCATTGTTTCTTACGTTTCTTCAGGACTGCTTCAGAGTCTCAATACAGTTTTCAATGACATTTACAAAACATATTATACTTTTAGTATCATTGTTGTAGTCTCTTTTAAGCAAGCAATTTGCAGAACATAAGAAAAATTTTATCAATAGTATTAGGATAATCTTGCGGGCTTCAACAGATTGTGGGGAACTGCGACACTGTAGGCCTGATTCCTCAGTGCTGGTGAAGCTCCACACGGCCATGTTTGAGGAAGTTTATATATGTAGAAAGGCATTAACTTACTCTATTGCCTCTTCCTGGTTAAACATTGAGAAGCTGTAGAAATGAGACTCTGGGGGATAAATTGAATAGTCCTGAAATTGGGTACGGGGATCATGGTGCACGATTAAGATGTGCTTGTTGACTGAAGTGCAGGCAGCACGTCAATTTCAGCATGCAGCCAGTGCTAACTGCGCTGCTCATTGGCTACACACATCTGCAGGGGGGCCAAGCTCGTAACTTTCAAACACCACTTTAATCTAGTCTGCACTGATTAATGCTTGCCTGAACTGCTTAAAGGGAAGGTGCATTGTGGCTGAGGCAAATGCAAGACGTGAATCTGTCCTGGTGAATAATGAGGAATTGTTCATTGAAAGTGGGCTCCAAAGTTTTCAGATGCTACCTTAGAGCTCTAGTGGAGGTGGAAATGAGGAAAGATGTCCTATATCTGAAAGAGGACAACAGGGTGGAAGGCCCTTCAGACACATGGTCAAAAGGTAATGGGAGCAGATAGCTGTGGAAGTCAATATCAGGAGCCAAACACCAAAGACCTGGTTATGGTGCTTTAAGAAGTTCAATGATCTCACACGAGTGATCAAGGAGTAATTGAATGCATCCTCAAATGCCATAATCTACCAACTGCACCACTAGCCTAAGCCACTGCTCAATTCACCACACTTGGATCATTTATCTACCAACAATCTCTATCAATCAGCAATAAAACTTAACATTCGTACACTTCACCTTACCCTCACAAACTTAACACTGCTGCAAGCCTCACATTCACTTCTCAAGAGTTGAACTGGCAGCTATTCAACCATGACAGCCACATCACCTAAGCACATTGCAAGACACTCACTAACAAACTTCCCTCTCTCTTGCAGGAAAATGTGGAACACAACTGGAGGCAGCAGGAGCTGACCAAAAGGAGATGGACACACCTGTATATCTTGACTCTGCTAACCACTATTGGAATGGTCATTGCTGAAATCATTGAAGATGACAGTATCCTCATACCTAATCTTCCTTTTCACATCCTACTTCTTCTTCATCCAGCTGCAGACAATGTAAAGAGGTCTTGTAGTGCAGTGGTAGTGTTGCAGCCTCTGAGCCAGAAGCTCTGGGTTTGAGTCCCACCCCAGAATTTGATGACCAAGGAGGGTGTGTTCATAATGTGGCCAAGCATGTTGAGTGTCAACTTTTAATTCTTTCCAACATACACAATGGCAGAGTGGGAGAGATTCCTGGTCAGCTAGGTGATGGAAAGAAATTGGAACGTCTACCATCACAATCCATAGCTCCAAGCCACAACATGCATGTAAAAGCGTGTGTTGCCATGGTGACTTGGGCTCCTTGGGGGGGCTGGCTGGCGGGTGTGGATCAGATCAGTGCCAACAGCATGGGGCGTGATCGCCATTCCTGCTGGGGTGGATTTGAGACCTGCCTCCTTGACCTACCCCTGGTGGAGATTATGGCACTCTGGGTCAGACCTGCTTGGGAAAGGAACTTAAGAAGAGGAAGATGGTGTAAGCATTCACTTCTCTTATTCCCTCTCTTGCCTCACCACAGCCCTAACCTTGTTCTTTTCTCTATTCAGATACTCATGAGGACCAACCTAGTGAAGCAGTGGAGACACCACGAGGGAAATAATGATAAAGGCACAGCAGCACCACTTGATTTCACGCACACAGCCACCAGCTCAGATGCTGACACTCTGCGTATCATAGAAGATGGATTAGAGGTGGATCTGCACATGGTGAGACACCAGATACAAAGTGGTTTGCTGCCAGGTTGAAGGGGAACAGGAATAACATAGATGCCACTCACTCGTGGGCAAGTCCCCACATGAGTTCCACTGCAGAAAATTCAGATGAGAACATTGAACATTAAAAAAGCACTGAAGAGTATGCACAACAAAACATTTTGTACTCAATGTCAAGGAGCATGGGAGAGTCTGGCACCAGTTTGGCACAGGGCTATGAACAGAGTTTGGAGCCCATCCTTCGCAGTGTGGAAGTGGTGACCAACTCCATTGTGGACCCAACCATGATGCAGTGCCTGATGCCTGATCTCGCAACTTCCATTGTAGCTCAGGTAGCAGCCACCCAATGTCTGAGTGCTGCAGTGGAAGCTCAGATTTCGGCCATACAAGGCCAGCTCGCTGTCATGCAAGCTCAGTCTGCCGCCATTATGGCTGTGAATTGCAAAGGGGTTTGAAGGGTGTCACACCAGTCCAGCAAGCTGTTGGATGAGAACCAAGGCCCTCTGTGCTTTCCGTGGATGTAAAAGATCCATGGCACTATTTCAAAGAAGAGCAGGGGAGTAATCACGTATTATGCCCAATGTTTATCCCTCAATCGACATCACTAAGAGAAAGATTACCTGGTCACTAACACAATGCTGTTAGTGGGAGCTTACTGTGTGCAAAGTTACTGCCGTGTTTGCCTACATTACAACAGTAAGGTTACAATGACTACACTTCAAAGCTACTTCATTGACTATCGAGCGCTTTAGGACAACCTGGGATCAAGAAATCCACTATAGAAATTAAAGTCTTTCTTTGCTTCTCCAAAAGATTACTAGGAATGCTGAGGCACCATCACAGGGGATTGACTCTATGAAGCACAAACCTCCTGTTCAATCTAAGGAAGACAGCATTCATCCTCCCACCATTGCCATTTCATCAGTGCCCATACAGCCAGCCCAGACTGCTACTGCCCATGTTGAGATGGCAGAGTCTAAACCAAGCCTTCTAGGCCCAGAGTTGCACAAGGTCATCCAGTAAGGCCATTGGCTATCTCCCTCCCTAGTCAGAACCATACTGCAGCTACAGAGGTAGCATTGCATAAGAGCATTAGCACAGGCAAAGACACGTGCATGACAGGCACTATCTGCCATTTAATTTGGCTAAGAAAATAATTGCTGGCTGTATTGCTTGTGATTCTGTATGCTTGTGGGTGTGTGTTTTTGGGGTGTGTGTGTGTGTGCGTGTGTGTGGGCGTGTTGCAAAGGTTGAGATGTGCAGGATTACCCTTTTAGGTACTTTTTTAACTATGGGTGATCAATTTATGTCTGTATGCAATATAGCATGATTTAATTTGTAAATTTGGTTTGGAATGTTTATTTTGTGGTGGCTTTTATTTTAACGTTGTGGCCAAGCAGATGGTTTAACGAACGGCCAGTGACAGCAGGAAGGCAAAGTATGGGATTGCTGGTGAATGGAGAACTGGGCTTGTAGTTCTTGGTATCAGACTCAAACTAAGTCTTCATGGGCAGCCCAACTAGAAAAGGGCTGTCTAAATTGTCTCCTTCCAACTTCCTCCTCCATCTCCTTGTCTTCTTGCTCCCCCGTCTGCTTCTGCTCTTCAGCTGCTTGCTGTATATCTTGTGGCAAAAGCTATTCCTTCATGATGGCGAGGCTTTGCAGCAGGCCAGCACCAATCTTAACATTGCTTTGCCAAATACTGCAGGGCCCCTCCAGAACAACCCAGAGAGCAGAAGCATTGTTTTAACACATCAATGGCCGGCCCTATCACATTTTGTATAACAACATGGCTTTCATTATATATACGCTGAACACGTTTATGGGTTTTGCACTGGACTCATGAGTCATGTCATCAGTCGATGGCCCTGTTGTCCAGTAGCCACCCTTTGGTTTGTTGTGGTGGCACAAATGCAGCTGGCACAGTGAACTGCTGCAGAATGAGCTAGGCAGGAAATTAGCAAGCAGGACCTCAAAAGTAATAATATTTGGATTACTCCTGGTAGCACACACGAGTGAGTATAGAGATAGGAGGACAGAGCAGATGAATGTGTGGCTGGAGTGATGGTGTAGGAGGGAGGGTGTTATGACCTTGTGAGGAAGGGTAAAAATGATTCCCCTATCCTACCACTTCAAATCTGACTGCAACAGTGTTTTGTTGTGAATTTGTAAAGGTGAAGGAAGTTACTCAATGTATGTTCTTAACCATTTATGAGCTGATTACAAAGAAACTAGTCTGGCAGACTTTCTTGAGTTTAAAACAAAAAAGGATTGAGTTAGAAACCCACTCAGATAAAGATAGTTAAAAAAGTACCTAAAAGGGTAATCTCGCACATCTCAACCTTTGCAACACGCCCACACACACACACACACCACCCCCCCACAAACACACACCCACAAGCATACAGAGTCACAAGCAATACAGCCGGCAGTTATTTTCTTAGCCAAATTAAATGGCAGATTTTTCTCTACTGTGATCTTGAAGTTTCTGGAGTGGAAGCCCAAGTGTAGCTACAATTGCCGGAGATGATTTATTTTTAAAACGTAAGCTGTCTTTCCCAGAAGTCAATGATTTTTGCACCTGAGGTTCCTTTCAATGGAAATTCACTATCTCTGTGCTGGATTTTTAAACAATCAGGGTTAGAGCCTTGACTTTAGGAAGAAGGGGAGCTCATTACTGCTTCAGTGTCAGCTTTTCCGTACTATTGCTTTAGCAGCTTGTGTGCTATATTAAAGAGATCTCAAAAATGTTTACTTCAGTTACATGATCTCTCTTCCCATATTGATTTCAGAAAGTATTTGCTTAGCTGATATCTGAACCAACTGTGGCCTTTGTTTCATGGTTGAGGTGATTATATTTTATATTGTCCTAGCCATTAATTCCTTAATACCCATTGATGAGATAGGAAGAATACCTTTCCATGTATCTATTGTCCTAGTAGACATCCTGTCTATACTTGAGAGGTAGCCTTATAGAAATGAAAACGTGAGGCCCAGTTTCGTTTTCAGTAAATGCTCTTGAAGTTCTTTTTATCAGCAGGTGTGAAATTACAGAGAAGGATGTTGTGGCATGTCTGAATTGTAATTCACATTGGAACTTTCAAGAAGCTGGACAACTTGCAATACCAGACATCAGATGACTTGTGGCAGCCATTTTATGTTAGTGTCTTTTCTTCCTTTTAAAAAGCCATTTTTAAACAGTTAAATATATATGTTTGATAAGCCGGTAAAATTACAGATTGATATCACTCATGCACAAGTCACACCATCGTGACAAGGGCTTTAGACTCTTGGGACCTGTACAGCCTGGCAAGTTGCACCGAAACAGAGCCAGGACCAATTTTCTTGCAATGTGATTTGCTCGTGCTATTGGTGAAGATTTAAACAAATTGGCAGGTGTGAGAACTGGAAGGTAATACTAGAGAGGAATAACAAGGTGCAAAGAATATTGGAAGAGATAGACAGTTCTAGAGTAAGATATTAGGTGGGTTCAGCATAAGAGAGAAAGTAATAATACTAAACCAGGGTTAAAGTGCATGTACATGTATGCGTGGAGTGTATTGCATAAGATTAGTGAGTTGCAGCTGCAGATAGACACGTGGAAATATTTACAGAATTTTACACTTGCAGAGCCGCAGCACGGTGGTCCCAATCATTCATGAAATGGGGCACAATGACCTCAGGAGGGAGTCCTAATGTCATTGTGCCTCCTCACGATATTTCAGGCGGTGGGCACGTGTGGAAGTCGGAAGCGCACCCACTGACAATTAAAGGACCAATTGAGATAACTTAAAGGGCAATTGACTGTGATTTTACATGACCAATGCACTTTTACACTTGGCTCATGGGACCCTTGGCTGGACGGCCTTCACATTTTTCAAAGATTCTACATCCAGTGTGGGATTAAAGGCCTACAGGCAGATGCAAAGTTGGATAGTTAGGAGTTTGACTGTTAGTGGTGTCGAGCTGGTCTATAGATAGTTTCTGGCATTTTTGTGTTGTTCAAGAGAACCTTCTGATTTCTTATCATTTGCTGAGGCCTTCTGCCAATATGCCCCTTCTGTGCAGAAACCTGTGGAAACATCAGCACAAAAATGAGGATTGTTTACTCTGCTGGAGGGACCTCTGCAGAAGAGGAGGAGAGTACCAGAAAGAAGAGCAGCCCAGTTGCCCACAGGCAGCATCCAAGAGTGGGGCCCATGGATCGAGAGGCACAGCCAGAAGGGGTACTGGGCCAGCAGGAAGTGCAAGGCAGATGGGTCTGGAGAAGGCGTCATTATCCAACAGGCAGCACTCCTACTACCTGAACGTGTCTGAGGTTCAGTGCCAAAGAAGGTTCCTCTTCTCCAGGGGGACTGTCACCTCCATATGTGAGATGATTGATCCAGAGATCGCCTCTAACGGTATAGGCGGCCATCCTATGCCAGCGGCTCTTAAGGTTACTGTGGTCCTGAACTTTCATGCCTCTGGTTCTTTCCAGGAGTCAGTGGGAGATCTATGTGATGTCACCCAATCGGCTGCCCACAGCTGCATCAAGCTGGTCACTTATGCTCTGTTCCGAAGGGTCAATACTTTCATTCACTTCTGACCAATGAAGCCAGCCAGGCTGAGTGAGCAGGATGATTCGCTGCAATTACAGGATTTCCCTTTATCCAGGGAATCATTGGCTGCACACATGTACCCATAAATACACCAGCAGGGTATCCAGGTGTCTTCATCAATAGAAAGGGCTTCCACTCCCTTTAACGTCCAGCTTGTTTCTGACCACAAGGGTCAGATATTGAGGTCTGTGCTAGTTGTCATGATGCCTACATCCTCCGTCACTACCAGGTGCCAAAGCTCTTTGTTGCACCAGTTCGCTTGGATGGTTGGCTCCAGGGGGTCAAAGGCTATCCGCTGGAAAGGTGGCTCATGAAGCCCCTGAGACACCCAGGGACAGAAGCCGAGGAGAGCTATAAACTTAGGTGCCTCCAGAAGGGCAGTAATTGAAAGGAGCATAGTCTCACTCAAGATGAGGTTCCACTGCCTGGACTGCTTAGGGACTCACTTCAATATACTCCAGAGCACGATTCCTTTATTGTTGTTGTTTGCTGTGCATTGCACAATCTGCCTCTATAAAGGGGGAACCCATTGGAAGATGAAGACAGCGATCCTGCTCACAGGCCGCAGAGGGTGACTCAAGCGCTGGGTCTGAGGAGAAGCCCCGGGGTGACGAGCAGGATCCCGATGTGAGGATCCTTATGGGAGGCAGGGAGACTAGGGAGGCCTTGATTCAGAGGACCCTTAGCTTGACATCCAAAGTAAGGAGTCAAGGTGATGGCAAGGGGTACACCATCTTACTGATCTTTCTTGATGAGGCAATCATGTCACCCTTAAGTCAAGGTCCAACCTCTGAAATAAACTTATAAACTTTTCAGCCCTTCTTCTGTGTCGCACGTGACTCCCAGGCCTCTTCCCTATCAAATGCACGAAGCACACTAAGACCACTGCACATAATGAGACAATTTTACAATGAACGAAAATATATACCTAGCAAAAAGGGTAAGTAGGGTGGTCGACAGGACTTTAAACTAGAAAGTGGGGGGGGGGGAGGGAAGGGTAAAACTCCAAGAAGCATGACTAATGGGAAACAAAGCAGCAGGTTAGCGTGTGGGGGGGTGGATTCAACTTCATGGAAAATTATGAAAAAAACTGAAAAGAAAGGAGAGCCCAGGAGAGGCTATTAAAGTCTCCAGAACACAAAATAGGACAGAGTGTTTGGAAAGGGCTAGGAATCTAACTTCAAGCACATCAGATAAAGGGATGACAATGAGAAAGGGGACAGGAAATACAGGACTGAAGGTGTTGTATCTGAATGCACGCAGTATACGAAATAAGGTAAATGAGCTTGTGGCGCAGATTGAAATTGGCAGGTATGATGTGGTGGGCATTACGGAGACATGGCTGCAAGAGGATCAGGACTGGGAGCTAAATATCCAAGGATATACATCCTATCGAAAAGATAGGCAGGTTGGCAGAGGGGGTGGGGTTGCTTTGTTAGTAAGAAATGAAATTAAATCGATAGCAAGAAATGATGTAGGGTCAGATGATGTAGAATCTGTGTGGGTAGAGTTGAGGAACCGCAAAGGTAGAAAAAAAAATAATGGGAGTTATGTACAGGCCTCAACAGTAGTCAGGATGTGGGGCACAAGATACACCAGGAGATAGGAAAGGTGTGTAAGAAAGGCAAGGTTACAGTGATCATGGGGGATTTCAATATGCAGGTAGACTGGGAAAATCAGGTTGGTAGTGGATCCCAAGAAAAGGAATTTGTGGAATGTCTACAAGATGGCTTTTTGGAGCACCTTGTGGTGGAGCCTACTAGGGAACAGGCAATTCTAGATTTAGTGATGTGTAATGAGGCAGATTTGATAAGGGAGCTTAAGGTGTAGGACAAGGTGCCGCACAGGAGGCTGCTCAGTAAGATAAGAGCCCATGGTGTTAGAGGCAAGGTACTAGCATGGATAGAAGATTGGCTGTCTGGCAGGAGGCAGAGAGTGGGGATAAGGGGGTCCTTCTCAGGATGGCGGCTGGTGACTAGTGGAGTTCTGCAGGGGTCAGTGTTGGGACCACAACTTTTCACTTTATACATTAACGATCTAGATGAAGGAACTGAGGGCATTCTGGCTAAGTTTGCAGATGATACAAAGATAGGTGGAGGGACAGGTAGTATTGAGGAGGTGGGGAGGCTGCAGAAGGATTTGGACAGGTTAGGAGAATGGGCAAAGAAGTGGCAGATGGAATACATCGTGGGGAAGTGTGAGGTCATGCACTTTGGTAGGAAGAATAGAGGCATGGGCTATTTTCTAAATGGGGAAAGAATTCAGAAATCTGGAGTGCAAAGGGACTTGGGAGTCCTAGTCCAGGATTCTGTTAAGGTTAACTTGCAGGTTGAGTCGGTAGTTAGGAAGGCAAATGCAATGTTGGCATTTATTTTGAGAGGACTCAAATATAAAAGCAGGAATGTGCTGCTGAGGCTTTATAAGGCTCTGGTCAGACCACATTTAGAATATTGTGAGCAATTTTGGGCCCCGTATCTCAGGAAGGATGTGCTGGCCCTGGAGAGGGTCCAGAGGAGGTTCACAAGAACGATCCCAGGAATGAAAGGTTTAACATATGAGCAACGTTTGAGGACTCTAGGTCTATACTCGATGGAGTTTAGAAGGATGAGGGGGGATCTGATTGAAACTTACAGAATACTGAAAGGCCTGGGTAGAGTGGACGTGGGGAAGATGTTTCCATTGGTAGTAGAGACTAGGACACGAGAGCACAGCCTTAGAGTAAAGGAAAGACCTTTTAGAACAGAGATGAGGAGAAACTTCTTTAGTCAGAGAGTGGTGAATCTATGGAATTCATTGCCACAGAAGGCTGTGGAGGCCAGGTCATTGAATGTATTTAAGACCGAGATAGATAGGTTCTTGATTGGTGAGGGGGTCAAAGGTTACGGGGAGAAGGTGGGAGAATGGGTTTGAGAAACTTATCAGCCATGATTGAATGGCGGAGCAGACTCGATGGGCCGATTGGCCTAATTTCTGCTCCTATGTCTTATGGTCTTATGGTCTTATATAAATGAGCCAGTACACACGTGCCAAGGAAACATAAATCACCCGTGAGAACTCCTTAAGTGATCAAAGTGACTGAAACTTTCATTTGCGAGAGCTACACCTAGGCCCCCGCTCGCTGGCAGCTGGATGGATTGGAGGCAGCCTGCTGACTCGAATGCCCCATTGGCCTTGATGACTTTGGTGGCCATCGTCTGGTCAGCAGAGCCTGTGCAGGCCCATCTAGGCTGGGCACTCCTCAATCGTCATGGTCTCCTAAGATGCAACGCTCACTGGCAGAGGGCACGGAGGAGCTGCTGCCATCATCCAGAGTGCCCTGACGGGAGCTTGTAGATGTGAGCTGCCGTTTGTCTGCCAGCATGAGGTTGGTTTGAACCTCCCTGCTCACCATAGATGGACGGGCAGCTAGTAGAGTTACTAGTTGCCTCATCCATCTCTCACACTGGCAGCGACCTGCTGATTGAGCTCCAGGAGCTGCCTCTCCATGAGAGTCACCACCCCCTCTATGGAGGAGGCGGTGCATTCTGAGCTCTGGATCAACGCAGTGCTCACGCTCCGCATGGACTCCTCCATGACAGAGACCATGGCACACAGACCCTCAGGGACCTCTGCCAGATCTTCTAGTGCATCCCATTGGACATCCAGCATCTGCTGCCTGGTGGATGATGCCAGAGCCTCATCATCTGCCTCAGACTCAGCATTGTCCTGGTCTCCAGCAGTCCTCCGACCGCTGGAGCCTTTTGGATTCTCTGCTTCTGCCAGCTCCTCAGACCAGTATGATGTGCCTTCACCACTGTGCACTGCCATCTGGGCCGAGGATGTGACTTGGGTGCATCTGGCAGCTGGTCCCCCTCGGGGGTCAAGCGGGGGATTCTCAGGGTCCTTTTGGGGTCGTGATAATGAGCGATCCGAGGGAGGAAGCAAATCGTCAGCATCGACCATCATTGTGAAGTCAGAGTGCACTCAGTGTGCTTTCTCATTCGAATGGACAGCTGGCTGAGTCAATACTTTCGAATGGATGAGCAACGGGAATAACTGCATTTCACATGTCAGTCTTACAACCACAGCCCCACATCCCTCACACCCTACACCAATCTCGTCCCTTTCCATTGGATTCTTACCCTCATCCAACACCCTGCCTCTTTGTGATCTGTGGACCTGACTCCATGCTTATAGGCTATTTCCAAAGCCTGCTCCCCCACATGACTGAGGATCAGTAGGTTTGGTATCATCCCATCAATCTGTCCTTGCTCCACCGAATTGTGACTCCTTTTCTCCTGTGAGGGAAGAAGTGCTTCCATTAGTCCCCCACAACATGCAACAGCATTGCAGTCTCCCCAACCCCAAAGGCGCAGGAACAGTTGCCTGTCACATCACCCTGACCTACATGCCAGCCATGGTCTATCAAGGCACATGATGTGCCACATTGCACTCTGCATTTCACACCCCTGAGCACCAACATGTGCTGCCACCCACAGGCATCTACCCAAGGTTCCAACTGGAATTGGTACTCAACCTGCCAGAGCGTAGAGGGACATTTAACCTTTTCTGGGACTGGATCCAGGTTCTATGTACTACGTCATGGCTGCTGACCAGGCTGCCACCTCTGTTTAGGCCTTCTTCATGACACAAGACAGCATCCTCTTGCCGTCCCTTGGCAGCAGGAAGCGATGACGGTCATTTGCTGCCTCCAGTAATACCCTCAGGTGCTCATCCAAAAAACAGGGAGTAGACTGGATCCGGGCATTCCCATCACACCTGACATGGGATGCGGGCATCGCTGCCATCTTGCACAGTGGAGCAGCACTTCAAATCTGTAACGGAGACCAAAAAAATTCCCACTGCAAACCAGCTCCCTGAGGTGCCAAATGCAGACTTCCAGCCTGCAGGGAGCTGTATTTAAATCTCCTGCCTGCCCTCTTCCTGTTCCTGGAACCCACCCTCTCCGGGTTTATATTGGCTGGCCGTGAGTTGGCCAGCCAGCGTGAAATTGAATTCGACAGCCGATCAAGGGTGACAGCGGATTCCGCGTCTGCTTCCGGGCCTGCCGATCACATTTGCACACCACGCTGAAACTTCAGGCCAGGACGTTGTGGTAATAATAGAGACCTGGCTCAAAGAAGGGCAGGACTGGGTATTAAATATTCCTGGATACAAGGTGTTCAGGAAAGATAGGAGAGGAAGGAAAGAGGAAAGGGTGGCGGTATTAAGGAGAACATTGCAGAGAGAATGTCCCAGAGGGGTCAAAGACAGAAGCTGTTTGACAAGAGCTAATGAAGAAAAAAGGTGCAATTATATTTCTTGGTGTTTCTATAGGCCACAAACCAGTGGGAAAAATGTAGAGGAACAAATTTGCAAGGAAGTTACAGAGAAGTGGAAGAACTGTAGAGTATTTATAATAGGCTTTAATTATCCTAATGTAGACTGGGATAGTGATAAGGTAAAGGGAAGAGAGGGGCAAGACTTCCTAGGGCGTGTTCAGGAGAATTTTTTACCGCAGTATGTTTCCAGTTCAAGATAAAAGAGGTACTGCTGGATCTGGTTCTTGGGAATGAGGTGGGCCAAGTGGATCAAGTGCCAGTAGGAGAACATTTAGGGGACAGTGAATATTGTGTCATAAGTTGGCTATGGAGGACAGGGAGCAATCCAGAGTAAGAATAATTAACTGGAGAAAAGCCAACATCAACGGGGAAAGAATGATTCCAATTTATCCAGGTCAGAACATGAAAGGAGAGATAGTTTGGGTACAGTTGAGGTATACTCCCAAAGGGGAATGGCAGGACAAATAAATCCAGAGTTTCCTGGATGATGGGAGTAATAGAGACTAAGATGAAGCAGAAAAAGTGTGCTTATGACAGAGGTCAGGTGGGTAATACCATTCAGGATCAGACCGAATATAAAAATTCAGAGAGAATTGAAAGAAGCACATAAAAGAAGCAATATGAAAAGAGACTAGCAGCTAACATAAAGGGGAGTTTAAAAGTCTTCGGTAGTCATATAAATAATAAAAGCGTGGTAAAAGGAGGAGTGGGACTGATCAGGGACCAAAAAGGAGATTTACATCCGGAAGTAGTGGCATGGCTGAGGTATTAAATTAATACTTTGCATCTGTCTTTAGCAAGGAAGAAGATACTGCTCAGGTCATGGTGAAAGAGATGGTAGTTCAGACACTTTAAGGGTTTAAAATTGATAAGGCGGAAGTATTGGATAGACTGTCTGTACTTAAAATTGATAAGGAAGTAGGATAAGATGCATCCAAGGATATCAAAGGAAGTGAGGAAGGAAATTGCAGAGGCACTAGCCATAATTTTCCAATCTCCTTTATACGCAGGGGTGGTGCCAGAGGGCTGGAGAATTGCAAATGTTACACCCTTGTTCAAAAAAGGGTGGAAAGAAAAGCCCAGCAACTACAGTTTAACGTTGATCATGGAGAAGCCTCTAGGAACAATAATTCGTAACAAAATTAATAGTCACTTGAGCAAATGCGGGTTAATTAAGGAAAGTCAGCATGAATTGGTTAATGGCAAATTGTGTTTAAATAACTTGCTTGGGTATTTTGATGAGGTAAGAGAGATGGTTGATGAAGGTAATGCTGTTGCTCTGGTGTACATGGACATCCAAAAGGCATTTGATAAACTCTGCATGACAGACATGTGAGCAAAGTTAGAGCTCATGGAGTAAAAGGAACAGTAGAAACATGGATACAAAATTGGCCGAGTGAGAGGAAATAAAGAGCAGTGGTGAACGATTGTCTTTTGGACTGGAAGAAGGTTTATATTGGAGTTCCCCAGGGATCGGTGTTAGGACCCCTGCTTTTCCTGAGATATATTAATGACCCTAGACCTTGGTGTATACAGGCTACAATTTCAAAATTTGCAAATGATATGAAACTTGAAAGGATTGTGAACCATAAGGAGGACAGTGTAGAACTTCAAAGGGACAAAGACAGGTTGATGTAATGGGTAGACAATGGCAGATGAAATTTATTACAGAGGTATGAAGTGATTCGTTTTAGTGGGAAGAATGCAGAGAGACAACATAAAATGTACAATTCTAAAGTGGTGTGGGAGCAGAGGGACCTGGGTTTATAGGTGCATAACTCATTTAAGGTGGTAGGACAGGTTGAGAGCGTGGTTAATAAAGCATACAGGGTCCTGGGCTTTATCAATAGGGGCGTAGAGTACAAGAGCAAGGAAGTTATGTTAATCCTGTATAGAAACATTGGTTCAGCCTCGACTGGTGTACTTTGTCCAGTTCTGGGCACCACAGTTTAGGAAGGATGTGAAGGCATTAGAAAAGGTGCAGAAAAGATCCGCAAGATTAGTTCCAGGGGTGAGGGATGCCAGTTATGTAGAAAGACTGGAAAATTTTGGAATGTTCACCTTCTGGGAGAGAAGAATGAGAAGAGATTCGATAGAGGTATTCAAAATCATGAGCAGTCTGGCCAGAGCAGATAGGGAGAAACTGTTCTCTTTGGTGAAAGGATCATGATCTGGAGGGTGCAGATTTAAACTAATTGCAAAAGAAGCAATAGCGACATGAGGATCAACCTTTTCACGCAGAGAGTGGTTAGGATCTGGAATGCACTGCTTGAGACTGTGATGGAGGCAGGGTCAACTGAGGCTTCCAAAAGGGAATTGGATTATTATCTGAAAAGGAAAAATTTGCAGGGCAACAGGGAAAAGTCAGGGGAGTGGCACTAGGTGAGTTGTACATACAGAGGGCCAGCACAGATACAACTGACCGAATGGCTTCCTTCTGTGATGTGACCATTCTATGATTCTATGAAAGTACCCTGATTTCTGCAGCATACTGGGAACTGACCTGCATGACTCGCTGCTTATGGTTGCACAGCAGCTGGATTTTGAGGGAGTGGAATTCCTTTTGGTTCCGGTATATGATTCCCACAAAGCAACATGTGTGCTTTCCAGCCAATGGCACTCTGTACTATGGAGAAGCCTGCAATTCTAGCAAAGTCATGTGCACATTCAGCTCCCTTTCAATAGAGAGTCTCAGTGACCTTCCTTATAAAATAGTGGGCAGCAAGCAGTGATATACTGTAAATATATCCAACCCTGGCCTAGAAGGAGACAGATGCATAAAAGTTTATCGCTATCGATACCTTTACAGCCACTGACAAAGTAGTCCACGTCCTACTTTGCAGTTGTGGCTGCATCAAGTGGCATGTCCTTACTGAAGCACAGATGTCCCTGAAATCAGGGCTCACTGAGGCTCAGGTAGGGAAATAGCTCCCTCAACACCCTGGGTAGATTTGGTCTCCTGAGAGCCCTTCTTCCTCTCCATCTGTCCAAGCAGCTTGCCCTGCTCTGCATAGCCTCTGTTCCTTCTTCCAGTCATGCTGTAATCCAAGGGGAATGTCTACTAACGCACTCATGTTTGGGAACAACTGGTTTTTATGGAAGCCTTGAGGTCAGCAAAAACTCCTCCAGCATCTGCCACACCACGCCCTGTAGACCTTTGCAACTTGAAACAACTATAGACAGTGCTAAACACCTGCGAGAATTGTAGAACAGCCAGAAGAAATCAACTAGCAACTAACCTGCAAGTAGCTGATGATCCTTTTAGCTGTGCGAGTTTAAAGAAAAGGTGTTGGCTGGAATGTTCAGCTCCAAAATGATACTGCTGATGTCAGATCAATGTTGCATACGGATTGATGTCATGATCTGCGGGCTCTGTATACTTCCAGCGGATATTAGCTGCCTGGCATGATATCCCTTATCAAATGGTGTCCAATGTGCTTTGTAGAAGAAGTGCACATGTGCATCAGGTACCATTTTGGTTCCCAAACAGCACCTGCAATGGACATCGCCAAGACCATTTTCATGCCCAATAACTTGCAATTAGAATTCCAGTTGAAGGACATATCATTGTTCAATACTCAATGCTGATTTGATTTTTTTTTTGGTTAGCATTCTATCACTTTCTGGGGTCTTATTTCCTCTGGATGCTGCTTTTAAGCACAATGGTTAATGCTTTCACATTAAATTCCTGTCCGTTGTTTAGCATAGTCATTAGCCCAGATAGTATATATTGGGTTAACAATTTCCTTATAATACTATTGCAGACAATAATTCCCAAGAAATGAACATGTTCAGCAATTAGTTAAACAAGTGCACAGAGCGTATGGATTTGCTTTTTTGGGGTTTGGTTATTTATGTTTTGGAATTGGAGAAGCAATCGAAATAAACGAGGGAAAGGGAAAAATAAACTAATGGAAAAGGGACAATAATGAGAATGTGGGAGGAAAATAAACAAAAATTACACAAATTGTGGCTTTCTGGGAATCTTATTGTGCTTTAACAGAGGTGGCGGTTCTGGAGTGTGTGCTAATAGTGCAAAGGTTGTAAATTGGCTCCCCTCAGGTGTCAGAAATCATTTTGAGAGAGCTGTTAATCAGCACATTGTATCTGAAACAGATTGATGCTGCTGTTCCCTGAGGTTCTGTATTAGATCTACTTTTATTCATTATTTACAGAACCTTGGTCAGACCCTATCTGAAACACAGCTGAGGCACCTCACCTCATATAAGAGGCATTGGCTTTGGAGGGGCCACAGCACAAATTAACCAGAGTAATTGAGTGGTGTGAAGGGTTAAATAATAAGGACAAATTCCATAAACTTTGTTTGCATTCCCTTGAGTTTGGAAGATTCAGGATGATCTAACTGAATAGTTTAAAATGGTAGAGGGATTTGATAGGGCAGCTATAGAGGCTGGAATCTTCCGTTCTGGAGTTGAAGTTGATGGGTGCGGAAGTGGGAGTGATTCCTGCTGTGGGCAGGATGGCTGACCATGTGCAATCTTGCGCTGTTCAGCTCATTACTTATCTATCCATGAGGAGCTCACTGAATCTGACGGCAGGGGCAGGCAGGGAGTCACCATCGCCGCTGTTACCTCATGGGGTTGAAGGTCCAGATGCCATATTTAAAGGGCACCCAGACAGCCAGTGACTCACTGCAGGCCAGGAGCATCAGCCTGGCTGTCATTCAAGATTTTGCTGAGACCAGATGTCACACAGAAGACAATGTGTGGCCTCACGATTCAGCGAGGCCTCCCTGGGGATTCTTCTCCAGGCTGTCCAGGAAAGGTGGGAGGTGTTCTATCCCCAGGATGGCAGCAGAAGACCCTCCCATCTGACCACTGCAGCCTAGACAGAGGTTGTAGCAGAGGTTAGCACCCGTGGGGTCCACAAAAGAAATGCCCAGCAGTGCAGGAAGAGGATGAAGGATCTGCTGTGTTCCACCCGGTAAGTGGCACTGTCTACTCACTGCAAACTGACACTCACAGGGGTATCAGGCAGTCAAAGTGGCGAGTAAACAGGGATGTCAGACAAGAGTTTGGGTTGCAGGTGTTAGAAGCAGATGGGACATGTACACTGAATGTGTGCCAGCTACTTCATGCCCTCAATGTTCTATCAGTTACAGAACAACCTGCTTTTCAATCACTTACTGGGGAGGGCTCAGGAGCTGGCTGCATGCTGGCTCCTAAACTGCTCATGCACCCATTGGGATGACACTCAATCCTTCTGCCTGTCTTCAGGACAAGAACACACACAATAAGCGGGAGAGGGCCAAGACCGGAGGCAGCATTCCAGACATTAGACTCTTCACCTCTTACGAGGAGCGTGCCGCCAAGATAGCTGGGAAGAAGCAGGACCATACCTGTGCTGAAGGCGAGACAGGACTCCCCCAGGAAGCCAGTGAGGATGCCTCCTGTTTACAGTTGTCAGATGTGCCCGTGGAGTAAGACATTGGTTTAATTAAAGCGCCTGCTTAGGCATCCGCTAAATCTTTCTTTTTTCCACTCCAGGTACCAGCAAGAAAAGGGTGAGGCCCACAAGTGAGACCATCTCCAACCTCTCCTCTGAGGAGGATGCCTCAGAAGCCTCAGAGGATGCACCGTCACAACGGTCACCTGCGGTCTCCACCAGCGCAGATACACTCAACTCAGTGGGTGCTTGTTCTAGACTAGGCTCAGGGTCACAACCTGGTAAGCACATCACTGACATGAGTCCACAGCTGATGGAGGCAGTGACAACAGAGGTCTCTGACACGCAGAGGACTGCTGGAGACCAGGCCCCTGCTTAGCCCCATGCAGATGATGAGATTCTGGCCCAGCCCTAAGAGACATGTTGGAGATGCAGAGACAGACAGGGGAACATCAGGCAGAGATGCCAGAGGCCATACGCAGGCTGGACTGAAGGCTGGAGAAGTCCATCCACATTCTGTCTGCTGTTGTGGATTCAGCATGTGAGCGCTTGGCTGCCTCCATGGAAACGGTGGCAGCCACCTTGGAGATGCAGGTCCATCAGGATGCACAGTGGCTGCTGGATATGAGCTCAGACCTGCATTCAGTCGCTCTACCATTGGTGCAGTGCAGCAGTGGCTAGGTAAGACAGGATCAAGACACCTCAAGCTCCCTCTGGCTGCCCCTTCTCCTCAAAGAGCCAGGAAGATGCCATCAGGCACCCACAGGAAAGAGGGGTGCCATCCAGACACTTTGGGGCCTCATCCCAAGACTCTCCAAGGGTGTCCTGCTGCTCCACCTCCTGTCTTCCCGTGACTCCAATGCCTCCAGCAGGTCAGGCTGAGGAGGGTGTACCTGCTGTTGAGCAAGAAGCCCTTAGCAGGCTGGGGCCCTCTAGGCATCGGGTCTTCAGAAGATGCCCACCAAATTCATCACAGTCAACAGGACATAGCAGTCAGCAGGCTTCCCTCCACCTCAACTGTGGGTGTTGGGGCTGCACCTAGACATAGCAATAGACAAAGGAATTCAAAGATGTTCTGAAGTCATGCAGGAGGCACAGGTGTACAACAATTGTATATAGTTTTGGCGCTTGTAAATATATTTTGATGTTGTAGGGTGGCCAAGTTGTGCTATTAATAATAGAGTTGACCTGTATACACTTCTTGGGTGGAAACATTAAATTTGTTTACGATATACTCAGCAGCAACTAGGCGCGTGCTTTCAACTCCAACTCTATCTCTACACTGACTGCTGAGGTAACCCGCGCTACTTTCCTATTGGGTACTACAGATCATGTGATCTTGCCTAACAAGGATTATTCTTAAAGGTACATTACACACTAAATAAAACCATAGTTACTACATTCCTCCCCCTTTAACTTGGCTATACATATTGTATTTACAAGTACATATTTTTCAAGACAGCATATTTACACTGGGTAAGGAATTTACAAGTTCAGTCTTTCAGGTACATGTGGAATGTCGCAGCTCCACAATGTCAGATTCTTTGTCAGAAACCTCCTTTTCCAGAGTTTCCTGAACATCAGGTACTTCGGTGGGCACTTGCAATTCTGTATCCTCAACTCTTACAGGAACATCAGACATGTCAGTCCTGGGTTGAGTATCCTCAAGTGGAAATGCAGACCCGGTCAAGATCACTGGTGAAACCAAATCTTGGTGATTTGTCTCTCTCTTCCTCAAATGGTCCACATGTTTATGGATGATCCGGCCTTCTGCCTCCATGTGGTAAGATAGAGGTCCAGTTACTGCACTTATTTCACCAGGTTACCACTTTGGTCCTTCCCCGAAATTTTTCACATGTACCAAGTCTCCTGCGGTAAATCTCCTCTTGCGATTATATCAGTCGTGTCTAGTTTTGTGACTTCCCAGACTCCTTTCCACCTTCCCCTCTAAATTTGACATTATTAACCTCAATCTTGTCCTGAGATGGCGTTTCAACAATAACTCTGCAGGTGTGACACCTGTTGTTGTGTGAGGGGTAGTCCTGTAATGAAAAAGGAAGCGTGCTAGCTTGGTTGCCAAGGAATCACCAGTTAGCTTTTTCATACCTGCCTTGAACGTTTGAACTGCCCTTTTGGCCAGTCTGTTTGAGGAAGGGTGGTATGGTGCAGTTTTCACATGAGTGATACTGTTGAGGCTGATAAACCGTTGAAACTCAGTGCTCGTAAATGCTATGCCGTTATCAGAAATGACTACTTCTGGTAGTCCATGAATAACAAAACTCTGATTCTCAATTGTAGCAGCCGACATTGGTGACTTTACCTCATATACGTCCAATAATTTTGAATGGGCATCAACAGTGAGCAGAAACATTGTTCCAAGGAAAATTCTAATGTAGTCAATGTGTAACCACACCCAGGGTCTACCTGACCACTCCCATGCGTGTAACGGAGCTGTCATTGGCAACTTTTGCAGTTTCAGACATTGCACACAGTGCTCTACAAAACTCTATTTTGCCATTCATCTCAGGCCACCATAGATAGCTGCATGCTATGGTCTTCATTCGGGAAATTCCTGGATGGGCACTGTGTAGTTCAATTAAAGGCGGCTCCCTTCCCTTTGGAGGAACTATCACTCGTGCTCCCCACAATAAGATGCCATCCTGGCTGGTTATTTCATGTCTTCTGTTGAAGTACAGTTTCATTTCACCAGATACGGGCTCCTGTGACCAACCATGTAGCACTTGTTCTCATACCTGAGATGGGACTGGGTCCCGACTTGTCCAGTCTCTGATCTATCAAGCACATACCAGCAAGGAATCTATTAAATTTAACAGTAAAACAAGTTCCTTTGGAACTGGGGTGTGCTCATCACTTTCTTGTAAAGGCAAACGACTAAGGGCATCGGCGTTTGCGATTTGATTGCCAGGCCTTTGTACGAAAGTGTATTTGTATGCTGCCAGAATTAAAACCCACTGTTGTATTCTTGCTGAGGCTCTGGGTGGTATAACCTTGCCCTCACTAAACAATCCTAGCAATGGTTTGTGATCTGAAATGATTGAAAAATGGTATCCGTGTACATACTGGTGAAATTTCTTGACACCAAAGATGATGGACAGGCCTTCTTTTTCTACCTGCATGTATCCCTTTTCCGCTGTGGTGAGTGTTCTTGCTACGTAACCTATTGGCTGTTCTGTGCCATCATCCATCCGATGAGAAAGCACTGCACCCACTCTGTAGAGAGATGTGTCACATGTCAGCACCAATTCTTTCGTCTGGTCATAATGCACTAGTAGATTGGACAAGTGCAACAATTCTTTCACTTTTATGAAAGCCTCTTTCTGGGGCACCTCCCAAGACTAATGTTGGTTCTTTTTGAGTAGAGAATGCAGGGGGGCCAGCACTGTAGTCAAATTGGGTAAGAACTGCCCATAATAGTTGATCATTCCCAGGAATGTTTTGAGCTCTGAGGCATTCTTTGGTGCAGGTGTCTCTCTTATTGCTCTCACTTTCTCCTCAACTGGGTGGAGGCTCTGTGAATCTACCCGGTGATCCAAATAGATGACCTCCCTCACTTGGAATGTGCACTTTTTTTTTTTCAAATGCACTCTAGCTTGCAAGAAAAGTTTTAAGACTTATTCTAAGTTTGCCAAATACTCTTTTTCAGTGAATCCTGTCACCAGTACATCTTCTAAATAGACTACAACCTGGGGCAGTCCCTGCAGTAAGCTTTCCATTTTGTTCTCTGAAAGATGGCGCAAGCTGAGAGGACACCGAAAGGCAATTGTGTATATTGGTACAACCCTTTGTGACAAATTCCTGAGAGGCATTATCCAACTCTAATTGTTGTTAAGTGTGACTCATGTCAAGCTTTGTGCGCATTGTCCCTCCTGCCAGCTTGGCATACAGGTCTTTGATTTTTGGAATGGGGGGCCTGTCTAGCTTAGCTACTTTATTAACTATCAGTTTGTAGTCTCCACAAATTCAGATGCTTTGGTTGGGTTTAAGGATGGGGCTATGGGTGCTGCCCATTCTGAGAACTGAACAGGTTTACCTCAGTTTCTCTAGTCTGTTCAGTTCAGTGTCAACTTTTTCTCGCAGGGCATACGACACCGGTCTCGCCTTCATGAAGCGAGGGGTTGCTTCCAGATCCACATGAATCTGCAGGGCCTGGATTTTCCCCTGTTCATCCTTAAAGTTGGTGACGTACTTTCTAAGTAGCTCTGGTAATCCACTTGCTCTTAACTGGAAAATTTCAGCCCATTCTAACTTAATCTCCTTTAAGCAACTTCGCCCTAGGAGGCTTGGCTCCTCACCAGCTACCACCATCAAGGGTAGCTTTGCCGATTGGCTTCTATAATGGACAGTTACTCTGCTTATGTCTTTTACTTGAATGTCTCCATCCCTATATGTTTTTACCTTGGCGACTGTTTCTTCTAAACTTAATTAAGGTTCACCATTATCGTGGCCTTCCGCGATTGGTGGGCACCGCGGGGGCTGGGGTACATCATCACCTCTGGAAATGACATTTTGATTTAATTTTGTACGTTTCCTTTCACGTTCTTATTTTAGTTACAGTGATCCACCAAGGACTGTCACCCTCTCTGATTGATTGATTTTAGTTTCATTTATTGATTTTTGTTTCTCAAGAAAGAGTATATCTGGTTCTGCCTGAAAGAGCTCTCTACAAGGCCTGCCCCCCTATGAGGAGCAGGTGTGAGGGTGACATGAGTGCACCCCTGCCAGGGTAAGATTTCGTGTTGCTTCCAAGTTGCCATGCGCACGGACTTTGTGAGGACATGGGAAAAATCTCATTTCCACTTACAGGTGCCCGAGGTCGGGAGAGAATGGAATACTTTGCAGGTTCTTATGTGCGCATTTAGCGCCAGAGCTCTGTATATCAGCACAGTTTGGTGCATGGAAAGGACCAAACCATCAGCAGGGTCGATGTTAAATAATGCAATTTAATTCAGCTATCATAAATCAAGATACATTAGAACGAAGTATAATGCCTGTAAACAAAAAGGAGCTAGGGACAGCCATCCAGCAGAGGATAGAAAACTAAATAGTAAAGGAAATGTCTCGGCAGCTTACTCTTCCTGGAATCTGTTAGCTATTAGATTGTCACAGGCCTGTCAGTTGTGCTGTACCCTTGCAATGGCTTTTGCATGTGGCTCCGTGACATCTTCGCTCCCGTCATCACCATCCCCTTCACTGTCCTCGTCATTGGAGGAGATATCTTGGTCTTTCACGTCTCCCTCAGCCATGACATGCCCCCTTTGTTGTGCTAGGCTTTGCAGGGCACAGCAGATAATGATGATTCGGAACACTCTCTGTGTTGAGTACTGGAGAGCCCTGCCTGAGTGGTCCAAACACCTGAACCTCATCTTTAGGAGGTCTATCATCTGGTCAATTGTGGGCCTTGTGGAGACATGTGTGACAATTTACCTCTCATCAGCAGCACTGTGCAGACGGCGAACTGATGAGCCAGATCTTCTGGGGATATTCCTTGTCCTCAAGGAGGCAGCCCTGCAATCGCCAAGGTTCTTCAAAAAAAATTGTGGCACCTGGGAGTAATAAGAGCTCCCTGGGAACTGAGCACAAACATGCAGGATTTGTCTTCTATGATTGCATATCAGCTGCATGTTCAAAGAGTGGAAACCTTTCCTATTGATGAATGTGGCTGGCTTTTGCCAGGGAGCTCTCAAGGCCACATATGTGCAGTAAATGGTCCCTTGTACTTATTGGAAACCTGAGATTATTGCAACATCCAACACCCTTGCAGGCTGGTCTTCTGGACCCAGGTGGAATTGGGCAAATCAGTGCACTCTCCTGAAGAGGGCATCTGTCACCTCCGAGATGCACTTGTGTGTTGCTGACTGGGAGACGCTACACAGCTCCCCACTTGCCCCCTGGAAGCCACTGACAAAGAAGTTTAAGGCAGTGACAACCTTCAATGCCACCGGCATGGGATTACCTCCAAGTCCTTGCGGCCGCAGGTCGTTGCAGAGAAGCTGGCATATATGAACAACCACATTCTTGAACTTTCTAAGGTGCCTCTGGCATTGCCTTTCGTTCATCTGTCGGTAGCTGCACCGCCTGCGATATACCTGAGTTCAGGCCAATGCTCACTGTCACACTGGCCCCCCGTTGCCAGAATCCTGACCTTCTTGAGGTTCTGCTGCCTCTTGCTGCTCAGACCATTGCTCCTCCTGGCCCTGGATTAAGCTGTGCCAGTCCCTCCTCCTCCTCATTTGGATGAGAGCCAATACAAAGGAAGGGCCATAATCATCGACATCTCAGTGAATCTATGAACGAATTTCAGTAATCAATCTAGTGAGCGTACTCTTTACAGGTTTGCCTCCATCTCAGAGCCACCAAGCCAGTGATAAGCCTGGCTTCCATTTAGACATGGCATACCTGCCCACCCCTTCAAGATGAAGGGCATACTGGAGGACCAGACATGGGTGTTACTCCCGTTCATACATGATTGTGCATAGAGAGATTGCACTTTGACCAGGGTGATGAGATCCATGTGCGAGGACCCTCCCTTTGACGCTATTCACCTTGCCTCTACTACCCTCGAGGTTCCACAGAGAGACCATTGCCTTGGCAGCGTAGAAAGATTAACTATGTGAGTACTTGTCAGCCACGACCATTCACCGGGGAGGATTGAGGTTTGGATTTGTGCCTCTTGAAGGCATTCGACCTCCCTTCCTCCTTTCATCACTGCCTCTGATAGCAGCAGATGGCAAATAACACAGAATGAATGGAGCTGCAGACCTTGTTGGGATCTCGATGTTATGAGACCCATGAGTCAGGAGTAAACCAGCTGCTGTGTGGGCTTCACCAGAGAGAGGAGATCACAGCTCAGCATGATTGTCATTTCAGTTGCCTCATTATCATTAGGGTGTCCCTTTAGTTAGCCAATTGTGCTGACCTTGAACTCCACCCACCCGAAATGACCCTCCTCCTACTTTGAGGTATTGCAGTTTTACAGTGCCTGCGTTGCACAGGTGAGAATCACACAACGGTGCATGAAACATTGGACACCAGCTCCACCACCGTCTCCCCTCCTCCTGTCACCCACCAATTGCCAATCATCACCCATGACCCACCCAAAATAACCATTCCTCTCCCCTCTGTTACCCTTGAAACCCTCCATTGCCCTTGCACTTCCAACTGTCACCCTCCACATGCCTTCCCTCACCTCTGAGCCTACACCTGTTACCGTCCCCATGCTCTGAGTCAACTGCTTCATCCGTTTCCATGAGCACCCCCCACCCTTCCATGAAACTTTCACCTACCTGACTATAATCCTGGACCTGCCACCCTACCACATCCCTCTCCCCCCTCTCACTGTGACTGGAGCCTCTGCTGCACAGTACCCTCAGTTCAACTCCCAGGATCCCACCGTATACAGCACTGACCCTTCTCCTCCAGAAACATCTCTCTACCACCATCCCTGCCCGGAAAATCCTCTAGCCCACCCAACCACAGTGCCCTAGACCTAACAATCAAGGCCCCTCCCTTCACCCTACATCACACCACTCTTGCATTCCCTTGCTGCCTCTCTCCCCGCTCCAGGCAGTCTGTCTTCCTTCCTTCTCCTCCTTACCCAATCACCCATGTCCAGCCTCCACTTCATCTTTCCACTCTTAGCCAGCCTCCCATGTCCAGCCTTCGTGCAGCTTGGCTTACCAGCATCCAATCTGAGGCAAGAGGCTGAGATTAGTGAGTGGGCCCCAAGAAGATCAAAGCACCATCTACTCACTTCAAAGTTGTGGAAGAAGTCAACCTCGCCAGGTGCACGCCACTTATATGGAGTCGTTTATGTGAACGTGCTAATATATCGTTGGCGGGGAATTCAATTTGGACGGGCACTTAATTCCGGCGAGGTGGCCTTTTAACGAGCTTGCATGAAATGTTAATGCATACAAAAGGGCTTCCCAACATTGTTCGTCAGGAAGCTCAACCCACCTTTAGCTCACCTTGAAAGTCCTGAGAACTTAATTGCTGAAGTTCATCAGGCTGTCGGGAGACTGATTTTTGGCCTTCCACCAAATTAAGTTCCCCCGCCCAACAAGCTTCCCACCGCTGGTGGGATTGGGTGATTCCTCCCAGAGAAACTAATTATGCTGATGGTGGGGGGATCCAGAACAAAGGCACGTAACCTTAAAATTACAGCTATGCTATTTAGCAGTGAAATCAGAAAGTACTTTATTACACAAGAGATAGTGGAAATCTGAAATGCTCTCCCCTGATGTTAGGCAAATGAAACTTTTAAAGCTGTGAGCTAAGTGTACCAAGGGTTTTGGTGAAAGAAATGAGTAAATGGAGTTAGGTACAGATCAACAGCTAATTGAATAGCAAAACAACCTTGAAGGACTGAGTTGGCTGTTCCTATCATCCTATTTACAAAAATGACCTTCTACTAATCTATCTAAAACTTTATGTCTTCATATATGCTGACATTAGTGGATTATCATCTCATGCTAAATCTGCTTCAGCTGTATCTCAAGTTTGGTTGGAAGATAGACAAAATGCTTGTTCTTTTGAATGCAATGAGTCAAGATTTGTGTAAATAATTAGGATTGTGGCTTGTGTCAACCAGTTTCTGTAAGCATGTGCAAAATCTTTCTTTTGGATGAGATGTCAAACCAAGGCCTCATCTGCCCTCACAGCTGGACATAAGATCCCGTAGTGTTATTTTGAAAGAGAGCAAAGAATTATCCTCAGTGTCCTGGCCAATATTTATTCTTCAACTAATTCCACTGAAAATGAATACCTGGTTATTATTACATTGCTGTTTGTGGAAGCTTGTTGAATGCAAATTAGCTGCCACATTTCCTATATTACAACAGTGACTACACTTCAAAAGTACTTCATTGGTTGTGAAAGGAACCATATAATTCCAATTTCTTCTCCCTTTTATACCATGCCAGTTCTTTCTTGAAACTAAATTGTTATACTCACATGTTACAGACAGGAGGGGTTTTAATTTAAAACAGCTCTGATTTCTCCTCTCACCACCCATCCATAAACAGAAAGGTGCTTTTGATTTTTGATATCCTCTTTATAAATGGTGACATATTTTTCCCAACCCTGCAGTTTTTGGAGTGATCCAATCCTCTATTAATAACCACACAGCAAACTCGAGATAGGGTAAAATCAGAGGGTTAGTTTATTTTACACACACTCAAAATGCGGGAGGCTTTGTCGCGATGTAACTCCAGTACATTCACACAATAAGGGGTAAGGGAAAGAAAGAGGTACAGGGCAAAGATCACAGACAAAATAAGAATCATTGTTTCATGCGAGTCCAGAGTCCAGAATCAAAATTCCAATGGTGTATTCCTCCATAGAGGTTAACTGGCTGAAACGGATGCGGGGTGATCCACTTTTCCAGTAGCACTGACTTCAACGATGGGAGGTATATATTATATATATATATATAAAATCTCCATATATAAATTTCCTTCATGTCTTCTGGACATGAAACATATTACCGGTCTGAAATGTCTAAAATTGGGCTTAATAGTGGCCCTGCTGTTGGTGCTATGGGAGCCTGGAGTCCTGAAAATGGCGGACAGTCTGCTTCTGGCCACTTCTGTCATGCTTGGGAGGGTGTTGGCACAGGCATGCTGTTTGCGCACTGGAAGCATGTAAATTGGACAGATTGTGACATCAGTCATCGTCTAACGCTGATTCTGTGCCCAACCTGCCATTTTGGACACCACAGATCCTGCTAACGTCCTCGCTCAAATGCCCTCAGCTGAACATGTGTTCATGCATGAGGGACTCCACACGAATGCTATTTAAAGGCATCACCATACAAGTTTCAGGTGAGGTGCCTTTGACTTGCTGCCATAGTGTTAGTGAAAGTGCTGTGTTCAGCGTTGTTGGAGGAGCTCTCCAAAGCTGAAGTCAGAGTGGTGCTGGAATTTTCCAAACAGTTTAGTGGAGTTTGAAGATCTATGATCACAAAGCTAGCTATCACTTATGCAGGCAATAGTTGCAATCCCTACTGGGCTGCAGCACAACAAAGAGAAAGAGTACAAGAAGCAGCAAGGGGAACCTGGATACAGAGGAAGGAGGAGAGATTTCAGTAGAATGCCTGGGGTCTATGGAGAGCACATCTCCTACTTTTTCAAACAGTTTCATCAGCTACTGCAGCCTGATTATGCCTCCCCTTTAAAAGATGCAGGCAGCCTTTAAGACATGCAGGCTTGCTGTAACTTGTGCTATCCACATCAGCTTTGGGACTCCCTGAATGTACAGCCAGTCACCAGCTCTGTTTCACACTAGGATGTGCACCACAATCATGCTGATGAGCAGGCAGCACTAAGTTTTCCTGCTGACGATAGTGCATTGCAATCCCTGCACCTGAGAAAGTACACTTTCGAATTTTTAGTTCCTTGACTTAACAGCAAAATTTGCAAAGAGTACCTTAAGTTAAAAAAAGCATGAATTTAATAATGGCATTCATAACACAACCATTTGTTTATTTTCAATCCGATAGCCATTTTGCAAAGCTTGAATTGCAAATCTCAGTCTTGTGGAATTACGAAGCGATTGCCCATTTTTATTTTTCTCCCAAATATTAATTTTTTTTTTAGATTTTATTTGCCCATGATGTCACCTTAATGATGGAAATGTTTACAGTGAACTAAAAGCTGGTACAAGTGTCACTGGTCAGTGAACTATGGTTGTTTCTCAGGAACTACATTACATGGATGATTTAGAAGTTCAGAAAGGGTGACCAATGACTGGAATATGTCATCTGTCAGGTAGAAGACAAATAATCAGTGCATAATAGTTCAAGACCCAGTTGTTGAGAATTGCTGAACAAAGAGACATGCTGTCAAAGCTTTTCATCTTGCACTCATCAGGACAGTTCGCAAGAATACCAACAGTAAAGAGGACAACAATCAGAGAATCACATCAAATGTTGGACATTATAGTTGGAATTTTCTGCTCCTGTTTGAGGCAGGCATCATTGCAGGCAGGGGGGAATAATTTAGCTGGAGGGGCTGAAATAGGTTTCATGCCAGCGTCAAATCACAGCAGGATCACCCCATGGTGTCTGTGGACTGCAAATCCAGCTGGAGGCCGACATGAAAGCGATTTGCATCCACTAATGGGATGCAAATTACGGCCTGACTGGACTCATCCCCCATGCCTGATTTACTGTTACGCCGCCGGGAAAAAAGCTGGCCCAGAATACGTCTGGACAAGTATGACGTGCAGAAGTCAGGACTTACCTTTAGGGCCTTGCAGAGATCGCGGACATCCGAAGAGAAGATGATGGAATATAATGGGGGAAAATGTGAAATTGTCCATTTTGGCAGGAAGAATAAAAGAGAAGCATATTATCAAAATGGTGAGAGGTTGTAGAACTCTGAAATGCAGAGGGATCTGGGTGTCTTAGTGAATGAATTGCAAAAGGCCAGTATGCAGGTACAACTAGTAAGTAGGAAAGCTAATAGAATGTTATTATTTATTGTGAGTGGAGTTGAATACAAAAGTAGGGAGGTTATGCTTCAGTTTACAGAGCTTTAATGAGACTACATCTGGAGTACTGTGTATAGAATTGGTCAACTTATTTAAGGAAGGATGTAAATGCATTGGAAGCAGTTCAGAGAAGGTTTACCAGACTAAAATCTGGAATGGGTGGGTTGTCTTATGAGGAAAGATTGGACAGGCTAGGCTTGTATCCGCTGGAGTTTAGAAGAGTAAGAGGCAACTTGATTGAAACATATAAGATCCTGAGGGAACATGACAGCGTGGATGTGGAGAGGATGTTTCCTCTTGTGAGAGAATCTAGAACTCGGGGTCAGTGTTTCAAAAAAAGGAGTCGCCATGTAAAATGGAGATGAGGCTAAATTATTTCTCTCAGAGGGTCGTGAGTCTTTGGAGCTCCCTTCCTGAAAAGGCAATGGAAGCAGAGTCTTTGAATATTTTTAAGGCAGAGGTGGATAGACTCTTGGTAAGCAAGGGGGTGATAGGTTATCAGGGGTAGGTGGGATGCAGATTTGAAATTACTATCAGATCAGCTATGATCTTATTAAATGGCAGAGCAGGTTTGAGGGGTCGAATGGCCTACTCCTGCTCCTTGCTTGTATGTTCGTATGCTGGAGCCCTACAGCTACTGAACTCCGGAGGAACCTTTAAATCACATGGTGGGTGGATCCCCATGCATATGGCTCTACCACGAAGCAACTCTCAGAAGGTTTGACATCTCCATGCAGCAGCTTTGAATCTTTTAAGACTTTGCTGATGCTTCGGACCCGCTTTGGAACTTCAGGGACTTCGCCCATGGACTCACACCGTCTTCCAGGGACTTCGCCACGGGCAGATATGGATGAGCGATGAAGTGAGGGGCGGGGGAGAGGAAGATCTCGGTGTGAGTGGGAGAGGAAAGTGTACTTGGGGGGGACGGAGTTGAGGGGTGAAGTTGGGATGGGGGATGGTGAAGGTGTTGCTGGGGGGTGGGGAGAAGTTGGGATGGGGAGGCAAAGGTGTTGGGAGGATTAAGTTGGGAGGGGGAGGAAGATGTAAGGGGGCAGGAAGATGTAAGGGGGAGGAAGATTTAAGGGGGGTGCACGGGGGGTGGAAGGTCTAAGGGGGGAAGGAAGATGTAAGTGGGTTGTATGGGGCAGGGGAAGGTGTAAGGGATGAGGAAGATGTAAGGGGAGGAGGAAGGTGCAAGGCGCAAGGTGGGAAGGTGGAATGTCCAGGTGAATGTGCAAGGGAGGGGTCTGTGGAGTCAATGTGAGCCTCCTGGGGAGTGTGAGAGGGCAGAGGGAGCCGGTAGTGTGTTAGGGTGTGGGTATGTCAGTACCGGTAGAAGAGGCGATAAGGGTGGTTGATGGGGGCATGGAGGCAAACACAGGCCATGGGGGTGGGAAGGGGGAGGTTGGGAAGGTCAATTGGATGGGGTTGGGATTTTCAGGAAGTTAAGGAACATGCACGTTCACCTGGACGTTCATAAAGGAGAAGGATTTGGACTATAGGGTAACAGTGGGAAGGTGGAAGGTGATGCCAGGGGGAATGGACATGGGTGACTGGGGGAGGGTAAAAGACATGGAGCTTATCAAAAGCTTAACGACTACCATGCTGTGCAAATCGAAAGTGAGCAGAGCCTCATGTTGGACAGGCAGAGGTGCTGCATGGGAGTGCAGTCAGTGGGTGGGTGGGAGGTGCAGGTCAGCTCAGATGGACAACTGAGAGTGAACCCCAGCAGGAAGCATTGAAAATGCTCAGGACAGTGAGATGAATGCGATGGATGAAGGTTTTGCGTGCATGGGAGAGTGCTTGCATGAGGCTTTGAAAGGCCCTGCCACACACACTTCTCTCTCCAGATTCACTCCTGGTCCAGCTGCGTGCAGCTGAACTGCTAGTCGGGTGGGGTGTGTGTGTGGGGGTGGGGGGGGGGGGGGGGGGGGGGGGGTGGTGTGTGGGGGGTGCAGGGGGAGCACTTGCAAAGCCTGTAAATGAAGCTGAAAGATCACATTAGACATTATTCAGTGAAACTGAATATATTTTCAGATTATTAAGTGACAACGTGTTCACCTGTGAAACCAATTGTGATCAAAATTTCTTAACTTTTCTAGGCCTACCACTTCTTCCATGTGCTGCGGGGACATCCACAGCAGGAGTGGAGACAGCTGTGAAATGGTTGGCCCTAAACAAAAACAGAATTACCTGGAAAAACTCAGCAGGTCTGGCAGCATCGGCAGAGAAGAAAAGAGTCGACGTTTCGAGTCCTCATGACCCTTCAGCAGAACTCAGTTGTTTTTGTTTTGGATTTCCAGCATCCGCAGTAGTTTTTTGTTTTTATCTCAATGGTTGGCCCTGTTGCCTCTGGTGACTTTGGCGTGCATCTTCTGGAGTGCAGAGGCCTTAAGGGCCCCGGTTTGCTTTGGCTGTCCTCCTGTGGGCCAACTGTCAAAGGATGAGGTTGAGAAAGGGGACTGGGAAGGAGGGGACAGCCTCGGAGCTCCCTGTGAACCAAAGTAGAGATCATTAGTGCATGGCAGCAGAGTCAAAAGCAGGAGAGAGAGCACTCACATTTGCATTTAGAGAGGGATGATTTGGAGCAGGATCTACACGAGGGTGTTCACCGCCGACCTCACTGTCGCCGCAGGCACGGTCCATGTCCTCACCAGCACACTCCTCAAAGTGAGTGAGGGGCCTAATATCAGCCACTCCATTCTCGCTCTGGGACCCCTCCCTGCTGCTGTGAGCCAGCTTCTCCTGCATGAAAACAGATGGAGAGGGTGTGAGCAGAATACATGGCACTGCAGCTGATAAGGATGCATGGAGTGTATGTGTGGTGAGAGTAGCCATGGACGGGATGAGGAGGTAAGCTCCAGATTATATAAGGCTGATGGAGATGTGAGGGTGTATGTGAGAGTTAGTGGTGTTGTCCCTTGAGGTGTGAGATCCCTGTGAGTGTGTGATGGGTTTGTGAGTGTGTGAGTTGAGTGTGTAAGTTGAGAGTGATGAGATGGTTCATTTACCCTGGCGGGACGGAGGAGATCATTCATCCTCTTCCTGCATTGGATGGCTGATCTCTGTGCTCCTTTAGTGCTGACTGCCACTGCCATCGCCTCCCACTCTGGATTGGTGACTCTGGTTGACTTCCTGCAGCCAGAGCGGGGGTAGAGGACATTGCGGCAAGCATCAATGGCATCCAGAAGGCATCACTTGAGACCTTTACTGTGAATGTGTTATTAATGAGGCGGGATCCACCAGGAAGTGGACGAAACTGCACAAAAACCACCACTGCGGCTGGTGGGAAAAATGTTGTTTCTCATGCCTGCTACCGCATTCTGTGCAACTCAGGGACAATTCCAGCATGCCGTACTCAAGTTCTGTCCTACCAAACAATCCGGATCTCCCAGTCTCTGGATTGTCGGAGACCAGAGATATCCCCATAGATATGTTATAGGACCCCTCAGAAGTCCCAGTGCACTGACTCCATGGGAATTGCCTAGGAAGTTTGAACTTCCGATGGGCTATTTCCCTGATCCTGGGACCCCTCAAAAAAGTCCCCATCTCTGATTTACAGTTGGAGACTTTGGATAGTTCCTACTTACCTGGATAGTTACCCAGGAAATGTTAGACAGGAAAAGCCTTGTCTAACTCCTGGGTAACTATAAACCTGACCCCTCTCAACCCAGCTCTTAGCTCCCCCCGACTACCCCCACCCCGACCCGGCCTCCCTACCGAGCCCCCACCTTCCCTGACCCCAGCTGAATAGTCTCCACCACCATACCATCCCCCATCCTCCAACTGCTCTCCCCGGCCCCCTACCAACCTGACCAAACTAGCTCCCAACCTGACAACCTCTCCTGACCTGACCCACCTACCCCTGACCCACCTACCCACCTCACCCAGCTGCCACCCTACACAATTACCCCACCCACCCTATTCACTTACCTCACCCACTCACTTCACCTACCCACTCACCTCACCCACCCTACCTGCTCACCTCATCCACCCTTCCCACTTACCTCACCCACCCTTCCTACTTTCCTCACCCACTTACCTCACACATCCTACCCATGCACCTCACCCACCCTACCCATGCTACCAACCTACCCATTCACTCATTCATCCACTCACCCATTCATAAACATTCATCCATGCACCCATTTGCTAACGTCACACTGGATATTTAAACTTACCATATGGCAGCTAATGCTGTTAAAAGGGGAAGTATCTTGTGTGCAGATTCTCTTCACTGCTTGCCACAAGGATTCCTGCACTGAGGGAGTTCTTCAGTATCGTGGATCAGGAGTGAGAGCTTTTTCAATGTCTGCAGGTAAGTGGGAAGTTTTCTGTCAGATCAGTATCGGACACAAGGGTCCCAACACTGACTGGAAGTTTTGGGCCCAAATCTTTTAAAATTGGACACAGAATCACATACAGTAAAACTCACCAAGGCTTCTCGATAATATCCTCCAAACCATGACCTCTACCACCTAGAAGGACAAGGGCATCAGATGCATGGGAACACCACCAACTGCAAGTTCCCCTCCAAAACCACACGATCCTGACTTAGAACTATATTGTCGTTCCTTCATTGTCACTGGGTCAAAATCCGGGAACTCGCTTCCTGACCTGGAGATTTTTAAATGCATTAAGTTCACCGTGGACTATGAGCAGCTTGCCTTTTCCAAGAAATCACATGACTTCAGCTAAATGTCCAGCAAGGCACTTGAGATGGGGGCTATTTGCTTATTTGAACTTGAATTACTTTAATTATTGGAGGATAAAACTACTGTTGTTTTTATGGCAGATGACTTGGATGTTCTGGAAATCACCTGATTGAAAAGAATTTTATGTTTTGAACTTGATTTTTTTGACTCAGTTTTGGGTATAAGATGAGAAGGAAGGCTGCCTTAATTCGTTCTCTCCCTGTCTTATCTTGCCTTGTCTGCATTTGGGAACCTGAAAAGTTGAGTCGAGAGAGAGATCCCAAGGATTGATCCAACTCTATTCTCGTTCACGCCAAAGCTCCTTGGGAAAGAAAGTCGAGACTACTACTGTGACCAGTGATCAGGCTTCGCTTGTAGGAACACCACATCAGCAGTGTTGGAACCCTTTGAACTTTATTCTTTTTTATCAAGTTTTCCAATTGGCCAACCTCTGCAGAGGCCCTGTTTGGTGTGTATGTGTCTGTGCATGTACACATGCACTACAAATTGTACGTTAACTAGTTTTTTTCCAATTTGTTTTAAAAAAAGAAGTTTTGCTACATGATAAACCAATTATTCTGAGTTTATTGAAAGAAGCCTGGCTAAAGTCTCTTTTATTCTGGTTTTGACAATAGCCGAAGTAAACAATTGGTCATTTTGGTGAGTGAAGTAAACATTTACACTTATGACACGACCTGTGGGGTAGTGGGACTTGAAAAAATGGGCACTCCTCCCATCCCGGTCATAACACAAATATGAAGTTTGTAAGATTTTTGTGTTTTGGAACTGTCTCTTTAATTTAGGGTAAAGTGGAGGAGCGAAGGTGGTCACGTGACCTGCACTGAATTCTGCCCGACAACAAACCTGGGTAAAAGCAAAATACTGCGAATGCTGGAGATCTGAAATGAAAACAGAAAGTGATGGGAAAACTCAACAGGTCTGGCAGCATCTGTGAAGAGAGAAACATTTCAAATCCACTTCTTCGCAACTGAAGGGAGGTAGAAATGTGATAGGTTTTATGCTGTTGCAAAGTTGGGGGGAGGGGGGAGGGGGGGAGAGGGGCAGGTCGAGCCAAAGAGAAGGTTAAGGATAGGTTAGAGGGTGAAGGAGATTAAATGAGCAAGCTGTCATGGAGTACAAGGCAAAGAGAGTGGTAATGATAGTACTAAAGAAACAAAGCATGCGCCAGAGTAGGTGTTAATAGCAGAATAAAGGTCAGCACTACCTGAAAGAAAAAAATATGAGAACAAGATACAGACTGGCACTTGGGGAGGGTAAAAAATTCAAAATAGAGGACAGAATTCATGACCTGATGTTGTTGAACTTAATGTTGAGTCCAGAAGGCTAGAAAGTGCCTATTCGTAAGATTAGGTGCTGTTCTTCCAGATTGCATTTGGCTTCACTGGAACATTGTAGCAGGCCAAGGACAGAAATGTGAACATGAGAGCAAGATGGTGAATTGAAATGGCAAGCAACAGGAAGGTCTGCGTCATGCTTGCCGAATGAGTGAAGGTATTACGCAAATTGGTCACCCAGTCTGCGTTTGGTCTCTCCAATGTAGAGGAGACTGCATTGTGAGCAGCAAATATAGTGTACTAAATTGAACAAAGTACAAATAAATCACTGCACTGTTTGGGGCCTTGGACAGTGAGGAGGGAGGAGGTAAGGTGTTGGTGCTACATCTTCTGTGATTGCATGGGGAGGTGCTATGGGAAGGGGAAAAGGTGCTGGGGTGATGGAGGAGTGGACCAGGCTGTCGCAGAGGGAATGCTGACAGGGAAGGGGAGGGGAAGATGTGTTTGGTGGTGGCATCATGCTGTAGTGGCAGAAATGGCAGAGGATGATCCTTTGAATATGGAGGCTGTTTATTGCAGTAAGAGTTTTAAAAATTGAAATATTACCATGTCATCCTTCCAGTCAGTCACTGGATATTTGAATGTCTTTTGAAAAGTTATTGGTCTCTACGGGGATCGTAACAATCCCTTGTCTTTGTCAGTTCTGGTACACACGTCCATGTTCCATATGAGTCTGATTAGATGCAACTTTTTGTATCCAACCCATTTATTGCTTGTGACAGGATTGCACTGTGTATCTAAATGTCAGGTCAGATTCCAGGTGGATATGTCTTTCAGCCTATGTGATTATATTTCATTTAAAATCACAAATAGAAAGTGAAAAAGCTATTACAGTAATCCATAAAGTCATCTCATAGCTTCCAACATCCAACTTGATCTTTGTCAGGTTAAAAGCCGTTAAAAGGAAAAGTTAGAACTTCTAAATCCAGCAAGTCTAAATAAATTATATTAAAAACACAGCAATCCCCCACTCTAAAACTGTCTCATATATCACTGCTCTGATAAAGCAAATATTGTCAATGGTCTCCGCTCCGTATCTCACCTGTCTTTACTTTTTGAGGTTAAGGTCCACTTATAAAAGCTATTTCCTGCCCCCTTCCAACTTCTTGATTATGCAATCCACTGATGAGAAGGCGGGTCAGCAGACTGCCTCTTACATTTACCTGGTGTAGTACCACTAGGAGGTGCACATTCCCCACTGATGGGAGGTGCCAGTTATCCACTGGCATCTCCTGGCAAGGGCATGATTCAGCGCAAGAAAACACCACCCATCTATTCCACTCTAAAGCAATGAACTGGGGTTGGGGCAGGGCGGGGGGAGGTAGGGGTAAAGGGATCAGAACCCTCTATCACCATGCCCACTGCAGCACACTTGTCTTCTGATGTGATTTCTCAGGGCTCTGGAGAAAGAAAGATAAATAATTGTTCTGCTTTCTATATGCCGAAAAGTGATAAACACCTTCCTTTTTCAATGCATTCATGGACTGGCTTATTTTTTTCACACATAGTGGCCAGAGCACTTTTTCTTTACCAATAATGTTTAGTAAAGTTTACTGGGAATCGACATCTGTTTTCCCTTCACATTCTCTCATAGACGTTTTTAAGCAGTACTTGACTGAAATGGTTTTCACAAATAGCAATTAATAAGAAAACAGGTTTTCAAAGCAAAAACATTGCTAGACACTGAAAACAGATATACAGTACTGTCAATGTTGACACACCTATCCCTGTTAAACTGTTTATAAAGTTTTTCACCTCTTTACCTCTTCAATACCTAATTTTCCATTTTGATGCCTCATACATCCCACATAGCTTTCATATCTAATATACCATAAAGTAATTTGGACATGAGTCTTGTGTGGAATATCAACACCACCATATACAAGTTGAGCCACAAGGTCTGTTTTAGTGTTGTAAATTGTATGTAATTCTATCAAGTTCCTGAACTCCCCTGTGTAATACATTGTTTAGATGACAGACCTACTCCATGTAATCGGTATTAAACACAATTTTGTTAATTGAATTCATGTGCGCTACAAATTGCTCCACTCCTGGAACTATGGGGGCTAAATTCGACAGCCTTCAAAATTGGGCAGGGGTTTTCTAATGCCTGATTACCCACTCCCCTTGCCCATTCAAAGAGATGCGGCAATTTTAATGATAGTGGTGTGCAGCCCAGCGCTGAACATGTTACTGAGTAGCTGCATGCCTTAGCAGGGAGTCCCAAGTTTGTATGAGGTTAGCACAATTTAAAGCTAGCCTGCACTACTTCAAGCCAAGATGCACCTCTTAAAATGGAAGGTGCACTTTGGCTCCAGCAGTCGCTGGAACTGATTACAGATGAGTAGTAGACCTGGAAGAAACTATAAAAATGGTGTAACAGGCCAAAGGAGCCTGCCCAAGTTTCTTGGATGCTGTGCTGGAGGATTTGATGCAAGACATGGACAGGAGGAAAGAGGTCTTCTTCCCTTAATGGGCTGGGAGGCACTCCACCCATAGGCAGGAAAGCAGGTGGGTGGATGTGTGAAATAGGCAACTTGCCATTGGCAGCATGCCTACCGCTGGCAAGACTGTCTTGGCATGAATTTAAAAGCAGAAGGAGAGGCGTTGGCTGAAATACCTGCCCAGGCCCCAACTGAGGCCCTTAAGTGGGAAATTAATGCCCACTTAAGGGCCTGATCCTGTCACTGCTCAGATTTGATGGGCAGCAGGAGAGGCCTGCGCCTATCATACAGTCCCCATCAAACATCCCCCCTCGCAGGACCTGCCAGCATGGCCCCGCCAAGATCCTGGACTTACCTAGAGGCCCAGTCTATCGTCAAAGGCCTCCTCGATGCTCTTAATGCACTACCGGCAGTGGCCACCGCTCCTGGTGGTGCTGCTGGTACTGTAGATGTGCCAGCCTCTGATTGGCCGACAGCTCGATGACACCGGACTTCCTCCTATAGTTCAGTGGAGGCCTTGCCTCATACTAATTAAAGGCCTGAAAAATGATCTGGATGAGCAGGGGTGGGTCTGTTACTGACATTTACACTAGGGTGCGGGAAGGCTGTTCTCAGCGTATAATCCAGGTCCTGTATTTTCATATGGTTGAGGGGCCACCACATGGCATGGGCAGGATTTCAAAATTGTGGTCCTGGAGATCGTCTCGAGCTCCCGATGCCTCTGGGACAGCTTGAGATTTTCAAAAAGCTGGCAGGGAGGGAAGGAACAGGAAATGTACTCGCCTCCAATTAACAATCCAATAAGCTGCTTTAGGAGCTTGTTAAGGAGCCTGTGTGTTTGTGATTGGAGTTTTTAATGTTTTTTTTCCAGTGAACCAGAGCAGTCTGGTACATGTTCGTTGGGGCAAGTTAATTTATCTGTATTTGTTTTAAAATTAAATTTGATTGGCCAACTTGTGCTGGTTGGGCGCTACAGCTTAACTTGACGTTGTTAACCACTCTGTCCGACAAGGCGGTGGCAGCCCCAACATGGCTGCCACCTGCCTTTGCCCCGGCACCAAGCAGGCAGCTCTTGCTTTACGCCAGTTATTGAGCGTTTAGCTCACCTCATACCCAATTAAGACATTTGAATTTAAAAATAGCGGCATGAGAGTTACACAGAAAAAGTTAGAAGAATTAAAACCTCTTCTAACTTCTGAGTAACTATTGTAAAGACTGAGACTGACCCCACGGGTCTCCCCCACACTCCCGCCCCCCCCGCCCCACACGGGCTCCCCCCACCCTCCCCGACCTCCGAGACCCTCCACTGTCCCATCACCACTGGCCTCCGACACGTTCCACCCCCATGACATCCAGCACCCACACACTCACTGACTTCCAATATGCCCCAAGCCCGTGACCTCTGACACCCCTGACCCCACTGACCTCTGACAACCCCACCCCAACTGACCTCCGACACCCTCACCCCAACCAACCTCCGACAGCCCCCACCCCAACCGACCTCCAACACCCACCACTCCAACCAACCTCCAACTCCCCACAGCCTCATCCCCCACTCCTCACCCCCGACACCCCTCACACCCGACCTCCGATACCCCACCCCGCCAACACCCACACCCCCCTGACCACAGACACCCCACCCCCCTGACACTCACACCCCCATCCCCTGCCTTCCGACACACTCACCCTACGCCCTCCGACACTCCCACTCCCGACCTCCGACACCCCCAAGCCCTGGCAGCCCTCACCCCCGACCACTAACACTCCCACCCCTGACCTCTGACACCCCTCCAACCCCACTGGCCTCTGACACTGCCACCCCCCTGACCCCTGACATTCCTCAACCCCCGACCTCCAACAATCCCTAACCCTCAACACCCCTCACCCCCGACCACCAGCACCCCCAGTCCCCGACCTCCGAACCCCCACTGCCGACTTCCGACACCCCCACTGCCGACCTCTGACACCCCCCCACCCCTGACATCCCCCCGGCCTCCGACCCCCAACATGCTCCAGCCTCTGACATCCCCATTACCCGACCTCCAACAACCCTACTCCTAAACATCTCCCAACCCCCGACAACCCCCACCCCCGAAACACCTCACCTCCAACACCCCTCACACCCGACCTACGACACATCCAACCCCTGACCTCTGACACCCCCAACCCCAACCTCTAACACACACCACCCTGATACCCCCCACCTTTGACATCCTGCACCCACCAGCACACCCCCCGCACCACAGTGCCCAGGTCTCCAAAACCCCACAGCCCCCAACCTGACTTCCGACACAATGCACCCCACCCCCCACCACCTCCAACACAACATACTCCCCCAGCCTCTCACACCACCCCCCTGACTTCCTACACCCCGGCCTCCGACACCCCCCAAGGTCAGACTCCCCTCACCCCCGCCCTCCGTTTCACCTCATCCCCCGACCTCTGACACCCCTTATCCCTGGCCTCTGACACTCAACACCTCCATCTCCCTGATGCCCCCAGTCTTCAACGTCCCCCCGAGGTCTGACACCCCGCACCTCCCGGACATCCGACCACCCCCACGAACCTCCAGCCACACCCCCCCGGACCTCTGTCCACCCCACCCCTGGACCTCCAACCCACCCTCCCACCCCTGACTGACACCTCCCACCATCCCAGACCTCCGACAGACACCCCCGCCACCTTTCCGGATTGCCCCTGCCCCAGAAATTCGATCCGCTTACTTTAGACACTTACCTTCTCCCTGGCCTGTCAACTTCCCTGGCCCTTTAAACTTACCTGCTTTACGGCAGCTTGTGAACCAGATCACCTTGTCTCCCAGACACCAGGGGAATCTTCCTCTCATTGGGGCTCCTCAGTCTCAGGGTTGCTGTCCAGGCCGTCCAACTAGGTCTCCAGCAGCTGTTTGCCCAATCCACTTCCACTTCTCGATTCTCTGGCCACCATTAGAGGCTTCAAACTGTCCAATCATAACAATGGTTCCTCCACACCACAATTCGCAAGTCTTGGTCTTCTGTTCCTTGCTGCTGTCATGGCATTTGCCTTCCTACTTCAGCCTGCCAAAGACACTGCTCCCTGCACGGAGGGGCCCATAGGGGCTGATCGGTACTCACCCCCACCATTGTCACCTGCTGGCGGAGGCAACGCCATGTATCTCTTTTTGTACCTACATCATAGTCCCATGTCGTACATTTTGCTTGCGGTTCTCCAACCATATTTACCATGCTCCATGCATTTATGTACATGCACTCCAATCCCAGCTCAGACTACTTTGGCTTTACCCACTGTTTGATTCCTCCTATGTCTGAACTATTCTCTACTCTCTTGCTTTTTACCTCTCCCAGTTCTCTGTGCACCATCTTTCTCCTCTCTAATGTTTCACCCTGGTGCCAAACCACTTGCCAAATTAGTTTAAACCTCCCCCAGCTAACCTTTCCCTGAGGAGATTGGTCCCAGCTCTGTTGAGGTATTTTGTGCCCAGGTCGAGCATGTCTCTCCTACCCCAGTTCACTGAGGCCAAGTATAAGGTCAGCTAACTCGCATTCCAGAAAGACAACTCAAAACATTTTCCTGAGAATGAGAGACTAGGAGCGGTGGAGAGACAAAGAAATTTAACCATCCATGTACAGAAATCACTAAAAGCTAAGGTGCAAGAAGCCATCAAAAAGGATTATGGAAAGTTGGCCTTAATCTCAAGGAGGTTGGAATACAAACATGAGGAAGTGAAGCTTCAGTTGTACATGGCCTTGATCAGACACTATCTGGAGTACTGTCTTCAGTTTTAGATATCATAGCGCAGGAAAGATATAGTGGCTTTTGCTGGAGCAGAACACAATTTCACCAGAATGAAATTGGGCTTTAAAGGGTTAAATCATGAGGACAAGTTGAATAAATTTGTCTTACATTCCCTTGAATTGAGAAGATTGATAGGTAAACTAAGTACAGTGCATGTAATGGAAATGGAATTAAATTTGTAGATACAGAAAAACTGTTTCCTTTGGTGAGGGAATCCTGAACAAGGGGTGTAATCTTAGACCAGTTGGAGTGAAATTATGAAGTATTTTTCACACAAGACTAGTGGGAACCTAGATTGTTCTCCCCACAAAGAGCTGTGGAATCCTAGGTCATTTACAATTTTCAAGATTTTGCGAGATATGAGAAAATGTGCGTAAATGAAGTTGAGGTACAGGTCAGCATTGGCAGAACAGGTTCAAGGGTTATCCAGTCGATAGAAATTCTTTATGTTATGCACACTTCAGTTTGTATAACTCCGCTATGTCATTCACTGTTTGGTCCCTTGAGCTTCACCATGTAACACACTGTTCACCCCATGTACCTCCACTGTGTAACATAATGCATGATGCATTGTTAAGTCTATTAAACTTCCCTGTGATGTATAGTATCAGTATCAGAATGCTCAGTATCAGTCCATTGATTTACTTCAAGTAATGAAGTGCTCAGCCCATGCTGCTCCCCAGTGTAATGTTGTGTTTAGCATGTAGAATCCCTTGTGTAGTGCACTGCTCAGTCCATGTTATAATCTGTAGTTTGCACTAAACTGCACTGACTGCTTTTACAAACGAAAGGACAAATAAAGGATAATTCAAAGATGTTGAAATGTACGTCCTTAAAAATAAAAGCAAATATAAAGAGTGTTCAACATCCCTCTTTTATTCCACTTAGAGGTAGAATTTGGAGGACATTAAATATATAATTTTAGCAGTTAAGCTATAAGAGCTTGTGGGTACTTGTTTTTGCTGCAATATCTGCCATGTTGCTAATTTCTGGCAAAGTTAGCTGTTGCATTCTAAAGCTCGCTATCCTCATTCACTGTTTGAATATCTTTATTCAGGGTAGACTGGTTACCTCATAAGCATTCGTTATGGCAGAAACACAAACATGTTTTTGTTTTGGATTTTCAACATCTGCACTATTTGGAAATTATATCAGTGCTCTGTTGATGCCACAGCAAACCAAGGGAGATGCAGTACATCTCTAGAAATTTGGGAGTTACAGCAACAAAAGAGGGAATGTAGATAAAGACAGAAAATGGAAATACTCAGTAGGACAGGCAGCATCTGTGGAGAGAAGCAAGTTAATATTTCAGGTCGATGATCTTTCATCAGAACAGATACTAGATACTTGAAGTCACCAACCACGAGGACAAGGTTTGTTGAATGCTCTCGTCAGCTGGATTGGAATAAAAGAGTCTTGATGATTAGCCCAAATGTCAGCTTGGGTTACCAAGCCAAGAACCTCATCAAGAAGATAAAGCCAAAAGAGGTGACCTGAATCAAAGAAAGAATCAAATTGTCAACCATGCCAAATCGGCGCACACTATACTCAAGGGCAGCTCAGCTAGACCAAGCTAAACGGCAAAAAGCCCATTCATGCTCAATTGTAAAGTGGCATTGAGGGAGTCATTTTACATGTGGAATTAAAGACCAGCTGTATTGTTTTGCATGCTACACAGTTTTGATAAATGTCTTCATTACGGGTTGTTGGGCTGCAGTTGCATCCATTTTTAAGAGATGCTGCCTTGTGCAAGTCATGACTGACTTTATGATCCTGATGCGCTGACCTGACAAACCAATATCAAGATCTGACAAGAGAACAATACAACAATTTATATTTATATAGCACCTTTGATGCAATAAAACACCCAAGGCACTTCACAGGTCATTTTAAAACAAAATATGACATCAAGCCACATAAGGAGAGATTAGATCAGATGACAAAATGCTTGGTCAAAGAGATGGGTTTTAGGGAGCATTTTAAAAGAGAAAAGTAAGGTAGAGAGGAGGTGTAGAGAGGAAATTCCAGATCTTAGGCCTAGGCAATTGAAGGCATGGCCACTGATGGTGGAGTGTTTGCTCTCGAGAATGCTCAGGAGACCAGAATTAGAGGAGTGTAGATATTTTGGAGGGTTGTGGGGCTCAAGGAGATTACAGAGATAGGGAGGGATGAGGCCTTGGAGGGATTTGATAGCAAGGGTGAGAATTTTAAACAAAGACATTGTTTGACTGGGAGCCAATGTAGGTCAGCCAGCTCAGGGGTGATAGGTGAACAGGACTTGCTGTGAGTTAAGGCATAGACAACAGAGCTTTGGATGACCTCATGTTTATGGAGGCTGGAACGTGGGAGACAAGCCAGGAGTGCATTGGAATAAAAAAGGTTACCACTGATCATGTAATGAGATATCATTTCAATACAATACCAACTAAGCCCCTGTTCATGTCTGACATGAACCAAGCAGAATAGATTAATGACAGAATGGCATTTTGATAGATAAAAAAGCACAAGCTGCCATGCTTGAACTCAAGGCTCCAATCATGACAAGGGCCACACTCAGCCTGAGCCTATTCTCTGATCCAAGCTGCCAACCCATTGCAACCTTGTCAAAATTATTGTTGCGCAACCACACAAAAAGCTACGTAACATTACCTGTGCCAATCTCTGACCACTCTTGCAAGTTGTCTTATACCATTTTTGCCTTGCTAATATGAATTTTGTCTTCTATTTACTTTATTCAAAATCTCAGTTGACATCCTATATCACCATTTTTGTTTTGAATGATTAAAACAAACTGGCTATCCCAGGGGCTATTCTCATTCAATAGAAAACTCATTACTGTTGTAGGAGGTTTTTAGTATTGACTGCTCTGTACAGTTATTTGAAAATGGGGGTACAAATCTGTTCTTCTCCATTCTACCCATTCCCTGGTGGCATTAGACAGTAAAACTATGGCTGTTCCCTCTTCAAATGTTGGAATTAGCTAGACATATAAGCCTATATTTCCCTCTGTTTAGTAATTTCAACAAAAGAAAAGTAGAAGAAAGTACAAAAGGGATGTAGCTCTGGTAGAAGGTATTGATTTTATTAATAATTAATACAAGCCACTAACATTTATATAGTGTTATGAACACTTTACAAGAAGCTTATGTTATAAAACTTCTCCTTTAACTTAAGGTGAAACAGAATGTTCTGAAAAGGGGGATGAAGAGGTCATACTAAACACCTCCACTCAGAGACATGCCTATGTGACCTGGTTGTCATGGGGAAAAAACTCAAACCATGGGGAATAAACTATTGAAATATCAAGTGCCAGTTTTCCCACCTTGACACAATGCCTCACAGAAAAGGGATAGCTTCTTTTTGAGGCCTGGGGATAGAAGTAAAGAAACCACTGTGTGCAAAGAAGCAATACAGCTGCTTTTGTGAAGAGAACAGGAGGACTCTTTTGTGTTTACAACCAAGCAGAATGCTTGTGAGAGCTTGAAAAGAAGGCTGCCAGAACAAATGGGACTTTTGGAGATTTAAGGAACAAGCAGTTGCTGTGGTGGGCCTTGCTGGTGAAGATTGGACCTGGAAGGCTCAAGCTGTGTGGAACGATTTTCAAAGGACACAGGAAGTTTTGACCTGACGTAGCAGGGAGAAGTGAGACTGCAGGAAAGCCAGGATAACTTTAGATTTGTTCATGTAATGCTACATATCTGCCAGATGTGCGACACACAGTAGAAGGGCATTGTAAGACATATCTCGATTGCGTTGTTACTTAATATAAAAGTAACTATTTTTAGTTTGGTGGATTAGTTGCCTGTTAAATAATATTTAATTTATGTTGAATTTAGTTCGTTTATTGCAGGAAAAGTCTTAAAATGTGAAATCTTGTCCTTCGGTGTAGTAATTACGTTTTCATTTAGTGTGTAATGTACCTTTAAGAATAATACTTATTAAGGAACATCACATGATCTGTAGTAACCAATAGGAGAGTAGCTTGGGCTACCTCGGCAGTCAGTGTAGAGATAGAGTTGGAGTTGACAGCACACATGTGGTTGCTGCTGAGTATATTGTAAATACACTTAATGTTTCCATCCAAGAAGTATCTGCAGATCAAATCTATCATTAATATTACAACTTAGCCACCCTTCAACAAACTTGCTACAAGGATGGGATAGGATTGAACAGAAGAAACCAATTTAAAAAGAAATTGGCACTGTACATCACCCAGTGATTCTAAGTAGCAAGCTCCATTAGAATTGAAGAAGTTATCCTCTCTCAAAATGCCACAATTTGGGAGAATTGATCCTTTGAACCAGCCACAGATGATTGGTCTCAATACACAGAACGCCTCACGTTCTTTTTTCAAGTGAATGAGATTATGGGGGAAGAGAAGAGGCGAGTACCTATTGAGTACCTATGAAGATCCTATTGAGTACTTGTGGGAGCAAAACCTATAGTCTGATTCGAAGTTTGACGGAACCCAGTGCCCCAGATTTGCAGAATTTCGATGAATGGGTGGACCTCATGAAGGGTTACTTTCAACCCAAGCCCTCAGTCACAATGCAGAGGTTCAGGCTTAATTTGTGAAACAGAGCCCCAGGTGAGACAATTGCATGCTATGTGGAAAATTTGAAGCAGCTAATGAGTTTGGTACAACTCTGAATGACATGCTCAGAGATCGTTTAGTGTATGCTGTGAGAGGACACTATTCAGAAAAGGTTATTACCTGAAGCAAATCTGGACTTCAAGAAAGCGCTAGAGTTGGAGCTGGCCTTGGAAAACGCAGTAAGAGATTCAAAAGCAATACAGGGTGCGCAAAATGATGCTGTACTCCACATGGTGAAAGGAGGGACAAAACTGGCAGCTTCATATCCCTGGTTATAGAGCCTTCAGACACGATAGAGTAGGAGATAAAAAAGGAGGGGGGTGGGGGGGTGGTTAGCACTAACGGTTAAAGAATCAATTCCAGTTGTGAGAAGGGATGATATACTAAATGGGTCAACAAATGAGGCTTTATGGGTTGAGCTTAGAAATAAAAAAGGGGCAGTCACACTACTGGGAGTATACTACAGACCCCCAAATAGTGAAAGGGAGTTAGAAGAACAAATATGTAGGCAAATTTCTGCTTGTAAGAGCAAGAGGGCAATAACAGTGGGAGACTTCAACTATCCTAATATCAACTGGGATTCAAACATTATAAGGGGCACTGAGGGAGAAAAATTCATGCAGTGTGTCCAGGGAAATTTTTTCAACCAATTAGTGACAAACCCAACGAGAGGAGATGTAATTCTAGACCTAGTCTTAGGGAACAAAGAAGGGCAAGTGGGTGAAGTGACAGTTGGCAACTATATCGGGGACAGTGCTCACAATTCAGTTAGATTTAGCATTACCATGGAAAAGGACAGAGATAAGGCAGGAGTAAAAGTCTTGAACTGGGGGAAGGCAAATTTTGCAGAAAGGAGAAGGGACTTGCTGAGATGGACTGGACAGCACTGCTGGAGGATAAAACAGTGGAAAACCAGTGGGAAGCACTAAAAAGCGAGATCCAAATTGTACAAAGTAGACATGACCCCTACAAAAATAAGAGTGGTACTGCCAAATCTAGACCTCCTTGTTTGTCTAGAGGAATACAGGGGAAGATCAAACAGAAAAAGAAAGCGTATGATAGGCACAAAGAACTAAGCACTTCAGATAGCCTAGACAAATATAGGAAGTGCAGGGGGCGAAGTAAAAAAGGAAATAAGGAATCAAAGAGAGGGTATGAAAAAAGATTAGCAAGTAAAGTTAAAGATAACCCAATGATGTTTTACCAATACATTAATGCTAAAAGTTAAGGAACTTAGTTAAGGAAAAAGTAGGACCTATCAGAGATGAAGATGGAAACTTGTGTGTAGATGCAGAGGCTGTGGGAAGGGTTTTGAATGAATATTTTGTCTCCGTGTTTACAAAGGAAAGGGAAGATGTAGCTATAGCAGTCCAGGAGGAACACTGCAAGATATTGGACGGGATATTCATAAAGAGAGAGGAAGTACTCGAATGGTTGAAATCCTTGAAAGTTGATAAGTCACCAGGGCCAGATGGATTGTTTCCGAGGCTGCTGAAGGAAGTCAGGGAGGAGATAGCAGATGCTCCGAGGAAGATTTTTCAATCTTCACTAGAGGAGGTACTGGAGGACTGGAGAAATGCAAACATAGTTCCATTGTTTAAAAAGGGATTAAAGGAAATGCCAAACAATTATAGGCCAGTTAGTTTTACATCGGTGGTGAGCAAATTGGTAGAATCAATCCTGATAGGATTAACTGTCACGTGGAAAGGCATGGACTAGTCAGGGATGGTCAGCATGGATTTGTTAAAGGAAGGTCTTGCCTCACAAATTTGACTGAATTCTTTGAGGAAGTGACGAGAAGGGTTGATGAAGGTAGTGCAGTGGATGTTGTGTACATGGCTTTTAGCAAGGCATTTGACAAGGTCCCACATGGCAGATTGGTCAGGAAAGTAAAAGCGCATGGGATTCAGGGTAATGTGGCAAACTGGATAAAAGGTTGACTTTGTAACAGGAAACAAAGGGTAATGGTCGATGGATGCCCTTGCGAATGGAAAGTTGTCTCAAATGGTGTTCCACAGGGCTCGGTGTTGGGACCCTTGCTGTTTGTGTTATATATTAAAGATTTGGACGTGAACGTGGGGGGCATGATTGGGAAATTTGCAGATGACACAAAGATTGGCCGAGTAGTGGATAGTGTAGAGGATGGCCATAATCTCCAAAACGATATAGATGGGTTGGTGGAGTGGGCAGTGAAGTGGCAGATGGATTTTAACATAGAGAAGTGTGAGGTCATACATTTAGGGAGGCTAAGCAGTTACAGGATTTACACAATAAATGGGAATATACTAAGAGGGGTAGATGAAGTGAGAGATCTTGGCGTACAAGTACACAGGTCCCTGAAGGCAGCAGTTCAAGTAGACAAGGTTGTAAAGAAGGCATATGGAATGCTCTCCTTCATTGGCAGAGGTATAGAATATAAAAGTAAGGATATAATGTTGGAATTGTATAAAACACTGGTGAGGCCACAACTGGAGTATTAAGTGCGGTTCTAGTCACCACATTACAGGAAGGACGTAATAGCTCTGGAGAGAGTGCAGAGGAGGTTTACAAGAATGTTGCCAGGGTTAGAAAAGTGTAGCTATGAGGAGAGATTGGATAGGTTGGGGTTATTTTCCTTAGAACAAAGAAGGCTGAGAGGTGACTTGATTGAGGTGTACAAAATTATGAGGGGAATAGATAGAGTGGACAGGATAAAATTGTTTCCCTTGGTGGAGAATTCTAGAACCAGGGGACATAGATTCAAGATAAGTGGCGGAAGGAGGACATGAGGAAGAACTTTTTTACGCAGCGGGTAGTGGTTGTCTGGAATTCACTGCCCAAGTTGGTGGTAGAGGCAGAAACTCTAAACTCATTTAAAAAGTACCTGGATCTGCACCTTAAGTGCTGTAAACTGCAGGGCTATGGGCCGGGTGCAGGAAGGTGGGATTAGAAAGGGCACCTGGGTGTCCTTGGGCTGGCATAGACAAGATGGGCTGAATGGCTTCCTTCTGTGCTGTAACTTTTCTATGGTTCTATGGTTCTATTGGGCGGGAAACCTCAGCTGAAACAGGCACAAAAAAGCAAGACTCCGCCAAGAAGCGGGAAACAGCCCCCGCTAGCCAAAGAATAAAGAAAAATAACTTAGCAGCAAAATCAAAGAATAATTTTAACAGAGGTGGGAACAAACAGTCTTTTAGTGATTGGCAGTTTTAAAAAATTGAATGCTACTATTGTCATAGAAATGGACATATAATGAGGCAGTGCAAGGAAAGATTCAAGCAGACTTGTAAACAAAAGAAGCCCAATGAAATCTACAATGTAGAAGAGCCTGAAACAACAAATTCAGACATTTGTTCATTGTTTAATCTGAAAGTTGGAAAGACAGAACCAATATTTGCCACAGTGAAAGTAAATGGCAAACCTGTTAGAATGGAAGTGGATATGGGAGCTTCCACTACAGTAATTGGGGAACATACCTTCAGATACTTGAATAGTGGTGAAAATCAATTAAGTTTAGAAGAAACAGATACCAAGCTAAAAGCATTCCTGTTTTGAAAAAGGGGTGTGTAAGAGCTCAACAACCTGAAGAAGAGCAGGCTGTCTTAAGCCAAAACCTGGAAGAACAGCAGAAGGAACACAAAGAGACCCTGCTTGATGACAGAGTTCGAGATGAGGTGAGCAACATTCACAGGGAATAAGAAAACTTGTTGAAAGACCTTCACACGCTGCAAGATTCCCTCAGGTTAAAGTTTGTACCTCTGGAAAAGTACGAAGAGAAACAGAAAGAATTCAGCACTTCTCTGAACAAACTGAAGAATGAGTTGGCAGAGAAAACACAACAATGTTCAATTTTCCAGGAGGCAGCAAACAAATATAAAAAGAGACGTAAGAGCTGAAGAATCAGCTAAATGAAGCCAAAGAGGCTTTGGAAGCAAAAGCTGCAGAATTTCCCAAGAAGCAGACAGATAATAACATTTTGGGAGACTCAGCCACTGAGCTCAGACAAGTTGAGCTTGCACCTAAGAGAAGTCTGGCCAACAGTGAAGTCAAAAAGAAGGCCCAGATTAAAGTCTGCACTAGAAAGAAGAAGGCACATAGAAAGAAGATATAGAAATACTAATAGGGCTTTAATTCTGGCAGCAGATGAATACATTTTCGTATATAGGCCTGGTAATCAAATCGCAAACGCCGATGCCCTTAGTTGTTTGTCTTTACAAGAAAATGGTGAGCATGTCCCAGTTTCACAGGAACCTGTGTTATTGTTATATTTCTTAGTTTCCTTGCCGGTATGTGCCCGACAGATAAGAGACTGGACAAGTCGTCACCCAGTCCTATCTCAGGCACAATAACAAGTGCTAGATGGTTGGTCACAGGAGCTGGTATCTGATGAAATGAAACCGTACTTCAACAGAAGACATGAAATAACCAGCCAGGATGGCATCTTACTGTGGGGAGCACGAGTGATAGCTCCCCCTAAGGGAAGGGTTGTAGGGTGGCCAACTGGTGCTATTAATGATAGAGTTGATCTGCCGGCACTTCCTGGGTGGAAGAATTAAGTTTACTTACAATATACTCAGCGCAACTGCACGTGTGCTTTCAACTCCAACTCTGTCTCTACACTTACTGCTAAGGTCGCCCGTGCTACTCTCTTATTGGTTACTAAAGAGCATGTGATACTCCTTAACACGTATTATTCTTAAAGGTACATAACACGCTAAATAAAGCCATAGGCCGGGATTTTCCGGCCTCGTTGTGGGCGTCCCGCGGGACCTGCAGCTGCGGGTGAGTCGGTGCCCCAGCCAGAAGTCCATTGACTTGCGGTGGAACCAGAAGATTGCGGCGGGCGGGGGCAGGAAATCCCACCAATAGTTACCATATTCCTCCCCCTTTAACTTGGCTTTACATATTATATTTACAAGTACATATTTTTCAAGAAAACATAATATTTACACTGGGTGAGGAATTTACAAGTTCAGTCTTTCTGGTGGTTTCCTGGTACGTGTGGAACGTCGCAGCTCCACAACTTCAGATTCTTTGTCAGGAACGTCCTTTTCCGGAGTTGCCTGAACATCAGGTGCTTCGGTGGGCACTTGTGTTCTGTATCCTCAACTCTTACAGGAACATCAGACATGTCAGTCCTGGGTTGAGTATCCTCGACAGGAAACGCAGACCAGGTCATGATCACTGGTGGAACCAAATCTTGATGATTTGTCTCTCTCTTCCTTAAATGGTCCACATGTTTACTAATGATCAGGCCACATGTGGTAAGATGTCCAGTCACCGCACTTATTTCACCCAGTAACCACTTTGGTCCTTCCCCGAAACTTTTCGCGTATACCGGCTCTCCCATGGTAAATTTCCTCTCACAACTTTGCCAGTCGTGCCTAGCTTTCTGACTTCCCAATCTCCTCTCCACTTTCCCCTCTAAATTTGGCATTATTAAGCTCAATCTCATCCTGAGACGGTGTTTCAACAATAACTCTGCAGGTGTGACATCTGTTGTTGTATGAGGGGTAGTTCTATCATGAAAAAGAAAGCGTACTAGTTTGGTTGCTAAGGAATTGCCAGTTAGCTTTTTCATGCCTGGGATGAATGTCGAAATAAAGAGTTTAGTAAAGTACTGTGTGCAATGTCAGCAATTGCAAAAGTTGCTAGTGACAGCTCCATTACACCCATGGAAACCACCTGAAAGACTGAACTTGTAAATTCCTTATCCAGTGTAGATATTATGTTGTCTTGAAAATTATGTACTTGTAAATATATGTATAGCTGAGTTAAAGATGGAGGAATGTAGCAATTATGATTTTATTTAGTGTGCAATGTATATTTCAGAATAATACTTGTTAAGGAGTAAATAAACTTAATGGGCAGAATTTTGCCGTCAGTGAGCAGGGGGCAGGGCCCATTCGCCGACGTGTAAAATGACACGGGATGATGTCGGGCGGAACCCTCGATGTCATCCTGCCCCATTTAAATTTTCAGGAAGGTGGGGGCACAGCAAAATCAGCTGTGGGCCCGCCGACCTGTCAATGGCCAATTGAGGCCATTGACAGGATCATTTAAACAATTAAAGGCCCTGCCCGTCCAACCTTAAGGTTGGACAGGCAGGGCAGGAGCCCCGGCGGCAAATAGATAAAACATGAAACCTCATCCACCGGCAGGATGAGGTTTCATGCAGGATTTTAAACATTTTAATAAAGTTAGTATGTAAATTATGAACATGTCCCATCTCATGTGACATGAGGGGGACATGTTAGGGAATTTTTTTTTTCTGTTTTTAACATTTTTAAAACTGTCAGCGATCTCCCTGAGGCAGCACTTACCCTCAGGGAGATGTGCGTTCTTTCGTGTGCATGTACGAAAGAGTGCACTCTCGCTTTTGGGGAATTCCCCCGCCCACACAGGAAGCGCATAGCACTTCCCGCTGGGCATCATGCTGGGTGGGCCTTAATTGGCCCACCTGCGTAAAACGGCGGCGGGGCCCGCTTCTCCGTCGGGGATCGGCTCCCCGCCCACCAGAGATTGGGTCGGGCCTGCCCGCCCGCCAGGCAGAAAATTCTGCCCAATGTTTCCACCCAAGAAGTGTCTGCAGATCAACTCTATCATTAATAGCAAAACTCGGCCACCCTACAACAGATGCCCAACAGGGGTGTAAACAAATAAAATTTGGCAATGAGCCACATAAGGAGATAATAGGACAATCGAGTAAAAGCTTGGCAAAAATGGGAATTTAAAGGAGCCTCTTAAAGGAAAGAAAGGTAAATATGCAGTGAGGTTAAAGGAGGGAATTCCAGATCTCAGGGCTTTTTGGGGGTGGCAGGTGCATATTGGCATATGTGCCCAGATGCCCTTGGCTTCAGATTTTACTGCTTTTGACCTTGCCAAAATTCTCAGGGTTAGGAAGACTGATCAAGAATAACAGACCTCTGGAGGTCTTGTGGTACATTTGAGGCATGCCCATGCTGAAGTGACCTGAACATTTGGCAGAGGTCTGGCAGCATAAAGTGAAGGTGGTGGGGTGGGAGGGGCGTGATGGGGAAATGGTGCGTCAGGGGTTACTAGTTCCCCACCAGAGAATCCATTTTTGGTGCCCTCAGTAGCCTTCTGTGCCAAGTGCTTATTTTAAACAAAAAGGCTCTTAAACTTTCAACCCCTCATCTTCAGGGGTCCAAACTCTGATCTTGGTTTTTACTTTTGGGCTGGTCCTATTTGTCCCTGTCAGTGAGATATGTGGCATTGAGAGTGCAGCATAGATTTACCAGAATGACACCTGGGCCAGAATTTTACCTTCGGTGTGTGGGCCGAATTGAAAGGCCGATGAAGGCCATTAACGACCTAACTAACCTGAAATTTACGCTGCCCGTCCAACCTAACGGTTGGCGGGCAGGCGAAAAGGCCAAACGTCCTATACATTTTTTAGGAAACCTCATCCACAAGCGGGTTGAGGTTTCCTAAAGCTAATGCTAATTAAATAAAACCTTTATTTTGACATTAAAAACATGTCCCATCTCATGTGACACAGTCACATGAGGGGACGTGTTTCATTCAATTTTTACTGTATTTATTATTTTTTTTAAAAAGCGCTTCAATCTCCCTGAGACAGCTCTGTACATTATGCAAATGGCAATTGGTGTTAGCTCAATTGTTGCTCTTAAACCTGGGTCCGATAGATTTTTGTTAATAGAAGGTATTAGGGGCATGGAGCAAAAACACAGAGTCATGTAGCTAAGTCATAGGTCAACCATGATCTCATTGAATGGTGGAACAGGCTTGAGGGGTTAAATTCTTGTTCCTATGTTTATGGTCTACTCCTGCTTCTATTTCTTGTGTTTGCTCTATTATAAAGATGCTAGTACAACAATGGCCCACAAATTTCGCACTACTCCAGTGACAGACTTTATGATATGTTCAATGATTAAAAGACTTAGTGCAACTTTAAAGAATCATTATGATGGGCTATTCTTTTATTATCACAGTACAGAGGGATCATGACGCATTGCTATTTTTTCATTCTGCTAATAAAATTCTATTGATGGAAATCATGCTTTTGTTTTCTTACAGCTTTACTGGTTGGCTGCAAATTTGCAAAGATAAACAAACATTATTCCCATAACCCTGGAAAGGTACGTTGCTACAGAACTCCCACCTGCACTGCAGAAAAGAACGGGACTGGATGGGTGATAATGGGTCTGATATTTTCTGGGGTGGAACCTTCAAGGGCAGGAAGTGACCTGGTTGAGCCAAATGTCATGGAGTTTTCTCTTTAAGTTTCCTGCCTGGAAGCCAGCCTGATCAACAAGTTTGGCCCCCTCTTAGGTGTAGCGGGGCAGCGGGGGTGGGGAATAGCTAGCGAAGAGGCCACTGCCCTGTAGGAGGTAGGCTTCATGCTTCTTGGACAGAGATCGCGATGAGGTGGCAGTGGGTACAGTGTAGTTTTGAGGGTTAGAGGGTATCATGGGGTATCATGGGATGTTGGAGAAGGATCAGAGGGGAAATTGGAGCAAGGTCAGAGAGAGCAATGGGGTTTCAGGGAAAGTCAGTGATCGTGCTGAAAGAATTGGTGATTGGTGGATGGGGTTTGATCTCATGGTTGGATGTCAATGATCATAGGGAAGGGTTCCAATCACAGGGGAGGTTCACACATGTGCATGGTGAGTTGTGAGGTAGCACCTCTGTCCCTCCTGGCCACAAACAGTGCTGGAAAGGCACTTAGTTGTTCCACGTTGCAGCAGTCCTCACCTCCCTTTAGCTGACAGGTTTCCTGAGGCCTGGGAAATCCAGCTAGCCAACAGTAAGACTGAAACACAGATAAAATTCTACGCAGACAGCCTCCTTAAAATATCCAAATGAGTGACTCACCTTCTGGGACTGAATTAGTTGCCTGCCCTCCCACCCACCCCCCACTCCATTCCGCCTCCATTAAAACTTGACATGGGTGGAGCTCAGTCAAGTTGGTTTCAGATTTCAGATTTATAACATTTTAATGTCCCACCAAACTGAAACTCACCCAGTTCTGGGGGTTAAAATGAACCCCAATATCTCCCACATGTAAGAAAATGAATCAATAGCAATGCAGTGTTCTGCTATTTCTGTAGCTCGAGAAGGAGGTGCGAGGCCCAATACTTCAATAATATGGAGGATCACTTTGCAATCAGTGAAGCTTTAGTGAATAAAACAAGAAAAGACTTTTTTGAATACAGTTTGAATACGCATCAGTATTCAGCAAACTTTGCAGTTTACATGTCTATACCTACCATTTGAATGCTTTTGCACATTTAGTGATTTAGAGTTTCAAAAATTCTCAGCAGGAGCGAATGCATAATTTCCAAAATAGTACACTTGCTTAATATCAGTCAAATGCAGAATGATGTCTGCTAAAAATGAAGGAAAACACTGTTGAGAATTGTCATTTAATAGATTCACTGCAGCTTTAGGAACAGATGCCTAAAGCAGGCATTATTGTAGTTGCATACAAGATAATACTCAAACAGTTCAGCTTCTGTGTGAATTTAATTTGATCATTTGCTTAGGTCAGTTAAACCTGTTTTTGGAGCACTCTTAGATTTATCCTTCATCTTATCCAAAACAGTATGAATTTAGCTCCGCCCTATGGCTGTTGGGTACATATTAGTACAGAGACTTAATTCATCAGTCATGGCTTTCTACAATGTAGTGACACTGGGTATGAAGCACGAGCATTTCTCTAGATATGGGATTCATAGTGTGCTAAGTCATAACTCTTGCTTGCATGGTGGATAAATGCCGACATGGACTGACTGGGTCGAATGACCTGTTTCCTTGCTGTAACTTCTATGTATTTAATCTTACCAGTAGTGGGTTCAGATGATTAGTCAGCCATAAAGCTTCACTTTTCCAGTGTTGGTATAATGCAAACAGATGTTCGGATGTCACCCTCCACCTTTGACTTGCATTATTGTTGACTAAGAATAAAAGAAAACCAGCATGGTGAATCGACACACTGTACTTCTGTTAGATTCAAAGCCTTTGTGGTTGATTTTTGTTGCCTGCAGCTGATAAAACCTAACAACATCAAAGTGATCAAGAGACTGTTTGAGTATTTACATCCAAGCCTGCTAATTTGGCAAAGAAAATTGGTCATCTTTTGTTATCCTTAATGAATGGTTGATAAGTGGAGAGCTTTTGTTGGCATGAAGTTACCATGTTCCACCTATGGAACTTTCCATAGACAATGACACTCAAAAATATTCAGAAAATGATGCTTCAGATGAGCTGTTGAATTAAAATATAAAATGTTTCGTGTAACAGAAATATTGCATTGTCACAAATGGATGATTATCATATTGTATCAGCAACTGCAAGGCAATCTCCTTCAGAAAATAGCTTGATGTTGTTGAATTTCTCTCCAATCATGGTGGATTTTTCTATATTTAATCTTTCATGTGATGTGAGCATTACTGGCAAGGCCAGTATATGTTGCCCATCTTTGAGAGGATGCTGGTGTACTGCCTTCTTGAACCGCTGCAGTCCATATGGTTTAGGTACACCCACAATGCTATTAGGAAGGGAGTTCCAGGTTTTTGGTCCAGCCACAGTGAACAAATGGTTAGATAGTTTCAAATTAGGAGGTGGGGAACTTGCAGATGGCAGTGTTCCCCCATGAGCCTGCTGCCCTTGTCCTTCTAGGCGGCAGAGGTCACAAGTTTGGAAGGTGCTTTCAAAGGATCCACTTGGGAAGTTGCTGCACTGCATCTTATAAATGGTACACACGTGTTATTAAGAGTGACATTCTTATATCAAAGTTACAACAAAGAAACATGCAGGCTGTTTAGCCCAGCCCAGCCATTTTGTGTTGGAGCTTATCTTCACGTGAGCAATAGTTCTAATCCCATGTAGCCCTCCTGTAACCATATCCCTTCATCCCTTTGCCTTCAACCACTTGTTGAACCTGTTTTGAAATATTGACATGCCTAAATCATTAACGCTGTTAGTGCAATTCACAACCTCTGACTTGTCTGTTTATAAGAGTTTTTCAAGCTGTCTGACCTATTTTATGCCCCCTCCACTGCATTTCCACCAGAACGCTTGCATGCAACTTTGTCCTCCTTTAGCTTTAACCTTTGAAGCACCTTTCTTCTATTTATTGTAACATCTCTCATAAATACTGTTAACTAATTTAGATTTAACTTCTCCCCATATCTTTTTTTGAAAAAACTGAAACAGATTGCTTACTAAATATTCTTGCTAATTTCTACTAAGCACCATCCTCTCCTTCAAGCTTCACACCAAACATTTAACAATTCTCTTTTTACTACTATACATGTATAATACTTCACTTTTCTAAAATTTAGATTCTCTCCTCATACATCTCTGTTGCTTCCCTTATACCTCTTTTAACTTTTTTGTTTATTTTCTCATGTATGTCTTCAACTTTAGTTTATTTTTCTCTTTGTTTATGGTACCATACTCTACAGTGGTTAACAAATACCAACCATTTACAGTTGTATGGTGTCCCTTATATAGAATGATATTTTAAGGTGCTAATGATGAGGAGAAAGAGGACACACAATGAGGATATGAGAGGATTAAGGAGGCACTGAAAGCCAGGTCCAAGGGAGGTGAAATTAGCTAACACCCAAAAACAGATGCTGGGATTGGAGTACATGATTAACCCTCGCCTATACATTGTGTTTCAGGCAACGTGTTACATTGGCTCTAATTATTTAAAGGGAGGAGCATTGTGGTTGTAAGAAATAGTAGGAATTTTTTCATGAGCAAATGTCGGCTGTGATACTTAGAGCAATGAGTGACCAAGTGAGAGATTGAGCATCAAAGTTTTTAGACAATGCTCTTGAGGTCTTGGTGGAAGAGGTGAAAAGAAAGAGAGATGTCTTGTATGTGCAGGAAGACCCCAGACAGATACTCAGGAGGCAGCTGGAACACGTAGCTGTGGAGATTGATGCCAGGAGTGTTATTCCAAGCGCATGAAGTAGTTTAATGGTCTGACACAAGCTGTCAAAGTGAGTGGGTTCATCTTCAGATGGGATATCCTATCAACTGCACCAATAGCAATTGGGGAGGTGGTGGCATGGTGGTATTGTTACTTGATTAGTGTTCCAGAGGCCCAGGGAAATGCTCTAAGGGCCCAAGTTTGAATCCCACCATTGCACATGGTTAAATTTGAATTGCATAAAAATTTGGAATTAAAAGTCTGACGATGACCCCCACAAAACCATTGCCATTGTCGTAAAAAACCCACCTGGTTCGCTAATATCCTTTAGGGAAGGAAATCTGCTGTCCTTACCAGGTCTGGCCTACATGTAACTCCAGACCCACAGCAAAGTGGTTGACTCTTAAATGCCCTCTGAACAAGGGAAATTAGGGTTGGGCAATAAATGCTGGCCCACCCAGTGACACCCATATCCTATGAACAAATAATTTTTAAAAAATCCATTGCTCAATTCTGTTGTAGAGGAGTCAGAGGACATCAATGGGCCAGGCTACAGAAGGCAGTTGATGGATATGTATAACCAAATACTTGGTGCACTGGGAAGCCTGCCATAAAACTCAAAATCAAGGAGCATGGAGAAGTCCAGCATCAACTTGACACAAGGGCTTTACCCAGAGGTTGGAAGCTATTCTTTCCAATATGGAACAGGTGGTCACCTCAATCATCGCACATGTGGAACTCACCATGATGCAGCAACTGATGAAGTTGCCAGTCATTTTAACTCTTGTCCCACTCCCACTGTGACCTCTCTGTTCTTGGCCTCCTAACTGTTTCAGTGAAGTTCAACATAAGCTCAAGAAATAGCCTTATCTATCAGTTTGGCTCTTTACAGCTTTCAAGATTCAACACTAAGTTCAATAATTTCAGATCATAATCTCTGCTTCAATTTTTTTGTACTACAGCTGTTGGTGATGATTTTGCTACTCCTATGTACAGCTCCTCTAGACCTATCTTTGTTTCTTCACTTGTCCCATTACCTTCTTTTATTGCTTTGCATTATCATCCCTTCCATCATTAATCTTTCCTGCCTTCCACACGACCAAAGATCTTCCTTTTTGCTTTTTAATTCTTCCTCTCCTCTTTCCCTGCCTCTGTACTTTCAAAACATATTATATCTTTAACTTTTTCTAGTTCTGATGAAAGTTCATCGACCTAAAATGTTAATACGTTCAATGCTCATGTAAAAATGTTCTGTGCACTTTGAATCCATTTTCTCACCCTTAAATAATTTGTTATAAGCTTCACACCAAACCCTTTTCAGCTGTCTTAACTTTCACATCAAAGTCCTTCAGAAATGCAGTAAATGTATCAAAGTATTCAGAATACTAAATGGTGCCAATACACAAATGTTGTATAAAAAGAACATTAGATGTTTCTCATTTCTTGCAAATGTATGATGAGCCCATGCTTCAGCAGTAGTGCCGGATCTTATAGTCTTCTATTTGAAGATAAATTTCGTAAGTAACACCTTATCCTGAAGAAATAAGGAGCCTAAAAGTCATGAAAATACTGTCAATCCTCGAAACTGCAAGATGTTACATGTTGCTATGCTGATCCAATGAAGTTCCTGTTTGTTTGGCAGGGTAAGAGTTAACAAAAACATGAATACCTGACACCCTCACCAGCTCTTACTCCCTGAGAACATGAAAAATGAATGATATATTAAATTACTTTGAAAACATGGTGTTCATCCCTTTGAGAAAGCTGGGGAATTTGAAAGAAAGTTGGTTGCAGCTATAAGAAGAAAATGGTTTTGACAAGTCAATGAAAAATGCTCAAGTTACTAAACTCATGATCACCTGTTTTTAAAATGATACTTATTCAGAAGAGTATATGGTTTCAGGGAGCACTTAAGGAAAGTATATGGCCACTTTTTAAGACTTTTGAAGACAATTAACTCCTTTTTATAATCTCCTAAGGATGAATGACAAATATAAAAGAGAATGTTGGATTCTTGAATATCTTTATTCTCCATTCAAATTATTTTGTTTGGTTGTTGATGAGACCACTCATAGTGTAAAGAAGATAAAAATATAAAGGAGCAAAGTCTTCACTTGGAAAAGAGCATTATTTGATTTCTTCAACTAAATAGCTTTGTATTCATTTATGGGATGTGAGCATTGCTGGCCAGCATTGTCTATCCCTGACTGCATTTGAGAAGGTGGTGGTGAGCCCCTTTCTTGAACCACTGCAGTCCGTGTGGTGTAGGTACACCCACAGTGTTGTTAGTGAGGAAGTTCAAGGTTTTCGACCCAGCAACAGTGAAGGAACGGTGATACATTTCCTAGTCAGGCTGGTGTTCAGAGGGAAACTTGCAGGTAGTGATGTTCCCATGTGTCTGTTGCCCTTCTTCCTCTAGGTGTAGAGGTTGCGGGTTTGGAAGGCGCTGTCAAAGGAGCTGGATTGCTGCAGTACATCTTGTAGATGGTACACACTGCTGCCATTGTGTGCCTGCAGTGAAGAGGGTGAATGTTTAAGGTGGTGGAGGGGTGCCAATCAAGTGGGCAGCTTTGTCCTGGATGATGTCAATCTTCTTGAGTATTGTTGGAGCTGCACTCATCCAGACAAGTGCCTCAGTCAAAATGGATAACAGATTTCTGGAAGAGAGTAGAAAGGTGAATTTATGTTTTTTATTACTTTTTTTGTTGGTGCTAGTTATGTGAATATGTATTTTTTGGTGGTGGTTTAAATGGCATGTGCCCATTATTCCTCTGTGTGTTTGAAAGTGCAATTGGTCATCGGTGATAGTGAAAAGCAGGCAATAGAATGGAATTGGCAAAGCAAGCAGAGTATTAAAACAGGTTTCCAATTTGCTGTCACTCTTTTTACATTATCACTGAAGACCAATTTCACCCCCTATATCACTGGAAATTAACATCAAATTCCTGGAAATCTATTTTCAACTTACATTTGAGACCACGATCATCTGGTAGACGCCTTTTCTTTCTTGTGTGTCATTTATGAAATTAACATTTTAACCCTCTGAATCTCAATACATAGTCCAATATATTCAAATGCATTCCCTTTATGGCAAAACATTTCTTAATATGGCAATGAATTTGACATGAATGTTTACAAAAAGAGCTCATAATGTTTTTTTCAGGAAAGTGATGGGTGCAGAGAGGAAGGAAGGTTTGAAGGTGAGACCATCGCATATCAAAGCTGGGAGTGGGATATTTGAATCTTAATCACATTTTGTAAAATAAAGTGACAATAAGGATAACCGTACTAATGAGAGTTGTATGAGGCCTAACAAGTTTAATAGTTCATCATAGCTCAATCCAATGAATTAAGAACAGATCAGCCTGACAAAAACACAACAATAGTAGCTTGCTTTATTTGGTGTGGCTCATTGCTGATGACACCCATGAAGGACCGCAACATGACTGTAGGAATCACTGGTTCTTTCCATGCCATCCTTCACAAGTGCCAGAATTCCACATAAAACAAAGTTAATTGAAATAAATATTACTTTTCATCTCAACAGCCCCATGTTGAATGTAACCAGGACTCATAAAACTCACCCAGGCCTTCAGTGGTACAGTAATAATAATTTAACAACAGCTGTTCATTTTCCCTGCCGATTTGACAGCCTTTCTTAATAAGTGAGGGGGCATGGCAGGTATTTTAATAAGTGAGGGGGCATGGCAGGTATTTTAATAAGTGAGGGGGCATGGCAGGTATTTTAAGTGGCTTCTATAATTGTAAACAGAGCCTTGGCCTAATTCAGAGAGGTCACTGTTGTGAAGCCACTGTAGGTTTCAGACTTCAGGAAATAACTTAATTGTTCATGAATTCACAGAGAAAGCTCTCATCACGAATACAGGAGATGTGTTCTTTATTAAATGCTATTGAATCTTGTTCTGTCATGTGCACTGCAGCATAAGCTACTGGAGTTTGTTCAGGTGGTCAGAGTTCGGATCTGCCTTTGCAAGTTCTGTCCTGGATGAATCTTCACAAAACTAAAATGGCTGCTCCTCAACTGAGTATAAGCAAAAAGACCCCACTTGATTGACTTAAATAACAAGCTTGAATTTCAAAATGATAAGATCGCTGCGGAATCAGAGATTATCCAAATGTACTGTGCGAATTAAAAAAACAATGGGCGGAATTTTCCCAGAATTGCACTAAGTGCGGTAGCGGGTGGGTAAAATGGAGTCCTACCCACCGATGAAATTGGTGGGTTTTCATGCTGTATCTTCCCAAGCCCACCTCATTATATATTCACGCCTGCGAAACCGTTTCCATGGTGGACGGGCTCTCGTTCGCCCACTCGCCATCACCCCACTGTTGCATCACGCTGGCCGCCATCTTTAAAAGGCAACCAAAAGCAAAGCGCTCACTGCCATCAGCTCACCACCGCTGCCTGGGAGATATGGCCAGCAAAGAAAAAAAGACTGCAGCCCCCCGCTTCAATGATGGGTCCCTTGAGTGACTGCTGGATGCCTTGGAGGGCTGCCGGAATGTGCTATACCCCTGCTCTGGCCACAGGATGGGCAGCAATGTCACCAAAACAGCTTGGGAGGCGGAGCCAGTGGTGGTCAGCTGCAGAGGAGGACAGCCACCCAGTGCCGCAAAAAGGATGAATGATCTCCTCCGTTCCGCCAGGGTAAGTCACTCTTTTCATCACTCCCAACCCCCACACTCACAAACCCATCACGTATCCACAGGGAAAACAAAAACAGAAATACCTGGAAAAACTCAGCAGGTCTGGCAGCATCGGCGGAGAAGAACAAAGTTGACGTTTCGAGTCCTCATGACCCTTCAACAGAACTAAGTAAAAATAGGAGAGGGGTGAAATATAAACTGGTTTAAGGTGGGGGGTGGGGGGGTGGGGGAAGGTTGTAGGGACAAGCAAGCAGTGATAGGAGCAGATAACCAAAAGATGTCACAGACAAAAGAACAAAGAGGTGTTGAAGGTGGTGATATTATCTAAAAGAATGTGCTAATTAAGAATGGATAGCAGGACACGCAAGGTACAGATAGCTCTAGTGGGGATGGGGTGAAATAAGAATAAAAGGGCATAAAAGATATAGATTTAAAAATAATGGAAATAGATGGGAAAATAAAAATTTATATAAATTATTGGAAAAAACAAAAGGGAGGGGGAAGAAACGGAAAGGGGGTGGGGATGGAGGAGGGAGTTCAAGATCTAAAGTTGTTGAACACAATATTCAGTCTGGAAGGCTGTAAAGTGCCTAGTCGGAAGATGAGGTGCTGTTCCTCCAGTTTGCATTGAGCTTCACTTGAGTTTCTAGTGAAGCTCAACGCAAACTGGAGGAACAGTACCTCATCTTCCGACTAGGCACTTTACAGCCTTCCGGACTGAATATTGAGTTCAACAACTTTAGATCTTGAACTCCCTCCTCCATCCCCACCCCCTTTCCGTTTCTTCCCCCTCCCTTCTCGGTGGGAGCCCTTACGGTTGATTAAGTCACTGAGTGTAGCAACAGAGACCTGGGCGCCACATGAATGCAGTCAATCACACCCTGCACCTGTGGGAATCCCGAGATCAGGGCAAATCCAATGGCCCTTGCATTCTGGCTTTCCCGGTCCTGGGCGAAATGCACAAAGTTGTGTGCCATGGAGAAGATGGCATCCATAACCTCATGGATGCATTAGTGGGTGGCGGATTGTGAAATCCCACAGAGGTCACCTGTGGAGCCCTGAAAGGAGCCACAAGCATAGAAATTGAGCACCACAGTCACTTTCACAGCCGCTGACAGTGGATGCCCTCCATGTCCCCTTGGCACCAAATCCTGCAGTAAGTGGCAGATGTGAGCTACCAGGTCCCTAGACATGCGCAATTGTTGGTGACAGTGGTTCTCAGTCAGCTGCAGTTGTTACAGGCGACCTCTATAGACCACGGGTGTCGCTAGGCACTGACAAGCCACAGCTCGCTGTCACTCCTGGTCAGCATGTGCGGGAGCCCCTGCTGCCCCTTCTTCATGAGGTTGCTGCTCCTGCCTTTGTGCGGCCAGGGGCCTCAGTCACTCTCTCCCCCGTCTTCTACGGTCTCTGTAGGCCATCAGGCATACAGCTAGGTCACCAGGATCCATGATTCTGACATGGTCCTCCTGCAGCATGAAAGAGAGAGAGACCTGGTTATCATGGCTGTACTTTGCACCTTTCCTGACCCTGTGTGACCGCCCCTTAATGCTTCCCGGAGAGTGCTGGTCACCCCTCAGATGGCCAGAGATGAGTGCGCTGCATGGCTGCCCTGTCAACCTGCGACATGAGGTACACTGGTCCAAACTGGGATGCTGAGATTGCAAGGGGCTGTGAGCACCTCCAGCAGTGACTGCTACATGGCCAGCATTGGCGAGGAGATTGTACAACGTGTGAAATCCAACTGCTCCACAGTCCAATAACGTGGTAATGTGGTGGCGGACTCGACGTCTGTGCTGGCGGGGGGGGGTGGGGGGGAAGTGGTAAGGTATGGAGCGCTCGGTGACCCTTTGGTGCCTCCATGATGCTTGCATGGGTGGACAGGCTAGGATCCTGACCCCAATCATATCACTGTGGCTACGCCTGATCTGTCTCAGTTGCAGAGGCATGGTCAGTTTATACGGGTGTCCCTAATGCGTGGCCACTCCCCTCGCTTACCCTGCCCCCCACCTTGATTGCCTGTGCGCGGAATGCAGCTCCAGGGCAGCACTTGATCCCCCCCTTCAGCAGTTGCCTCCGAGGCTGGCCAACGCTTGCCCCTAGACACCCTCATCCCTCAGCAGTCACCTCCAGGGCCAGGCATCAGTTTCCTCTACCCCCCCCAGCGACCCTGAGGCCTGTAAACAACAGGTGAGCTGTGGAGAACGCTGCTGGTCACTCACCTCCGTTCCCCCAAAGTGAAGGCCGCCAAGTGCACGTTGCCTGTGTGCTGTTGTGAAACATGTCGGCGGCTTTCCCGCCGATGTGGTTGGACGATACGGCGAGGTTCCAACAGCCTGGCGGGATGGCCTTTTAATTATATGCTGATGTATTACAATTAGCTCCCCGCCGGCCGATGGCGGGAAACGCGGCCCGCTGTTAGCGGGCTGAGCGGAATTTCACGACCTGCCTTCACGCCGTTGTGAAGTGGGTCCCGCCATATTTTCTGTGTACGCCACCTATCCCGCCCGCCGCCAGCGGGCTCGGAAAATTCCGCCCAATGCCTGGGATTTTCCATTCTTAACAACGGCGGATGTAATGACGGGCGGGGAGAACAATACGGCGGGAGCTGAAAAATCGGTTTCCCACTGGCTCGAGATGATGGCGGGAATGTGCGCTCCCGCTCATCATGGAGGTGTCATCATTCCTTCCAGAGGCCAGCATGAAGCTGCTTTGCATCCTTTAATGGGATGCAGATGAAGCCCCGACCAGAATTGTCCCCACATCCAATTATCTGCGCCGCCAGCGGGATATCATGCCGGTTCGGAAAACATCTGGACCAATGTCATGTCAGGACTAACCAGGAAGGAGGCCTGGGACAGCTTGTGGGGATTGTGCCTCCAGTGACCATGTGCAGCAGTGGAGCATGTACCACATGGATCCTCACGAGCAGGAGCCTCTAAGATGTGGATCTTTGTGCTGCAGGTGGTCGGCTGCATGAGGTACTGTTGGGTGGTGATGGTCTATGTTTGGCGGAGATTAGATGGGGAGGAGAGGCATGAAGAGATGGGGCAGGTGTGGAGGCCTAGAGGCAGGCAGGGAGGCTGGGGATGGTAGGGGAAAGAGAGAGATGGTGCGGGGATCATGGAATGGGTGAGGTGGTATGGAGCGGGGGGCTGCGAAGGGTTGTGGTGGAGAGCGGGTAAAGGGGGTGTGGTGCAAGTGTGAACGGGCACGGGGGTGTGCGGGTGTGAATGGGTATGGGGGTGTGCGGGTGTGAATGGGCATGGTGTGTGTGCTAGTGTGAATGGGCATGGTGTGTGTGTAAGTGTGAACAGGCATGGGGGCTGTGCTGCTGTGGGGCAGCTGTTCCCTCTGTGGTCAGAGGATGAAGCTTGAAGGGGTCACAGGCAAGGGGGATTCTGAAGGGCTGGACACCCACAGAGAATTCTGAGTGGAGGTCCCAGGGATGTCTAAAAGCCGCTCCTCCTCCCTTTGGGTGCTGAGGACCCCTCTCTGACTCCTTGAGGAGAAAGGGCACCTGGAGGGAGGTTGATGTGCCTGTCCCCCTCTCATGTAGCAACAGCAAGATCTCACCCATGACTACAGAGATGAAGCGAAGGTCTGCGCGCATCTCCGACAGAAACTTGGCGTTCTGCTAGACGAGGTTCTCCATGGCATTTGCCATCCTCCCCATCGAGATCTCCATGTGCGCACGGGTCTGAACCACTTCATCAGAGAGCAGGCGGACGGACTCCGCCTCACATGCTGCTCTGTTGAGGGCCTCCGCTACCTCTGCCTGATGTTTCCCCACTTCTAGCTGCCTCCCCAGCATCCCGGGCAGGTTCTATCTCAGTGGCTTGTTATCCGACTTGGACATCTCAGATGCCTCTCCCGCAGCAGTCCTCAGAGTGCCGGTGAACTTGGCTGACCCTGCCTCCCGCTGCTGTGGACATGTGTCTGTGTGGTGACCACCAGATTGAGCCCCTGTCTGAACTGGATCTAGTACCCACCAAGGTGTGTGTCTCTGGCCTGGTGGAGGGTACAGGTGACTGCTGTGACAGCTCTACAGGTGCACTTTCTCCATCCTCCCCAATGTCCTCAGTCCTCTGTGGGCTGGACAGGACTTCTACTGGCCTTTACCTCTTCTTGCTGGCATCTGTAATGGAGAGAGGAGAGAATGAGTGACTGCATGAGCTGCCTCCAACACGGAGGTCTGCATGACCCTTAGGTTTCTATGTGACTACATTGTGCATGGATCCTTACTGGATGGAGGCTGCTTGCCAACTTCTCCGTCTGTACAGGCTCGACTGGTTCCTCCCCTGCCAGCTCGGATGCTAGCTCCTCAACTCTGTAAGGTTCCTCAGTTCAGGTGGGCCCCCTCCCGTCTTCTCTCTCTCTCTCTCTCTGTCTGTCTCTCTCTCTCTCTCTCCCTCTCTATCTCTCTCTCTCGCTGTCTCTCTCTCTCTCTGTCTGTCACTCTCTCTCTCTCTCCCTCTCTGTCTGTCTCTCTCTCTCCTGTTGTGCCATAACTTTTCCTGTGCAAAGAGAGATGAGGTTGAGAGCTATTGGGCTTCAGGTATCTTTCTCATTCTTTCACTCTTACAAATAGCCCACTGGATTATGTGCCACGTGATTGATGCACTGCAGATTGTCCACAAGGGTTCTGGGGGCAGCACCCTCCAGAGCGGTGAGCCCATGCACATAGAAGGATAAGGCTCACAGAAACATGTCATTAGCACTGCTTGCTCTCAATACCTTATCCCTTCCCCCCACCGCAGACAGCATCTGAGCTCTGTGTGTGGAAGGGTGAGGGACCCGCAGTGGCCTCTCCACCTGCAGGGTAGGTGGACTGCAGTGAGGCTATGAGGCATCAACTTATCACGTTGAGTAGCTCTTTTATGTATGGGCTGCATGCATGGTGCCCCTGCACTGAGGCCCATGTCCCCTCTGCCATTTAGTGAGGTGAGTGTGAGCAGTTGAGGGTTCTCTTACCCTGGCGGCGTGGATGAGATCTTTCATCCGTTTTCGGCTCTGCACAGCAGTCCTCTGGTGGAGGCTATGGGCACTAACCACCCTGGCAACTCCCTCCCTTGCAGTGTTGGTCACACGGCTCTGCCTCCTCCTTCCATCCTTGGGGTACTGGACGCCCCTCCTGGTCTCCACTACATTGAGGGAAGCGTTGAATCTGGGGGCCGAACTCCCTATCACCGGGCCATCTCCTCCTTCCATGGTGGGTTCACGACAAAGAAATTGATATCTGGGCACATTTTTAAATATGGCACCCGGATATGACGGCGGGTCGCACATCATCCAGGCCACCCTGCTGCACAATACATTGAGAAGCTCCCGACTGCATAATTAATGAGCCCAGCATCGTGCGATTTGACACAAATTCTCATTGGGCTCCGCGGCAGGAAACACTCCCGGTTCCCGCCCCAGGCACAGGACCTATGCCTGGAATGGAGAATCCTGACCAACCTCTTCTCAAAATATTCAATGGGGGGATTCTATTGCTGCTATATATGATAAGATAAAGCCGCATAAAGAAGGTGTTTTTGAAATGGATCTGACCGCAGGTTATGACTGAATGTAAAGTGGTTGCCAAACTTAAAGGTAAGTTCCTCAATAACCTTTCAGCTTGGAGGGCATCACAGACCTTACACTTCTGTAACTAAAATACATGAGATCAGTCATGAAGCACAGATTGAATGTACGTCCTTATCTCTTAAACACCGTAATGCCAATCCACCCATGGAGATGGAGAGATTGCTGAGGAGAAGTGGTTCATGAGGGGCTAGTTCATATCAGCCTTCATAACAACAGTCATTGCACTTTAAAAATTGTTGATGGTGTGAAGTCTTTTGAGACCTTTAAATACAATAAAAGTGATGTAAATGTCACCAGTTTTGTACAACCACTTGAAAATTGTGTGTAAAATCTCAAACTGAATAGAAAAGCCCACGATGTCGAGGTTATGATATCGTATGACATTATGCGTTTGTGCCAGGAGCACTTTTTAACCCTTTGATCACTGAACAAAGGAGGTTATCACCAAATGATACTAGGAAAAAGTAAATTGATATTTCATATCAATTTGTGAAATATAAAATATAATTCATTGGAGAAAATGAAAATTTTGTAAGATCTGGTTGGTGTGTTTAAAGCCTATCTCGGCAAAATACACTTATATAAAACAGAATTCCACATTGTAGAGTGTGTGAGATGGCATTACTATTATTACATTTTTCGATGTGATATTAGAAATCCAGTATTGGTAAACGTTGAATAACATTCGTGTCACCAACTATAGCCTGGAAGTGACACTGCTACATCTTGTTATGTGCTGTTAAAATGATGGGCGCTCTGGAAAATAACCTTCATGGTGGAGAATAGGAAGTAGTTGTATTTGTTCAAAGCAGTGCAATGCTGGCTTTGTAAATGCACCAGCTGCTGTAAAACTAAACCATTTGGATTGCAATGGTTCGAGTTTCTCGATTGCTACAGCAGTAGGGGTTTCAACACAATCAGTGCCCTGGGCTAAGGAAGGGGGAAAGAAACCCAGGTGTTTGATCCGGATTGCCATCTGAGTTGCTGGGAGGTGTAAGTAGGCAAATCTCAGGTGAGGACAAGAACAAGACCATTGCCTACCTGCTAAAACAAATCAAGAAAAGCCACATGAGGTGAGGTAACAGAGGCAAGTTGAAAGTGTGGGCGGAATTTTCCGTGGTGACGGGTAGCTTCAGCAGTGCCCACCCCGATTCTGAGCTTGGAGGATCATTAATTATTATTATTATCATTATTAATAATAAACAATTATTCACAGGCACATATTGGTCCGAATCACCTGGCAGGTCGGGAGCTGATTTGTCTGCCCATCATCAGCTGGCGGGGTCCAAGGTCCGGGTGCCATATTTAATGGCCAGTCCAATACAATCTCACTCTCTCCAGCCCACCAGAGGTGTCTTGCAGCCAGACGAAGAAGGCCAAGAGCCTCAAGAAGAAGGCAGCACCTCGCTTCACCCACCAGGCCCTCCAGGCCTTGATCAGAGGGGTGCAGGTGCACAGGCACGCACTCTATCCCAGGGATGGCTGCAGGAAGCACATCAGCCTCACCTCTTTGGCCTGGGAGGCCATCGCAGAGCAGGTCAGTGTGGCTGGCAACTGCACCTGAAATGCCAACCAGTACAGGAAGATGATGAATGATCTCATCCACTCCACCAGGGTAAGTCATCCTTCAATTCCCTCCAATATCAAACTCTCATCATGGTATCATGCACTCAAACAGCTACTCTCTCCAGGGATCTCACATAACCATTAGTGGGGGACACATATCAACACTCATTCGAGACTTTCATATCACCACCATCCCACCTGTCATGTTGCTCACACTCCATCCTCTGGCCCTTCTGGGGAGGGCTCACCACACACAGGGGACATGCATCTCACCCGACCATGTTTCATTCCTTCTCATCACATGCCTTTCTTCTTCATACAGAGCAATCTGGCACATAGCAGGTGTGAGAGATCGCAGGCCAGGGGAGGGATGGCTGACATCATAGACCTCAGTGAGTTTGAGGAGGCTGCAGGTGAGCTGGCTGAAGAAGACAGGAATCCCTTCTGTGGGGAAGGGGAGATCAGCCTCTCCCAGCAACCTAGTATGGATAACAGCTCCATTACTTCATCAAATCCTGACATTTACAGTGAGTCACGTGCAGTCCTATCTAGTTCATGCTCATTAACTGAAACTCTATTTTCTATTTTCTAGACACCAGCAGATCGAGGCCCACAAGCCAGTCCAGCACCAGTGCGAGCCCCCAGACTTCATCTGAAGAGGAAGCTCTGGAAGAACCATCACCGCACTCACATGCACCCTCCACCAGCTCAGAGACACATACGTTGGTGGGGCACAGCTGTAGATTAGGCTCAGGCTCACTTTCTGGGGAACACCTCACTGACATGACCCCACAGCAGTCGGAAGCAGGGACAGCCCAGGTCTCCGGCACTCGGAGGGCTGCTGAAGACCACCCACTCAGTCCAAGTCAGATGCTGAGCCTCTGGAAGTGACCGCCAACTCAATGCTGGACACGCAACGACAGGCGGCGGCGGAACATCAGGCAGAGATTCCCACAGCCTTCCCTCCCTGTTGCCCCCCTTGTGTTCATCAACGCCACCCTCACCTCACAGCCCAACCCCAGCTGAAGTGTTTCAAAAGTGGAGGCCTGCATGAGTACCACAGGACGGCGGTGTTCTATGGGACAATGTAGGCAATGAGCAGGAGCAGACCAACCCTACAGCCCCAGCTGTGTGGCGCCCATCGCAACATGACGGGCACAGTGCTATGGCAGGTAGGCTATGTATGTTCCATTCACCTTGATGTTACCAGTGAACTGAGGTCCGACTTGTGCATGCCACCCCTTTTCAAATGGGTTTGGGGCTGTAAGATTGGAAGGCCTGACTAGATTCTGGCGAGCAGCTGTTTTAATGAGCATTCATGAAATGTTAATGAATGCAAATGGCGTTCACACCACTAGTCAACGGGATAACCGACCTGCCATAAACCCACCATCAGGAGGATTGCAAGCTGTTTTTACAATGGTGGATTTGTGATTTTTTGCCTGCCACTGGATTCTCTGCTCCTGCCTGCCACAAAACCTGCCGTGGATGGGACTCGAAAATTCCGCCCTGTATCCTTAAAGGTGAGAGAGAATCGTTGGGGAAGAAAGGGGCAAAGTAGATTTGAAAAAGTTCTAAAAAGCTCTGCAGAAAAATAGACTTAAAGTAAACTGTTCCTATTACCTGTGGAGTGTTTTTAAATTTTCATGGGGGTAGGGGGTTAATTTAAACAGCACTAATTTCTCCTCTCACCACCCGTCCGTAAACAGAAATGTGTTTTTGATTTGCTTTCCCCTTTAGAAGTAATGGTGTATTCCCAAACTCCTCAGTTTTGGTGTGATCCAATTTTCTATTAATAAACCCACAGCAAACTTGAGATAGGATGAACTCAAAGGGTTAGTTTATAAAAACAGAAAATGCTTGAAAAACTCAGCAGGCCTGGCAGCATCTGTGGAGAGAGAAACAGAGTTAATGTTTCAAGTCCATATGACTCCACTTCAGAGCTCTGATTTTTATGAGCATTCATGAGATTTTAATGAATGCAAATAACATTCACGCCATTTGCCTGCAGCAGGCAAAAAGTTGCAAATGCGCTGGCATAAAAACAGCTTGCGATTCTCCCGATGGTGGATTTATGGCCGGTTGGTTATCCCGCCGACTAGTGGCATAAGTTCCATTTGCATTCAGTAACATCTCATGAATCCTCATTAAATCCAGAGCTCTTAAGAAGAGTCATATGGACTTGAAACATTAACTCTGTTTCTCTCTCCACAGATGCTGCTGGACTTGCTGAGTTTTTGCTGCCTTTTCTGTTTTAATTTCAGAATTCCAGCATCTGCAGTATTTTGCTTGTGTCAAAGGGTTAGTTTATTTGCAGACACCCAAAATGCGGTCGGGGGTGGGGGGGGCATGGTCGCAATGTGGCCTCCTTTGCATTCATACAGTAAAAGAGGGACATAGAAAAGAAAGATTTACAGTGCAAAGACCACAGAGAACAGAAATATTGGGCAGAATTTTGCCCTTGGTTGGCGGGCGGGCCCCACCGGAGGGATTCCCCAACTGTCAAAGTGCGCTCTTTCGAGCATGCGCACGAAAGTGCACACTGCTCCCTGCTCCCTGAGACTAAGTGCTGTCTCAGGGAGATTACTGACATTCTAAAAAACTTTAAAAATAGAAAAATATGAAAATTATTAACATGTCCTCCTCATGTGACAATGTCACATGAGATGGGACATGTTAATAAGAAGCACATAAACTTTATTAAAGTTTTTAAAAACAGACATGAAACCTCATACCGCCATGGATGAGGTTTCACGTATTATCAGAAGCCCGCTGGGGCTCCTGGCCTGCCCACCAACCTTAAGGTTGGACGGACAGGGCATTTAACTACCTTCATTATTCTGTCAATGGCCTTAATTGGTCATTGACAGGTTGGCGGGCGGACAGCTGATTTTGCTGTCCGCCCGCCTTCCTCAATATTTAAATGGACTGGGATGACATCGGGGGTTCCTCTCGACGTCATCCTGCATCATTTTCCCATCGGTGAGCGGGCCCCGCCCCCAAATCGCCAACGGGAAAATTCAGGCCATTGTTTCGCATGCATTCCAGAGTCCAGAATCAAAATCCAATGAGATATTCCTTCACAGAGGCAGGTGAGCTGAACACCGATGCTGAATAATCCACTTTCTGTTGGTGTTGACGTTAACTGAGATAGGCATGCAGAAATGAATCAGTTTTGTGGGCGATGGTACAGAAGTTCCAGCAGAAGCCGTGTAGATGGGACAATTTTAACTGTACCCCCTTAGCCTCAGCTTTTAGTTGCTCTGTGCTAAGAGACACTAATGCTTCACTGTTCAAATTTTCTTGTTTGGCCCACATTTGGGCATCAAAAGTTGCCATCTTCTTAGTGTTAGGGAAAAGGAATTTGCTGTGGTAAGGTATAAGAACATAAGAACATAAGAACTAGGAGCAGGAGTAGGCAATTCAGCCCCTCGAGCCTGCCCTGCCATTCAATACAATCATGGCTGATCTCATTTTGGCCTCAACTCCAATTTCCCGCCCTCTCCTTGTAAACTTTCAACCCATTACTAATTATGAGAACATAAATTCAAAATTTGTTCCAGCCAACGAGCCTTCCCTTATAGCTTCCAATTGACTCTTTTATATCAGATTTGACGTGGGTCTTAACTTGGACTCTGGTCAAATTCAAATGGATGATCCCAGATTTAAACTCCCAATTTCTGTTATGAACAGGAGGGGGTTTAATTTAAACAGCACCAATCTCTCCTCTTGCCACCTGTCCGTAAACAGAAAGGTGTTTTCATTTGTTTCCCTCTTTGTAAGCGGTGGCATATTTCCCAACCCCTTGGTTTTGGTGTGATACAATTTTCTATTAATAACCCCAAGGCAAACTTGAGTTAGGATGAACTCAAAGGATTAGTTTATTTGCATAAACTCAAAATGCGGGGGGGAGGGTCGCAATGTTGCCTCCTTTGCATCCATACAGTAAAAGATGGATAGAGCAAAGAAAGATTTATAGTGCATGGACCACAGAGAAAAGAAATAATGTTTCACGTGTATTCCAGAATCAAAGTCCAATGAGGTATTCCTTCACGGAGGTCGGTGAGTTGAAGACCGATGCTGAATAATTCACTTTTCTGATAGTGTTGACTTTACACGATGAGATAGGCACACAGAGATGTATTAGTCTTGTGGGCAATGGTACAGAATTTCCAGATGAAGCAGTGTAGATGGGGCCAGGTGTCCAACCTGGGTCAGAGCTCCTTGCCTGTGAGGCTGCTAGTTATATGGCAAATTGCAGACTGAGACTTTGCAGTTCAGCAAGGCAATATTACTGGTTTCACAAGCCAGTGAACTATGTCACATGACTCCCACCTTTTCACACTGTCTTTGACAAAAGACGTGTATCTCTCACCTGGGTCCCTGAGATTGTTAAATATCTCAACCATTAAGAATTGAAAGGAAGGTTGTGGAGTCGTTTGTCTTAGCAGATGAGCAGACTCCCATTGGCCAGCCTGGGTTATGAAATGCAGATGGCCTTTGCATAGCTCTCCTTGAATTTGGTCTGTGCAGCCCAGAGGGGGTCATTAGTGGCTCTTCAGGGATAACGATTTGTGAGTTTCCCCGATGCTGCCAGATAACTTCTTTTGTTTGGGGTCACAGACAGTATAGATTTATCTATTTTTGGTCTTTGTCTAGTTTGAAATTTTTAGAGATAGCAATGGGCATATCTCTATATATATTTTATAAAAGAAAAAATACAGAGTGAGGCCTTAGTACCTCACAATGATGCAATAGCTATAACCTCCAACATTTTTTATGTGCAACTCTGATGTTTTGGTCCAAATATTAACCACTGGCAAGAGCGGTGGAGGGAGGGAGTTAAATCCTACAAGTGTGACAAATAAACCCTGACTCACATGTACCTGCTTGACATCATTTTTACAGTGGCAGGCAGTGAAGGATGTGGGCCTTTAGTCCTGGAGTTGTGGGATTCTGATTAACATATTTAAACCAGGCTCTTATAAAATTGGGAAACAAATTTTTTAAAACTGCAGAAGGATTGAAACCTGTTCAAACTTTCCCTGAACCACTGCAGTTTAATGTTAGTTCATCTATGATAAGGACTAACAATTGAAGTTTATAGCTAAAATAATTACGGCAAATATTATTTTTCCTCATGCAGTGTGTCACAAATATCTAAGACGGGACAAAGTAAGAAGCGAAAGACCTGCAACCTTCTAATCTTGATACATAATTTTAGTTAAAATAAATTGGCTCATTTGTACAATCATTTAAAAAGTATATATTGTTAATGCTCTGAATAGCTCTGTATATGTAGTCCAGGAGTTGCTTTGACTTGAGAAAGACTTGCTCAGTTCCTGCCAAAGAGCCCTTAAACAAATTGTTGTATTTCATCAAATAGCTTTATAAAACCCTGTTTCATTTTGAATTAAAGTAGTTTCTGTGGTAGAGAATAGTTCACTAAAGGTTTTGGTGCAAAGCAGCTAAAAACTGATTTATTTAAGTAAATGTGAAAAAATATAAAACTCAAAAGCAGTAAGGAATTAAACCCAAACAGAGGAGCTCATCATTATAAACTTGTGCTAATATATCAAGCAATATGAGCTTAGTTTAATTATTCCCTTTGTGCATTCATAGAGAGCACGGAGAAATAGCACAACCTTCAATTTACAGCTGTTCAGTGCCCGGACCAGAATTAATAAAAAAAAAAGTTTATTTATTGTGACCCTCAGTCAGCTTTATTCATCACAGGAAATCTGTATATTCACAAATGAGGGCTATTCATCTGCAGTCTGAGGCATTCTTCAGCTGTCCAGAGCAGCATCAGCCGCACTCCTTCAGCTTTTTGTTCATCATGAAGCTCTTCATCCAAATTGTTCATCATCTTGATGGTGGAGCTTTATCTTCCTCTTGTGCAGCTGCATTTAGCAGAGCTGCACACTATCAAATCTACTGAGCTATGCAGATACAAGAGGGAACGGATGGACAGTACACATATGAGGATAATTTGTACTCTTGCACAAAAAAAAGGACAGGCTAATTATTGGCTTAACTAGGGCAGCCTGTGGATCTTCAAGTCAAAGGATTGGCATAATTATTTACCATCAAAGTGTATTCATATTGTGGTACAAAGGAAGGCTCCGAACGGATCTTCCTAATAAACAGACAGAGAGGAGCATTATGCATCTCCTTGGATGCGAGCACATTAACACTGTGACATAGAGCATAACTCCGGGCTTAGAAAAAGAAAGGTTAATAATTAAAGGCCCTTTTTCTTTTGTGTATGAATAGCAATCTGAATGTGACCCTCTAGGAAGGCAGAGACGAGCTATTAGTGACATTGCGCATTGACAGTGTATACTTTCTTTAGAGCATAGCTCCTAATGTAGCAACAGTAAAGGTGGCTGGCAGTGGTGGGGGGTGGGGGTGGGAGGGGGTGGAGCGGGAGGAAGGGAGGGGAGTGGGATAGAGACACTATCACAAAACACTGACCAAAATGGATGTAACAGGAGCTTCCAAACACTTCTGTGTTAGATGCACATAACGAGCAGCTGGGGGTCGATTGTGACCAACTTAATTTAAATGAAGTGTGCATAATCAGGGTCACATTGAATTTGTTGAAGGAAAGCATGTTTTCAAAATGCATCTGAATAATAAATATACCACTTTAACCTAATGGTGGCACTGATGGACTAGGCACAGCAACACAGCAGCGGTGGAGGTGGGGTGGGGTTGGGGGTGGAACTAAATTGTTGAGTGCACTGGGATAAATGTGAAAAGCTCCTCCAGTAAAGTGACAGAAAATGCCAAAAAAGCCAAAGAGGGAAAAGTCCAGCAAGCCAGCAAGTTCCAAAAGCATTGACTGCAGACACTTTTTTATCCATTCAATCCAGCCCTGGGCCCTGTGCCATGATCTTTTAAAGGCTGGTGGTGGGAAACAAGCTAGCTGAATGTTTGTGGAGGTCTATTAACATCCTGTGTAAGGAACCTTAAACCCCAGGTAGTATTTCAGAGGAAATGGGCAACACAAAACAGACTGAAAATTAACCACAGCAGACCTTGGGCACCAATAGTTTCCATTGGTCTTTTTTTTGAAATCACTTAAAGGCTTTTATTCCAGTTGGACAATTGCCCAAACACTTTAATAAAGCAGACAAAAATTGTATGTAGAAGCATTTTTCAAATTCTTCCAGATTATCAAAGAGTAGTTTTAAAAAACTGCAGCTGGGACATTTTTTTTCTTGAACTGCCTTTCAGAGGCTGTCGAAAATCTTTGAAGTTGATTTAAAAATATGTTCAATGGACAGGCTGGCTAATTTACCTGATGAATTAGGTTAAAAAACAGAATAGTAATTCCCACAGCTAATTTGAGATGTTATTGTTCTAACAGGCGATAGAAGCAAAGAGAGAAGACACTGTGTGTAGGATTACATAGCAATTGTCTTTTATATGCTACCATTTTATTCCATATGACTAAAATCAAAGCTTATCATGCTCCTGTAACTTTTTATCGTTACCTAGCTGTTTTCAAATGTTATTGATGCAAATTTTTTCACAACTCACAAAAAGGTAGCATTTGTGGTATGTTCTTTCTGGCAGGTTACTAACCTACATTTCCAATAAACTATCAGCTCTTAATAATTTCTAGGCAAAGGTGTATCAAAGGTCAAAGGGATAGGACACTAGTGAACAGATAACTGAAACAGCAAAGGAAATTCATGCAGTTGACTCTAATCTTGGTTTTGATGGATAATTAGTACGTTGTGTGGAATGAGACTGCGCAATTTCATCTGTAAATGCTAAAATAGTGTGAGACAGGTAGAATTCAGAGCTGAAAATAGGATGCTTGCTCTTAATGTGAAGTCATTGGATTTGCAGACCTTGATGACCCATCGCTCATTTTTTTGCATAATCTGTGTGCAGACAACACATTAAAATAATATGTTGACTTACATCACAGTGTCTAGGCCAGAGACAGGTTAAATTATTTCATAAATAAAAAACAGCTCATGTCGAGTCCCATTATTTTCTATGAAATTGTTAACTTAATATTTCTTACCAGGTTTGGTAGTAACTACTTTTCTTTCCATTTCTAGGAATGCTTTACATCCAAAAGATGAGCCTTCAGTTAGTTTCCAAGCTTTCATGGTTTCAGTAGTGTCTGAACCATATGATACAAATTAACCTTCTAATTCATATTTTTGGTTTCCAACACATTCTCTTTGTGCAATCCTGATGCAGGAAGCATCAGTAATTTTTGCTAAAATGCTTTTCTTTTACTGGGCCGGCACTGTGTTTTAAGAAGCTCATTAATTGATGTTGTGGTAACATTGGTGAGATGTAGAATGTTTGTAGAGCTCAGGCAGACTCTCTCAGAGGCACCCGTAGCCTGGCCGATCGCATCAAAATGTAATTGTGTACCCTGGATTTATGGCATGGTATTATGCTCTGGGAGCTTTTAGGGACAAATCAGCACCTGTGAATGCCATACCACAGTTCATAGGTAAAACATTGACTGGAGAGTGTTTCATCTTTTCTGGTTTATTTGAATTTGACAGTAGTTCAATCTATACTTTTCAGATGTTTGTGTAAGTAGAATTAATTGGGCGCTAATAGAAGTAGTCCAATATATTGGATACTGATATATCAGTTGACACTGTATCACAATTGCTTGAAAATGTCATCCATCTTCACAAATGCATTAAAATCCACTAAAATGACAGTTAAGTGTCTGGTGTCAGTGAGGTACATGTGATGCATTCAACAAAAATGCCTTAAACATATGAAAGGCAATTTTCACGTGACCACATTAATAATTTGTTTAAATGAACTGCCATGCACCTCCATATTAAATGTCAGCTATGGAGAAGACTGTAGTCTTCCATTACTCCATATACTTTTATTGCCTATATTGATGTGCAAAAGCATAAACTTTTGATGTTATCAAAACCTATTTATGAATCATCCTCAATTAAATTATAAAATCTATTATGGATTGCTGAATGGCAAGGTGAAGAGATTGCAGCACAAATTATAGATTTCACCTGACATCCCCTAACTGAGGGGTCCAATTTCACATTTGTAAATGTTATTAATGCCTGTTATGTCTTCTGGTTCCCATAAGTTTTAAATAATCACACTTCAGGCTCAAAATGCTGGGGCTTCATCAAGTGTACTCCTTGCTTCTCTCCATGTGGCTGGTAGACTGATAAGACTGGTACATTGTTACCCAAAACATGACTGCAGTGTAACAGTGAATATGGCACCATAGGATATATTCACATAATTAGTTTCTAGCTCTTTATGAATAATGTGACAATATAACATCCTTCTTTCTTTAAAAAATATGTAATACCTCTATATCAATATAGCTGTCCCAATCATTGACTTATTTTTCTAAATTAAAGATGGTTAACAATCTGAGAAGTTTCTCACGTCTAATGACACATGAGGCAGATTAAGCACATGCTTATGTCTGTGTCTGTAGCTAGTTTTGCCTGGACCAGGTCACCGGCCCATCAATAGAGGCTATAGCTTTAGGGATGCCACTATGCATTAAGCATTGCTGACCAGGAGACTCTCCCGCTCACTATAGTCATTTTGGAACGATTTATAGATTGATAATCAACCTGTTTGGCCATGTTATGAACGTACCTTCCATGGCCACCAAGTCCTGGAGTGAAACTCAAACCCGAGCTCCTGGGTCATAGACAGGGCATTACCCACTGTGCCACAAGACCGCCCTCAAGATTAACAATCAACTTTGATAAATAAACCAAACTCCTTAAGCATCTTTTATAGCTTATTTTCTTGCCTCAGAGAAACATTATTCACAGTATTAATTATGTTGTACCTTCATCTTGCAGATTTAGCATTCATTCTTCTCAGTGATGAGTTGTCACGCTGCACAGATGATATTGTGTGTGTTGTTTCTGGGGTTGTAGGAGTTGTGCTTGATGTTGCTAATGTTGTGTCACTTTCTGGCGATGCTGTTAATGTTGTATGGCTTGTTAGTGACGCTGTTGATGTTGTCTCACTGGTTAATGATGTTGCTGGTGGTGCTGATGATCTTTTCTGTTTTTCTGGCTCTGGAGTAGGTCGAATATGAATTCTGTTCCTTCTCATTTGCTTACCGGTTTGAGTCTCAATGATATATGACCTTGGAGCTTCAGCTTCACCAACAACTTTTGCTGGGCTCCAGGTTTTCATGATTGGACTATGAATGTGTACATAAAAGCAAAGAACTGCGGATGCTGGAAATCCAAAACAAAAACAGGAACAGAAATACCTGGAAAAACTCAGCAGGTCTGGCAGCATCGGCGGAGAAGAGCACAGTTGACGTTTCGAGTCCTCATGACCCTTCAACAGAACTAAGTAAAAATAGGAAAGGGGTGAAATATAAGCTGGTTTAAGGGGGGTGGGTGGGGGGTTGTTGGGACAAGAAGCCAGTAATAACAAGGCAAAAGAGAGATACGAAAATCCTGACGGAGAGTAGTTCAAAACTTCTTCAAGATAGGCATTATGTACAGTTTGTCCCTTCAACAGCTCAGGCAGGGATTTGGCATGCATGCTGATGTATTGATCTCCATCTACCTGTAATTGATTAAGTGGTTGTCTTACATCCTCCTGGTCACTAGGAGGGAGTATCCTGCTTGGCAGAGATGTCTTATACTTTGATAAAAACAAAAAGCTAAAAGCTACTGCGGATGCTGGAAATCCAAAACAAAAACAGAATTACCTGGAAAAACTCAGCAAGTCTGGCAGCATCGGCGGAGAAGAAATCAGTTAACGTTTCGAGCCTTCATGGCCCTTCGGCAGAACTGCCGATGTCTTATACTTTCTTCCATTCAACAGGTCTGCAGGAGATTTCATATCAGCCTTGAGCAGGGTGACAAACTGGCCCAGATTTCCTGGTATTTGAGGTGCTTGTCCTGTGTAGTCTGCATCTGCGACCCTATCCTTGAATTTTGTGCATACACAGTATGCACCCCCACCTTTGCACAGCGCTCTCTTCCTGGCCGCCTGCTCTGACGCTATCATAGGTTTACCAACACCACCCTCCCCCGCTCCCACAGACACCCCGCTCCCACAGGTTTGCCAGCCACTACCATCCCTCCCTAACCATTTGGATACCAAAGTGCCCCTTAATTTATTCTCTGAGAGTTGGTCACCCTGGCTTTGAGAGCTGTAGATTGGAGTGACGATAAGGCACGGTTTGGGTCTTGCTTTGTCGTTCGACATTTTGTAAGGATTCTCTTGAGCATCTGGGCTTGTCCTTCTATAACTCCCTTGGGTAATGTTGTGATGAGGTGATGATGTTGACCCCATGCTGTTCAGTGAATTCCTTCGTTTCTCTGGAGGTGAATTGGATTCCATTGTCGCATGCTATTCTTTCAGGAATCTCTGACTCATCGAACAGAACTCGTACTGCTGAGCTGATTGTTGTAGCTCTCAAATCTTTCACCTTTTGAATAAAAGGGAACTTTGAGTAGTAATCTGCAACTGTGGGTGGAAATGCCCCAGATTTGCAATAAGTGTGGTAGCAGGCGGGGGAGAAAATATGTCTTACCCGCCAGCCGCAATGGCGGCTCCTCATACCATATCGTCCCAATCCTGCTGCATTAATTATGCATTCCCGGGAAACACGCTGTTTCGATGGCAGGTGGGCTTCCATTTGCCCGTCAAGCCATCACCTTGCCACTTCCTCACAATGGGCACCATATTTAAAGTACATCCGCATGGCCACCTCTCAGTGTTTCCAGCCCAGGACTGCTGCACGAAGACATGGTCCTGAAAGCCAAGAAGGCTGCAGCCCTCCCCTCCCCGTTTAATGACGCATCCCTCAAGCGCCTTTTGGATGCAGTGGAGGCCCGCCATGATGTCCTCTACCCCCGCTCTGGCCACAGGATGGGCAGCAACATCACTAATCCAGCATGGGAGGCCGTGGCAGCTGTGGTCAATGCCAATTCCCTGCAAAAGAGGACAGTCACCCAGTGCCGCAACAGGATTAATGGTCTCCTCCGTTCTGCCAGGGTAAGTCACTTTTCCCATCACTCTCAACTCACACACTCACAAACCCATTACACATCCACAGGATCTTACACCTCAAGGGACAACACCACTAACTCTCACACACACCCTCACATCTCCATCAGGCTCATATCCTCTGGAGCTCATGTTCTCATCCCATCCATGTTTCCGCTCACCACACAAACATTCCACACAGTGCCATGTGTCCTGCTCACACTTTCTCCATCTGTTTTTATGCAGGAGAAGCTAGCTAACAGCAGCAGGGAGAGGTCCCAGACTAGGGATGAGGAGTGTGCCATCGCGCTGACTGGTGAGGACACAGACTGTGCCTGTGGCGACAGTAAGGTTGGCGGTGAACTCCCAGGTGAGGATCCTGCACCACATCATCCCTCTCTCAATGCAACTGTGAGTGCTCACTCTCCTGCTTTTGACTCTGCTGCCATGCACTACTTATCTCTACTTTGGTTCATAGGGAGCTTTGCTGAGTGACCGACACCCTCAGCCAGCCAGTCCCTCAGCTCCATCCACGTCCTCACCTCCAGCCAGGACGTCCTCCTCCATTGAAGAGTTACAAATAAGCAGTCTGGAAGACCCATCACAGCGCTTACCCACACCCTCCACCAGCACAGAGACATGCACCTTGGTGGGACCTAGATCTACAGCAGGCTCAGGTTCACAATCTAGTGGTCACTACACAGACACGTATTTGCAGCCGGAGGAGGCAGGTTCAGCTGAGCTCCCCGGCACTCGGACGACTGCTGGGGAAGAGGCATCTGTGAGATCCGAGTCTGATGACGAACCTCTGAGTTCGGCCTTCCAACTCATCATGGAGAGTCAGCAGAAGGCGGGGAACATCATGCAGAGCTGTTGGAAACCCTCAGCAGAGTGGCACAGGAGTCGGAGTGCATCCGCCGGCTCTCTGATGAAGTGGTCCCCATATGTGCACGTATGGAAGTGTCCAAGGGAAGGGTTGTGGACATCATGGAGACCCTGGTCCAGCAGAATGTGGAGATGCGTGCAGACCTGCACTCCATCATGGTAGCCATGGGTGAGTTCCTGCAATGGTGACAAAAGATGGAAACGGGGCACCTTGACATCCCTCCAGGTGCTCCTTCCCCTCAAGGAGTCAGGCCGGGGCCGTTGGTTACCTGAAGGGAGGAGGAGTTGGACAGAGCTGGTTCATCCACTCAGGAATGTAAGAGGCTGTCCTCTCCCTCCAACTCTCCATTGCCTGTGACCCCCTCAACCTCGCCCTCTGTCACCACAGAGGGAGCAGCTGGCCCACAGGAGGACAGGCAGAGCAAGCCGGGATCCCCAAGGCCTTGGCTCTCCAGAGGACCCACACCAAATGCATCAGAGGCAACAGGGCCAACCATTGTACAGGCTGTCTCCACCCCTGCTGCGGATGTCAGGGCAGCACCTAGAAGTCTAGTGTTCAAAAGTTAAGAAATGCTGATCACAGTTGGTTGCACAGGTGAACACATTTTGTCATTTTACAATCTGGAAATATATTCACTTTCACTGAATAGTGTGTAATGGTGTTTTTCAGCTTCATTGACAGGCTATGCGAATCCTCCTCCTGCATTCCCTGCCCCCCACTCGCAGTTCAGTTGCACACAGCCGGTTCACGAGTTACTCCGGAGGGAGAAGTGTGTGTGTGGCAGGGCCGTTCGGAGCCTCGTGCAAGCGCTCTCCCACACATGTGGATCCTTCCCGCATCACACTCATCTCACTGTCCTGAGCATTTTCAATGCTGCACCCACTGATCACACTCCCATACAGCAGCTGATCATACCCATCGTGACTCTCATTTCACTCTCGATTTAGCCAGCATGGTGGTGCTACGGTTTTTCTTTTGCTCCCCCGTCCTTTCCCCTCCCCCAGTCACCCATTTCTTCTCCCCCCATCACTGCCAGCACCCCTGGCATCACCTTCCACCTCCCCTCCATGACCTACATTCACCTGAATCCTGAAAATCCCAATCCAATCCACATTAACCTCCCCGACTTCCTCCTTCCCACCCCCAGGGTCTGTTTCTGCCTCTGAGTCCCCAACAACCACCCTCACCATCCCTTCTACCGATACCGTCACACCTTCACCCTCCCACCCCACTGCCTCACCCTGTCCTCAGTCATTCTCACCATTCCCTCCTACCATGTCCACCCTCAGTTCACTCCCCAGAAGGCAGTCATGGACTCAACAGAGCCTCCCCTGCATGTCCACCTGGACATTCCCCCTCCGGATGCCTCCCCACTTTGGAACCCCCACCCCCATGAAACCCCTTCTCCCCGGACTCCCCCCCCCCCCCCCCCCCAAACTAAGTTTTTCCTCCTTCCTGACTCCTGCAGACACCCTTACTTCTCCGGACTCCTTCCACCACCCTTACTTCTTTCACCATCCTTATGCCTTTCCCCTCTGCACTCCTTCCTCCCCCCTGGACTCCTTCCTCCCCCCTGGACTCCTTCCTCCCCCCTGGACTCCTTCCTCCCCTCTGCACTCCTTCCTCCCCCCTGGACTCCTTCCTCCCCTCTGCACTCCTTCCTCCCCCCTGGACTCCTTCCTCCCCTCTGCACTCCTTCCTCCCCCGGACTCCTTCCTCCCCCCCAGACTCCTTCCTCCCCCCCAGACTCCTTCCTCCCCCCCCAGACTCCTTCCTCCACCCCTAGACTCCTTCCTCCCCCCCCAGACTCCTTCCTCCACCCCTAGACTCCTTCCTCCCCCCCCAGACTCCTTCCTCCCCCCTAGACTCCTTCCTCCCCCCAGACTCCTTCCTCCCCCCTAGACTCCTTCCTCCACCCCTAGACTCCTTCCTCCCCCCTAGACTCCTTCCTCCCCCCAGACTCCTTCCTCCCCCCTAGACTCCTTCCTCCCCCCTAGACTCCTTCCTCCCCCCAGACTCCTTCCTCCCCCGGACTCCTTCCTCCCCCGGACTCCTTCCTCCCACCCCAGACTCCTTCCTCCCCCCCAGACTCCTTCCTCCCACCCCAGACTCCTTCCTCCCATGGGCTCCTTCCACCCCTGGATCCTTCTGTTCTTTTTAGCTGTCTAAAACCCTAGTTTTAGGGCCACAGCTGGAATACTGTGTGCAGGTCTGGTCGCCACACTATAGAAAGGATGTGATTGCACTGGAGAGGGTGCAGAGGAGATTCACCAGGATGTTGCCTGGGCTGGAGAGTTTCAGCTATGAAGTGACTGTATAGGCTAGGGTTGTTTTCCTTAGAACAGAGAAGGCTGAGGGGGGACTTGATAGTGGTATACAAAATTATGAGGGGCATAGATACTGTAGATAGAAAGAAACATTTCCCCTTAGTGCAGGTGTCAATAACCAGGGGCATAGATTTAAGTTAAGGGGCAGGGGGTTTGGAGGGGATTTGAGGAAAAATCTTTTCACCCAGAGGGTGGTTGGAATCTGGAACACACTGCCTGAGGGGGTGGTGGAGGCAGGAACCCTCACAACATTTCAGAAGTATTTAGATGAGCACTTGAAACACTATAGCATACAGGGCTACGGGCCAAGTGCTGGAAAATGGGATTAGAATAGATAGGTGCTTGATGGCCAGCATGGACACGATGGGCCGAAGGGCCTGTTTCTGCTCTGTATAACTCGATGACTCTATGGCTCCTTCCCTTCCCCACATTTCTTCCCCCCTCCGAACTCCTTCCCCTCTCCGCACTCCTTCCCCCCTCCGAACTCTTTACCTTAGACCTTCCACCCTCTTGTGCCTACCTCCCTAGTTGTCACCTTCTCCTCTGTTATCCTCGCCTGCCTCTGAAGTCCCCCTCCCCCAACCTCCACCCCCTGTCACTTTCGTTCTCCTCTCCCAACCTCACTCCCCCTGACACCTTTGTTCCCCCTCCCTACCTCACCCCCTGACACCTCTTCCTCTCCCAGTCGATCTTAGATCTTCCTCGCCTACCCCCCAGTACATCTTACTCTCCCAAACACAGCTGGACCTTCTTCTCCATCACCTCGACCATCATCCATTGTGAGCAGACCTCAACGGTGACTTTCCAGCTTCTGTGAGCCGCTTCACAGCAAAGCCATGTCCATGAGAATCCACCTAGCGTGCCATGGACATTCCTCCAGTGTGCCATTGCTGTTAGGCTCCAGCATCTTCACCTCCTCGGATGTCCCCAAAGTGAACAATGCCCTGGCAGTAAGTCCCGACTTCTGCACGTCACACTTGTCAATTTGTGTTCTGCACTGGCATGTTTACATGCTGATGTGGGTGGAAGATCCAATGGGGGTGTGGGGAGGGGGTCGGTGTGGGGGGATGATTCCAGCGGGCTGCCTTTATAATGATATGTAGATATATTACAATGAGTTACCCGATGTCTGACGGGAAACAGGCAGAGTGGACAATCACAAACTGGTTTCACGACGTAGATTTTTGGCCTGTGTGTGAATAAATTGGCTCCCACAGTATTCCAATCTTCTCTTTCTGCCTCATATTTCTGCTCTTCTGGCATACATTGCCTGTTGCCATGAAAATCTGATTACTGCCACAAATTACTTACAGGCATGTTGAACTTTTTAAGGAAGACGTGTGAGCTTTTAAAGAAATACAAGCAAGGACACTGAGCAAAAGATGACTGATAATGTAAAGTGACCGCTTTCTGGAAAATTCCTATGTGGATTATACTGACAGACCTGCCCTGATAGAACATGCAATGTTGCACCTGAAAAGGTGCCATGGGCTTCTTAAGGAGAGACACTTGAAAGGGAAATAGGAAAGATGCAAAAGACTGAACTTTAATCTCCTGTGGTTGCAGAGACAAAGGACTGATTACCATGTCTCAGCAGTCATCTAAAATCCATCTCCTGTTTATTTATATCTCAGAATGTGTAAAATGGTTGGAGATGAAAGAAAACAGGCTCCGGTGCAAGACATGTTTTTTTTTTCCCTTACAGGAATACACAGGGAAAAATGGGTTTAAAAAGCTAGCTGCAGAGCAGTGCAGTGTGTGCTGGTGGGCTGTGTATGTTACAGCAGGAAGAGGAACTAGTCACCCCTGCGGTTTCAGGCAAAGTCTCTCTCTCCTCCTGCTGCAGGAGGCAAGGCTCAGCAGAAGGCACAATCAGAAAGGAAATAGGACAGCCTCTTCAGCTAACCTACAGAACCAAGTATCTCCAAACCAACTGCTAAACTGCCAAAGTCAGCCCTACTGGAATCACCCAACTTAACAGCTGCAATATATCACCATGTTTGTCACACAGACAAGCCAATGACTGATTTGTATATTTTTTTAACTCTTATTTGGACTCTTAACTTTTCATTTCTGATCTGTGTGTATGTGTGTCATGTTTTTCCTTGGGTTTTAGTAGCTAATAAATTTATCCTTCCTTTGACTCAAGAAAGCCTGGCTGAATTGGTTCCTTCTAAAAAATAAATACATTTGGACTGGGAAAAGGTATCCACATGGGAAGGGATCCATTTTAAATTAACCTTGTTGTGACCAACTGAGGGGGTTGGATAAAGAAGGGGAGCCAGCTCATTCCTCCTCACCCTGGTGCGTAACAAAATTGAGGTCCTGTTCGGGAAGTTAACAAATTGGGGGTCCTCGCCTGGGGACTGACCATGACAATGTAAGCATTATTCTTTCAATATCTTTGTAAATGCTTTGTATACAGCTGCTCTGGCTCTGAGCTTACACTCTTCCATTTCCCTCGCGGTCTTCATGTATATTCAGGAGAAGTCCCTTCTGCATTATTTTGGGAATGGTTATCTTGGATCTGGCTAGAAGAACATTATCTTCGAGTGAGATTTCATTTCTTATGGACCAGCACTGCCGTATTGCTGGCTGTGTTTACTATATCTTATCAGGCCATCCCTGTAACACTTGCTGAGAGACCATCTGTAACTTTTTGCCTTTGCTGGTCTCATCTGTAATTTGATTCAGCTTCGGTGGTGATATATTCCTGGATCTTTTCTATCATGTTTCTCCTGTGGTGACAACCGAGATAGGACATCTACTGCCACTATTTCTCTTCTTATCTTGTGTTTCCGCGTGAAATCATAGCTCTGAAGCCTCAAGAGTAACTGCTGCAGTCCTGCTGGAGCTCTACACAGATTTTTCTTGTAGATTTGCTCCAGTGGACCAAGACCTTTTTCCAATATGAACTTTCTCTTGTAGAAGTATGTATGGAATTTCTCACATCCTTACACAACTGCCAAAAGCTCTCTTTCTACGTTGACATATCTGGTCTCAGCTGATGATAGAGCTTTGGATGTGAATGCTAATGGTTTTCCCTCTTGTACCACAGCTGCTCCCAGTACTTTTGTAGAAGCACCTACTTGCAGAGTGACAGGTTTATTTCTGTTATAGTATGACAGACTTGTTTCCTTGCATACTACCTTTTGTGATTGTAAAAGCACCTCTCATGTGACTCTGGCTGCTGACACCCAACATCCTTTCATATCAGCTCTCATAGGTTTGCTGTGTGTTCCAATATGTGAGGTCTGAAAGAACTCATGTACTGGATCAAGCCAAGGAAACTTCTCAACTCTTTCTTTTTTTTGGAGCTTCCATCTCAGAGATAGCTGTGCCTTTTTAGGACTCAGCTTGACTTTGTCAAGTCTGTACATCATTCCAAAGAACTGGCATTCTGTCACCTTCACAATGCATTTGTCTGTGTAAAGCTTGACCCCAATTTTGCTGCTTCTCTCTATGGCTTCATGTAGATGATAGTCATAATCGTTTTCATTTACCACATAGACACGGATATCATCAGCTTTGCCAACTGCTCCTTTACATCCTTGGTATGCCTTTTCTATTTTCTGCTGGAACACATCTTGGTTCACTTTAAGGCCAAAAGGTAGATGCAGGAATTTGTACTGACCAATGAGTGTGTCAAATGTTGTCAAAGCGAAGATTCCTCATCAAGCTTCATGTTCCAGTACCACTCCTGGTATCAAGCTTGTTGAGAACCTTTGCACCTGCCCATGCTGGTGTGATCTCTTCCAGTGTTGGAATGGGGAGTTCTATTGAAGGGTCATTCGGACTCGAAAAGTTAACTGTGTTCCTCTCCGCAGATGCTGCCAGACCTGCTGAGTTTTTCCACGTATTTTTGTTTTTGTTTAGTGATTCCTCTTTATTGCTTTAAGATCTTTGGGATCCAGGTTAAAATTCTTAGCTGTCCATTTGGTTTTTCTCTCACAATGATGGAATTTACCCAATCTTTAGGATCTGTGACTCTGGCGATCACCTTCTTTTCTCCTATCTCTTGGAGCTCTTTCAAGTTTTCCTTTCAGTTGTATTGGTACTTTACGTGGGGAGTGAATCATTGGTTTCTTCACTGGATCAATGGTGATGTGATACTCAAAATCATCAAAGCATCCAACTGTCTCATCAAAACGCTTTGGGTACATTTGTACCAGATCTTCCTTGCTTTTGATCGGAGGATGCTTTTCAATGGGTGTACGACCTTCAACCCTCAGTGTTGCCTCTTTCACCTCAGGGTTTACTGAGAAAAGCTGCAGGTCTTTTTAATTGTTCAACCCCAGGTTAGCAGGACCATCTGTTTCAGTGATGTAGAACATATGGTTAACATCTTTTCCTTTGTGTGTCCATCTGATTGGGTTGTTCCTAGCTGTCAAAGTTCAGTTCCTCTGTACCATGTTAGCATGATGTTGCTCAGTTTCAGTGCACCTTTGCTTGTGGACCCATTTTTTGTTAAATTCTCCGGAAAGATCTTCAGGTATAGTCTGAGTGGGATGACGTTACTCTGTGCTCCAGTACCAAGCTACAGCTTCAGATTTGTGGTTGTGGGTTTATTTCTCACTCTCTTCCTGATCTGAACAGTTATTTGGAATTTCTTTTCTCTGGGAGCTGTCGAATCCAGCCATTTCATGCAGTTGTATGGTTCCAAATGTCTATTGTGTTATCAAACTCGTTGTCATCTTCGAGAGTATGGATGTTTTGATTTATTTTC